>NC_051862.1:396356-1763856 GCF_015732765.1 Culex quinquefasciatus
GACAATACAAATTTCCTGCTTTCCTAATACTTTAAAAACACAAACATTTTTGGCGATTTTTTCTGATTTTACTCCGCTTAGTGATGGGTTTAGGCGAAAGGCTTTTATATTGCGCATCAAAAAAATAATTTCATTCAACATTCACGAAAAACATTATTTTTAAATTTTAATCCTCATCTGGAAAGCAGATTGCTTTTTTTCGCTGAACCAAGTGCCCCGCCAGACCTCATGAGGGACTGTTTACAGTTCATTAATACAACACATACGCAACACTACTCAATAAGGTTGGAACGAAACGGTGAGCACCCACATTATTCATGGTAATTGAATCAACGAGCTGTTGTATGCCAGCGTAGAACAGCTTGGTGTGGGGTAATGCGTTAAGGGGAGGATTATTTATTGACTCTTGCCTTTTTTATGTTGAAATTTTTTTTTATGTTTCATTTAGTTCCGATGCAGAATATTATTGATTAATAGCAGTTCATGCTATAAATTTTGCTAGAGGTTAAACAAACTCGAATACAGGGAGACGCATGATGATTAAAAATGAAATTAAAAACATTATTTATTGTGAGGGGTCTAACACGGTCATATTCAGATATTATTTTTAATTACTGAAACTGTTTTTAAATAGCAAAATCAACATCTCCGCATATTTTAATCTTATATTAAAATTGCTGATTCATCAGCTGCGCGCCCTGATTTCAATTTGACGCTAATTAGTGCTTTTCACTTTTGGAGTTTTTTTTTTTTCGTTGATTTTACACAGTCAGCAATTTTGTGCCAAGCTCGAAGCGGCTTGAGAACCCTCGACGGTGAAAACCCCACCACAGTGTTCAATACTTTTCATCAACTTAATTATTCATGAAAGCGGGGTGGTTGCACCCGTTCGATGTTCCACAGGTCGATGTTAAATACAGCAATATATGCAAGGAATGTGCCGTTTCACGGTATCTGCTGGAGAACTGAGTTTGAAACTTTTTTGTTTCCCTTTTTAAAATTTACGCTTGGCAATAAAATATTAATGCGCCAAATATTTGCAAGCACTTTGGTCGTTGAGTTTTATTTTTCAAATACCAATCGATACTTTCGATATTTCGTTTACTTTTCCATAAGGTTTCAAAATATAATAGTAAGCCAGTAAAATGAATGTAACATGTTAAAAGAGCGATCATTAACCCTCACAACAATACACCCACTGCTTTTTACCACGAAAACGTTTGATGTGCTTTATTTTGAAGAACCTTGTTAGTCTAGTCAATTTTTAACACTTTTTTACAGCTCAATTACATTAACCGGCTGCACCCGTTCGATGTTCCACAGGTCGATGTTAAATACAGCAATATATGCAAGGAATGTGCCGTTTCACGGTATCTGCTGGAGAACTGAGTTTGAAACTTTTTTGTTTCCCTTTTTAAAATTTACGCTTGGCAATAAAATATTAATGCGCCAAATATTTGCAAGCACTTTGGTCGTTGAGTTTTATTTTTCAAATACCAATCGATACTCTAGATATTTCGTTTACTTTTCCATAAGGTTTCAAAATATAATAGTAAGCCAGTAAAATGAATGTAACATGTTAAAAGAGCGATCATTAACCCTCACAACAATACACCCACTGCTTTTACCACGAAAACGTTTGATGTGCTTTATTTTGAAGAACCTTGTTAGTCTAGTCAATTTTTAACACTTTTTTTACAGCTCAATTACATTAACCGGCGCGGCTGTTTCGGAGGGCGAATGTGTAATAGACTCATCAATTCACCAAGTGCCATCGTTTTACGCTTTGAAGATCTGTCACGTGGCAGCAAAGCCTTGCCAAGCCCTCAACAGAAGTGATGGTGGTGGTGGTTAAATGTACTGACGAACCTTTGAGACAAGCCATACAAGATTCCCATGTCAAGACGACGCCGGTTTCGTAAATTCAATCACAGGCGAGAGCTTGTTTGGTTCTAGAGAGGAGATGACTAGATTGAGTAATTAAATTTTAATTTTGATATTGCTGAGAACAGAACAAAGGCGCCATTAGGATCAATTTGTGGGTGGCATGCAAAATGAGTCGTCACACGATTTCTAATTGAAAATAATTGAAATTCTTCTATATGATGGTCATCGTAAGAGACGCTTAACCGAGTTCATTCCTTGCAGGTTTCTTCAGACTCCAAGGCAAACTATATTTTATGATTACATTGTGAGCATTTTTTTTCTGTACGCAGTCTTTGAACGCAGATGCCTTGGCTATTATAAGTACACAATAGAGTTGAATGCGGCTTAAAGAACTTTTTATAGATTTCTTTTGTACAATAAATTGTACAGCTTACAAAGAGCAATTAATTGTATCTTCATTACAAACCAGCGATACATCATCCTCGCAGCATTCTTCCATCAGCCATGTTGAGCAGCGTTTCTTTTTTCTCAATTCTTTTAAACTTTTAATGAGAGCTTTTCAATCCAGCATGTAGAATGTTGCTAACGTTCAGGAAAGTGGTTCCATAAAAAATGCTATCATCTATTATACATTTTTCCTTTCTAGAAAGTGCATCTCTCTTCCGTTCTTATCTCGAAAGTTTCACTGGAAATGGAATTATAGTGATATTTCAAACGCTTGATTTTTATAAGCTTATCAGAAACTTGTACCTAATTCAATACGCCCAATCACTCAATAGCATTATTGAAATCTAATAATTGTGGAAAAAGAATACCGCCTTTCAGCGTCAAACGAGTAAAAGGGATTAATTCGAATCAAACTGTCTCTGGAGCATTATTCGATTGTCTGTATTTATTTTCTTGCTTCCCTTTGCAGTACCAAATACTGTCATATCCACTTAGGAATTATTGGAGAAGATGGTTCACCGACTCTGGTCTCCGGTCCATCGTTGACCGGGCAGCACATTCCGTTAAATGGGGATCCCGCTGGGCGCTTCGCTCTGGATATGTCGCCATACTTTCCACTTCACCGAAGATTGAACAAGTAATTGATAATGTGATTACTCTCTTTCTTCGTGGTCGTCCATCTTTGCTCTTACGTTTTATGCTCTTTTAACATCCCTGATGATTGTGTTGCGATGGCGACGACGACGACGACGACGACGTCCTGCCCAACTCATCATATCGACTTGAAAACATAAGAAAAATCCTTGATAAAAACAGACGACGCGGATAACGATAATGGTTCGGAGGTGTAATACTTGTTGCTTGTCCGGGGAGATGATAAGAATACATGATGGAGACGTAAGCAACCGAAAACTTCGTGACAATTTTAAAATCAAATATATAAACATTTCTTGTTTTCAACAAACTGCTCTGTGTCAACTAAAACAATGTATAACATGCCCTTAAAACATCATTATCTTTCACAAACACGCCACGGTTTGAGGGACACGAAATTGAATTTTCCAAAACCATAATTAAACTTGGTAAACTTTGCTGCTTACCTGCCGTGCGGAAAATGTAAAACCATATTGTCTACAAGCGTTTCTAATCCGCCAATAGAGACTGCATCTTGCGAAAGGCAGGAGGAAAACATTCTGTTCTGGCGTTAAGCACACACAAAACGCACAGGAAATCTCCCCTCAGCACAACGCCGGTATCACGTACGAAGCAAGGACAAAGTTCTGTGCACTAAGCTTCCGGTTTCACCATGTTGGCGCTTTATCTCGTAGGCGGATGATGTGGGCTGAGACGCTGGTCTCGTCTTGGGCAGGACACGAAGCCTCCTTCTTCCATTAGTCTTTTCGATGAGAGACGATTAACGGGCCCGGGGCCAACGTGTGAAGAGCTGTTCACCACGATGATGATGATGGTGGCTGCTCCTGCAGTTTCCAGCTGTAGTGTGTACCGAACTCATAAAACAGCAAACAAGCTGCAAAAGGCGCTGAGCTGGAATCGCGCAACTAAGACAACAAGCTGAGCCAGGGACTGAGACTAATCCTCCACTTCCGGCGTTCGTCCCCGGGACCAAGCACAAATAACGCAATTTATTATTCTATTTATTGTTCGTAATGTACAACGCTATTAACTTCACTGCCATTAACGTTAACGATGATCGCTATCGTTGATGCTCGATTTTCCCTGCCACAGTGTTTTGCTTTGCTTTACGTGGCTATAATCACAATTAGATAAACACACGCGGTGTACGCCGCGAACAAAAAAAAAAACAACCTTCTTTGCTCAGCCTGGAAAGTGATCTTTAAGAAGTGATAAAGCATTTTTTTTCGCTTATTTTTGTTTTTGTTCAGCCGTTTAATGGCAAGCTGCCGAAACGAAACTGAATGCTGGGAAAAGAAAGCGGAAATTGATTTTAGGAACTTTTTTTTTCGTTTTCCATTGCCACCACCACAGATAATAATTTCACCCACAAATTGACTTTTAATAATAAACTCTGTCTCTTCGAGTTGCTATTCAGAATAAAGCAAATTATTTCAATAACAGTTTGCTCTTAATTTTTAATGTTATTCTGTCGCTGGGATCCGATCTTTGATTTATTTTCGTGTAGAACCAAAACCATAGGGCACTACACCGGGTCAGTGGTGGATGAAAATGTAATCAGCCCAAACATTTTCATTAGCACATCCCACCCTCATCACGGAGGAGGACTGTCCCGGAATTAAAATCTCCCAAGGGGGCACTGGGCGTTGACCAGCGATGTCCTCCAATCTCATTTCACAGTCGACTGCATTCCACACCTTTTTATTTTTTTTTGTTGTCCTCCTTCCCGCGCTTTGAAATCGTTCGTTAATTGCAATCGATTTTCCCCCCATTTCCGGACACGCTTTCTCTCAATTATCATTCAGTGTGCGACGGAACCAACTTATATAACTGTTGGCCGCAGCATGTTCCAATGTTTGAAGGTCGAGAAAAGGATCGAGTAGGGGGAACAATGAATCTTCATGTAAAGTCCCTTAGCTCGGCCCAAACTTGACGCGCCCCGCGCGTGCTCTCTTAATTAAATTGTGCCATAAATTTCCGACCCGCAAAAGCACCAAATTTATGAAGAAGATAAAGTTGGCATCAACAAGTTGTACCTACACACACAATTACTGCCGTGTGTTGAATGCAAAAGAATGAACGTAAACGTGACGGCTTTTGTTGTCTACTTGGGCTGGAATGTCGAACTGATGGAAAAAGTTGCCCGCGGAGAATGTGCACAATAGGTCAATCAGAATGTGGGCGATTAACTTGATGGAAGCATTAAACCTTCCAATGACACAGAACAAACCAAATGATATGAAACAACATCCACCTACTGCACACACACAACAATGTCCGGGGTCACCACCCAATTAGTATCCCATTTCGAGGTCCGAGCATTATTCATTTGTGGAAGTGCCTTGGTTTGGATAACACGACAATGCACAGTCATGTGTACGCAATTTGTGGCCCCAGGTCGTGCACCAGGAGATAAACAGTAATAAATTATTCCAGTTCCAGTAACGAGAATCGATATTTGTATTTTTTGGACACATGAGCCCACGCGCAATCTAACTCAATTGTTAAATTGAAACTCCATGATTACCAAAGCTGACCAAAGCACTATGCGTTTCCACAATACACAATTAAATGTTAATTTTGGTGCGGAGAAAAAATAATGTTACGGAAAAAATCATTTCTGTTTTTTTTTGTTTTCAGCAACTAATACTGAAATAAAAACAAAAAATGTTAAGCCTCGGCAAAAAAATCGCCAATATCTCGAGTAACAAAAA
This sequence comes from Culex quinquefasciatus, assembly GCF_015732765.1. Taxonomy (NCBI): domain Eukaryota; kingdom Metazoa; phylum Arthropoda; class Insecta; order Diptera; family Culicidae; genus Culex; species Culex quinquefasciatus. Next base: position 402,059 of record NC_051862.1, read on the forward strand.
TTGAAGCTTTCAAAACAAGCGAAGCGTGCCACTGATTTTTGCAATCATTGAACTTGGCAGTTTAATCTGGACACATACAATGCGCACAAACTGGGCGCCGTTCACATCACAAAATTAAACTATCTAACATCGCCTGTGGAAACACCCGCCGCACACGCTCTGACATGTGCTGTACTGGGACACCCAACGCCGCCATACTCATTGTTCGCCAGAGAGTAAACTTTCTAGCATAACAAATAATTCCCATCAACTAGTTTCCTATTTTTGGGGATAAAACCCGCAAAATATGCGATGCAAAAACATGCCATTCAGCCCCGGGTTCTGGGTCGTGTGTGACGGGAAGCAACATATATCAGGGTGGTTCAAAAATGGACTTTGATTAAATGTTAAAACCCCTTTTTTCGATAAGATGAAGTACTAGAAAAATATCACTTTTGGACCACTTAGTTCGAAAACGTTTTTTAGACTTCTCCAAAGCGAATATGTTATCGAAGATGGCGGTGATGGAATGTTGGAAAAATTCAGTACATTCTTGAGTTTTTTTTAAAAAAAAGGTCCAAGAATCCAAATTTTCAGTGTTTGCTTTTTGGGTGTTTTTTAAAACCCCTGACTCAAGGCTCGTGGCGCAGGGGTAGCGGCTTCGGCTGCCGATCCCGATGATGCTATGAGACGCGGGTTCGATTCCCGCCATATCCACTGAGCTTCTATCGGATGGTGAAGTAAAACGTCGGTCCCGGTTTCTCCTGTCTCGTCAGAGGCGCTGGAGCAGAAATCCCACGTTAGAGGAAGGCCATGCCCCGGGGGGCGTAGTGCCAATAGTTTCGTTTTTTTCGACTCAAGGCGGTTTCAAAAACACCCAAAAAGCAAATACTGGAAATTTGGTTTATTGAACCTTTTCAAAAAAAACTTCAGATATATTCATTTTTCACATAAGATGATTGTTTGAATAAAAACCTTTGAATGCATTCAATGTTATTCTTAAAGCCACCCTACCACGACGCTCCGGGGTGGAATATTTGGTCAGTTCAATGAATAATGAAAAACCTCTAAATCTGACCGGCAATTCCGGGGCCGAGTGTCGCTCGCTACGTGAGGGACAATGCTCAACACTACCGGTTATATTTCAAATTGTGCGGCTATCGCACGTCCGCCATCAACCCCTCAATCCGGAACTTGTACGACATTTGCAAATGAAGCAAATGGTGAAAAAATGATTTGTTCAGCTCGAATTGTAACACTTTTTCCAGCCGAACCATGCTGTGAGGTATATCACTGTTGGGCTGGTAACGGAATGTAGCAATAACCACATTTCACACAATTTCGCAAAATTCTCTCTCGGCAAGTTCTAAACGTGATTTATGTTCATAAGATTCGGTCTATCTCTCCTGGTTCTTTGCTTTGAATGTAGGTATGTGGTCTGTGTGTGTATGTTTGATTGTATCGTTCACTCTGGTGGACAACGAACATTTTGCCACCGCACAAAATATATCGCTCACTAGCGTCCTTCACCACAATCATGGCCAACATGATGTGGGCCAATCGAAATGCATGGGTAAATGGATCGTTCCTCTCGAATGGGCTACTGAGAGTGTAGTCGGGGAAATAAAAGTGAAGCCACAATGAACGAGAAAGGTCAGAAAAAAGGTATCACTTTGAGGTTACGTTTATACGAGAGATATTGTAACAGATTTCGAGATTTTCTCCCGCCCGGAAGAGGCTTATCGCAGCCGAAGCAGTAAAGTTTTTTCACCAAAAAGGAAATTTTGTTTCCCTTTTTTCCGGACCTTCTCCTGTCATTCGTCTCGCTGTCTGTCTGCCAGCAGCCGCAAATCAAACATTTTCCTCCTAGTCCATGGGTTCAAACGGAAAGAAAATAAAACTCCCCCTCCACCCAAAGTGTCTTTATAGCAGAGGAAATGTTCATCAATTCATTTTCCTTCCCGTGATAAAAAGAGGCCATCAGATTCAAAAGGTGACCAAGCGATTTTCCTCGCTTTCACGCCTTCCGGCCAACATTTTTGTGGATGCTGAAACCGCCACCGATATTTATGTGGGTGGATAGAATTGGGGAAAACTGAAAGCCGCCAGGAAAACAATTTTAGCTTCACCGTTAGGCACGTCTGTGGCTGATGCGATGTCATCCTCCCACTCGGATTGAGGCGATTATCTCAAGTGAACCCCCGGGTGTCATCAGCTTCAACGGCATCACCTGTGCTGTCGAACATTAGCATCAACAGATTTGAGCCACTTTTTCTGAGTGATGGCTGATCACTGTGTCTTTCAAGCATCTGTCACAAATGCATCAATTGAATGTTTAAATTAGACAGATATTCGAATGTTCGCACGAAACACCATGTCAACAAAGAAGATCAATCAATTAGTTATCCTCCAACCACAAATTAACATAGATATTATCGACTGAAAATTAATGATGCTGGGCTGCCTTCACAAGCAATCACCGCACGGCTCAGTGCACGCGTCAGTTATCACGTTGTTCGGCATTAATGAGCCCATCCCGAGATCCTGATCAAGAACCTTCATCCCTTCCGTTACTGATTTCCTTTGACTCCCCATCACACCGCTAGCTGGGTAATTCATTAGCTGTGCTGGCGCGATGAGAAGACGATGCTCTAATTAGCTGGCTTCGATCTGCTCGTTACATTTGAGATTTAATCTTTGGGATTGAGAAGGTTCGAATTCGGGGCAAAGGGTGCTTCCGTGAGGAGTGAACCATTTTTTTACAAAGTGATAAGGTATCATATTCCATCCTGAATGGAATACAATTGACCCCGGTTCTTTTACATTATCGGTTTTGGTTAAATGACAGATAATAGTTTCAATCACTCATGTCGTTGTCGTTAAAAACGAACATGACTCCTAAAATTCTCGATATTGATATTAATTTCCGCAAAATGCCGTGAAATTCTATGGTTTTCTGAAATCAATTAATAAAAATTAACAAATATGTTACCAGCATGGTAAATTTAAAGGAACAAAAATATTAAAATAGAACTGTAACTACATTTAAAAAAAATGAAATAAAAAAAAATCAAATAAAAAATAATAATTTAATAATAATTTTTTTTGTTTACAAAAATATTGTTTGAGGAAAAAAAACTGTTATGGTATTACACAATGAAAATTCACAAAAGCTTTACATATATTAAAATTAATTCAAACAGGTTAAAAATGATAAAAATTAAATGACGCAGTGAAATCCATTTTAAATTGTTTTCAAAATTAAAAGCTGTTTTTTCTGGTGACATCTAGTATCCTTGGAAACGAACTTAAATTCCAATAAATGTGTTTTGAAGATTCTTTTAATTTTTCTGGATGGAACACTTTTTATTTGATTTTGAAAATTGTGCTTTTTTGCACTAAAATTCCAATAACTACCATTAGATTTTACAAATTAGGATGCTTCACCGCATTTTGTTGCATTTCAGATGCATTTTGAATTTTGAAATTCAATTGAATTTTGCCTAAGGCTTCATCCATAAAGTACGTCACGCTAAAATCAGCCAATATAACCTAGTCTAGAACTTTCGATGCTTCATTACCCAAATACGAACCAAAATATTTAGAAACAAAGTTGTTTTACCAAGTTAGTTGAATGAAATCCTTAAAATGCCATTAATAAATTTAACCAGATTGAGATCTAAATCGGAACTGAACGTTTCACGACAAACCCATTCAAATTCTAAAAACAATTAAATCTGCCTTTCCAACCTCTACCCAGAACCAACAGCTGATAGAATTTTCGTCATAAATCACCAGAAATGGTGCAGCGAATAGTAAAATTTATTCGCCTGATCGAGCGAAGGCAAAAGGCGAACCTACGATTCAGGCTAATAAATGAAATTAATGGCTGATGAGCTGCTCCTCGGCGAATGCGAAGCCGAAGAGAGCTTGGCCAACCAGCCAACCGGATGTAGCTAAATTAATCTTCTCCCTGGTTTCTCTCTCTCTCTCTCTCTCACTTTACGTTTCCGATCCGTGCAGATCCTTCCGGCAATGTTCCACACGGCATCGGTTTGGCTGACGTTGGCGCTTGCAGTGCAGAGGTAAGTTAATTACTGGTGGGCAATTCGATTGCCAATATATCCTACCGCTGCTGCCTTGCCTTGCCCCACGGCCAGGAATGCGGGTGCTACCCTTCCGAGGATTCCACCGGTGCAGAACGGCGACGGCCGCTAACCCATTCCATCACTTGACCCAGTCAAACGACTTAATTGCCATTGTTCATCATCATCATCATCGACGGGAGGGGAAGGTGAACTGAGTGATGATATATTGGCTTTTATAATGCATACAGACTGGGAGATGAAGATTAGATTAGAATGCTCAACAATGTACAAATTAGAAAATTTTAAAACTTTTTATTAACCAAAACATCGTGTTGAATGATGTTCAATTCAATTGTCATACCTCCATGCGTCTCCTCTCCATTGAATTGAATGCAGAGCAAAAAGTTTCATGGAGACGCATGATACATCATCTGAATTTTTCCAAACCTGGATTTTTTTAAAATGCAGCAAAATACAGATGGAACCGACTTAATTCGGAAAACAGGAGTCACCCAACGTTCTGAGTGTGTTTTTGCACAAGTGTGTGGATACCATCTACCAAAATGTTGAGCGCTGACAGTCAGTCACTAAATGGAAACAAGATCACAGTTCACTGGGGCAGATAATCGAATCCGGCTGCCAAATTGGTCACTCCTTGCTCGCAGCCGGAAAAATTCAAATGAACGGACTACGAACTAGTTATGGTCGATGTAACGGCAGAACGAGAGCACCGAGAAAAAAATGAATGTGTTGCATAAAACTTTAATTTTAAAAAAAAACTATTTGCTTGTATAATACTAGTTGTGGACTTGATTTTGACTTTCACGAATTAGTTTGTATCAGAAAATCACAAAAAAATGACAGCAGTATCGTACAAGAAACCTAATGGTTCAGAACATTACATTTATAAGGTTAACAGATAAATATTCTCTCTCAAAGTGTTATGTTCTCAAAAGATGTGAGTTCGATCATTCTAATTCACTCCTAAATTTTCACTTTGGATAATCGAATGACGAAATAGTAGTTTATGGACTTCGTTGGATAAATGTACGACTCTGGCTGAAAAAGTATATTTTTGCAACGAGTTCATACATTTCTTGATATTCCGAAAACATCCTTTGAATGGAATTTTAAGATAACTGTCCATGTTAAAAACAAAACAATATTAAAAGTATTACTTTTTGACACAAGTGCAAACATAACACAACTTTTCTGAACACATTTACTTAAAAAAATGCGATTTTTTGATATTCTTAAGGTGAAACTGGACGTCGGCCATTGAAAAACTTCTATGCAGCTTAAAACAAATTTTAAGCTCGATAGATTGTTTGCTTACGGCTTATTTACTATCTGCCATACAGAGGAGACCTTTCTAAGAAACGGCTTTTTTCTTATTAATGCTTTCAAAAACACGGAGAAAACTTTTTTTTTTGCGATTACAACTGATCAACAAAATTAGATTTCTGAACCCGACAGTTTGCTTGCTGTCGTAATTTTTCTCGTCTGCTAGATACAGAACACAATTACGTGGAATTAATATGGCGGACCTTTCCGTATTCCCTTAAGATAATCAGAGTTCCGTGAGCATAATATCTATCAAAGCGAGATAGGATTGAATATGCTAGCGAATAAATTAGGCTAATAACCGCAAATAACATTCCAAACGGGTGAAGCTCCAAATCATCACTGTTTACATGAGATTGGATTCCAGATTCAAATTCAGCAAGCATAAGACATACATACGACATTGTTATTTCAAAGAAATCATTAAAATTGGCTCTTTTTTTCTCACTAAAACTCAAATATTTCGGCTCTGGTCTGAAGTGTCGAAATTGCATTGTTTTAGAGAGCAAAATGTTTGTCGTGAAATTACCTACAAGCTACAAGTTTTACTGGGAAAAAAGGGCAAACCTAAATAAAATTAGCATTTCTGAAAATCGATATTATTTGTTCGATACAAATCTTCCTGGGCGAAGCCAAAAACATAAATTTTGGTCAAATAATTAATAGTGCATCTTGATCCTTTGACAAATTTCTATGATTTAATGTAAAAAATTGCCTTTTTATGCCTTTTGATGTACACAGTGAAAAATGTGTAAATTTGGAAGGGTTTATTTTGGAAGGCTGAATATAACCTCTTTAGTGTTGTAATTTTACCTGAATTTAGACAAAAAAGTGACATTACACCAGAAAAGTGGTAAAATTACACATTTTCAGAGGTAACATTAAAAAAAAATCTGACATATGTAATAATTCCATTTTTTACTATGTTTTGATATGAATCGATCACCGAAAATTTGTTCAAAAAAGTTATTTGTAACACTGGAACGCCCAACGCATGTCCAACTTACACGGACGCCCAAGCCTCCCAAAAAAGGTGGAACGGTAACTTCAACTCGCTGGTTCTCGGGCATTACTCAACCAATCGGGACGATTCTTGTTTCCAGTGATTTGTAAGAATGTCTAGATGATCCTAAAATTTTGCAGATCTTGATTTGAACAAATCTGTAATTTCTGCGTCCGAAAACATCGTTCCACCTTTTTTCAAAACGACTGCCTCCGCGGAATTTTTGGCGAATTTTTTTTTACACGCGAAAAAAAAAGTTGGAACGATGTTTTTGATCGCAAAAATTACAGATTTGATCAAATTAAGTTCTTTAAAGTTCTAGAATCATCTAGACATCCTAACAAATCACCGGAAAGAAGAATCATCTTGATTGGTTAAGTTATGCCCGAGAACCAGCGAGTTGAAGTTACCGTTCCAACTTTTTTGGAGCCTTGGGCGTTGGAATGTTAAGTAAATGGAAGTAGTGGTGCAAGATAGTATTTAATTATTTTGTATTGTCTAAAAAAATATTTCTAACATCATAATCTATCATTTTAGATGTATAAGAACCCAGAATTCCTCTATAAACTTTTTTCAAAAAAAAAATTATGGTATAACAAAATCTAAAACAATTTAAATTGCTTCAAAACTTACTAGTTTGTTTGTAATAAGTTTGGTCCCTGTAACATGAATGGTCAAACTTTCAAATTTCAACGTTCAGACTAATTGAAACGAACCTAAAATTCAGTGGTCCGAATAATCGAATCCAGGTACAAATTGATCACTTTTTTCCTCGCAGTTCCAACACACAACATCATCCAAGCAGCTAATTGAGTTCGCTTGTGTGCCAAACGATATTGGCTGGGAGAGCGAGAGCGTGCGAGAGAAAATAAAACTAAAAATTCCAGCGCAAAGCTCGCCATTTCCTTGCACCGACGACCGACCAATATTGCAATCAGAAACAGCAGCAAACCACACTGACCAAGGGCGGATGGATAATTGACTGCCAGCCAACTGACAGGGTGGTAAGCTGGCGCCAAAGCGAACCAAACCAATTTTATGATGAAAGCTAAAAGATTGGCCACCAAGCTCTTGTGCACGGCTTTGATCGTTTCTTTATCGCTCGCCCTTTCTTGGGTGGTGCAAAAGGTTAACCAATTTAGATTGTGAGTTAAATGGATTTTTTCAATCAAGATGCAAACACTTTGTTGTTTTATACAACACAATTTTCGAAATAACTTTTATCGGCAGATTCAATTAGAACAATTCCGAAAACATAACAATCGAAGATAGAAAAAAAATACAATCTTAAATTGGTCAAACGAAAACCTGACAGAAAAAAACAACAACTTATTTTAAGTCCGATTTATCTTTACACGTACGCTGTGCGAACTGTAAAAGTTGCTCTTGCCTAAATTCAACAAAATCCTTCAGGGAATTCCCAAAACGAGAAGAAAAATCTTTTCCCCCAATCTTGGATGCCTTCCGCCAAATCCTCGAGAGCAACTCGAAAACCTCGTTATCAACTTTTCAGCATCGTATACTTTTGTTTTATTTTATTCACGCTAGTATCTCTTTTTCCCCAGACTTTTATATATTCAATCGTAGTCCTGTCCTTCATTTCATCCCCCACAGGTACGTGTACGTCTGTCATGCCCCAATCGCCCGGACGTGGTGCACAATCCCGAGGGTGAAAAAGTGTATCGCCTACATCTGTCTAGCTGCATTAATTCATCAGAGCACCAGATTTTTCGATAAGTAAGTAAACCGCAAAGAACGAAAGAATGTTAAATGACGAAAAGTGTGGCCGACAGAGTGAGGAAAATGGGTTGAATAGAACATAATTGTTCTATCGCCTGACTCGCTGCAAACAGACATTCTGACAGAAGATTACAATCGTCGTGCTATTTCATGCAGATATTCATTCACCTTGGCATTATCCGGGGCTTTCGGTACGGGGAACATGGAAGAGTAAAAAGTGGTGAGGATGCAGTGCAAATCGCAGAACAGCTTAAGTGACTTTAATCACGGCAAAACATGTGAAAATGAGAGAAAATTAGAACCAAGTTTAAATAACCTTTAGCCTAACAATTTACATTTTTTTCACTTGTTAGAAAGGCTCAGTTTTAATAAAATTTTAATCAACAACAGTTGCGCAAGTTGCCTAAAACAAGCAATCTGGTATTTTTGTTTTGTTTGTTTTGTTTAGTGATCATCTATGAATATTCGGTATTATCCAACAGGGAGGATGAATTTCCATTTTTTAATATGACTTTTCAGCAAGAAGGCAAACCAGCTTTATATCCACAAAGAAACGGCAACCAACCTAAATTTTTCGAACAAGAACATGGCCAGAGACCATCCGTTTCGCTTGCTGTGAAATTTACGATCAAAAATTAATCTTCCCAGAAAATCCCTTCGGCATCGACTGCAAATTGAACCCAGTCCAACACCACAAACAATTACGGTGGGCCGCACTCTTTTAATTTACTCAGAAATAAAAACACATTTTCCCGAAATCTGAAATGAAACACAAACATTTCCAAACAAAATATGTAGTTCTCGCCGGGGTGCTTCCTCATGGAACTTTATCAATTCCACGAGCGGACGGCTTCCAACTGTGCCTTTTTCCCGTCACTGCATGAAGGCAAACGAAAGAAAATATTTGCTGTGCTGATGATGATAATGAATGATGAATGTGTTCGTTTTTCAAGTACTCACACAAGCAGACAGTGAGCGGAACATGTATGGCGTGGCGAGCAGGATTTTCCCCCGTTTTGCAACGAGCATCAGCCCACCACAGGCCACACTATTTTCCGCCTCGATGATGGCAAACTGGTTGTCTGTTTGAGGTTGCCAAAGCTGGTTTACAGTCAGAAGTCGCTCGATACGGTTACACTGTCTCAAAACGCTGTTACCAGAATCCCTTTACTCATCAGAGGTGAGAATTTAAGTCATTTGTACCAAATATAGTTCATGTCAATTACACAACTCGACATTTGTGAAGTTGGTACCAGTAAACGCTTCAGTTTCGTCAAAGTATGATATATTCGGGCTCTCCGAAATCGCTCCAATAGACAGAATTTATTTTTAAGTGAATTCCCTGCCACTGTATAAAATTGTGAATTTATGAATCCCTTAAGCAACCATGCGCACCCACGTTTGTCTATGGGGGGTAGCAATGGGAGCGCATGGTTTCTTAAAATGATTTCAATGCTTTTATACCATAAGTTACCCATTTTATTTATTAGACGGGAATTTTCTAAGATTCATTTTTTTCAATTCAAACTATTATAGTGCCCTAGATTATTTTTGCGGTGCATTTACTGAAATCCTGGGACATTTTCACATAAGTTAAGGGGCTACATACATGTGAATCGTCAAAAATGTCAGAGGTTGGTATGAGCACACTTTTGAACTTTTTTTTAAACTTTTATGTTAGCCGTTTCAAAAAACGGGTGCCACGATTTGTGAACACTGCATTGACCAAATTGGCTCAAAATTTTGGTGAAGACTCGTTGAACGAGTTCTGTGTGCATGATGAAGGCCGATTTTCAACAAAAATATTTTTTGTGAACTTAAATCGTCTCTTACGCAGTTCAGTCATATATTCATGAAACTTTCAGGAGTGATTGAAAATCATATTTTTGGTGTATTTAGAGAATATTTTATTCTGAAATAGGAAATTTTGTGATTTTCTACATGTATGTAACCCCTTAAGTGTAATTTCCTTCTAAATACAGAGCGATTTTCAATATTCTTTTTTAATGGGGAATTGGGGCACCATGTACCCTTTGTCGTTTCGTGCGGTAGATAGTAATATCACCAATCGATTTTTTAGTTGTAAATTTTTGCTCGGGGGACCCCTTAGATCCAATTTTCTGGTAAAAATTGTTTCATATTCGTGCTCCTGAGACAATTTTATAAAAAAAAATTATGTCTATAGATATCTATAGATATCTATCGATGAGTTTTTACCTCCTGTAAAAAAAAACTTAAAGCGCCAAACTCTCTCCTAGTAATGCTCATGACTTTTCATGGAGACACTTGGAATTATAAAAAGAATTCGTATATGCATGATAGTTTACAGGACTGCTGTGAACTGTGTCCAGAGTTCCTAATGGAAGGGTGGGATCTAGGCTAGCATGCACTAGCAGTCCTCCCACACCCAGAGCAAACTCACTCAAATATTTTAGTGGAAAACAGACACAGAGTGGATAATAAAAAGCAAACGAGCCGAGAAACGAAGATGTTTGAAATAAATTCAAGGTTTTATAGCAATTTGTATCCTTGTGCGGGGCGTGGGTTAAACTATGCGAACTGCCGCTTTCAACTACATATATGCGAGCAATTTTTGCAAGAAAGGATAACGGATGGGTTTGCTTTTCGGTCTAGCGCAACCGACGAGGAATGCAAGCCAAAAGGGCCACTCCCCCATCATCCCACTCCAAATTTGTACACACAGGAATTTTCCCCGGTGCGTTTTTCAGGTTTTCCCGCTGAGATTCAACAGCCCAGCCAGTCGCACTCTGGTCCCGGAGTTTTCGTTCGCGGGCACCTTCATCAAAAGCGCCAAGTTCCGGTGGATGTTAGGAATAACAGACCTTCGGCGAGATGCTCAACTTACAAAAGTGTGTTCCCCCCACCTTCGTTCTCGTCCGCAACGTCTCGACGTCCCAGCACGTCCTCTTCCCATATTGGAAAACGGTAAAATTGCCTCAGGGAAGGTAATTTCACTCGCCAGTGTGTATCCTTGGGAGCATTCCTTTTGTTTTACCTTCAGATGAAATGCCACGCGAACCTTTCCATTGTTACTCTTTCGGATGCTGATGTGACATCTTTCGGAGGTGGACGACGAAAGCAATAACGGAGCTACACAAAAAAAGCATACCACCTCAGCATTCTCCCGAGCGTAGAATCTTTCGTACTTTTGTTTGCTTCACCGACAGCTTCCGGCTTGTGCAGAAAGAAAACTTTGTATCCATACTGCATCGAGCAAAAAACTATCACCGCACCAAATAAAAACTTGTTCTGGGTGTCAGAACATAAACTTTGCTTTTTTTCTTCAACGTATTTTGAGGCAGTCACGGCCGAGATTTTTATTTTGTTAAAAAGGTGGAAAACTTTTTAATAATGAAAATGAGGTCCCGAGCAAATTGTTGACCCATTGGGAAAAAAATGTCAGCAGTTCCGAGGGAGAGAAAAAACATGCTTTCGACAATTATTTAGGACAAAGTCGCAAAGTTGAGGTTCAAGTCGGCATCTGGGAAGCGCACATTTGTCTTACATGTTAATCTCAAATAAGACGTTATTCAAGGTCAAAAAGATCTAAAGATTAAGATTAATCAGCTCTAAAAAATAATTTAAGGTCAGATTAGGCAGAGATTAATGTTTTTGGCCTCATGTGTAAATCGATACAATATCTTTCTAGTTTTTAAGTCTCAATCAAAGTAGGCGTCTTTGAGGGTCAAGGCATAGCCCTGTTTAAACTTTTCGGCAAATCGATGCAGGTAGGCAATTTTGCAGAACAAAATGACATTTTCCTGAATAAAAATGTTTCGATTTCGCTGATATTTTTAACACAGCAATGTTTTTACCCTAAAGAAGCCTATTTTCAGAATATATGAAAATTGTAAAAAATATCGAATTTTATACAAGGCCAAAAACTAAAAACAGTAACTTTTTGATAAACGACTCACGCTAATGTCGCAATCACTACCTCCTTTCCCCTTGACATTCGATGCAGTTGACATTAACCACGTGCACACGTAATTTTCACACAAATTGTTTTCCTCTCTCGTCCTTTCATAATTTACTCTGCTAGCTCGAGTTCGCCCCAAGGATAACGGCTTGTAATACAATTTTGCAGTGAAATAACTACCTTCTAACACAAACTGTTTGCATCCTGTTGGGGTGGGGCTTAACAAAATAATAGTAATTTTCCATTTCATGTTGAAAGTATGTTCTGTAAAAATCTCTACAAAAAAAATTAATGTGAAAATTTAACAAACAACTGTACTACAAAACAAACAATTGACCTACCCTAGCAACCTTCTCGGAAATGAGCATCCTCCCACAATGAGTATATGTTTTGCTTCCCGCGGAGAGTGTATGCTGCACAATGCCATCATCACCACCACCCAGTTACGATGTGGAGTGTTGTTTGCATGCGAATAAACTCATTTTCATGCTGAAATTTCAACGTCCACCCGGCGAAATCCTCGAAGAAAAACAAAGAAAAACTATTTTTTACGGCGCAAATATTAAAATATTTGCCCATGGCAGGCACGACGATTTCGCTTTTGTTATTAGCTGAAACGTTGCGACGAAAACGAAAACGACCACGTGGCTCCATCGTCGCGTTACCCTGCCAAGCCAAAGTAGGCTGAGCTTTTAAAGCTCCGCGTAGATTGGCGCGTAGATTTTAATGGAATTAAATGCGACAATTTTTGACACAATTTTCTTTATCGCATCGCATCGTTGCGTTGCGATTGTTATTCAAATGAGCCGAGAGTGCGCCATTGTGTGACGCCACCACTACCAGAAGCGTGTAGCGGATATAATATTGATGCTCGTTCAGTGTTCAGCTCTAGTCCCCCAATCACATGTTTGTTGGCCTCTTCATTCATATATTCACGCTGCTCTGATGGTAACATTATTCTGATCGGGTTTCCACAATTTGATACATCACGGCACCACGGCGAGCGGAGCCACCGAAAATTGAACGTTGTGGCATTTTTTTTCCTTCTTCCTTCAGAATAATGTTTTGAATGTCAGAGGTGCTGCCATTGTGAGGATTTCAGTTATCTGATCGACAGTTTGCGGGAAATCGGATATATTTGCAACGATCCATAAAGGATAACGGAAATGGCTGCTTTTGAAATTGCAAATGTATTTTTTCGGGGATGCTTGCCAAGAAAAAAAAACCATATGAGAAATGTGACACCATTCTTCAGCTAAAGTGAGAAAGTGTGGGATATAAGAGCACTTGAAAAACTGATTTAAATGTAACTAATCCATTAAGAGTAAATCAATAATTGGCTCAAATACACCATTTTAGTCAAATTTGAAAAGTTTGTTGCATATTTAGTGGAATGTGGGGCAAGAAGACTATACAGGGCAAGAGGAAAATTGCCCTTGTGTCATTAGTAAAAAAATGTTTTCGGGTTTCTACATTAAAAACTCTACAAAATTCAAAAGATTTTTGAATTAACCCAAACATGCTAAAAATGATTGTAAACGCAGAGGAGTGCATTTTAACATGATTTTAGTTGATTATACTTAAAATTCCATTGAAATTATGCTTTTTAAAAAAAACGTTACTTAATCCACCCTTAGGTGGTTGGTGCCTTCCTCACATTTAAAGGGTGCTATCCAAAATAGACACAAAATGGCGGTGTTTTTCAGAGTTTTATCAATTTTGACTCATTATTCATACCACTAGATTGGGTAGTCAGATCTTCATATTGCAGGGCACTTATGTGGTTACAACTTATGATAGGGTAGTCAGATCATCAATCCAATTCGTGCTTGTTGAAAAGGTCTTTTAATTACCTATCCAAAGATAGGTCGCATTAATATCATGAGATAAGATCTGATGATCATGAGATCCGGCCTCCAAAATGTGCAGGTGTTTATAAATTTTGATAGGGTTGTCAGATCTTCAATGTTTTGGACGCGTTGGAAAGGTCTTTTAAATACTTTTCTGAAAACGTATAGCATGACGGGTTTTCTTACAAAAACCACCCTTTTTACAATCTTCTGAACTTTTGTTAAAATCGTTTTTTTAGCATAACTTTTAAAGTACTTAACTAAACTCCATAATTTTTAATAGCGACTTATGGGACCCCAGGACGGATCGAAAGATGCCAAAATGGACAAAATTGGTTTAGCCAGTCTTGAGATAATCGAGTGACAATTTTCTGATCAACATCCCACCACACACACAGACATTTGCTCAGAATTTGATTCTAAGTCGATAGGTATACATGAAGGTGGGTCTAGGAGGTCTAATTGAGAAGTTCATTTTTCGAGTGATTTTATAGCCTTTCCTCAGTAAGGTGAGGAAGGCAAAAAGGATTGTTATGTTCTCCGATTTTTCAAGTCGACTGTAAGAGGGGTGGGGTGTGGCTTAAATTTTTCATTGCATTGTTTTTTTACAAATCGTTTTTTTCTGTAATTTAAAATATTTTACGAAAAGCAAAAAATATGTTCAAAAACCTGATAAAATTTAATATAATTTTCCGTTGCAAACTTCGTTCACGAAACTGCTGGTTGCTGAGGCTTTTAAAAAATACTTCATCATCCCGGTACGAGAATCGAATTCACGATTGGAAACCCAGCACGCCACTAGTCGAAACCCATCCCCTACCTGTCAGTATTCCCAGTGAGCACATTTACTCTTTGCCAAGCCAGACAGGAATCGAACCCATCACATTCCGCTTACAAGGCGAAACCCGTAACCTCACGGCCACGGTAGCTTGGCATAAGTGTAAAATCTGTGAGAAAATAGTTTTCTCAGTGTCACCTAGTTAGTGCTCATTTTCAACTGAAGTTTTTTCGGAAATTTAAGAATTGTACCAGCGGCTGAAAAACTATATTACAGTCGACTCTCTGGCTGTCGATCTTCTCTTCAGTCCCAACAAGAATATTGCTTTGATTTTTCGTTCTATAATTTGATAACTCCCTCTCGACGGTTCCTTCAATATAGACAACGAAAGAATTCACTGTATACAGCATGAAAAAAATCGCTTGATTCGATTTTTAATCTTGAAAGTGAAACTATTTTGAATTTCAGAAATTTCGAAGCTTTTTTTCGAAATTAGGCCTGTCGTTTGAAAATGTCCAAATAAATGTTTGTATTTTTAGGTTTGATGACAAATTAGATTTAAAAACATATTGAAGATAATATGATTCAAATCTTTTTTCAGGAATGGATTTTTTTTTAATTTGAAAATTTAAATTTAAAATAAAACTGTTTTTAAAAGAATCAATTTATGAAAAAGTTTTTCCGGAATTAGAGGCTTCCAAAAGAATTCAAATCCATCACCCTGGCACTAATTAATATCTCACTTAAGTTCTAAACTCAACTTTAGCGTCACCAAATCATCCTAACGAACCCGGAGGGAGCTATAATTTTTCATTTTATTTCCCACGCACCTTGCTCAACCGCCCACCCTGCTGCCGCCCTCTGTACTACGCGTGGCATACCAGGCTTCCGACGAAACGGAACCAGGTCCGTAATGGGCGGTTAAGGAGACGACTCTTTCCTTTTTTTTTCATTATTATTTCGTTCCAGTTCAACCCAACCTCAACAGCGCGTGACACAAGTTGTGTTGGTTGCCGGAGAAAAACCTGTGTATTCACGCTCCAAATGGGGACATAAATTTGATAATTCATGCGAACCACTGTTTTGTCACCTCCGACAGGCTCAGGAGTGGAACGTGGCAAAAAGACGGCCTCGGTGCCGACGGTCGAGGTCACGCGGAACTCCCTTTCCGGATGGTTTTGCACGAGAGGCCAAACCAACAACAATAAAACGAGTATTTACGGCAAAGGACATCCGCTTAAAAAAAAAAGCACCCGACCAAGGAAGTGGACACTGTTTACTTGCCGGATGTTTCTCAGGTGCCGGACCAAGTTAAATTGCGTACGAATTCATCTGAATTAGGCGTGAATAGAGCAATTATCCAGCGCCAAGGTTGATTACAGCGATGAAAGGAAAAAGTTTTGCAACAGAGTGGACCCGCCAACATTATGATTTGTGCAAACACGCCGAATTAATGAGGGGGACCAAAAATGCGTGATAATCCTCTTTGAAGGTGTCTCTCGTCACGTTGTACAGCCTCGCTGAAATCGAGATTTGATCTTGGTACAAATTTCTCATCCTTGGAAACGGGTTGTCTACGACCTATAATCAAGAAGAGCTGTTCTCGAGAAAGGCTTCGCGGGATTTAAAATCATCCCCGGATGAAAGAATAATTTGAGAGGGGTAAACAAATCAGTACTCTCTATTTCTTCTTTGAACTCTCGCGAGGGCGGAGAAATAAATGAGTTCTGGACGATAAATAAGAACTCCAATTAAATTCAAATTTCCTTAATGAATCTACAAGAACAGCGAATCATCGCCGAGTGGAGGCAAAGCAACTGAAAGCGGTAAGGTTAATTTAAGATGGTATAAAATTAGTTCATCAAACCATATTCGCCATATTCGAGCTAAACAACCAATAATAAGACAATGAAAAAATAATTTGTATGTGATAACTGGGAAATTGAATCTCTTTGCGCAAAGCGAGGACAACACCAATCGTTCCCAAACTTTGGGGAGTTGTTTAGGACCCTTTAGGAACTAAAAAATAGCTGTGCTCGCTAAATTTGGACAACCTTATTTTTTCCATACAACCATTTTACACCCTATTGTCCCATGTTTAAAAAAGGGTAACTGAGAAAAACGCGGTTGAAATTTTTCGATCGTTTTCTGTGTTTCTACGCATAATTGTCCAGTGGGTCTCTATTCGCCCTATATGTCCTCAATCACCCCGGTTAACATTTTATCGCCCTTATTTGTAATCCTCTTGCAGATAAACAGGTAAATAAGGTAAAATGCTTCGAAAAACTCATGATTTCGTAATAGAAATTACTTGGTGGGACAATTATGCGTAGAAGTTCAACGATGGGACAAACAGACTTTTTTTCAGTGTTTTTTTCGATGATTTTCTAAACAATGTACTAGATTTTTTGTGTTTTTTTTCTGAAAGTAAACGTAAAACTAAATTTAAACATGATAAAAAGTCAGAACCGTCAAAAAAATGACATGGGACAATTATGCGTAGAACTGCAGTGTATCTCGGCGAAAACTCAACCGATTTGGATGATTCTTGTTGAATTCGATCCGGAAGGATGTCAAGAATCACCTCCAACAAGGTAGATCCAAAACAGATGCGTCTACCCTAAGATACAATGAAAAAGGCATTTTCAACATTTTTTTTCCAAGTTGCATTTCAAACTTTTTTGACCCCGTTGGGGCTACAAGTGTTAAACTTAAAAAAACTTAAAAAATAGACTCTTTAGATTTTTTTTTGTTCTTTCCGATAAAATGTAATCAAAATTTTAAATAACTACCGTTTGAAATGGGCTGCAAAATTAGTCCTTTTTGAAATGCAAAAATAAAAATATTTCGACAATTCTGAATCGTTAAAGTGTAACAAACTAGATTTACCCATTTTCTAATTTTGAAAAATATTTGCAGTTGAATACTGATTCCATCAAAAAATAATTCAAATTGGCTCATCCATTTGAATCACCAGGTGATGCTATTCCGTCCCATTGGAATATTTTCAGCTAGTTAATAGTGACATCAGGAGTCCTAACGTTTTGCGTGAAAAATCGACAAATCCCAACGTGGTTTCGTTATGCTGTCCTTTTAGGGAGTTTAATGTCCAGACGTTTGCGCAGTTCAGTTTGTCATTAAACGATGGATTAAAAGTGTAACTAACACATTTTTCTATTATTCTTTTACCGCAGATCCTACAGCTTGGTGCAGATCGAATGGAACGGGCAGCTTACCGAAGTGTGTCACACGGACACCGCCGGCTGGGTGCACGATTACGTCGGCGAGGACTTTTACTACACGTTTTATTTTTCGTTCCGAATACTGTTCGTGCACCTGATCCCGTGCGGCAGCCTGGTGGCGTTGAACGTTCTGCTGTTCAAAGCGATGCGACAAGCCCAGCAAAAGCGCGAAAGGCTCTTCAAGGACACTGCCAAAAAGCGCGAATGTAAACGGCAGAGGGACTCGAACTGTACCACGCTGATGCTCATCGTCGTTGTAACTGTGTTCCTAATCGTTGAAATTCCACTCGGTGTGATAACGGCCTTACACATAATTTCCTCGCTCATCTACGAGTTTTTAGACTACTACATTGCAAACTTGTTTATTCTTTTTGCAAACTTTTTCCTCATCGTCAGTTACCCTATCAATTTCGCCATTTACTGCGGGATGTCGCGCCAGTTTCGGGAGACCTTCAAAGAAATCTTTGTCAAATCTAGCAAACAAATCCCAGGTGGCAGCAGCAAGAAAGATTGCGGATCATCGCGATACTCCCTGGTCAACGGACCTCGGACATTCACCAACGAGACGGTACTATAACCTTAAGCTAACTCTCCAAGTGAATTGAGAGACAATGCGTCTCCATCGAGTTCGAAAGAACAGAAAAACACAAACAAAAAGTGAATACGTACCACCCATCCCTTAACCCCTCCAATAAAAAAAAGCTTCGCACAAACGAGGTTGAACCAACATACAGAGCAAAGTCGTTTAGCTCACGCTCGCAGCTAAAGTAAATAAGCAAGCTCATTTGAATAGAAAATTCAGAGCCCGATTTTCTAATTCAAATGAACAAATAATAACGTCTTATCATTTGCCAGGAGAAGGCCGAAGGAGAAAGCCAAAAACACTCAGAGCAGAACAGAACATAAATGTGCCAGCATTTGTTGATCAAATAAAAAAAAAATCTCGCTTTTCCGCCACATCTCACTTTCGTCCTACCATATCTCCCAAATTGAGTTGGCGCAAAGTTCAATATTCCTCCCCGGCAACGTTTAAAATCAACACCAGCCCAAAGGTTTTGTTCCCAACGAATACCACTTAATCGATTCGCGGTAACCGAATTTATATTGACGGATTAGCAACGTTCCCCGCCCAAAAGTCTAGACTTAACCTGGCAATTTGATTAGAACCGTGTATCTACTATCGAGGGAAAGAAGAGCAGATAAAACGCATAATCAAACCGACCGACCGAAAATCGAGGAGGAAATTTTAAACATTCTCCTCGATTTTCGGGTCACACTCCTGATTAGTATAATAAAAAATCAAAACAAACGATAAAATCAACAGCCACATCGAGACGAAGGATGATCATGATAATGTGCTAGTCAAGATTAAACAGTGAATAGTTATGTAGTTTGAAAGGTTGAGAGTTTATTTGAGCCGAGCCGAGTTATTGATTTTTTAATGAAACTAATATTTTAGCTATAAAACAAATTGAAGCAGTTTATAACTTTAAGCACTTATTTCAAAATATTGATATAGGTTTCGTTATCAACTTCAACAAAAAAAAATAAAATCAATATTTTTATGAAATACATGCAAAACAACAGTTAAACTAATAAATAAAATTTTAAACTCTTGTAATCATTTTTTAATTATTTTTTCGCTTGAGTTTTAATCAAAGAGAAAGAAATCTTCCCAAGATATCAAAAACTCAAACCTGGCGCACCTGGTTCTCGACCGTTGGCTTGACTTCTCTCGGCGTACACATCTTCCGGAACATCGCCTGCTTCCGAAGCAATCGCCTTTTCTGCTGGGGTGGCCAATGGGACCGCACATGACAAGGCTCTCACTTTTCGTACAGCAAGATGTTTTTTTTGCCGACACACACTCACGCCCTTTCACTATTTTTGCTCAGATGACCATTGGGACCACCTTCTTCGCATTGTTCGCAACGTCCATCTCGCTGCTGTGCTTTCCTTTGTTCGTTCCACCAAACGCGCGTTCCGTCCGCCAAACTGCTGAATCACACCTCAGTTCCATGATTCTTTCCAACGCATATTCAAAATGGAGACACTCACAGTGATTCAGCCTGGCGTGGTGACCAAATTTTAAGGCCAAACCCCCAACTTGATTCTGTGATAAAAAAAAAACACTCAGGTGTTCGTTTTCTCACTTTCACTTGCACAATATTCCAACAAGCTGCCCATTTTTACGCTGCGCGACGTGTGTGCGCGTATTGCTGTGAAGCAATAGTGTTCGGGCAGAACAAGTTTTTTTTTCATTAAAAAAAGTGTGTCCATTTCTTGGATTATTTATTCATCGACTGAAATTTTGCAATCATAACTAGTTTTTTTAGGTGGGTCATGTAAAAATATAAAACAAAATCGCTTAAGACCTTTTATAAAAAAAACTAAATATATTTACCTAAAGTAAACGTAAACTTTTATTTGAATTTAATGTATTTATTTACTGGTAAGAGACAATACACTCGATAACCGAAACCGACATTTTTAGAGATCACTCTGCACGCTGTGCTCCCAAGATGTACTGTAGCTGGTTGTAGGAAACTGCTCAACTGGAAGATTACTTTTTTTCTCATGAATATTTTTTTCGTGAGTTTTCATGCTCCACTTATTGTTGAATCTGAAAATTAAGACAGCAATTAGATAATTTCATCAAACGAAAACCACCACAACGCATACCGTTTGCCACAGTACTGGCATTTATGGGGAAATTCGCCGGAATGTACGATCGAGTGTTGACGTAGATACCATTTCATCGTAAATCCCTTTCCGCACACCGTACAAACGTGCTTTTTCTCCTGAGTGTGCCGCTTCTTGTGATAGTTGAGCACCTTTATCGTGCCGCGGATGAATTGTCCGCAAATGTTACATTCGAGTGTGGGCGTTTCCTTCTCACCGTGCAGCCGCTTGATGTGCGACACCTGATTGTTTTTGCTGTGGAACGTCTGGCCGCAGTCGGCGATCGGACACGTATACGGTTTAACACCTGAAAGAGAATGAAGATGGCGTGTGATTTGTTTAGTTTTAAAATGACTAATTTATAATATCCTTACCAAGATGACGGTTCATGTGAGCCTCCGCTGCGGCTGAAGTTACCGATTCGCCGCAAAAATCACACAGCTGATGTTTCATGTCCCAAATGATCTTTTGTTTCTCTTCCTCGGTTAGTCCTTCAAAATCAATCTTTTTCTTGCGTCCTTTTCTATTCTTGCGTTTTGGTTTCTCCTCCTTAACTGGATCGAACTCGTCCTCTCCAATGATATCGTCATTATTTTCATCGCTTTCGTCACTTGTGGATTGGACAGGACGTTTTGAAGCTTTCCGTTTTGATGGTTTCACATCTTCGACACTGGGAGCATAATCGGAATCATCGCCATTGTCCTCGTAATCGTCGACGTCATTCTCGTACTTTATATTGGTTATATCCGGTTCTAGATTGCCCTCAAATTGCTGCACATCTTCCTCCGTTATAGTTGTCTCTACTAGTCCGCTACGCTCATCAAACATTTCCGATTTCAACTGATGAGTTGAGATTTCCTCAACTGGTTCTTCATGGACCATTGCCGTTGTATTTATACTAACAGCACAAGTTGGCTCCACAGTAACGTCCTCATTCTTCGACACAACTTCCTTTCCTTTTATTTCCTCCGAATGCATGTCGTACAGTGAATCCAGCTGCTTCCTGTTTTGCTCAACAGCAGCCTTGCAATTTGCCATCGTTTCCATCAAGCTCGGTTCGTCCCAGCCGTCGCCCTCCAGGAAGGCCCTCTTGGTCAGCAGAAGAGTCTTGGCCTTCATGGCAGTCTGTCGAAAGTCTAGAAAAATGTCCAGCAGGTTCAAGCAGTTCCGACAGGCAAACGGATACGCATCGGTCACGTAGATTTTCATCCGAAAGGCCATCATGACTTTGGCCTTGTGTTTATTTAAAATTAGCGTTAGATTCTCCTGGGCAACTCGCCGCAGACACAAACGACACTGCGGAACGATCACTTCGGTGTCTTCTTGAGCCAGAATGGGCTCGTTTTCACCTGGAATTCGTGGGATTCGAGGCTCAACGTCCAGCAGGTCCTCGGAAACTTGTGTAGATCGGTTGCATCTTGGTTTTGGCGCCCTTCCAGGTTTTTTCTTTCCTTCAGTGGAAGCTCTGAAAAATTTAATTATTGTTTCATTAACACTTATTTTGCGAAATTGTATCTTACCTCGATGATCGGCTTATTTTCAAATTCGCTCCGCTTTCAAACACCTCCTCATCCTGTTCCAAAAATACTTGCTCAACCTTAATGGTGCTCGATGCCCGCTCGATTCGTTTATTGGATCGGGATCCCATTTTCCTTTATACGGATTTTTTTAAATAAAAATTGTTAATCAAACTCTTGGATCAATCACAAACAAAATTGGAAACATTCACTCACGACAGAAATTGTCTCTGTCACTTTGTGAAGGTAAACAAACGTAAATTTACAAATGCATCATGTGTAGACTGACCTTAACAAAACAAAAAGTGATGCCAAATTTCGACGATTTTCAAATCGCACATATAGGAAAAATTAGAGTCCTTCAGCGATTGTCCACGCTCCATACAAAAAAGATTAATTTTGTACGGAAATTGTCCACGGGGGAAGGGGGTCTGAGTGTCCACGTAGTTTATGAATGTTCCCCATCCAAACAGCCTCGAGTTTCTTTTTTTTCCTTTGGGCTGACAGGCTCGCCCAGCCTCGAGTTTCCAATGCCAATTTATCAGAAACTAGGAAGCAGCATCTAACTCCAAAATGCTTCTAATGTGGCCATATCAGCACTTAGACGTTCAATTTCAGCCCATAAAAAGCGTTTTCAACTGAAGTTGAGTAATAAACAGCTCAATAGAAAGTGAGCAAGCAAGTTTCTTTCAACAGTTTTTCGAAATAAGGTGTTAAATAGTAATTTAAATGGGGTTAGGAGCGAGTGCTCCTTCTAAAGGCTAGTATGCAGATCGGAAGGAAAGGGGTCAAGAAACAGCTTTACGAACAGCAGAACAAAGAAGAGGGAGCAATTTCTAGGGGCTTTTCTTCACTCTCTCTGACTTGCTTGCGCTGCCGCTGCCGCCCATTTGATTTTTTTTTTCTTGACCGGTTCCTTCCGAAGTGCATATACCGCTTAAGAGTACAGAAAAAAATTAAAAGATTTAGAAAATAAAAGCCCATTTCCACTGAATGTAGGAAAAAATATTATTTAGTTTTTTTTAGTGTTTTATTCAGTATTCTGATAGTTTACTATTCCGCACACTTAGAATGAATTTTCACCAAATTGAACATAGCTGGTCGTTGGCTGTGCCTGCGCTTCTTGCGCCATCGGAACATCGTTCCGCTTCTCGTGAATGTTCTTCTCGTGCGTTTTCATGCTCCACTTGTTGTTGAACCTGAAAGCACAAAAAAAAATGTGTTACCATGACCCATAAAATTGCGAGCATCACGATCGGGCTTACTTCTTTCCACAGTACTGACACTTGTGCGGGAATTCTCCCGAGTGTGTGATCGAATGTTGAGTCAAATACCAGGGCATCGTGAACCCTTTGCCGCAAATCTGGCAGACGTAGTTCTTTTCCGAGGTGTCGTGCCGCTTCATGTGGTACTTGAGCGCACCCTTCGGACCGCGTATAAACTGGCCACAGATGGTGCACTCGTGGCTTGGGACGCCATTCTCGCCGTGGGCCCTGCGCACGTGAAGCAGCTGGTTGTGGCGACTGTGGAAGGTCAACTCGCACCCGATGGCCGGGCATTTGTACGGCTTTAAACCTACAGGAAGAATCGTTAATTAAGAGGTTTGATAGAAATGAATCATGCTGTTTTATACCAAGATGACGATTGCGATGGGCCTCAATCGTTTGAGCGCAGACCTTTGCGCCACAGAGATCGCACAAGTGAGGTCCATTTTTAGGGTTGGTTTTGTCAGCATCGGTATTTCTAGGTTTCTTAGATTTCACTGGTTTCCTAATGCGCGGTTCTTTTTTGATGGCTTTGTCCGTTTTGGGCTTTCTGCCTCTCTTTCCTGGGGTTTTCAAGATTACTTCTATCGATGGTTCCCTTTTGACCAGCGGTTCATCGTCAGCGCTTGGTTGATAGTCTGTGTCATCTATATCGTCCTCGTAATTTATATTGTACTGCTCTTCTTTGATGACTTTCTCTTCCAGCACTTCGACAGTTTCATCGTACAGCTCAGCGTCGGTGACTTCCACGGGTTCAAAGGAGATCATAGGTTCTATGCTGAGCTCGGTTGATTCTGCATCGTACCGCTCCTCATTCTTCGAGTTTTCCATTTGCTGTTCCAGTTCAAGTTTGGCATCATAAGCGGCATCAATCTGCTTCCGGTTTTGTTCCACCGCGGCCTTGCAGTTTGCAATCGTTTCCACCAGAGTTGGATCGTCCCAGCCTTCGCTCTCCAGATGAGCACGTTCACTGAGAAGCAGATACTTTGCCTTCAGAGCTGTTTGCCGAAAGTCCAGGAAAATGTCCAGCAAGTTCAAACAATTCCGGCAAGCAAACGGATAAGCATCGTTGACGAAAACTTTAAACTTGAAGGCCGCCACGGCCTTTGCCTTGTGTTTGTTCACAATGACCAGCAGATTGTTCTGGGCCACCCTCCGCAGGCAGAACCGACATTGGGGAATGTTGGCTTCAGCGTCCCCTTCAGGAATAGGTTCGTTCTCCCCAGGGACGCTCGGAACCCGCGGATTCAACTCGATTTGGTCAATGTCCTCCGGACTAACTTGCGTGTGGCAATGTCGTGTGGTTCTGGTGTGTTTTCTCTTTTTCGGTGGATCTCCCGAAGGACTTTCGCCGGAAGAACTAAATTTAAAAAAAATAACTGAATACTCTACAAATTTATAAAGCAGCAAATCTCACCTATTTCGGCCATAGATGCTGCTCGAAGGAAACTCATCACTGTTGTACGAATCATCCAAGTCGGGTTCTTCCTTCACTCGAACCTGCTCCAGCTTTATCCTTTCGGCGTCGGTCCGGCGCCCCCTCTTTGATGCCATTTTAATCCGAAAAAATACACTATAATATATTCTCACCCAAATTGATCCTAGCCGATAACGCTTGAAAAATATTTGACAATGTTTTTGACAGATACTGCCTTAGGGGTCGTCCCTAAAAACTGTATTTTAAGTTTAGCTGCGATGCTGCCATACAAACTTAAAACTTTTTGAAATAAATATAAAACAGACAAATTATTTGTAGTAAAATTCGTGAAAAAAAAAACTTTGAAAGATGCGTAGCACACGAATGGCCTTTAAAACATCAATAAACAAATTGGAAGCATCATAAAACGATTGTGTCAACGGAACTGAACTTTGTAGAAGCCAGTCAGGGTTGCCAAATCGCTTGTTTCATTGGTTTTCGTTCCTCGCATTATTGTCCCATCATGTTTGAAAGATTCTGCAGTAGGTAATCAGAATTTCAACCAATTGAAATGATAGCAATGCGTCTAGGGATCAAGTTAGAGAGGGTGAAGAAAAGCCAAAAAAATCGCTCCTTCTCCTTTGTTCTGCTGTTCGTAAAGCTGTTTCTTGACCCCTTTACTTCCGATCTGCGTACTAGCCCATAACTAGGAAAAGGAGGCGCCTGGTGGTTTTTAAACGTTTTATTTTCTTTAATTTTTTTGTCCCAAAAATGTGAAGTCAAAGAAATTGATTATTTTTCTAGAAAATTTATTTTAGTTCACTGTTTGAAATGATTTTTTTTTTTTAACTATTTTACCCGCAACGTGCTATTCAACTTTTTATCAAGCTTGTGGCTGATTTAGAACCATTTTTTTCTCATGGATATTCTTCTCGTGTGTTCTCATACTTGCTTTGAGATTGAATCTACAAATTAAATTAAAAGTTAGTAAATGAAGAACTTGAAATACCCCTTAAATAATGTTTTACCTCTTTCCACAGTACTGGCATTTGTGGGGAAAATCGCCGTGAGCCTGCACGTGCTGCCGCAAATAACTTATCATTGTAAATCCCTTACCGCATATTGTGCAAACGTGTTTTTCTCTTGATTGTGTCGCTTTTGTGGTATTTCAACGCCGAAAGTGGCCCTTGAATAATGGAACCGCAAATATCGCACTCATGGCTACGTTCACCATTCTCCGGATGGAGTCGCTTGACGTGGAACGACAAGTTGTACGAACTTTGGAAGGTCAGCGGGCACTTGGGACATGTGTACGGCCGAATTCCCAGATGTTTGTTCCGGTGGCTTTCGGCAGTTGTGGAATATATCCTCTCGCCGCATAAATCGCACAACACTTTCTGGTCGTATTTTTTCGGCTCTTTTGGTGTCTGATTAGTCGATTTTTTCCTTTTTGTTTTAGTTTTTTTAGCAGCGGTTTTCTTCTCACCATCGGAACTGCTGTTATTTTCATCTTCGTCACTGTTAGATTCGCGTATATCAATTTTACTCGGCTTAAAGTCGTTGTCTTCTGATTCATCGTCGAAATCGTCGAATTCGTCACCATCGTTGAATTCTTCTTCAAGATTCGGTTCTGGTTCGTTCTTAGCGTCCACGACCGCAGCGTCAGGATTTGAATCTTGCAGCAAGTGTTCAATGTAGACATCCGTTTCCATCGTTTCCACCAACTCATTCGGCTCTTCAATAGTTTCCTCGTAATTTGATGTTCCCTCTATCGGAGCAGCACTTTCACTTTTAACAGGACCCTGTACAACCAAATCGTCCTTTCCGAACCTCGGAATATAAATGGAATCAATTCGCTCACGGAACTGTTCCACGACAGCTCTACAATCAGCCACCAATGTCATCACGCCTGGTTCATCCCAACCGTCAGCCTCAAGAAAGGTCCGTTCCGTTTGAAGCATGTGATTCGCTTTCATTACAGATTCCTTGAAGGTGAGCATAATGTCCATCAAATTCAAACAGTTGAGACACGCGTACGGATAGGAATCGTTCACGTAGACTTTGAACCGAAAGGCAGTGTTGGCTTTGGATTTTACTTTGTTGAAAATTTTGCTCATTTTGTCCATCGACATTCTGTGCAAACAAAATCGACACTGTGGAACAATCAAATCGGAGGTGACGATCGGTGCGCTCTTAGTAACGACACTCGGCAAATCAAATTCCGTGACAATTTCATCGAAAGAAACTTGAGTGCCACGGCTTCTGATATATTTTTTGATCGGTGCCTTTAGGCTAAAAAAGAACGCTAAATTGTATTATCTTGTACGTGGTACGGAATTTAAGGTTGTGCCCAATACCTGGTTTCGGCTTTGGGTTCGAGTTCGGCGGAATTCTCGAAATCTTCGTCTGGTTCTTGTTTTACGAAAACTTCCTCAACCTTGATAGCAGCGGATTTTTTCGCAGATCTTTGTGACCTTTTCTTCATCGTTTTCACGCTAAACTTCAACAATTTCTAATCAAAAGAAAGCTTAAGAGAAATTTCCGGCGTCCTTCAAAACTTTAACCAAAACATAAACACAAAGTTTTGTGTCAACGGCAACCGACAGCACAGGCTGTCACGACTCAACATCAATAAATCAAACACTGAAAAAATAATTTACTGTACGAAAGTCATTAAAATATCTGTGTATGCAAAGAGATGCAAAATGTAGATTTTTTCAGCACTAGTTGAGGTACAACTAGTGCTGAAAAAATCCGAGTTAAATAAATACGGCGAGTGATAAAAATAATCGAGTTTTGCAATTCCGAAAAACAAGCTTTGAACTTACTTTGCATTGATACAAAACTCGTTTTTTTCAGCACTCATCGTATTTATCCTACTCGGCAATGGAAAAAAATCAATCATTAGTTTGGATCCTGCTTACACTAACTACAATTACGGAATACGGCTTTACTTTTTCTGCCTTTCAACATTTCTGTGCTCTATACTGCTGACTGCATAGAAATTCTAGCAATCTTAGTACAAGAAAACACAGGTTTAAGAAAATCTCTCCATCAAGCATAGGAGCAAAATTACCACTTTTTTACATTATTAAACTTTGATAATACGTATCAATTTGCATTCTAGTAAATAGTATTTTTTTACTTATTGTTTTTAAGGCAATATGAGCAACAAAAGAGTAGTTTATGCAACATGTTGCAAAAAAGAGGATTTTTTTCAGCACGAGTCATGCATTTATCCAACGAAGTTCACCGAGTTGGATTAATACGAAGACTGCTGAAAGAAACAAGTTTTGCAACGTTTTTTGCAATTCCGAAAAACACCCATTGAGTAAAATTTTAAGTCAAGTTTTCATGTATTTTGTCAATAAATCGTTTAAATCAAAAAAAATATTGAAAAGTGTTACTTTTCGAAACAATTGCTGAAAAGTTCAACTTTTCAGCGCCCATTAAAAAAAAGAAGAGTATTCATCATGAGCTTTGATGTAAAATTGCGACATCAGGCTCTAATGGGCTGAATTATTGCAAACGTAAGAATGTCAAAATAGGTTGGTGCTAGCAAGTATCACAGTAGACTGCGGGTTCTTCTTCCAAACAAAACAAAACAAAAACTAAAGTTAAAATTTGTTTGCAAATAAAAATTCTTCTATCCTTCAAGGTGCTTTTCTAGCAGAATGAGCAAAAATCAGGGTCGTAGATCGACAAGATCCTCAAAACGGTTTAAACCAAGTCCAGAAGAGGTGCAAACCATTGAAGTAAAGCTGGAAGAAGTGTAAGTTGGCCGAAAGCTGCCACGACTGTAAACAATTTTAAAAACCATACTAATTTCATATTTCAGTGATACTGAACCGGACTTTTGTCGAATCTGTCTACGTGTTCCACTCACAGATTCAGATCTTCAGCAAATATCCCCGGAACATAAGTCAAAATTGCAGGACACAATGAAGCTGAAGATCCGCAAGGACTCGAGCCAGCAAATCTGTTCAAACTGTTCAAACTTGCTGGACATAATTGTCGATTTCAAAGCATCCGTACTAAGAGCAAACCAGGTTCTATTGACCAGTGGAAGGCACCTGTCCGCAGTTCATGACGAGTGGTTCCATTCGAGCACCGTACAGGTAATTGCTCAATGTAAAACAGCGGTCGAAATTCATCGACAACTTGTCGAATCGGCCTGCGAACCTCGCGATACAAAAGACGACAAACCGGAGCTTCCGGATGAGCCGGAAGATTGTCCAGAGCCCTTGACAGAAAATCCAGAAGTTGTGGAAATTAAAGTCGAGCCCTTCAAAGAGCCAGATTCGGTCAGCAATGTCGACGATCAGTCACAAAATGACGATGACGAGGACGATGAAGACGAAGACGGAGATTTTGCAAGTGACGAGGATTATGTCCACGTGCCGAAGAAACAAACCACAAAGAATAGAAAGCCGCGTCGTCGAAAGGAAAATCCCAAGTTCCAGCCCCAACTTTGCACACTGTGCGGGAAACGTGTGTGTGTGGAGAAGCGGCCGAAGCTCACCGGAATCAGCACCTGGGTATTAAACCGTATCGCTGCTCTACGGAGGGATGTAACTTGGAATTTTTTGGTCCCTACCACAAAACCCGTCACGAGCGCCGGATGCATGGCGAGAAGGGAGTTTTGACGCATAAGGTGCGGGGAAGCGAATATCCACTTATTTTTTACAAAACTAATAAAGCTCTTTTTCCTTTCAATAGTGCCACATTTGCGGAAAGATGATCCGTGGCCCAAACGGTGCGCTGAAATACCATCTCTCTCTGCACGGAACAAGCGAGAAAAAGTTTGTCTGCACAATCTGCGGCAAGGGATTTGCCCTGCAGCGCTATCTACGACAGCACGGAATGACCCATTCCGAGGAGTTCCCGTATGCTTGCAGTTACTGCGGAAAGAGGTCTGTTTTGCTAAATTATTCTTAAACTTATCGAATTTATTTAAATTATTTGTTTTTTTTTTCTAAATCGCAGATTCAACAACAAGTGGTCAATGCGAACGCACGAAAAGAACATGCACGAAAAACGCAACCAACCCCAGCTGCCGGAAGCGGAGCATACCGGTGGTAAGGAATTGGAGGCGACAGCCACCGAAACGACCTGGACTAGCACGGAAAACATGGAGCTGATGAATTTGAATGGAGAGTAAGCGATAGTGGAGACATTAAGATTCGAATACAACAATACAATACCAGTGTCAAATCCGTATATCTTTGGTTATAGATTCCCATTATCACACCCTTAAGTCTCAAATTTAGATTGGCTACGTTTGGGAATTTTCTGGAGTTAAGTCGGTCTATTAAAAAGATCACGAAGTTCACGCTTTGTCAGGACTAGAGGGTGACGATTCTCGAGATTTTCAATTTCCCGGGAATCGAGAGTTGAATTTGGTCATTTCCCGGGAATTTCCTGGACCCGGGAGTTTTTTCTTCTCATTTCCGATAATCATAATTTTCTGCTAACAAATTTATGTATTTTGATTCTACGACAGTTTCCGGAATTCCATTTCCCGAAATGGACACTATCCGGAATGGACGTTTTCCGTTATAGACGTTATCCGGAATGGACATTATCCGGAATGGCCATTTCTTGGAAAAATTAGTTTTTTATATTACCTGATTTGACGAAACGAAAGTGAAATGTTCGGACAAGAACAAAAAAAAACTCCAGAAATCAACAAAGAAAAAGCAAATGAGCATGAGCATGAGCATGAGCATGAGAGACCACCCATGGTTGTCCTTCTCCGTTGCTGAACAGGACCGTAATAACCTATCAATACAACCGGTCATACGCTTCAACGATCTAATGGTGTTTCCCTTATCAACAGCATGTATGAATGCGCTGAAAAGATAAAACATCAATATCATCAAAACTAGATCTGGAGCAAATAGGTAACAGTCGTTGGCCACCAACGGCGCCCGCCATTTCAGTTTGTAGATCTCGGGGGATTGGGACGGGAATGTTAGTTAGCACAGGTTGCTACCAAAGGTGGGTTCTATACGATATCCACACCCCCACGTGTGCCGGAAAAACTACTTCTACTTGGGATTTTGTTAGTGGGTAAAGGTAATGGCCAGGATTCATCATAGAGGATGATGATGCGACCCAATAATCAATAAATTTTGTTTAATAATGTGATGGATTATGAATTCTCAAGACAAAAAGTCGGATGATGCGGATGAGACTATTCCCGGTTATTTGGTGTTGATTTAGAATAAATGATTCAATCTTAGACAGCCGGATGTGGAAAGATAAAACCAAATAATATTCGAAAAAGCAAAAACGCGAAACCGCCCGGTCAGAAAAACAAACACAATCGGGGGGACAACAAAAACGGAAACGGCAACAAAAATCTTGCGTGATGACCGCGACCCGCACCGTTCAACTTCACGAACGCAACTGTCAAACTCCGCGAAACCGCCCGGATAGAAAAACAAACACAATCGGGGGGACAACAAAAACGGAAACGGCAACGAAAATCTTGCGTGATGACCGCGACCCGCACCGTTCAACTTTACGAACGCAACTGTCAAACTCCGCGAAGCCGCCCGTATAGAAAAACAAACGCAATCGGGGGGACAACAACAAAGAAAAAGCAAATGATAAACAAAATTGACATCGCGACCACAATGAAACTATATTTGTTAAGACACAGCTTGCTATAGAAAAAAAGAAAAGTGTTTAGAAATAAGAGAATCAAAAATTAATTAAAAAAAATATATAGGGGAAATTCTCGTATGTTTGGCAGGTTAAGCACTCGCTCCTAACTCCGTCCAGTTTGCTGATTTTCACTATTTAAACAACTAATTTTGTAAAACTTTTTATAGAAACTTGCTTGCTCACTTCTTATTGAGCTATTTATCACTCGATTTCAGTTGAAAACGCTTTTAATTAGCTTTAATTGAATATCAAAGTTCTGACCTGCTGACATTAGAGGCACGCTGGAATTAGAGGCTGTTCCCCTATGAATGGTGGGTATTAAACAGAAGCCGTATAGAAAATCAGTTGAACAAAGTAAAAATAAAAGATATATTGCAGCTGGAAATAAAAAGGAGAGAAACCCCGTTCTCGGTTTAATATGCTGCCAATCCAAACAATACCGTCTACAATCACAAATTATTTCACATTCCCATTTTGGCGCGCCCCTTCTTTTAGCCGTCCCGACTCTAACCCTCGTTGGTCGAAGGTTTACGAACCGTTTCCAAAAATCACCAACTACCTTGTCATCAAGGATCAAGAAAAATGGACAATATAGCGATTTTTTCTACCAAAATTTTGATTGCTTCAATAGAAATCCCACAACCCCAACCAACTTCTTCGATTCAAGGGCAACGTTCGGATTTGAGCAACGACCAGCACGATTATTAAATTTGTAAGATTTTATTGGATTTTCCGGCTTGTTTTTTTTTTTACTTTCTTTCTCTTAGGAGTTTTGCCCTGTCACTTTAATAAAGTTGATAATAATTTCAGCGCAATGACAACTTTACCCTTAACTCTTTTAGACACATCCAACTCGCGCCAAACTGTTTACCAAAAGGAAACAAAAGAGGGAGCCGCCCTCTTTCGTGTCACGCGCGTCATTTTTTTTTGTTTTTGTTTGTATAAATAATAACTTAACATCAGAAAACATAATTGTAATATTTCTCCGTTCAGAAAATGTGTATCTCCACGGCAAATTTAGATTTTATATTTTCATCATCTCAACCTTTTTGAAAAAGATCAACTTTCTGGCCTTAACGTTAGAGGTTTGGGTTAAATCTAAAAATGTGTCTGTGTGTGTGTTTTAGTTACCTTGCTAGAGCTCGTTAGTCGTCCTCGTTGCTACTGCTGTGCATCTTTTTCGTCGGCGGTTCGTCGTCGTCCGCGCCGGAATCGATGCCGACATTGTCCTCGCTGGTTCCGCCGTTGCCTTCGTGGTTCAGCGCATTCTTCGAAGTGGTCGGCTTTTTGCGGTCCTAATTGCGGAAAGAACGTTGAAATTTTTGAACGAACCAAAATCGACTTTTTGGAAACTCACCCCAGCGAGCGTCTTTTTCGCGGGCGCCGACGAGGACGACCCCGTCAGATGGTACATGTCCTCGGGGATGTACAGCCGGTCGTTGTGGAAACTTTCGGGCTGCGCTTGGAAGTACATCGAGGGGATGCGCGCGTCCACGGGAAACTCGCGCGCGTCGAACGTGTTTACTTTGGTCAGAATCAGCCCCAGGGCAATGTCGCAGATGGCCCACAGTTTCTGTAAATGGGAATTTGAGAATTTCGAGGGTAGGCCAGGAGAAATTCAAGTGCAAACTCACATTGTTGGTGTCCTCGTCGTCCGGTTTGAGCGAATCCTTGTGGTTCTTCATCCGCTCGATCAGGTTCTTGTAGAAGCCAAAGCAGAAGAACTCCTTGTTGTTGACGAGCGGCTCGAGGATCATCCACAGGCAGCGCTCGATCTGGCGCAGCTGGACCGGGTCGGTGTGCCGCGTGAAGCGCGGATCGTGCGTCAATACAGGGACGGCAAACACCAGCATGTAGTCGGGCAGGATGTGCGGCAGCTGGCACATGGCGCGTTCCACTGCGGAGCGAAAGAAAAAGTTGTTAGAGTTTTTTTGTTCGAGATTCCTCGCGGGTTTGTTTACCGGTGGCAAAGGTCTTGACGTATTCCCTTCTTCGGTTGACGTCCGTTTCGATGTTCGACTTGATCTGCTGCTGTAGTCTGCGAAACAAAGTAGAATATTGGCAAATTTATCAATTTAAGTTATCATTTTTTAAATTACTTTCTGTCCGGTTCCCGTCCGCCCAGCACGTAAAAGCCCATAAAGTCCAGCGGAAGACATTTGTGGGGGATGCCCTTGTTGAGGCCCTTGTGCAGCTTCTTGACGAAGATGTCCCGAACTTCCAGCACCGGATCGGACTGCAATCAAAAAACAGCCATTTAGTAACCAACTCATGCCCAAAATTCAAACAACTCTCACCATCAGCTGGGACAGGTTGTAGAACTGCTCCGCGATGAACTGATCACCGACGCCCTTTTGCTCGCAGATCTTGAGCATTGCTTTGCCGGCGCTGAGCCGCAGCCAGGATTTCTCCGCC
Organism: Culex quinquefasciatus; assembly: GCF_015732765.1. Classification (NCBI taxonomy): domain Eukaryota; kingdom Metazoa; phylum Arthropoda; class Insecta; order Diptera; family Culicidae; genus Culex; species Culex quinquefasciatus. Next base: position 435,991 of record NC_051862.1, read on the forward strand.
GACGAGAGCGTCCCCTGCTCGAGCAGGTCGCCCTTTTTGCTGATGAAGGCGTTCAGCATCCGGAACGTCTTCTGGGCCGAAAGGACGTCCTTTTTGAGGCCCAGCAGCCAACGTGCCATCGTTTTGAGTCCCTCCACCTTGCAGCGGGTTTCCTCGGGGAGATCTTCTTCGTCGCACCAGTCCGAGCTGAGGCCCTCGGGTCGACCTTCGGACGCTTCCTTCACGAGCAGTTCTTTGACGATTTTACGCGAGATTATGTTCTTGATTTGTACGTGGAACTTTTCCGGCAGGTTGTACGCAATGTGACCGAGGCTGACGATCGCCGTCCGGTAGTGTTCGTTGTCTGGGTTGAGCGTACCCTTGAACGACTCCACAATGTCCGGGAAGATGTCTATGCTGGGATCGACGCTCGGATCGCCGGACTGGGTGTTGACGAACATGCAGCGAATTGCGTGTTTGGCCTGCTTCGGCGACCCGGCCACGGCAAACTCCTTGCAGATCGGGGCCAGTTCTTTGATGATTTCGAGGTGCGACTCAATCAGCGGCTTGTAGCGGCCCAGGTACGTGAAAGCCTTCAGCACGTACGGCGCGACGTATTCCTCGTCAAAGTTGAGCAAGCCGATCATGTGGCGCAGAATCTCTTCGTGTTGGAAGTGCGCGGAAAATACGTACGCCAGGACGGTCAACAGCTTGAGGCCACGCTCGCCCGCCGATTCCGAGGGTAGACTGACTTCGTCAATCACTTCCGATCCGTTCATGCATTCCTGTATGAGCTCGATCAGGATTCCGATTGATTGTTTGTCGACCATGACGGAGGCGATACGCTCGAGCAACATCTTGACCGTGTTGTAGTACGTATTGGTCATGATCGGTTGGCCGAGCTTTTTCAGTACGATCGCCATGGTATCAGCGCACTCTTTGCAGGACACGTCCCGCTTCAAAATAGTCTCCATCTCGGATATGAGCTTCGGATCTTTGCGCATCTGCGCGCTAAACTTGAGCAGAAATTCTTGCGCTTTCACCGGCTCTGGCAGTTGTTTTGCAATGTTGGTGCACTTGGCGTTCATGTCCTTCTGGATGGTCGGATTGATCTCCTTGATCCTGTGCAGTTTGATCCATTCCGCCACACTTCGTCGCACCTTGAGTTGGTTCTTCTGCAGCTCGATAAACGCCTTCGTGGCATTTTCGTCAATCGTGCCAAGCAACTGGTACAGCTTCTTCATACGATCTTCGGCCGGCAGTTGATACGGAACTAGGCAGGTGATGAGAAGCCGCTCGACCAGCAGTCGATCCTCGATCCCGGTCATGTAATATCCATGCAATATTTTATCCTTTATCCAGTTGATGGCTTTTTTCGTCGCCTCGGGCACGTTGCTATCGCTGAGATACTTTTTGTAGATCATCGCCAGTCCGTTCATCGCTTCCTTGCGAATTTTGTACTTTTTATCCAGCGTACGTTCCTTCACGAACTCGAGCAAATCCTCCGACTCGGACACGATCTGAAAGTCTCGCTTTGCAGTCTCCACGATGGCCATCACCACCTCGTAACGGACCGTTTCGTCCGAGTCGTGCTGGCGGACCTTCAGAATGTCGATGATGTCTTTCCTCAGGTTTGGATGATTGAGCAGAAAGTGCATCGTGCTCTGAACACACTTGATGCGGATAGGAACGGCAATGTCGTAGAATCTACCTAGGAACTGTCGCCACAGCGGGCCGTACTGCTTGGCCAGCGTTGAATCCTTCTCGGAGAACATCCGGGCCAGCAGCGAAACCGCCTTCAGTCGTTCGTTCTCCTGGGCAGACTTTAGCTTACACTCCAGCTGAGGAAGCACCGACAGCAAAATCGACGGACTAATTACGTTCAACTCGTAGATGACGTCGTAGATCTTGGGCATTATCTGGTACTGCTTTTCATACTTGTCCAGTATGAGAATTTGGTTGAAGAAGGCCTGCGTGTACGACTCGAGCGTGTCGCTCGTCTTCACGATCAGATCCTTGGCCAGCTGGTACGCGTTCTTCTTCTGTGTCCTCAGCGGTTCCACAATGTTGATGAATATCAAATCCAGCAGATCGTTCGAAACGGAATCCGACTCGGTGATCAACGGGCACAACACATCCAGCATAAACGACTTTACCTTGCAGCTGTGCTCGTCGCTGAAATTATAAAAAAAAGTAAAAGATTAAAACTTCCATTCCGGCCTCAAGTTGAGTGCCCATCCTTACTTGACAATCTTGAACATCAAACTGAACAGCGTACAGAATATCTCCTGGCAATCCTCTAGCTCGAAGCACATATTGAAGGACTTTACGTAGGCCAGATTCTCCAGCAGATAAAAGTACCGCTTAAAAGCCGGATCCTTCGGGTCCTTCAGCCCGTTCAGCTGCTTGATCAGAAACAGAAAGATGCCCTTAATCTGGTCCTGGTCCTTGTACGGCGCTTCCGGCGCATATACCCGCAGCACGTCCGCTATGCAGCACGCAATCAACAGCTGGACGTCCTTGGAAGCATGCTGAAGAAAGTATTCGTCCGCCAGGTGCACGGCAAGCGGAATATACTGTGTGTACATTCCCTCGTCCTGACCCATCGCCTGCAGTGTGTGTGTCAGCGTTTTCAGCCGCCGAATCAACTCGTCCGGACCCATGTCCTCGTTTATTGGCCGACATCCCGGCGGATAGATGATATCTGCCATCGCCCCTTCCGGCACTTTCTACAAGTGTGTACGTGTGTGTGTGTGTGTTTTATGCCGATTCACCGGTTCCGCTGACTCCCGCCCTCGATGCCCAGCCTCCACCCTCGCAAATCCTGCAGTTCGTTCCGGACGCCGATGGTCACTGTGGGAACCGAACAAATTCCGATTATTTTTGCGAAACACCCCAAAATTTGCCAGGAGCCAAGCAAGCAAAAAAAAAAAAAGACGAGCAAAAAGGAGAAGACGAAAAAAAAGCTTCAATGGCCGTTCAGAAGGAAAACAGTCCCGCAATCTCATAAAAGAGGTTGGCCGCCTGTCTCACCTGTCGACTGGTGCATTCGCTAATCCGCGTTCTTTCCAACACTCGAGCTGGCCTTTTCCGCAGCCTTTTTTCCGAGGGAATTTTCTAAAACTTTTCGGGAAAACACACAAAACACAGCAAGCAGGGATGGATGGATATGGTGGCTTTGCTACTCTCTTGCTCGCGCGCTCTCTCTTTTGGGTTGACATTCGTTCGTGCGAACGAACGAACGACAGCGCTGCGTTGTTGCACTCTTCTAGCCGGGCTGACTGACACCCAACACACGAAGGAGGGAAAAGGAGAGGAGAGGCCTGGGGGGTCGTTCGATGGGTGGGTGGAAAGTTTTAGACTTGGAAAAATGAGCAAAGATGGGAGTTTTCTAACCTTGATTTGCAATTGATTCGTATGAATCATAAATTAAAATGAATGAAAAAATATTACAGTTGGTAGAATGACCGGATTGCATTAATTTCGAATTCCGCAAAACTTAATCATTGTGAGAGCGGCCCCTCGGTAAAAAAAACCTCCCGGTTTATTTTTCAGTTGGCTGCTCTGTTATTTGACGTTTAACGGTGCTGCCAGACAGTGCTAGATGCTGATCATAATAAAGTCTGTACAAATGTTGAGATTTTTATAATTTTATTTTACAGCAACCCCAAATACATTATACATATTATGAGTATACATGAGTATATATGTATACATGAGTATATATGTTTCATTTTTGTAATTTTAGATTTCTAGATTTTAAAAGTTTTGGGAACTTTATATATTCTCTTCTTAAGAATAAGGCTTTCTAGTCAGAAATTTACCAACACATTCAAAGTCAAAATCAAAATTATTCGCTCTACAGCTTTGCCTTGGCGTTCTCGATTGCGAGATTCCTACTCGAAACTAGGTGTCCGAAGGCTTGATTGTTGAGGCAATTGCAAACCTCTTTTTACACCTTAGCTTCCATCCACCCCGGGATTCTAACTGACGACCTTTGGATTGTGAGTATATATGAGTATATATGTATACATGAGTATATATGTTTCATTTTTGTAATTTTAGATTTCTAGATTTTAAAAGTTTTGGGAACTTTATATATTCTCTTCTTAAGAATAAGGCTTTCTAGTCAGAAATTTACCAACACATTCAAAGTCAAAATCAAAATTATTCGCTCTACAGCTTTGCCTTGGCGTTCTCGATTGCGAGATTCCTACTCGAAACTAGGTGTCCGAAGGCTTGATTGTTGAGGCAATTGCAAACCTCTTTTTACACCTTAGCTTCCATCCACCCCGGGATTCTAACTGACGACCTTTGGATTGTGAGTCCAACTGCCTACCAGCGAATCCACCGAGGCAGGACCCAGGGAGACGACTCCTACACCTGGACTGAGCTAACGACCTAACACCTCTAGGTTAGACCGGGACCAACATTTACTTCCCCATCCGACGGAAGGCGTGATCAGATCATCGTCTCAAAATTTGCCACCGGGACCTTCTGGGATCGAACCCAGGCCGACTGGGTGAGAGGCAATCACGCTTACCCCTACACCACGGTCCCGGCCACACATTCAAAGTATGTTTACATTACAGCTGGACGTTTGTTTGCATCAGGTTTCCTATCTCTTTCTAGCATTTTTTTGTTAGGCGACTTTTAGCTGTTTTTTTTTTACTGGCCGCCCGATATGTAAGCAAACATACTTCGCAGGGCTGTGACAGCTCAGCTCGGTCTTTGTTTGCATCAGGGCACTGTGACGAGAAGTTCGTCATTTTTGGGTTAAATTATTATTTTTTTTACTGGGCCTAGAAAGCCTTATTTCAATTTTAAAAATTAAAATCCTATTATTTTGAATTTTTATAATTTTTGAAATTCTAAAATGCTAAATTTAAAAAATTCTTGTATTCAAAAATTTCAGAAAATTTATGATTTTCAAAACTCATAAAACAATAGTTCAAAATTTTAAAAGTTGAATATAATTTCCGAACTGTCATCATTTTTTGGGAGAGTCACGAAAAAAATGCTCAACTTTTCTTGACCGAGTTCCTTCTGATCTTAAAATATGTTCAAAAAAACATTCTAGGAATTTCGGCATTTCAGGTAAAAATTAAAAAAGCCAAAGGAAAAATTATTCACAGTTTAGTTTGGAGAAAATGGTTTACAGTTTTAGAGTTTACACAATTTTCTGTACGTAAATATTGTAGAAAACTGGCAACGCTTCGCTTCAATCACACCTATCTGTCAAAATGTTAAATAGCAGACAACCTACAATCAATCCACAACACATCGTTTTTTGGTGTGAAAACATCTGCTGCTGGGCGCTGCAGGCTGCAGGACTGGAATCGTTCGCGAGAAAACGAAGCTGTTTTTTTCGGAATCGGAATAATCCTTTAAATTAGGATAGCAAGATTGATTCCGGTTCTTTTATCCGATAAGTTGTCACATACATAGTGCAAGTCAGGTAAGTTTGCGGATCGTTTACTCGTTTGACCGATTTCAATGCAAAAAATAATTGATTTTTCCGTGCCCTAAATGCGTGTTTCCCTCGTCTGAAAAAAAAAACGAGCTCAGCCAAATCAAATTAAGTGCGCTTTGTCTCTAATCCGCACCCCCCCGCACTCAAACAACCCCTCATCAACAATTGCAGGACTGCCGCCACCGCCGTCGGAATGAGCACTCCCGCCTCGTCGAGCGACGCGACCCCCGGAAAGGACGGCGGACCAGGTCCGGCCCCGGCGGCAGCAGCACCACCAGCGGCTGGCAAAAAGACCAACGTTTGCCTCATCTGCGGAATCTACACCAACCTGTCGCTGAACATCTTCGAGCCCCGGAACGGGCCCAACATCCGCGAGGTCATCTATCAAAAGTACAACTTTCGGGTAAGCGCTCGTCCTTGTCTAAAGGAAAAAGTGGGTGAAAGGCGGATTATCGATTTTTTTTTTCGTTGGTTGGTCTTTCTGGCACGATTCAATAACCCCCGCGTGTCGCGCGGGGACAGAGTGACCTTAGTGAACAGTAGCCGATTGTTTCATTTTTTTGTAACAGAAAAATAGTTTAATTACCTTTATATTTCGAACAAATCTATTTCAGATATTTACCTGCCTGGGGGTGGTCATAACAGGATTGAAATTAAATTTGTTTTTTTTTTCTGTAGCAAAAAAGGATGACAATGAGAAATTGAAAAAAGAATTAAATTTGACCACCCTAAGCTTTAGTCAAACTAACTAAACATAGTTCATGTGTGTGTGTGTGTTTGTTCGCCAGGATATTACATACCTTCACACATGCGGCAATGTAACGGAATACGGGGCAAGGCGCGCGCGCGGGTGGGAAGACCAGAGCAAAGGAAAGGATGTAGAGGTGGAGAGGGCAATAAAAAGGCGAGCAGATGTTTTCTGTAGTGCTCCTTTCCACGTTCTTCTTTCTTTGCCGTTGAATGAACTGAGTTCAACTCTCCTCCTTTGGGGAAATCAAACTATCTTTTAATATTTCTTTTAATTTCTCCCCTCGACACAGGCGGAACGAAGTGACACCGAGGACAAATACATCTGCTTCAGCTGCAGTAAGTGTCTCGTCGGGTTTTATCGCGCGAATGACCAAACTCACTTACCTTTCGCTTCTCCCCCCCTTTTCAGACAATTGGCTCATCAATTGGTACTCGCTGCAGCACTTGTCCGAATCCCGCAACTACGAATCGACGCCATCGTCCAGCCGCCAGTCCCAGTCGTCGGAGAACCGGAACAAGCGACCGAAAAACAATGGCCGCTCCAGCTCTAGTGCGGCGCCCGGTTCCAGCCGAGACAAGGAAAACCTCGAACAGGACAATGTCGTGTCTTCCACGGTAAAATCGCCGGAAAAGGAAAATGCCTCGCCAAAGAGAAAACCCAAACGACCATCATCCGGCCGCCCGGTACTGAAGTTGTCCTCACAACACAACATGATCTCCAGCAGTACCGAAGCCAGCAACGCCAACAGCACAACTCTAGTCAAACCGTTTGAATCTCATCTCATCCGGATGTTGGAAAATCAAGGAACGAGCGTGATCAAAGAGTCCAACAAACTCGCGAATCCGTTCCGCAGTCAAGCTGAAAACAGCCCTGCCCTCTCGACCGGGAAACGATCGCTAGACTCGCAGCTTGCAGCGGAATCGACGAACAGCAGCGACATCGTCCTCAGCTTCAACTCCGCCATCTCCGAAGTGGTCAACGTGCTGCCAACGTTAAACTCGCTCCGTCAGCACCAACTCAGCCCCAGCTGCAACGAGAACGACCAAATCGACCAACACTTTCTGCGCACCCATCGGATGTCACGTTCGCTGTCCATTTCGCTGATCGATTCGGCGCCAACGGAACGTTAGACCACTTAGTCGTCACACCCCCACTTAAACTATTGCTATTGTCGACTTTTCACACACTCTATGCAACAACAACAAAAATCACACGTTTTCGTCCGCCATTCACCGAGAGAGAACACAACAAAAAACGCTTTCCCCCCTCCCCTTCTTCTCGCATATTATATTGTGTTAAATTTGCCATTCCAAAACGAACAAACGATACAAATTAGGCTAGAGCGTAGCGCGCGTCCACCGATTCAGTAGCAAAGTCACACCAAAAATGTAAGTTACTCACTTTAAGTTTAGTATTCCCCTCAAATCCTCAATTGAGAGCAGAGAACACACGCTTTTTAGCCAGAACAGGAAAAGGATAGGCAGCGCGACGAGAGATGTTTGTTTTTATCATTGTGCGCGAAATTTCAAGTGACGAACTCACTACTTAGCGTAAAATATCTCAGTGTTGAAATATCGAGAATTACTTATTATGATGATTATTATTAGCATATAATGTTACAAACCATTGATGAAATGAAAATATGTGTGTGTACTCTAAAGAGAGAATGTTTACACCTATTGCTGATGATTATACATAGTTTGTACTGAAGCGAAGGAAATTTCTCAACACTGTTTTTTTTACGTTGTCCGTCTCATGCTTTATTACGATAGCACAGTGTGTAGTAAAAAAGGACATTCCGTTGTTTTTTTGTTTTAGTTTACACTAGCTAGTATTATAACTGTACTGATTAAAATAGAAATCCCATGACAACGCGTATGACTGTAAACTGTACTTGATTTCGTTTTGCGTAAGTTCCCTAATCTTATTTATTGTGAATTATCGAGACACGTTACGGTATGAATATAGCGAAATAAACACAACAAGCTAGTTGTCTATTTTGTATGATGGCTCTTCCAACTCTCTACTTCTACTCTACTCTACTAAATTATAATATTTTGAAAAAAAAAAGTATTTCGTCTACTAGGGGTAATTCTCGTATGTTTGGCAGGCACTCGCTCCTAACTCCATCCAATTTGCTGATTTTCACTATTTAAACGACTAATTTTGCAAAACTTTTGATAGAAACTTGCTTGCTCACTTCTTATTGAGCTATTTATCACTCGATTTCAGTTGAAAACGCTTTTAATTAGCTTTAATTAAATGTCAAAGTTCTGACCTGCCAACATTAGAGGCACGCTGGAATTAGATGCTGTTCCCCTACTTGCAGACTTCATTAGGGGTCTGTTCTCGACTGAAGGTTCATTGCTAGTAGGTATATTCCCATCAATCTTCTTTGGTGCCGGAACGTTGATCCGTTACCTGAATCCGGCGATGGTTTGGTGATGTGTCTTAAGATGATCGCGTCGCTAGTTGTGATGTTAAACCTTTTCTTGGTGGTGTGTTTAGTTACTGCTGACCTCAAATGGAGGACACGGCCTTTCTGTTTTTCCTTCTCAGCCTTTTCCCCACCCAAGGGTTAGTGCATCTCCAGCGCGGGTAGCAAACATCAAAGCAAATCAAATTTGCACCCGACGTCAACCCCACCGCGGTACCTGTCGCGGTAGCAAATTTGCTCTCAGTTCTTCGGGATTTCACTTTGCTATAGCTATTTTGCTACTGCGGCAAATGGAATGATGCACGGAAAACTGAATCATGCACGGAAAAAAAATTAAAATTGTTTTTTATGCACGCTGAAAAAAGTTTTGTAGAATCAGCCTGTACGAGTTTTGAATCAACAAAATTTTTGTTGAATATAATCAACGCCGATTTTGCGTTGAAACAAACCTTGGTTTTCTCGATTCCACAAAAGTCTTTTGTTGTTTTGAAAAAGCTGCATTGACGTTTAGAGTTGATTCAACAAAAAAATTGATTTTAAAATCAACAAAACAAATTGAAGAACTTGATAATTTAAGATCAACATTTTCCGCTAAATGTTTGAAACATAGACAGAAATATTTAGAAAAACGTTACTTAATCCACCCTTAGGTGGTTGGTGCCTTCCTCACATTTTAAGGGTGCTATCCAAAATAGACACAAAATAGCGGTGTTTTTCAGAGTTTTATCAATTTTGACTCATTACACAGCGTAACAAAATATTTTTTTTATTTTTTGGCAGCACGAAAAAAAATGCTCCTCTAGAGATCGGCTTCCCGAACACAATGCAACCTGGCGCATATTTTTATAGTTATCCTAACTCGAGATATTCAATGCAGAAGTTTTGCATATGAATCACCCCCCGTCGAAAAATATTTTTTATTTTGTTTTCTCTGTAACTTCTGATCAATTAGGTCTTTTTGGATGCTTCCGGTGTCATTCGACGGTAAATTGTTAGAAAAACTCATGATTTGGTCCCATTGGCCGGTTCCCGTAACCGGTTCCGGAGGAAATCCGGAATATTGACCAAAACTGTGCAGAAACTTCAAAATTTTGAAGTTTTTTGCTCCTAATGCGAAGTGAACACACTATAGCATCAAACAATCCATACAAACTAAAAAAAATGTTGGTCCCAGCATGTTTGAAGGCGTCTAATTGAAAACGTGGCCATTGAGAACCGGTTCCGGTCAATCCGGATCCGGAAACTCTGGAAAAAATAAGCAATATTTTCACAATTCCAATGTGTCAGACAGATATAAACAAATGTGTTGTTGAAGCAATCTTTGCTACTTCAAATTCATATTACCACCAAAACATGGCCAAGTGGCCAACGGGAACCTGCTCTAAATGTTCCGGATCAGGAAACCTGTGGAAATTTTATATTTTTATTAATTTTATTAAGCAGTTTTTATTAAGACATTTTTAATGTATCTGAAAAAACATCTAAATTGATTCAAAATCAAAATCAGAAATGTGGCCAAGTGGCCAACGGTAACCTATTCTGGATGTTCCGGATCATGGAACCAGTGGACAGCATTTTTTCATTAAGAAATTTTCAAGGATTCTGGAAAAAAATTAATTAATTCGAAAGCAGAAATGTGGGCAAGTGGTCAACCGGAACCCCTTCTGAATGTTCCGAATCAGGGAACCAGTGGATACTTGATTTTTTTTGTTTATTTTTTAAAGCATAATAAAATAAATAAATTTTCTAGATTTCTAGAAAAATCAGAATTAATTCAAAATCAGAATCAGAAATGCCTGGTGATCAAAAGAAACCCGTTTTAAATATTCTGGATTAGGGAACCAGTGAACATTTGAAGATTTTATCAAGTTTTCACAAAACATATTTTGATTCATGACATTTTTAAATTCCTGGAAAAATTCAAAACTTCTTTGAAAAAGGAATAAGAAATATTGCCAAGTGGCCATCGGGAACCCGTTCTGAATGTTCTGGATCAGGGAACCAGAAGACACTTGATTTTTTTGTTATTAATTTTAATAATGCATATTTTAATTAATGAAATTTTTAAATTCCTGGAAAAATCTGAATTTATTTAAAATTAGAAATAAAAATGTTGCCATGTGGCCAACTGTTCCGAATCCGGAACATCCAGAACGGGTTCCCGATGGCCACCTGGCGATATTTCTTATTACGAATTTTAAATAAATTCAGATTTTTCGAGGAATTTAACAATTTCATTAATTATAAAATGCTTTATAAAATATACAAAAAAAAATCAAGTGTCATCTGGTTCTGATCAATTAGGTCTTTTTGGATGCTTCCAGTGTCATTCGACGGTAAATTGTTAGAAAAACTCAAGATTTGGTCCCATTGGCCGGTTCCCGTAACCAGTTCCGGTTCCCGTAACCAGTTCCGGTTCCCGTAAACGGTTCCCGTAAACGGTTCCCGTCAACTGGTTCCCTGATCCGGAACATTCAGTACGGGTTCCCGTTGGCTACTTGGCAACATTTCTAATTCTGATTTAAAAAAATGTGATTTTTTCAAAAATTAAGAAATATCAGTAATTTAAATATATATTTTTTTTAATTAATAAAAATTATGTCCAGTTAGTACAGGTTCTCGTTGGCCACTTGGCTACATCTTTAATTTTGATATAAATTTAGATTTTTGTAGAAATCTAGAAAATTTCTTCATTAAAATATGCTTTATAAAATAAACAAAAAAAAGTCTAGTGACCGTGGTTCTCTGATTTGGAACAGTTGGCCACTTAGTAAAATTTTTATTTCTTATTTTAAATAAATTCAGATTTTTTTTCAGAAATTTAAAAAAATCATTAATTAAAATTCGCTTTATTAAAATAAATAAAAGATCCGGATAATTCAGAATGGGTTTCCGTTTGTCACTTTTCAACATTTCTAATTCGGATTTCAATTAAATTTTGAATTTGTACAGGAATTTTAAAATTTCATTAATCAAAATATGTTTTTCGAAAACTTGATAAACATTTCAAATATTCACTGGTTCCCTAATCCGGAACATTTAAAACGGGTTCCTGTTGGTCACCTGGCCACATTTCTTATTCTGATTTTGAATTAATTCTTATTTTTCTAGAAATCTAGAAAATTTCTTAATTAAAATATGCTTTTTTTAATAAATAAACATTTTAATTGACCACTGGTTCCCTGATCCGGAACATTCAGAACAGGTTCCCGTTGGCCACTTGGCAACATTTCTAATTCTGATTTAAAAAAATGTCATTTTTTCATTAATTTAAATATATATTTTTAAATTAATAAAAATTGTGACCAGTCAGAACAGGATCTCGTTGGCCAATTGGCAACATCTTTAATTTTGATTTCAAATAATTTTAGATATTTCTAGAAATCTAGAAAATTTCTTAATTAACATTTGCTTTTTAAAATAAACAACGCTGGATCTCTGATTTGGAACAGTTGAACACTTGGCAAAATTTGTATTTCTTATTTGAAATTAATTCAGATTTTTCCAGGCATAAAAAAATTATTAATTAAAATATGCATTATCAAAATGGAAAAAGATCCGGAACATTCAGAACGGGTTCCCGATGAACACTTGGCAATATTTTTTACTACGAATTTTAAATAATTTTATATTTTTCCAGAAATTTAAAAATTTCATTTATTAAAAAATGCTTTATAAAAGAAAAAAAAATCAAGTGTCAACTGGTTCCCTGATCCGGAAAATTCAGTACGGGTTTCCATTGGCCACTTGGCAACAACATAAAAAAAAATCACTTGGCAACAAACAAAAAAAAAAGTCTGGTGACCGCTGGTTCTCTGATTTGGAACACTTGGCCTTTTAGTATAATTTGTATTTCTTATTTTAATTAAATTCAGATTTTTTTCAGGAATTTAAAAAAAATCATTAATTAAAATATGCTCTATTAAAATAAATAAAAGATCCGGAACATTCAGAATGGGTTCGTTTGCCACTTGGAAACATTTCTAATTCGGATTTCAAATAAATTTTGAATTTCTACAGGAATTTTAAAATTACATTAATCAAAATATTTTTTTCGAAAACTTGATAAACATTTCAACGGGTTCCCGTAGGCCACTTGGCAACATTTCTAATTCTGATTTAAAAAAATGTGATTTTTTTTTAAATTAAACAAAAATCAGTAATTTAAATATATATTTTTAAATTAATAAAAATTGTGACCAGTCAGAACAGGTTCTCGTTGGCCAATTGGCAACATCTTTAATTTTGATTTCAAATAATTTTAGATTTTTCTAGAAATCTAGAAAATTTCTTAATTAACATATGCTTTTTAAAATAAACAACGCTGGATCACTGATTTGGAACAGTTGACCACTTGGCAAAATTCTTATTTAAAATTAATTCAGATTTTTCCAGGCATAAAAAAAAATTATTAATTAAAATATGCATTATTAAAATGGAAAAAGATTTTGAACATTAAGAACGGATCCCCAATGAACACTTGGCAATATTTCTCACTACAATTTTTAAATAATTTCATATTTTTCCAGGAATTTAAAAATTTCATTAATTAAAAAATGCTTCATAAAATACACAACAAAAAATCAAGTGTCAACTGGTTCCCTGATCCGGATCATTCAGTACGGGTTCCCGTTGGCCACTTGGTAACATTTTAAAAATTAAAATTAAAATTAAAAAAAATCGGTTATTCAAATATATATGTTTTTAAATCAATAAAAATTGTGACCAGTCAGAAAAAGTTCTCTTTGGCCACTTGGCAATATCTTTAATTTTGATTTCAAATAAATTTAGATTTTTCTAGAAATCTAGAACATTTCTTAACTAAAATATGCTTTATAAAATAAACAAAAAAAAGTCTAGTGACCGCTGGTTCTCTGATTTGGATCAGTTGGCCAATTAGAAAAAAAATTATTTCTTATTTTAAATAAATTCAGATATTTTCAGGAATTTAAAAAAATCATTAATTAAAATATGCTCTATTAAAATAAATAAAAGATCCGGAACATTCAGAATGGGTTTCCGGATGCCACTTGGCAATATTTCTGATTCTGATTTCAAATAAATTTTGTATTTTTACAGGAATTTTAAAATTTCATTGATCAAAATATGTTTTTGGAAAACTTGATAAAAATTTCAAATGTTCACTGGTTTCCTAATCCGGAAAATTTAAAACGGGTTCCTGTTGGTCACCGGGCCACATTTCTGATTTTGAATTAATTATGATTTTTCTAGAAATCTAGAAAATTTCTTTATTAGCAAATGCTTTATAAAATAAACAAAAAAAAGTCAAGTGATTGCTGGTTCTCTGATTTGGAACAGTTTGTATTTCTTATTTTAAATAAATTTAGATTTTTCCAGGAATTGAAAATTTCATTAATTGAAATATGCATTATTAAAATTAATAACAAAAAATCAAGTGTCCACGTCCAATGTCCAATGTTCCCGTTGACCACATTGCAACATCTTTAATTCTGATTTCAAATAAATTGTGTTTTTTTCCAAAAATATAAAAAAATAAGTTTTTAAAATATATATTTTTTTTCCATTAATACAATTGTGAAATTATACAATGTCAATTGAAATGTTTATATTTAAAAAAACAGCATATTTTAATTAAGAAATTTTCTAGATTTCTAGAAAAATCAGAATTAATTCAAAATCAGAAAGAGAAATAAGGCCAGGTGACCAACAGGAACCCGTTTTAAATGTTCCGGATTAGGGAATCAGTGAACATTTGAAATGTTTATCAAGTTTTCGAAAAACATATTTTGATTAATGAAATTTTAAAATTCCTGTAGAAATTCAAAATTTATTTGAAATCCGAATTAGAAATGCTGCCAAGTGGCAAACAGAAACCCATTCTGAATGTTTCGGATCTTTTATTTATTTTAATAAAGCCTGAAAAAATCTGAATTTATTTACAATAAGAAATACACATTTTACTAAGTGGCCAACTGTTCCAAATCAGAGAACCAGCGGTAACTAGACTTTTTTTGTTTATTTTATAAAGCATATTTTAATTAAGAAATTTTCTAGATTTCTACAAAAATCAAAATTTATATCAAAATTAAAGATGTAGCCAAGTGGCCAACGAGAACCTGTACTAACTGGATACATTTTTCATTAATTTAAAAAAGTATATATTGAAATTACTGATTTTTTTTTAATTTTTGAGAAAATCACATTTTTTTTAAATCAGAATTAGAAATGTTGCCAAGTGGCCAACGGGAACCCGTTCTGAATGTTCCGGATCAGGGACACTTGATTTCTTTTGTATGTTTTATAAAGCATTTTTTAATTAATTAAATTTTTAAATTCCTGGAAAAATCTGAATTTATTTAAAATTTGTAATAAGAAATATTGCCATGTTGCCATTGGAAACCCGTTCTGAATGTTCCGGATCAGGGAACCAGTGAACAT
Source organism: Culex quinquefasciatus (assembly GCF_015732765.1). Taxonomy (NCBI): domain Eukaryota; kingdom Metazoa; phylum Arthropoda; class Insecta; order Diptera; family Culicidae; genus Culex; species Culex quinquefasciatus. The sequence continues at coordinate 451,051 of NC_051862.1, forward strand.
TTGAAATGTTTATCAAGTTTTCGTAAAACATATTTTGATTAATGAAAATTTAAAATTCCTGTAAAAAATCAAAATTTATTTGAAATTTGAATTAGAAATGTTGCCAAGTGGCTAACGGGAACCCGTACTGAATGTTCCGGATCAGGGAACCAGTTGACACTTGATTTTTTTTTGTTTATTTTATATCTGAATTTATTTAAAATTCGTGATAAGAAATATCGCCAGGTGGCCATTGGGAACCCGTTCTGAATGTTCCGGATTCGGAACAGTTGGCCACTTGGCAACATTTTTATTTCTAATTTTAAATAAATTCAGATTTTTCCAGGAATTTAAAAATTTCATTAATTAAAATATGCATTATTAAAATTAATAACAAAAAATCAAGTGTCTTCTGGTTCCCTGATCCAGAACATTCAGAACGGGTTCCCGATGGCCACTTGGCAATATTTCTTATTCCTTTTTCAAAGAAGTTTTGAATTTTTCAGGAATTTAAAAATGTCATGAATCAAAATATGTTTTGTGAAAACTTGATAAAATCTTCAAATGTTCACTGGTTCCCTAATCCAGAATATTTAAAACGGGTTTCTTTTGATCACCAGGCATTTCTGATTCTGATTTTGAATTAATTCTGATTTTTCTAGAAATCTAGAAAATTTATTTATTTTATTATGCTTTAAAAAATAAACAAAAAAAATCAAGTATCCACTGGTTCCCTGATTCGGAACATTCAGAAGGGGTTCCGGTTGACCACTTGCCCACATTTCTGCTTTCGAATTAATTAATTTTTTTCCAGAATCCTTGAAAATTTCTTAATGAAAAAATGCTGTCCACTGGTTCCATGATCCGGAACATCCAGAATAGGTTACCGTTGGCCACTTGGCCACATTTCTGATTTTGATTTTGAATCAATTTAGATGTTTTTTCAGATACATTAAAAATGTCTTAATAAAAACTGCTTAATAAAATTAATAAAAATATAAAATTTCCACAGGTTTCCTGATCCGGAACATTTAGAGCAGGTTCCCGTTGGCCACTTGGCCATGTTTTGGTGGTAATATGAATTTGAAGTAGCAAAGATTGCTTCAACAACACATTTGTTTATATCTGTCTGACACATTGGAATTGTGAAAATATTGCTTATTTTTCCAGAGTTTCCGGATCCGGATTGACCGGAACCGGTTCTCAATGGCCACGTTTTCAATTAGACGCCTTCAAACATGCTGGGACCAACATTTTTTAGTTTGTATGGATTGTTTGATGCTATAGTGTGTTCACTTCGCATTAGGAGCAAAAAACTTCAAAATTTTGAAGTTTCTGCACAGTTTTGGTCAATATTCCGGATTTCCTCCGGAACCGGTTACGGGAACCGGCCAATGGGACCAAATCATGAGTTTTTCTAACAATTTACCGTCGAATGACACCGGAAGCATCCAAAAAGACCTAATTGATCAGAAGTTACAGAGAAACTTCTGCATTGAATATCTCGAGTTAGGATAACTATAAAAATATGCGCCAGGTTGCATTGTGTTCGGGAAGCCGATCTCTAGAGGAGCATTTTTTTTCGTGCTGCCAAAAAATAAAAAAAATATTTTGTTACGCTGTGTTATTCATACCACTAGATAGGGTAGTCAGATCTTCAATCCAATTCGTGCTCGTTCAAAAGTTCTTTTAATTACCTATCCAAAGAAAGGTCGCATGAATATCATGAGATAAGATTAGATGATCATGAGATCCGGCCTCCAAAATGTGCATAAATAACACTTAGGTGTTTATAAATTTTGATAGGGTTGTCAGCTCTTCAATGTTTTGGACGCGTTGGAAAGGTCCTATGCAACGATAGGTCGCATGAGAGATAACTTTTTCATCAAAATATCTGAGATCCGGCCTCCAAAAAGTGTGTAAATAACACTTAAGTGCTTATAACTTTTGATAAGGTTTTCAGATCTTCAATGTCTTGGAAGCGTTGAAAAGGTCTTCTAAATACCTTTCTAAAAATGTATAGCATGACGGGTTTTCTTACAAAAACCACCCTTTTTACAATCTTCCGAACTTTTTTTAAAATCGTTTTTTTAGTATAACTTTTAAAGTACTTAACTAAACTCCATAATTTTTAATAGCGACTTATGGGACCCCAGGGCGGATCGAATGAGGCCAAAACGGACAAAATCGGTTTAGCCAGTCTTGAGATAATCGAGTGACAATTTTTTGATCAACATCCCACCACACACACATACACTTGCTCAGAATTTGATTCTGAGTCGATAGGTATACATGAAGGTGGGTCAATTGAGAAGTTCATTTTTCTAGTGATTTTATAGCCTTTCCTCAGTAAGGTGAGGAAGACAAAAAGGCATGGTTACAAATATTGAAATATAGCCAGACAAGTGATTTAAAACTCTGTAACCTTCCTCTTCCACTATCCACCTTGAAGAGATGAATGCACAATGGTGTAAAGTCTCTATAATAAAACAAGGAAAAATCAACAAAACGTTTTTTTATTCAAATATGCCTTATATTTCTGCGTGTGTATAAAAAAAATTAAAAAATAAAAGAATTACAAAATAAAAAAAATAAAATTGAAAAAAAAAATTAAAAAAAAATAAAAATAAAAAATATAAAAATTTAAATAACAAGCCATAGTCATTTAAATGAAAAAAGTGTTTTAAAATGCATTTTTCACTAGTTCAGTTGTTTTGCAATCATTAGTTTTCAAAAAATCTTAGATCTGACAAAAACAAAAATTGTATCGAAAAAAAAAGATTTTGCATCGAAAATTTTCAAAAAAGATTATAATTTTTTAACAAACCCAAACATGCTAAAAATGATTTTATACGCAGAAGAATGTATTTTAATTTGATTTCAGCTGGTTGCACTTGAATTTTCATTGAAATTTTGAAGTTTATTGTAAAATTATTTTTTTGCCCCCTGATTTTTCGGGCCAATTTTGAAGGGGGTAAGGGGGTGACAAAAACTTTTAAAAATATTTGTACCAGCCTAAATAAAAAGATAAAAAATATTGAAAACTTAAAAAAAAACAAAAATTAAAAAAAAAACAAAAAAAAAAAACAAAAAAATCAAAAAAAAAATAACAAATTTCAAGAAATTAAAAATTCAAAGCTTAAAAAAATCAAAAATATTTAAAAAAAAATTGAAAAATAAAAAAAAAATAAACAGATTGAAAAAAACTAAACTAAAATTAAGCTATTTAAACGCAATTTTGAATTTTTGTATTTTTGAATTTTCGTATTTTTGAATCTTAAAATTTTCGAATTTTACAATTTTTGAATTTTTAAAATTTTGAAAAAAATTAAGTTATGTAAACGCATTTTTGAATTTTTGTATTTTTTAATTATTGTATTTTTAAATTTTTTAATTTTCGAGTTTTGAAATTTTTAAATAATTAAATTTTAAAATATTTTTCTTCTACAGATGAACTTGAGATCAAATTTAATACCTGCTTTGCTATGCGCGGTGGGAGACTCGGGGGCAAACTCGAGAGCAAATTTGGTGGGAATCAAATCGGGTAGCAAAATGGTTTAACTTTCGTCATTTTCGAAAAATTAAATTCTTTGAAATTTTCAAAAGGTTTAAAAAGTTTAATAAACTTTTAGCATTTCTAGGCATGAATTCAACCCCCGCGTTGGGCTTGTTTCGGTGGCAAATTTGCTACCCTAGCGGTGAGGATGACGGAGTTTTTTCAAGGTGACAAATTTGATCTCGGTATTCATGAGCCGGGTGCAAATTTGATTTGCACCCCAGCGCTGGAGATGCCCTTAGATGCTTCTCCAATCTGTATGGGATCATCAGTTGAGCTTAAGATGGGTTCCAAATTAATGTTCCGACTGCTGAAGACTAAATCGATGCCAAATTTCACTAGTTTTTGTTGCAATGGGCTCTGCTGGTTGCGTACGGGTTGTGAATGATGTTCTATGGAGCTTTCTTTCCGTCTTGTCGATGATTGCAAGGATACCCTGTCACAAAATATTCTAGCAGAGCTGGTTTTTCCAGAATCCTGCTAGAATGCTGTAAGAATATCCAGCTCTGTAAGAACTCTGCTAGAATCCTGCTAGAAAGTCGTGACTGGGTAGTTGTTTTGCTGTAACCGTTGATTCTAGCTGTTTTTAATATATTGGACAATTCCATGATTACCTGCTTCGCTGAGAGGTAAAGTAGTCATCATATGTATGAAGTAATGATAGGCTGCAATTTTCTGTTGTAAGTAATAGTTTGACGTGGCCGGAATTGTTCTTCGGTTGGTTGGAAAATGCATAAAATAGGTCACCGAAAAGCGCTTCCCCAACACGGATGTGAACTTAAAGTACCTAGAATGTTGACAATTTTGATAGATAAATCGAGCCAAACATTTCATTAGGGCACAAAAGCAAAAACCGCGATTAGAGAAAATCGCTTGCAAAAAGTGCACAACTTGTTTCAATTCCTATTTAAAAAATAAGCATGACTGATGGCATTTTTACTGATGATTCGATAAAACACACCATTATCCTCAACACTGCTTTACTGCTTCTTAATTTATGTTGATTTTTGCAATAAAACTCATAATTTTAAAAAATCTCGTTATTAGGCCCTTTTAGCTTTCCAACTGCTGTTCATAATGGGCCCTTTCTAAATGCAATTTCGAAGAGAACTAAAAGGGCACTAAAGCGCTGTCACCGGATTGTTGTTTTGAATGATGTTTATGGGCCCTTTTGTTTAGTTAGAAATAATGAGGAATTCAGTGGAAATTTTGATAATTGGTGAAGTTTTATGATCGAATGGAGTAGATAAGGTATGTGAAACATTAAAATTCTTCAAAAGTGTACTGAACAGCAGCCGCGGGCCGTATTCAATATTGTATTTCGACGAAGTTTTTTTTCTGCAGAAACCCTTGGTGAAACGTTAACCAAACTTTGTTTTGAAGTGAACTAGTGTTAAGAATGTATGAAAAGTTCACTTTAAAACATAGAAAGTTCCTTAACCACGAAAAACTAACGAAAAAGAAAAGGGCACAATTGGGTACTAAAGCCCTATGTCAATTTTTATGTACAACGGTAAAAAACACGATTAAAAACCATTTCTGATCACTTTTTTTTCATTTTATGGCAAATTTTTTTTTTGACGAGACAACATTTTTTCGATGGATCAACTATGGTCCCCTTGGAACGAGCTGTCAGGTAGGAGCTTTTCTGTCAAGAAGGACCGCGAGGTTAATTTTTCAAAATTGATTTAAAAATCCATTTTAAACTCTTTGTGGTCGGCCAAAAGGTCATTGTACTCAAAAAAATAAGCTTTATCGCTGTAAACAATAATATCAGCAATCTAAGCTTCATTTTAGGACCCAATTGAACTTTTTTTTCTGGTTTGGAGTGAACATTGTTATGTGCCCTTTTGTTTTTTTGATTTTTTCAATAGGAAATTGTTTGCTATCAATCTGATTCTTGGAGGGCATGTAGGGAGTGTACTATGGAGTGGAATAGTGGAATAATCCCGAATGTTTACGTTTTGGTTTTGTGCCCTAATGAAATGTTTGGCTCGAAATAGCATTTACAAAACCCATTATTGAATTTCTAGTTACCTCTCGATGAACTTAAACTAACACTAACTACATTATTCAACGCCATTCCGGTTATGTCACGGCATGTGATATTCATCCGGGTGGATTGAAACAATTTTCTTTTACGGAAAGTGGAAAATTTATTGAAATTTAGCAAAACTTGTTAGAAACTCAAACAGTCCAATACAATAATTACCCTATTTTGCCTCAAGGCGGTGTGTTATTTTTATAATGTTTTTTCTTCTTCTTTTTCATCATCAAACTTGTGTTCCAGAAAAGATATCATTTTGCAAAATCATGTTGTTATTTGGTTTATATTGAAACTGAAACCCTGTTATTTTTCCGTAATCATCGATATCTCAAACTCATCCACTGAATGATTGTAGTTTAGAATAGGTTCAAATTGTGTGGGTAAATAATATGCCTCGAAATATGGGGTTAATTTCCAATATTTTTTTTTGTTATCGATATTTATATAAGTTTGCTCAAAGTATTTGTAATAATTTATTAAAACTGTACGTGTGTTATGTCAGGGATAATAATATTTTCACAGAGCGAATAAAGGTGATATAAAAATTACTCTGTGAATAGTTTAAATATAAATATTTCTTCAATTTTGAGATGTTACTCAACCGAATGAACGCGCTTTTAAAAATGATCAAGAAATAAAAGGGACCACTTTTCCGGTCCCTGGCGCTTGAAACTTGGGGAGGGGGAGAAGGAAGTGGTAGGAGTCGTGTTATTCTACAGTGAACTTGTTTCTTCACAAGACTTCCTTTCCGAGAGGGTTTCTGCTATTTTATGTGTGTGTTAGCGCGTGATACAGTATGTAATGTTTTTTTTTAAAGCTACTTGCATGCTCTGTTTACGACGACGATCCCAACCCACCACCAGTTGGCCAGATGGACAATCCACCCAAACACGGTGCTCGGAACGCTCGGTATCGATTAAACGGCAACTTCCGGACCGGATGGAAAGGTCACTTTCTTAATTCTGTTACGTGCTATATACTGTTTGAAAGTTTTTTTTTGCAAACGAAAATCGCCGAATAACGCCAGGTCGAAGGAGGCCGATACGGTCACGTCCGAGCACCCCGTGGTAGACTGTCCAGGAGGCTACCGGCATTGGATTGGGTCCAGGAGAATCTTCCAAACAAGACTCCAAGGGCAGTTGATAACGAATAGCTGGTGATTTCTGGTTCATCGTCAGTTGAAAAAAAAAATAAAAGATAGAAATGGGCCATGCAAGTAGCTGTTGGCGGGTTCCGGATAACACCGCAGCGCAAATTTCTTGTTCATTTTAGAACCACAAAACTCAACTACAAACTGAACTCTCTTTCTAGCAGCAATGGAGCAACGGGGATTATACTTGATTCTGGTTTGCTCCCGAAACTATCGTGTTTGTGTTTTCATCTTCACCTTTAGATTGATTGTGGCTTTTCCAAGGCCTTCCTCAATTTGCCAAGTGTAGATCGATTTTTTATCTTAATTTTTAGATTTGTTTTGCAGTTTTTTTGTGATTTTCAGTGGTTTTTTATATCTTTTCTTTCCATCACTTTTTTTTTGTTATTTTTTCCTTTTTGAGACTGTCGCATCTGTTGTGATCATTTGAATGTGGGGATTTTTTCTTCAATGTTGTTTTCTTTAACTTTTTTGCTACCCTCTTTTATTTTTCAAGTTTTTTTTCTTTTGTTTCAATTTTTATTTTCAAAGAAGATAATATGTTTTATATTCATTTTCAGAGGGGATCGCTTCAGCAATGGATTCGCGCAAAAGGCTCCAGCAAGAGTTTTCTTACAAAAGCTCCAACGCCGCCATGGCACCACTGAGAGCAATCAACACTTTTTTCCATTTTTTTGGCTTTTTTTTTTAATTTATTTTATGTGTATATATGTGTTCATCATATACGTAAGTTGCTTTTTTACCATTTTATATAGATTTACTATTTTTTTGTGATTTTTTATATATTTTTTTTTCTTGCTTGATTTGTTTTCTCGTTGAAATTGTGTATCAAATCAACATTAATAACAGAAGGTGTGGAAGCAGCATGCTTTCTCTTATTTTTGTCTGCAACAAAGTTGCAGTAAAGATTTGAAAATAGCTTTCTGCCTACGCACTCTTCTTACTTGAATAAACTTATTTTTCTTAGATAAACCATGAACCAAAAAAATCAAAAATGTTATTTCAAAAGCAAAAAGATAACTAGCTCAAACTCCTGCAAAAGACTCCAGTAAATTAAGCCGACGGCATGAAATCAATTTATTTCTCTTCTGCAGTTTTGATGCGACTACAAATTTTAAAGAACAGTTTTTTTTTGTTATCCTGCAACATAGTTTTTCAAAACGGGGAAAGAGTGAGGGAAATTTAACTTATTGTTGGTTTGTTGAATTCATTAATCAAGAGGGACGACGTTTTTAGAAGCAAATTTTAGTCTGAAGCTTAAAAAGAGTGTGAATAATTGAATGTTGCATCATCAGCGGGAACTGCAAGCACCTGCGACACGGTCTTTAGCTTGAGCTGACGTTGAGGAAGCAATCTTATGTGTATGACAAAGAGATACGAACCTTGTACGCCGGGCCTGGCCGTTCCCGCCCGTGGTTAATTCAAACTAGTCGCATAAACAATTTCATCCGAGCGCTTATCATTGATTCGCGGGTTGCGGTTGACGTTCTTGTTTTATGTTGCTGCTTGTGTTGTGTTGTTTCTTTACTGGGGCTGAGTCTTTTGCTGGTGAGCGTGCAGCACGGCAACGGCCTCATCGACCTTGGCCTTGAGCGACTCGCTGTGCTCCAACATGTGCACGAGCTCGGGTTGTCAATCTCGAGCAACATTCCGGTGATTTTACCTGCGATCGACGGGTACATCGGCTCAATCAGCGGGAACAAACGCTCGCCCAGCATCTGCTTCTGCTCGGCCGGCTGTGCGGCGGCCAACATGGTGGCCGTGAGCGGTTCTTGTCCTGTTAGGGGATAGAGGGGGGAATGAGTTAAGGGAGATCGAACGATGGAATGTTGATTATGTTTACCTTTAACGTGGACAGCCTGTTGAGCAACGGGCTGAGTCGGGATGGCAACGGGCTGAGCCGGCGGGTTGCGCATGTTCTGCGTGTACTTGTAGTTAGCAGCACGGGCCTGGTTAGCGGCCATTTGCGGAGCGACTGGGCGGGTCTGCATGTTGCCACCTGCCTGTTGGCCGGTGATGGGACGGGCCGAGTTACGCATGGCAGCGGAAGCGGCCTGGGCTTGAGCGTTGGGGGCCTGTTGTTGTTGGCCGCGGACGTTTCCGGCTTGGCGATACTGGTTGCCGGCGGTGGCAGCGGCCATGGCCGGGTAAGCACCACCGGCAGCGTTTGCAGCAACGGCATTCTGGTTGGCAGCGTTGGCACGGAACCAGCCAGGAGTGGTACGAATCTGGCTGACCTGCTTGCCGAAGAAGCGCTGCGGCTGGGGGATGGTCGGAACGTAGTAGCCTCCGTTGCCACCGGGCTGGAAGATTTGTCCCATGTGCTGCATGCGCATGTTGGCCATACGCTGCATGTACTGCGAGGCCAGATGAGCCTTGCGGTCTTCCTTGCGCTGGGCCAGGGCCACGTACAGCGGCTTGCTGCCAACGATGCGACCGTTCATCTCGGTGACGGCCTTGGTGGCCTCTTCGGCAGCCGAGAAGCAAACGAAGCCGAATCCCTTGGAACGACCTTCCTCCAGCATGACCTTGGCCGATGTGATGGTTCCGAACGGAGAGAACTCCTTGCGCAGACGTTCATCGTCGATGGAATCGTCAAGTTCTTGACGTACAGGTTGACTCCCTGGTACCGGGTCAAACGCTCCATCTTGAGCTGTTCGAAGCGGCGCTTGAGTTCCATTTGGCGTTCGTTCTTCTTCTGAGCACGGCCCACGTACAGGACTTTGCCATCGCCAAGCTCCTTGCCGTTCAATTCCTGGACGGCCACTTCGGCCGATTCTGGGTTTTCGAACGCGACGAATCCGAATCCACGGCTCTTGTTTTCCTTGATCATCACACGGTGGCTGGTGATGGTGCCGTACTTCTCGAACATCTCCTTGAGCGACTCATCGGTCAACTCGTCACCAAAGTTCTTCACGTACACATTCGTGAACAGCTTAGCCTTCTCGCCGAGCTCCTTCTCGCGCTCCTTGCGCGGGATGAAGCGGCCCACGAAGACCTTCTTGGCGTTGAGCAACATACCGTTGACCTTCTCGATCGACGTGTTGGCCGATTCCTCCGTTTCAAAGTGCACGAATCCGTACCCCTTCGAGTTGCCCTTTTCGTCCTGGGCCACCTTGCAGCTGAGAATGTTGCCGAACGCGGAGAACGTATCGTACATGGCCTTGTTGTCAATGTTCTTGTCCAGGTTCTTGATGAAAACGTTGCCGACGCCGGACTTGCGCAGCGACGGGTCGCGCTGGGACCACATGATGCGGATCGGGCGCCCCTTGATCAGATCAAAGTTCATCGTGTCCAGGGCACGCTCAGCTGGAAAGAGGAGACGAAATTAGAATTGGGAGATATTGCATATTGTACGTTTGTGTGGGTGCTCTACTCTGCTTGCTGGCCAGGCCACGACCAAAACGACAAGGTCGCACATTCCAAAGGCGCGCTCATTCGTGGAAAATATACACAAAAACCAGGCAGCAAATCGTAATTTCGTTGGGGTTGATATCATTACGTGTGTGTGTGTGTGTGTGTGTGTGTGTGTGTGAATTATGAAATTTGTGCATTCGTCATCGATGTACGCTGATAGATCGAGTGGGGTGATTATGTGTATGTGTGTGTGTGTCGGATGGCAACAAAATTAGCAAATTTCAAGGACTTTTAAATGCATTTTGCTTGTCTCTAAGCGTATCGATTTATCAGTGTAGAACGAACGGTTTTGTTTTTGCCTTTGCCATTGGCGCCAACCATGAATGGTGTCGAAAATAGTAGCGCCCCCCGACTGAACGACGAAAATCGAGGCCGTTGTGCGCCGTGTGTGGTGGTGGAATGCGTAAATCTGACGAAACGAAATGCAAGCAAGCAAGCATGGTTTTAATGACAGGTGGGCGACGCAGATGACGTCACTGATTTCAAAAGGGAGGTAAGTGATAACAAACTGTGCTGGAAAGGAAATTATGCGCTAAGAAACGTAAACATGGCAATTAAAAAAAAAAGATTCCACCACATAAAAGCACCATTTATGGACGACCCCACTGGCAGGCAGAGTAAAAAAAGCACAAAATACAATATGGCCGACACGAAGATTTTCTTTGGCCATCGTCGTCGTCGTCGTAGCAGGCTGCGCGAGAGCCATGGCAAGCAAAACCCCGAACACGTGTAGGCCGAAAAGGGAGAAAAAAAAAAGTTCCGCTTACCGTCTGCTGGCTGCTGGAAGTTGACGTAGGCATAACCAAGGGAACGACGGGTGACCACGTCGCGGCACACTCGGATCGACAGAACCGGGCCAGCGGACGAGAATTTTTCGAACAGCATAGCCTCGGTGATGTCGGCGTGTAAATCGCCGACGTAAAGAGACGCCATTTGAACGGATTTTTTTTAAATCGGGTTTGATGGTAACCCTAGCCAGAAAGAACTTTCACTTCGCAGCAGTGAATTTCACCTTGCTGCTCTCGTCGCTCGTCGTATCTCGCCAGCCGAAAAAATAACGTCCACGTCCTCAGCTACTTTTTCCTATCGGTGAGAAAAGTTATTTTTGCATTTATTCCAAAGTGGTTGGGTTTCGCAGAAATCAAATTTTCGCTGCTTTCTGCGCTCGATGAGTAATATTTTTTCCCATTTTCCACACGCGACAATTTGCGGGGCAGAGGAACGAAGGAAAAAAAAACGGCTAAAAACACTATACGCACTTGCAACCTGCTCTACTTTTTCACTTTTTTCGATTTTTTTGGAAATTTTTTAACTATTTTTATGATTTTTTTGTGGATTTTTGTAATTTTTTTTATGCACAAAAAATGTGAATGGTTGTGCGATCTTTTAGCAAGAAGCACAACCTCACAACGTCAGCGACACTCTTTGTCTGAGCAGGCTGGCTGCAGTGTGGCAGTTTGAAGGTCCACATCTGACGGCGTCTCGCTCACTCTACCGTCCAGCAGAGCGGAGCAAGCGAGACGCCACATCACTGTCTCGATGACAGCCAGTTGCGAACAGGAAGCTCAGCAAAATGGCCGCCGGTGCAAGCCGTCCGATCGTCATGGCAACCAGGTGTCGCTGCTCAATTTTCACGTGATTTGAACGAACCGTTTGTTAATAATTTTTTCAACTTACCCCAAATCCAATAAATATTTCACAATTTTCGCAAAAAAACCGCATCCAAAAAACCAGCAAAATTTACCGCTGACACGGTGATTCACCATCCAATTTTTACATTGCAGTTCTCACGCGGTTTTCCTGCCGTTTTCAAACTCGCCGCCGTTGCTCGTACATCCAAACACACGCACTAGCTCGAAATCACTGTGGATTTTCCGGCTGTTTTTCTGCAAAATTTTCAACCACAAAAACGTGGAAAAAATGGACGAGGCGCACGCACGCACGTGGTCTGCACTTTTCTTCACTCTGCTGTGAGGAACTGGCCACAGGAAAGAATGCGCGCGTGGCTTGCTGTGATTTTGAAATTTTGGAAGGTGGCGACATTTCCTTGCGGGATCGTCCAGATATTATGTAGTCGTTAGAGGAAAGAAATAAATTTTTCATCAAAAATTACAGAATACAAAAATAAAAAAATCAAAAGAATTCAAAATCAATAATACAATAAAATACAAATATAAAGATTACCGAATTCGGTAAAAACCTCATCGTACAACCGATTTTCGGTGAATCTTTTATCATTTTGACAGATTTTTCAACTACCGAATTCGGTAAAAAACGTAAAAATCTAAGTGGGTGGTTTTCAAAATTCTAATGGCCTATCTACAATCACTTAACTTAGAAAATTTCACTTAGGTTAGGAGTTTCAGGGTTGTTACGGACGGCGCGGATCGCGCGGATGGCGCGTATGGCGCGGATCTGGCGCGGATTTTCTGGCTAATTTAGCTCAGGCGCGGATTTCGCGCGGATAGCAATTTTGATAAACAAAATAATTGAGAACGATAGAATTTCTTTCAAATTACAAAGGAAAATATTATTAGGAATTAAATAAATTCAATCTTTTTCGTTGAGTGCGAAAACATCAATTTCTAAGAAGTTGTTAATGAAGAAAATTTTCTTCTAAAAATTATTGATTGTTTTTTTTCTTAATACGAAACTTCGAAATAATCTTCAAGGAGCGATTTTGGGCGGAATGGTTTTAATCGATCCGTCTTAACGTCCCCTAAATTGCTATTTATATTCATGCAGTTTTATCATGCATTAAAAAAGTTATGTTAAAAAAAACTGTTTCATATTAAATTAAAATTATGGTGAAAAGGGTGGTTTTTTCATGAAACCCTCACATGTTATATATTTTTAGAAAGCATATGAGAAGACCTTTCTTGTGGATTGAGAATTTTCAAGATCTGACTTACCTATCTAAAATTACAAGCAGTTTAAAAAATGGTCTGAATTTACATAACCTCAACTGTTCGGGTCTGATCGCTACGAAAAAAAGCCTTGTAGAGGGATGCCATTTTCCTGTCTGTATAATCTTGACAAAAAGTCTGTAGGAAGTCTATTTTTTTTACTCGTCACTTATTTTTATTAGGACCTCTTAGGTGCTGCGATCACGTGGGAGATCCATAAACCATGTGGACACTTTAGGGGACTGTAATCACACTATAAATGAGAGGAAGGCACCAACCACCTAAAGGTGGATTAAGTAACGTTTTTTAATGGATTGAGATTTGTTATATAAATTTTACATAACATTACAACTCATTATTTTTAAAACATCTGCTTAACAATTCAAATAAATACCAATTTAATTAAAATCAAAATAACAAAATTCAAAAAAAATACAGAACATTCAAAATTTGAGGCTATGAAACTTTGTAGATTTTCTATGTTTTTTTCAATATAAAAATTTAAATTTTTAAATTTTTGGTTTATTGAAAAAAATAAAAATTGTGTTGCCACTCTGATTCAGGTAGAATTGATTCTACTCCCAATTATCACAACATGCCGAAATCCACTTAGAAATCTGCTAAAATCTCCGTCTAAAAGCGAAATGTAATGTTAAAATTTAAAAAATAAGAAATCTGGAATTCAACAATTTGAAATTTCAGAATTTACATATTCAAATAATAAAAAAAAATAGAATTCATAATTTGAAATTGTCCAAACATACAGACTCAAAAAACGTAAAAAAGTACGAATTATCAAATTGAAAAATAACGAAAATAGTAGAATTGATTTTTCTTTTTATTTTAATTTTTTAAAGAAAGTTCGTTAGTTATCAAATTATTAAATTATTAAATTATTAAATTTTAATAATTGCTAAATTATTAAATTATCAAATTATTAAATTATTAATGTGGGTCTCGTGGCGCAGGGGTAGCGGCTTCGGCTGCCGATCCCGATGATGCTATGAGATGTGGGTTCGATTCCCGCCTTATCCACTGAGCTTCTATCGGATGGTGAAGTAAAACGTCGGTCCCGGTTTCTCCTGTCTCGTCAGAGGCGCTGGAGCAGAAATCCCACGTTAGAGGAAGGCCATGCCCCGGGGGGCGTAGTGCCAATAGTTTCGTAGTTTCGTTTTTTTTAAATTATTAAATTATTAAATTATTAAATTATTAAATTATTAAATTATTAAATTATTAAATTATTAAATTATTAAATTATTAAATTATTAAATTATTAAATTATTTAATTATTAAATTATTAAATTATTAAATTATTAAATTATTAAATTATTAAATTATTAAATTATTAAATTATTAAATTATTAAATTATTAAATTATTAAATTATTAAATTATTAAATTATTAAATTATTAAATTATTAAATTATTAAATTATTAAATTATTAAATTATTAAATTATTAAATTATTAAATTATTAAATTATTAAATTATTAAATTATTAAATTATTAAATTATTAAATTATTAAATTATTAAATTATTAAATTATTAAATTATTAAATTATTAAATTATTAAATTATTAAATTATTAAATTATTAAATTATTAAATTATTAAATTATTAAATTATTAAATTATTAAATTATTAAATTATTAAATTATTAAATTATTAAATTATTAAATTATTAAATTATTAAATTATTAAATTATTAAATTATTAAATTATTAAATTATTAAATTATTAAATTATTAAATTATTAAATTATTAAATTATTAAATTATTAAATTATTAAATTATTAAATTATTAAATTATTAAATTATTAAATTATTAAATTATTAAATTATTAAATTATTAAATTATTAAATTATTAAATTATTAAATTATTAAATTATTAAATTATTAAATTATTAAATTATTAAATTATTAAATTATTAAATTATTAAATTATTAAATTATTAAATTATTAAATTATTAAATTATTAAATTATTAAATTATTAAATTATTAAATTATTAAATTATTAAATTATTAAATTATTAAATTATTAAATTATTAAATTATTAAATTATTAAATTATTAAATTATTAAATTATTAAATTATTAAATTATTAAATTATTAAATTATTAAATTATTAAATTATCAAATTATAAAATTATTAAATTATTTAATTATTATATTATTTTTTTGCCATTTTCTTAGTTCGGATCATTTTCAGAGTCATATTTTAGATTAGAGAAATTTAGAGAAGAAAATAATAGAAATTTCGTGTTTCGATTTTCCAGAGTAAAGTTTTGGCGAGCATTATCAAGTACTAAATCCCTAGATTTTATAATTTGGTGATTTATTTTATGGTTTTAACTTTTTTTTAAATCTTCGAATTTAAATTTTTTTTCTGAATTTGTTTTTTAAGCAACGATATTTAAAGTGTTGCAAAAAAATGCTTATATTATTTCAGGAATGGCAAAAAAGCTTCCATTTGGTACAGGTGGGATATGAATCCACAACTGATCAACGGTACTGATCCAAATGCCTTCTGTATTATTCTTTTTTCGTTTAAAATTTCATTCATTATGTTACTCTCTTCTATGTTTGTCGCGGTTTTTTTATATGGCGCGGATTTCGCGCGGATTGGGTTTTGGGGTCGGCGCGGATCTGGCGCGGATTTTTTCTCGACTTTTCCGTAACAACCCTGGAGTTTGAATCAATGCAAATGAATCTGATCTTCTACAATGAAAAGGAATAAAATAAGAAACTTGACGTATGGTTTGGAAAATTTCAAAATCTACGGTAAGTTGACGTTTCCATATCAAAGGTAAACAAACAACTGCATAGCAACGTATATCAGCCCAGCAAATTTTCTAAGTTGATTGTGGATGACGGCCGTAAGTTGTGTACATTTTCTAAGTTTTACTTTACTTAACTATTCTAAGCTAAGTGATTGTAGATAGGCCATAAGTATTGATCATTTATTTTATCTTTTGTATCAAGAAAATGTAAAAATACAACAATACAAAAAAACACAAAAATACAAAAAAAAAATGCCAACATACAAAATTACAAACAATACGAAAACACAAAAACACTAAAGTATGAAAATACGAAAACAAACATCAAAAAAATATTTAAATATTAGAACTTGATTAGAACAAAAAAGCACAACAAAACAATAAAATAAATGCAACAAAACAGAAATTTTCTGCCCATGTTCACATAAATAATTTATAATTATTGACGCTAACATTTCAAAAAGCATCATTAGGCTTAGTGATTTTTCACGCTAAAAAAATAAAAATTTCCTCGCAAAATTTCACTTTAATTTCAAACCATCAAATTTTACGGAAATTTCGCAGAAAGTGAAATACGTTAAAATACTATGAAAATCGTACTTCAAAATTACATAAACTACATGTTGTGCTTCATTTAATATTATTATTAAATATTATAAGCGATTATAAGAATGTTTCCACGAGATTTATGAATTTCATCTATACATGTTTTGAAACGAAATGTAGGGCATGTTTATTTTCATTTATTGAACTGATTTTTTTTTTATTTTCGACTTATAAAACAAACAAGTACTCGCTGAATTGCTTCTACACTCAAACCCCGGTGGTTTGACACCAATTGTTGTCAAACGAACGGGGTCACTTTTTAGTTTGACACCCCTTTTACACGGAGTTCACACACACTACTGAACGTTTGTTTTGATAGTGTGCGTGAGCGCCTCATACAAATTGACAGTTCGTTTCTTTTTAGTTTGACTTTGACCAACCAACGGGGTACAAACTAAAAAAGTGTCAAACGAAAAAGTGTCCAACCACCGGGGGTTGAGTGTACTAACATTTAATTGAATTTCATATTAAAGCATCATTTAACATGTTGTCCAGCCAAAATGATTAAAATAACTTGAATTTTCTGCGACGTTTTGTCAAGTACACTCAAACCCCGATGGTTTGACACCAACTGTTGTCAAACGAACGGGGTCACTTTTTAGTTTGACACCCCTTTTACACGGAGTTCACACACACTACCAAACGTTTGTTTTGATAGTGCCCAGTCACGAAATTTTCTAGCAGAGCTGGTTCTGTCAGAATCCTGCTAGAACCATGGAGCGTTTCTGCTAGAATGCTGTTAGAATATCTACCTCTGTTAGAACTCTGCTAGAATCCTGCTAGAACGCCGTGATTGGGTGTGGGTGAGCGCCGTGTAAAAAGTGACAGTTGACTTTGACCAACCAACGGGGTACAAACTAAAAAAGTGTCGAACGAAAAAGTGACCAACCACCGGGGGTTGAGTGTAGTTTTTTTTTCACTTCTCAAAAACAATATCAATCAATACTATGAATAGAAAGAGACGAGTTGTTCCTTTTAATTCCGCTATATATTTTTAATATCTTGACAGATACGTATTTTGTCTACTACTTGCAGACTTCTAGTAGATGAAATACGTATCTGTCAAGATATTAAAAATATGTAGCGGAATTAAAAGGAACTACTGGTCTCTTTGTATTCATATTTAGTAATGCATTCTGCTAAAATGCTCAACCAAACCACAATATCAATAAAAATCAGAGCAAAAAACAAAAAAAGTGTTTTTTTTTTTTTATTTCCGTGCGAACTATCCAGTCAAATGATTAAATATCATGAACATTAAACAGGACTCCAAGCTTCAATCTTTTAAAATTCTTCCTTAAAAATAAAAAAAAGTAGTCAAATTGTTATTAACACAAATGGAAAAAATGGTCAAAATTTTTAAAAATTCAAACTTTTTGGTAAGAGAATAACTGCAATCAAATGATTGATAATATTTACCATGCTTGAGATAAGTTGATGATTCCGAAAATAGCTTTGACTGATTTTTGTTAATATCATATCAGTATTCAGCAGCATTCACATCTCAGAAAATGTGGTTACATTTTTTTGTTAATGTATGTTTTGCCAACGATTTTTCAAACGTTTCATATCACGCTTTTCAATTAAATACTAATAATTTTTTTCATAAGCCTTTAGGAATGAAATATTTATTACGTTATTATTTTAAAGAATAGATTTGAGGAAATTGATAAATTTCACGGGTATTCACAGAAATCTTCAAATTTTACGAATTTCACGTGTTCGCGAAATCGTGAAAATTCACTAAGCATCATGTACAACCCGTGCGTTTTGAGAAAAAATGCATTTGAATGTTGAGCATAATTTTTCAATTCCCATTTTAATATAAAAGCAAAAGAAGGTGTTCTAATCTAGGTTCTAATGATAATAATCGATGAAAAACGTTGCCTTCATTGATACTTGATCATCCATATTCAATAAATTATTATTTCCTCGATTATTTCCCTCATTCTATTTAAAAAAAAACAAACATAATTTCTTTTGAAAACACCAACATCTATACCTCGATCTATACATATCACCCTGCTGCACGCCCTGCTGTCATTGGAGGGGAATTCCCCTTAAGCTTTGTTATGATTCTTTTTTCTTCGCCGAATGTACATGGCGCCTTTTGCAAGTGGAGGGGAAGTTTTGTTATGATTTGCTTTTCGACGGCAAATGTAAATGGCGTGAGGCTTATCCCGTAATTTCGACATTACTTATTAAATTATATTAATATTAGGCCGATGCAAATATTTAAAAAGTTTTGTCCTCGGCCCTGGCCGAGGTCAAGGGGGCAAAAAAATATAAAAATTTAAATAACAAGCCATAGTCTTCACATTTAAATGAAAAAAGTGTTTTAAAATGCATTTTACACTAGTGCAGTTGTTTTCAAAAAATCTAAGATCTGACAAAAACAAAAATTGTATCGAAAAAAAAGATTTTGCATCGAAAATTTTCAAAAAATTTTAAGATTTTTTAATAAACCCAAACATGCTAAAAATGATTTAAAACGCAGAAGAATGTATTTTAATTTGATTTCAGCTTGAGCACTTGAATTTTCATTGAAATTTTGAAGTTTATTGTAAAAATATTTTTTTTGCCCCCTGATTTTTCGGGCCAATTTTGAAGGGGGGGGGGGTGACAAAAACTTTTAAAAATATTTGTACCAGCCTTATTAATTTTCAGGATTTAGGACCCTATTGTAAGTGCATTTTCAAATGTAGCGTCACGTTATCTACGATCGCCTCCTTGTCGTTTTTGCATTCTTCTTTCGTTCTGTCATCGCTCTTGCTGCTGCTCGCTGCCTTCGTTGCCTGTTCTCATTCGCAGTCCAGCACTCGGCTCGGTCGGTCGTGTATTCTCCGCTTCGTTCGTTCGGTGTTTGAGTTTACGGTTTTCTTTTCTTTCCACTTTCACGAGACGCGGCAGCAGATTTTCCACGGGATTGTCCGCGGATTGTGTTTGGTTCGGTGTTTTGATTTTGCTCGGCACGGATACGGAAACTGGATACGGAGCTGGTTCGGAGGTAAGGGATTGGATTGAAGATTTTTTGCGTTAGATTTTTGCTTGCTGCTGATGGTTGCGTGGACCATTTTTTCGTTTCTTGTCTTTTAGCTGAAGATTTTCATGGGTAGACGGAGATAACAGCACTAGAAGCCGTTTGCCAGAGTGGGACGGGTGAGAGAGTCCGAGAAGCAAGTGAATCGAGAGATCACGGAAAGGGGTCTTTCAGGGATGAGGTGTTTAATGTTTATTTTTTTAATTTGAACGATTCCATTCAAAATATTCTTATGGCTATTTTTTAATGATTCAAGTTTAAATTTTAAATTGATAATTTCTCCAATGCACTTGTTATGGACGGTCCCTACAGATTTGGAGCATCGGTAACAGTGAAAGAGAAGGCAATTAAAATTCCTTTACATAATAGCTCTTGCTCTAGTGCATCAGGTCGAAGGGTGAGGCCTGTAATGTTAGCCAAAGTTTAACAGCTGATAATACTCAACTGCATTACGTTATTCTCAGTTGAACATGGATTTTCCTTTTCATCTTGCAACCAAAACATGAAAAATCACAAGATTACAACGTGTCCAATGTCTACTCGGATCGTTGTTTCCAAGCTTACCACGACGGATGCTCGACCAAAAGAGACAGCGCTTGCTGTGGGTTGTTTAGCTGCGTGTTCGTTTTCTCTTGTTGTTTTGTTTACCTTTCACGCATTTTCTTATGTTGTAAACATAAACGCACAATCAGCATAATATTATTATTTTGCTGCGACATGAATGATTCACTCTCGGGGCTCGCGGTCTGCGTTCCGAACATTCCGGAAGATAGTGCCAACAAATGCCTCGTTGGCAGTGTCTCTCGCGCGATGACGTGACACGATTTGGGTTGTGCGAAAAGCACCTGACCGAGCTGCACCGCCCAGCCCAGCCACCCCCACGTTGAAATCGAAATTATCATCGTTTGTTCGTTGTCGCTTCGTCGCCGCGTTCCGCTTAGGAATGCAGTCAGCGTTACTGTTTCGTTGTTTATCTTTGCGACACTTTCGTATTGCTGCTGCAAACTGTTGAACTAGGGAGTGGGATAGATCGTAGGTTAAGGGTAATTAATAGATGTAAGAAGTTATTGGCATAGAGTCTTAACATTACAATTTATTTAAAAAAAAAAAAACAAGCTGGTTCAACTGACCCAGAGAGCTCATCCGGCATGTGTGTGATGTTCGTATTTCGCTACTGACTGCGTTCCTCTTCATACACATTCACGTCGTGCTGCATTAGCAATAAAGCAAAGAAATTGAGAGCAACCTCAGGGGCGCGTGTGTGTTGTTTTGTTACCGCGGCGCTTTCCTTGCCCCTCCGCGCACGATCAACAGCAAAAGAAATGCAAAATTTCTCCGTCTACGGAATGTACGGGCAGTGCGATTTCGTTTAAAACAATGCTTTGTTGTCTCTTGCAGGGCGCCCTCCCCCCTAGGCACACGATGGCCAACGTCAGCCCGAAAAGGTTCTCCGAGGAGGCCGAAGCGGCCGTCTCGGTGCTGCGCGCGATCGTGACCTCGAAAAAGGGCGCGTCCACCGTGCACAGCGTGCTGGCCGATTTCCGCGAGCTCGAGGGTGGCCCGCTGATGTACAAAAAGTTTGGCTTTCCCAACGCGGACGAGTTCCTGAAGGCCACCGGCGCGTTTGTCGTGCAGAGCCGAATGGGCGAGGTAAGTCGACACGACTGTCTGGGCGCAATTTGATACTGGATTAACTAAAAATACGTTGTTTTTTGTTTTTGCAGTCGGTGGTATTTGCGAAGCATTCTGCGGCCTCGGCGCACATCCAGAAAATGGTGTCGGCCCAGCGCAGCACCAAAACCAGAAAGTCCGGATTTGCCGTTTTGCGGCAGCCGCAGAAGAGAACCGGTGGCAGCAGCTGGAACCCGAGCGCGTACAGTAAAATGTACCCTCGGGTGCCGTACCCGGCCCAGAAAAAGTACCCACAGCAGCAGCAATACTCGTCCTACCAGCGAAACAACGTCAATCCGAGTCCCAAGCAGTTTTTCCCGCCGGGATCGGCAAAATACTCGTTCAACAGCCAACCCAAGCCGCTCATGTCGCTGAAGATAGCCCCACCAGCGCAGCAAAGCACTCCGGTTAACCGGCCTGAGGCAAACAACAACAGTTCAGCGGCCAAGAACCTGAACCGGGCCACCCAGGGCCAGGGACCACTCCCGAACAACGATCTCCGGCACAGAATCAACAACGACAGGGCGCCTCCCCCGCAGCAGAGGCAGCTGTCCTCCCTAGAACTAAAAAACCGTACTAACCAACACCAACAGCAGGACCTCCAGTCTCCAACTCACGTCATCAACAAGGACGCCCTCCAGAAAACCATCTACGACGCTCTGGCCAGCAACCAGGCCTTTAACGCACCACGGAGCGTCAACGCGCGGCTCAGCACGGACGTCGTCCGAACATCGGAACCCGTCAAACCATTCGAGGCATCGCCCAATGGTGTCGGACAGCCGCGCCAGGAATTCAGTCGACCGGTTCGACCGGCGGCTGCTTCCCAGCAGCCGTTAATTCTGGCGCCTCCCTCGCCTCCCGTGGTGCCGCTGCCGACGCTTCCCGGCAAGAAGTCGCCTCAGGAACGCCTCAAAATCAACCAGCAAGTGGACAGCGTCGATCTGGAGAAGGCCGCCAAGGTTGTCGCTCCGCAGACGTCACCACCGCGGGCGCCAGAACTATCGCAGCAGGTTTGTATTCGTTTTCGAGGGTTTCGTTTAAAATTTGTCTTGGTAATTACTGCACTCGATCGAAATAATACGATCGTAATTTGCCGATAGTAAGTCGTAATGTGTCAATTGTATTCAAATTTCAAAAAAATAATATTTTTTTATAATTCATTTTTATTTGATTTGTAATTTGTTGTTTTATTGAATACGGCAAATTATTTAAAGCATCTAAAATATTTAAAAAAAAATACAAAAAATTAACAGTCCCAAATTTTAAAAAAATTCTAATACTTTAAATTTTATAAATAAATTTTCTATATTTTAAAATAAAATTATAATTTCTAAAATTTTAAAATTTTGATAATTTCTAAATTAATTTATTTTTAAATTCTTAAATTAATTTTTTTATACATTTTTTTTTAAATTTCAACAATTATAATTGAAGGTTTTATAAAGTTTAAAAATTTCTTAAATTAAAAAAAACGATTTTAGGTTTTGAAATTTATATTATTTCCGTAGTATTTTCAAAATGGTGAATTCTTGATTGTAAACAAGCAGTATATCCCCCTCTTATTTGACTGTCACTTGAGTAAAAGGGACAGACTGTTTGTTTACTACGGATCTTCTAAAAAAAAATTAAAATTAAATACTTTTAAAATTTAAAACTTACATAAAATTTAAAATTTAAAAAAATCTCAGTTCTAAATTTTAAAAATAAAAATAAAATTCAAAAAATTCTAAAAGTTTCAAAGTTTCAAGAATCTCAAGAAAAAATATTTTTTTTAGAATTTTGTTCGGCCGATGCCGAAGATTTCACCAAGAAATTCGCAGTTTGAAGCAGTGTGCGCAACCCCACCCCTGCGCCACTGACAGAACGGCGCTGCCAACTTGACAGAACAACAACAACGGCGCGACGACGAGAGTTCGCGCGCAACGAACACGAAAACCGAACGGAAAGTGCGCGCCAAAGCAAGTCGCACGAAGGATCGCGTAGAGAACAGATCGTAATCCTGTAAATATCATCGGAAATACAAGTTTAGTGCTAGTGAAAAACTGTGTTTTCGCCCCGGAATTGAACTCCCAAAAGAAGCTTGAGTTTTACAGTCCGCTCAAGTTGAAGGACAGTCCACCTTGTCCAAAACCGTTGCCAGGAGCCGCAACATTTGGTCCATTCGAACCGGACAGAGGACCCGAAAGTTCGCGAGTGAAAGTGAAGAGTGGCGGCGGACCAACCGGATGGTCGCCATCTTGAAAATCTCGATTCCGCAGAAGAAGAAGTTTGAAGTCGCGATCAATTCAAACACCTCGCGTGCCTCCGGATGAGGAAAAGTTTATCCTCCATCTCGCGATCGTCTCGAGTGCTCCGCGTGAAAACGTGTCGCGTGTCTGTGTCTTGCAGAACGACGGATCGGAAGACGCTGAGGGAAGATCAGCGAAACGCGTCAAGCGAAGCGAAGTGAGCCGGAAGTTGGTTACCGGCAGAAGAATCAAAGTGCGTTCACTCGGCAAGGAGCAAGCAAGCGCTGCCATCTTGCCTCAGATAAAGTGCTAAACCGAGATCGGAAGTGATAGTTTAAGAAGGCGACTCCGTGGCCTGAAGAACGGCGGAAACAGTGGCGGCAAGAGCCCGCAAAAAAGCGAAAAGATGTTCGTGTAAAAACCTGTGAGTGTGTGCGGTGAGCGTAGCGACGCCATTTTGTTTGGTTCCCAAGCGTGGAACATTCCAGTTCACAGTACCGCTGCGAATTTGGCGGTCGCTCCAGCTGCACACGGTAGAAGAAGAAGCAGTGGAACGTATCCGGCTGCAAGCGTCAGCGGGGACGATTCCAGATCCAGCCGCGTCGAGGCCACAGCACCGACGGAAAGGGCCTGCTGCAAGCGTCAGCAGGAGAGTTCCGGGAGGGTGGCTGCGACGAAGAATCCCGAAGAAAAGTGTTTCGCTTAAGAGCAAGTGCGACACCCCGAATAAAAAGTCCTGAAGTTGGCCTGCTGCAAGAGCAAGCGAGGAAGGTTTCGGATACCGGTTGGGAAGCCGCTACCCGAGCAGAAAGTGTTTTGCTGATGTGCTGCCGCTGTTGTGTCGCCACGAGCGCGATCACGGCGGAACATTGAAATCTAGAGATCCCAAAACTAAACACCAGAAAAGATGAATCCCGCTGGACATCCGAGGTCCTCGAAGAGGTTGGCCAACAAGCGACGCCAGCTGAAGTTGAAGATCCTGCTACTCCAAGAACGACTTTCCACCCTCGAAGAAGACCAGCAATTGCCATCCATGCCGGAGTTCCGGGTGTTCGCGAAGAACATCGAGCGATTCTACGGTGAGTTAGATCGAGTGCTGCGAGAAATTGAGGATTGCGACAGTTTTGCCGATGAACGAGACGCCCACGACATGGAGTGTGCGGCGATTGAGGGGCTACTCCAAGGAGTCAACAACAAGATTGTAGCCCTCAGTCTCGCACTGCTGTCCAAGCCCGTCCAAGCCACTGAACAGCAACAAGTCCAGCCTTTAGCAGTCTCGCAGCAGGTTGCCATCCCAACTCCGCTTTTCACGAACGACGCTCGTGGTGAAGGAGAGTGTACTGGTGACTGCGATGTTCCGGAGAGAACCGACCTAGCTGCAGCTGATGCTAAGGTATGTGCCCCTATTCAACTCCTCTCGAGCCCATCCAACGCAACCACAGAGCGTGGCGACCCGTTGTGCACGCGGTGCAACGGTTGCCACTTGAGTACCGACTGCTTTGTACCCAGTGAAGTACCTCTCGGACAGAGTCACGAGACGAACTCCAACCTGAAAGCCTTCCAAAGCATGCCAGACAGTCCCGCCGAACCTGAAGTGGTTCAACACGAAGCCTCGACAAGAGTTCGAGGTGACGTCGACATGTCCGGCGATTCGGGCGTACCTCCTACGCTGCGGTCAGAAGAGCGGATACGCGGTGACATCGACGTTGGCTGGTGTCAGCCAGTGGAACTTGGTTCACTGCTACCAGCCGACGCAGAACGAGAAGACGCCAAGTCCGATGACCCAAGGCAGGGGACAGCTGGACTGGTAGACGAAGATCGCGATATCGCCACGAACCAGGCAGTGAAGGACGAGGACGCTCGATCACTGCAACCAGCCGAAGCCGACGAAGTGAACGACGAGGACCGTTCGCTTCCGATCAATGCACAGCCCGTTTGCACATCACCAGCCGTCCAAGAGGACGCAGCCACAAAGCCAAGCCACAAGAGTGAGACGTACAGCTGCCAGCTATACAACGCCAACGTCGCACGATCGACTGATCGTGTCCGTGCAGCCAGAAAGTTTACGGAGAAGCTGCTGCAGTCCGTGATCTTCACCAACAACGAGAAGCAGTCCCGTTTGGTTTGGGACCCGGGATTGCAGCTGAGCTCTGCCTCCCGCTCAACCATTCGACCAACCGAAGAACACCACCAGATGGCAGCAAGCTCGGGACGAAGCATGCGCATCTGGTCCGAGATCCTTAACCACCAACGAATTCCAGCGTGGCCAGCGGCCGATTCTCTTCTAGCGGGATTGATGTTAGAAGCCGAGCCTTCAACCCGGGGGGAGAATGTTCGGCCGATGCCGAAGATTTCACCAAGAAATTCGCAGTTTGAAGCAGTGTGCGCAACCCCACCCCTGCGCCACTGACAGAACGGCGCTGCCAACTTGACAGAACAACAACAACGGCGCGACGACGAGAGTTCGCGCGCAACGAACACGAAAACCGAACGGAAAGTGCGCGCCAAAGCAAGTCGCACGAAGGATCGCGTAGAGAACAGATCGTAATCCTGTAAATATCATCGGAAATACAAGTTTAGTGCTAGTGAAAAACTGTGTTTTCGCCCCGGAATTGAACTCCCAAAAGAAGCTTGAGTTTTTACAGTCCGCTCAAGTTGAAGGACAGTCCACCTTGTCCAAAACCGTTGCCAGGAGCCGCAACAAATTTCTAAAAAAAACATAAATTTAAAAAAAAAAATTGAAAAGTTCTATTTTTTTTTTGAAAATTTCATCAATTTTATAAGTTTTAAGAAGTTTCTAAAATATTAAAAAATAAATACAAATTTTTAAATTTTCTTAATTTTCTAAAATTTTTGGAATATCTCAAATTTCTATAAATTAATAAAACATATATTTTTTTATTTCAAAAGAAATGTAATTTAAAAAAATAAATATCTGAAATAAAAAAATATATTAAAATTTAAAAAAATACAAAAAAATCTGAATTTAAGGAATTAAAAAAAAAATCTTAAACTTCTATTTTTTTTAATTACCTGCTAAACTAAAATCACAAAACTTAAAAAAAATTATTTTGAAATTTGTAAATTTCAGATTTTTTTAAAATTTAAATACTGAAATAAAAAAAAATAAAAAAATATATATTTTCTAAAACTTTTAAGATTTTTTTTTTCTAAGTTTATAAATGTCTACAATTTTAAAATTTCTGAATTTTCAAAAATTTCGAAAATATCTAAAACATTTTTTTTGAATTTCTAACATTACAGAAAATAAAATAGATCTCTTGCATTTTTTGTAAAATTTTAAGGAATTTTAAAAAGTTTGAAAATTCCTAAAATATTCAATTCTTTTTAGAATTTCTTACTTTGCCTATAATGCCTATAATTAAAAAAATAAATTGTGATTGAAATAAATTGAGAATGAAAAAAATTGCATGTGTTTAAAACTTATCAATGTTTAATTATTTTTTTATTCCATCGAGTAATCACCATGTAAATTTGTATTTGATAGCGATTTGATTGTTTATTCCACAGACCTCTGTGTCGTCGCAGCCGGTAACACCGCCCGCAACCAACGTGGTGAACGCGGCGAAAGAGCCCTTCCAGTGGAACGACCCGAACGCGACCCCGGTCGAACTGCTGGTTCAGTACGCGCAGCACAACGGGTTCTGTCGGCCGATTTACAAGTATCTCCGCCTGAAGAACCAGCGCTTCCAGTGTCGCGTTACGGTGAACGGGTCGACGTACTCCACGTACCCGGCGGATTACGCGAACGAGTTCGAGTGCCAGTTTGCGGCGGCACGAACCGCCATCGAGAACATCAAGCGAGAAAGCGAGCGGAACAACTACTCCGTGTGCCTGTGGACGGACTACGAGATAGCGGTTAAGCTTTACGAGCTGTTGCTAAACTGCCCAAGCGGCATGTTCAGCAAGAACATCCCGGACGCGTTCCTGGAGGCGCACCAGTCGCTGCTGCCCGACCAGTGGGAGTCGGAGATAATGCTGGCGAGACCGCGGATGTTCTACAAGGAAGAAGTAAGCCAAGCGTCGATCTACTTTGCCGTCGCCGGTGAAAATGGGTCGTCCGAATCGGACGGTTCCATCACTTCAGAGGCCAAGATTATGTCGGTCAATATGGTCGAGCTGCCGTGGGAAAAGACGTACTGGGACATTTACGTGACCGCTCCGGTCTCGACGGTTGAAGTGTGGGCTCGGCTGGTCGGTCCAAAGCACAGCGACCGGATGGACGCTCTGAGTACGGAGATTGAGCTGGAGATGATGGACCTGAAGAACCAGCAAAACCGAAAAGCGTTAAAAGCGGCGAGTTCTACCTATTGCTGATCATGGACTGCTGGCATCGAATCCGTGTCGATGAAGTGGACTACGAGTCCAATACGGCGATGGTTATTATAACATTTTGCGTTGAGGTTATTTCAAAGTCTCATGAGATTGTTTTTTCAGTGCTTCTTCATTGACACCGGTGACCAGGAGACGGTGGCGCTCGACACAATCTACGTGTGCGATTCGCGGTATCTGGAACTGCCAGCCCAATCCGTGTGCTTCACACTGGACAAGCTCGAAGATTTCGGCGAGAATCCAAACGCGAAACCGCATTTGGACTATCTGATTTGCGGCAAGGTTTCAATTGGCCAGATTCTTACGACGAAAGAAGAGTACGACAAGTTCGACACGATCAAAATAATGCTGTACGACACGAGTACAGACGAAGACGTCAATCTTAACGAGGTTCTGCTGGAGCACATTTGCGCGGACACTCCTGTGCCCGAGCTGCAACGGAACGGTGTGACGACGGTGACGATAGTCTTTGTGGACGACGAAGGGAATGTCTACTGCCAGCTCAAGGACACCGCGATGGTGTACATTCAGAAGCTAATCAACAACCTGGTCGAGAACGGTGCCCTCGATAACCACCACCGTGGGTTGTACAAAACGTCCGGCGAGCATCAGCTGTACCTGGTCCGGGACGAAGAAGATCACAAGTACTACCGGGCGGCGAAAGAGTCCAAGGGCGAGTTCGACCGTTTCCGTTCTGTACATTGACTACGGAATAAGGAAAACGGTCCAATCGGTCAACTTGTACCGGCTACAAGCACTGAGTGCGGCGCTGTCCCGTTACCCGGCCCAAGCAATCCGCACCAAGCTGTTTGACCTGCCAGAAATGAACGAATACTTGCTGAGCAGGCTCCGTGCGTTGCTGAAGCCGGGTGAGACGGCGATGGTCAAAGTGGCCGCCATGTCCTCCGTGGTACCGCTGGTCAAGGTACACATGCATTACGGCGAGAACCACATTCTGGTCTGTTTGAACGACAGCATCCGCGCGGAAATGGAGCTTGAGATCAACTCGGAGGAGGTGATCTGCGATCCGCGAGTTGCGGCGAACGATGTCAACAGCAGCTTCAGCTCAACAGCCAGCTCCGCAAGGTTCGATTCGGTGTCTGATTACTCGATGAGTAGTACCGGCGTAGCTGAATTGTCTCAAAATTTTAGCGGACTGAGTATCGAACACGATTAGGGCCGTGCTCTAATGTGATCGCTTGTTTTTTTTACGTATTTTAATACACTCTGAATGTATTTATACACTTTTGACAGACGTTATCCCTAGGGAAAAAGTAATAAAATTCGTTAACTTTAAGTTCGCACTAATTTAAAGACAACCAGCGACGCATCAAATCATTTCACATATTGAGGAAAAAACAAACAAACAAACCAAAAGTCCATTCCATTCCCTCATTCCTTCTTGTGAACCACATATCGCACACCCTAACGTCTAAATGCATTCCAGAACCCAGTTCAGCAGCCCCGTCCCATCCCAGGTGGTGCCCCGGCTGACCAAGTGTCCGCTGCCACGCGTCGGCGACCTGTTCGACGTGACTGTGACGATCGCGTCCAGCCCGAACTACTTTATCGTGCAGCCGTACCGGCACGCCAAGGAGCTCAACACGCTGATGGTGGACCTGCAGACGTACTGCAAAGGCACCGGCGCTCAGATGGTGCCGCCGGACAGCGTTAAACAGGGTGAGGTGTACGCCGGGTTCGACAGTGACGACGGGAATTGGTACCGGTGAGTAGGGGAGGGTCAACGTCCCTTTTGTTTCAAAGTTGATAGGCTGATTTTTTTATTCTCAGAGTCTTGGTGGTCAACATCCTGTGCGGACCCACGCTGATCCACGTGTACTTTTGTGACTTTGGTCAGATCAAGATGCTGGACAGCAAAATGTTGCGGGTTCTGCCACAGCAGCTTCGGCATCTGCTTCCGCAGCAAGCGGTCAAGGCCAAACTTTACGGTGAGATAATTTTCTTCCAGATCTAGGAGAACATAAGAATTAATGACTTAAAGAGTTGAATAATTATAGAATTAAAGAATTGAAGAACTTTAGATAGAAGAATTAAAGCATTGCTGAATTTAAAAATTTCAGAATTAAACAGTTTCATATTGACAGAAATGACAAAATGAACAAAATTGACAAAATAAAAAAACTAAATTTACATAATTTACAAAATGAAGAAAAGACGAAATGACCAAAATGATTAAAATATCCAAAATTGCATAAATGACCAAAATTAACAACATCTACAAACGGAATAGATGAAAATAACCATAATAAACATAATGGCCGAAATAGACCAAAACTCCTAATTTTTCCAAAGTGACGAAAATTACCAAAAGACAAAAATTACCAAAATTAACAAAATGACAAACATTATCAAAAATGAACAAATTGATCAGAATAACAAAAATGATCAAAATTACGAAAATTACCTAAAGACAAAAATGACCTAAATGAAGGAATGAACAGAGTGAAGAAAATTAACAAAAAGAACTAAATGACCAAAGGAACAAAATGACCAAAACGACCAAAACAACCAAAATTTCCAAAACATCCCAAATTAACAAAATTACAAAAATGACCAGAATGGCCAAAATTACTAAAATTACCAAAATGATCATAAGACGAAAATGACCAAAATGACGGAAATGACAAACATGATGAAAATGACTAAAATGACTAAAATGGCTAAAAGACGAAAATAACGAAAATGGCGAAAGAGGTGAAAATGACCAAAATGACGAAAATGATGAAAATGAACAAAATGTCCGAATGACCGAAATGAACAAAATGTCCGAAGAGACCGAAATGACCAAAAATTCCGAAATTTCTCAAATGACCGAAATTGCCAAAATAAAATGATGAAAAAGAACAAAATGCCAAAAATACCAAAGAGACCAAAACGACGAAAATGACAAAAATGGCCAAAATGGCGAAAATTATGAAAATTGCGTAAATGGCCGAAATGAACAAAATGACCAAAGAGACCGAAATGCCCAAAAATTCCGAAATTTCTCAAATGACCCAAATGACCGAAATTGCCAAAATGACGAAAATGGACAAAATGACCAAAATGACAAAAAATACCAAGGAGACTAAAATATCGAGAATGAACAAAATTAACAATTATATATTATGATTAAAATATTATGATTAAAATTACCAAAATGGCAAAAATTTACCAAAATCCAGAGTTTTTTTTGAAAAGGTCCTAGAAAATTTTGTCTTTCTTATGTTTATAGGACCTATTAAAAAAACTCTAGAAATGAACAAAGTGACAAAAAAATATATATATAATTACAATATTATCTCAATTGACTAAATTCAATAAATTACTAAATTCACTTAAATTCACTAAACTAATATACAAAAAGATAATGTGAAAGAATTACAGAATTGTTTTTACATTGTTGGAATATTCATATCTGTGATCTAATCATCTGTATTTATTTTTTCAAAATTCAGGAGTTCAACCGCGCCACGGTGACTGGAGCACCGAGGACGCGGTCCGATTTCAGCAGCTGACGGAGGGTAAGAAGTTTGCCAGCTACATTCGCAGCATCCAGGCGGACGAGTTCAATCCGAACGACGACATTGTGGAGCTGGAGCTGATTGACGTATCGACCAGCGAGGATATTATGGTTTATCAGCAGCTAGTGGACGAAGGGCGAGCCGTGTTGACTAGTAAGTAAGTTTTTTATTCTGAAGCAAACTGTCGAAACCGTTGGCCGTCGGTTGGCAGGCTCACTTTCTACGCGTACGCTGCGTAGAATCGCTCAGGGTTATCGAGCGCACCAATCGACGGACTGCGTAGAAACGAAGAATCAAGACGAAATTCAGGGTGATATTGCCACCAATTTGCCTTAAAGCCGACTTATAAGAAAAGTTGAAGTTTTTGACGAGATTTTTTTATGTCTATTAACAATACTCTCGAAGTTAAAAGTAAGACCTAAAATATTTAATAAAATATTAACGAATGTGCTAACTTGAATCGATATACACAATATACATTCCATTATGTATGCTAACGAGCGAAAAGAATCGCAAGCAAAACAAGAAGCAATATAAACAATCACTCCCAGAATTGCCAAATTGCTTCGCTTTCGAGTGAAGAAATGATATCCAACATATATTTATGTAGTTGTTAATGGTACCTTTACACATCGCAGCTGTGTAGTCGAGAAACAATTGGAAACTGAATGTGATTAATCTATGATAGAAAAGTTTAAAATTATAGCGGTTAAGTGTTGATATGGGATAACACAGATACTTTTTTTCCGGGTGATGGTAAATTGAAAGCAAAGTTGGGATCTATGTGTGATTGTAGCTAGAAATTAACAGAAAAAAATAATTTTGCCGTCTTCATTTAACCTAATCCACACGCAATCACCATATTAACGAGTTCCGTTGTGTCTCACTTTATCGTTACACGGTTTTATTGTGTCTGCATGATATACTTTAAATATTATCCTCGTGCCTTTGAAAATAAAACGAAAAGCATATTTAGGCATCACATATGTTTCGCCCAACAATATATTTATTTTAGCTTTTTTTTCAAAATCTTTATCGTGATATCCTCCGGTTTCGCCACGCAGCAATAAACAAAACAAAAAATGTGGTAAACGCAAAAAAAGTATTTATTTTACTGGATTTTTTTTTATAATAGCTATATATTATTCAAATCGTTAGAACCATATCTGTTGATTTCGTCCCTTCGCTGGGAGCTATTTTATCGAACAAGATTATTGCCTTATGTGTTAATCATGAATAATGATAAAAGCGTACTAAGCTTTATTTATTCGGAAGAAATATATAAAATGTAGCATGCCTGCACTGAAAAAAAACAACACATGGTTATTGATTGAGAAAGTCCTTAAATATTATCTGTATCAAGGTTCAATCGACTCAAACCCCGATGGTTTGACACCAACTCAACTGTTGTCAAACGAACGGGGCCACTTTTTAGATTGACACCCCTTTACACGGAGTTAACACACACTATCAAACGTGTTTTCTTTTGATAGTGTGCGTGAGCGCTGTTTGACTTTGACCAACCAACAGGGTACAAACTAAAAAAGTGTCAAACGAAAAAGTGTCCAACCACTGAGGGTTGAGTGTAATCATGAGGGGAAGAGTTCTGGAGTTTTTTTTTTGAAAAGGTCCAATAAGGCTGGTACAAATATTTTAAAAAGTTTTTGTAACCCCCCCCCCCTTCAAAATTGGCCCGAAAAATCAGGGGGCAAAAAAAAATGTTTACAATAAACTTCAAAATTTCAATGAAAATCCAAGTGCAACCAGCTGAAATCAAATTAAAATACATTCTTCTGCGTTTAAAATCCTTTTTAGCATGTTTGGGTTAAAATTATTTATTAAAAATCTTAAGATTTTTTGAAAATTTTCGATGCAAAATCTTTTTTTTTGATTCAATTTTTGTTTTTGTCAGATCTTAGATTTTTTGAAAACTAATGATTGCAAAACAACTGAACTAGTGTAAAATGCATTTTAAAACACTTTTTTCATTTAAAAGTGAAGACTATGGCTTGTTATTTAAATTTATAAAATGCATTTTAAAACACTTTTTTCATTTGAATGTGAAGACTATGGCTTGTTATTTATATTTTTATATTTTTTAAATATTTGCATCGGCCTAAACAAAATTTTCAGTTTTTGCTTTTTAGAGCGAGTCCACGAACAGGGCATATGTATGGGACGTCGTTTGGACCTCACCAATCTGCCTGAAATTTTCAGGGGTTGTTTGTACATATAAAACTAGCATCTGGCCAAAATATGAGCACTCTAGGTCAACGGGAAGTGGGGCAAATCGGGACACAAAGTTTGAAGGTTCAAAAACGTAAAAAATCTTAAAAAGGCTATAACTTAGGCAAAATTCAATTTAATTTCAAAATTCAAAATGCATCTAAAAGGGCTTCAAAAATGCAACAAAATGCAGGATAGAGCATCCAAATTGGTTTATTTTAAAGGGAGTTATTGGCATTTTAGTGAAAAAATAGCATAATTTTCAAACTCAAATAAAAAAAATTCCATCCAGATATCAACTCGGTTCAACCTGCAGCTTGTAGAGGACATCTGGGACTACCATCTGAGACTGAGAACGCTTTGGGTAAGGCAGTTTAACATATTAAATTGTCACTTTTACTTTTAGTGAATTTTTTGGTTGTAAATTTTTGCTCTGGGGACCTCTTAGATCCCATTTTCTGGTGATAATTTTATCATATTCGTGTTCCTGAGACAATTTCACAATAAAAAAAATGCATAAAAATGTTTATTTTGAGGCATTTTAACCCTTTAAAAAATGAAAGTTGACCCGTTGACCTAGAGTGCTCATATTTTGGCCAGATGCTAGTTATATATGTACAAACAACCCCTGAAAATTTCAGGCAGATTGGTGAGGTCGATGCGAGATGGGTATGCTTTGCTCGTGGACTCGCTCTTAAGTGTTTATAAAACCGCCTTGAGTCAGGGGTATTCAAAAACACCCAAAAAGCAAAAACTGAAAATTTTGTTTAATGGTCCTTTTTTTTAAAAAAAAAAAAAAAAACTCCAGAGTTGGACTTCGCTGAACGGTATACTATTGGTACGTTCGTTTGAGGGTTAGTTCCGCACGAGTTTCGCCGCCATCTTGGAACTCTAGTGCCGCACTCGATATTTTTTCAGTTTCATGCAAGTTCCACGCACACTAACAAATCGACGTCGTCGTGCTATCTTGTCGCACCCGCCATTTCGACGTTCCGAGAAAAACGCGTTTTAATGTTTGACCTCGAATAAACAAAATCTAGAGCACGCAATGTAAACAATAACAGACACGTTTTGTTTGGCTGACCATTCTGTGCATTGTCCCGATGTTTGGTTGAAATTGGTTGCCTGAGTCCCGAGATATAATTACGAATGTTTACG
This sequence comes from Culex quinquefasciatus, assembly GCF_015732765.1. Taxonomy (NCBI): domain Eukaryota; kingdom Metazoa; phylum Arthropoda; class Insecta; order Diptera; family Culicidae; genus Culex; species Culex quinquefasciatus. Next base: position 485,696 of record NC_051862.1, read on the forward strand.
GTAGTCTAACTTGTACGTGCGTCAAACGCGTTCTGAATAAAATTCCTTTGACCAGTTGTCGCACTTACATTAATTTTCAGGAAGTGACAAGATTGAAACTTATTTTATATGAAGAGGGACAACAACGCACGGAGTTTTTTCGGTTTTTATTAAATATCTCAGGGTTGAAATCGAATTTTGGAGATCTGTAAAGGTCAAAAGGTGAGGCATTGTTAGCTGCACAAAATGGCGTTCTTAACTCAGTTTGCACCGGCTCTTCTATCGAACGTACCATATATTCTGCTTGAACGCCCACTAAAAACACAATCACAATCGGGCGTTGGATGCGCAAACTGCGGTAGGAATCGATCAGTAAATTTTCGAGGTAGCACCTGAGTGCTTAAAACGTCATCTCATCTAATTTGGGTAACTCAATTTTACTTAGTTTTTGTGGGTAGGTATACTTAATTTTTGGCCATTTAAAAAAAAAATGGTAATTTTCGTCTTTTGGTCATTTTTGCCATTTTCGTCTTTTGGTCATTTGGGAAGTTTTGGTTATTTTGAAAATTTTGGTCATTTTGACCGTTTTTGTCATGTTGATAGTTTTGGAAATTTTCGTCATTTCGGTCATTCTCGTCTCTTGGTCATTTTGGTTATTAGGGAAGTTTTGGACATTTGTATCATTTTGGTAAATTTATTAATTTAGTTGGCTTTGGTAGTTTTGGTAATTTTAATAATATTGGTCATTTTCATCTCTTAGTAATTTTTGTTATTAGGGAAGTTTTGGAAATTTTGGTCAATTTATTCATTTTGAATGTTCGGAAATTTGGTCGTTTCAGGTCATTATCGCCATTTCGGTAATTTTCATAATTTTGTTTATTTTGGTCATTTGAGTGATTTGGGAAATTTTGGTTATTAAGGTCAAAATATTGAGATAATTTTCGTCTTTTGTCAGTTTGGTTATTTCGGTTTTGGTCATTTGGTCATTTGGGAAGTTTTGATCATTTGAGAAGTTTTGATAGTTTTGTTCATTTTGGTATTTTTTTATTTAGGTCATTTTGGTCATAAAGGCCATTTTCATCTTTTGTTTTTTTTTTTTTAATTTTCGTCATTTGGAAAGTTTTGGAAATGTTGGTCATTTTTGTCGTTTCGGCCATTTTAGTCATTTTTGTCGAGGTCATTTGAGTGATTTGGGAAATTTTGGTTATTAAGGTCAAAATATTGAGATAATTTTCGTCTTTTGTCAGTTTGGTTATTTCGGTTTTGGTCATTTGGTCATTTGGGAAGTTTTGATCATTTGAGAAGTTTTGATAGTTTTGTTCATTTTGGTATTTTTTTATTTAGGTCATTTTGGTCATAAAGGCCATTTTCATCTTTTGTTTTTTTTTTTTTAATTTTCGTCATTTGGAAAGTTTTGGAAATGTTGGTCATTTTTGTCGTTTCGGCCATTTTAGTCATTTTTGTCGAATTTGTATTTAGAGGGCTTTTCGAAGCATAAATTTCGCAATCCGTTGCAATGTGTCTAGGATACTTTATTGGTACTTGCTTGATTTGGTGATATATTTTATAAATATTCAAGATACTACCTCGGATAGACTCTTTCGAAGAAAGCGCGCTGTCACCTTCTACATGAGCATTAACTACAAAAATGCAAATTAACAATAATTATAAACACACCAAGCAGCCACGAGCCAGCTGCACTCACTGGGTCTTGTCGCTATCATCAATAGTTTGAGTATTTCTTAGCAAAACAAAAATAAATTACCAACTTAACAATGAATGCCTCTATCATCAATAATGTTAAAACTAATAAAAAAGCCCTTTCCTCTTCTGATATGCGCACATGTTCTACGGTGCGTGGAATGTTTTGCGTTGTGTATCTAATTGTTCTTTTCAAACTTTATCAATTGTAATAGTAATATCGTTACGCTTAATTTTCTACATAATTTATCTACACGAAGCTTCTACTGCGAGCACTCGATCGATTTACGATCCTCCTTTGCACTCTCCTCCACGTTGTGCTCCACCTCAATGTACTCGTCATCATCATCCGCCACCTCTTCGTCATCCTCTTCCCCCTCTTCCCGTTCCGTCACTTCCGGTTCCTCCCCAGCGACGATTCCCCTTCCTGTTCGGAACCACTTTCCGGATCGGCGTCAGCTGGAGTAGTTTTCTCCACGATCGCCTCGACAATTTCCGGCTTAATCTCCGGCGGGCTCGTCCGCGCGTGTTCCTCCTGGACGAACGCTGCCGGCAGATGTACCTTGCCCAGCTCGTGGTCAATCAGGTGATGCTCCAGCTCGGCCCGGAAGAAGAACGCTTCGTCGCAGTGGTTACAATCGTACGGCTTGGCCTGCGGACCGTGTTGGTCCATGTGCGTCTGCAGTCCTCCGGACGAGGTGAAGACCGATGAGCAGAGATAGCACACGAAGCCGCGATCTTCACAGCCGGCGAACGTGTGATCGATCAGGTGTTCCTGGAGCTTTTGTCCGTCGTAGAGGTGCTTCTTGCACAGGTTGCACTGGGCGGGGGATTGACTTAGAGTGGGAGGCGGATGGTGTTGGTGATGGTGGCTGGTGGGGTCTTCCGCGGTGGAGTTCGACGATGACTTGATGAAGTTGTTGATTGAGAGCAGCTTCGAGGGAAAGTTGTGCCGCTTGAGGCAGCTTTCGCAGATCTTGGCGTCCTGGCCGTTGGCCAGCGGTTCCAGACAGAGGGCGCACGTTTTCTCGTTGGTTTCGCTGGACTTGGTGTGGAATCTGTGGGGGAAGGAACTCGTTGTAATTCAGAAGTTTGAGGATTTTGGGTGGAATCTTACTTTGCATGCAAGCTAATCTCAAACTCAGAGTTGAGCGTCTGGCGACAGCAGATGCACTGGATCGGGAAACGTTCCTGTTCTTGGCCGGAACTCGTTCCGTTGGATTCGTTCTTCCCCGTTGACGACGTCGAGGAAGTCGCCGACGCCGGTTGAATGTGCTGGGAGAGGTGGGCCTTGAAGCTGTGCACATCGGGCAGAGTCGTTGGACAGTGCGAGCATCGGCCGGAGGCGCCCACCTTGCAGTGGGTCAGCTTGTGTTCCGCCAGGACCGCTGGTGACGGGAAGATTTCGTCGCAGATCAGACACTTGTGCTTGCCGCCGGTGTTGTGAGCGATTTTCATGTGGTTCTCCAGCTCGTTTCTGTAAGTTAGGAATAATATTGATAACTTGAACTGTTTTTCTTTTGCTGACAAAAGTCTTACCTTGACCGGAAGTCCCCGCTGCAGTAAGCACACCGCAGACTCACCCCAGTCTTGAGGTTGTGCACGATCTTACGGTGCGTCTGGACCTCGTTCTCGGTGCTAAAGTCCGTTCGCTCGCAGATTCCACAGCTGTAGTAGTTTACGGTGTTGTTCTTGGTGTTGGAGGAAGTCGCCTTTTCCGGTGCTGCAACGGCCGAAGCGCTTCCGTTGTTGCTGTTGGCTGTCGAACCACTGCCGGAACCGGACGAGTTGAGTCCGTAGCGGTGCAGCAAAGCCGTTGGTGAGTAGATCTGGGGAGATTTGTTGGTCGTCGCGGGGGCAGCGTTGGCGGCGGTTTGGGCCGATTGGGATGCGGGATTGTGATCGGGCGAGTAGAGACCGTTCATGGCCGCCGAACGCTGCTGGTTGTACAGGTTCAAAAGAGCCGCTTTGGACTGTTGGGAGTTGTTGTTGTTGTTGTTGGGACTGACGAAGCCCTTCTTGGACTGGTCCAGGTAGCGCTGGGCGTGGGACTTGTTGAGGCTGTCGTAGAAGCCGTGCAGGAAGTTGGGATGTTTGATCGGGTTGAGCGTGTCCACGTGCAGCGGGTTGTAGAACTTGTTGGCGGCGTACAGATTTTGCCAGTTGGCGGCCGCTGCTGCCGCGGCCATTTGTCCGTGCAGTTGGAGATAGTCCAGGTTGGTGCTGTTTGTGGGTTGGTTGTTGACCGTGGTGCTTGAAGCTCCCGCGGCAGCCGCGTTCGAGATTTCCTTCTGGCTGTGGTGGGTTTGCATGTGACGGTCCAGCAGGAACTCGACGTGGAACGATTCCGGGCAGGCGGGACATCTGGGAGGGTAAAATTGGGTAAATTTTAAGAATGAAAGCAAGGGAGAGATGGTTTTGTCTAACTCACTTGAACTTGCGAGCGTGGGCTGCCAGATGGAACTGCATTTCCAGCTCGGAAGTGCACACGACGCGGCAGAAGACGCACTGAACCGCACCGGAAGTGATGTGACGCGTCCGGATGTGATGTCTACAAAAGAAAGAATCGTTAGTAGGATGAAGCAAGATCAGATCGTGCAAACGAACTAACCTAAAGTCCCGTTCGGCGCGGAACACCTCGGCGCAAGCAGAACACCGGTACAGCTTGACCTCGTTCGAGTGGGCCACGGCAAAGTGGACCTGGATGGTGACCTTGGTGTCGAAGGTTTCGCCGCACAGCACGCACTTGTACAGGACCTGGGTGTGCGAGTCGTACAGATGTTTGTGCAGTTCTTCGGCCTTGGCGAACGACTTGCTGCAGGTGGGTTCGCACTGGTACTCCGCTCCGGCCACCAGGTAGTGCCCGGTGACGTGCTTTTCGTGTTCCTGCTGGTCGGCCAGGGTGGCGCCGCACTGTTGACACACGAACGAGGACGCCGTTGAGCCCTGCTCGAGGTGAGCTTTCAGATGGGTTCGGAAGGACTCGAAATCGGGCAGGGCGGCGTTGCACTGGTTGCAGAGATATGCGCCCGGAGCGGTTGATAGGTTCGACACTGGGGTGGTGTCTTTTTCCGCTTCGCGGGTTATATCTCGACTTGAGGAGGACGAGGTCGAATGGTTCTCGTGCTCCAGCTTGAGTCGCTTCATGCGCGGTTGACTCAGGTCGGTTGGAGCGAGCTGTTCCTGGTGATCGGCAGCGTCCTGGGAGTTGTCGTTTTCATCCTTTTTCTCTTGTTTGATGACCTTGGGTTCTATTGGTGGTGGTGAAGCTGCGGTCGCCTCTTCGTTGCCGTTTTCATCCCGGACGCTTTTCTCACTGCTGGGACGTTCATTTTTAACTTCCGCGTTGGGCTCGTGTTTGTCTTCGAGGAAGGCTGATGATCCGTAGAACGAGGTGTACGTGTTCATGAGATTCTTGTTGAACTGTTCCAGATAGCTCTTTGGGCTGTTGATCCGGTCCAGATGGGTTGTCTTGAGATGGTTGAACATCATCGGAACAGTAGGGAACTTCATGGTGCAAAACTCGCAGGATATTGGCGGATACGAAAGGAGGGCATCGGGCGAGGTCGGCATACGATGAAAGTTGTTCTCATTAAGCAGTAGATTACTGTGCATGGTTTGTACGTGAGCTCCCAGCTGCTCCAGGTTTGCGAAATCTGTTCGCGTGCAGTAGATGCAAGTGAGTTCACCGGATTTGAGCAACTTGGAGCGATTGATCATCATCAGGTTCTGTTCATACGGCGAAAACTTCCGCTTGGGATTCGACGCACTGCTCGACAGCGAACTGGTCGACCGAGGACTGTACGTCAGGTTTGGACTCCCGGTCAGCGCAATCTGCTTCTTGTGGTTCTGCATGTGACTGGTCAGGGCCGCCGCCGTATTGTAGCCCCGATTACAGATCGTACACTGGAAAGGTTTCTGGTTGTCGTGCGTCTTCATGTGGATCTTCAGGTGATCGCTGCGGGAGAGAAACAAAAAGAGTTGAACGTTAATACCTTCTACAACCTCCCACCTAAACCTCCTTACCTTCTGGAGAATGCCGCCTCGCAGTGAGGGCACCGGTATCGCCGATCTCCCGTATGCAGCTTGGTATGACGGTCCCGTGACCTCTTGTGTTTGAACAAACGAGCGCAGTATTCACACTTGAATGGCATATGTTCGGTATGGCTCTGCAGGGAAAACAAGAGATTTAAAAGAACGAAAATGAGCAAACTTCTAACCGAAAGGTGGTGTCGTCTTCCCCCGAGGGAGCGCGCGCGGTAGCGTGGAGAAAATTGAATAAATCAACCATCCCAAGCGCGGAATCGGAGACTCCGGGATTTCGCAAAGGCGGCGCAAAGGAACGTCACCATAAATAAGGAGACAGCAAAAGCAAGAAAAAAACAAAACTTGAATCGGACACAGAAATATTGAAACATTCCACGAGCGCCGCGATCTGCGGCGTGAGAGTTCATGGTGGTGGTCCCCGGTGTGGAAATAATCGTTATAAAAATTATGAAAACTGCAATCGGGAATCGCGAACCGCGAAATAGGTGAAATAGTTGCAGTCCGGCCACGGACCCGTCATAAACGCCCGGGGCGGTAGAATATTTATTTATGCGCTCGCTCGCTCGCCTGCTACGACGGCCACTCTTCCATAAATCAAAATTCTTTTTGACAGAAAAATAAGTGCCAAAGAATGTCGTCATCTTCACGACACGTTATCTCATTGTTGGAATCTCTTTCTTTTCGAGGCTTCAAAGGCGCGCGCGTTCGATGCTGCTGCTGGTCTGTCCAGGAAGGATGTGTTTCGTTCGATGTCACCAACCGTCGATGGGCAGAATTATGACGACGAAGGGAGACTTGTTTTGGGGCCGCATTGTTGGCGTGCCTTGGTGGAGCTGATTTTTAATATTTTTTTTCTTCAAATTTTGCACTTGTTGAAAATTATACTTTACTCTTGCGTGAAATTTTGAAATAAAACTGGACATATTGACCGTCATCTAGGATTACATAATCCCAAATCATTTTCGTTTATTTTTGATATCGTATTTAGGATCAACGACATAAAACGAAAAAAAAAAAAAACGAACAAAACTGTTTCTAACTAAAAACTTATTGATAGCATAAAAAAAACCATCACTGCTTTTCAAGTGACTCAGATTACTGGAGATTTAACAACTCCGACTTCAACTTTCACAAGAGCCGACCCCACTGACTCCTACGGCAACAACAACTTCCTGAAAATCAACTTCAACAAATTCAAATTCTGATGTTTTTTTTTGTTAAGGTTCAATAAGGCTGGTACAAATTTTATTTAAAGTTTTTGTCCCCCCCCCTCCCTTCAAAGTTGGCCCGAAAAATCAGGGGCAAAAAAATATTTTTTCAAAAAACTTCATTATTTTTATGAAAATTTAAGTGCAATTAGTTAAAATCAATTTAAAATGAATTCCCCTGCGTTTAGAATCATTTTTAGCATGTTTGGGTTGATTCAAAAATCTTTTGAATTTTTGAAAATTTTCGATGTCTTTTATCGCTAAATTTTTTTTTCGCTAAAACTTTGTTTTCGTCAAATTTTACTTTTTTGAAAACTTTTATTGCAAAACAACTGAACTAGTGTAAAATACATTTTAAAACACTTTTTCCATGCAAATGTTGAAACAATGGCATGTTATTTTAATATTTATATTTTTTTATTTTTTTGCCCCCCCCCCTCGACTTCGGCCAGAGCCGAGGGACAACAACTTTTAAAAATATTTGCATCGGCCTAAACAAAAGTTTCTTTTTTTGCTTTTTGGGGGTGGATCCCTACGATTTCACAAATCGACCTTTCTTTGTATTGTTGATTGGGATGTACCATTAGTTCCATATACAATTTTCGAAATATGTTTATTGAAAAGATCAGAACATTTCGCAGAAGTTTCATTTTTCCACATTAAAAACTGGACGAATGGTTTACAAGATTTCGTCAGTACAGGCTAATTAGGTGGCACTTGGATAAAATCATCGATTCGAATTCTTTGTTAGGCTGTATATCAGAAACTAATTTCCCGATTTTCAATGTTCAAGAGAGAAAATTGAAGGGTGTTTTCTCAGCTTTTCAAAAGGGCTTCTCTTTCAAGAAGTATTTTTAAAATGCAAAAAAAAAAAAAAAAACGAAAAGAAATCGACAAATTTTACCTAAAAGAAGCTATAACTGGAAAACTGTACATTTTTTCAAAACAAACTATTAAGTACTTTTCCATTGTAAATTCGATTTCGATTTAATAAATGATATTTAAATATTTTTTTTTGTTCAGATGATGTCTTTTTCAGTCATCGCAAACAAATAATAAAAATTAAATACGTAGTTTGGGAATTTTATTTCTTATCACTAAAAGTTCCACTGATTTGTTCCTAAAATTTCTAATCCTAACATTCAACTTTCGCCGAACACACAAAATTTATCACAAAACCCTTTCTCAAGACACAGAATTTCATACATTTTGTATGACCAGCTCCCAAAATTGTACGTCAAAATTGCAAAATTTTAGAGAACAACTCCCCTGATTCAAGGCGGATTCAAAAACACTCAAAAAGCAAGAAATTAAATTTTGTTTAAAAAGAATATCCAGATTTCTGTTTTGATTAAAAAGAAGTGCAGATGGTTATGTTACAGACATGACCAGTATGACAAAGAATATTGCTTAAACATTTCTGAAACATCTTTAAAATATGAATTGTGAGCGATTTAGAGTCTGGTGCAGAGACAAATTAAAAAACAAAAAAAAAACACCGACAATCACGACTGTTCCTTGATCAATCAACGCACGGGAATTGTCGAACTTCTCCAAGTATATTGAAAAGATCTTTGAAGTAGAGATAGACCCAGTTGGGTTGACCAACTAGTTCTTACTGGTCCTTCGAGAAGCTCTTCCATCCCAACTAATGATGAAGTGCTGCCGAGTTGCCCACACCACTTTGATTACTCTATTATGACCATTTCGAGCCCGGTGGCCACAACGACTACCTATTCCGCGTATAGATCGACGACAAGCGCGGAATGTCGAAAATTTGTATTGTCTCACCAGCGGGCGCGAGGGAATGCGCCCGCGGCCAAAATAGGGATAATTGCAATTATGACTGCCCCTTTGCCCGTGTGGTTTCTGCTCATAATTCTTGGCCTTTTGAATCTCGAGTGAGCGCGAGCGCGTTCGCAAATGAACTGCTCATAACGTGAATGAATTTATAAAGAGACTCTTGCGAGAGCTTGGGTACCTTGGAGCGCGGGTTGTGCCATTTTCCTGGAAGTGCAACGGCAGACTAGTTCCTTGGAGACAGGTTCGCTGAAAAGGTGAACAGAAAAAAAACTAGCTCCAACTGCCTTGAAAGTAACTGACCAAAGGGTGAGGACAAGAGCGAGTTTCCAGAAGTGAGGCAAAAACTTCAAAACAATGCCTAATAAAGAAATTATTCAGAGGAAGATGCTTTCTCTTGGACAAGATTTGTCTTGACTTAATGTGCTGCGGCGGCGGCGGACGACTCGTCCAGAAACAAGAACCACAAACGAAACGACCCATTGCGACAGCTTTTCCTCGCAAGACTTTTGACTGGTTTCGTTTTCCACCGAAATCTGCACCAGTAGGCTGTGGAGACGACGCGGCACAGGCAGCAAGCCATGCCTGCACATGAGATCCGGCCAGAAGTCACAACCTTTGACATCAAACGAGAGGAGTAACATGGCTTAACGATGTTGTCGTAGCCTGCTTTGTGCCCCGCAGGCATGCTTCGGTTATGCTTGCTGCTGCTTGGTGATGGTTTAATTGTCTCACCTCCAGTCGGCTCTGGGGTCTGCGGTGTTGTTTGGAGACTTCTTGCATCACCTTCTTGAATGTGAGCATCTTCTATTCTATCTTGTGGTGTCTGCTGGCATAAGAGAGGGTTGACTTCTTCTGTGTTTCTGTTTGTACGATTATGTTGAACTTTCTTAGAAAAGTTTACAAACAATTCGGCTGAAGTAAGGAGAACGAGAGGTTCCAGATGCGGTGTACCTTGGACATGTCTTCTTTATCTTTAGAACGAGAGTTGAGAATTGCTAAAGAAGGGTGATTTGAGTACTCCAAGTCTTGTTGCAAATCAATTCACTCTGTTGAATTACTTACAGCATGTAGGCAAATTTGTATTTTCACGTGTTGTTTGAGCAAGGATAATCTTCGCCAATCAATCAGCTTTTATTATTTGTGCTTAAAAATGTCAGAAAATTTCAAGGCAAGTTAACAACAACAAGTTGTCCAATGTCTATACTATTCGCAACCAAAAAAAAATATTCAAATATTTTGCATAATCATGGAAAAAATAGACGTCTCGATTAGTCCCAAATGAGTTTAGCATAACTGTCATCATCATTAAAGCATTTTGTGATACTTTTTGCTTATTTTTTAAATTGAGCTAAAATTAGAAGTAACATCTAATTTGTGAAAAAAAAACTCACTCCAAAATGCTGTTTAATTTTTGACAACATTTTTTTCCCTTTGATTTTTTGGAGACTTTTTGAAAAGAGGTTTAGAAGAAGCTTAAATATTGATGTAAGTTATTAAATTATGAGACTGAAAAATATGAAGCAGATAGAAATCTGCTCTGAATCGACGGACTAGAAAATAGTATTTTCTGCAACGAAAAAGCTAAACTCGACAACCCAAAGCAGAGTTAGACAAAGACGACGAGTGCTGGAAAAATCGAGTTCTACAACTTTTTTTTGCAATTGAATGTAAAAAAAAACTTCTAAATACGATTTTCAAGTGGAACGTTTGTTTCTTTTCCGTTTCAGGCGTCCGTGTTTTTGTTCCAACTCAAAAACCAAAACAGTGTTAAAAAGTATTACTTTTCGAAATAAGTGCGGAAAAGTTTAACTTTTCATCAACCAAATGAGTGCTATAATGCTTGGTGCATGGTGACGTGTTCAGTTTAGCTTTTTCTAAAAATTTCAGACGGAATTTTTTTGTAGTAGAATAAAAAAAATCTTTTCTCTTTTCTCATAAAACATAAAAAATGTTTTTGATTTTATTTTTTTCATCCGGAGAGTATTATGGAATCATCGGATTTACATGGTTCATATCGCTCTTCAAAGCTGATTAACACAATTTCATGCTGCGTCTTCATCGATTCCTTAAGGTGCCCCCATCCCCGGCCGGAGGCACGTTGCTCTATATGGTAAAACCAATAACAAGGTACTAATTAAATCGCGCACTAGTCACCAGAGAGACAGAGGTGTTAATGCCATAAAAGAGACTTCACACGAATGAGCGATCGATCGAAAGGTGCGCGATCGCGAGTTGATCAATTAAAACATAAATCATATTCGAGTGACGTGACGAGTTCTCCAACAGCCAGCCAACCAACGCAACGGAGTGCTGATCAATCGCGCTATTGGTGAACGGTGTCGAGAGCCAACACAACGAACATGGCCTCTCGCCATAAATCGAGCGAGCGGCGGAGATCGAAGAATGATCGCTCTTGTACTCTTTGCTGCCATATTACTATGCTAATGAGATGGTTCGCGTTGGCTTGAGAGCAGAAACGAGACGACAACACTGGTAGAATGCTGGGCCCGTAATCGTTGGCCTCTCATTTCTTCTCTTTTGTATGTGTACCCACTTTGGAAAGGCGCAAAAGATGGATGCGATATGCTTTGTCGGAGAAGAATGCACCTTCCGATGACGCTCCAAACTGGTACAGAATCACAACGATTTCGCCGCCACAACGGGGTACAGAAAAATTGTGCTGTGCTCTGCAATATTTATGAACACATCAAACCAAATTGCTGCTTCCCTCCATACCTGACAGGAAAGCGTAATTCGAAGGTTGAGTGACTGCGCAGTCTTAGAACTTTACTTCAAAACTGTTCAAACTTTGTTGCACAAATCAGCGTAGAAAACTATCTTCTTCTAAGAAAAACGTTATCACAGTTCACTTTCGCAAAAAGTGCGCAATTATTTTACAAAATGACGTTCCGGTTTTAAACTATTTGCACCGACTTGTAGTAGGCATTGCTCGCAGGACAGCAGATAAGGAGAAATAAAAAAACGGCACTGCTGTCGATCCACTTCTCATGACCGGCGGTGGCGCGGGTCACTTTGATTTCACCAATGAGCAATTATCGGACACCATTAAGTCAGTCGATTAAAATTGCTATTTTTCCGCTGCTGATGCTCATGTTTTGTCGCCGGCGCACCTCGTGGACGCCGTTGCACCTCACCTTGGCAATCTTTCCGTGGTGGGGATTTTCTCCAGATAATGGGGTTGAACGGTTTTTTTTATCAGCAAGAACTTTCAGATTGATGAATATATAATTTAAATTTTAAGCAAACAAATAAAGTATAAACCAAACTTTTGCGCAAAATAGTGTATAGACTTTTCGTCTAAAAAGAAAAACAATGTAATTCCGTGGACCTACGGTATTACCTTATTTGCCAATCACAGTTTTTATCAAAGTTTTACCATTCTACCATCTACACCAAACATTCAAAGCCGTTAACTTTTGCCCTGTATGCCAACAAACGGCACTTTTTGGACTCAATTTTGACATACAGTCCAGACTCGATTATCCGAAGCTTCGATTTTCAGAAGTTTCGATTATCCGTAGGTTTGTATGGGACATCGGAAAAAATGTGTTGTTTCGTATTATTTCATTTTCTTACTTTAAACATCAAATTTGAGTTCTGTGACCCCAAATTTGTACAATTTTTTTGCATTTAAACAAAAATAATATATCCGCCATCTTGGATTTAAAAGTTCTTAATTATTTTAGTGTAGTTTAAGCTCGAAAATGGATTATACGAAGTAAAATTTTTCCGAGGCCTTCGGATAATCGAGTCTGGACTTTATTCGGAATTCTCTGAAAGTCCACGTAAGTTTGAAGTGTTGGAGTTTTAAATTTGATTGGATGATTTGCCATTTTGAATGAATCTTAATTGGGATATGTTTTTATAATTATTCGGATAAGGGGTGAAAAGGGTATTCGCCTACTTCATCCATCAAAATTTAAATTGATGTTTTTTAAATGTTCTATTAATCTTTTTTAAATCACATTTTCAACTCCAACACCTCTAACTAGTGCGAAATTACCCAAGGATTTCGAATATGTCGAAATTTAGTCCAAAAGTGCTGTTGGCCTCGTGGCAAAAGTTAAAGGTGTTGAATTTCTCACTAGTATTTTCTAATTTCTTTCAACCGCATTTATTTTAGTTTTTTGTTTAGTAAATTATATTCATGAAAAAATCAATTTAAAAGAAACAAAACTTATTTGATACTTTTCAAGAGATTGGTTTGAATAAGAGTAGAATATCTTAATTTTATGCAAAATAATACTCAAAGTATGACATTAAGATTTAGCACTTTTCTGTAATTTTAAATAAATTTTGTTTAATTTATATGAAAACCCCTGAAGAAACTGAAAAATTAGTATCTCTAAAACTTCCATGTAAGACAGAGTTATTTATAGCACCATAAGACTAATTTTTGTCGACGAAAACGTAGAAATAATTTACAACTTTGAGCAATTATGCTTACAAACTTGGTTTTCGTAATATCTGTGTTATAATCTCGCTCGCTATTTTGAATTTTGTAGCCCAATTTTGTGGAAAAAGCGATTGAAAATTGGAAACAACTTCTTATAAATGGTTGCTTAGATTTTCAAATTCTTGTTGTCATAAGTGCGTCAAAAAGGCGTTTCAAAAGCCAAGCTACAGTGCAAAGATTAATATTTTAATTTATGAAATGTCTCGTTGATGAACATATCATGGTTTGAATACAGTATCCCTAAAAACACAAGTTTATTTTAGTTTTGTTATTGTGTCTTGCAGACTTTTTCAAATTTTAAATTATTTTTTTCGTAGCTGAAAAAATTTAGTTTTACAAAACAGTTTATGTTATAAAAATGGAATCGCAAAAATCGTCCCATTGTACCCCACTGCCGGTCAGTAGCTAGGAGAAACAATTATCCGCCGATCGGCTACGGAACGGCTTCAAACTGAACCTCGTGCGTATACTTACATACACAAACACACGCGATATTCGCCCGCCCGAGGGCTTTAGTGTAAAACATCAAGATTGATCCGCGATATCACACGTTTCGCGACACTCACCGCCAACTTCGATCCTTTGACTTTTAGTTCAAAAGAGTGCAGCGGAAAAAAAGAGATACACGGCCGATAAAAATAGCAGGCTTGCGAGTGACATGGCAGCAGCAGTTTGTGGGGACTTATTAAACAACAATCATCATACAAGGGGGACGGGAAGGGGAAGCGATTATCGACCAGTCAATCAATCAACAAATCGCCCGATCCGCAACGGTTGCTTGGATGGGGCTTGTTGGTGCCCAAGAGTTGCAATTATCGTATCCCAGTTGGCCTAGGCCGACTTTTGCACAATCACAATCGAAAGGTGAGTGAGGGTTAATTAAACGCATCGATCTAATTATCTGTAATTTCCGAATGTTTTCGTAAATAGTTGCAAGCATGATGTCCCCCCTTCGCAATTACCCCAGGGTCCTCAGACGCAGACAAGGCATGTTTTCGATAGGCGCAAATCTCCGACGTTCCGCCAACGGTCAACACTCACCTGTTCGTGCTTCTTCAGGTAGCCGAGCCGGGGAAACGTTTTATCACAAAACTGACACCGATAAGTGCCGTCATTATTCTTGCTGTGGCTGTTTGTGTGATTGTTATTTTTAATTATTTTATTATTATTGTCGGCGGAGGACGACCGATGGTGGTGGTGGTGGTGCCGTCGGTGCTGATGGCCACCACGCTTGTCCTGTCCAGCCGGTGCCTGCTCGGAATCTGCTGTGCCTCCGTTGGCCGATCCGGGTTGATGCTGATGATGGTCGCCGTCGTTGGTGATCGAGTTCGGCGTCGTCATGCCATCCGATATCGACGGCGAAAAGCTGGACGACGTGTGCGACGAGTAGAGTTCTGTTTCGGAAAGGGGAGAGAGGAGGAATAAAAAGGAAGTCATAATTAGATTGATGACGATAATCAGGTAATGGATTGTTTATGATGGCAAATTTATATTGATGTGAGTGCGAGATGCTCCATTTCATTTCATCTTTTTTCTCTTCTTTCGTGGTGTGTCCGGAGGGGGGAAAGCACGGATATGTAGATTTGTTGATCCTTTTTATTATCTTGCTCATTTGGAGTGGATATGAAAGGACATGGAAGGGCTAGGAAATCGCTGCTCTAAGCGTATGAAGAAATATACATTTGCATCAATCACAATTTGTGGTGGATTTGGCGTGATGCATGCCGCAGTGTTTTTTTGCTCGTTTTGGCAAATCAGTTTTTTTGCGAAGTGATAATAAGGATAGTCTTTGCTATATTGTAAGAGGTGATTCAGAAAGCTTCAGCATTTCTCATGTCATTTAACAAGGATGATTGTTATGAATGAGTGATTTTTTTGATAGCAGATTGGAGTGCTCATTTATTCATGAAAAAAAAAATTAATAATTTGAGACCATGGCGCTCTTGGAGAAGCGCCAGTGAGACGCCCCTCCCAAATTCTTCAACATTTTTTTCAACATGTAAATTTATTTGTTTTTCTTGTGATTTAAATTGATGTGCTATAAAAAAATATTTCATAGATAAATCATTTTAAACTTTCAAACACATTTGATACCGTTTTATGATAACAATGTTTTTAACGTATTTCATCATATTTTAGGTACTCAAGTACTTTGAAGTACTCATTGAAATTGGATAAATCTAGGGTAAATCATAATTTAAACTGATGGATAGATTTTTTAATGGATTTCATAAGCAGATAAGAAAAGAACTTTCCTGGATTTATAAAATATTTGAAAATAATAAAATGATGCTACTCCAAATTGAAAATAAAATGTAATACGTAGGTGCACAGAATAAAAGTAAAAATGTTTAACCTGTAACGGTAAAAAAATATGAAAAATTGAATTGACTTGCCATGGTCTTAATATTTCAATGAAAAAAGTGTTGGAAAATGCATTATACATCAGTACGGTTGTTTTACAAATACTCGTTTTCAATTAACCTAAGCTTTTAAGAAAACAAATATATTTGTGGAATTAATTCAAATTATTTTTAACTTTTTCAATCATGCTCGAATTGATTGGAAATTGCATTTAAAATTGTTTTCAGTTGATTGCGCGTCTAATTTTATTGATTTTTTTTTAAAGAATATACCCCCTCTAGGTACGGCGCTGAATTCAAACCATTCTAACGTCATAAATATTTATTATGCTTCCAGAGTAATCTTTTTTCTATCAAAAATCATAATTTGTTATAAGCTGAAAATTTCCAGTTTTATTTAAATACAAAAATAAAGATTATACAATTGATTCTAAACACAACATATTTCAATGTCAATTCAACACATTGATAAAAATGGGGAATAAAAAAAAACATATTTAAGTTATTTGTTTCATTGAGCATTATTTTTCAAACCTATTAATTAATACACAATTCCCTCAGAAGCCCTCGCACGTGCCACAACATGACTTCTCTCAACAATGTATTCGCTCCCCTTGATCTCGCGCACGCTAACCCTGGCAAACCATAACACCAAATTTGAATACGATTACCGCTAATTGTACCGAGAGGAAACACCAATTAAAAGCACACTTCCTCAATATCGTCGTCGTCGTCGTCGTCGCCGGAGCCGGTGCCAATCCAACAAGTTGTGCGCCTCAGCTCACACACACACACATCACATCACATGGCACTTTTGTGCCTCCTAATCGACGGAGTGAAAGACCAAAGGCAAAAGGCAAGCGCTACAGAAGCTCATTTGAAACATAGAGTTTTCCCTCCTCCACCCCTCCATCATCACTCATTTAACTGTGCTGTTGGTCAAACGAATGCGCCTCTTCAAACGAGCGTGACCAGCGAGAGCAATTATGACATTAGTTTAATATCAAGATTAAGACGATATATCACACTTGGAGACGGAGGGATGGGCAAGTCACCATCGTGCTGCACTGTTAGCATCTGAATTTTGATTATAATTTTTAAACTACTTTTTTTAAATAACTTGCTAAAATCTATCAATAAAAGTATGATGATTTTTTTTTGCCCTGTATGACCCACTATGCGCCGTATAAATCCGTGACTGCCCAAACGGAAGAAGCTGGACTGACCTTTGGCTTGTCCCCTCGCCGCACCTCCAATGAAGGAACAGAGTCACAGTCCCGTGTCGATGGCAAAGTGATAAAAAAAAGAAGACGATGAATTAAATACTCCACATCCTTATTAGCGCACTTGAGTTGACTTTAGCTCCAGCTGGGCGAGTGTTTGTTTGCACACGCTCTTTCTTTCTTTCTCTCTGGGGACAGCCGCCGGACCGTACTCCCTCGGCCCGACCGCGGCCAATTAAATTAGAAGCGATTTTATTAATTCATTTACGCGTGCCGAGTGGCGCGACCGGAAGTGGGCTTTTTCGCATTTCGTCGTCTCCCACTATACAATGAGGAACGGTAATGGACCCTCTTTCTCTCCATGGCCCTATCATCATCATGCTCATCCTCGTCGTTGACTCTCCCATTATCGCTTATCCTGCACTAAATCTTAGCCTGGGCTGGCAGGCGCGTGTGGCGTTTTCGAGATTAAAAACGATTTTAATTGATTCTAATGGGGTCGTTTTTCCTTGTTGTGTTTGGACCGTGCGACGAAGCCATCACCGTTGATTGGAACATCCTGACCGCACCGTGAGCGCTTGTGATAATGATCATGTTGGGACGTTTTTCACCTTGAATGTTGGCATTTTGATTTTGAGCATTCTGATTTTTCTTAAATAGAGCAGATGAATCTCTTCGCACTCTTCGACAAAGTTCTTCCTCGAAATACGAAATATAAGGTCAAAAAGGGGAAATACCAACTTTACCTGATTTTTAGGATTAAATCTAATTTAAAATAAAAAATATTGCATTTTTTAAAGCACTTTACACCTTCCGTCCGTCGTGAAACTTCTTACTTTTCCTCTACCAAAAATAACAGAATGGTATATTAAATGCCAGTGCTGAAAAGTTCTACTTTTCAGTACTTGTATCAAAAAGTAACATTTTTAAATATATTTTTTTGTTTTTAAAGGTTAATATACTTAATGTTTATCGCCAAATAACGGTACCGAAAAGTTGGAGAAACGAAAAGCCCAACTTTTCCCTACCTAAAATAACAGAATGGAAAATTTATACCTTACGGAACTTTTCAACATTAGTATCAAAAAGTAACATTTTTCAATGTTTTTCTGTTTTGAACGGTGAATTTACTACACCCAAAGTCAAGGTCCGAGGGGATATTCCTCCCGAAAAGAAACGTGAGGAAAGTACTATTTTGCGAGAGTATAGAACTCTCGCGTGTTCATTCGTTCATTGAAACAGTTCATCCTATTGAGTGGCTTATATGGACAAATGACCGTCACATAGTCACCGAACCTAGATGGCCCATACAGCAAAGGCACGATTCAATACGCCGAAGGTTTTGGGTTCGGGTCTCGGCACCGATGCTTTTTTTTTGATAGATGAACTATTTTTTGGGAAATGAACCCATGAGTAAAGTACTCTCGGTAATTTCGGGATTTATCCTCTCCGTCCGCACACAGTACCATTTTACTCTCCGTGCTCTTTATCCTCTGGTATGCCGATGCCCAATTCTGGGTGTAGTATAGCCAAAGTTTTTTTTTCGCTGCAAATTTTTATTTTCGTCAAATCTTATAGTTTTTGAAAACTAATGATTGCAAAACACCTGAACTAGTGTAAAATACATTTTAAAACACGTTTTGGCTTATTATTTTTTTTTTAATTTTTTAGTGTACTTAGGTGAATATTAAAAAACAAAAACACGATGAATTGACTCATTGACTGAGCATAAGGACGCCAACAGAAAGCGAGGAATTAAATAATTTGAAGACAAATCCAATTCAAGGGGTGTTTTCGAAATTGCAAAAAATGTGTATGCACAACGTTGCAATATTCGATTTTTACACACTCCTGGTATTTGTCCAACTTGGCAGATCCTCGTTGCTTATTTTTTTGTCCTTCCTTCTGAAACAACGAAACAGCCAATTTACAAACACAAAAGTGTATTAAAATCTCTGCGATCCAATCCATTGTTTTCTGAAAATGACGTTTTTCAGGGGTAAAATTTGGCCGTTTTTTGCTAACTACTTTCAACTAACTATATTTTTAGTAAAAATGGCAATGCAGTATTTTTTTGTAATATCCCAGACTATGCCTCAACTTAATTTTAAAAAATTGAAGTTATAATGGTAAAATTTTGAAAAGTAACTGTAAGTAACTGAAAAATATGAAAAGGGCAAACGGTAGTGATATCTTTAAAAGAAGAATTAGCCAAAGACGATTAGAAATAAACATAAACTAAACAAGATAAATTAAAATAAACATGAAACAAGAAAAACATAAAACATTGAAGTGAAGTTTAGTAGTAGAATAAAATTAGCTCAAAATATCACATTGTTGAGTTTTGAAAATACAAGCTTAAAAGTGCTTAACAGGAAAACATTCCATTATTCATATTTTTTTTTAAATTACTTTGCGCATGGACTCCAATTGAGGCTTCGAAAAGGTTTTTTTTTCACTGATGAATTGTATTTGAAACTCCTTGCTTAATTCGTTTTTCCTGCATCCGTCTTTTCTATCCAAAATATAAATCTGACCGATTCTTAGAGAAGCTACACCAAAATGTCACATTTTTCAATATTCAATGTGATTTTTAATATGATAAAAATCATTTTTATTATGATGCAATAATTGCAATGTGCTTTAAATGCGTTTTCTTATTTTAAAAGAGAAGAATATTGACCAAATGTGGTCTGCAAGCCATTGAACGGGAGAGGAGTTTTTTCATAAATAAGCTCCTTTCGTTGTCCCGTCACGAAAAGAAATGGCTGGCAAAAACTCAAATTTCAACCAATTCTTTCAGTTAAAAGAACAAAAGATTCGTTTTTTAATTTGCGATAATGTGTAGAAGAGCAAAAGTTTTCAAAAATCAAACTGGCAAAACTGTAGCGATTTTGGTAGAGTGCCTTTTAAAAGTCCAGTTTTACGATGTTGTCCCGTCACGCTACATTTTTATTTCAGGAGAAGCACAGGTACTATATGGTTAATTATGCATGATATTTCTTTTAAGGAAAATCAATTATCTTTCCAAATATGTTATAACATTGGGGGGTTTCTTCTTTAATTTTGCCACTACAGCAAAAACGCTGAAAAAAACTTGGAATTTTTTTGAAAAGGAGCTGAAGAATCGGTCATCTAGAGTTTCTTTTTAAAGGAACCTATAAGCTATTGTCTATCATCTATATCTATACACATATATAAAAAATTTCGACGGCTTTGTTCGAACGCAAATCAGTTCAATACGGAGCGTTGGATCGAGGTGCTTTTTGTTGCGTTGGGTTCGTACAAGCTCAAGGAAGGTTCTTACGATAACTAATTGACACTTTGGCCACTCTGGAACCGATTCCGGAGCATCGGAAAATTGTATGGAGAAAGTTACGTAAAATCATGTTTTGATCACAGGAGGCTGAATAAGCAAAAAAAGCAAAAAACGTCAACAAACAAAAAAAGGCAGAACGAAGTTTGTCGGGTAAGGCTTGTATGTTAATAAGACATTAAAAAAAATGGAAATGTTATACTCGTGCTGATTTTTTTTTTGGTTTTGCAACTGCCCTTTGCCCTTCAAAGATAACAAGTTAAAACAATTTGAAGGACGAGAACTGCTTGTACTAAATGTAAATTTAACTCCATGATCAACTTGTTTAATTTTGAAAACCCTTGCAAAATAACTCAACCCAATAATATCAATAAAATTCCTGAAAATTTCAGCCAGGATAACGCAACATTGCGCGCATTGAAGTCTCTTGAATTTTGATCCTTCCCCACCAGGCTGTAGTGTGCTGGCACCCAACTCACGTGTCCTGTGGCCCTCAGTAGGCGGTGGAGAACGAAACAAAATAACCTTTCACCACTTCCAGCAGCCGTCGCTCGCCGATCTTGCACATGCTCAGAAGATGCTTGGTTCGTTAGAGGTTTTACATAAGTTTGATGTTCTTCTAAATGGGGTACGAACATTTTTTTTTATATTAAATTAGGATCGGCAGTAAGTTATCACCTTGGCTCATCATCGTCAGCGGATGATGGTAGTAGTAGTCCTTGCTGCCTTGCTGAATTTTTTCGATCAACGTTTCCAGTCGCGAACTTGGCCCACGGTACAGCATTCTCATGGCCATCTATGGTTTAGCACTTGCACTTAGTTAGTTACACTGCACTTGAATTTGTTTGCTTCGATCAATTTCATAATGATTCAGTAGCTTTGTTGGTTTAGTTTCTTCGTATCTTCACTAGTTTTACTTTTTTTTGTCACTTTGTCTCACATTAAAAAAAAACTTGTGGGAGCCACTGTAAATCCCCCCTGGTGAGCTCCGAAGGCTACCACCGCACCCAACGTATCACTGGTGACTGAGCTCTGTTGGGACGTCAGCGCCCAACTATATACAAGAAAGCGTAACACATAGCATCGAACTCTATGGTCCCGAATACCGCCGCTCATCCACGGATGCGTCCTTCTAGCCAGCTAGCTAGCTTGTTTGGTGGCGTTCTTCTCTCACTCTCCGCGCGATTATCTTCTCTTAAACCCCTCGCAGCATAGCAGCAGGCCAAGGGACTATGTTGCGCTCTTATGTTGGTGCTTCTTCGTCGTTCGCAGCAGCATGCTTTGGTTCGTCGTCGTCGTCGAAGGCGCCCGTGTCCGTCGTGCTCCGATGCCGATGCCAATGCCTACTGCGACGCCTTGGAGAGCCAAACCCCGAGGAGAGCCAAAGGTAGCAGCAGCGCCAACTGTGTTGTGTGCTGGAATTATTTGTGTGGGGATTCCTCGCTCATTCTCTCTCTTTTTGCTTATGTTGCTCTCTTCTTTTGGCTCATACCAAAACCGTTGGAGCGCACAGATTTGTCTTTTCTCCTCAGAGTTTTTTTTTTCGTGGGTATGTTTCATGCTTTGCTTTCTTCCGCACCCGAAAAAGATGATGATTGCTGGTGGTGTGTGAGTATTTTTTTTTTATTTACACACATTGGTCAGACCTTCGGGTACCCCATTGGGCGTCGGTCGTCGTCACTTTTCGGCAATGGGGATTTCAGATGGGGATTTTGTACATGACTTTATGTACTCTGCCCGTTTGTTGTATTGTTGCTGTTATTTTGTTTGCTGGGGAGGTTCTCTGCAGCAAATAATGTATGCATTTATGGGCCTCGGCACCAAATTCGACGCCCTGGCTGGCAGTGAAGTGGTGTACGTGGGAAAGAGAAACGACGAAAGAAATATAACGATGCCGCCCATTTGGTGGGGCCAACCGCCCGAAATTCGCCGAACGACCCGACTTGACGACCCGAGGGTTTCTGTTTGAAGCTTGGACCTGTGCTGGTTTGCAATGTTTTGAGGTTTTGGAGACTTGGTGCACCATTTAGGCGAGTGAACAGTAAGTCTCAGAATATTTTATTATTTTTATTTTGTTGATTTTAAGTTTTAGTTCTCAAAAC
Source organism: Culex quinquefasciatus (assembly GCF_015732765.1). Lineage (NCBI taxonomy): Eukaryota > Metazoa > Arthropoda > Insecta > Diptera > Culicidae > Culex > Culex quinquefasciatus. The sequence continues at coordinate 507,915 of NC_051862.1, forward strand.
ACAGTCCAGACTCGATTATCCGAAGTTCCGATAGTTTTTTCGGATAATCGAATCATACACAAAAATTAAGTTTACCTTATCTTTCTATTTCTACCTTTAATCTAATTGGTTTGTTGCTCTTTTCATTGACAAATGCTTTTTTTAATATTTCATCAAAGTCATCTTTGATTTAAAATTTCCAAATCACTTTAGAGCAATTTTGGGGTCATATTTGAACTCAACGGTTCCAAACAAGATAACGATTTTTTTTTTGTGAACCACGTGGACACTTTTTTATTTAAACCTCAGACATCCAGATTTTACTTCAATCGATGTCCATCCATATATAGCATTTTATGATACTTTTTGCTTCAAAATGTTGTTTGAAATCTTGAGATAGGTTTCAAAAGGTCCTATGCGCCAGTTGAAAACAAAACGGCTTTTCGACCAGTTCTCGATCAATATACGAATTATCAAATTAAGAAATGCCTTGTTCTTTAAATGCTCTTTACTGAAAAGAACGCAAATATAATTTGGTTCAGAGAAAAAAAAAAAAAAAAAACAAGTTGCACATATTTTCCAATTCTATGTCCCGGGCCAAAGTCGAGGGGAGGGGACAACAAAAGAAATTTTAAAATGGTTTTTTGTGGTTTTAAAATTTAATTGAAAAAAGTGTTTTAAAATACTATAAACATCAGTACAGTTGTTTTACAATCTTTGATTTTTTAAAGCTTAGTTTTGACCAAAAAAATTACGAGGCTTTAACATATTTTTATAACTGTAACAAATAAACTGAAAATTACTATCAAAGCAGGAAACTGCATTTTGAATGGTTTTGGGTTGAATGAACGTCTTATTTAATTTAAATTTGAAAGTTCTCTGTGAAAAAATGTCCCTTGATTTTTCAAGCCAATCAAAAGGGGGAACTTTGGAAAAAAAAATTGCAGCGTGTCGTAGGTCACGACACGTAGGGGAGATGGGGGTAAGACGGCCACCCTAAAGGAGAAGTCTCATAAAATTTACACAACAGATTATTTTGATCTCAATTTACGTACATATTGTTCTATTATTACTCCATTAGGCCGATGCAAATATTTAAAAAAGTTTTTGTCCCTCGGCCCTGGCCGAGGTCAAGGGGGGGGGGGGCAAAAAAATAAAAAATATAAAAATTTAAATAACAAGCCATAGTTTTCACATTTAAATGAAAAAAGTGTTTTAAAATGCATTTTACACTAGTTCAGTTGTTTTGCAATCATTAGTTTTCAAAAAATCTAAGATCTGACAAAAACAAAAATTGTATCGAAAAAAAAGATTTTGCATCGAAAATTTTCAAAAAATCTTAAGATTTTTTAATAAACCCAAACATGCTAAAAATGATTTTACACGCAGGAGAATGTATTTAAATTTGATTTCAGCTGGTTGCACTTGAGTTTTCATTGAAATTTTGAACATTTAAATGAAAAAAGTGTTTTAAAATGCATTTTACACTAGTTCAGTTGTTTTGCAATCATTAGTTTTCAAAAAATCTAAGATCTGACAAAAACAAAAATTGTATCGAAAAAAAAGATTTTGCATCGAAAATTTTCAAAAAATCTTAAGATTTTTTAATAAACCCAAACATGCTAAAAATGATTTTACACGCAGGAGAATGTATTTAAATTTGATTTCAGCTGGTTGCACTTGAGTTTTCATTGAAATTTTGAAGTTTATTGTAAAAATATTTTTTTTGCCCCCTGATTTTTCGGGCCAATTTTGAAGGGGGGGTGACAAAAACTTTTAAAAATATTTGTACCAGCCTTATAGAAATGACATTAATTAGGTTGAACAGACTTCTCTGAACAGCATAACTTTTTTTTGTTGAAAAATTGAAACGTGAAGAAAAAATACTGTTTACTAATTTTATATTCTGGCTTTGAGGATTTTATACCATTGCGACCATATTTCATGAAAAACTGTGAGTTTTAACAACACAACAATCACAATATGATACAACATAATTAGTTTGTGTATTTCGATTAGTATAAGTAAATCAAAATTATGTAAACACAATTATACAAGCGATTTTTATGGAATGTTTGATAGGATTTCATACTATACAATGAGTATTGCTATATCACAGTAAGGAATATTGTCGAAACGGTACGCATTTTGATTATAAATGGGTAGTTCTATCGAAAATGCTTTTCCTTATGTACAAATATCTCTTGGCATGCCCCCAAATAACTTATTTTTTTAAACATTTTTTGCAAATAGCTCATCGCATTTTTAAAACTAGTCCGAGGGACATAATCTGAGGAAAACTTCTATTTAACATGAAAAAATATTTAAAGAAAGAAATACATATTTTTACCTAACAAAAATGCCTGTTAGTCATGAAAATTACATCCAGTTTCAAGTTGAAAAATTATTTGTTTAGTTTGAGCTATTTTTATACTATTTCAAACAATAGGTTTGGTAAAGGTGACTCCGTATTCATTATTTAGCACGAGAAACAGCATTGCTAAACATTTTAGTAATATTCATTAGTATACTTAGTAAAACAGTGGATGGCCGTCTTACCCGCAGCTCCCGTATAAAGTTCAAACGTAAACTTCTGACAAAATATCAAATCGAATGATGTACAATTGTACTATTTTAATGAATCTGAATGAAGTTTGAAGCGTAAAACATTCCTTCAAGTAAAACATTATAAATCGTCAAAATTCTATGAAATAATTTACAATCAATGTTTAAATCCAAAAACTTGCGTTACGTATTGGGGATCGTTCTAATCTTGGAGCTTCTAAATGGAGCCATATTTTGGTAAAAGCGCATGGTTTCAGTTGCAGGTGTAGTTGAAAAAGTTTTTTTCAAATCATATTGATTTAATTACATTAAATTTCATCGAACAAATCAAATAAATGCTAAAGAAATCCGTTCCGTTAAGAAAATAAGTCCAAATCCAAAACAATCAAACAACGTCATCTCAGTCGTTGGTAATTTTTATGATTCATGTCCAATTCAAGGATCCATTTGCTGTGATTTCAATCCATAAACGCTCCCTCACATTTCAGTGAAACAATGCACAACAGATAAAATCTCCAGTGTCGAGCACAACTCGTAAACCGAACCTGGTTACCTGGTCCATTGAGTGCCTCTCGAAAAAATTAGCATGCGCACAAACACTCACACACACACACGTCATCGTTGAGAAGCCGTCACGTTGGCGGTCACAGTAGGCCAAACGTTTTCCTCCCTCTCCATCAAATCCCGGGCCAGATCAGTATCTGTGCAGAGAACCAAGTTGGTCACCCCGTCGGAGGATTGTGCTATTCCCCCGGGAGAGGTTCACCACCGCCGTCACACCCGTCGTCAGTTGGACTCTTCCGCCGAATCCAGGCTGGTTTAATTGTGTGCGAAATTGAAAAACATGTAAAGTACATTATACTGCCCTGCTCTGCCTGGTATTAATTGAAATTTGGATATGTGAAATGAATAAATTGTTGGGCACCGAAAAAGTTGCTCTCATGCAAATTTACGTTCCGTTTGGCCCCCCACTGTCGTCGTGCAGCCGGCCGGGAGATATTGTCGGGTTTGGTTGGCTTCCAAGAGGTGGTGACCAAACCGAAAAGTGCAAGAGTTTGTCGTTTGGTTCGGAAAATTCCGAAAGCAAAATAAGAATGTCAAACCCAGTGACGTGAAATGGTGCACGAGCCATCGTAATGGAAATGCGGTGATGAAAATTTGCATTCTATCTTGCGCTTTGTATATCGTAGCTCTCGTAGCAGGCTGTGATTGCGAGTGAAATAAGCGCTGATGTTTCACGAATCTGTTGCTGTTGCTTGCTTTCGAACAGCCGCCGCCGCATGCTGCAATGTGTTGTGCATATTTTAACGGAAACCCATTTTCGGCAGTGTTTGCACTTAAATCAACACATAACGGGAATGATCGTGGGGAAAATATGCAATTTGGCTTTTCACCCTGATGTAAAAAGATTGTCAATAACAGCGAAATTTGCTGATGAAAAAAGTTTTGAAAAGCGTTTTGTTGCTAAATAAAAACTTGGTCTATTGTTATTATGCTGATTTATATTTTCAACGATTTATAATTCCATTAAACGATGGAATTAATTAGCAATAAATCAGTTTGTTGAACATTATGTTTTTATTTTTAATTTCAAATGAAATCGGACGTTCAAATTGTATCACAATTTCCATCAAATCAGCCAGTTGTAAAAATCATCAAAAATAACTAAGTGCATTTTTTATTCCCTCCCTTCTTCAAAATTAACCTAGAAAATGAAAGATAAAAAAATTCTAAAATTTCATTTTTCATTCAACATTCAACTTGTAAAATCGATTTTAAACTATTCAACATATTATACAATGCTTAGTTATGTATTTTCAATCTAATTTCGTCGCCTTCGTGCTAACTTGTCGTACGTGCATTTTGGGCCAAATTGAGTTAAGAACGCCATTTTGTACAGCTCCTTTGACCTTCGCAGATCACCAAAATTCGATTTCAATGCTGAGATATTCAACGAAATCCGAAAAAACTCCGTGCATTGTTGTCACTTTACATATGAAAGTAGTTTCAATCTTGTCGTGTTATCTTGACACTCTCTGAAAATTGATGTAATTGCGACAACTGGCCAAAGAGATTTCAGGTCAGAACGCGTTTGACGCACGTATAAGTTAGACTACCGTAAACATTTGTAATTATAACTCGGGACTCCAGCAACCTACTTCAACCAAACTTCGGGACAATGCACATAATGGTCAGTCAAACAAAACGTGTTTGTTATTGTTTACATTGCGTGCATTTGTTTTTGTTTATTCAACGTCAAACATTCAAACGCGTTTTTCTCAGAACGTCGATAAGATAGCGAGTGCACGACGACGTCGATTTGAGCTTTTTACAAGTTTTGAATTTTGAGACCACAACCTTCGACCCCTATGCGTTACGTAATAAAAGAACGCTCTCTTAGAGCATGTTCGAGATCATATTCAAGCTCAACAATCAAAAACAATCCAAAGATTTTTTTCGTAATTCGATTATCCAAATTATATTGTTCCGAGGCTTTCGGATAACCGAGTCTTAGCTGTACAATTTTTTTTCTTTTTATAAGAAATTCGCACTACCCTTTCAAATAATTCAGAAGCACAAATGAACGTTAATTCTCTAGTAACCTATAAACCACTCATTTAACCACCATTAAACAAGGGGCAATGCATCTGTCAAAGGAAATCACATTCAAACTCTCGAATTGAAATTTCCCTCCCAACTCAGATAGGATCTGTTTCCACCGTAAGAGTTATATTCCCAATCGTCATTTAAAAATCAATTAACCCTCCCAAGTCGCATGCAGTCAAAAGTAGCGCAAAGCAAAAAAAAAAGAGGGGTCGACAAACAATTTGCTCGACACAACAGTCAGCCTGTCAACATAGCAACCCGAGGCGATATGTGTTAATTATGCAAACCACACCAACAGCGCAAGCCTTTCCAGCCAGCCAGATCTCACCGCAAAACGTCACTCCAGCGCCTGTCAGTTATTGGGGAGAATTTTTCACCCTGCCAGGCGTCTCCATCGTTGGGTTGAGAAAAAAAGAGTCAACAAAAACGAAGGAAAAATAGCAACAAATGTGTGCGAAAGAGAAAACGAAGGTGGGAGAGAGCAAACGCGAGTTTCGTTTTGTACATAAAATTTTACCACGCCTCACAATTGAGAGAGTGGGAGAGGAACGAACGAACCGAGAGAGCGGGAGAGGAACGAGCAACATGTGGTTAGGTGATCGTCGCAGCATGCTTGCTGGTTGTGGAAACCGCGTGTTTAAACATAAGAGAGGGAAAAAACAAACATAAGAGAAAGAGCATTTTCCGGCCAAAAGGGGTGACTCTCCCGGCTTGCTATGTTTGGTTTGGGAGTTTTGGTGCTTTATGTACGGATGAAGAAGAAAAATGGTAAAATGCGATCAAGTTGCATTGAAATCTTTTTCGTTCTTTTGCTTTGCCCAGGTTTGATTTTTTTTCATATTTCCTTCTGTTTTGTTTGTTCGTGAAGAGTTGTATTGTAGGTAAAAGAGTAGGTGAAATAGAGATTTAATGGTCGAAGATCACGCAATTGTTTTATGGGCATCCTTTAACTTCCAACCGCCTACTGTGGTGCCTCAGTTAAGGGTTTGTCCTTTTGAGATATAGGGGAAAAGCATGTGTTTCCATCAGACTTCTAATGATAATTCTTGATCATTTAAAGTTTGATATTGATAAATTTATTAAACAAATTGAGCCACGAACTTTTGATTTTGAATTTCTTAACCTGCCAAGGATATATGCGTTCCCTAAGTTCTATTCATGCTCCTTTGCACAAACACAACCCACTAACATACAGTTTTAAATGCTTTCCAAACATTTATTATATTGCTAATTTCACGTTATGAATGAGGGGGCCTCGTTTCGGTTTCGGGTTCTGTGTGTGAGCCACTGCATCCTTCCGCCAGGGCGAGTGGTCGTTTTGTGTGCGCCTTCCGATGGCGGAAATTTAGCCCTATAAATTAAGGAAGCAGCTTAGGCAGCAAGAAAGAACCATTAAAATCGTGCGCAGCATTGCATGCTGTCTTCTTTGAGGATAATAGAAAATAGCTGGGACAGGCCCCGGTGTAAATAATACATGCTGGGTTATCCTTGTGAGGTGAGATTTGGGAAAAGGATTTAAAATCGGAGCATTAAACGATTTCGCAAGATACGCTGAGTAGAGTTTGTACACGAAAACACATTTAATTAATGACTGAGTATTTATAGTGCTTGCAATTCAAGTTGAAACAGCTAGAATTTAAGGATAAACGAGTCCATTAATACAGTTGCTCATTCAAGGATCTTCCAGACAAAAACAATTTATCAACTTTGCTCATAAAACCCATGAGCTCCCAAATGACTAATCAATGTCAAAACATCAAATCATCGCCTGCAGGAATCACTCAACACTTACAAAAATAGCCTAACCATTAATCACGATCAGATTCGATCGCACAGGCGCCTCACCCAAAGAACTCCCTTCGACCGATCTAACAGGTAGCATCCAGCAGGGGCAAAAGAGATGTCAACCAATCACTGTTCCTTAATTATATACCTGCCGGAGATTCCAAAAACCTGTCACCAGCGCCGGTCCGTCAGTCCGTTTGTCCACCGCATCCAAATCAATTTGACTCGTCGCCAATCTCATCATCAATCCTGACCATCCCGAACAGGTCACCCCCCACCAGCAGCAAGGTCCAAACCCATCAGTAATGGGTCGTCATCGGGTGAGTTGACAAAATATTCTCTCCTTCTTCTGACACACACACACACGGAACTTGGAGCGACCTTCTTTAAACTTTTCGACAGCGCAGGTAATGGGCAGAACCGCCACCGCCGCCGGGTTGCATTTCAGCAGGAGCAATCCAACGTGATTAAAAATTGATCGCAGCAGGCCAGAATCTGGGCCTCCGACATCGGTAGAAATCGGTGGCAATTGCGATTTCCGTGAAAAACTTTTCCAGTGTTCGGTGTGGTAAGCTGGTCGGGATGAATTTTTAATCGACCATCAGGTCCGACTCCCTCTGTCCCGCTGTCACCCTTGCTCAACGCCCGGTTGGACGGACGGATGGATGGATGGGTAGAATTTGATTGTGGACCTCCATCATCGCGTAGAGGTCAGGAAAGAAACGATTTTCGGAAGTGGTTTGGCTTGTTGATATGCAAAGTCAGAATTGTTGAAAGTGACTTCATAGAATTGAGAATCGTACAATTTCATTTGGACGCAAGCAAAGTTTTTTTTTTTAATATTTAAAGTGTTTGTTATATGGAGAAAAGTATATTGGCAGCAACATAAATTTATAAAGACTTGTTTATTAATATTACATTTATCGTAAAAAAAATTAAAATATTATTTAAAAGTGAAAAATTGTTCAATGTTCGGTTAAATTTCTCGAGAAGCAAAAAAGTATAAAATTGAAATTACGAGCCATGGTTTTAACATTTTAATGAAAAAAGTGTTTTAAAATGCATAATACACCTGTCCAGTTGTTTTGTCATCATTAGTTTCCGAAATATCTAAGTATTGACGATAATTTCAGTTTTTGCGAAAAATATAATTTTTGCGGTGCTGTTCATTGGAATTTCATACAAATTCAAAACATTTTTAAACAAGCCCAAATATGCTTAATATGATTATCAATGCAGAAAAATGTATTTTAGATTGTTTTTTGTCAATTAGACTTCTATTTTCATGGAAATTTTGAAGTTTTTTGGAAAAAAAATTGTTTGCCCCCTGATTTTTCAGTCCAATTTTGAAAGGGGGGGAGGGGGGGGGGGGGCGACATAAACTTTAAAAAATATTTGCAACGGCTTTAAAAGTTTTTTTTGAATCCACAAATTCGCCAAACACTTTTTCATTATGTCTTTCATGACAAACATCTTCTACAGTTAAGCATTAAATTTACCTTAACAATCTAACTTCTCGTATTTTTTCATTTCAAACAATATTTTATTCAGTTTTCATATATTTTGAAATATGTCTGCTTTGTTTGGGCACCTTTCATATAATACAATAAATTATCATCATCATACAATCAGGTTAAATTTTATTCATAACTAACCTTTTACGACTTTGGTAGCTCCAGTGCTTTTTTACTTTATTTTTACTTCAAACTGTAATTTCTCGAAATTGAACTAATTCTCCATGTACAATCCTCTTTGAGATATTGAATTATACCAATTAAATTTTCATTTGATTTGGTTTTGTTAAACAAAACCTTAAACAAAAGCCGCAGTCTGATCTTGGTGGGAAGGGATTTATTAACTTATTTTCAAATGTTATATGACCAAATTTTTATAAAAAAATCAGAATTTAATTAAAAATAAATTATGAATTTAATTAAAAATAAATTATCAATTAATTAATTAATTTATTTGAAATTTTCAGACTTCAGACTTTCCCGGGACGGGAAATTGGGCGCTCTAAGATTCGGCTTATAATTTTACATTTTTTTCTTGGGATATTGTAACCTTGTAAAAAATAATAGAAAAAGTATTTTTCTGAAAAAATATTCCTTTATTTTTCCAGTTTAGGCTGGTACCAATTTTATTTAAAGTTTTTGCCTCCCTCCCTTCATAATTGGCCCGAAAATCAGGGAGCAAAAACATTTTTTTTTTCAAAAAACTTTAAAATTTTAATGGAAATTAAAGTGCAATCAGCTGAAATCAACTTAAGATGCATTTCCCTGCGTTTAGAATCATTTTTAGCATGTTTGAGTTGATTTAAAAATCTTTGAAATTTTGAAAATTTTCGATGTTTAGTATCACAAAACGGCTTTTTTTTTGCTAAAATTGTTGTTTTCGTCAAATTTTACATTTTTTTTAAAGCAATGATTGCAAATCAACTGAACTAGTGTAAAATGCGTTTTAAAACACTTGTTTTTATGCAAATGTTGAAAGTATGCTTTGTTATTTCGATATTTTTAATTTTTATTTGTTTGCCCCCTTTGAAAAATATTTGTATCGGCCTTATTTCTTTTCCTGAAAAAATAATCCTTAAAAAAATAATTAAGCAATAATATTTTTTTATGCTAAAGCATACAAAACAATTTTTTTAATTCATAATTAGAATTTTGAATTTAGGAAGTTTTTTTTTTATTGAGACGCGCATCCAGTAATTGATCGATTTTCTGAAAACAAAAACGCCGCGGGCTTGATGACACTGTTTTGCGTTTCGGAGGTTAGGCAGCCCTGCTTTAAACCAAATTTATCCGTAACCCAACTCAAAGTTTTGCAATCATTTTAAAATGTTTGATCTCTCTAAAATATTGTGTCGGCTCTTTGTAACAGGAAGTATTCATAAGTGGTCCCTAACAATAAACCACCCGTTCCAATTCCAAGCTTCAAATCCAGTTCACGACATAACCCCACACCACGGTGCGCTGCCATCCAGCAACCGCTCAAAAGCATCATCCAGCAGCGGCCCGCGGGGGCCAAAGGACAGATTTAATCGTTCTCGCTAATCCTTCCTTGTTAACCAGCAGCATTGTCATCACCTTTGCTTCTCGCCGGTGTGCGGTGATGGTGCCGCCGCCGCCGCCGCCACAGTAATCATATAACGATGAGTAATGAATAACAATTACCAGGTCCGAGCCCGAGCCGCAGCGCAGCTCAGCTAATCCATCGTCTTATGGTGTTTATTGTGCTTCTGCTGAATCTGTGAATGGCACCAGGGTCGCGAACGGAACGTGAAAGATGCTGCCAGCATGCAGATCCCTTCTTTTCGCGGTTCGCGAACGCAACAGTCCATGCCGAAATATCGCCGTTTCTACTTGGTCTAGTTTGAGCGTGTGCACCTCTGCGGGTTTACAACTAGCGACGCCAACTGCGACGACTGCAACGTGCTATGGCATTCCACGCGCGCAAAACTGCATCTAGTTCTTCGCGGGCCTGCTTGGATCTGGCACGTCGTCGTTGCTTGACCCTTTGGCAGCGCTGTTTCAGTTTTCTGTTCGCGCGCGCGTGTTCTTCTCTGCTCCATGGCTAACTGGGACCACATATCATAGAACAGCCAGCACGCGTTACATAATGTGGTCTGTGTTCTCCTTTGACTTGGCGCGAGCGCGAAAAAATACAACAAGTTAGCTCAAAATAAAGCACCGCGCCGACGACTGCAGCGGCTATGTTTATGGGTCCGGTTATGCTGTTGAACCCGTAGAGAGCCCGTATGTTGTTGGCGGCGCGCGTAATTGTTTTGCATTTACTCGGGAGAACCGGTGCTATCATTATCATCTTTCTTTCGCGCGCGAGGAACATTCGGAGTGGCACGATGACCTCCGGCTCGTTTTGACTGCGGGTTCAGAAACGGAACCGCGCGGGCCAAAACATGCAGAACGGAACGCGCCGGTGTCCAGTTTTTCGGGGAGGGTTCAAATGTTTACGAGTATGTGTTCTCCGTACGCGAGGACATAAACCTCAAGTGTGATTTTATTGAATAAAGTCATAAAACGCCCGAGCGAATATTACGGTGGACCTCCAACCCTCGCTCGGCTCGGTCGGTGCTCCGGTTAAGGTCCAGCAGCAGTCCGCGCTGTCGTGTACGTTGTGTGTTCGAGCAAGCAACAATGAGTACAATAAAAACATCATTGTTGTCATCATCACCAGCAGAAATGAGTCCACTTTTGATGTGGAGTTTGGTCAGGCGCGGCAGATGAAAGGTGTTGATCCTATAAACACAGCAAAGATGCTACCCTCTCAGCGGAGGAACTTTTCTAGCAATGTTAATCATACTATAACACGAATGGCACAATTCTGGAATTAGATTATTTTAAAAACTTGAATGATTCATTTTTAAGCTGATATCTTTTTTTAAAGTTACGTTTTTAAGGCTAGAACTGTTTGTTTGAGTTTTAACCGAGCGTCAACCCAGTTATAGAACAAGGGCTGTAAGTTGGATGTTGATTTAACCCAAACATATTTTTTTTATAATTCTGAAAGGAGGCAGTCCTTATTTATTCAAAATCAGCTTTGTTTGACTTATTGATACACACACAGCAAAAAAAGTAGTAATCCAGCTGCGTGTAAAAGGCTTCGGTGTAAAATATGATTTGCATTATTTTATGAAATTCTATGTAATATTACACCCTGAAATATGTAGCCCATCAGTATGGGAAACCTACTTGACCGAAATGTCAAGCTCATATATGCGTTTATCCTTTCCATTCTTCATTGGTCTGATGGCCGAGCGGGCTAAGGCGCCAGTCCGTACTGTTGGTGCTGGGTTTGAATCCCGTCGGTTGCAACTTTTTTTTGTGTTTGCAAAAATTGTACATGCAGTGTGTAATATTAAGTGTCTTTTTTGACGAAGGTGATGTGCATGCTTTTGCATGCGATTTTACCATCGGAATTTTTGCTGTGCAGCAATTCCCAACGAAACAACACGATTCGAAAAAGTGGTCCGATTGGGCCCATAATTGGAATGGGGGTTTCTTGGCCAAAATAATTAGAACCGTATTTTTTTCGTTTGGCCATTAGGGTTACCTACGCCGTGTTAGGGTGGTCCAAAAACTTCAGTTTGCAATTTAAAAAAATAGGTTTGTTTTCTAAAAATCATAACTTTGCGGCATTTCAACCGATTTAAGCTCTCTGGACGCAAATGAACGGTGATTGATTGGACTTTAAGAAACATTTTTTGGGGTTTCAAAAATCTATTTGAAATGGTCATATAAAAACATAAAATGCAGTTTTTGAAAAAAAATAAAAATAAATAAATCAAAAGATCATATCTTGGATTGGGCCTACACTCCAGAGATGTTAAAAGTTCACTCTATAAATTAGAAGAAGGCACCAACCATCTAAAGGTGGACTAAGTAACGTTTGAGTTATATCCACTAAACATAATTTTTGGTTCATAACGTGCCTTTTTACCTGTAAAGTCGTGACTAATCTTTGCACATTTTTTTTGTGTTTTTAAGGTGTAACTATTTTTCTGGAAAGTCCTAAGCAATACCTACAATTTCGCCGAAGGCACCAAGTCGATTAGAGAATCCGCTTTTTTAAATGACTTCATGGTCATAGAAAAAACAAACACAAAGTTTCATCCAATTAAAAAAAATGTTGGTCAAATTTGATTTTCCAAAAATATACAGTCCAGACTCGATTATCCGAAACCTTGGCAAAAATAACTTCGGAAGAAGGCTGTTGAAAATATTTTTCTTCATTTCTCACCGCTTCAAAAAACCGTCGGAAAACTCAGGGGAAAAAATACAAGATGTCTATGTAATTTTAAGCACAATCAGCTTAAAACAATTTAAAGTGGATTCCCCTGCATTTATAATATTTTTTAGCATGTTTTAGTTAATTCAAAAAAATTTGAAGTCTTTGAGAATTATCGTTATACAGTAGGGCCGTTGCGAATATTTTTTGAAGTTTATATCCTACGACTCTGGTAAGGGTCGAGGAGGAGAGGGCGGGGGCAAAAAAGTATAAAAATTTAAATAACACGCCATGGTCTCAAAACTTGGCTAAAAAAGTTTTTTAAAGTGCAAACCCGATTTTTTGCTTTACTTAATAAAAGAACGCTCCCTAATTGTTTTCAGTTGGTTTGACATCTAAAATTTTGAAGATTTTTGAATAACTTTTTTTTTAAACTAATGATTGCAAACCGTACTGCTGTATAATGCATTTTCGAAAACTTTTTGCATTGAAACGTTGAAATGCTGTCATTTGTATTTTTATATTGATAGGTTTATATTGATAGGTCAAGGAAGCGGAAAAAAAAAGATTTGATTGCACTGAAAACGAATGACACTTTCAGAAGAATTTCCCTGAAATGTGTTCTGCTCCTTATCACCGTAACAACAAAATGCAATCAGCAAGAGTGATCTGTTCTACGCCAAGGAAAGTCCTCAAGAACTCAAGCAGTCACTCGTGTACTGCCCATTTTGTGTGTACTCATGTGCAATTGTTATTGTTTTAATACTGTTTTTATTATTAATAACTCGCGCATAATTTCGACATAATCGTAAGGTAAATGGGTACAACAAGACAATATGGTACACTTTTATGGACTCGTAAAAAGTGGCTGTCGGTCGGTTCGGTCCTCATCCTGCTGCCACTTTGGACGGCTCGAAAAACGTTAAAAGAACAAGAAATTTAGGGGGGAGGGGGTGAGGGTGTCTCAGCGGAGGGAAGAAATTGAGATCATTGCACCGCTATACACACGTCCGACGTGCATTTTTTGTTGCTCTCTTTCTGGTTGGTTTCGGACACAACAATGACAAGATGTGAGCTTTATGATCTTTCCCCGTGTCTTCTGACTTGATTTCGACAGTGACTGACGAGTGCGACACCGCCTCGCGACAGGACCCGGCCCTTGTTTTATATAGAGATGTTACATTTCGCTGCGTGGCTTAATTTATGAGTGATTTGTAACATGGCCCATTGCCGTTTTGCTTGATTTATTAAATTTGTTTTATTTGTTTTGTGGCCTGGCTTGGAGATATGTCCGTACATGCGCTGCACATTCGTCGTCGTCATCGTAGTAGGCAAGGTGACGGCGAGTGCTGCATGACAATGTCGGTTAGGGTCACCGTACGACGACAAGCGCAGTAGGCCAGTCGCGTGACGATGGCAACCCTATCGTCCGAAAAGGTCTCCTTATTTTATATGACAAATGGCGGTAAGAAATCGCGACAGAACCGCGCGACCGCGCAACACCAAAACGGCATCAGGAAAGTGGTTTGTGAAGCAGCAAAACGGTCTCTCGATGATCCGCGGAATGATAATGGGACGCAATTATGTGCCGTCGTTGTCGGTTGGTTTTTGCTGGGTCGAGTCGTCGTAGTCGGTGTGTACCAGGTACCATTGCAGTAGAGTCCCACAGCACGTCAAGAGGACGAGGAATAAAAGTAAATTATTGTGTGCGCATAAAAATGTGCATTTGGCGGCAGTTGCCTTGGAGACTTGAGTTGTGGTGCTACTCCAATCTGGGAATATATATCATAACATCACTCAAAGGTGCTAGAGCTGGATGATCTAGAAGCTAGACAAAGATTGAGATCTTTAGTTAATTAAATCTGTTAACTGTTTTAACCTTGTATTTTTGATATTTTCCAGCATACACATTTTAAAAAAAAAATATTTAGGTTTTTTTTTTTGTACTTAATGAATACGTTAAACGATCAAAGCTTTTAAACAAATAAACGAAATCAAGCTGCTTTCCGATATCCATTGATTTGGAGCGGAAGCTATCGTTTCACATAATTTTCAATCTCACACCACAAACGGTACCCATTATCGGATTGTTAGTTTTACCCACTCGAAGCAACGCTTAAACACTGAAAACAAGCGTCTTTATCCGAAATTCGTCCGGAAATAGACGTCAGCTCATTCACAACTTTACCCCAGCATCCGCCAGCGTAGAGATTCATTCATGAGTTGGTTTTCTATGCTGAGAGTTGAAAAAAAAAGAACACCATTGAATGGAACTGACTAATCATCTTCATCACCATCAACACCACCACACCGACCGATCGGCTTAACCCTTGTACTTTCAGAGTCCCTCTTGACTCGAACTAATCCTCTTTCACCTGACTTCGATTTGTGTTTTTTCCCTACTCTCTTGCGACTAAAAATAAACCCACAGCCAATGCGTCACGGTTTAGTTTGAAGCACACCGGCTTCGGCATGTCCAGTTCGGCTCTGAGTTTGAAAATTGAATTGAACGTAGAACATGACCCCCGGGCTCAGCCGATTGAGCGGAAACAGGTGATGAAACGGCCAACAAAGTGGTGTCCGTGCGATGCTGCTGCTGCTGCTGCACTCGGAATTAAGTCACGTCTTGAGCACGATTGACTGGCATCCGAAGCTTAGCTGTGAGGGAGAGAGGGTGAAAACACGGGGCCATCAAGAATGAAAGAAGTTTTTTTTTTGGTCCGTACGAGTTGTGAAGTATCTATCGACGCGGGATTTCCAAGTGGGGAATCAATTATGCTTGAGCAATACGTTTGGGAAAGGTGGGGAAGTAGAACGGATTTTCGGTACTACACGCACCTGATCGGTTAAGATCAATTTACTTTGTGGTGCTAAGAAACTTGTTTTATAGCTAATTTCAATAAAAAAAACAACCTTATTTTAAAGATTTCTCTGTAGTAGCTTAAGTCAACTGTAATTTCTAAAGGCTAAAGAGAGTTGTTTGCAGCGATAATATCTAACAAACCCGAGCAGGTGATACTAACTGGAAAATTGTATGCTTTGTTATTGTCAGCAGATCAGGTTATGTTATTGAACACCCAGATTAGCTATTAGCTGATTTGTTCGTAAAATAACCCAATCTGTTATCAAAAATTATTACAAGAAAATCCAATAGCGAGCTTTTGCATAAAGAATTTTTTTACACATTTTGATATCTTTAAAACTACGGGAACTACAGATATATTGTTTTATTAATCTTCTTACGCACAAAATAATTTTCTAGCAAAATTTGACTATTTTTACAATCAGATTTTTGCAGGATTGGGACCGTAAGTAGGGAAGGTGGGACAAGATGACCAAATGGGGCAAGAGGAACAATCGCTCGTACGGCCGTAATTTTTACAATTTTGATTATTTCTAGTATGAGGAATTGTTGCTAGCAATCCAATTAGCTGATTCTACTTCCACATAACCGCCAAAACGACGTTAACGCCACGGAGCATAAGATTTAATGAAGTTTTTTTTACAAACTTTTGAAAGTACAAAATAAGGCTTTGGGTTCGTTTTAAGGCTCATTTTATCAAAATGCAATTTTTCCTACATCAGTAGTGTCCCTACCAATGACTTGCACCTATTATAAAGTATGATTTAACTTTTGGTTATATTTGTTGAGAGCCTTTAAAAAATCTTGTTCAGGTGGGGCAAGTGTACCATATGGATTTTTAGTATGGAAAAAATACGAATTGCTGCAACAACATATTTTATTGGGAAATAAATACATAAAAGTACTTAACAACTGATAAACAATTGTTAAAAAAAATGTCCATACAAAATATAGTGATAATATGAAAATTTCCTTTTTTTCATCTAAGTAATAATCTTTTTCGTAAAAACGATCATTTTTTTAGTAAAATAATATTATTTAATCTAAAAATGAAAGAAACGTTTCAAATACATCCTAATCTGATGTATCTAAGTGATAACAGTTCAATTGTTAGCAAATTAACATGTTGTTTCATGCATTGTTCCTCTTGCCCCAACGGGTTGTTCGTCTTGCCACACTAGTTGAGTAGAACACACGGAAAACAATAATAATTTTTTTGCATTAAAAAACAGGATTTTTTAAAAACTTGTTCTATCAAAGTCTTAGTCAAGACCTGGAATAAGATGATTATTAGAAAATCCGACAGATTTTAACGTTTTTAATGGGTTACAACAATCATTTCATTAGTTTCCTTGGTATAAGAAGACAACACGTTACTTGATTGTTGTGCACCCTTGAATCAATTGGTGTTGGTGAGATATGTTTTTCTTGGCAACGGTAAATAACTGTTTTTTTTTTAATATTTGATTATACAATTTTTCAAGTGAACAGGTAAACAAAATATTGAACTTAAACTATGTTATCGCAATTTAAAAAAATAACAACAAATTTCATCATGAACACTTCAAAAATTTCGAAAACATTTTTAATTTCCTCAAGAAAATAAGTCTTTATAAAATTGGTCAAAATTTTCCCATACTTCTAGCCATATTTACCTAAATAAATAGTAGTTTATGCAACAAGTTGCAAAAAGAGGATTTTTCAGCACGAGTCGTACATTTATCCAACGAGGTTCACCGAGTTGGATAAATACGAAGAGTGCTGAAAAAATCAAGTTTTGCAACGAGTTCCATACAACATTTTTTGCAATTCCAAAAAACACACACTGAGTGAAATTTTATGTCAAATTTTCATGTATTTCGTCAAAAAATTGTTTAAATCAAAAAAATGTTGAAAAGTGTTACTTTTCGAAACAAGTGCTGAAAAGTTCAACTTTTCAGCACCCATTTGAGTGCTGAAAAGTAGAACTTTTCAGCATTAATTTTGAAAAGTGTTGCTAGTCGATTCTGTTATTTTTGGTACATAAAAGTAGACTATTTCGTCGTTCAAGAATGACAGGAAAGTAAGTAGTTTTACGACGGAATTGCAAAAAAAATATTATGAAACGGGTTATGGACACTAAGTAATAATCGAACAAATTATTGATTTCCTCAGAGTTATTAATAAAATCAACTCTCAAATGTTATACTTTTTATTAAAGTTTTAGTATGATAAAATTCGTCAAAGTTTTCTCATAGATCTAGCCATTTTTACTTAAAATAAATCGAGTTATGAGCGCTTAGAAAAAGTTTTTTTTTTTTAATTTTACATTCAGAGGAAATAATATGTCATGACCATGAGTGAAAATCGTCATAATTTAATATTAGAATTTGTCAAAAATATTGTAAAACAAATCAATCCTAAGTCTAACTGTTAAGGACAGGTAATTTTGTGTTCCTAGTTTACATATGGAATCATCACGTCGGAATGGCGGAACCGCGACCCCCCCGAGGGAGAGCAAAACCTCCCAGCCACCACACATTTTCTCGCGCACTCATCAAAAGCAATTCACACCGCCCGCCGCCGCTGGCCAAAGTCGTAAAAAACCGCGATCTGATTCCGATCCTCCGCGCCACCGGTGCGAGAGGGATGTCATTTTTGAATTGTTTTTTTTTGGTTTCTTTTTTTCCCTCCCTTCTCGAAAGCAATAAACCCCACAATTGACGATGGTGTGATCTCTCGGAGGTGATACACATCACATTGTACCTCGCCGGTAAGCATGCTTGGTCTTATTTTGACGAATGTATGTTTTGTGATTACAAAAAAACCGGTGCCCTCAAAAGAAGTGGGGCCTCACGGAACAATCCTTGCAAACACTCTTGAGATTTAAACAGAAAAGTACCGTTTCTGGTTTTTGGCACTAAATCTGTGCCCCGGACAAGAACAAGCCGTTGAGAGTGGCGATGTTAACGAAAAAAAAAACAATGACTTGTACAACAATCATAATTGCTCTGGTTTTGTTTCCTTCTCTACTTGAGATGACCCGATAAGCTCACTCCACCAGAGCTGGAGGAGGCTAAATCCAGTACAGAGTTACGATTGGGGGGCCTCGTAACCCCGCAAACTCCCGATGTGACCATGGCGAACAAACAAAACCGTCCGGGACGGGACTCCTCCGAGCCATCTGGACGGATTGATGAGGAGCGCGTGTGGCCATTAGAAAAAAAGACCCACAAAAGCGTGCTAAATTGCAGGGAAGAAACAATTACTCTCATTTGTCGGTTCTTTTCCGATTCGGCACGTTTTTTTTTCTTCTTTCTACTGTCTCAATCGATCGCCTGGATCAGGGCGCGCGAAATGAAGGAGGAATCGATCAGTCGATCACCAGCGTCCAACTCAACAACGGATCAAACCAAGACGACAGGTGAGGTGAAAATAGATTTTTGTTGTTCTTTTGAGGTTTGCTCTCTCCCCCATCGGGAGTACCACAAACCACAACCACCACATTGGCCCAGAGCAGGCAGCTGAAGTTGTACAGGTCCAAGCTGCGCGTTGCGGTTTGCAATGGGATTGGAGCACGTGTCTTTTGGGGTAGAATTAATCACTGTTGGTGGCTGGTGAGCGGTTTAATCGAAGTAAATGGTTCAGCGGGTTAGCTGATTTAAACGTTTGAACGAAATAAATTGTTTCGGTTTCGAAAGAAGGGAACTCAACTCAAATGAAGGGGTCGAATTTCAGATTTTCAATTACAGAACAACGAGGTTCACCGAGTTGGGTAAATACGACGAGTGTTGAAAAAATCAAGTTTTGCAGTTCAATACAATTTTTTTTTTGCAATTCCGTCGTGAAACTATTTACTTTTCCTGCCATTCTCGAACGACGAAACTTAAAGCCTACTTAACTCTACCAAAAATAACAGCATCGAATTGTAACCGTTTTAAAAACAAATGCTGAAAAGTTCTACTTTTGAACACTGAAACAGATGCTGAAAAGTTGAACATTTCAGCACTTGTTTGGAAAAGTAATACTTTTCAACATTTATTGACTAAATCTATGGACATTTGACTTATAATTCTGTTCAAATGTACGAAATCTTTTTTTTTGCAACTTGTTGCATAAACTACTATTTTGCAATACCGAAAAACAGTGGAATTATAAGTGAAATGTTCATGTATTTTTTTTAACGTTTGAATCAAAAAAATGTTGTAAAGTATTTCTTTTTGAAACACTTTTCAGCATCCATTTCAGTGCTGGAAAGTAGAACTTTTTAGCATTTATTTTGAAAAGTGTTACTATTTTGTTATTTTTGGTACAGAAAAGTAGGCTTATTCATCGTTCAAGAATGACAAGTAAGTAGTTTCACGACAGAATTGCAAAATAGTAATTTATGCAAAAGTTCAACTTTTCAGCAACCATTTGAGTGCTGAAAAGTAGAACTTTTCAGCATTTATTTTGAAAAGTGTTGCTATTCGATTCTGTTATTTTTGGTACAGAAAAGTAGGCTATTTCGTCGTTCAAGAATGACAGGAAAAGTAAGTAGTTTCACGACGGAATTGCAAAAAGATTTTTTTGTAACTCTATCGTGACATTGCTTACTTTTCCTGTCATTCCCGAATGACTGAACGGCCTAGTTTTCTTAGCTTGTATTGAAAAGTAATACTTTTCAATGTCATTTTGATTTAAATTGATTAAACACATGGTCGTTTGACTTAATATCCCATTCAAAGGGTGTTTTCGAAATTGCATAAAATGTTGTATGCAACTCTTAGCAAAACTTGATTAAAAAAACTCGTCATTTTAATTCAATGATGTTTACCGAGTACGACTCGTGTTGAAAACCTACTTTTTGCAATTCCGTCTTGAAACTTCCTATACCTACGTGAAATGCAAAAAAAATTAAGACTTTAATTTTCTACAATTGTTTCGTCAGACAAAAATGTCGAAACAAACTTTAAAACGAATTTCAATTTCAAAACAAAACTTCGCTTGTCTATGATAAGTTATGGTAAAATTGCCTGTTTATATCGGCTTTGTCCAACAATGTTATGTATTTTCCCTGTCAGTGTCGAGTTGCCAAAATTTTATTTCTAGATTTTATGTTTGAAAAGGCTTATAGGCCCTTTTAAAAAACTCTAGATTTTTTACAGTAATTTCTAAAAACGCCATTGCTAATTTTATTTGAGGCTGTTGTCTAACCCTCGTTCAATTTTTTTCAACGTATACTGTTGCATTTATAATCAAATAGGCATTATTAACAATTTTGATTTTTGAGAACTCCGACGCGAAAGTTTAAGGAAAAAATGTGATCATGAACTTTTGAAAGCTGCCCATTTTTTTGTTTTGATGTATTCAGCATTTTGTGATAATTTTGCCTCAACATAAAACAACAAATGCAAACAAATTTAATAAATCATAAAAAATCTAACATGGACAAACTCAAAAATCCATAGAAATCACTTGCATAGAAACAAAATCTAATCCACACGGGCTCTATATTGCCGTTTATAGCCATTTTTTAAACCTCAACTTCCGAATGTATAAGTTAAGTCCTAGTTTAGATTTTGAATCAGGTGAATATAGTATTATTGAACTATTTAGAAATATTTTATACTATTTTATTACAGTTGAGTCGCTTCACCTAACAGATTTTTATTTAAAAGAAATCATTATAATTCTAAGATAATTCAACTATTTTTTTGGTTTTCTTTGTTGAGCGTAAAAACAACCGGTCACACAACAAGGCATAAGAAACTGTGCTCACCCTTAAGTACAGATATGCTAGTTTTCTAAAACGTTCTTGGCAAAATCTAAGTTTGCAAACATCTTTTTCTACGTTTACTAATTATTATTTAATAATTTATGTATTGCTCATTAATTAACTTTTTAACGCTTTCATTGATTCCACGGCAACCACCGAACTGAATTTCAAACTTTCTTAGCAATAAACCCTCCCCAAAACCGAGCCGGCGGCACCATCAAAGTTGTCCAGTTTGTTCGGTATAAATCGTAAGCAAACAATAGTCCCGCGCGCGCAAACAACCGCCTTTTCCGTGTTTTTATTTCGCGCCAACTTTCAAGCGCAACAGCAATTAAAAGCAGAGCCTGCTGCGCTTGGTCTGTGTGGTGTGCCCTGGTTCAGAACCTAGAATCTCCGAAACTTTTATTTCGAGACTCATCATCAAAGCTAGCCGCGCTCCTCACCCAGTGAGTCGAATTGCTCAAGCGGGCGTTAAATGGGCGCGAAATCAACCCCAAACCACGCGTGGAGTTCGAGGAGGGGTCATCCTTAAATGAAGCGTGTCTGTGCCTGGCCTGGTACGACCGACATATAATCAATGCTTAGGTTCTGATGAAATCACGGTAATAGCGGACGGACGGACGAACGGCCACCACACAAAACACAACCCTAACCGTGTCTCCTGGGAGTTCCTGAACTCCGGGCCTGAACTCAACTCGGTGCGGTGCCGCACCGGTCAGGCAATCGATATACCACGAGCAGGCAAAAAGGCCACATCAAAACCGGCAGAAGGAGCACACGATGAGAAGGAGGGAGGAAAAAAAATCAAGTGTAAAATGATTCTCCTGGCCCTCAGAAGTCAATCTCACTCGTTTCAAAGCTTGTTAATAAAAGTTTCCTATAATTTTTGCGCCTTGCTTGGGAAATGTTTCTAGTGGGAATACGTTCATAAATATATTACTCTCGTTGGCTCTGCTTTTCGGAAATATTATAACTGAGCTTTCTCTCCCAGTCAGTCTCGGGGATGTTGTTTTACCGGCATTCTGGCCGAGATATAGGCCTCGACGAAAAAAGGAAAAATTTCGGAACGGAACGTGCTGGACGAAGGTAAAGTTCGAAGCCACTATGTTGGCAAAAGGTTTCAAGCTGGGCGTGGAAGGGGGGACGAGGTGGCAGACAAACACTTTCTGGTCGTCCTCGTCGAACAAGCCCGGTGCCAAAAGGATCCTACACCGAACCCGAAACCAACCGGCCCCCGCATCGAGTGGGTGTGTGTGTGTGTGCGAAAGAGAAAAGTCATTTCAATTTCTATGTATCCTTTTGGGGTACTTTGGAGCCTGATGGGACACAGAGGAACAATTCAATTACTCCCCTGAGAGTGAGCAGAAATTTCAAATACAGAAATATATAACGTATATAAATACAAACACACTCACACACACTTTCCCCCTCTCGACCTTCATGCTTCCTCACCTTCACCCCATTGCTGACACACTTTTCCACCCACAATACTATCGAGAAATTAAAAGTGAGAGTGTGTGCGTGCAACATGGAGTTAAACTTTTCAAAGTGCCGTGGTAATCTTCACAGCAACTTCTCAGAAAGTTTAACTCCATGTTGCACACACTCTCACTTTTAATTTCTCGATTTTCCACCCTCACTTCAACCACGTTCGTCGTCGGAGAATCGGGTGCTCTCGTCTCGATGCTCAAACTCTCCCATGACTCACTCTCACCACACACTTCACGTGGTTTTGCTCTTTTCCATGCCTGCCAGCCAGCTGAGCCTGCTGTGTGTTTACAAACAGAGAGCGACAGAAGTAGCAAAAGGTTGAGATTGTTCATTTTTCGCAAACAGAGAAGAATCTGACGGTGAGAAATGAGCAGCACTGAGCGACAGGAAATGTTTGAGCGATGTGACGAGCTGCAGGGTTTATCTGAATGGGAGGGAGGGGGGGGGGGATCACACAATCAGGTTCGATGGACAGGATTCGAGGAGTGTCCCGAGAGGGATGCGATGGTCGGAATAGAGCAAATTTAGTTTAATATAAATTAATCGATTTCTAAAAATTGGGCATTTAAATGCAGTGGTGTTATTACAGGTTTAAATATCAAAAATGCCTCTATCGAAGTCTGCGATCTAAAAAATTCGCCAAAAAACAAATGTTCAACCAATTTTAGATCTTTACAGGCATTGGAGTTCTTCTTTTATAAAATGAAAGGGTTTTGAATTTAAAAGTATACAATATGAAAAAACAAATTAGACATGGCAATTAAAAAAGGTCATTATTGGTGGTAGAGTAAAAAAGTAAAGTAAAAAGTAAAAGCGAATTAAAATACTAAATTTGAAACACACAACACATAAAAGAGAACAGTAAAGTTTTTCGTGGAACATAAGTTGCTCAAAAACATTTCCTAAACGCAGAGAAATAATCATTTTCGATTATAATTAATGATTCATCAGCGAAATATTCTTATTGCATAAATGATTTTGGCGTCCATGCGTAACGTCAATTCAACAGCTTTTTTGACCGAGAAGTCTGAGTTCAACTTTTCACATTTTTGTATAACAACAACGTTGACGTTTGACAAGGTTCTGAAAAGTTAAATTTTGCGCAACTCAAATGAGTTTTCTAATGAACTTTTCAGTACATTTTTTGAGCGATAAAAAAACAAGCCATTTTGTCAGCAAAAAAAAAAAGATAGCAAAAGTCAAACTTTTCACCACTCTCTTGAAACAAAATCTTAAAGTTTAATTTTTCAACGCTCATACTGACGGCGCCTTGAAAACAGTGACAAGCAAACATCATTCAACGTAAAAAGCTGAAAAAAAAATTCGGCCACGGTATCAACATTTTAATGAAAAAAGTGCTTTAAAATGCAAAAAAAAAACAACTTAAATTTGAATACGTGTAAAATCCCTTGACAGCATCAAAAAAATCATTTGTTTTGCTCTTAGATCAAATGTTTATTTTCAAACTTCTAAGAACTGACGTCAATTTAAATATTTATTTAAGATTTTATGCTACCCTCGCTGAAGAAATCTTTTTATTGCATTTTTTTTATTTTTTTGTGAATCCCGACTAGCCTTCTGTTTTTATTTAGTTTTGTTGGTAATAAACAATAAGATGCTTGAAATTAGTGTTTTTTTTGGTAAAAATCAAATGTTAAACATAATGTTTCGCTTTTACCTTTATTTGAAAGCTTTTATAGCGATCTTCTGAACGATGTACCGACCAACTCAAAATTTTAATTTATAATTTATATCATTATTTTGAAGAAAAACATTGGCCTTTAAATCCACAAATTCGGAACACTTTTTTCTTATTGATGTAAACTAACATTAGTGTTCTCCAGAAGTGCGTATTGTTAACAAAATAACTATATCTTTGTTATGCTTTTATGAATTGTATGATATTTTTGTGAAATTGTCCGTAGATCGGGTACAGTAATATCCCACAATTATGGATGCAGTGTTTAGCTGCTCTTCATAAAATAGCCTTTAAATGATGTTTTTTTTTGTAAAAACAAAAAAACTGTAAAATGAAGGTCCTAATTATAGTAGGGCCAATTCATAAATATTGATAAATTACCACAATATTCCAAATATGTGGGATGATTGTAAAAAACTGAATTTGAAATTATTAGGCGTGTTTTGTTTTTGTAAAAAGAGAATAACTATTTGGTCCTCAAAAGGCAAAGCTAATTTTTAATTATTCAATGTTGGATTTTCCAACTGTTTTGCTCCCAATCCCACTTAATTCGGGATAAGATTTCCAAGATTCGACAATCTGTACCTCTCCAAAGCAGCAGCAGGACCAGCTGTAGGAGAGTGTGTCGCACTTTGTTTCATTTCATACCGTCTAATTTATTTATTTTTATTGGACAACCTGATCCAAATGCCGCCCAAAGGGGTTCTCGCTCTCTCTCTGTAAACCTCATGAAAAGCCATCACTCTTTCGTTTAAGGAGCAACGGCAACAACCCCCAACCCGGGTCGGTCGTCGGCGTTGGTCCAGGTTTTTGTCTCTCCTGGTAGATTATTCTCGGTGATCAATTGGGTAATAAAAATGATAACTGTTAGATATAGTATCTCTTGCATGGAATTGGAAAGGAAATGCCATTCTAAAGGGCCTTCACATGTGTGAGTTTGAGGTGGCAGGTTTGGCCGTTTGAAACACACACAGGGGCAACGTGTGCCGGAAGATGCTGCTGCTGCTGCTGCTGGTGGGAGTGGGTTAGCTCCCATGAGGGAAATAATTTCCTGATGTAACCAAGTTTGCTGGGTAGGGGGGAAGCCCGAGTTTGGCGCGAGGTTGGAAGTGAGTGTGAAAGAGAATGAACGTTATGATTCCAGGGTATGGGGTAGGGGGAATTTGCTTTTCGGGCAGCATATAAGCATAATGGTTTGCATACATTACTGAGGTTTTCCGACAAGACACTGCGGACACTATCCGGCAAGATGCTAACGCAGAAGGGATTCCGATATGTGTTGCCAAAGTATTTGGAAAATCTCGATAATTAATTAAGTTTTCGGACAAGCGTTCATCGTGTGGCGTCTTGAGTGTGCGATAATTGCTACGTGACAGCGTTCCGCTGGGCCCATTTACCCATACGAAACCCCGAACAACGAAGAAACAATCCTTTTCCGTGCCGCGAAGGAAAATAACTGCCGAGGATAAATTCCTCTCCGGAATTCCAAACGACCCAGGCTCGATTAAACTATCGCGTTACCACCTTTTGCAAGCGGAACGATTCGACAATGAAACTCCCTTTTTTCGCTTCTAAAAAAATCGGTCCGTAGACGAACAAAAAAATCAATCGCAATTGCTCTCCACAGGATCCAAAACGATAAAAATCATTCCAAAACAAGGCGGTCTGTTGTTCTCTCGTCAAGCACCACGCACAATAAATAAACAATAAAGAAATCCCCGCAACAATACCGAATGAAATAATACAAGTAATGAAGAGGATGCTCCTTTTTTGCTTGCTTGCTCCCTATTCACCCGGCTAACTTGATATCGCAGTAGTCGACGACGAAGAACGTGGTTGTTCATTGATTCAAACGTGCGCTTACTGCGATTGCAATCTTAATGGTTGGAAGATTTTTTTTTCCTGTATGTTAATTGTAGTAGGCCGTGAATGTCCCGCAAAGGTGGCTGGCACCTTCTATTCTGTTGTTTTTTGTTGTGCGAAGGATTACCAAACTGACAAAAACATAACTCAAAAATCCTTAGCTTAGCGTGTTGATTATGGGCTGAGCCCGGAATGAGGCGACAAACCTGCGATCTGCTGGGGCGGATGGGATCGCCTTATCTTACAAAAATATCAAATGTCGGGGCTTTGGTTTGTTTGGTCCCTTTGGGTTCCCATGTCCTTGGATGTTTTGTGCAGACATTCCATTGGGGGATGAATAAAACGTGCGGCTAAATGGGCTAAATGCATCATATACAGCCTTATTATGTTCTTTTGGTTGGAAGCTGGAAGAACACCACAACAGGTGGAATACAAAAACATCATTGTTTTACATGGTTGAATGACAATTTAATCAACAAGAATTCGAGGTGAACGGCTTAGATGAATCTAGTAAGTAGGAGAGTTTGGTGTAATATGAACAGTGGAGGGAATTTGGACACCTCTTTTAAAATCCATTTTTCTTCAGATTTAAAATGAAAACGGTAATGACAAAACCAGTAGGACTGGTACTGGCCTAGAAGTACGAAAAAAATTGGAATAGGTAGTTTTGGAACAATTTGTAAAAGATTCCGAAGGTACTTCCTAAAATCCTGCCAGGCATAAAACTGAACATTTATTAATTATTGATTGCAATTTTCAAAGGTTTTGAAAAGTCAAAATACTTTTAAAAAAAATAAAGGAAGCACAGGAATTTGAAAAAAAACTTTCTTTATTTTATTATATTTATTATAATATGTAAAGGGCCACTGAATTTAAACTGAAATATTTATCCATTTTGGTTAATAACTTAATTTATAAACCTGTCCTTAAAATTCAAATAAAAATTTTCAATTCAAAACGTTTAGAGACTGTACCGCAACCGAAATGTTTGACATATTACACTTATTTTTAATTTAATTTCATTTAATTTTTAATTTACTTTGCAAAAGATAATTTTTTGTTTACAAAACCAGCTAAAGGCACAAAAGAGCAAAAAACAATAAAATACAAATAAATAATACTTAAAAACAAGCTCAAGTGTATAATAAATGTATGTCTTAGAATTTCCGATTTCCGTCAACTGGGAGAGGACCAAGACAAATGATTTGAAAAGGACAACTGTTTAACCATGTTCTTGCTCATTTTATTTTTATTTATTTTTATTGATTTCAAAACTAGAAACTGTAAACTGCTCTAGACCTACAAGAAAAGCAGTTATTCGTATATAGTCCAGATTCGATCCGAAGCTTCAACTATCCAAGGATTCGATTGTCTGAAGTTTGATTACCCCAAGGTTTGTATAGGGCTTCGGATATTCGTATTTCGCATTTTTTTTATTTTCTTGCTATTAACATCAATTTCGACCAAATGTCAGTCAAATTTGAGTGGTATTTATTCAATATTTCATCACCGCCATTTCGGCCACCATCTTAGATTTAAAAATTCTAAATCACTTCAGCATAGTTTAAGCTCGACAGTCAAAATCATCCAACGAAAAAAAAAAAGTAATTCGATTACTCAAATATTTTTTTCAAGCTTTTCGGACCATCGAGACTTGACTGTATTGAACAAATTTTGTTTTACAAGAAAAAAAAGTACCATATTTTTGTCAAATAAATTTTAGAATTTTTATGTTCAGTTTTTTTTTTATTTTTCTGGCTTCTGGCTTCTCCAACTCCAAAAAATCGGGAGTCTGGGACCCCTTGGTCATCCCTCATATTCGCAACAGTTTACTGATCGACCAATAATCAAAAAATCATAGCAAATCGATAATTGAACTTAAGATTCGCTTCTACCTTCATTTGAAAGCTTTTCTTGCGACCTTTCAAATATTGTATTGACCAACTGAAAATTTTAACTTTTACATGGAGTTTTTGATAACGCTTTGACCCTTGAAATCAACAAATTTGGAACACGGATGTAAACAATTTTGGTTCTCTCCATGAGTACATAATTTTTACAAAATAATGACATAACTTACTAAAACCAACAAAATTCAAGCTTAGTTATATTCTATGAATGGTCTGATAACTTTTTATGCAAAAATATCAGTTAAACTCAGGTGTTCCACAATTGTGGGAGGCACAATAACATCCCACAATTATGAAACAGGCAATTTGGAGGCAGTGTTTTGCTGCTCGGAATAAAATCGTCTTGAAATACAGTTTTTGTTTAAAAAGTACTACTTTTACTAGTGAAATAACAAGAGAATTTCAAATAAAGGTCCTAAAAATAGTAGGGGCGACAGAAATCATGCATTTGGCATGCTATTGACAAATTATCACAAAAGTGTTCCGAATTTGTGGGTGTTCCGAATATTTGGGATGACTGTACTGCCCACCATTGAAAAAATGGCTAATATCCACTTTTGACAAAAACGAGATATTAGCACCAGGTGGTAGAGGATGTTCCAACGCATCTTCTGGAACTTGAATTTTACTGAAATAATGCTTAGACTTGGCTGCCGATGCGAAAAACCAAACGGCTAATATTCCACTCTTATGGGAAATTGCCTTGACGGAGATTTTGTCAAAATCACTAAAACGCGTTTTTCTCGGAATACTTGATTTGGCATAATAGCCGAATTTTCAATTATGGGCAGTGTACACAATTTTAAAATACATATTAAGAGCGAGTTTTTCACCAATGTGTAACAGGTCGTATCGAGGTGCTCCGATTTGGATGAAACTTTCAGCATTTTTTTGTCTATACATGAGATGAACTCATGCCAAATATGAGCCCTCTACGACAACGGGAAGTGGGGTAAAACGGGCTTTGAAGTTTGAGGTCCAAAAAACATAAAGAATCTTAAAATTGCTCGCATTTCCGTAAAACTTCATCAATTCCAACTCTCTTAGATACATTCGAAAGGTCTTTTGAAGCACTTCAAAATGTGCCATACACAGAAAAAAATATTTCTGTAAATTTACATTATTTATCATGTACCAAAAGGTATCATGATAATTGATGTATATTTACATTAGGTTCATTGGAAATTTACATTAGATTCATTGGAAATTTACATTAGTTTCGAAAATTTACATTAGTTTTCGAATTTACATTACTTTTGGAATTTACACTAGTTCAAATCAACTAATTCTGATTAGCCAATGGGAATGAGAAGCTCGACTTGGATTGCAGTAGGAAAAGGGTGTGGCCTATGTTCTATTTTAAAATGAGTGAAGCGAGCAGCAAAAGAAATTATGATTTAAAAAATTGTTTCACAGGTAGGGGACGCTTTCTCGTCGAAGGCCAAGTGGAATAACGCTGGACTGGAATCGAACGGACGACGGGTAGGATGTTCGGTGTTACTGCTGCTACCCGCTGCCGACTGAGCCATCTTCGCATTTTATAAACGAGCGGCTAAAGCATCAACTTGTTCAGGGCGAGGCTCAGGCAGTGGACCAGCGAAGTATGAGAGCGATAGAAAGAGAACCAAATATTACTATTTTTAGTTCGGGTAGTTTTGAAGTCAACGTTTGGCAGAAATACATTGGATATATGATTTACATTGAATAGGAATTTACAGGAAGCCGAACACGGGTAGAAATTCATCAGATTTGAGTTTCCATGCTCAACGTTTCCATTAGATTCATGATTTACATTAGATTTAGATTTACATTAGAGTAATTTCCATGACTTTTTACTCTTTACATTATATTTCAACATTACATTGAGGGAGTTTACATAAGAAACAGTAATTACGTGCTGTGTAAATTTACATATTTTTTTCTGTGTAGACATCCAGGATTGGTTCGACTTTTTCTCTTAGCTTTTGCAAATTACTGTCAAAAATGGATTTTTTTAAACCCTTAATATCTTTTTGCAACAGCCTCCAACAACCATACTCCCATAGGTCAAAAGATAGGTAATTATATGGACTATAAGCCTACGGAAATAACTTTTTGGCCAATCGCAGTTTTTCTCATAGTTTTTCGATTTTTCTAGAACAAACATTTTACAACGTTAGTTTTTGCCCTCTATGCCGCCATAGCGGCACTTTTTGGTCTCAATTTTGTCATATTCGGAATCCTCGGACAATTTCACGTAAGTTAGAAGCATTGGAGTTGTAAATTTGATTGGAAAAATTGCCATTTAGAATGAATTAAAATATTTTTTAACAATTTGTTTAATTAGGGGTAAAACAGATTTTCGCCTACTTGATACAGTATTTGACGTATTGATCACAGGGTAAATAAGATCTATTTCTTTATTCAAAAATGTTTTATTTAATTAGATTTTAAATCAAATTTACAAATCCAATACTTCTAACTTACGTGAAATTGTCCGAGAATTCCGAATATGACAAAATTGAGACCAAAAAGTGCCGCTATGGCGGCTTACATAGCAAAAACTAACGTTGTAAAATGTTTGTTGTAGAAAAATCGAAAAACTATGAGAAAAACTGCGATTGGCCAAAAAGTTAATACCGTAGGCTTATGGTCCATATAATTACCTATCTTTTGACCTATGGGAGTATGGGTGTTGGAGGCTGTTGCAAAAAGATATTAAGGGTTTAAAAAAATCCATTTTTGACAGTAATTTGCAAAAGCTAAGAGAAAAAGTCGAACCAATCCTGGATGTCTATGGCACATTTTGGAGTGCTTCAAAAGACCTTTTGAATGCATCTAAGAGAGTTGGAATTGATGAAGTTTTACGGAAATGCGAGCAATTTTAAGATTTTTTAGGTGTTTTGGACCTCAAACTTCAAAGCCCGTTTTACCCCACTTCCCTTTGTCGTAGAGGGCTCATATTTGGCATGAGTTCATCTCATGTATAGAAAAACAAATGCTGAAAGTTTCATCCAAATCGGAGCACCTCGATACGACCTCTAGAACAAACCGAGCAATATTTACAAATACTGCCTCTTAAGTGAAAAACACAGCCAAAGTTGAACTCAGAAAAATGACATTTAAAAAAAAAACATTGGCAAAGTCACATAAAAAAGTGGAACTTCCAACCCAATTTTTTTCTTTAATTTAAAGATTTCTTCTTTCCAATGCTTTTTAAACATAAAAAAATGGTTGAAAATTGTTTTTTGGTAAATTTTTAGATCGAGGCCGCTTAGAGGCTGAGTTGGATTATAGAAAAAATACGTTTTTCATGAAAATTAACATGTTTCGTGAAACAATATGAAATGAAAATTCGGACCGGTCAATCCCCATTAAAACGCGTTCTCTCTATTTTGCCGTAGGGAAACTCGTTACTTGTGACTGCTGTATTCTCAGAAAGGCAATAAAGAGCTCCGCACACCACATTTGCCCACGGTATTATCCTTTTTTGTGCCACGTACCACCGCATTCCAAAAAAAAAACCCAAACCAAAAAGTGTGAAACACACCACGATAGAAAGAAAATATTTCCCACCTCGCGCAAAACCACCCCCTCTAGAGTGTGCCACGTGATAATGAGAAAAGTGAGAACAGAAAAAAAGCTCAGCCGTGATAGCAATAAACGGTTTTCCGAGTCGCGTGCTCGCGCCCTCTGCTGCTGGCTGGTGGGTGACATCAGCCGAGGATGATCCCGCAGCATCCAGTAGACCGACCGCCCAGCAACGCACTTTCTCACTCGCTGTGTGCGTGGGAGGATGGTTATTGTTATTACACTTCAGAGCGGTACGCATCGCCCCCCAAAGGCACCAAACCGAACCGAACCGGGTTTTCCATGGCCAGCCAGAACCAAAACCCGGACCAGAACAACCACTCACTCTCCTCGGTGGAGCAGCATACATAAATTTATCTCATCCCCACACCACCCACAACCTCTCCCTGTGTCTCTCTCTAGTGATGCTGCTGGTGGCAACACGAAATAAAATGTGTGTAGAGATACATAAACATTTGCAGAAATAAATTATCTTCTAGGGGTTACGAATGTAGTTAGGTAATATTGAAATCACTCCCAAGCTTCAGGTGAAAAGGCACCCAGGAGTGTCGTGGCCGTTTCAAAGACACCCAGTACACCGATACAAAACCGGGGCCAAAACTTGGCACTGCTGGCACATTGGCCCTGTCTGTCTCTTTCATCCCCACAGCGAGCTCTCAGCTCTGTCGGGCTCGTTTCAACAGCCAGAAAGTGAGGCTCTCTTTGGTGGTGTTTGGGCTCGAAGGAACGCACCACTGCCTGTTGGTCCGCACAGGTTATGGCCCTGTCGAGAAATCGTCTCCACATTAAAAATAGAAACTCGCTCATCCCGTTGTCAGCGCAAACTTTTCCTCCTGCAGCCAAATAATTAATGCACCACCCTATAACTCTACCACTCCCAGCAGCACCTAAAGATTTCAGAGATTATCTTCCGATCAATCTTAATTATGCCCGCCAGATGTAAATTCATCACCCAAAAGTGGAAATCAAACATCCACCAACACTGTACGGTCTAGTAGGCCGGATGGAATAATTGATGCACCTCTCGCTAATAAAGCACGCTCGCTGAGGGTGGGTGGTTTAGGGGGGAGGGAATCGAATCCCTATCAAACAGAAAGGGAAAACGAATTTCGAAACCACGCAACGAATGGTGTCGTCATTATTCTTGGAGGAGTGATTCTTGGCTGCATGATGGGAAAATATCTCGGGTTTTGGTCTGAATTAATTAATGAATTAATTGAATTAAAATTTTGATACTGAAGTTCTATAATAATAACGACAGTTCTATCGTTATCATTGGGACGAAAACGATAATTTATCGTTATATTTAAAATTTTACCTCGTTTGATAACCATACTGCAAATAATTTATACAAACACGAAATTCGCTTAAAAATAAAACCCAAATTGCGACATAAGAAAATTTGAGTATTTTTGCATAAAAACACTATATTATGAAAACTTCAGTAATCAACCAAAAATATTCGATAAAGCGAAAATATATACAACATTTCGCTTCGTTTGATACCCATACTGCAATAATGAAAATTTGAGAATTTTATGAAAATTTGAGTATTTTACAACAAAATATTTATGAAAACAAAAATGCATAGACAATTTACCTCGTTTGATATCTACAGTGCGAGTTATGAAAATTTCAGTATTTTCAAAAAATACGATATTTTGTGAAAATTGTAATGTTTGCAAAAAACACTATTAAGGGGTTTCATACATGTAAATCAGCAAAAATGTCAGAGGTTGGTTTGAGCACAAACTTATTTTTTTTTTCAAAATCCCTTTTCAGGGCATTAAAATATACATTATCATCTATTGACAAAACAAATTTGAAGACAGTTGGTCGTATCATAGCCGAGATAAAGCTATTTGAAGTTAGCAGTTTCAAAAAACTGGTGCCACGATATCTTAACACTGCCTTGACCAAATCTGCTCAAAATTTTGGTGAAGACTCCTTAAACCGTTCCTGTGTGCATGACGAAGGCTGATTTTCAAAAAACTTATTTTTAAAAAAGCTTAAATATTTGTGTTTTTCATGTAAAAAATCGTTACTTTTTGATTTTTGTATTTTTCAATTTCAATTCAATTCGGTTTTATTGGTGAATAATCAAGATACAATGAGTTATTTTGAAGTGCATAACAGAGTTTTGGAGTTCCTTACAGCTGTGTGTTGCATCATAATCCATTTAGGAACAATTATTTCTTTAACTAAGGCACTAGCAAGAGTAAGAAAAAACTATAAAAAAACTTACAGAAATTGCAAAGGAAAGGGGATAGAGGAAGAGAAAGCTTAATACTAGATCACAGAAAATTTATCCTTTGTAGATGTGTTTGATCATCAGTTCCCCAAGGGCCAGGAATTGTTCTGCCTTGTTCCGGCAGCTCCGAAACCGCGTCATCATCTCCCCCGCGAGAGCAAAGAACTCCGGCAGGGTGAAGAGATCTTCCCGGTGACTTCTTGCTGGGCCGTACTGCCGCTACCGGCAGCGACCACGCTGGCGAACGAACGCCCCCAACCAGGAGGGAACGCTGAATTTTCCGCTGGAACCGTACGCTGTCCAGCTGCAGGAACGGCTGCGCTCGTACTTCGCTGAGGAGGGTGGGACGCTTTCTTTTTTCTCTTTTCCTGCTCCTCGAGGTAGGCCTTGCGCGCGACGCATCCGCGGTAATTGCCGGTATGGTTGCCGTCACAGTTCGCGCACTTTACGCGCGGCTTGGTTTGTTCTGCCTTGTCCCCCAAGTCCGCCTTTCGTGGCAGTGCGCACGCCTCCGAGAGGTGTGACTCACCGCACTTCACGCAGCGGGGCCGGAGGTTGCAGTTCCGCGAGCCGTGGCCGAATTTCTGGCAACGGTGGCATTGCGCTACGTCCGTCGGGTTCTTGGTGTAAAACCGCCAGTTTACCCAAAAACCGTCCAACGTTTTAGTCCGCCGCAGGTCTTGGATCTTGACGGTGCCGCGGTCGAAGTACAACAGGTACAGTGTGTGTGTACCTGTTACCGTTGTCTTGCGCGAGAGCACTTTAATCTCCCGCGGTTTTATTCCAGCGTCGGAAAGGTGACCCTTCAGGTCGGAGATCGGACGGTCTTGATAACCCTGCAAGACAACCTTAACAGGGGCTTCTCGGGGTTGAATGTGTAGAAGTTGAAGTTGCTACGCTTCAATTCTTCAAACACCAGGTCAAAATTCTTTTGGTCAGTGTGATCACTTGCACTGCCGACTTACCGATTTTCAGACAATATCCGAGGCCTTCCAGCAACTCGTCAACATCGTCCGCTAACGTGTCCAAAACAAAAATTGAGGTGGTCTACGTTCCGCTGGAGAGTTGTTCTTTTTGACGTCGGCACTTTTTTCCGTGCACGACCATCATCGTCGTCGTCGTCGTCGGTAGTGCTGCTACCGTCAGAGTTGTTATTTTCTTCGTCGTCGCTCAGCATCTGGAACTCGTTCCTGATGGGGATGTTGGCGGATGTTGATGTGCCACTGGTCGTGGCACCGGAAGTACCGGAACGGGTTCGCACTGGTGATCTTGGGACATATCCAGGATGTAGTAACTTTTTATTTTTGTATTTTTATAAAAAGAAAAATTTTAAAATCGGGCTTCGTCATGCACACGGGATATGTCTTGAGAGTCTTCACCCCAAATTTTAGCCGATTTGGTCCATCCCATCTTGAAATATCGTGGCACCCGTAAATCAACTCGGTGTTTCGAGAAAAACGATCAGAAACTTTTACAGTCCGCTTTGCGCACGGCAAAATGTTGAGCTTTAAATCGTCTCTAACTCAGTTTAATTATGTAATATCTTCATGAAACTTTCAGGAGTGATTGAAAATCACCTTTTAAGTGGATTTAAAACATTTTCTGTAATATGAAATTAAGTGAAAATGGATACAAAATTTTGCTTAGTTTGATACCCGTATTGTTTTGTGAAAATTTTAGTACTTAACAAAAAAACAATAAAAGTAAAAAAGCATACAAAATTTCATTTCATTTGATTTTTTTTTTTCAAAATTCACGGTATTTCGTAAAAAAAATTGAGAATTTTATTTATACTTTGAAACTTACTAAATTATCTAAAAATATACTTGGAAAAAGCATAGAAAATTCAAAATTATTTGGTTGGATTATGTACATATTTGAAAGTTTTTTTTTTATTTTTTATCGCAAGCGTGACAAAGTGTGACAAGAAGGAAAGGGAGGCCTGAGAGACCGTGACGTCACGCTAGATTATTTCTTGTAGTCCTTTCCTCTCCTTGTTTTGTGTTTTTTTTTTTCGTTGCCAGCTCGTTTTACTTTTCGCTCGCGGGCAATGATGGCTCGCGAGCTGCCTCGTTCGCGAGCGTACGGGAGCACAGGCAATCGGCGAGGCAGCTCCTGACTCGCGGCGAGAAATCGAGAGAGAGGAATATTTCTTGCGAGGGTGCAGGAATTCCAACACTGCATTTAACAAAATAAAAAAAATCAATAGACAACATTAAGAAATTATAAACTTTCGCGAATTAACTCCAAATAAACAAAAATTAAATCATCCAGTTTATACATCATGCCAAAATTTAACAAAAAAAATCAACAAAACAAAACGTGTCGTACTTTTCTAGCGGGGTTGGAGCCAGCGTGACAAAGTGTGAAATAAGGGGAGGAGGGGGGTTAATTTTAGCCGATTTTAGAGTGACATACTCTATGGATGACGCCTAATCGGCACAAACAGCGCTTTTTCAGCAGATTTGCAGCTGAGTTTAGACATTTTATTTCTGTTTTCCAGCTGGACCTTTTCTGTCGTTACTCCAACCCTGCAAAATGTAAAAAAAAAATAATTATTTGCAGACATACTGTCATCAAGGGAGACATTGGGTCTGGGGTGAGATTGGGTCATACAAATTTCAGCATTTTGGTATGACCCAATCTCACCCCCCAGACCCAATGTCACCCCTGATGACGGTAGTCAAAACGGCACTTTAATTTTTCATTAGACATTTTCTAAAGTTAGGCTAACATTTTGGACTTCAATATATTTTGGAGGCTTTGACCACGCTCCAGACAAAAAGATTTGTTTTGTATGGGAATTGCTCACGAAGGGGGAGGGTGGGGGGTCTGAGATTTAAAAAAGTGTTAACGTGATTTGTGGATGCGCCTTAACTCAATTTCAAAATATATTTTCTGCGTGTCATTTTTATTTGAATAAAAATTTTGGCTGTTTATACTGTTTATACTTTGAAATTAAATGAACCTACGAATATAAACTCGCAAACCAATTTCATTTTTTTATAAATAATTGCAATTTAATAATTAAATTAAATTTATCTTTTAAAATCTCTATTTTGAATTAGGGCTTATAAATGTGTTTTTGCAATTCCGTCGTGAAACTACTCACTTTTCCTGTCATTCTTGAACGACGAAATAGCCTACTTTTCTGTACCAAAAATAACAGAATCGAATAGCAACACTTTTCAAAATAAATCGGTGCTGAAAAGTAGAACTTTTCAGCACTTGTTTCAAAAAGTAACACTTATCAACATTTTTTTGATTTAAACGATTTATTGAAAAAATACATGAAAATTTGACTTAAAATATCACTCATTGTGTGTTTTTTGGAATTGCAAAAAATGTTGTATGGAACTCGTTGCAAAACTTGATTTTTTCAGCACTCTTCGTATTTATCCAACTCGGTGAACCTCATTGGATAAATGTACGACTCGTGCTGAAAAAACCCTCTTTTTGCAACTTGTTGCATAAACTACAATTTTCTGTTTTTTTTTCTTCTAGTAAACATTACCAAAAAATCAACCGTGAACACGGTGCTATAAATATTCGAAATGTTCCCACTGTGCACATTTGCAAACTAAGGAGACATTCACCTTAAGGACAATATGAAATGAAACTGTTCTGTTTTGTGAATGAACTCATAGAATCTAAAGAGACATAGAAAGGAGCCGAGCGAGTTCTTCTGTTAGATCTGTGATTGTTTTGGTGTTTATCGTCGACTTAATACCGATTTTTAAATTATACATAACGTCATTCAGTTTGGGACACACCTTTACGAGAGGGCACCTGCCTGTCTGCCTGCCTGCTATCCGATTCATTCAAAGTTTGTGTCTGTGGGCCCATAAAAGAAAGGGATGCTGCGAAGAAGATGAAGTTCCGCTCTATTTGGGATTCCCTCCCTGGATGGCGTGAAATTTGGTGCGGTTTTACTGGGAAATCGCTTTTGTATTATTTATCATTCCTTTTTTCCAATCTCGTTTGCCTTTGGGTGACTGCCGGGTAAATATTTGATGAACCGTCGTACGGATTTCGTACGGTTTCCGTGACACGGGACAAAAATCAAGAAATCGAGGGGAGCAATTATCTAAATAAAAGAGACGACAGTTAAGGACGAGGGTTGCGTTGCATTGTCGTCATTTGTTAGAGCGAAGGTGTGAGGGTTGGGCAAAAAGCAGCGTGTGCAAGGTCATCCCCGGGGGAATAGTTCCGGCTACGGAGTTTGCGATAAGACGCTTGAAGGAGTAACGTCACATAAATCAAGAGCGAATTGGGCACGGAAGAAGTATCCTCGACGAAAAACGGACCGCCACATTCCTGCCAGCAGGTTTTGTCGGCGTATCTTTGACCGGCCCCACGAGACTCTGCACGGTGCTGGTATTGTTCTTAAGACGAAAAGGTAAACCGCTTTAGGAAGAGACCGAAAGATGGGCCACAGTAATTATTCAAAAACACAATGTAAGAGATAAAATTTGCATAGCTCACTCATTCACTCAAAGGTTCGTATAAATCACGTCAAGTGTTTCGTTGTACCCTCTTTCTTGGCGCCAGAGCAACAACTCAAACATTCCCCACAAAAGAAAGACAACTCGGGTGAGTGTGTGTTGTAGTTAATTATTCATCAATGTCCCTTTTTCTTAGGACCTGAGAAAGCGGCAGGTCACCCCTTTGGTTCTGAAGCGAAACCGTGATGCACCACACACTTGGCTAAAAACTATCCTTCAGTACAGATTAGATAAATTGCGGTCGTCTTTTACTTTTGACTTTGTTCCGCAAGAGTGGGTTCTTTCAAGAAGACACAAAATAAACAACTACTCATATAATAATAGGGAATGCAAGAAGAACTGTACTTACCGGAACAGAAGCTCTCCGAGGTGAGATCATCGTCGTTGTAATCGTTGGAATTGATCGAATCATTGTCAAAGAGTTCGTGCTTTATCGGGTCACCTGAGAAAAAAGAGAGAAATTAATCAAGAAAGTGTGTTTAAAACAAACACAAATAAATCGTTTCTAATAATGAACATTAATAAAATATGCGAAATGATTTAAAGGAAATCTAAACTTGTTTGAGCTTTTCACTTTTTAAGAAAAAATCCACTTTTAGGCAAACGACCTTACACAAATTTGTAGTGTAAAAAATCTACTCTTACTCAAAAGTAAGGTATGCACTTCGGAAGAAACCGGTCAAGAAAAAATTCAAATGGGCAGCAGCGGTAGCGAAAGCAAGCCAGAGGGGGTGAAGAAAAGCCCCAAGAAAACGTTTCCTCTCTTTTGTTCTGCCGTTCGTAAAGCTGTTTCTTGACCCCCTTTCTTTTGAAGAGCATACCGGCCCAAAAGTAGAACACATATCTTCATGTTTAGATTTGAGACTGTCGTTAAATATTTTTGTGGAAAATGGCTTTTTCCATATCGAGCTGTCGATTCCAATCGAGCTGCCAAATGAGAGTTCCAGTCCAGCATATAGAGTTTTATTTTTTGAAAAAATATTTTTGTTTTAAAAGCGTTTTTCGATCCAGTTGGCATGCAAATTATCCGTGATGAAAATTCCAGTGAAATTGGTAAATTTTTCACTTTTCTGAAAATCCGGTTTTCGTGCCAAACTTTTATTTTGACAGCCGAAAAACTCACCTTACCTTATCTTATCTACAAACATTGGTTCCAAACGAGCGACAAGAACAAATCTTGCATGATCAAGATTGGAATCACTTTATAATATTATTGATTAAAATACAAGACGAACATTACAAATTTTGCGAAATTTCAAGGACCTTAACGACGTTGTGAAAAGCTCAACTTTACAGCATTGTTATTTCGAAAAGTTCGACTTTTTGCAACTTAAATACTATAATAAACTTTCATGCACTGTTTTAGGCCATAAAAAGAAGGCAAATAAATTTAACCATATTTGAAAAGTTCACAATTTTTAAATGATTAGAAATTTGAGTTTCAGACAACGTGTCTAATCAATTTAAGATTTGTTTATAGCTGAACAAAATTTTCGTACTGCAGCTTATCTGTCTCACGAGTTTGGATATTTTCAAAGATAGCAATTTTCCTTCCCCAAAATCGCTTACATTCTATTAGGAAATTCCCTAGACAAGAAAAGGCACACCAACTTCTAAGTCTACGGTCCAGACATACCCCCAAGTATAAGCCCCTCCACAGGGTAGCTAATAATTATCGAGGGTGGGTACTTCTTCGAAATTTGATTTACCACACCTTATCGGAATCGTCGTCGTCGTCGTCGTCTAGCAGCAGCACAAGACTCTTGATTTTCCAATTCCAGTGCGGTGCGTCCTTCGGGGTCATCGTCGTCGTCTCATCCGCTTGTTTGGGGACCAAAATCGTCATTTTTTATTCATAAATATTTGCGCAGGATGTTTTTCGACTAGCCTGCCAGCATGCCAGCAAAGAAAAGGGTGCAATTTCGTCTTGTTCTTGGGAAATGGCTTGGCCCCAAAACAATCCTGCTTCCGCGTCACTCTTTCGATGCTGCCGACCCTCAATTGGAGTTTGAGTCGAGGGCAAATAAAGCAAAATAAAAAGCAATTTGATTGCGCTGTGAGGAAAAGAAGTTGCTGCTCAAGTGCATTGGCTTAGATGTGCCCCAGCCAGGGATGGTGTGTCTAAGATTTTGTCTTCCAATTTACATAGACGAACCTTTCTTCCGTTGAAGGGGGACGAGCAAGGTGAGCACTGGTTTGTTGTTTTTATTTCTGAACACAATTGTTGAACGGAGGAGCATTGAACACTGGGAGAAGATCCCACACTGAAAGGAGATTTTCGGAAATATAAAACAAAAAATCTAAAAATGCTAAAATCTAAAATTACAAAAATATAAAAATACAAAAACACAAAAATACAAAAATACAAAAATACAAAAATACAAAAATACAAAAATACAAAAATACAAAAATACAAAAATACAAAAATACAAAAATACAAAAATACAAAAATACAAAAATACAAAAATACAAAAATACAAAAAAAATACAAAAATACAAAATACAAAATACAAAAATACAAAAACAAAAAAATACAAAAATACAAAATACAAAAATACAAAAATACAAAAATACAAAAATACAAAAACAAAAAATACAAAAATACAAAAATACAAAAATAAAAAAAAAATACAAAAATACAAAAATACAAAAATACAAAAATACAAAAATACAAAAATACAAAAATACAAAAATACAAAAATACAAAAATACAAAAATACAAAAATACAAAAATACAAAAATACAAAAATACAAAAATACAAAAATACAAAAATACAAAATACAAAAATACAAAAATACAAAAATACAAAAATACAAAATACAAAAATACAAAAATACAAAAATACAAAAATACAAAAATACAAAAATACAAAAACAAAAATACAAAAATACAAAAATACAAAAATACAAAAATACAAAAATACAAAATACAAAAATAAAAAAAATACAAAACAAAAATACAAAAATACAAAATACAAAAATACAAAAATACAAAATACAAAAATACAAAAATACAAAAATACAAAAATACAAAAATACAAAAATACAAAAATACAAAAATACAAAAATACAAAAATACAAAAATACAAAAATACAAAAATACAAAAATACAAAAATACAAAAATACAAAAATACAAAAATACAAAAATACAAAAATACAAAAATACAAAAAAACAAAAAATACAAAAAAACAAAAATACAAAAATACAAAAATACAAAAATACAAAAATACAAAAATACAAAAATACAAAAATACAAAAATACAAAAATACAAAAATACAAAAATACAAAAATACAAAAATACAAAAATACAAAAATACAAAAATACAAAAATACAAAAATACAAAAATACAAAAATACAAAAATACAAAAATACAAAAATACAAAAATACAAAATACAAAAATACAAAAATACAAAAATACAAAAATACAAAAATACAAAAATACAAAAAACAAAAATACAAAAATACAAAAATACAAAATACAAAAATACAAAAATACAAAAATACAAAAATACAAAAATACAAAAATACAAAAATACAAAAATACAAAAATACAAAAATACAAAAATACAAAAATACAAAAATACAAAAATACAAAAATACAAAAATACAAAAATACAAAAATACAAAAATACAAAAATATAAAATTGCAAACAACTTGAAAAATTTGCAAATTTGATTTAAATTGTAATTGTATGTTATTTGATTGCAAATTGCAAACAACTTGAAAAATTTGCAAATTTGATTTAAATTGTAATTGTATGTTATTTGAGAGTACCGTAAACTGGGGTCAATCGGGACACATGGGGCGAATTGGGACAGCAGTTTTAACCATGTTGGAGCACAATATTTTGATTTTTCTGGTTGGTTTCGGTTAGAACAGACTCAGGCCAACAAAATGTGTACATCCATTTCCAAATTTAAAAGCTTAAAGTGCTCTAAAAACTGCTGTCCCTATTCAGACTGTAGTCCCGATTCACCCCAGATTACGGTAAGTAAACACCTTTACCCATTTAAAGCTGGATTATTAAAATTTCTAATTTTCCGTGCACCATCCCGAAAATAATTTTCACCATCTTCCCCCTCTTGCAAGAAACTCTGGATTAGAAATGCGGAACAATGCCCGAAATGAAACATGCTCCCTCCGATGTGCTTCTTCTGTTGATGCCAAGAATCTTACGGTTCTGACAAAAAGGTGAATGCAAAGAATCACGTTGAGGGTTGAGCGGGGGAAGAAGACAACTATGGGGGCACCAGATGATAAGGATTCTTTGAACAATCTTTCCATGGAGCCGTAAGAAAACCGAAAACTCGCATTTGCTAGAGAGAATAGAAATGTTCCGGCATGGAGCAGAAGATACCCATACCGAAATTTCCAACTTTATATTATTCAATTATTATACCCTCAAGATTTGCCGGCAAATAATAAGATGAAATCTGTGCTGCTCTCGATGCACTTTCCGGGTGTGGTGCATCTTTTCGGTATACGGTGCATCCGACAATTTGCTCCGTTGCCTCAAAATTGTAAACGTGTTTAATATTTATATGGTTGCATATTGTGTTGTACCTTTTGCCTTTGTGGGCCCCTTTGGACACCACAGAAGAACATGGTTTCCAAAAAAAAGCCCGACAATTGTCTTGTAGGAAATTTACACCCAACTCCGTGTTCCAACAAAAAAGCTTTTCCCACCAAGGTCGCATCTCATCAGTCAACATTCAGCTCCCCGAGTCGAATCCACAGCGCCGCACACATTATGGATGTGCCCCACCGGGACCTGCCACACAGTTCTCGGGGCCCGGTTCCTTCGGAGAGATCTCAAAACTCTAAAGCACAACTTATGTGAGTTTGTTTTCTTCGCTTGTCCTAGGCTATAACACCCTGCCAGCCAGTGTCGTATCTCTCGCCAAAACCCTTATGTGTGCTTCTGCCAAAAAATAACTTTTTGGCCACCTTCAGCAACGGTGCCGGTGCCACCGACATCACAACATCCCGGTGCTATCAAAGTGTCCCCCGGGAACCCGTATGCCGCAGCAGCAGCAGCTCTTTCACGGATTCTTGGCCCCCATAGTTTGATGATCTGGTATCTCGCTCGCTCGTTCTATCTCAGTTTTCTACCTTCACATTCCGAAAATAAACTGCAATACTGGGAGTTTCGGAAAAACCTCGTATTGGTGAGAATGTGTCGATATTTTGAGGCAACTTAAACGTAAAAGTTTTAAAAAATTAAAAATTCTGGAGAAAAACCTTTTGAAAAAGCAAACTTGAGTTTAACATGTTATTTAAAACCGATTTAATATCACCAGAGGTGAAATAGTGCCTTTCTTACAAAATGATGAAACTCCGAGAAATATATTGGTGCAATTATTTTTTTCAGAAACATAATGATACCACCCAGTGAGAATTTTACCTAAAGCTTCGATTCTTTTTATGCTAAACCTAAAATTATTTCTCGCAAGATATTTAAATTTAATTAAGAAAAACATATTGGATTGACATTATTAGAAAAAAATTAAGGGTGCTCAGTCTTTATTGTTAGTCTATGATTAACTTAAAAAAATATGTATCGCTATTGCACTTTGTCGATCTATTATGAGAAGCCAGTAAGAACACATTCACGCGCAGCGTAAAACGCGCAAGCGTAAATGCGCTGGCGTTGAAGCTTCGACTTGACGACTTGTCGAGCTTTCGAGTGAGAACGAGCCGGGACTTCGAATTTGATGTTCATTATAAATGTATAAATGTTCAGTATAAATCCAAAAATTTAATAGGAAAAAAAATAGGGTAAAAATAAGATGAAAAACACTAAAATGGCTATATCTCTGGAAATACATTTTGGA
Source organism: Culex quinquefasciatus (assembly GCF_015732765.1). NCBI lineage: Eukaryota > Metazoa > Arthropoda > Insecta > Diptera > Culicidae > Culex > Culex quinquefasciatus. The sequence goes on from NC_051862.1 coordinate 552,328, forward strand.
AAAGCTTCAAATTTTGGGCCCAAAAAGTTTATGGCGCATGTTTTCAAATGGCTTTTTGCTTGAAACTGAATTCTTTTAATTTGATAGTGTTATCTGTAAAATTGTCCAAAAAATACCTCTAAAAATGGTTTTGACCACATTTACTGGTCGAAAATTGTGAATCGAAAAATAAAATGTTCGTCTCCGACCCCACGGCTACAGATCTGACTTATAAAAATTGTGGGATTTACGAGCGGTTTTCCAGTGATGGAAGACACAAATTTTTAAGAGCGGATACAGACATCGCTCATGTATTTCAGAAAAAGAGCTCTCAAAATCAGACTTTGGGTTCCGGGTTTCGGGCCAAAATTCAATCGTAAGAGCGCATCTAAACCTTCAATTTAGTAATAGGATTTTTTCCTGGGACGAATCCTCGCCATGCACAAATTTTTTAAGATTTCTGAGAAAAGCGTTTTTCCAAAAGCAAACCTTAAACCTTTCTTTTGTAAGAAAGGCAAAACAAGCAAAAAAGTTATTCTTCTTCTTAAAAACACCCAAAGCAAACGGCCGAGAGTACTTGGTAAGTCAAAGGTCTCGGGATTGAATTCAGATACTCGTGTTTTTTTAAGTCAGTCCGTTCGTTTTACCTTTTTACTCTCAGATCGTGCTTTTTTTTTCTCTCGGATATGGGCTCGCCGCAAATGTGGGTGTCAAAATTTGGTGTTGTTTTATTCGAAAATGTCATAAGATACAAAGAAATTATAATCTCTTCGAACCATTGCATGTTTCCACCAATTTGTCACCCCATTTCGCTCAAAATCTGTCCCAATATGTCCCAACCGCCGCGCCGCACACAGTACATTAGTATGCCGTCCATCCGTAACCAAACTCGGCGGGAATTGGCCAACCCGGGGCCCGTTTTCCGTTCCGTTCTGTTCTCGGGCACGGATTTCGACACCAAGTCGGCCAAACACATATAATAATTCCGAGCCTTCCGCAAGGGGTTCCGGCACTGCTGTTGCTGCTTCTGCTCCCCTTTATAATTCCCTTGGGGAGCAGGCTTTTCCTCGTGCTCGATTTCCCCCCTTTTACCACTTCCGCTTCTTCCGGGTGGGGATCCCGGAGCCAGTGAGGTTGAAGCTGGTAGCGGGGGAAGGTTCTCTCTGGCTTCTCCTCCCCAGTGGGAATTCCGTTCCGTTCGCTGGGAAGTTTCCATTTTGCCGTCCCATTTTCCACCCCGGCAGCAACCCGCAATCCGCCCGAGGTGGGACGACGACAACGACGATGGGGATTGCTTCTTGTTTCTTGAGCACTCTCGACGACTCGACTTGGCCGATGTGCCTTCCGAGGAGGTGTCGTGTGTATTTGTGTGTGGGTGTGAGTGTGTTTATAAATTTTGTTTCTCGGACGGAATCCAGCATACCTTCATCATTACCACCTGGAGAGATGAGATAGATTTCCCCCGAGAATTCACTTTTTGAATATAATTGCAAATGTTTTTAGCACGGTTGGGATCCACAAAGGCCGACCTTTGGGCGCAAAAATGTGCCAGTTTTGATTTTTGGTTTCTTTATTCACACTTCAGTTGGCAGAGATCAATATTTGGCTAAGAGAGATAGGTTGAAGAAGATGAGAAAAGTTTCAATTCATTACGATATAACCAGAAGAAACCAACAAAGTCAACGATTTCCACAACCAACTTTTTAACCTGTAAAATAAAATATGGATTGTTAACTGAAATGAAAACGGCAAGCCAAGTTTTATTTATCAACACATCAACAAAATATTATTGAATTAACCCAAACATGCAAAATAAATACTCTTAGGCTTCATCCATAAAGTACGTCACGCTAAAATCAGCCAAAATACTAAAAAGATGATTTTCACCACTCCTGAAAGTTCTATAAATATATTTCATGATTAAACTGTGTAAGAGATGATTTAAACTTGAAATTTTGCCATGCACAAACTGAACTGTCAAAGTTTGTGAGCGTTTTTTCTAAACATCATGTTGATTTAGGGGTGCCACGATATCCCAAGATATGTCATAGACCAAATTGGCTGATTTGGGATGAAGACTCTCAAGACGTATCCCGTGTGCATGACTATGCCTGATTTTTAAATTTTGCTTTAAAAAACACAAAAATCAAAAACTGACGAATTTATTATATGAACAGCAAAAATATATTTTTATATTTTTTAAATCCAGAGTTTTTTAAGTCCTTTAAGCTATTGTCTTCCATATGTTTATAGGACCTAATAAAAAAAAGTCGAAAAATAAACTTTGCAATATTAGAAATACGATGAAAACATATTATTCTCTTCCCCTAAAAAAGAGTATCAAAAGTATACCAATTTAAGGTTAATGAGAACATTTTCTCCAGTGGCCGAAATCCTGATTGACAAGTTGTACCCAAAAAATAACGTTGACCGGTCCCAATCCCCCATCATCACGTTAAACAAATTTCAATGCCCACAAAAAAGGGGCCCATTAAAAATTGATATTCTAATAAAAATTTTTTGCTCCATACCTGCCACAGATTATCCTAGGAGAATTCCAGCAAGCTTCCTTCAACCAGCCACCGAACGGATCAACCAAAAACGAAAAAAAAAGTACAACCTATGGCCATAATTCCTTTCGGGAGCATCAACGACGTGTGACATTTATAAACAGGTCGTTTCCACACTTGCTCTATGACAGCACATCGACATGACATCGTTCGACGGCGATGGTGGTGTGCCACTCTCTAATGTTACCTCTATGGCATGATGCCGCCACAGATCACATCATGGTGGGAACACCCAGCTCAGCTCTCCGAGGCTAGCAAAATCCTCCAACGAAACGTTTTTTTTTTTTGCTGTTTTTCGGGGGTGGAGGGATGTTGCGATGGAGAATCAGAATCAGAGACAACAGGGCTGAGCTGATGATGGTATTTGGGAAATTTTTGCTCGTCGTTTGTCTATTTTTTCCCAGCTTCATCCTTCATCCGTTTTACCGGCACAGGAGGAAGTTGGGTGTGTTGTATACATTTGTTGGGCGCCCTCCGCCGTCGTCGTCGTCGTCATGAGATGGTGATGATGACGTTTGGCGCCACTGCTGCTCATACATGCTGGCTGGGTCCCAAATGAGGTGTCTGGGAACAGGAGCGACAGATCCACACCACAGTTCTCTCCCAACGAGGGTTGCTCACGTGTCGTAGTTGGTTGATGTGCCCTCCCCTCGATGAGGACCAGCCCTACTGGTAGAGCTGTCTGATTGCTGCCAAAGGTGATTTAGAACAGCATGTTATGAGCAATAGTGTGGTAATGTTTGGACAATGTGCTCATTTTTCTATGCTTGCACTTATGGATCGATGTATAATGCAAGCCCGAAGTTCTTGCTCGATTAGAAAGAGTGTGACCTTCCCATACACTGATTGGCTTTTAAAAGTTTTGAAATAATAGTTAATGAAATTCATTACATATCTCAAAGCAGAGTAGTGAAATCGAAAATTGAAAAAAAAACACATAAAACGATGAGAATACAATAATCATTCAGTTGTAACCGCCTTGTTTCTGGTACCTATTATTTATGTATTTTTTTTTAATTAGGAAAATTTATGTCGTGTCGTTATGTTGCCCCAAATTAAGAATAAATTTTCCCGTGTTTAGAACGAAAATTTAGGTGTACCTATTTAAAAGTGTGTTTGACAATTTTTACAATCAAAATAATTTAGGATTTGGTCATTTTGGTCGATATGGTCATTTTGATCGATTTTGTAAATTTGATCGATTTGGTCATTTTTGACGATTTGTCATTTTGGTCGATTTGGTCATTTTGGTCGATTTAGTTATTTTTATAGATTCGGTCATTTTGGTCGATTTAGTTATTTTTATAGATTTGGTCATTTTTGTCGATTTGGTAATTTTGATCGATTTAATTATTTTGGTAGATGTGGTCATTTTTGACGATTTGTCATTTTGGTCGATTTGGTCATTTAAAGTCGTTTTGGTCGATTTTGTTATTTTGGTAGATTTGGTCATTTTTGACGATTTGTCATTTTGGTCGATTTGGTCATTTTAAGTCGTTTTGGTCGATTTTGTTATTTTGGTAGATTTGGTCATTTTTGTCTATTTGGTAATTTTGGTCGATTTGGTTATTTTTGAAGATTTGTCATTTTGGTCGATTTGGTAATTTCTGTCGTTTAGGTCGTTTTGGTCGATTTTGTTATTTTTCTCGTTTTGATCATTTTAGTCGATTTGGTCATTGTTGACGATTTGTCATTTTGGTCATTTTTGGCGAATTGTTATTTCGTTTTAGTTGATTTGGTCATTTTAGTCATTTTGATCATTTTGGTCAATTTGGGCATTTTGGCCTTTTGGTCCTTTTGGTCATTGAGGTAAATTTGATCGATTTGGTCAATTTAATCATTTTGGTAGATTTGGTCATTTTAGTCGATTTGGTCATTTTGGTCGTTTAAGTCGTTTTGGTCGATTTTGTTATTTTAGTCGTTTTGATTATCTTGGTCGATTAGGTCGATTTGGTAATTTTTGACGATGTGGTCATTTTGGTCGATTTGGTAATTTTGTTCGATTTGGTCATTTTGGACGATTTGTCATTTTAGTCGATTTGGTAATTTTTGTCGTTTTGGTCTATTTTGTTATTTTGGTAGATTTGGTCATTTTTGTCGATTTGGTAATTTTGGTCGATTTGGTCATTTTTGACGATTTGTCATTTTGGTCATTTTTGACGAATTGTTAATTTGGTCGTTTTAGTTGATTTGGTAATTTTAGTCATTTTGATCAATTTGGCCATTTTGGTCGATTTGTTCATTGTGGTCATTTTGATCGATTTAGTCATTTTGGCCGATTTAGTCATTTTGGTAGATTTGGTCATTTTTTTCGATTTTGTCATTTTTGTCGATTTTGACATTTTTGTCGATTTTGTCATTTTGGTCAGTTCCGCAAAAAATAGATTTTGATTCATTTTGATCATTTTGGTGAATTTGGCCATTTTGGTCGTTTTGGTCGTTTTGGTCATTGTGGTAATTTTGGTAATTTTGATCGATTTGGTCATTTTTGACGATTGTTATTTTTGTCGTTTTAGCCGATTTGGTCATTTTAATCATTTTGGTCTTTTTTGACGATTTTGTCATATTTAACGAATTGTTATTTTGGTCGTTTTAGTTGATTTGGTAATTTTAGTCATTTTGGTCGTGTTGGTCGTTTCGTTCATTGTGGTCATTTTGATCGATTTAGTCATTTTGGCCGATTTAGTCATTTTGGTAGATTTGGTCATTTTTGTCGATTTGGTTATTTTGGTCAGTTCCGCAAAAAAATCGATTTGGTCATTTTGATCATTTTGCTCGATTTGCCCATTTTGGTCGTTTTGGTAATTGTGGTAATTTTGGTCATTTTGATTGATATGGTCATTTTGGTCGATTTAGTCATTTTGGTAGATTTGGTCATTTTGGTCGTTCAAGTCGTTTTGAACGATTTTGTTATTTTGGTCGTTTTGATCATTTTGGTCGATTTGGTCATTTTTGACGATTTGTCATTTTGGTCGATTTGGTCATTTTTGACGAATTGTTATTTTGGACGTTTTAGTCGATTTGTTCATTTTGGTCAATTTGTCATTTTGGTCTTTTAAATCGGTTTGGTTATTTTAGTCGTTTTGGTCAATTTGGCCATTTTTGTCGTTTTACATAAGATCATCGTAGTAATTTTGGCCGGTTTGATCGTGTTGGTCGATTTTGTCTTTTTGGTCATCAAAATACCAAATACACTATTTTGGGCATTCTGGTCGATTTGGTCGATGTGGTCATGTTGGTCGTTTTGGTCATTATGATCATGTTGGTCGATTTGGTCAGCTGATCGATTTGATCATTTTGGCAACTTTGGTAATTTCGGTAATTTTGGTAATTTTGGTCGTTTTGGTCAATTTTAAGTTCAATTAGTGAAGTGATGGTACACGGTCGATGACCTAAATTGTGTGTGTGAGAAGAAAAGTTTATTATCCTAGTATTAATGTGTACTCGAACATGTCATTTCTATTTCATAGTTGATCGGAAGGCACGGTGTCGTCTGGGATCCCATTGGGTTTCTTGAAGTTTTCCATAAATTTGCGGGTGCTTCCACTGTTTTAAAATCGACATTAGAATTGTTTTTAATTTGAATGAAAAATGCTTTCGATTACGAAAACAACAAATGTTTGCATTTCTTGGAGTCTGCTCATAAGATTTAATCCTTATGAGAAGATCCCATGAGACTTATTGAGTGCTACAATATCGTTGAATGTTTTGTCAATTACTATATTTTCATTTGAATTGTAAAATATGGGTTTTTGCAATTCCCTCGTGAAACTCTTTACTTTTCCTGTCATTCTTGGACGCCTACTTTTCTGTACCCAAAATAACAGAATCGAATGAAAACACTTTTCAAAACAAATGCTGAAAAAATCTACTTCGCCAAACTGCGTTAAAATCCACCCTGCACCACACTCCAGCAGTGTGACCAAAAGTGTCGTTTTCAGCACCTAATATAAATCGTTCCACCACACACTCAGCCGCTCACGGTCCAGTTTTTATCACCTCTCTTCTAATGCCAGTGCTGAGTACAACTGCAACCGCGTCGTCACTGCTCTCAATTCTAGCTATTTATTCATAATATTTTCCCACGAGAACGGCCCAAATGACAACCACATGAATGCTAATTAGTGGCAATTGCTTTTTACATATATTAATATCAAAATATATATTTATTTATTCCCATGGGACCACCCCTTTCACTTATACACCAATGTGCGCGCACTAGCTGTTGCTTTCACAGCATCCGTCCATCCGTGTTCGTTCGTTGGTCCTGGCATCAGAGCAGAGAGCAACGACGGAGTCAGGAGCTAGCCATGGATGGACCAGCAGTAGGCAAGCACCGCCAACTGAGACCAAGCATCGTAGCCTGGCGCGTTGACATCGCATCGTCGTCGCAGCAAGCATTTCGCATTTTCTGCATATGCACAACGACACTCTACACTGTGGAACCCGACCTTCCCGAAACCCACGGCCTGCTGCTGCTGCTGAGGTGTGTGTAAACACATTCGAATACATAATTTCCACCCAGAGAGCCAGCCAGCACAGCATCCGTTTTGCTCCGGTATGTTGTGCTATGGCACAGGCCGTTGTTGTCACCCACCGAGAGCGAGAGGTGAACGACGACGACGACGATGTTTTATGTGACTAGGGGGTGCCACCCTTGGGGTTCGAACCCGGAATACGGTGTGGTGTGCGTTGCGTGTCGTGGCAGCCGGGTGAGTTATGCCAAATACTCGAGGTTAGGTCCCAGGATTCGCGCTAATTCATGCAGACATACACACATTGATTAGGGATTTCAGATGCGGTATACTGTTGGCTGGCGAATATACGGCGGTGCTGCATGGGTCTCGTGGACATCGAAGCAGGCTCGACCAGACCTGTGGTGCCCGAGCCGCAGGGCTGAACTGGAGGTCGGTCGTAAAAATGTCCTATTTGTTGTGTTTTTGGCACAGCTGATGAAATCTTTTTAATATCTTTCAATATTTTTGGTAGAAAATAAGGAATAAAAAAACAAAAAAAAAATCATCAGCATAATCGAATTTATTGATTATTATGCTCATCGACCCGTTTTAAAATCAAACAGTTTTTGAAAAGTTACTACGAAACTGTTCCGTTGCATATATTTTTTTAAGTCAGCAAAACAACTAAATTGAAACTTCATGTTATGGTTTCAGAATTTCATATTTTCTAAAAAAAATCCAAATATGTTAAGTGAAAAATACGGTGCAGTATATAAGAACGACAGAAATAATAAAAATATTTTATTATAAGCCTAAACATGATAAAATTAGTCTGTTAGAAGTCTTTTCAGCTGATTGCACTTGTGTTTTAATGAAAATGTTTAGAATTAATTCTTTAAAATAGAGATATATTCACGTCTAATTTGCAAGGAAAAAGTGTTAGGATTACCGTAACGGAACGAAATTCGAAAATTTACCCAATATATGTTTGTTTTTTTTTTTGCAATTTAGCTATGATATCATTCTAATGATGACGAAAACTAAACCAAACGACGATGACGATTGATTTCTATGAAAAACCATGTTGCCATTATAACTTTTAAAAAAATCATGAAATCTGCATTGGCCGTGCAAATATTTCTTTCGGTTTATGTCCCTCACACTCAAAATAATAAAAATTAAAATTTTAGTAAGGCATGATTGTTGTTGGTTTGTAATCATGAGTTTTTTTTTTAACTGGATTTGGATTTTGACGAAAAACGCATACTGCAAAGCTGAGAATCTTTTAATTTCAATATTTCACAAAATATGTTGAAACAATTTTAATTTTACTAAAATATTTAACAATGATGGAAATTTTTACATTTCGTTTTGGTTTTCCCGAGATTGAGAAAAAACGTACAAATTTTGGTACAAAAGTTTGTTAATCTTATTAATGTAAATTCTTGTTTTAAAATTCATAATAATTCTAATTCTATTTCATCGTTTTTCGGGAATCTACCGGTATCTTGGGTGAATCAGTACAATTGGAACGAATTGGGACAGCTATTAAAGCTATATTTGTTGCAAAATGCTTTGATATTTTTGATTGGTTTCAGTTAAAACAGTAATCCAATGCTGTTTAATCGAATGTCCCTATTCAGACTTAAGCTCTGATTTGCCTAAGTTGGCGATAGTGACTTAAACGGAGATTAAAGATAATTAAAAAATCATCCATTTTGTTATTTCAAACACTACATTCCAAACTCTTATAAAATTTGACTTTGACATGATGTCATTTTCTTTGTTATCTTTTCTTTTGAGACACTATCAAAGACATCACAATATTAATATTAAAAATTTAATATCATATTTAAAATAAAAATAAAATAAAGAATAGTGATTGACTAAAATCCAAAGCATAAAAATGTACATAAGTTTTTAATACTTTTAAGCTTTTTAAAAAATATGTCTACATTATCACCGTTTAATAGTAATCAACTAATTCTACGAATTTAAAAATATGTTTCTTGTTTTCCGGAAAATTCGAAACCCAGGAAAATTGGACGCCCTAGTCAACCAATCTATCCAGTGCTTTCTATACTCGCAGTACCTATGCTCTTTTTCACATGGGACTCTGTTGCGAATACGGACGCTTAGTCACTTGAATAAAAATAAAAATAAAAATTGAACAGTATTTTTTTCAACTGGTCATCACAAACATTTTTAATTCTATAATAATTAATTTAAAAATAATATCTGGTATTGGTCATTTGACAAGAATAACTGTTTCAATAATCGATTTTTTTATTCGTTTCAATAATTCTAAAAGTTGTGGTAACGCTAAAACGACAAACAAATGCTCGGGCCCGAGTGTCCCGGGCAGTTGAATGGCGCAATTCATCACTAAAACACCACCCTCGCGCGCCCCACCTGTGCGTCAGGGGCCGCCCCCGAGGAGCACAAAACTCTCTGATTAGGAAACTCCCCCAGGATCGACTTCGTTGGCCTTGCAGCTTGTCCGTCCATGTGTTTGGTGGTGGTCGTACATTAGAGAGCCTGTTGTTTAGAGTTTTCGGTGCAAAAACATGCCTTTGCCATTATGGATGGCGGAAACTTTTTTGGGCGAACTGGTTGAGCAATTGTATTTTTTTAGTGGAATTACCGATCGATTTTATTATAGTGTGGAAAAAAGTGTCGAAAACTGTGTGCAGTGATGAATTTAAATCCGCACAACAATATCCTTTCTAATTCGACGGGTGACAAAACAGTATCGATCGTTTTTCGTTTCGATTCGGAGGGGGAAAAAAAGATGATCCACTCGGGGATCGCTGAGGGACTAGAAAAGCGTTCTATTTTTTGTCCGATTGGTACACAAAAATAACTGTTTAGTCACACGCTAAGCCGCTGCTCCAACACAGTTCACACAAGGATCGCGCCCGACGCCTGGATGACGGTTGCTCCCGTGGGAAATTGACCCAGCTTTACTGTTTTGGAGCGCGGCCTGGAATGACGCCACGGTCACTGGACCCCACCACTCCCCACTTTATGAATACATGAGAAGGACACGTTTGAGAGCCTATACCGTGATGATGCCTTCGGAAGCATCGGGAGAGGACACATCATTTATGTGCTTCCCAACTTCCCACCCAATATATATGGCTAAGCCACTCTTTATTTTTTTACTCTTTTTTTTCTAACCGTGAAGCTGCCTCCGTTCTGACACAGCCTTTTTTCGCTATCCTGACTGGTGCTGGCTGCTGCTGCTGATGTCGTTGTTATACATTTTTGATATTTTCACTCTAAAACATAGTTCGCCCTGGGACCTCAGAGACCATCAGAAGAGAATCGAGAGAGAGACAGACGAGAGCCTCCAAATATCACAGCGCGCCATCCGGGGCATCAACACAACCAGTAGTGCAGAATAATATGGAGATGATTTTAGATATAAATATATTGAGTCGAAACAATCTTTTTTTCCTCCCCCACCCTGACCGCCTTAACGACTAAGACGACCGGAACGTCCTATTTATAGAGCTCTGGCCACAAACCACGTGGTGGCTGTCCGGCGTGGGCTACTGCGATCTCCTTTGGTGGCTGTTTGGTTTATACTTTATTAGAGGACGGCGAGAACGAGCTGAACGCTGGACCCGGCAAAGACTACTAAGACCAACTATCCTTCACTGTAGGGTAGGGTTGGTTAGGGGGTGGATGTTGGAATAGAGTTGTACACACAACTTCCTTACCAACCGCCCTGGGCAGGCGGAGAAGTGCCCACTACCTATACATTCGGGGAATTGATGTTTCTCAAAGTAAGAATTATATTGTTGAGAGCTCTGGTGTGCTCGGGGGTGGTCGATAGACGAACGTTCGGGGTGCTGTTAGTTGAGAAGTTATAAAATAAGTTTGAAACTTTTCACACTCCGTTGCCACCTCGCTGCCACTCACCGTTTGCCGTTCGGTCAGTGTGTGCGCCAACACATGGTTTTGATTTGGTAGTACGGTAAAGGAATATAAATCGAATACACATTGTGATTTTTTTTTTTGTTGATAAAACATAGAAAATTATAACTGTTAAATATTATTTTACATCTTTCATAAAAAGGTGTTTGCTCCCCCTTTCAAAATTTAAAGAAAAAATCTAAATAAGAAAATATTTTTGAAGAAACATGAGATTGATTTACTAAACTTGTGTAATTAATTATAAGCTGTCAACAATTCATTTTGACTGTCTCTTCAATTCTGATCGTGGATTTTTTTAAATTAAGTCAAATGGAATATGTCTTATGTTTAGATAGTTTTTTAGTGAACTGAGGAACAAAATTATATTTTAAAAACGACTTTAGTTAAATTGCTTTGTTCTGGCATTAAAAGTTGTTTTAAGTATTTATTATATCAATTTCAGGACTGTTTCACGGTTGTAACCCATTCACATGGGCGAGTTATAACCGGTTATAACCTTATTTAAAACCACAACACATTTATTCACCAAAAACTAACGAAAACGTAAAAAATGAAGGAGCCTTGCAAGTTCTGTTAATCTGATGATTATATTGATTAATTTATTAAAGTCATATATAAATTGAAATCATGAAAACAAATTTGTTGCATTCTTCTAAGAATAAAGCCAGAAATTGAAATAGGTTTCAAAAATGTTTTCAATGCAACAGTTCAGCAGACAAATTCCCGCGCAATTTTTTTTTAAAATCCGTTTTTTAAGAAAAAAAAGGTGAAGATTTTTTCAAGTACTATCTTTGCCCTGAGAGAAGAATTCTCAAAATTATAAAAGGGATAAGAAGATGAGGTGTTTTTTGACAAAACAATTATATTAAATATATTGAGCTGAAAATTAAAAATCAAAATTTCACCGATAGAATATTTTTAAACATAAAATAAAGAACACCCAGATGAGAAGAAATTCTTGACACGGAAAATCTAAAAGCGTATACTATTGAAATATTTTGAAATTTAAGATTTGCAACTGTACAAAATTAATTGGATTTTTCACACAAAAATTAACTGTTAAAAAAAACATTTTTGAAAGGCTCATTTTTGGATGTATACCAAAAATGGCATCTTTTGAACTGAAAAACTATACATTGCAACAATTAGGCCCGTATTTTTTAAAATTTGGCCAATTGGTTCGATTCCTGTCTGGCTCGGCAAAGTCAGATCCCTTCAAAGAGTAAATCTGCTCACTGAGTACTGACCGGTAGGGGATGGGTTTCGACTAGCGGCGTGCTGGATTTCCAATCCAGAGGTCGTGAGTGTGATTCTCGTACTGGGATGATGATTTTTTAAATAATCATGTATTTTTTCATGCTAATTTATTTGAAAAATAACGATATTTGAATTCGCCACTTTAGAGCAGCACTGACAAATGCAAAAAAAATCATCTATCTAACATGCAAAATATACGAATTCTGTGCATGATTTTCGCGAATCGAGAAAAAATGTTTCCCTCAACTTAGGTTTTTTTTTTATTCTTCTCTCTTTCCCTAGAAGATTGCAGTAGTTTATTGCATTTGACAAATATATGACTGCCTGGTGTGCCTGCGGTGGGAGTAACACCCAGTCAGCTGAATGTATTGGTGCCAATATGTGTTCTTCATGTATTGTTGTAACCAAGCACAGCGTTGGAAATTCACACGTGACATATCTCGCACGTCCCCACGTGGCCTGGGAAGGACAACAACTTTCAAACAGTAGCTCTGAGCTGTTGCCACTGCACTGGTGTTAGGAAAAGTTTGCTTCAAGTAAGAATATGATTTTGAAATACGGTGAGACAGAAGCCGTGAAAGGTGTGCCAACAACTGATTAAGACTGGCGAAGAAAAAGAAAAAAAAAGCTGGAGCTGGTTCTGCAACCGTTCCCCCGAGGGACGTTTTCGTTTTTTCGACAGCAGCTTCAATCTACGGAGGGAAATGTGTCAATATCGGTTTGGCGCTTTTGCTTGTTCTTTGGATGCTGTGTCGCGTTCGGTTGTGACTCTGGAGCTCAAACTTTGGCATTGCAGATTTTTTGTTTTGTTTTGGCTTTACTTGAGAAAATATATGCATATATCGAATTTCGCAGTCGTCTCGTCGTGACACTTATCAAATTTGACAGTTGAATTACAAAAAAAAGTGCACTTCTCTACATTACAATATAAAATGTATTGATTATTTCGAGTTGTTGTGCGGCACTATTTCCCTCCGCGGAATCGCAACCCGGACCAGCAACAACAACAACAAAAAGAAACTTATTTCGTTTTATACGGGAAAGTTCATCTCCCGCGGGACGCCGTTGCCAAGGAGACGTTCGTTTCCGAGCCCCCTTGGGGACCATGTGCTGGCTCCTCCGCAACAGAAGCAGCAGCAGCACCAGAGCGCAGAAAACCCGGCAGTGCCAAGGATAAAAATATACTTGTGTGTACCGGATGGCCTGGTAGTGGTACCGTGGACCGGGGTTAACTCTTTTGTAAATAATTTGAATCATTTTGAATAGATTTTGTAAGAGAAAAAATATAATCAAAACGGCAATAAAAGTTAAAGTAGGTTTATAATCGAGAAAAAAAAACAACTTTATTTTATGAGTCTCGGAGGGAAACAATATTTTTTTCAAAAACTCCAGAATTGCAATGTATTTTTAAATGCAACTTGCTATAAACAATTTAAAATGCATTCCCCTAAGTTTATAATCATTTTTAGCATGTTTAAATTAAGTATTTCAATTCATTCAAACATTTTATGAATTTTCGTTGGACAGTTGTTCAAATGGCAAGTAGAAATTTCTCCAAAAAATCAGGGAGCAAAAAATAATAATTGCAAAAAAATTTAGAATGAAAAATTAACGTTTATTATGCAAGTTTTTGAAATCAAATATAGACTTTTTAACAATTTTACAAATCTATAACTTTGGGAGCCTGACTGACGGAAAAAATCATGAATTCATTGATATTCTGAAATTTGTGCTTAAAAATGTTTAAAAACAGACTTGGAATTTTATATATAGTTTTTTTAGATATAGATTTTTGATATCTTCAATAGCCATTTTGTATGGACAGCTGCGAAAGTTGTATGGAGACTTGTGAGCAATTCTCTACGAAATCGGTATTTTTTCTTCAATTTTAATTTTTGTATTTTTTCATCCGACTGAAACTATTTTGCTGCCTTCGGTATGCCCAAAGAAGCCATTTTGCATCATTAGTTTGTCCATATAATTTTCCATACAAATTTGGCAGCTGTCCATACAAAAATGATATGTGAAAATTGTAGGATTTTTTTGATCGATTTGGTGTCTTCGGCAAAATTGTAGGTATGGATACGGACTACACTGGAAAAAAATAAAACACGGTAAACAAAATTTGGTGATTTTTGTATTTAACTTTTTATCACTAAAACTTAGGCCGCTGCAAATATTTAAAAAAGTTTTTGTCCCTCGGCCCTGGCCGAGGTCAAGGGGAGGGGGGGGCAAAAAAATAAAAAATATAAAAATTTAAATAACAAGCCATAGTCTTCACATTTAAATGAAAAAAGTGTTTTAAAATGCATTTTACACTAGTTCAGTTGTTTTGCAATCATTAGTTTTCAAAAAATCTAAGATCTGACAAAAACAAAAATTGTATCGAAAAAAAGATTTTGCATCGAAAATTTTCAAAAAATCTTAAGATTTTTTAATAAACCCAAACATGCTAAAAATGATTTTAAACGCAGGAGAATGTATTTTAATTTGATTTCAGTTGGTTGCACTTGAATTTTCATTGAAATTTTGAAGTTTATTGTAAAAATATTTTTTTCCCCCCTGATTTTTCGGACCAATTTTGAAGGGGAAGGGGTGACAAAAACTTTTGAAAATATTTGTACCAGCCTTAATTTGCAGAAAAAAAACACTATTTTTAATTTTTTTATTTTTTGATATGTTTTAGAGAACATAATATGTCAACTTTTCAGAAATTTCCAGGTTGTGCAAAAAATCATTGACCGAGTTATAAATTTTTTAATCAATACTGATTTTTTCTAAAAATCCAAATTTTGGTCGCAAAAAAATTTCAACTTCATTTTTCGATGTAAAATCAAATTTGCAATCAAAAAGTACTTCACTGAAATTTTGATAAAGTGCACCGTTTTCAAGTTATAGCTATTTTTATGTAACTTTTTTCAAAATACTCGCAGTTTTTCATTTTTTTAAATTAGTGCACATGTTTGCCCACTTTTGAAAAAAAATATTTTTGAAAAGCTGAGAAAATTCTATATATTTTGCTTCTTCGGACTTTGTTGATACGACCTTAAGTTGCTGAGATATTGCAATGCAAAGGTTTAAAAACAGGAAAATTAATGTTTTCTAAGTCTCACCCAAGCAGCCCACCATTTTTGAAAATATTGTTTTCGAAAAGATCGGAAAATATCACAAATGTTTCATATCGGACCATTAGTTGTTGAGATATGAGATATTGCACAATCTGGAAATTTCTGAAAAGTTGACATATTATGTCCTCTAAAACATATAAAAAGAATTAAAAATAGTGTTTTTTTGTAAATCGAGTTTTCGTGAAAAAACAACTTTGCCGAAGACACCAAATCGATCAAAAAGTTCCTTCAAAAGATACAGATTTTTGAATTTTCATACATCATTTTTGTATGGACAGCTGCGAAATTTGTATGGAAAATTATATGGACAAACTAATGATGCAAATGGCTTCTTTGGGCATAAAGAAAGCACTAAAAAAGTTTCAGTCGGATTAAAAAATACAAAAAAATGGAATGACCGAAATCCTAGAGAACTGCTCTTGTATGGACGCACTAATTATGCAAAATGTCTTCTTTGGCCATAGAAAGGATATATAAACAATTCTTGTTCAAACCGGAAATGGATTTTATTTATATTTTTTTAATTAGCTCAAACTTTTTTTGGGTCTCCACTATGACCAAAGAGGCAATTTTTTCACTGATTCGTTCATACGAGGTTCCGTACAATTTTGGCAGCTGTCCAGAAAAAATGGTACGTAAATATTTGAAAATCTGTATCTTTTGAAAGAATTATCTGATCGGTTTGGTGCCTTCGGCAAAGATGTAGGTAATGATGAGGGCCATCCAGAAAAAAATAGTACACGGGAAAAAAGATTTTTTTAAAAACGTTTTCATGAATTAGTCACTTAAGTTTCTTTGAGCTCTACAATTCTAATTTTCCGATTTTTTTTAAATAGTGTTCGTGATTATATCAAGAGTTTGTTTTTTATAGAGTCCTATAAACTATTGTTTCATATGTTTATAGGACCTATTGAAAAACTCTAGATATGTTTCCGAATATAATTTTTCGAAGAGTTGAGAAAATATCCAATTAAATTGCCAAAGAGACATTGAAGATTAGACCTCTGGTTGATGAAAAACAGTAACTAAAATAAATAGAAACAAGAAAAAAAAATTAAGTCTTGTGCAAACAGCCTATTATTTTTTAGTTCCAATATCTCTGAAACTTATGTTCCTATTTTCAATGTTTAAAAATGGAACATTTGTGACATTTTCTGATCTCTTCGATTTTTTAAATTTTGGAATCAACTATAACATTTAAAAGGACGTAATATTTAATATTTGACCTTTAAATATTCGTTCAATGGGTTCCCAAAAAATATTTCGACATAGAGATATTTAGTAACCGAAATACCATGCGTTCCCATGATTTTTTCCTTGCGCTTTTATGGGACCGCATGATTCTTTTAAAAAAACTAACGAAAAGATCAAACTCACTCCGGGTCACAAATCCCTGTACAGTCTGAGCAAGGCCAAAAACACACACACACTCACAACTACAAAACACAACGACGCGAATTACGGTTGGCTCTCCTCGTGTCTGACTGTTGAAACTCCCGTCCCGGCCCAAAAGCGCGCGCGAAGAGCTCAACTCCGGGCTCAGCACTCACTGCCGGCACTGGCTGACACCGGGACCAGGACGAAGGAAACTGGAAACAAACTGCGCGGGTATTCTCCAGCGACCGGAAATGTATTGCTGGGGGAATCCCCACGAGCATCGCTACGTAAAAATGAGACTTTCACAGAAAAACACACAGAAAGCTCCTCTCGTGATCTGCTTTTTTGTCTGCTTTCTTCGCTTTCTTTTTCCCTCATTTTGGCCTTCCTTGGTGGCCACAGAAGAATATTGGCTTCTCCAGCTAAAACAAAAACTGCCCGAGAGCAAGCAAGCGAGAAAAGTGGCGCGCAAAACGAGCTTCGATTTTTTAAAGCCACCTTCTTCGGTGTAAAAACTAACCCTAAAACCACTTCCGTACTGTGAAAAGTGTTGTGACTCACCTCCATTTTCCGGCTCATCACCATCCTCGAGCATTTCGGCCCCGTCCTCGTCAGCTTCCTCTTCCCCATCTTCCCCCTCACCCTCGTCGTCGTCGTCGTCGTCGTCGGCGTCGGCGTCGGTGTCATTGTCTGGCATATCATTTTCCTTTTCGCTGTTATCGTTGACGGCCAACAGTCCTCCGGCTTCGCCACGATTTTCCACCAGTCCGTCATCGTCGTCATCATCTGGAATTAAAACGGGACGGAGATAAGAACAGGTGAGAAAACAATTATAAACCCACTTATCAGCAACGAAACGAAACGAGCACGTGGGTGAGTCAAGTCAAGTGCGCGCGCAAAAGTTGGCACCTGTCGGGAAAATTTAGCCAGCACATTAACATTATTACACACTTGGCTGGCCGGACAGCCAGCTGCTGCTGCGACGACAGGGCAGGGTCATGTCTGGTGCTCTAATCTCAGTTGATTCTTCGGGACAACGTTGGCACCGGGAGTAAACCCAAATGATTTTTTCGAAATGGTTACAGACGACTTTTGAAACTATTTGAACGATTTGTTACAGCTTCTGAAATATTGTTTAAAATTGATAAAATCATCAAATTTAGGTCAAAATATAAAACAATATATTTCATAACTGTTTTTTCATTTCTTAGTAAATTTTTTAAACTCAAAATGCGGTTGTTCACAAAATGCTTTAAACATTTTAACAGATGTGCTACTCTCACATAAAAAATATTCACAAAATATTTTTTGATTTCCATTAAAAAAAAACTAAATTTAGTGCAATTTTTTTTCAAGAAGTTTATAAAAATACTAAAAAGCCTTTATTTGACTAAAAATGCATAAATTTTATCCTTATTCGCAAAAATTTGCCATATGCACTTTTGAGTTTTTGATGCAGGAAAACCAAAAATATCCAATTTTTTTTCAAGAGATCTGTTGAAAATCCAGTTTTTTCGCGAAAATTTAACACCTAGCCTCATGTGTGGGCAAACTTGCCTTGCGTTTTATATATGGGACTTTTGTGCGAACATGGCAGATTGCAAATTTTATTTCAATTTCCCCTAATAAATCAGGTCGGGAAAAAATATTGCTAAAAATTTGATTTTTAAGCCCCACAAGCTTGTTTGGTACTGTTATCCGAGCAAAGGGAAAAAACGTGGGAAATTTGATATCATCCCTTTTTTTGTATTATATCGGAAAATTTCAAATACAGTGCCTTCCCGATTTTGGCAAAAAAAGACTGATGAATGAGATTAACTTCATCTTTAACTTCATTTTAAAACAATCCAAAGTATTACACTGTGTAATTTACACAATAATTAACAATTTGAAAAACTGAAGCTGAATTGTTTCAAAAATTTATATTGCCACAACGGAATGGCACTGTACCGTCAAAAATGGCATTAGTTGATGGTATTACTATGGCAAAGCAAGCAGATTTATTTTCAATAAAGGAAATTAATAAAATCTATGAAAACTTCCCAAGTTAGAATACCAAATTTTAGTACTTCTGTGGTATTTTCGTTTTTACCAATTACCTCTGAAGCTGTGGAATAACTTTGACCAATTTTGACAAGGTTGGTAAATTTACATCAAATTACATTTCAAAACTATTGCTTTCTTCAGAAATAAAAAAAAATCAAATTTGTTTTTTGATAAACATATTTTTCCAAATATTTTGACTTTGAGAAACTTTCAATGAATTTGTACCCAGTTACATTTAAATAAAACATTATTTTCAATCTTAGTATTTTGCAGACCGTTGGTAAACAGACATTTATGCGAACATGGGCAGTAAAGGAACTTTGTGATATTATTTCCTTTTTTTTAGATTTTTAATCAGCGCCTATATGAACTGGTGGACATGAAAATACCTAATTTTGATATTACTTGGGCATCTGACAGCGAGAAAAATGTACTATTGATTGCCCAGTAATAGATGGTAAAATATCATCAAATCATATCAAAATTATGTTTGTGAAAGACCACAACAAACTAAAAGAATACCATAAATAAATCCATTTTAGTTGCTGTTACTTGCCCAAATAATACAATAATTTGGTATTCCCGTGTTATTTTCCAAACAATAACAAAGACTAAATTTCAAATTTCAAGCCCAACTTTTAAATTTTTGAAGCATCTACTGCCGCTCGAATCTAGTCCGTCCCATATGTAAAAAGTGAGTGCTGCAATAACGCCATGAGAAGCTCGAAAAATGATTGACCTTTTTCAAATTTCTAATCAACCATTTTTATTTTTTTCACCAATTATTTCAATGTTTGTTTAAAAAATATCCCTACTCTAATTTGGACTTCAAAAAGTTAAAATTTATAGGAATATTTGATACATTTTCGTGCTGGGACTTGTCCATCAATAAAGGCAAGTCTGTCAGGTTATGAAGGTAGGCTTAAAAATTTACCTGTCATTTGTTGATTTGTTTTGATAGTTTTTGAAGCATTTTTTTTTTAAATTAAATTTCTGAAAAGTATATTTGTTTCAGGCTAATCTTATTTGACGAATAGCTTTAGTAAAATTCCTGAGTATGAAATTTTAACCGGCGACGAGGCATTCAATTGCCAATATTCAATGCCGGAACTCAGAAACACAACACTATATTTTTTTTGATCACAACACGAATCTAAGTTTGACACAATTTAATCACTAACTCACATAAGTTTACGAACGCGAATGATCATTTCCCTTAAATAAATAAATTAAATTGAAGAGCTTGTCCGGCACTTTGCAAACGTCCGATCTTCTTGCTACTAAAAGTAGACTGAGTTAGACATTTGGAAGGTCAAGACAAAAAGATTTGGAAGAAAGCTGTCCCTAAACAACTTGGTTTTAATATAGATTTGGTGAAGTCAATTTGTTCTGGGAATATCTTCTGCAAGATAACTGTCAGTAAATAAAAAGGAGATTAATATAACTTTACGCTATGTTCTTCGAGAAGTTTTCAAGAATTTTTCAAGATATTTCTAGAACAGTATTTTGCTGAGAATAAAAAAAACTAGATAAAAACTTTTATTAAAGCAAGACGCTTTTTTCAAATGTTTCATAAAAACTGATAAAACTTAGGAGCATTTTGTTTCCTACTTGGGAAATTGCTTGCTGCAGAGAGAGGAGATATTTGAATACACGTCTTAGCATATGGATAGGCAGAATAGGTAACGAGTTGCCGGGTTTATCTCAAAACGCGACAAAAATACATATGGGACGGACTAGATTCGAGCGGCAGTCTCCCGCAAATTGGCAAAATATCTATGAATTTATGAAAACATGGTTTTTCTTTATTCCAATTTAAGGTCTCAAAGTTTGATAAAAAATATAAAATAAACTTTATACAATGTGTTTTAAATAGTTTACAATCATCTGTTTTTAAATGAAATGTTGTTGTCCCTTGATTTTCTAGGGGTTTTTTTTACAACAAATAAATATTTTTCATGTCAAATTTTGTATTTGTTAAAAAGATCATTTTTAAGTTAAATGAAAAACTAAAAAACTTTATCAATTTCTCTATAATTTCTCAGTAGTACCTGATTTTGCCTAAGGTCCTATTGTTTCATGAGACAAACTAGTTTGATCAAATCTTAGTTTTTGCTTCCTGATTTTTCGAGGAAACTTTAAAGAGACTATGCTATTAGACAATATCAGTTGGGCAGAATTGAGACAGAGAAATGTTTGGTGCATGAGTAAATTTACCAACAGATAAGTTCCACGTTTTATTATCATGCATAATTAGCGCAATTTCCCCGCAGAATAAAAAGGGGTTCAATTAGCCATTGCTGGATTAAAACCCGCAGCAGGTCAACCAACGAAAGGATAATCCACCCTCAAAAGCAAAAAAACCCCACTCACACAACATGGTAACCCTCTGTCAAAGGAAGAAAAAAAATCCCCAATATCTCGCGTATTTTATTCGCTACATTTCGCTGCAGCCCAGAGCCGTGTCTCAGGGCACTTTGGCTGCAATCTCCGCATGTCCACGGTGGAATCCCCCCGCAAAAAAAAGCCATCCGTGTGTCGTCCATCCGGCGATTGGCCACATACAAATACACGGAGTACCGCGCCCAAAAGTGTGCACCGAGTGGGGCGCTGGATCAAGTCATAATAAAAATGTAATAAATGAATCGAGAGCGCGGGAAAACAAATCAAACGGTCACCGGGGACCCTTTTAAAATTGTAAAAATTAATGGATATATGGAATCTGGTTGGGACGATACCGCTCTGCGCTGACTGCCTGGCTGAGTTGGAAGGCTAATGTTCCGTGAAACTGGCCTGCCCTCGGAGTGTTGTACGTGTGCCATAACTGGTCCGGTCTTTCCGGGAAAGGGCCCGGAACACTCGCTTCACAGATGATAACTTGGGTCATCACTGGCGCGCCATTCCACGTGGGCACCAGCAACACTCGAACAAAAAAAAGCAACATCGTGCTTTGGGAGTAAACATAAAATGAATATCTGAAATATAGGTCATCTTATACACCGACCGACAGGCAATACGGTTCGGCTTTTGGGGAACCGTCGAGGACCGTGACTATGGTTAAGGACGACGGAACTTAATGGCATTTCGCTTGGTGTCAATCAATCCTAGAGCCACTTCCTGGCGGGGCTTCGGGGAGAAGTTTTTTTTTGTCTACCGTTGACTGGAAAAGCATAAAAGTTGCCACTCTGAGCTGATTACTTTCGCCACCCATCTCGAGCACGCTGGCAAATGTGGCACCCGATGGCACCACACTACTTACCGTTGCAAAATGGTGCTATTATGAACTATGGAAAAATCTATCGTACCATGAGTAACCTGATGTGGCACGAACACTCCAGATGCAACGTAAATTTTAAGTTTTAAAAGACATTGTTCTGTACAGTGATTGGCTTTAAGTGTAATTTAAATTTCAAAGCTAATAAATAAAATTCTTAACCCCCCAAAATCGCTAACTCAATCCCAGTAAATCATTCTTTACAGCAGCGACGAACCAAAACCGAACAGATTACGGTAATTAAGTGGCCAATTGGCTGTGTGTGGTCAATAAGGTCTCACAGCCAAAGTAGATTTTTTGTCCTTCCAAACAGCCAAGCCAAGCCAAGTCGGACCAACGAAAAGCGAACGAACGAACGACAACGGATGGCGATGGCAATGGAAAGGATAAAGTGCAACAGCAGCAGGACTTTTCGCGCCCATTACTTATTCACGGCCAACGTCGGGCATGCACACTACTACTCGGGTGTGAAGGATTTCACCGGATCTTTTGGAATAAAGTGGACCAAGAAGAAGATAATCTATGAGCGATTAAGATTAAGCAAGAGTGGTTGAATTCGATTTATTATGTAAGCTTAGTAGTTTGTTTTTAAAAATTGTAGAAATATCATGAAATTTGTGTTTTGAAATTTCAACTTTAAAATGCTTTTAAATTGTATTAATTAATGTCCTTGATGATGGCTTGGATTTCCATCGCTTTATTTTGAACTTTAATTTTTATTTAATTTTAAATGTGAAAAAATGGATTTGCAGGACTTGAATAAGATGTTAATAGAAAGATGACTGCTTCCTATCGAACGGATCTCAAAACATAATAGTAGTTTATGCAACAAGTTGCAAAAAAAAGATTTTTTCAGCACGAGTCGTACATTTATCTAACGAGGTTCACCGAGTTAGATAAATACGACGAGTGATGAAAAATCAAGTTTTGCAACGAGTTCCATACAACATTTTTTGCAATTCCGAAAACACCCTTTGGACAGAATTATAGGACAAATGTCCATGCATTGAGTCAATGAATCGTTCAAATCAAAAAAATGTTGAAAAGTATAACTTTTCCTAACAAGTGCTGAAAAGTTCAACTTTTCAGCAACCATTTCAGTGCTGAAAAGTAGAACTTTTCAGCATTTGTTTCGGAATTCGGAAAGTTTACTGAAGCAGTCAATCAAAGCCTCGGAAAAAATAACTTCAGATAATAGACTGATTTATTTTTTGTCTTATTTTTAATTGTCGAGATTCAATATGATCACAACACTACTTTAAAGCTATACGAATTATTAGATCAAAGTTGACACCCAATTGTATTGAAACCGTATTTCGACGGTGAAGATGCTGATTGTTCAATGTTCATCTGAACCTATTTCAATAAAATTATAATCATTTTGAATGATAGCTTACAGACATAAACATTACCATTTGTAAGCTCCAAAACTCATAAAAACAATCTAAATGTTCACAATTCGAAATCATTATAATAAAAACTAGAAATTATGTTTTAAACAAACAATTGATAGTATTTATTACGAGGAAGGGATTTGAAATGGAAAACATTCACTTTTCTCACAAAATATGTCAAAAAACTAATTAAAATGAGAGGAAAAATATGCGAAACACTAAACAGGCAAAAGAGTTGTACACAGAAAAAAAGTTGAAGTTTTAAAGGTAGAAAATTGGGTAGTTTTAATATTACTCTCGCTATATTATCGTCATCTGGGGCGAATTGGGACTGCTGTCCCTGAAGCACGTTTTAGAGCTTTGGAAATCGAACCTCAATTTTTGTTGATCTGTGCCTGTTCTATCCGAAAACAATCAAAAACATCAAAAAATTAGGAAGTAACAAGGCTTAAACAGGTATCCCAATTCGCCCCATGTGTCCCGTTTCGCTCCAGATGACGGTACTCGTTTTATGTCATTTTACCTAAAAATGCGTAAAATGCCTAAAAATGTTCAATTCAATTAAATTTGGTTTTATTGGTGAATAATCAAGATACAATAAGTTCTTTTGAGGTACATAACAGAGTTTTGAAGTTCCTTACAGCTGTGTTTTACATCATAATCCATTTTGGAACAGTTATTGCTTGTAAATAAAGGTGTCACCAAGACGAAGAAAAAATTAAAAAAAGCGAATAATCAAATCATGAACAAAAAAACTTTTTTTGTAATTTTTTCAAGTTCTACGACCCTATTTTAATTCAAATTTGAGTTGTTGATTGCCTTTTAGCATACCAAATACCTCTTTTAGCATGTATGATTCGATTATCCGTCTTATTTTTTGTTCTAACACTAAGCATAATAAACCCTTACAAAAAAGCCAAAAAATATTTTTTTAAAATTGTATAAAGGGTAATAGATCAGATTTCTTCAATGCCGCCTGACTGTCGTGGGATTTTCAACACTGCTGATGACTGAAAATGTTATAAATTGCAGACTTTTGTAACAAGATGCAAAACCGCGACTTCGCGAAGGTTAAGACATCCCTCCCACCACCCTACATTAGTAGGGTTAACCCCCACCGGAGTGCATCCACATGTCCTGTCTGGCTGTCTGTGCACCACCCAACCCCGGTGGTTCGTATCGACAAGACCGCGCGCACGTCAACAGGAGATATTCGAACGGCTTTTCCGCATCTGCAGACTTGAACCAGGGTTGTAGTCTGTTTACAGTGGTGACCCCGAAAGTACTGTTTTTGAGAGCTTTTGAGGGAGTGATTTTTGCATGTTTTGGGCGCGATCATTTGTAAGCCACGTGGTCGAACTGTTTGGGGGTGCACGTGGTGATGGCAGAGAGCCGCCGCCGCAGCAGCGAGGTCGACCAGGATATTCCGACGTTGTGGTGCTGCCACAGAGCGAGAAGCGCACAGGACGAACTCCCACGGGAGACATGAACTTCTGTGTCTGGCAGTGTGTTTGTAGCAGTGTGGTGCCGCTGTGTGAGTGAGTGTCTCGGTTTCCGTTGCTCTGTTTGTGTACACCACTGCCAGCCAGCCAGCCAGCATCGCTCTGTTGAGGCACTTCAGTGCCATATAGTCAAGTTTTCCATTCTACTTTTTTCCCCCGACTGTTCATCTGCGCCCGAAAGAGTCGGGAAAAGCCACCCCCTCAGTTGATAGCAAGCAGCCCCAGCAGAGCAGCTCAGGGCCCTCTTCTGCTATAGTGGTGTACGGTCTGTTTCTCGATTTTGTGAAAATGTGTATTCCCAGTACAGCAGCCTCGCTCGGTTCGCTCTCTCACACGACCTGTTACCGTCCCAATCCCGGTATATTCCGTTCCGTTGGTGGTGGCGGTGCTGCTGGTATATTTCACCAATTTCATCTCCCGGCTCTTCTGGTCGTCGTCGTCGTCGTCGTCCTGCTGTTCCTGCGCTCTTTCTCGCTCTGAGCTAGGGCTCCCTCGACATTAGCCCCTCTCTCTGTCTCTCTTGCCCGTTGCCGGAGCTGTGTAGTATGTACGTTATAATAATACATTCATTTTCATATTGACGTTACAGTAATATGAACGTCTCGCGGGAATCGCCGGTCCCCAAAGAATTTCCCATTTCGTTCCAGCAGTGTGAAAATGGTTATTATAAAAGTGTATACAGCAGAGACCGTCCGTCCAAACCGACCGACCGACGACGTCGACGTCGAGAGGGAAGATTGTGCCACACGGGTGCGGCGTGGATGTCCGGGACTGAATTGGAAATGGGATTCGGGCAAGGAAACTCGAGCCCCGATGGGGACCTGTGCGGACGAACGAACAAGTGAATCCCGTGGGACTTGAAGGAAGCAGGGCGAACAAAATAACTCCACACTGGCCCCAGTTCGCAACGTTTTTATTTTTCGAGTGCAGTGCAAGGTTTAGAAAAAGTAAACTTCACTTTAAAAAATATTCCCAAAACTTACGTTTAAACGCACGCGGTTTGGCCTGCTTCCTGCGTGACATCGTGTCCCACTGGTATTCCACTTCACCGAATATCTAAAAATCGTTCACTTTACAAACTTGAACAACCAATCTTCACACCAACTTCAACTCCAATCAAAGTAGCCCCACAACAATCACGTCCCACGTGCAGAACACCAACCGCCAACGAAAAAGTAGGCAACACGCACAACACTCCAAAACCCAACCAACTCGTCCGCAAACACCTTCTTCACTGGTCGGCTTTCCACGCCGGAATGTATGCTACTCCCTCTGCTAGCAGGCAGGCAGGCTGGCAAACTCTCGACGTCGCGACGCTTTCGTCTCAGCAGGCGGAGAAAGAGCGTCGTCGTCGGAGCGAATCCTTTTTTTCTCACCAGCATGGCGCGCGCGTTTTTGCTCTCTCTCTCTCTCCGCAGGAAGGGCGCGCGCAAAGAGGAATTCGAAACCAAAACATAGCGACAGCCGAGTGAGTCTCGGGGACACATGCTGAGGCAGGGTGAGACCACGGAACACCATGCGGTCATCGTGCTGGGTTCGGTGATGTTTTGATGAAGTTTGAATTGGTGCGTGTTGAGTGAAGGATTTTTTATAATTTAATTTCATAAGGGGTTATCGAATACCTTCATAGTCAAGAACAGAAATCAAGATTATTTTCTGAGGGGAAAAGACTTTTCTACAACATTGAATACTGAAAAGCATGGTAACATTATTTCAAAGAGATCGTCACTAAAAAAAAATGATTTTCCAGAAGAGAAAAAAAATTGATAAAAAATCTTTAAAAATAATTATATTTGTAAAAGTCTTAGATTTCTTTTATTTAAAAAAATAAAGTTATCGACTTTTTTCATTTTTTAAAATTGTCTGAATTCAAAACAAATAATTTGTATTTTTTTAATTTTTAAAATGTTGAAAACTAGTAAAATTTGCATGTGTATTTTTGATGTTAAAATATTTTGCACAATTTTTAGAATACTATAGCATTTTTGAGAATTACAAATGAACATTTACACAAAAAAAAATTCTTCAGATTTAAAGAATTTTAAAATTTCTTCAACCTATTGACATATTTGATACACAGTCCAGACTCGATTATCCAAAGGCCTTAGAAAATATCGCTTTGGATAATCGAATCACGAAAAAACATATTTTTTCTTTATCTAAGGCCGTTGCAAATATTTTTCAAAGTTTATGTCAACTTTGATCAGAGGCGAGGGACATAAACTTCAAAGAATATTTGCAACGGCCTAATTTATGATTGTTTAGCTATACCTAGTTGTTTAGCTAGCTAAACCCCTAAACTACTCTAAAGTGATTTAGAATTTTTATATCCAAGATTGCGAGCAAAATAGCAGTGATGCAATATTGAAAAAAATTTATATTATTTTATAATTTTTAAAACTATCAACTATTCAAATTTGGCTAAATGGGGTCGCAGAATTCGAATTTTATGGTAAGAGAATCAAAAAAAAAAACATTTAAAAAATATTATTTTGATCATGATTCCATTACCCGAAGTCCAACACAAATCTTCGGAAAATCAAATTCCAAATATTCGAGGCCTCTGCTAATCGAGTCTGGACTGATTTAGACATTGTTTTGGTTTTCAAAATTTATGTACATCAATTTTAAAGAATTTTAAAGCATTTTCAAGATTTACAAATACATATTTAAAAAACGTAAATGCTTGAGATTTGTAGATTCAATTTTTTAAAAATATTTTATATTTTCAGTTTTTTTTCCTTTATTTTAAGAGTTAATTTTTTTCAGAATTTGTAAAATATCTAAAAACTTTTTATAGGATCAACTCGGATCTTCTTGCACCCTTCGACAAAGTTGTAGGAAATTGAATTTCCTACAAGAATCTCACACTTGGGCAATTTTGGGCGATACCTGCTGCCAAAATACAGAAGCGATGTTTTTCATGTTTTTCTCCATACATCTTCGCGATTTTTCCCAAATAAACATCAACGATAAAAAGCGACTCTTAACCCCTAATGGATTTGGCTCAAAATTGGCACAGTTATTTATTATTGTGTTTTTCAGTTGATAAGATTTCTATTTAACCATTGAAATTTCCAAGCTGTTTTTTTTTTTGAAAAATAATTTTTGCCCCCTGATTTTTCGGACCAATATTGAAGGGGTGAGAGCGACATAAATTTTGAAAAATAATTACAGCGGCCAAAAATGTTTTTTTTTAATATTACCTATTTTTATTTTCAAAAATTTATGTTTTTAAACAATTTATATTTATTTTTTAAAATTTTTAGTATGCTTTCTTGTATTTTTTTATAATTTATAAACTTTTTACAAGGCTGAAACCAAAATGTCATTGAAATTCCAAAGATTCCATAAAATGATTCTAAATGCAAGAGAATCGCTTTAAATTCATTTCAGCTGCTTGCATTTAAACTTATGTTCTTATTTTGAAGTATGTTGATTACATCATTTTTTTTTTTTGCAGATTCGAAATTTATACAATAATTCCTGTAATGTTGTAGCAATATTTTACCATTCATTCATATGCAAAGCAAATAGCTATGGGATTAAATTAACTAATTTCAACTTATTTCACTCGATTCCCAAAATAACATCGTGAGAACAACGGCCGCGTTCTAATGACATCAACATCAAAGTTGGTCCTGGGCCGTTTCCTAGGTCGAGCATCGCAGCATGCGTTTTGATCCTTTGAATTTTCAACCACATCAGGAAACCTTTACACGCCAATCAATCAGCGGGTGGGAACTTCAACAAAATTATTCAACAAAAACAGCTAAGGTGACCCTTTGAGAATGAAAGCTGGGTAACTTAGTGGATGTTAAAAAGAGTAAAAAATAATGTGAAATTTAATAATTGATCTTAAAAATATTGTAATTAATTAATTTATTGTAACATTGTGCTATTAGGAATCGCAATCCAACACTCGCGGCTAAGGTGTCTTTCCCACCACACACAAACCTTTCTTTCCGATACATGCACCACATCAAAAGGGGTGGCAGTAGGCGCCCCGCGAGGTGGTGTTTGATGCCCTCTCAGCTGTTGTGTGGTGTGCGTGTTTCAACATTCTGTTTTGATTCCATCATTCCAAATCAAACAAGTCGGCGACGGCGCGCGCACCCGTTTCAGCACGACGCCTCGGTGGAACACGTGTTTTCTTAAGCGCGTGCTTATTACGCATGAAGCAGGCAGCTCATGGCATGCTTATGTAACGCGTGGGAAACTGCGTTTTTGGAATTTGAAATTTGGAGTTGTTTCTTTTAAATTTTAGTTCATGCAAATTCAGTAAAAACGACGAAAAATTTCAACAAGTTTCATTAAAATCACATTCATGGGATGGCGCTGGTTTCGGTGTATCGAATACTCGCTAGTAGTGTTAAATTGCTCCCACAGTAGTATGAGAGACTAAAACTCAGCTGTCACTTGCCTCTGGTTATGCATTTTTCTGGTCGTCGTCGTCGTGAACGCAATAACTCTCGAATCGATAATCACGGTTTTATTTTGGTGTTTCAATTTGGGTGAGTTTGGTTGATTTTTTCATTTATTTGAAATATATTATTGAAATGGCGTCCCTTAAAATGTTTATTTTTTGCAGGTTTTCACTATGAGCAACACGGGACCACAGCAGTATGTCTACGACGAATTTGGGCCCAAATATAGTGATTTGCCGATGGAGGTGAGAATTTTTTCTGTTGTAATTACTGTTCCCGACAGTAGATCCCGTGACTTGATTGATTTCTTTATATTGTGAACAAGGGAGGCTCAAATTGAGTCGCACTAACGTGTTGTTTTTGGACAATTTTCGTCGCGAATCACCTTATCAAATCAGACATCGACCCAGACAGAGATAAACAGGGAAGCAATAATGCGTCACATTCTCTCACCATCAGAGTCGAGAGTTATCTGTTTGCTGCTCTTAACCCACTTCCCCTTGTTGTAATCTTATCTCACCTACGTCACAAAACTACACAGTACTAAGTGAAGTTCTTTCTTCTTTTAATCCGGTGCGGTGCGCTCTAACAGATTCTGGTGGAGATATTTGGATACCTTAATCCGGGCGATCGGTTCCAGGTCGGATTAACGTGCAAACGTTGGCTTGAGGCGACCCAGTATCAGCAGTTTGTAAACGATCTTTGTTTGGCCTTTCACAAAACCCACTTTAGCGACTCGACGAGTCCAGTGAGCGGACTGCTGCAAAGTTCGCGCAACTTTCAGAATGTAGTTCTGTCGCAGGTGGATTTCAACGAAACGGAACAACGATCGGGCTTCAAATTTTCAGTCGCTTTGGAGAGAATATCTACGAGCTGAGCTTCAAAGCTTGCGACATTCGGGAGAAAACGTTCACCAGTATACTGATGAGTGTTCCAAACCTGCGAACACTCCGTATCGAGGGATGTCGCGAGCTGCTAATGTCCGGTAGATTGTTCGAGTCCGCTTCGGATCAGGCCAAATTGGCGGAAACGCTGCAGAATGTAACCACATTGAGCTTGGCTTGTAATCGGTACCTTTCGGATGCTTTGTTCAAGCGGACCGTGTCGCTAATGCCGAATTTGGAGAGCATTGACCTCTGCGGATGTCACATTTCGTTCCACAAGGGACTGTACCGGAAGTTCTACCCTGGCCGACCGGATGACGCCTCCGAGAGCGTGCTGACTTTCTACTACATTTCACAGTTTATTGAACGCCAAGCTGATAAGCTCAAGTCACTCAACTTTAGCTCCACGTTGATCGATGGAGACGCGTTGGAACTTTTGGCCGGGTATGAGAACCTCCAGTTGGAAACATTCAACATGAACTCCTGTGACCAGCTGACCAAACCGGGCATATCAACTCTGGTTCAAAAGCAGAGTTCGCTCCAACATCTGGACTTTTCGCGATCGGTGCGCTTCACAGATTCGTGTCTGGTGAAGATCTGCGCCCACCTTCCGGAGCTAAAGTCGCTGAAAATTCGTCGTTGCCGTGCGCTTACCGACCTTGGAATCAAACAGATAGTCCGACTTCGCAAGCTGCAAGTACTGGACATTTCCGAGTGTGAATCCGTTACCGGTCAAGGCATCATCCAAGGTATCGCGTCAGCCGGACCGAACCCGGTTCTACTTGAGCTGTACGTGAGTGCCCTAAACCTGTGCGAAAGCTCGGTCATCAAAATTGCAGAGAATTTCCCATCACTGCGCCTTTTGGACCTCAGCTACTGCTTCCACTCCGTATCGGACCTCTGTCTGCAGATCATCTTCAAAAACCTGATCTGGTTGAGACATCTCAACCTGGACTATTGCGATAAGATTTCCGATAGCGCGATGACCGGCGTTGGAATGCTGCAAAAGGTGCAGGACTTTGAAACCAGCAAAACGACCGTACCCAACACGATCGAGCCTGCCGCTCAGCAAGATCCAGACGAAATCGAACCGGTCCAACTACCGGTCAATCCCCAGAAGAACTGTACAAAATTTCCCTGCGAAGCCGAGCCGAACAGGAAATCGTCAACGACGCGATGCGCAAACGGGCCATGATGGAGATTTGCCAGCAGAACGAGTTCAAGGAAGACGCCGTCACCAGCGGCCTGTCCATCGATCGGCTCAAAGGCTTACGCGTCCTACGACTTTCCCAGTGCAACAAACTTTCGGACATTTCGCTAATGTACGCCTTCAAGCTGAAGGAACTTCGCGAACTCAGCCTGGCCAAGTGCCAGCAGATTTCCATCGTCGGAATCAAATCCCTCGTTCGGAACTGCCCCTCGCTGGAGGTCGTTGACCTGAGCGAGTGCCATAACATAAACGACAAAAGTATCGAGCTGATTGCGATCCACTTGAAACGGCTGCAAACGCTATCGCTGGATCGATGCTTCCAGCTCAGCGATTTCAGGTAAGCAATCATAAAATTCCACTCATCCAACAAACACCAACTCTTCCTTCCTCCCACACAGCTTGGACTACATCGCGATCCACTGCAAGGCGCTGCGCACGCTGGATGTGCGCGGCTGTCGGAACATGTGCGCCGAGCCGAACCTGCGCCTCGTGTCCGTGCCCACGCTGAAAACGGTGCACATTAGCAAGCCGGGCCCGTACCTCGGTGAGGCGGGATACTTTGTGAAGAAACCGCCGCCGCCGCCGATGCCGAAACGGATTTAATATTTGCTGCTGCTCGACGTCGGCGGCCTGTTGATTGTTGTTTTTATATTGATTATTTATTTTCTACTGTACTGACAGAAAAATTGTTGAGCAAAAATCATCCAGTACCTATGAATATTTAAACACAAAAAAAAGGAAACTATCATTGCATAAGTTGCGATTATTATCTACAAGATGTAAAACAGATTATTGCGTGTACGTAGAATCACAAGAGAATAAAACATGTTTCGTGGTATTTAGTTGTTTGGTAACGTTTAGTCCCTCACATGGAAAAAACAGAGTTGAAATCCTACTTATATTTGCGACCCCTTTCCCTGATCAGGCTAAAAAAAAATAGCTTTCTAATAACATTTTGCATTATTGGTTCGTCCATACAAGTCACCATACAATTTTGGGAGCATTCCATACAATAACTATCTTAATTTTTAATCAGTCATTGTGTGCAGCGGGGTATGATATTGGTAAATTGAAAAAAAAAAATAATAATGAAATGTCGTTACACTTAACACACCCTACACAACACCATCGCAAACAATAAATCGGAACGTTTGGTACGGTATGTCCACGCATCCTTCCTCCCCTCTAGATTCTGTGAAATGCGATCTATTCTCAAAAACCTCTCTGCGGTGAACACAACGCAGTAGGGCTGGCCGCTTTAACTTTTGTTATGCAATGTCGGGTTACTGAAATTATTATTACTATTTTTTGCTGAAAGTCTTAATATTGTCAAGAACAGTGCTTAAGCGTACTCTAACTCATTTGATTTTAGGTTAAAAATTAATATTTTTGATGTTTGGAAATACTGTCGATGTTTTTTTCAGGTAGCTGAACAAATTATAAATTCATATTCAGCTTCAAAGGTGGTACGAATAATGTTAGGTTAGAGTATTGTCAATAATTAAAATTTGGAAAAAAAGTTTTTAAGTATTTCCCAAATGCCTTCATTTTTTTACTAAAACGGTGCGTTTAAAAAAACGTTTCTCTTCAAAATTATAAAAAAAACTTTTCCCAAACTAGATTTTGCTTCAAAGAAATAATTTTGAAAAAAGTGATTTCATTTCGACGTCGTCGTGCTATCTTGTCGCACCCGCCATTTCGACATTCCGAGAAAAACGCGTTTTAATGTTTGACCTTGAATAAACAAAAACGAAAGCACGCAATGTAAACAATAACAAACACGTTTTGCTTGGCTGACCATTATGTGCATTGTCCCGAAGTTTGGTTGAAGTTGGATGCTGGAGACCAGAGTTATAATTACAAATTTTTACGGTAGTCTTACTTGTACTCATGGTGTCGATCCAAATCCCAAAATAAAATTCCCTGACTTTTCCCTGACCTCTCCAGACCACCAATTTTTTTATTTTATATTTTTTACTAATATATTGTTTGGAGCGTTTTTATGGTTTCATGCATTTTCCTTTTTGAATATTGCAAATTAAAGATATTGATAAAAATAAATGACTTTTTTATTTTATTTATTTAACGATGGATTCTGCAAAAACTGAAAAACTTTTTTTTTATTTTGTCAATCATTTTTTTCTAATCGAACATCCAAAATGAGCAACCATAAAATTGTCCTATATTTTTTAATCTGGTGATGCCATTTTAACATATGAAACACAATAGCTTACAGGACCTCTAAAAATAACTCTAGAAATAATAATAATTACAATTGTTGCATGTTTAAAATTGCGATGAGTTAGTTTCACTTCATTTCCTAAAGAAAACTTAAAGTTAAAAGTTTTCAAAAAAAAAAACAATTCAAAAATTTGAATTAAAGTAAGAAGTCATGTTTAATTTTAAAATTGTTGCCTTTTGCGGAATTTTCAAACGAATTTAAGAATTTAAGAATTTAAGAATTTAAGAATTTAAGAATTTAAGAATTTAAGAATTTAAGAATTTAAGAATTTAAGAATTTAAGAATTTAAGAATTTAAGAATTTAAGAATTTAAGAATTTAAGAATTTAAGAATTTAAGAATTTAAGAATTTAAGAATTTAAGAATTTAAGAATTTAAGAATTTAAGAATTTAAGAATTTAAGAATTTAAGAATTTAAGAATTTAAGAATTGAAGAATTTAAGAATTTAAGAATTTAAGAATTTAAGAATTTAAGAATTTAAGAATTTAAGAATTTAAGAATTTAAGAATTTAAGAATTTAAGAATTTAAGAATTTAAGAATTTAAGAATTTAAGAATTTAAGAATTTAAGAATTTAAGAATTTAAGAATTTAAGAATTTAAGAATTTAAGAATTTAAGAATTTAAGAATTTAAGAATTTAAGAATTTAAGAATTTAAGAATTTAAGAATTTAAGAATTTAAGAATTTAAGAATTTAAGAATTTAAGAATTTAAGAATCTAAGAATTTAAGAATTTAAAAATATTTTTTGTTGTTCTCTTGATTGTTTTTATTTTTAAATAATGATATCTTTGATCTTTGTTTTCATTTTTTAAAATTATTGATTCAAAAATTTCGAATCTTTAAATTTTTTTTAATATGATTTTTTTTTTTGGGTTTTTAATACTATTTTTCCTAATTTTATTTCCTAATTTCTGAATAACCCAATTCTGAAAGTTGGAGCTGTAATTTTTGAATGTTTGGATTTTTTATTTTTCTTCAAGAATGTTCAAATTAAAAAAAATATTTCTACTGCTTGAATCCCATCTAAAATTCAAGGCGGAGAAGCTTCTGTTACGTCCAATCAGGCTCATATTTGGGATAGAAGCACGTACTGTGGAACATGCCCAATAATAATTTTTGTTACATCCAAATGTCTGTATCTTCAGGAGAAGTTTTAAATATGGTTAAGATTCACAAGATTAAAATAAAAAAAAAACAATAAATAAGGATTAAAAACATTACTCAAAACTTTAAAGAAATGAAATATTCATAGTCAGTATGTTTAAAAATGAGTTGAGTGTAACAACCCTGTTTTTCCACAAACTTGTGTTTTATTTCTTTAATTCTTGAATTTAATTTTTCAATTTTTAGTTCCATTTCACCATCACTATTTTGCTTACATTTTAGATTACACAAAATTAGACTACTTTGGATCATTTTTAAATCATAGTTCAGTTTAATTTTGAGAATAATAAAAAAATAGATAACGAATAATAAAGTGAAATTTTGGAAAAAAAATTCTAGCTTTACAATTTTTTTAGAATTTTAGAATAAGAATTTAAAAAATTAAGAAACAATTCCAAAACATCAGAATTTCAGATTTTTAAATTATTCATTTTTCTGACAAAATGTATGATTTTCTCTATGGTCCCTATGGTCTATGCTAAGCAAACGATCAATTTTAAAACAAATCTCTGAGGATGGTGGAGCAACTGCTTCATATTGTCCCACCCTGTGTGCGCTAGTAATTTGTAATTTTCAGTTGAACGGAAATCCAAATCATATCCAAATTAGTTGATTTTTAAACCTAAACATATTGCAAACAAGCTACGCGATTTTCATCGTAACCCTTTTCTTAAGCATTTTTTATATGGAGTTCTGCGTTCTTTCCGGACTGAACAATATAGAAAATTAAATATTATCAATGTTGCAAAGCTCAAGGGCGAATTTTCAAAAAGAAATGAAATTTTGTAGTAATATTTTTAAGATCATCGAAATTCCCTGACCCAGCTTAAAATTCCCTGACTTTCCCTGACTTTTCCAGGTTAAATAAAATTCCCTGACAATTCCAGGTTTTCCCTGACTTTTCCAGAAATCGACACCATGTGTACGTGCGTCAAACGCGTTTTGACCTGAAATCCCTCTGGCCAGTTGTCGCACTTACATCAATTTTCAGGGAGTGACAGAAAGCACGACAAGATTGAAACTTCTTTCATATGTAAAGTGACAAAAATGCACGGAGTTTTTTTTTAGGATTTTGTTGGATATTGAAATCGAATTTTGGGGATCTGTGAAGTTTAAAAGGTAAGGCATTGTGAGCTGCACAAAATGGCGTTCTTTTGGCACAAAATGCTTTAACGACAAGTTGGCACGACGGCGACGATTGTCGATAAATCATATTTTCAAAAAATCATATTTCAAAAGATACCGTTTTTGTCCAAAACAAAAAAAATTAAAAAAAAATGAATTGTTCTCATTATGACCTACAACTCTATTGAAGACACCAAATCGATCAGAAAATCACTTGCCGAGAAACAGATTCACGAACCATATTCTCTTATGGACAGCTGCTAAAATTGTTTGGACGAACCAAGGATGCAAAAAGCCAACTTTGGTTGTAGGAAAAGCCCCCTTGACTGTGTTTGTACAGAATGCTCTAACTGAAATCAGTGTAAGAACGGGCTTATCTTAGCACCAGGTTCCCGGCACCCGAACACGCCTACATCTCACCCTTGTCCTGAGTCCGTACGAGCGATACGCTAGAACACGCTTTAAGTGTTCGTTCCAGGCTATTTTCGTATAGAATGCTCCAACTGAAATTTTGATAAAAATGATTTCTTTGACAGGTTAAGGATTGGATCCATTTCCCATCCAAATAGTTGATTTTCACTATTTAAACAACTAATTTTGCAAAACTTTGCAGCAAACCCTGGTTCCTCGCTTCCTATTGCGTTATTAACTTCGTGAGTGAAACATTTAAAAGTCCAAAGTAAAAATTTGTAAGGATTTTTCTTTTTGTTCTACGACACAAGTACAAAGTTCTTTATTTTTTTGTAACAGAGGTTACCTCAAATATAATTTCCATGCTTCCAATAAACGATATTTAAGAGATAATTGATATAATAAATGTTAGTTATCTTTTTTTGTTGTCATTAGAACATAATTTACCACTAAATGCGCGGTTTAATCTACGAGTCAAGTTTTCTTCAACTTACGTCACTTAAAATGAAGGAAACAATAGCAAAAGGGGATAATATTCGGGAATAGCGCGGTGCATACTGCAATCTAGGGAGTTTGTTAGTTTTTTTTTACCGGTCGTTTTCATTCGCAGTCAGGTACAGCAGCGTGTCTGTTGGCCTTCCAACAGCTGGTTCGCGTTAGTTCTAGTGACTAAGAAATTATTGTGATCCGGTTGTGTGGCTTGAAAATTGTGG
The DNA here is from genome assembly GCF_015732765.1 of Culex quinquefasciatus. Lineage (NCBI taxonomy): Eukaryota > Metazoa > Arthropoda > Insecta > Diptera > Culicidae > Culex > Culex quinquefasciatus. The sequence continues at coordinate 589,431 of NC_051862.1, forward strand.
ATTGGATTCTCTATCAACGCTGTAGACTCACTCTCGGCGATCGCATCCAAAGTCGTCCTCTTTACGGTCAATCTGAATGGTGCTTTCTCTTGAAGAGATTATTACACGCGGGCGGTCGGTTGTTCCATTGGTTAAGGTGTGTTTTTATTGCATCTCTGATATTGTCGCTCTAGCGCATCCAATTTTGATCAAAGACAATAGACAAAAAAGAACAATTCCTGATGAAAGTTGAACTACTGGGGGAAACGTTTTACTCATGTCCTTACACTTAGCTCACTTTTACAAACTTTTAATGCTCAAAATAAAGGCTTCTTTCATATTACTCATTCCCGTACACAGCTAGTCAAGTTATTTAATAAAAAAAAGAATGGAAAAACAAAACAAAAACAAATAACTCTCTCTTTCTCATTTTACGGGGTCAAACGCTATAAGACACAAATTACTTTCAACGGTTAAATTAGAATGGAATTTTCCTCTTCATTGCCAGCCTCGAGATTGAGCAACTCATTCAGATCGATGTAGTCACCGGTGACGGTGGTCGCGTTCCCTCCCGGATTTTTGTATGCCATGAGCTGACTCGTCGGATCGCCGCCAGCAGCAATACCTGCGGACTCTAGAAGACCTGGAAGCACACGCGCACAAGAAACGGTCGTTATTATGCAGGTTTAAACCCTAGACGAAGGTACGGATTTAACGAGTTAAAAGTATACATGAACCAAACAGAAAGTAAACGGAAATCACACACGCTGGCACACACACTCTCTCGTTTGCACATTTCATGGTGTCGATTTGTGAAAAATTTAGAGAAAATAGAAGTTGTCAGGAAAGTTTGAAAGGAATCGGTCTATTTGTCCAAAATATTTAGCAATTATTGAGGTAAATTTTGTGAGAATTGTCAAAAAAGGGCTGTCGATTTTTTTTCAAGATTTTTTTTTACGCTAGATACTTCAAAATAGATGAGTTTTGTAAAACCATCAAAAGTGATATACAAAATACAGTTTTGGCCAAAGTCCGGAAGATTAACAAAAGGGGCCGTTTTGCACGAAAAATTGCCATGTTATACATTTTAGAAAATCATTATCCGTTGTTGTAAAAAAGACATGTGTATAGCTTATCAAGCTACTGTGTTTCATATGTTTATAGGAGTTATTAAGTTATAGCCAAAAACAATTGAAAAAAAAATACAATTTCCAATTACAACCATCTCAGAAAGGGACAAGAGTTATCCAAATATTGAAATATTTCTATTATTGTTTTTTCTTTTTTTTTATCTACAACCTTCAAAAAATTTCTAGTGACTCTAGTGCATATTTTTTATTTTTCATTCGACGTCAATATTTCTAGAGCTATTGTGTTCCATATGTTTATATGACCTTCTTAAAAAAACTAAATTAAAAATGCATGTACAAATGCATGCATATTGAAAAAACGTACAGTCCAGACTCGATTATCCGAAGGCCTCGGAAAAATTTCACTTCGGATGATCGAATCACGAAAAAAAATACGCTAAAGTAAATTAAAAAATGTAAATCCAATATGGCAGCCAAAATGGCGGTGATGAAATATTGAAATTATTTAATAAGCAATCAACTATTCAAATTTGACTAAAATGGGGTCGCAAACTCGAATTTGATGTTTAAAACAAGGAAAAGAATGAAAAACGAAAAAACATTGCCTTTCCCTTTAACAATATTTTGAGTTTTAGTTAATTTTCGATGAAAGTTTTTATTTCCGTAAGATAAAACAAATCGGTAAAACTCAGATTTTTTTTAAAACAAATGATTGCAATGATTTTTTACTTTTTACAGTTATTTGTAAAATGCTAAAATTTTCACTGAATGCCGTTGCCTAATTGTCGATGCCTTTTTCTGGTCACAAGGTTCATGTAGCCTTTTTGGTTTTGAGGGTGTGACAGGGCTATATGAACAGGCAAAGCTGTTGCCAGAGATATTGTTTATATTACTTTTTTCACTATCACTATTATGACCACACAATTTTTTCTACAAAAAATGTCACAATTTGCACTTTATCAAACATATTTAAGGTAGGTTTTTAGGAGTGCTTTGAAAACACATAATAATCTAGAAAGTGGCGCCTTTTGAAATGTTGTATGTTTTCAAGGTACAGTCCAGACTCGATTATCCGAAGACTTTGGCAAAATTTCACTTCGGATAATCGAATCACAAAAATAGTAGTTTATGCAACAAGTTGCAAAAAGAGGATTTTTTCAGCACGAGTCGTACATTTATCCAACGAGGTTCACCAAGTTGGATAAATACGAAGAGTGCTGGAAAAATCAAGTTTTGCAACGAGTTCCATACAACATTTTTTGCAATTCCAAAAAACACACACTGAGTGAAATTTTATGTCAAATTTTCATGTATTTTTTCAATTAATCGTTTAAATCAAAAAAATGTTGAAAAGTGTTACTTTTCAGCATTTATTTTGAAAAGTGTTGCTATTCGATTCTGTTATTTTTGGTACAGAAAAGTAGGCTATTTTGTCGTTCAAGAATGACAGGAAAAGTAAGTAGTTTCACGACGGAATTGCAAAAAAAAATAATTCGTTGTCTTATTTTTGATTGTTGAGTTTTAATATGACCCTTAAGCTACTCTAAAGTGAATTAGAATTTTTAATCCAAGATGGCGGCCCAAATGGCAATGATGAAATATTGAAAAAATGCTTTTTTTTTATTTTACAAGCAATCAACGATTCAAATTTGACTAAAATGGGATCGCAGGATTCAAATTTGATGATTAAAGCAAGAAATAAAAAAGGAAACACAATTTCTTTGTTCGTATTTCGAATATCCTTCGAATAATCGAGTCTGGACTGTACGTTTAGATTTGGTGCATATTTATTTATTTTTAATAATTGTTATTAATTTATGAGTTAAAACAGAAATTATTGTTGAGAACATAGCAGTAAAATTAAATGCTTTTAAACGCCTCATAAACTTTTTGACGAAATAAAATTTGTAGTTTTTAGAGAATTTTCTAGATCAACTCTTAATGATTTGTTAGAGGTATAATTTTCTTTAATTTTTTTTTTCTAAAATCAAATAAAAAATTGTTTGAAGATGTTATCACAGACAATAGGAAAAATTTAACACTGTTTTTTTTAATTTCGTGCTTCCGGAAAATTTCATTTTTGTTACCTACAGAAGTCAGTCGAGGAAAAGTCAGATCTTTTTAAATTGAATTTTAACAGCCACTTTAACTATCGCACTAGACCGCTATATCATAGCCAAACAGACGTAAATCATTGATAATCGAAAATTCATCAAACACCCCGCACTAGAGCCATCTAGTTGTGAACGAATGTAGTTCCGCGCGAAAAGTATAGTAGTGCTCGTGTATACAGTTTGAAACAATTGGCAAACGCGTTTAAATGGGCTGTGGTGAGTTTCCGGTCATTCAAACATTCCGTTAAATTGTTGATTGACGGATTATGTTAGATGTTTACGTTTGTTTGTCTGTGAATCGAAATATCATGTAATATAGCGTGCAGTAATTAGGGTGACAGCGTTTGCAAAATAATCAGTCAAGAGAATAAAAATTAGATTGACAATCGACACCGGAAATTCTCGTTCAAAGTCAGACGCGCATTGTTTCACACCAGTTTTTTTTTTTTTTTTTTTTTTTTTTGTTGAGAGCCCAAATGACAGACAAACGACCATTCGATTTATTGTAAAAATTAGACGTTCATTGGAACCAGCATCCCGGCCGATGCACCAGTGGGTCTCGTGGCGCAGGGGTAGCGGCTTCGGCTGCCGATCCCGATGATGCTATGAGACGCGGGTTCGATTCCCGCCTTATCCACTGAGCTTCTATCGGATGGTGAAGTAAAACGTCGGTCCCGGTTTCTCCTGTCTCGTCAGAGGCGCTGGAGCAGAAATCCCACGTTAGAGGAAGGCCATGCCCCGGGGGGCGTAGTGCCAATAGTTTCGTTTTTTGGAACCAGCATGTTTGCAACAATGGAAAAAAGAGCGTTTTTGATTGTTTTTTTTTTTTTGGTTTTTTTTTTTTGCATTGAGTGAGAGGGATATATACCTGGATGAACTTTTTAACGCCAGTCTTGCCTTTTTGCGCGGTTTCCAATCCTAGCTAGAATACACATTTCATCACCACAATTCCCAGAGTTTTGCCTGCCATTAAGCATTAAGCACAACCAACCACAACAGAGAGACCACCACTTTCAACCACAGTTTTGCAACGTCGACAATTTAGACATTCCTGTGGAGAAAAGTCACAGTTTGATTATTCTGTAAGGGGAGGAGGCGGGCGTGAGTTTGTTAGTCAACGGCGAAATATATATTCAATATCAATATAAACAATATCTCACGGGGCAATTGTGACTCATTTGAAAGAAATTACAGTAAAATTATTGGCATCAAACTTTACTTTCGTTGAAAAAACGTTTCTCGAGAAAAGAATTGGACAAATAATAATGAGTGAAAATTAAAAACGTTAAAATTACTCCAATCGAATCGACTTTCCTGTGCGTCTTGCGGACACCATTCACAAAAAATCAGCTTAAAAAATAAAACGAACTCGACCCCGGAAAGGGCTCTGCTTACCTCCGCTGCCGTTGCTGGCCGAGTTTGACGAGGACACGCCGGCCGTAATTGCACCACCTCCTGCTCCTCCAACTGCGATATTTCTCTTTTGCGCGTCGGTCACGCTGGCCGCGTCGGGCAAGTTCATCGGGAAGTCGTACCCCAAGAGGTCCTCGTTTCCGGCAAAAAGCTAAAAGTGGGAAGAGCAGTTGAAAGAAAGTGGAGCACGTTTTTGGAAAAGAGGACCAACGATGCGAGTTTTACTCGAGCTTTTTTTTTTTGGCAGATTCCTCGGAAAATTACTTAAGTTATGAATCAACAGAAGATTAGTGATGGCATAGCTACCTTGTTCAGGGCATCCGTGTCAAATGCAGACGGTGCGAAATAAACTCTGCCAAACTGCGGACCGTTTCCGCCAGTCGTCTAAAATGCGTGTTCAATCATTTTGTTTTTTATGCGTTGTTTAGAACAGTTTTGGTACATTTTGTTTGATTTAAGGGTGGATTTTTTTTATTCATCAACGTGTGATTGTGTTTTCGATTCATCAGAAGTCATCAGTTGTGGCATCACAGTTGAGTTTTTTGTTTTTGGTAATTTTTGTTTTATGTTTTATTATTGTAGTTGTTTGTTTTTTGTTTATTTTTTTCAAAGGAATAAAAAGAAAAGCATCAAATTATCAGCAGTGCAAATTTACGAACCTTTAAAATAGGCAAAGCTGAAGTTTTAGACAAATCTACGTTTTCAAATATTTATTCCAAATTACTACGCGCGTTAAAATTTAAATGTTTTTATTCTTTCATATCAACGATATGCAGACCAAACAATTATTTTATCCGATGATATTTTAGTACTTTTTTGAAAATTAATTCGTTTTCCAAATCTAAAGAAACATGCTCTGGGGAAGCAAACTTAAAATTTTCAAATTATCAACATCAACAAGCAAACGCCCTAATCGGTCAGAAACTTACCCCGAGCAGCGTGTTGGCATCAAACTGGTATCCTTCGCCCTTCAGCAAATCCTTCAGCGAGTCCAAATCGGTCTGGACGGTGTCGATGTGATGTCCGTAATCGATGCTGAAAGTAGGGAAATTTCCAAGCGTTTGAACAACCAGAACTTACACCCTAGCACTTACATCGTGTTAAGTTTATTCATGTCACTGTCGTTGCTAACAAACCTGGCTAAGGTCCGTCCAGCTTTGTCCGACTCGTCCCCACCGTTCAGGTCGTCCTCATCGTCGACCTGCAGGTTGCTCTCGTGGCTTGGACCTGCGGCCTGCGTTTGGGGCTGTTGCTGTTGCTGCTGCTGCTGTTGAAGCAGCTGCTGCTGGCGGCCCTTCATCTCATTGATGTTCACATTCGGATTGTAGAATCCGCCATCAAAGTTGAACCCAACGCCCAGCATCGGTGATTCCTTCTCCATCTGGCTGTCGTTGTCGTCGAACAGATCGCTCGGCACCTGGTCATTCACGATAAAGTCGTTCATGCCGTACCCGATGGACGTGGTCGGTATGGAGTCCGTCACAAAGTTGCCCATCCCGGAGGGACCTGCCGCACTGGTGCCGGACTGCTCGTTTGACGAAATGGTCTTGCCGACGCCGACGTGGTGCATCTTCTTGCCACTGCTTGACTCGGCATGCTTGTTGTTCGCCAACAGACTCTTCTGGGCCTTGTGAATAGCGCCATTCTTCTTTATCTTCAACAGGCTTTCACCCTTGGAAACTGCCTTCTGCTGCTGTTGTTGTTGTTGTTGCTGCTGCTGCTGTTGCATTTGTTTGAGTTGTTCCTGCTTTTGCATCTCCTTGATGACCATGGGCGTGACCAACATGTCCGAGTCGTGGTACAGCTGGGACGTTCCCGCCTCGAACTCCTCCACGTGATCAACCAGATAGCCCTCATCGTCGTACGAGCCGTCGTCGACGACGTTGCCGCCTTCCTCCTCCTGTGGTCCGGTCATGCGTCGCGTACGGTCCACGTGCTCACGCTTGATGGCGATCTGCTCCTGCTGGCCGCCGTAATACGACATCGGGCTGGTCACCTCCTCGATGACCTCGTTGACACTGTCCGACCGGTACGGCGACTGTTGCGCTATCGAAATTGGGGACGTAACTTCCGGAACCTCGGATGTCCTACGGTGATTATGAAGTGCGATCAAGTAATTGAAAGTACCGCTAGTTGGTAAAAATTAGAGATGTGTGTTGGGTTGTTTTAAACATTGCAGTGTTAACAGTACTGCTGACAGCGGATTTTATGATTTTTGTGAGAACAGGAACGAACTAAAAAACCACTCAAAAAAATTATAGCAATCCAATCAGAGTATGAAAACAAGTAATTTTTGTTTTTTTTTGTTTATCAAGGGGGACACAACAAGCGGAGGATTCATGTTAACATAATAAGAAGGAGCAACGTCTACTCGAAGGCTATACAGATGCAATGAGAAGACAGCGTTACCTGGCCGATTCTTTCGAGTCTTTTGACTTTTCGCTCCTAACTTTACCGTTACCCGCCGTCGGTTTTTCTTTCTTGTTTTTACTCTGCGACCTAGAAGCATGTACAGTACATATCAATACCATCAATAAACCCAGGTTTCGTATCAGCATTAGCTGCAAAAATCATTAAACGCCAGCAACAAACAAAAACGAAATCCACGAAACCCTGCTCTCTCTATGTTAATCATCAAACCAAGCTGACCCAACCACCCGATACTCACAACAAGTCCTGTTCGTTCTCAAAGGCAACCTCTTCGAGCACCTCGCCCAACTCCTGAATCGTGGCGCCCTCCCCGCCGGTCTTCTTTACCTTCGCCGGCGTCGTCGGCGGCGCGTCGTTTATCATCAGCTGGAACCGACGCTTGTTGTTGCCATTGCCGTTCATCGAACCCAGCCCACCGCGGGACGGCTGCACGATCGTGACCAAAAACTGAATCAACTTGTTCACAATCTGCTGCTGCTTCATGTGCTTCTGGCGCAGGATGGCAATCTCACGCCACAGCGCTTCGTTCTCCTGCTTCATGGTGGAGAAGCGCGAGTCCAGCGAGTCCTGCCGGCCGCGCATGTTCTTCATCTCGGACAGCACCCGGTTGACGGCCTCCACCTTGGTGGAACTTTTGTCGTCCTGCTGCTGTTGCTGTTGTTGCTGCTGCTGTTGCTTCGAGTTGGCAATCTTGCGCTTGATGTGCTCCAGCAGGTACGGGTGGTCCTTCTGGAAGCACGGATGCGTAAACTCCATCTCGTCCTTGTCGAACCGCAGGCCACCGTTGTCGATCGATGTGATCTTGTGGAAACCGTCTGGAAGGGAAGGAGATTTTGTTATTTTAGTATCGCGCAAAACAAAGAGGTCAAACTACTTACACATGTTCAGCTGGCGAATAAAGCTGGCCATGTTGTTATGTTTGTAATTTAGCGGCAGCAGCTCTTTGGCGAACTGTGCCTGATTCTGAATGATGAAACTCCTGCCATCCTGGAAAACAAAATTGATTCTAGTCAATTGTTCCTACAGTTTTCAATATTTAGTAAATAAATTAGTTTAATTTTGAGACCTAAAGGCCGAATTCAAATAAATATTTTCTTTTACGATGTTATCATTTTTATGGAAAATAAAATGAACGGTTTTGTAAAAATATCAAAATTTCAGTTCTCAGCTAGCACAGTTATCATGACCGAAATCTCATCTCCCAATTGTCACTGCCCTTCTCTCCGTAGCGAAATTCTTGACAAAAAGAACTGCCGGTATCTAGACATTCTCTTTTTCTCTCTCATTCCCTGATTCCTCAACAGAGCGTAGCAACAAAAGCCGCAAAGAAAAACAACGCTGTTTTACGGAACGTTATCACAATCTTCCTGCTTGCGGTTTTTTGAGAAAACAAAAGAATCATCGACGAGGGAGCGTGAAATACGAAAAGAGTAGGAGTGATAGAAAGCGAATGCTCTTGCTGACAAGCACGACATACACGAAGATAACTCACAAGCTATAGTGGTCGCTATATCCTCTGATATTTTGATGCTGGAATCATCAAATGATTGTTTTTTTCTATCATTCATTTACATATTCATGACTTTCAACCTCTTTTACCCTTTTATACGCCGTTTTGATTTTTGTAGGTTAGAAAGAAGTGCACAATTTACATGGACTTGGCCCATTTTGATGCGGTCGTCGATTTTGTTCGGGGCAAATCATCGAAAATCAACGAAGATCATAGGTCCTATTCCCGTACTTGCAGAATTCTGCAATTCCGCACAAAATTGGATCACCCAGATTTTATATGAAGATTTTCAGAAAAGTGATTTTTTTTTTCATTTTCCGGGCAAATTTTACCGTTTATTTCTGGAGTTTTTTTTTAAAAAAAAAGGTCCAATAAACCAAAATTTCAGTTTTTGCTTTTTGGGTGTTTTTTATACCCCTGACTCAAGGTGGTTTCAAAAACACCCAAAAAGAAAAATCTGGAAATTTGGTTTACAGTCATCCCACATATTCGGAACACCCACAAATTTGGAACACTTTTGTGGTAATTTGTCAATAAGATGCAAAATGCAACTTTTCTGTCGTCCCTGCTATTTTTAGGACCTTTATTTGGACATTCTCTTGCTATTTCACTAGTAAAAATAGTACTTTTTGAACAAAAACCCTCATTTCAAGACTATTTTATCCAGAGCAGCAAAACACTGCCTCCAAATTGCCTGTTCCAAATTGCCTGTTCCATGATTTATTGTGCCTCCCACAATTGTGGAACACCTGAATTTATTTGATACTTTCACAAAAAAAAATATCAGTCCATGTTCAAAATATCGCTAGGCTTGATTTTTTTTTTGGTTTCAGAGTGTGAAGTCATTTTTTTGTAAAAATTATGTACTTCTGGAGAGAAAAAGAAAGTTTGTTTACATCGTAAGAAAAAAGTGTTCCGAATTTGTGGATTTCAAGGGTCAATGTTTTTCTTTAAAAACTTGATATAAAACGTAAAGCAAATCATTATGTTCAATTATCGATTTTCTATGATTTGTTGAACATTGGCAGATCTGTAAACTGTTCCGAATATGAGGGATGACTGTATTGGACCTTTTTTTTAAAAAAAAAACTCCAGAATTTTTCCAAAAAACGAACGTTAACGAAAACTTTTTTAAACATATTCTTACCAGCCAGCAATGGAGGAATCATCAACAATAGAAAATCTTTGAACGTTCATCAAGGGGAAAAAAAATCCGAGAGGAACATGGCTCTCCTCTCTCGTGGACGAAGATCGATAAAAGGAATCTAAAAAATCATCATCTTGATTATCCAGCGGAACATCTTTTCTACTACTACACTTGCAAGTGTAACGTCACACATCGAAAAATTACTGGACACTTTTTATAGATGAACAATGTGTGTAAACAAAACAAAATAAATGACAAGGAAATTCAAAAAAAAAAATCATCAGCAGATTGATTTCCTTTGTAGAAGATCGCGAGCGATTCTCTTTTGCATGATTTTTCTCCTCTCTCTTTTGTTGGTGAAGAAAACTCGCAGGCGATTTTTTTTTATTATTCCATTAGGGTGGAATCAAAACTTGATTTCTTAAACAACACATTTGAATGTCCTTAACAACTCTCTGAAAGACAGTATTGTGCTTCAAGTTCAAGAGAGACATTTCGAAATACCTACTCGGTAAAAATTATATTTTTTGCCAAAACTGCCAAGATAAGCGGAAACTTTCGAAAACTTTATTATATTTGAGGAATTGGGGTGCAATTTAACTAATTGATGTCTTCTGAACATTGCTTCATAAAGATTTTACGTAAGGTTAATCAAAATATAAGAACAATCATGTTTGTTTTGTATTTCATAGTTCCTTTGGCAATACTGGCAGAAAATGTGAATTTCACTGATAATTTCAATACACTACTCTGACTCTTTTTTGTGACGCACTTCCCATGGCTATATTTCTACGATATTAGTTTATAAAATAATAAAACATGAATTTTGTAAATTCAATTCAATTCAATTCAATTAGTTTTTATTAGTAAATAATCAATTCACAATTTCGTAATTCTTATAACCTAATAGAGTTTTGGAGTTCCTTTCAACTATGTTTGAACTATAATTCATTTTGATGTAATTGGATATTCTAACAATGGATTTGGCAAGAGAAGGAAAAATTAAAAAAAAAACCTTCTAGATTTACTAAGGAAAAGGATAGAAATAGAAAAGCTTAAAACTAAATCACAGTATGTTTTGTCCATTGACGTCGAAAAACTTCGCTGCACAAGGCAGCTTATCCGTTGTAGATGTACTTCATCATCAGCTCACTGAGAGCTTGGAATTGTTCTGCCTTGTTCCGGCAGGCACGGAAGCGCGTGAGCATCTCTCCAGCAAGAGCGAAAACTCGGGAAGCGTGAAGAGGTCATCTCCGGTGACGTCTGCTTGTCCCGGTGAAGTACCGCTCCCAGAAGCGGCTACTCTAGCGTACGAACCTCCCCAACCGGGAGGGAACGCTGGGTTGGTCGATGGAACCGCTCCGCCGCCAGCTGCTGCAGCGTTCGAGCTCGATGTCTTTGGATGTTGGCGGGACGCTGGCGCTTTCTTCTTCTTGTCCTGCTCCTCGATGTACTTTTTCCGCGCGGCACAGCCACGGAAATTCGCCGTGTGGTTTCCACCACAGTTCGCACACTTGACGCGCGCTTTGTGCTGCTGGGCGTTTTCCCCCAGCTGGTCTTTCCGCGGAAGATTGCACCTTTCGGTGAAGTGGGTCTCACCGCACTTTACGCACCGGGGTGGAAGATTGCAATTTCTGGAACCGTGTCCGAATTTCTGACAGCGGTGGCATTGAGCTGCGTCGGCCGGATTCTTCGTATAGAATCGCCACGTAACAAAGAAGCCGTCCAGTGCTTTGATCCGCCGTAGGTCCTGGATTTTGACGGACCCGCGATCGAAGTACAGGAGGTACAAGGTGTACGTACCTGTCACCGTAGTCGATTTTGAGAGCACCTTCATCTCTCGAGGCTTTACCTTGACGCCCGTCAGGTGTTCTTCCAGGTCGGAGATCGGGCGGTCCGGATATCCCTGAAGGACGATCTTCACTGGGACCTTCTCTGCAGGATCAAATGTGAAGAATTTGAAGTTTCGCAACTTCAACTTCTTCACCACCAAGTCGAAATGCAGCTTCTTGTGGGTAATCACTTGCACAGAAGTTTTGCTGATTTTGAGACAATATTGAGTCCCTCAAGCAACTCGTCAACATCGTCAGCCAACGTATCCAAAACAAAAATTGGAGGTGGACGTCGTTCCTTCGGAGAGTTACACTTTTTCTGCTTTCTTGCTTGCGCGCAAGTTCATCATCGTCATCGTCGTCGCTAGCACTGCTGCTGTCACTGGCGGTGTTGTTTTCTTCTCCACTCAGCATCTCAAATTCGTTGCTGGTGGGAACGTTGGAAGTGGTTGTTGTCGTAGTGCTGGTGGACTGCTGCTGCTGCTGCTGCTGGCCGGAAGTGCTTCCGGATGCCCGGGTCGATTGTCTCGTCCGTACTGGGGACTCACGTGGACGGTATGACACGTGTAAAAACGATGGATCGGTGACGTCACTGGGCACGCTCCCGTGCGCGATGGCGGTCGATGCGGCGTTGGTGTGTTTACCTTTCTGCACTCTGCCGGTAGATGAACTTCGCGGGTTTTTTCGAGGCCGCACTCGAACTGCCACGGCCACGGCCGGCCCTTGGCATGCTGGAGCAGCAAACTCGCGGGTAAACACGGTTAATTACGGCGAAAAAATCGAAAAGTTTGAGGAGCTCCGAACAGTTGACTGTTGCTGGCTGGTGTTGCCAGTCCCGATGCCTTTGTAAATTCAAAAATGACAAAATGCAACTTTCCGCGTAGTAATTTCCATGCAAATTTGATTCGCTTTGCGCCAATCGTGGGCTCAACCAATCGCTCCAAAATTTTGGGAGATTGTTTGGGATCCCAATAAGGGACCTAAAAAATGTGTTGCTGATTGGGTTTTTATCATTTTCTATTTTACCATATAGCTTCCATCCCTGGTACCAGCCTATAACAATGAAAAAATAATGAAGCAAAAAGTTATAAAATATTTAAATTCCATTTAATTTTTTATATTGAAAATAATGTTTGCATTCAAAAATAAGTATTTCCATTTTCTAAATTTGTATTTTTTTTATTTTATGTAATTTTTTAATTTAATTAATTTTTGTGTTTTTTTATATTTTTGTTCTCAAATTTTAAAATTTTTGAATATTTAAATTTTAAAATGTATTTTTTTACTAATTTGGCAAAACCCACTTTCCAATCACAGATGTGAACTTTAAGCACCTAATATAAATGGTCCTATCTAAACTTGCTTTAAACTTTCCGAGATTAAAAGATTTTTATCTTATATTACAATAAAAATTTCCTTGTTTTTGATTCTAACTATATTTTAGTTTTTTTTTTTTATAAATATAATACACTTTACTAAAACAAAAATCTGATAATACAATATCTATCAGTTCAATGGTATACGTAACAAAATCATGATCAAATCCAACGCGTAACGACGCCACGCGCAGAGGCTTGTCTCTGGTCCTTTATAAAAACAACTGCCAAAAATGAACCGAAAATTTGTGATAAGAAAAATTAGGTGCACTTTGTGCTAATTTGGAAGACAGTGAGTACAGAGATAATAACTAAGAAAATCTTATTAATGTTTTGTGCTCTTCAGAGCTAATTTGACTGTTTGGGACAGAATATGGATTTCAAAAAAGGCAATATTAAAAAATACTTTAAAAAAGCTTATAACTCTGATTAAATGTTTTCGAAAAGACGTAACTGTTGTTTTGTTACTAATTTATTATTTTTTTTCGATTTTAAATTTACATTAGAATAAATTTTATTCTAATGTAAATTTAAAATCGAAAAAAAAATTAGTAGCAAAACAACAGTTACGTCCTTTCGAAAACACCCACAAACACAACACAACAAGCAAAAAAGCCGTCGTCATTGGTGTCATCGTGACGTAGTGACGACGGGAAACAAAACCCGAAAAACCACCCAAACCAGCCAAAAACCTGGAAAATTCCTCTTCCGCAACCGGGAAAACCACTTTCCCAACATTTTTGGCACCATTTTGCACAAGTTTTCCCGAAAAAAATCGCCCCCGACGGATCGAACATTTTCTACGCAAAAACAGACGTCGGCCATTTTTATTTGCTGCCTTCGTCGACCAAATTCACGACGGGCTCGCTCGACGACGTCGGATTTTCTTACCGTGCTCCAGGAGATCAGATCGTTCGTTTCCGGATCCTCTACCAGCCGCCAGAGCTTGGCCAGGAAGGCCGGAACACCGGCACCTGTTTCACTGAACGTGTGCATCACGGGTGCGCCTAGTTTTTCTACGGTTTTGAAATATTGTTCTCTGTACGGTGCAAAATGAAAAATTCCACTTTTTTTTCTCCTCTCACTTTAACACACTGGTGCGATTTAATTTACGCGACTTGACTCGAACGTGTTCTCTCACAGACTGCCAGACGAAAACAAAATGCGTTTGACAGCTGACGAGCTGGGCTGCAGTGTTGTCAGATTTGCGTTTTTGAATGCGGTGACAGATTTAGGGCATCGCCACTCGTCGTGGTCAAAGGGTGAACGGGTTGCTAAAAGTTGGGTAGAATGTATTGCTCGGAAATCTTGTTGGAAATGATGTAGAAAACTACCTATTTAATTAGGTTTTACAGCGTGACGTCACGAGCGCACACGCACACACATTTTTACAGAGACACACGTGCAAAAAATGTAAACAGTGCAGCCAAGCTGTCAAATTTCTTACCTCAAAACCTAGTCGGCGTAAAACCTAATAATACTTAATAAACCTAATAAACCTAACAATTATTGTGCTTTAGGAAAAGTCAAGGAAAAATAAAACGATGCATTAACTTTCAATATTTTTTTATATTGAATTAGTATCAAAATATTACACGAAACACACACTTTAGCGCTTGCCCTTCCGGGGACCGAACGATTTGCCCTTGTTCTGCTTGTTGAGACCCTTCTTGTTTCGGAACTTGTCCGCGCTCATCTTCATGTTGGACATCTTTTTCTTGTCGAATTTGTCCATCTTTTGCTTTTTCGTTGCGTCGTACCTGAAAATAGATATTTTTGTCATGTTTACCTGCACGAAATTTTTATTTAGGCAAATTTTACCTCAACTTCTTCACGCCCTTCTTGCTCACATCGGTGAGATCCCGCTCGAAGCGGGATCGCTTCTTTTGCTTAAATTGCTTGCCACCCTTGGCCGGTTCCTTCTCGTCCTCGGTGGCGGTCACCCGCGACGGTCGGCTCTTGATCTTGGACAGCTTCGCCTGCACCATCGACACCTTGGTTAGCTCCTGAAGGGCACGTTCCTTCGCCAGCTGTTTGGGCGTTTTCGCCGCTTCGGCCTTCGCCTTTTTCGCCACCTTTTGCTTCTTTTCCTGCTGGTACTTGATCGGGTCGAACTCGTCCTCGCTGTCGTCGCCGCCACGTTTGCGCTTATTTTTGTTTTGCTTCTTCTTTTCGACCTTTTCCTCATCCGTCTTTATAGAGAGGCGTTCCTTTTCCTGATGGCGCTCGTGCGAGTTCTGGAACCACTCGCGGCTGGAAGGAAATTGAGTTTTTGGCAAAGTTTGAAGTTTAATCAATTAATTCAACTTACCTCGGTCCATTGGAAATGCCTTTCAGCTTGTTTTCGGTCTTGCTAAGCTGCTGCTCGGTTTGGCGGAGCAACTTTTCCGCGTGCTCTTCCTGCAAAACGTTTTCGATTTCCTCCTCCAGCGCTTGGACCTTCTTGCGATACTTTTCCACAATTTCGTTCGGGATGATGCGATTTTTGACCGGATTCACCGCATTTTTGATAATGTCCTTCACAATCTTGCGCTCCAGCTCTCCGGCCAGCGACACGGACACACCGGCTTTTCCCGCACGAGCCGTTCGTCCAACGCGATGGATGTAATGCTCCATCGTGGCCGGCATGACAAAGTTGATGACCGTTTTGACTCCACTGATATCGAGACCACGCGCAGCAACATCGGTGGCCACGAGGACGTCGATTTGCTCGTCCTTAAACTGCTTCAGCGATTCCAAACGCTGCGACTGGGTCAAATCTCCGTGCAACTCGCCGGCCTTCACTCCCAACAGTCCGAGCAGAATTCTCAGCCTGTGGGCTGTCTTTTTGGTCTGCACAAACACCATGCAATGGTCGTGGAACGTCCGACAGATGAGCGCCGCCAGAATGGGTTCCCGGTCGGCGTCACGACTCTCGCGAATTCGGATAAACTCCTGGCGCAGGTTGAAGGCCACCGTTTGGTTGTTGTTGACAAACACCTTCACCGGCTTGGAAAGGGAAACCGCGGCCAGATCTTTCACCTGATCGGTCATCGTAGCCGAAAACAACATCGTCTGGCGCGATTTGCTACAGCTCTGAATGATTTCCTTCATCTGCTCAGCAAAGTACTCGTCCAGCATACGGTCAGCTTCGTCGAGAATCAAGACCTAAAATTTGAGACATTTTAGTAAAATTTCTTTTCTAATCGAATAGTTAAAATTTACGTAACAAATCTCAGATATTTAAAACTGCTCGGCAGCTTGATAAATTAAGCTCATCTTTAAAATCAGAGCGCAAGGAAGTTTCATCATTGGAGTTCCTACAAAACAATAAAAGCTAAAAAAATTACCCACCTCAATCGAGTCCAGCGAGAAGCTTGGCGTGTTCTTGATGTGGTCAATCAACCGACCCGGCGTGGCAATCACAATATCCGGATTCGTGCGCAGAACCGCCTCCTGGGCCTTCACGTCCAATCCACCAATCGCGATCCCAACCTCGATGCTCGTGTACTGCGTCAGCTGTTTCGTCACCTGGTAAACCTGGGCGCCCAACTCTCGCGTCGGAACCAGCACCAACACCCGTGTCACAGCCTGAGCCGCGCTCGGTTTGTACAACAACCGTTCCAACGTAGGCAGCATGTACGCGGCCGTTTTACCCGTTCCTGTCGCCGCACACCCACAAACATCGCGTCCCATCAGCGCGATCGGTATTGTGGCCGCCTGAATCGGCGTCGGGTAAATGTACCCAAGGAACCCAATCGCCTTCATCAGCGGACGCGACAGATTCATCTGGTAGAACGAAGAAATCTCCTCATTCCCACCAGCTTCCTCAAAAAAGTCCTGCTGCTCCTCGTCCTCATCCTCAATCTCAACCTTACCGTCATTTTCCGAAACCTCCCTCTTCCTGCCCTTCTTCTCCTTGGTCCGCATCGTATCATGCTTCAACTCATCATCCGACAAATCAATCTCCGCGTTGTAAGAATCCGGATCAACCTCATCGTCTCCGTTCAAAACCTCCGCATTCTTCCCCGAACGACCCTTAATCACATTCGCAATCTTATCGTCCACCTTGCCGCGGTTCTTTTTCTTCACAAACTTCATCAAATCATCCCAAGTATCATGATTGTACTCGCTCACCGACGATACAAACTTAAATCCACTATCGAAATCACCCTGCTTTTGCTTCTTCAACTTCGACGGTTGGTACTGAAATTGAACACCAAAATTAAAACCAAAACCAACCCCGGTGGAAATGCCCTAACTCACCTCGACTTCAACGTCCGACTCTTCCGACAGATTTTCCACCTCGTCGTCCTCGTTGATCGTTTTGATGAGGTCGAACTTGCCCTCCTCCGGAACGAGCGCCGGTGCCAACTTCTTCACCACCTTCGCGGATGTTGATTTCTTGTCTTTTTTCATGATTTTAGGCGGATTTTCGGAGGAAACACTAAACCACGAATTCCGCACGACTGGTCGTTAGCACGTGTGTTTACAAAATGTTGCAGCGCGAGCCGCATTTGAACAGCCGTCAGTTCGGAACTGTCAAACACGATTGTTGTTGTTGTACTGCCCGACACTGAAAATGTTGAAGGGAGATATCAAGGGGATCAAGGGGTGATGTATACATAATTTCCTTTGTTCATAGGCCGTTGGAAATATTTTTTGAAGTTTATGTCCCTCAATTTTGGTCGGGGTCGAGGGGGGAGAAGAGATTTTTTTTGTCGAAAAAAAAAACTTTTTGCGGTGCTGTACATTGGAATTTCACAAAAATTAAAAATATTTTTGATCGATCACAGACATGCTGAATATGGTTTTAAACGCAGGAAAATGCATTTTAAATGGTTTTCAGTTGGCTATAGCTTTCAATTTCCTTTAAAATTTTGAAGTTTCTTGAAAAAAAATGTTGCCCCCTGATTTTTCGGACCGAAAAATATTTGCAACGGCCTTATAAATTTTAAGATTTTTTTTTTAATTTTTGAACCTGAAAAATTAAACTGATCTGAAATATCCTTAAAACTAAAGATTATATATGTTTTTTTTTATAAACCACAAAAAAATATAAAATTCTAAAAATGTAAGATTTTTAAATTTATTAAAGCTTTGAAAATTCAAAAAATGGAGCACCGGTTTCGAGTGATGCAGATGATAGTTCTCTCATACATTGAAGAAAAAAGCATAAAATGCACAAATGGAAGTGTTCCATTAAAATCCTTAAAAACAATAAAAACTGCAAAACAAAAGAAAATAAAATTCTAAAAAAAATTATATTTTAAAAATTTAAATTCTAAACGTATTCTTCAAAATTCTGAACAAGCATGCTTAAAAAATTAAAAAGAAATATAAAACTTCTTTCAAAAAATTAAATTAAGTTACAAAAATAATTGCAAGAATCTCTAAATTTTCTTAATAATTTCAAAGAGCTTTCAACACGGCTTTCAAAATTCCAACAAGTTCTAAACTGCCCCTGATCGCATAAATGTCTCATATGCATTTTCATCGATTTTGAGTTATTGATGCAGTTTGGTTCAAAATCGCGAGCTCTTTCAGAAAAGCATATAACATCCAGTACTTTGTTCTAGAAATCAGGAGGAAATTCAGTTTTTTCGCGAAAACTTAACACGTAGCCTTATGTGTGGGACAAACTTGTTATGCGTTTTTCTCAGCTTTCTGTTTTTGCATATGGGACATTTATGCGAACATGGGCAGTAAACAATCAACAAGTTCTAGAAACGTGAACAAACTCAAAAAAATCTAACAAAAATCAAAATTTCTGAGTTCTTAAGGACATAAAACAACAACAAATTAAAAAAAACAAAACTAAAAAAAAAATTCAAATTCAAAAAACTACAAAGATTTAAAATATTTTTTTAAAATTTTTATCAATTCAATAATGTTTGGAAATTCTAAATTTAAACAAAGAAAAAGTAATTAAAAATCACAAAATTCACAAATCACAAAGCTTAAAATAATTTGTAAATTTTGTTAAGTATAAAAATTCCAAAGCTTCTAATAATTCTTAAAAATCTTAAAAATTGGAAAATTCAAAAATTTCAATAAATCCCAAATTCTGAATTATTGAAAAAAATCTACAAATTAAATTTCTTTACTTTTTTAAAATTCTGAAAACTCATGCTTTTCTAAAAGCTTAAAAATTCTAGAATTCCATTTAAAAAAAAATCTTTGAAATTCTACCAATTCTAGGCATAAGTTCTAGAGTGTTTTTTAAACGTACTTTAAGCTATTGTATTTATTTGTTAAAAGGACCTATTTAACAAAAACTCTTAAGTTCTACAAATTAAAAATATATGGCAGTGTGTGGCTGAATGGTTACGCTGTCCGCTTTGTAAGCGGATGATTCTGGGTTCGATTCCCATCTGCTGCAACCTTCCATCGGACGAGGAAGTAAAATGTCGGTCCCGGCCTTGGTTGTTTGGCCGTTAAGTCATTCCAGGGGTAGGAGTTGTCTCCATGCCATAAGTACAAAAAACACACCAAACCAAGCCTACTCCGGTGGAATCGCTGGCAGCGGTTGGACTCGCAATCCAAAGGTCGTCAGTTTGGGTGCTCTCCCCATTCAAGCCTTCGGACTCCTAGGTTCGAACAGAAACTTGTAATAGAGACCACAAAGACCCGGGGGTCGTTAATGTTGAAAAAATCTTTTCTAAAAAATTTTTTCACTAATTATTATTTTTTTCTAAAATTCTAAAAATTCAATCAATGAAAAAAGTGAAAAAAAATACTAATGCAGAATCTTGAAATTAAAAGGACAGCAAATGGCCTATCTAACACTGCTCAGCGATGTTCACCAAGAAGAGAGCAACAATAACGACGGTAGCAAGTAAGTTTAAGAGAGCGAAAAGAAGAACTAGGTTAGAGGCGTGGTTGTGCGGTCAAATCTACAGCTGAACAACTACTTTGAAGCCTTGGGACAACTAGAATCCCAAGGATCACGGTGGCTTAAGGGTAGAAAATATTTTTTTTCACTAATTATTATTTTTTTTCTAAAATTCTAAAAATTCAATCAATGAAAACGGTGAAAAAAAATACTAATGCAGAATCTTGAAATTAAAAGGACAGCAAATGGCCTATCGAACACTGCTCAGCGATGTTCATCAAGAAGAGAGCAACATTAACGACGGTAGCAAGTAAGGTTAAGAGAGCGAAAAGAAAAACTAGGTTAGAGGCGTGGTTGTGCGATCAAATCTACAGCTGAACAACTACTTTGAAGCCTTGGGACAACTAGAACCCCAAGGATCACGGTGGCTTAAGGGTAGAGTATCCCGCTAGTGACGTGGGTGGTACGGGTTCGAATCCCGTCTGAAACTACCAGTTGTCTTTTATCTTCGAATGTCTTCTTCCAAGTAAAAAGAGTCATAGCCTAACGTCGTCGGCCTAACTCAGGGTGAATAATAAAAAAGTAACTTAATAATCAATATTCTACAAATACTAAATGCATAAAAAAAAATCATAAAATAAATAAAGCTTTAAAATTTTTAGAATTCATAAAATTTTGTTAAATTCGTAGAACGAATTACTGAAACCTAAATTTCGATTTTCTCCGTGCATTAGCGTTTCAGTGCCGGGTACAATCGTACAACGACGACGACGACGACGATGCCAACTGTCAATCACGATCAATGAATCAGCTGTCACCACCTTCTCCTCCCTGCTTGTTGTTGTCCTTTTGGATTATTCTCGCTCTGCTGGGAGCAGCGAAAATACGCAAAAAAATGAATTTCCATCAAGTTTTATAATTTTTTAACGCCTTTCACCTGTTTGTTCTACCTGGTTGTGTTGTAACGTGTTGTAGAAAGTGCCTCGAGGTGCGACTTTTTAGCTGGAGCTTTTGTTTGAGCGCAGTAAGTTGGCTGGGGAAGGGTTTGCAGAGTTTGCAAATTTTCCCTTGAAAAATTCCAATTTATTTGCCCTTAATCAGGTGTTCCGTCTGTTGCTACTACTCCTCCTCCTTCTTTACCACTCACTCAATTTGCGATTAGCGCAGTAACGAGGCAGAAAATGACGTTCGTTTGCCTTTTTCGTCAACGAACTCGCTGCTGCTCAATATCGTCTTTCACATAAATATCCAGCAACTCGATTTTTTGTTGACAAAGAAAAAGTTAAACACCATTTTTTTATTGCGCTAGAATTATTTCTGCTGAGGTGGAGGTGGATCGTTATCTGCTCTGCTTCGAATTATCGCTGATTAAACTCATTTTTTTTCGCAGGTCGAACGCGATGGGAAATTCTCACAGCGGCAAGGCGGGTGGACATTCCGGCGGAGGCGGAATGGCCACCGCAGTTCAGTCCAATCCGAACGGGCAGGTGCAGGAGAATCCCGGCGGAGGAAGTGGCCCCGCGGTGAAGGGCATGAGCCGCACGGCGAGTGGAGCAGATCTGCATGACCGCGCCCAGGCCCAGTACCATCCGGTGGACAAGCTGGGCAAGATTCTGGCCAAAAAGTGCGACGACGAGCGCGGGATTAACGGCGTGACCGGGGATGTTTTCGCGGTGAGTGTTTTTAAAATTGATGAAGTTTTTAAATTGATGAAATTCTTTAAAATTTCAGCGCTACGTTTTTCCAAAGTTTCCGGATCTGGGCATGAAGCTGTTCCAGTACTTGCGCCACAGCAGCCGGGCCAAGACGGACCACCTGGGGGTAACGGCCTTCCGGCAGCAGTGTGAAAAGTTTCTCGGAATCCTGGACGATTCGGTTATTCTGGAGAGCTACGTCAAGATGTTTGGCGATTTGAACGATCAGAACGAGCTGATCAAGCCGGAAAATTTGAAGGAACTGCTGCGAACCTGTTACAACCTGTCGATGTCCACCTACCAGGACGGGCCGCAGTCGTGCCGTTTGGTGAGTTTTTGATTTTTTTTGAGTATTATAAACGAGGTTGTTCAAACAAAATGTCTTGCCCTTAATGCATTCAATCAGAAGGAAGATGATGAGGAATCGGTAATTTATAAAGATTGACAAATTTTGAGCTAGATTTCAGCTCTAATTCTTGTTTTCCCCCTCCCACAGCTGGATCGCACCCTAAACTCCGTCGTTCAGTCGTGCTTCTTTTCGAAGGAATCGCTCAGCTCGGGCTACATTTGCCGGTGGCTGGAGAACAACGTTCCGCGGTTGGTTCCGCCAATCCACAAGTATTGCGTGCACGCCCTCAGCACCTCCCACCGGACCATCATCGACAAAAATATGAAGAACAACAGCGACACGGTGGTTTCAATCAGTGCGATCAACGCCGGCGAAAGCAGCTACGGTCTGGAACTGCAAACGCCAATCCTGGAGAAGGCCAGTCCAAACTTTGCGGCAAACGGTGCGACCGGCACGACGTCCAACCCGGGCAAGCCGCTGACGCAGGCCGACCGCGAGAGAATGATCATCCAGCAGCCGCTGTTGCCACTGTCCGAGGCGTGGCTGCTGGCCGGAGCCCTGCCGCAGATCTACTCGCGACCGCAGTCGATCCAGTCGCCGCACAACGCGAGCTCGACCAACCTGGCCTCCCAGGTCTTCATGGCCAAGCTCCTCTCGATGATGCCCTCCCACTGGACGCTGCTGTACGACTCGCGCCAGGACGGAGCCGGAACGAACCGGTTTCTGCACCACGTGCTCGGCTATCGCGGCCCGAACCTCGTCCTGTTTCGCTGCGACGACGACCTACTGTTTTGCGTGGCCAACGCGCAAGAGTGGCGCGAAACGCACCTCTACTACGGTTCCGAGGACAGCTGCTGTGTCCAGTTGCTGCCCAAGTCAGTACTTCCCCCTCAAAACATCCTTACAACCCACTCACAATCCCCCCTTCTCCCGTTCCAGATTCGTGATGCTGGAGCAAAAGCCCAAAAGCCTCTACCTGAACACGCACATCCGCGGCTACCCGAAAGGCCTCCGGGCCGGCTCGGACCCGCGCAAGCCCATCCTGATCGTGGACGAGCACTTTGAGAAGCTTGAGCACCGCGGCCTGCAGCACAAAATCCTCTCCATCGAGGTGTGGGGCTGCGGCAATACACAGCAGCGCGAGGTCCAGCTGGACATTAAAAACTGGCAAATTAAGGAGGCGGAACGGCAACGGACGGTGAAGCTGACCGCGGCCGACTGGATCGATCACCCCGATCGGTACCTGCTGGAGCTGGGAGGGCGGCAGAATTACAACAATTCGTCGTCCTAAGAAAAGAAAAACAGTACTTATTTGCAAACTTTGATTTCAACAAAAAGATACAAAAAATGACCTGGCCTAGCACAAACTTAAAAAAAAGGAAACATTTTCGACGCCGAGAATGGTTCCACTTATAAACGTTTCTGTACTTAGATTGAGCATCGGAAATTATTTTTGTTAGCAGTATACATTAAAAAAGATACAACAGCGTTGTAAAAAAAAATACTTCAACTGATATGCAAAATATATACACAAACGTACTTGTTACAAAAAAAGGGTTGAGTTTTAAAAATTCCTTCCAGAAAACGCATAAAATTCAGTTGATTACTGGACTGGAGTTTAACTGGATATAAGGGGAAAGTTAATCCTGTTTAACGCAACTTATTTTTAATTCTAAAATATTTCTAATGCTGAATTCTCTAAAACTTCCTCATTTCATTCCTCAATTCTGAAATTCCAATACCCGAAACATCTTGAAATTTGACATGCTAATCGAAATATGACAATTTCTAAATTCTAAAACTTGGAAGTTCAGCGAGTGGAATTTTCATGTTTAATGAAACCAAAACAAAATAATTCTAACATTTTCAATAAAACTAAAATTTCTTCTATTTTATTTTTTTGTGATTTATAAAATTTATTAAGTTTGTGAATTTATGAAATACATAAAAGTAATGAATTCCTGATATTTATGAAATTTTTGAAATGTTTTAAATTTTTGAAATCCATTTTAAATTTATGAAATTTTATTCTTTTTTAATTATAAAAATTACAAAATTTATAAAATTAGAACTAATTATAAAATTTATAAAACTTATAAAATTTATAAAACTTATAATTTTTATAAAACTTATAAAATTAAAAAAATCCTAAAATTTATAAAAATTATATACTTTTTTAAATTTATATAAAATTCATTGGATTAGATTATATAAAATTCATCTTAAAAAATTAAAAATATAAAATTTACAATTTTTTAAAATTCATAATTTGTGAAATTTATAAAAATTTCAAAATTCATAAAATTTATAAAAATTTAAAAAAATATAAAATGTAGAAAATTTATGAAACATAAAAAAAATTATAAAATTTATGAAACTTAAAAAAAATTATAAAATTTATAAAAAAAATAAAATTTATAAAAAAAATAAATTTAAGAAATTTATAAAAAAATAAAATGTATAAAATTTTAAAAAGAACAAATTATGAAGTTTTTAAAATGGAAACATTTTTTTATATTCACAAAATTTATAAAATTTAAATTTATAAAATTTACCAAATTTATAAAATTTACAAAATTTATAAAATTTACAAATTTAAAAATTTTATAAAATTGTATTTCTTTTTAAATAAGTAAAATTCATATAATTTATGATTTTTTGAAATTTATTGAGCTCATGAAATTAATCAAATTCATAAAACTTATGAAATTTACAAAATTCATTCAATTTATGAATTTTAAAAATTCATTTGGAATTTATTTGTGCTTTTTGAAATTTTTTTAAAAAATATTAAATATTTTATTAATCTTTAATTATTTTTTTCTAGAATATTTTAAAACGTAATTAAAAAAAATGAATTTAATTAAATTTAGATTTATTTTCGTATTATTATTTTTATGTTTTTGAAATTTCTATTATGTACAATTTCAATCGTAATTTCTTGATCCACAATCAAGATTTCTCAATTTATAGTTTTCCATATTTTTAATCTATTTGAGGTTTTGGTTTTTTATGATTTTTTTTATTTAATTAATAAAAACAAATGCTCTTAAAATTTTATTTTTTTTATTTTAAAATCTTCTGGAATTTAAAATTTTTGAAATCTGTAATGTTTTTGAGAATTTAAAATAATTTTAAAATTTATGTTTGTTTTTTTTCTGATATTTTCAATAAAACTAAAATTTCTCCTATTTTATTTTTTTGTGATTTATAAATTTTATTAAGTTTGTGAATTTATGAAATACATAAAAGTAATGAATTCCTGATATTTATGAAATTTTTGAAATGTTTTAAATTTTTGAAATCCATTTTAAATTTATGAAATTTTATTCTTTTTTAATTATAAAAATTACAAAATTTATAAAATTAAAACTAATTATAAAATTTATAAAACTTATAAAATTAAAAAATTCCTAAAATTTATAAAAAATAGGGGAACCATACCCTTTCTCAGCCTATTTCTATTATCGGCCTATCAGCACTTTGGTCATGAATTACAGCTTTCATAAAGTGTTTTTGACTGTTCCAAAGTAATAACTAGCTCCAAAAAAAGTGAGCAAGCAACTCTTCATTGTTGATACATCTGAAAATATGGATTTTATAGCGGAAAACGGCAAACGTAATGAGAATTGGTCGAACGGCTTAGAGTGATTAAAATGGGCATATTTCCCCTATATATTTTTTTAAATTTATACAAAATTTATTGGATTAGATTATATAAAATTTATCTTAAAAAATTTAAATTATGAAATTTACAATTTTTTTAAATTCATAATTTGTGAAATTTATAAAAATTTCAAAATTCATAAAATTTATAAAAATTTAAAAAAATATAAAATGTAGAAAATTTATGAAATTAAAAAAAAAATTATAAAATTTATAAAAAAAATTAAATTTATAAAAAAAATATCTGTTATTTTGTTTCAAAAAATATTTTTTTTTTAAATAAAATGTATAAAAAGAACAAATTATGAAGTTTTTAATTTTATTCCATTTTTTTAAATTCACAAAATTTATAAAATTTAAATTTATAAAATTTACCAAATTTTTAAAATTTACAAAATTTATAAAATTGTATTTCTTTTTAAATAAATAAAATTTATATAATTTATGAATTTTTGAAATTTATTGAACTCATGAAATTAATCAAATTCATAAAACTTATGAAATTTACAAAATTCATTCAATTTATGAATTTTAAAAATTCATTTTGAATTTCTTTGTGCTTTTTGAAATTTTTTAAAAAATATGAAATTTTTTATTAATCTTTGATTATTTTTTTCTAGAATATTTTAAAGTGTAATTTAAAAAAAAATGAATCTAATTAAATTTAGATTTATTTTCGTATTATTATTTTGATGTTTTTGAGATTTCTATTATGTACAATTTCAATCGTAATTTCTTGATCCACAATCAAGCGTGGTGATTATTGCATTCGATCGTAATATTTCGATCGTAATTTCTCGACTCAAGATCGAGATTTCTCGATCGTAATATTACGATCGTAATTTGTCAATGGTAAGTCGTAGTTTGTCGATGGTAAGTCGTAATTTGTCGATAGTAGATTGAGATCATTCGATCGTAATTTCTCGATCTACCATCGACAAATTACGACCGACGATCGAGAAAATCTCGATATGGGTTCGAAGCTCGTTTTGAAAACTTTTTTATTTAATTCATGATTTTCAAAAAAAAAAAACAAAAATTTCAAAAAATTAAAAAACATCAAAAAATAAAAAAAAAACAAAAATTTTAAGAAATTTCAAAAATTAAAAAAAATCAAATTTAAAAAAAAACTTCTAAAACTTCTAAAATTTCTAAAATTTTAAAAAATTAAAAATTTTAAAAATTTTAAAAACTTAAAAAAAATTAAAATTTTTAAAAATTTCAAGAAATTTTTAAAATTTTTAAAAATTTTGAATTTTTTGAATTTTTTGAATTTTTTTGAATTTTTTGAATTTTTTAAATTTTTTGAATTTTTAGAATTTTTAGAATTTTTTGAATTTTTAGAATTTTTTGAATTTTTTGAATTTCTTGAATTTTTTGAATTTTTAGAATTTTTAGATTTTTTTTTGAATTTTTTGAATATTTGGAATTTTTTAAATTTTTAGAATTTTTAGAATTTTTAGAATTTTTAGAATTTTTAGAATTTTTAGAATTTTTAGAATTTTTTTATTTTTTTGAATTTTTAGAATTTTTAGAATTTCTTGAAATTTTTGATATTGTTGAACTTAGATTTTTTAAATATTTTATTTAAATAAAAGAAATTAAAAAAACGGTATTACAAATTCCGATCGTAATTTCTCGATCCACGATCGAGATTTCTCAACAGTCAAATTACGATCGTAATTTGTCGATGGTAAGTCGTAATTTGTCGATGATAGATCGAGATTTGTCGATGGTAAGTCGTAATCTTACTATCGAGAAATCTCGATCGTGAGTCGAGAAATTACGATCGTAATATTACGATCGAATGCAATAATCACCACGAAGATTTCTCAATTTATAGCATTAAAATTCATTTTTGAGTTTTCCATATTTTTAATTTATTAGAGAACTGGGGTTTTTATGATTTTTTTATTTAATTAATAAAAAAATGCTTTTAAATTTTTCTTATTTTCAAGTCTTCTGGAATTTAAAATTTTTGCAATCTGTAATGTTTTTGAGAATTTAAAATAATTTTAAAATTTATGTTTGTTTTTTAGTTTTTAAGATTTATGCATTTTTTGATGGTTTAAAAATTTATAAAATGAAAAAAAAAAAACAAAAAAAATAATTAAAAATTTTAGAATCTGAAAATCGAAATAAGAAAAAATTAAATTGTTTATTTTATTAATTCATTAATTTTCAAATTATAAAATTTTTTATTCTTCAAATATGAAAAAACAGAATACACGATTTTCAGAATCAATTCAGAAAAAAATCATAGACTGTTGCAAATATTTTTCAAAGCTTTTGTCACCCCGTGGTTACCTGGGTCACACCCGCTTCAAAGTTCAAAAATCTTCAAAATTTTAATAGAATTATAAGCGCATCTGAATTCAATTTAATATACATTTCTCTGCATTTACAATCATTTTCAGCATGTTTGCGATTATTTGAAACAAAATCTATTGATTTTTTTTTTCAAAGCTGATGATTGCAATACAAAGCGCATTCGTTAATTGTTAATCGCACGAAATCACATGCTCGGAAAACGATGAACAAAAAGGTCAAAACTCTTTTGACAACTCAGTTTGAGTTCTTTGAGATTTGTTGACAGTATTAAAAAAAAGTTTGTTGTTGATTTATTTACATAAGCACCACGCGATCTGTGTTAAATCTCTTTCGCCGAATAAACGCAACTCATAAAATATAATAAAAACCCCGATGGTTTGACGCCAACTGTTGTCAAACGAAAGGGGTCACTTTTTAGTTTGACACCTCTTTTACACGGAGTTTACACACAATACCAAACGTTTGTTTTAATAGTGTGCGTGAGCACCGTGTAAACAGTGACAGTTCGTCACTTATTAGTTTGACTTTGACAAACCAACGGGGTACAAACTAAAAAAGTGTCAAACGTAAAAGTGACCAACCACCGGGGGTTGAGTGTATCGAGAAATTAACATGGAGTGATACATTCGCAGCTGTCACGGTAAACTTCACAGCAGCTTGACAGAAAATTTAACTCCATGTTGCACTTTCAATTTCTCGATAGAATTTAAAAATCAAAGAAAAATTGTGGTGTTGATTTGGCGTGGAATTTGTTGAAATTTCTCACATTTGTCCCGATTGTCGCACCCCTCGCTTGACAGTGTGGTTTCTTTTTCTCAGCGGCAGTGTTTTTGTTTTTCCCCCTTGCACTCATGTTCTGCTGTCAAACCCAAGGGGGCTGTCATTCACAAAAATCGTGCACCCCGTCGTCGTGTCTCGTTTCATCGGCCAGTGCCAGTCGGTCGTTTGGGGAGTCGGAGTCGTGGCGGTCGTCGTCATCGTCGGATCGCACGGACCACATTATGTAAAGCGGAGTGTGTGCGCAATCAGTGCAAGTTTTGTTTAAAAGTCCAGAATATTTGGCAACCTGCTGCTGCCGCTGATAGTCGTCGGCACGGGACGAAGAATTGCCCAATCGTGGGGGAGATAAGTTCAGGTCTTGGGAGGAGAGGCCAAGGTGCCAAATCGACACACAGTCTAGATCCGGATGCCGTACAAGTTGTTCGGGGTCACTCACGAAAAAGGTGCTAATAGTAGCTGTGTAACGGGCGCGTATTCAAATCACTTTCACCCCCAAGTCGACTCAACTTTAAGCCAAGAAATAGTTCGCCAAAGGTCGTCCCCGGACACTCCCCCAAAATTCTGTTAGATCTAATCTGAGCGGCTGAAATCAACCCATTCACCATGACTGGCGAAACGAAGGGCAACTCGAAAATCATTCGAGTGGGCTCCAGAAAGAGTGAGGTAAGTTTAAGTCAGTTCGACATAGAGTTATCTAAGCCCGCTCTCACGGACACTAGCACGCCATTTGTTTTGCTGGACGGTACAAAATTTAACCTCAATCTTTTTCGTGTACGTACACGCAATACATGCGCACGTAGATAACTCTATTGACGGTACGGTGTTCAAACGGTTCATAGATTTGACCTGGCCAACCAAACACCTTCTCCTTCCAAGCAATTCATTTTTGCTCTCTTTTTTTATCTTCTTGGGCCATGCGGTTATGTCACTCACTATCTACCCCCTCGTAAGAGTCTCAAGCTTGTAGTTAGTGCAGTTAACTGTGGTGTCGAGTTAAGCTAGTATGCGTTTAAGTCACGACAAGCCAACCAGTTCAACGAGAAACCCCACAAAAGTGAATGAATTGCTTGGGCTTTCCTATGGGTTTGGTGGTGGCGACGGCGGCACCGGGTTTTACCTGGCTGTGCGTGTTCTTGCTGGTCAATTTTTGAATGATTACTTTTAATGACCGGCATCGTGATGTCCGAGTGTAAATTAGCTTTTTGTGACCCAATATTTACATAATCGACTAGATACTAGAATATTGATAACTGATGTCAGTAGTCACTCCTTTTTTTACTTTAATTGACATCCTGTAAAACAGTAATATATCATCGTGGTTGTGCTATCTTGCCTCTCGGCTAAAAATAGACAAAACACTAAATTTCCCGCGTTAAGAATTATTTCTTTACTTAACTTTTCTTGTTTTATGATTTTATACTTTTAATTAAAATAAAAAATGTACATTCAAATCATGGTCGGTGGTCACCAAATTTCGTTTTTGAAATTCCAGTTTTTTCCGGTATTCTCCAGAGACCAAATCCAGAGTTTTTTTTAAAGGACCAATAAACTCTTTCATATGTTTATAGGACCTAATAATAAAAACTATAGAAATGGATTTGCTTGGAAAGTTTTTACCATGTTTTTTTTTTTTTTAAATTTGAGCTAAGTAACATTTTGTTCTTTGAATGCATACATTTGGAACAGTTATTTTGTTTGATATTTTCATTACTAAGATTAGCAAGCAACAGTTGTTTTTGAACGGTTTTCAATCTAAAACTTTAATTTCCATAAAGCTTGTTTTTTTTCGCCTCCATACTCTTTTCCAAACTCAAAATCAATAAAACATTGTTTTATTTTTTTTTTGTTTTATTTTAGGGGAAATATACCCATTTTAAGCATAATAAGCGGTCGTGTTTGAATGATGCCTGATAATCTGGAGTGTTCCTTGAAATTTTCTAAAACCAAGTACACCAACGAGTAGAGCAACTTTTTGTGAAAATTTCTCTTTATTTTCACTTTTATTGAAAGTTATGCTATACCTTTTACAAGCATTTAAAAAAATCCCAAATGCATTTTAATCAGTCGAGTGCATTGGGCCACGCCCATTTTCATATTTTCAGCTTAGTTCTTTTTTTTCTCCCAGCGCTCTTTTGGGTCTGATGTCCGTGGTGGTGTTGGTGGCCACCCTTTGTTCTTTATTTGCTTTCGCTTCTCGCTCGGTTTTCTTCAGCCTTCGATTGGAATGGGTAGTCAAAATTCAAACGTCAAAAGACTTTGCGCGTTTGTTTTTTTGATAGCGCTTGCTAATTATTTACATGTTTCGGGATTATTTTTCAAGTGAGTGACTAACTAATGTGCAAAAGAACATATTGCCGGTAGTTGGAAGCAATTTTATATCTTAAGCGCTTTGAAATAGTTAGCGCAAGTGAAAAGATATTGATGGCGGCTTTCGTTAAGCAGTTAACCTCTCATCTTGCGTGTGGATGTGAGTGCCACCAAAATGATTAGAAATGGATTCGCAAAATAGAAATTAATTATGATCAAAAGTGCATTGAATTTGATCTTTTTGGCCAGTAAGTGGCATACTGGTAAGTTTACAGCCTAAATAGTATTTTTTGAGCTTTAATCGAGCATCAAACTCTTCATATGATGAAGATAGGTGTTTGATTAGAAAGGGTATATTTCCCCTAGATAATTATGAAATTGTTACTGGAATGTAGGAAATGGCCATCAGGCCGTTTTAAAAATTATGTTTATTTTAAATAATTAAACCTTAAAATATAAAACCTGGGTACTTAAAACAATACAATTTTAAACATCTTTAACATGCTATAAAAATATTCAAAATGGTTACCTTACCTTGAAAATGATTTTTTACATGTAAATAATATCGAGAAATTAAATGTGAGAGTGTGTGCGTGCAACATGGAGTTAAACTTTTCAAAGTGCTATGGTAATCTTCACAGCAACTTCACAGAAAGTTTAACTCCATGTTGCACGCACACACTCTCACATTTAATTTCTCGATAGCATAAAATAATAAACTTTTGGAAATGTCGCCATTTGCGCAATAATACAAGATCATTGAAATTCATTTAGCAGTGCTACGATGTTTTCGTATGTCTGAGATGTAGTCAAACCTTTATTTTTAGTTGAAGTATGAAATTTAAACCCACAACAATTCCATTATTCTTTTCATGTTGTATCTACCTAAAAGTGATTGTTTCTATAAAAAGGTGACTTTTTCGAGAACTTTTTATTAAAATAATTTGTAATCCTATTAAAGAAACCCTGAAAGTATTTTTTATCTATATCAGAAAAGAATCCTGTTAATTTTTTTTATAAAAACTTTTCATTCCAAAGGTATTTTTTTCCTAAACAACCCCTTCCCGCCCAGAGCAAAATCGAGATTTTTTACGTTTTTCCTTGGCATTTATTATTGTCTTGGCCAAATTGGATGAAACTGGAAATGGTATCAGTAAACAGTCCACGAAATAGTCTAAGTAAAACTGTGCAAGAAGAGTTAGTTTATTTTATTTGACAGTTTGCGGGAAAATTCAATCTGAAGTGAAAATTTAGTGGTGCTCTGGAGCTACTGAGGGCGTTAGAGGGTTAAATACGCAAGTTTGATGGGAAAATTTGCACCCTATCAGAGAAGTTCAGTCATACCTTGGTTTAGCACCGCATTTGGGGGATGCAAAACCGAGGTGTGCATAACTGAAGCACAGAGATATGGAAGACATCTGGAGTTTTTTTTTAAAAGGACCAATAAACCAAATTTCCAAATTTTGCTTTTTGGGTGTTTTTCAATACCCCTGACTCAAGGCGGTTTCAAAAACACCTAAAAGCAAAAACTGGAAATTTGGTTTATTGGTCCTTTTAAAAAAAACTCCAGACATTGTCATAATCGTATGAAAAATCATACAAAAAAAAAAATAGTGTTTTGGAATCAGCATGATGGCAGCTAACCATTGCAATAATAATTACATGACAATTCTAAAAAAAAAATACGTATTTTTCCTGAAATACGAATGCTATTTTTTTTCTGAAAAAAAAATCTTAAGATAATTGTTATTGCAATATGGGTATCAAATGATTAGGTTTTTTTTATACATTTTGAATGGAATACAATTTTTATTGAAAATACTCAAAATTTTCACAAAACTACGTTTTATAGAAAAAATACACAAAATTGCAGTTTTTTTACAATATGGGTACCGTCAACTGGGGTGAATCGGGACTACTGTCTGGATAGGGACAGCATGTTTTAGGGCACTTGAAAACTTCATATTTTAGAACGAATGAACACATTTTGTTGCTCTGAACCGGGTCTAACCGAAACCACTTTTAAAAAAGCAAAATATTAGGCTGCATCATTGCTAAAACTGCTGTCCCAATTCGCCCCATGTGTCCCGATTTGCCCCAGATAACGGTATTAAAAGATCTGGATTTTTTTCATACATTTCGAATGTAAAGACAATTTTTTTTGAAAATACTCAAAATTTTCACAAAGCTATGCATTTTCGAAAAAAAAAATACTTTTTTTTTCGAAAATACGTAGTTTTGTGAAAATTTTGAGTATTTAAAAAAAATATCTTTACATTCGAAATGTATGAAAAACTCCCGATCGTTTGATACCCATGTTGTAAAAAACTGAAATGTTGGGTACGATTTACTAAAATCTATCACTCTATACGTTCTTCCAGTTGGCACTCATCCAAACCAAGTACGTTATCTCCTGCCTGCAAAAGCTGAATCCCGACGTCGTGTACGAAATTCGTAAGTATTTCTCAACATGTTAACCTGTGATGGCACGTCCCATCTTATCTTCTTGCCTTCTTCCTATCTCCAGACACCATGACCACCGTCGGTGACCGCGTGCTCAACAAGTCACTGCCCAAGATTGGCGAGAAGTCGCTCTTCACGAAGGACCTGGAGGACGCGCTGCGAACGGGCGGCGTCGACTTTGTGGTCCACTCGCTCAAGGATCTGCCGACGGCGCTTCCGCTGGGGATGGCCATCGGGGCGGTGCTGGAGCGGGAAGATCCGCGGGACGCGTTGGTGCTGAACGAGGCTCATCGGGGGCGGACTTTGTCGACGCTGCCGAAGGGTTCGGTGGTGGGGACGTCGTCGTTGCGGAGGTCCGCACAGTTGGCGCGGAAGTACGAGAACGTGGTGGTTTGCGACATTCGGGGGAACTTGAACACGCGGCTGGCCAAGTTGGACGCGGAAGGGTCGAAGTTTGCGGGGATTATTTTGGCGCAGGCGGGTTTGGTGCGGATGGGTTGGAATGCTAGGGTTAGCCAGGTGATTGAACCTGGGGAGATTCTGTACGCGGTTGGACAGGGCGCGTTGGCCGTGGAGTGTCGCTCGAATGATGAGTACATTCTGGGCATGCTGTCCAAGTTGTGCCATTTGGAGACCCAGTGCAAGATCTTGGTTGAACGGAGCTTCTTGAAGACGCTGGGAGGTGGATGTAGCGCTCCGGTGGCCGTTTGTACGACCTTGAAGAGGAAGGCCGACGCTAAGGTGACTCAGCTGAATGTGGAGGGAGCGGTTTGGAGTTTGGATGGCAAAACGGAGATTCGTTCCGACGGCGGATGTGCCTTGATGTTAAACAGAGACGTAGATTTGGACGCGGAAAACGGGAATGTCATTCCAGCGAAGAAGGCAAAAGCGGCGGACGAGGACACCGTCGACAACGCGATTATTCCTGCCAGTCCACCGCCGACGGCCAGGTGCCCCATTGACCACAAACGGAAAAGTCCCAAAGTGGTGGACCACGCGAAACCCGGGTGCTCTCAGGACGGCGATAAGATCGACCTGTCCAAGTTCATAAGCGTGCATGGCGAAATGTTCAAAAAGTGTCCTTATTCCAGTGAGATTGAGAAGCTAAGTTCCGTCGAGTCCAACGAGCTGGTCGAAAGTGGGAAGTGTGACGATGGGAAGAATGACCCTAGCGCGACCTTCCCCGTGGGAGTTGACTTCATGGGCGATTGTCCGTACGTGAGCACCGAACAAAAGGTCGACCAATCCGGCCAGAGTGGCCTCAAGTGCCCGGTCAGCGGAAAACTGCCCCTCGAGCAAACCTCCCAGCAGGACGCAGGACTCAGCTGTCCCTTCCTGGCCCAGCAAGCGAAAATCCTCGACTACAACGAAAACCTGGAGCGGGAAATTGTCGCTCCGAAGCTGGAAAGCACCAGCGAGCACCTGTTCTGCGGCATGTTCCGCCACAAGCACGTGGCCAAGGAGATCTTCGACGAGTGCGAGCAGACCGGGATCCGGCTGGCCCAGGACCTGATCGGAAAGGGAGCGCTCGAGGTGATGAAGTGTGCCCAGAACGAGATCCACTCGAAGGTCTAGCGAGTTCCTACCACAATCGTGCTTTTGTTACACTTATTTTTGTCCAATAAATGTTTAGGGATTTTTTTCCGGTTACTTTCTTTTTCTCTCTTTTTGACAATAGTAAATAGTAGAGTAATATATACTTATTATGTTAGAGCATGATGCGTCTCTATTAGTAAAATGTTGTTTTATTTAACGCTGAAAGAAAGTCCTGCTGAACAAACTAAAATGAGTATTTCTGACACAAAGAACTCGGAATGCAGCCATACTGCCAACACTCGTATCTTTCGGGGGAACCTTCTTTGAGGGCACCGGCCACTCCAGGTTTTGACCACTACTGTCGCAATTGTCATTTGGCATTTCATGAGAACCGCCACATTATGGCGACTTCCACCGGTCCGCTTTGCTCGAATTTCGTCAAAAAAAAAAAAATAATATAAATATTGAAAAAAACAAGCCATACTTTCAACATTTACATGAAAAAAGTGTTTTAAAATGCATTTTACACTAGTTCAGTTGTTTTGCAATCATTAGTTTTCAAAAAGTGTAAGATTTGACGAAAACCAATATTTTAGCGAAAAAAAAAAACATTTTGCGATTTTAAACATCGACAATTTTCAAAAATTCTAAAGATTTTAAAATCAACTCAAACATGCTTAAAATCTGGGTGCTGAATAGTGGTTCGAAAAACGGCCTCAATTTTGAAAAAAGCTTAAAATGATTTTAAACGCAGGGGAATGCATTTCGAATTGATTTCAGCTGATTGTAGGTCAATTTCCGTTGAAATTTTGAAGTTTTTCGAATTTTTTTTTTGCCTTGATTCAACTAAATTTAACTAAATATAACCACATTTGCTCAATTTATCTTATCAAATCTAACCCTATCGCAGCTAGTCTTTCGAGGGCATCCTGGAAAATGCCTTAGGTTGATTAACGCCTATTTATCAACAATTGCAGTGTCCCTATGCAATAAATTGCTTTGAAACATCACACACGTTATGTTCACCGTTTGAAATCAAACAATACGAAAAGTTCGTACCACTTTTTAAGTTAGAGGTACGAAAAAACAAAATGGTTCGTAAATAGAAAAATATATTCAGCCGCAGGAAATTTTACACCATGAACTTGTTTTTTCGTAACAGGTACAAAGATCAAAATGTACGAAATCGTTTTGGACAAAATACGAAACTACTCGTACGATGTTTGCACCATCCGAGTTGTAGATGTACAGTTAGATTAGTGAGCACGGGAGTACAATTTTTCTATGAAGTTTGATTCGTTGATTTTACAAAACAGTTTCATTACCGAAATCCCCCATTTTTTCCGCATTCATTACGAAAATAAATCGTTCTATTTATCAGACTTTTAAGGATTTCACTCTACTGCGCGGGCTGTGTCCTAAAGCAGCTGGATTTGGAGCAAAAATTTCCCGGGTAGAAGATGTACCGCGACGAGAGCGTTTTGAACGACCAGCTGCTAATGGCGCTGCTCGGCCAGTTCCAATACGAACATCCCAACAAGGAGCATTTGGGGCCCCCTGAACCGCCCTCTCACTTGGAACGATTCAGCCCGGAAGATTTGCACAAAATTTATCAGCCAAAAGCTGACGCCATCGCATCTCTGTAACCAAAGATGAATTTCAAAAGAAGCGATTTCTTTGTTTGCGCCAAATCCGACTCCAGCTAAATTCTCATTCAAAATCCCGTCGGCCAGATGCCGCGGCTGAATTCCACAGCCGCTCGCTCAAGTTCGCTTCTTTTGATAAAAAAATTATAAACATTAAAACATTAGTTTTTTTTTTTTGAAAATTCAGGAAGGCAAGAGTTCTGTGGAAGGAGCGAAACCGCGTAGTTGATTTTGACAAAGGACTTTGTCTTATAGCTTTATCTCCGGTGTCAACCCAAAATTTTGTCAGATTCTAGGTACTTGAATGTTACGTCCCAAGTAGAGATGATGTCGGCAACGCAACAGTTGCGCGGACCGAAATGATTTGGGGCAATGCAGTTGTGAACAAATTGGCAGGATATCGGCCACACCCGTAGTTGCCAGTGTCCCGGGGGAAGGTTCTCCCGGGAGGACGCATTTTTCTCAGCTTGCTGTTTTTGCATATGAGACATTTATGCGAACATAGGCAGTAGGTATATCTCGGAAACAAAAAATGATAGAGCAAAACTTGACAGTTATTTTCGAAGTAAATTGAACGCTAAATTGAATATAATCAAACTTTGAAGCATTTTAATTTTGCGCAATTGAAAACTTTACATGCAATTTTCTCAATACTCTCTTTTTTTGACGATAGTAGATAGTAATATATACTTAATTGTTAGAGCATGATGCGTCTCTATTGGTAAAATGTTGTTTTATTTAACGCTAAAAGAAAGTCCTGCTGAACAAACTAAAATGAGTATTTCTGACACAAAGAACTCGGAATGTAGCAGTTTTAAGTACTGGCAAAAAAACAAACAAAATATCACATCAATAAACTATTGCAAAACATCCGCTGCTCGTTCAACTACTCGAGATTCAACGCCTCTTCTTCTTGTCTTGCTTCCGGCTGCGATGGTACGGACGCCGCGGTGTATTCTGCGGCGACGAGTGTTCCGAGCTGGAATCCTCACTGTCATTTCCCTGCGAGTAAAACGAAACCTCAGAACCCCCACCTCTACGGTCGCTATAGATTCTTCCAACAAACCTTCGAGCAGCCGTCGCCTCCGCCGGACGAATCCGGCAGCACAATGCAGGCCGCCAGGCAGACCATCTGGAAGATGGCCCCCACGTACAGCCCGTACCGGATGACGAGCCCGAAAAAGTCCTCCTCGGCGATGCTCACCAGTGTGGCGCTCATTTCCGGTTCCCGAGAGTTGTCGTCGTCGGGAAGACGGTCGCACTTTTTGCACCTTGTTGGTATCGATTTTTTTGCTTGCGAGAAAACAGTCTTTGGTTTTGGGTGGGGGAGGCGATTCATTCACCGTGCAGGTGTGCTGCGTTTCCCATACACAATCGTCGTTTGGGTTTGGTTCTGGATCTCCTCACGCAGAAAAATAAGGTATGTTTCAAGTTTTTTGTTAAATCAACGCTTAACGTCAAAGCACCTTTTTCAAAACAACGAAAGACCTATGTCAATTTTTATGTACAACGGTGACACAATTAAAAACCATTTCTGATCACTTTTTTCATTTTAATGCAAAAAAAAATATATTTATATATTGACAAGACAACATTTTTTCGATGGATCAACTATGGTCCCCTTGGAACGAGCTGTCAAGTAGAAACTTTTCTGTCAAGAAAGACCGCGAGGTTAATTTTTCCAAATTGATTTAAAAATCCATTTTAAACCCGGAGATGTTTTTGAAAAGGTCCAATACCCCTGACTCAAGGCGGTTTCAAAAACACCCAAAAAGCAAAAACTGAAAATTTGGTTTATTGGACCTTTTCAAAAAAAAAAAAAAAACTCCAGATTTTAAAGACAACTTTGCAGCTTTTCTCATGGAAGGGAACTGTTTACTGTTGCACGCATGACGGCATGACAGTTGCGAGGCAGCTGTCATGAGCACGAGGGGTGTACCGATGGTTGAATTACTTTCAAGAATGTCATGTTTTTCGTCAGGCCTTGCAAATAACAAACAAAATTGTGCTGTAAATTTTGTGATGATGATTTTTTCGTGAAAAGTCCGGCGAATCCGTAATTTGGCGCCATGGCCAGGACGAGCAACGTGCGCGTCAAGCTGTGCGATCAAATCCTGCTGCATAAGTTGCACCTGCTCAACAATGCCGTGTCCCGGACGGGCGTCACGGAGCGCGAGATGGAGGAAGCGTTCAAGCTGTCCATCGGCTATCGTCCCAGCCGGTTGTCGTGGGCCATGTCCTGGAACGACGGAACGCTATCGATTCTGTACAGTGTCATCTTCCTGATTGCTCTGTTCGTGTTGACCCCGTTCCTGGCGTCGTTCTTCGAGGTCATCCTCGGAACTCGGTGCATCGTTCCGAACAACTATCTAGTCTGGGAAGCGACACGGCCGCTGTCCGATTGTGACTTTTGTCGAGGCGTCCAAAGTCCAATTATACTGTCCAACTGCTCGCGCGAGGAATTCAAACCGTACGCGTACTCTTCACGGCCCATAATCATCAAAAACGCCGTGTCCCACTGGCCAGCGGCACAGTTTCTCAACTTTACCTACCTGAAGGACCTCTACCAGAAGCATCCGGCCGCGTTGGACAGCTTTCACGAGGACTGTCAATTTCTACACTTCAAGTCCAACTTCCAAACGCTGCGGGACGTATTCCGTATGTCGGAAGACTTCCGCACCGGCCACAAACCGTGGTACGTGGGCTGGAGCAACTGCAACCCGGTCATCCTGGCCGAGCTCCGCAAACTCTACCCGAAGCCGCACTTTCTTCCCGAGGACGCCGAAATGCCCAACACGGACTTTGTGTTCCTTGGGTACGAACAGGGCGCCCTCATGCACGTAAGAACATGTCAAAAGTGGTGTCAAAAGTTCAAAAACTCACTCCAAAATTCCAACTTCCAGATCGACTACATCCCGCGGCTCATGTGGCAGGCCCAGCTGCGCGGCAACAAAACGTGGATCCTGGCACCGACCCCGGAGTGCGACAACGAGTGCAAGAGCTTCAGCTTTTACGTGGAACCGGGGGACGCGTTGCTCGTGGATACGCGCCTCTGGTACCACGGAACGTTCATCTCGAAGGGGGAGTTTTCGTTGACCATTCAGTCCGAGTACGGTTAGTTAGAGGAGGAGTGGGGATGACGATGGACTGTAACAGCAGTGGTACCGAAATGGTGGAAATTTTAGTCATTTATTGTGTGTGCATTTTATAATTTCTATGATTTTGGTTGTATTTTGTATATAAATGTTTATTTTTGTTTTTGTATTAAGCGTGCCATTCGTGTTTAGTTTGTATGACACTAAAGATATTAAAAGAGCAATAAAAATGTTAAAAGATTCATAATTTGATGATCCGATTACTAACGCTTCAAATTCTAATACTGTTTGATGATCTGAAAAAAAATCTAGAGTTTTTTTAAAGGTCCTATAAGCTAACGTGTTTTATATGTTTATTATAATAGGACCTATTAGAAGAAAAAAAAAACTCTAGAAATGCATTATTCCAAAATTAAAAAAAAAAACATCGGATAATCGAGTCTGGACTGCATAATTGGGCCCTAAAATGAAGCATACAGCGATAAAGCTTATTTTTCTGAGTACGACCACAAAGAGTTTAAAATGGATTTTTAAATCAATTTTGAAAAATTAACCTCGCGGTCCTTCTTGGCAGAAAAGTTCCTACTTGACAGCTCGTTCCAAGAGGACCATAGTTGATTCATCGAAAAAATGTTGTCTTGTCATTTTTTTTATGCATTAAAATGAAAAAAGTGATCAGAAATGGTTTTTGATCGTGTTTTTTACCGTTGTAGATAAAAATTTACATATAATAAAAAGCCGAGAAAAACGCAAGACAAATTTGTCCCGCCCATAAGGTTAGGTGTTAGAATTTCACGAAAAAGTGATTCTTCTACGGTTTTCTGGAACAAAATGCTAAAATTTATTGGTTTTTTGATAGTTCACATGATTTAGAACCAAACTGCATCATTAACTCAATATTGACAAAATTACATATGGGACGGACTTGATTTGTGCGGCAGTAACCCATTTTTTTATTATTTCAATTTTTTTAACATGCTGTCATCTGGGGCGAATTGGGCAACTGTTTAAGTGGTTATATCAAGGGTTATATACAGTACTTGTTCGGTAACTGGGCTGAGAACGTAGCCCAGTCACTGAATGCTGCTCACTAAAGGAGCTATTGCACTACGGTAAACAAACGAACTCGCAGTTTTTGACAGTTTGCCTGCTTTGTTTGTTTGCCTGGATTTGTTTGTACAAACGTCAGCCTGCATACATTTTGCCCTGTTTGCGAGTTTGTTTGCGGTAGTGTAATGGCTCCTCAACTGGGCTGAGCGAAAAATAACGAGGGGACCACCGATGCATAATATTTTTCTGATGAAATATAAAAATAAAAGTAACTCAATTGTTTTTACAATGCTTATTTTTCATACATTTCTTAAATTGTGACTTGAAATTAAATAAAAGTTTGAAAAAAGTTTTTTATTTATTGAACATGATTTTTGCCTCCATTATCCCCTCGGCCATTTCGGTTAGTTTTGGTTTTTTGACGTTTGTCTGCTTTTTAACTGAGCTACGGCCCAGTTTTCGAGCGCCCAGTTAAAAAGCAGCCCAGCTAAGCAACGCCCATTTACCGAAAAAAAAAACAGATCAACTAAAAAGATGATTTTAAATCATTCCTGAAAGTTTCATGAATAAATTTCATGATTAAACTGAGTAAAATACGAACAAAAACATTTCTGGAGTTTGTTTTGAAAAGGTCCAATAAACCAAATTTCTAGTTTTTGCTTTTTGGGTGTTTTTGAAACCGCCTTGAGTCAGGGGTATCAAAAAACACCCAAAAAGCAAAAACTGAAAATTTGGTTTATTGGAATTAAAAAAAAACGCCAGATTTGTTTATAGAACCTCATAAAAAAGTCTTCAAATTTTCGTCATTTTCTTAAATTAAAAAAAAAAATAGTACAAATCTCTGGTTAGTTTGCAATACGTCGTAAGAGCCATCGCGACCTCACACACTTATTTGAATTTTTCTCTGAAACAAACCAAATTTTCACTGTGTTTCAGTAAAGAGCCTTTAAAGGACGTGCAGATGAACAATTCAAAGCATTTTTGAATTTGTGAATTTGTAAATTGAACGAGAACCAATAAAAAAACTGCTTTGTTTACAACTGGCGCTTAGGACCATTTGAAAACTAACCCAAGAAATGTTGATAAATTGGCTTGTAAATTAATCTTCAATTTTTTTTATAGTTGGTTTAAATTTTTGAGTGAAATATATAAACAAAAAATAAAATGAAAAATGAATTTCCCTGATAATTTCAGGTTTATCCAGAAATCAACACAGACTATCAAAACTAGTCGTACACACCAATTTCTTTTTACTGAATTTATTCAAATTTACTACTGAAATTTTCAGTACATGAAAACTTGCCGAAATTTTCAGCTAATTTTGACAGCTCCAAACGAATTTTAACTGATGTTCAGCGAAAAACTAATTGAAGTTTTCAGTAGTGCAGTTTTCAGTTCATATTAACTGAAAACGAACATCCGAATTTGCTGTATACATTTATCCAACGAGGCTCTGTCGAGTTGAATAAATACTACGAGTGCTGAAAAAATCGAGTTTAGTAACAAGTTTGCATAAAACGTTAAAAAATTACTCAACAATGAATTTCATTGTCTGTGATCCAAATATCGATCCAACCTGAGATCTCAGCAAACCAGCATGGTCGACCGTTTCTCCTGGCAACGGGGTTGTTTATTCCGTTTCAAAGATTTTTCAGCTTCAAACGAGATTCATTAGTCAAAATGTCCTACCCGTGTGCGGTCTTCCCGGAGGAAGTGGACCTGCTGGTGAGCGGGTTGCGCCGGTTCCCGGTCGCGGACATCGGCACCCCGGCCTGGTTCGACCAGAACGAAGCGATTCTGAGGCTGACGCAGCAAAGCTACATCGAGGCGAGCACGAACCAGGAGGAGGTGGTGAAGGAGCGGCTGGTGGCGGAGGACCGACTTCCGGTGCTGGTGCACGAGATGTACTGCGTGTTGGTGTGGCGGAGCCGGGTTCTGCCAAAGCTGTTGGTGGGGGATTTGGAGGCGACTTTTGTGCTTTACAGCGTTTTGTACTATGAGATGAATGTGGCGGCGGTGCTGGAGACGGTTCTGTACCATCGGAATAGCTGCGAGGCGCTCGGGGGAGTGGTGCTGGATTTGATCGATTACTGTGCGAGTGCGGTTGGGTTGCTGATCGGGATGACGAGCTGTGAGCGGGTTGAGGGTGGTGGGGAGGACTTGCTGAACGAGAGCGGGAAGGAGGAGGTTGAGCGGATGAATGAGCAGATGGCGTTCAAGATTGGGATGAAATGTTTGTCGATTTTGGGCAGTTTGATGAGTAATTTGGACGTGCTTCCGTTGAGTGCGGGCAGTCGAGTGACGAAGGTTCACGATGTTCCGTGCTTGGTGGCGGAGATTTTGCACGCCAAACCGTGGCTCAGGAAGCGGAAGGGAATTGAAAAGTTCGTGAACGATAGCTGGAAGCCGGTTTACGGGGAGGAGATCACGAAGGTGACCAAAACGGAAGCTCAAACCTGGTTCTGTCTGTTTGGGTTGCTGTTCAACGAGAGCACTTCGAGGAATTATGAGATAAACGACTTCCGCCAGCGGGAGATAGGCAAGTGCGTTGGATTGATGAATGAGCAGTTGCTGGACCAACTTCCGGCGCTCGCGCAGTTGAAGCAGTTTCTTTGCACGCTGCAGATGAGCGGCAACGGTTCCGGTGGAAGTAAGAAGAGCGACTTGCTGCTAGAGGAATTACCGGAAATAAAGGACGGTCTGATTGAAGAGGCACGCAAGTTTGGTTGGAGCAAGATTGTCCAGGCTCACAAGGAGATTTTCGTCGATTTGACCCAGGAACAGTTGACTTCCGTGGCAAAGAGGTAACGGTTATATCCGGTCCGTAATTTGCCACTTTAACACTGTTAATTTTGGTTTTGTTCCAGACTCAACGCGGCGTACAACACCGACCTGCTGGAGAAGATCAACAGCGGTACCGATGACGGCGGCCATCGAATCTGCTCAACCTGCAAGAAGTCCGCCGAAAAGCGATGCTCCAAGTGCGAGTCCGTGTTTTACTGTTCGCGGTAGGTTCCGGCGAGGTCACAAACACACACACACACAAAACCAACAACTAATTTCATACCTTCTTTTGCGATTTTTCAGCGAATGCCAGGTTGCGGATTGGCCCCGCCACAAGGAGCTGTGTCATCAGTTGAAATCACTTTGAGAGAGCTTGTTCACGAGTTTGTATCCATTTCTGTATTAATAGTTTAGCAAACATCCTCTTCCTTTAATACAACGCACACGCACAGCACAGCTTAGCTCGACTGTCTGAGCTGCTTCAGGTGCTCTTTGATGACGTCGTGAGCTGGGGTTTCCTCACCGTAAGCCTGCGGAACGAGAACAAAATAAAGGAATTAGATCAACAAGTGACTTAAGTCTCAAGTTTGTTTGCTTCTCACCTTCAGCACCACGCAGGAAGCTCCGCAGATCTTGCGCGGCTTGCCCTCCTTGTCGATCTTGCACAGGCCGGACCACTCGCCGAGCTTCTTGTTCGAGTCCACTCGGATGAGCGGGATCTGGTGCTCGTTGCACAGGGCCGTGATCAGCTTCTTGTACTGGGGCTCGTCGCAGCTCTCGGCCAGGATGCACAGCACGGCCTGACGCTTGTCCAGGGCCTTGCACGCTTCGTGGATTCCGTGCACAAGCCCGTCGGCGATCAGCGACTTCTTCAGCACCTCCTGGAGGGCAGTGTTGACGTCCATGGTTCCGTCGACCGGAGCGACCGGGGCTTCACTGTAAACCAAAACATTACCCGTTAACACCGCAAACTAACCGTGAAACTCCCCCGGAAATACTTACACTTCAACGTCGGACATTTTCTGC
Organism: Culex quinquefasciatus; assembly: GCF_015732765.1. NCBI lineage: Eukaryota > Metazoa > Arthropoda > Insecta > Diptera > Culicidae > Culex > Culex quinquefasciatus. Next base: position 633,864 of record NC_051862.1, read on the forward strand.
AAAAAAGAAAAAGATAAGACAAAAAGTTAACAACTCCCCTTCAAACCAACAGGAACCACCAAAACATCGCTCGGAAAAACGGGCGAAGACAGGTTAGCGGCAGCGTAAACAATTTTCCACTTTTTTCCCCGATTTCCACTCGAATCCAACCCGCAAATCGACCGCCCCCTAATCCGCAACACTTTTCCGAACAATGTTTCGCCAGTTTCGACGCGAAAATCCGCCAATTTACGGCAACTTACGGGATTTTTTTCGCGGATTAAACGAAATGTGTTCCAACAGCCGGAGCTTGATGACGGGAAAAGAGCGACATTTGCCCGGAAGTTGATATTGGTGCGAGACGTTTGACAGCGCCCGACACTGCTGCCATCTTCTTCCCCGGGTAGGGGCGCACGGGGGGTACTTTTGACGTTTGATGACGAAGCGCACAGTAAAACACCGCTTGTTTGGATTTTTTTTTATTGTGTTTTGAAATTAAGATTAAAATTTTGGGGTAACGTTATCACTGTGCACAAAACTGTCACTCGCAATCACATATTGTACAATCCTGGAGTTTTTTTTTTAATGACCAATAAATCAAATTTTCAGGTTTAGGTTTTTGCGCATGTTTTTAGGTGTTTTTTAATACCCCTGACACAAGGCGGTTTCAAAAACACCCAAAAAGCAAAAACTTGAAATTTGGTTTATTGAACCTTTAAAAAACTCCAGAAATGTTTTATTACTACATAAAATTTTCCTTTTAATGTATTTTTTTTTAATGAGAATGTTTGATTCAACGTTGATTTCAAATTTAAAAATTGAAAATACAAATTTTTCAATTTCAGAATTTAAGATTTTTTTTATTTGGGAATTTAAAATTATACATTTTCAAATGTTATAAAGCAAGCCATTATTATTTGTTATTTATTATTATTTCTCTAACTTTGAAAATAAATTGAAAATATATTAATTACTTAAAATTTTGAAAAAAACGTAACATACATTTAGCGGAAATTCTCGTATGTTTGGCAGGTTAAGCACTTGCTCTTAACACCATCCAATTTGCTGAATTTCACTATTTAAGCAACTTATTTTGCAAAATTTTTGATATGAAACTTGCTTGCTCACATTAGAGGCACGCTGGAATTAGATGCTGTACCCCTATATTCTAAAATTTTTCTTTTTTTTCTTTTATTTGAATGTTAGAAATTGTGATTTTGAATTTCAAAATTTAAATATTGAGTTTTATAATTTCAGATTTTAGAATAAGGCTTTCTAGGCCCAGTGAAAAAAATATATTTTTAACTCAAAAATGATGAACTCCTCGTCACAGTGTCCTGATGCCAACAATGATCGAGCTGTAGCTGTCACAGCCCTGCGAAGTATGTTGGCTGACATATCGGGCAGTCAGTCAAATAAACCAGCTAGAAGTCGCTTGACAGAAACATTTTGCTAGAAAGAGATAGGAAACCTGATGCAAACAAACGTCCAGCTGTCATGTAAACATACTTTGAATGTGTTGGTAAATTTCTGACTAGAAAGCCTTATAGGGTCCTAAGCACGATGTTATTTTTTATGTTCAACGTTTAAATTTAATTTCACGATTAAATTTTTTTTTCTGATCACTATTTTTCATTTTAACAACCTATCTTTTGACCTATGAGAGTATGGGTGTTGGAGGCTGTTGCAAAAAGATATTAAGGTTTTAAAAAAATCAATTTTTAACAGTTATTAGCCAAAGCTATGAGAAAAAGTCAAACCGATCCTGGATTTCTATGGCCCATTTTGAAGTGCTTCAAAAAACCTTTCAAATGCATCTACGAAAGTTGGAATTGATGAAGTTTTACGGAAATGCGAGCAATTTTAAGATTTTTTTGGTTTTTTGGACCTCAAACATCGAAGCCCGTTTACCCCGTTTCCCTTTGTCGTAGAGGGCTCATGTTTGGCATGAGTTCATCTCATGTATAGACAAACAAACGCTGAAAGTTTCTTTCAAATCGGAGCACCTTGATACGACCTGTTACACATTGGTGAAAAACTCGCTCTTAAGAATTTAAGAACCGTTAATTTTAGAATTTATAAAAAATATTTCGAAAAAAAAAAATGGTTTGTGTAATTTTTGTATTTCAGATTTCTAGAATCCTAGAATGCCAGTATTTTACAATTTAAAGCTTTAGAATATTATAATTTTTATTTCAATTTTGAATTATCAGATTCTGCTGCTTTGAATATTCAAAATTTTATATTTCAAACATTAAATCTTTATTATTTTGTATTTTGGAATGTGTGAACTGCGTACACTGAAAATATGCCACACTTTTTATTCAAGTGCCCAAACACTTGAATGATTGAATAAAGTCACATCGTAGATCTAATTGGTTTGTGTTTCAACATCAATCCAAACCACTATCAAATGCAAGTGTTTGGGCGGTTGACTTTTTGGTATTTTTTGACATGTTATTTTCATTCGGGTGGCTCAAGCTTTTCAATTGTTTTGCTCATGAATTTGTCCCACCTTCTTGAACTATTCAAAGTAATGAGCAAAACACTTGAAAATGATCTTAAGATCTACCCAAAACAGGCACTATTCAAAGTCAACGTGATTATCCACATGAATTTAATGTGTTTCACTGATTGATTTTTGCGCGACATTCATCGATGGCTAGAAGCGAGGCAAGAACCAATAGCACAAAAACACTCCCGTATTCAACTGGCCGGCCGGCGCAGTGGTAGCGTGCACGACTAGCAAGCGAGAACCTGTAAATCGCTTGCACGTACTTTTTTCAACGCCATTTAAAATTCAAGTGTTTGGCTATTGACATTATTTCATGGCCAATCACCGAAATTTCAAGTGTTTTGCGATTGATATTTGAGTGCTCTGTACAGCAGGGCCAGATCATGTGTAGAACACTTCGTTGAGCTGTGTAAGTTTTGCTCAGTGTACATCCCTTTATTCTTGAATTTGACGTCTGGCAGCACGGTTCTCAACTGACATTTTCCCGAGCGCACGTGTGACATAACGAACCAAAACAAAGTTCGTAACCGATATGAAGCAAAATAAAACTCAAAATTTGAAATGAGTTCATAAAAAGTTCAGTTTTTTTAAAAACACATTAGCTACAAAAAAAAAATGTTCGACAAACCGCTGCTGATTCTGTTCCGCCGTGCGCTCCCGCGAACCTCATCGTGGTGCAGGAGCTTTGCTGTCAAACCGTCGGAGCATGTTCCGGACGGACGACCGGACGCGGGCGTATCTCCCGCCGGCCAAAGCACCTCTGAAAAGCTGATAAAGGTGGCCATTATCGGGGTGCCGAACGCGGGCAAAAGTACGCTGATTAATCACCTGATTGACCACCGGGTGAGTGACTTGAATTTTTATTTTTTGTTGAAGATGAGTTGATTTTGGCGGTGATTTTTGTTTGCAGGTTTGTCCCACGTCGATGAAGGTTCATACCACAAGGGCAGTTTCGAAGGCGATCCATAGTCGGTCCAATTCGCAGATTATTCTGTTTGACACGCCTGGGTTGGTTGGGGAAAAGGAGATGAAAAAGCACCAGCTGGATAGCGGGTTTGTGTCCTCGTGCCGGCACGCCATCCAGAATTCACACCTCATCGGAGTGGTTCACGACGTGTCCAACACGTGGACTCGGAATGCACTCAATCCGGTGCTGCTGGAGGTGCTCAAGGCTCATGCCAGCATTCCGAGCTTTCTCATCCTTAACAAAATCGATACGCTCAAGTCGAAGCGGATTTTGCTGGACATTGTGAAGAATGTGACCAACAATCGGCTCGAGAGCATAAAAAACTACAGCATCCGGAAGCGCAAGAGCACCGACAAGCAAGAGGAAGTCTCGCGAAAAGCCCCGGAAGCGGAAGGTTGGCCGCACTTTTCGGAAATCTTTATGGTTTCTGCGATGACCGGCGATGGGTTGAAGGAAATTATGAGCTTTGTCCAGTCGCACGCAAAAACCGGCCCTTGGGAACATCTGGCTACTGAGCACACCGACCAGACGCCCGAGGAACTCATCGTGCAAAGCGTCCGGGCCCGGCTGCTGGACTATCTGCCGCAGGAGATTCCGTACCTGCTGCAGACGGAGCTGGAATTTTACGAAAACATCAAGGGAAAAATCTTTGCCAGTGCCGTCGTGACGTGCCCGAGTGAGCGTCTCGAGCGGTTGGTTTGTGGCGAGGCGAACGGCAAGCTCCGGCAGATCACCGAACGAGTCACTTCGGATCTGATCGAAACGTTTGCGGGACCCGTCTCGTTGACCATCGCCACAAGGATAAAGGGGAAGGAAAAGTAATGGGGGTGTTGTAGATGAGATGTAATTAATAAATTATGAAAAAAAAGTAAATAAAAAAGTCTTTGAATATCGAGTCCAGATTCCATTATGCGAAGGTCTTGGTAAAAGTACATGTATGTATGTATGTATGTATGTATGATCTCCATACCAACAGGCAACTTGGTCCTGGAATCGAATGTGAGCGCTTGGTGAACAATTCGATCATCTTTTACTCCGTAATCTGTACTCCCATGTGCATACGTTGTTTTGCACGAATTTTAGTGCTACAAATACCGACGCTAAGAATAAAAATAATCCGTCTTTCCCTCCCCAAGCACCGGAAATTTGTAGCGGGTGTAGGGACATTTTGTATAGACGCCCTTGCTCCCATCACGTCACGTATGGTATGGAGCGACGAGAAATTAATAAGCATGACCCACCAGTCGAACCAGGCAATCCTCAACTCAGAGCGAACGACCAAGGGAACACCCTACCGTTTGAAAACGTCACCGACGAACCCAACAGATGTCCAAGGAAACGCACCGGATTGAGAACATCATTCGCCGATGAGTTGCTACCAGGAAATGCTAGCCATGGTGATGTTGGAAACTGGAAAGCAGCTCCAGTATCTGCAACAGGCTCGGGAATCGCGATTTGAGGTTTCTGTGACATCTCCTCTTGCTCCGCTGGAATCTACCGCCAGGACACAGTTTTCGCGACCACCACATTTTCCACTGGATATCTTCGGAAAAAGGCAATTTTCCGCACTATTTGAAACGAAATTTGAGGGACAAAATTGACAGCAACATTTTTTTCGATCCGCACACACGCGTGGCTTACTTCGATCCGAAGGTCTTGGAAAATGTACACTTCGGATAATCGAATCACTGTTGTCGAGCTTAAGGAAATAAGACCCCTAAACTACTCTAAAATGATTTAGAATTTTTAATTGCCGAACTCGATTTTTATGTGCGCAAGAAAATTCTAATAATTTGTTATTAAGCCTTACCTGTCGTGTGTCACCATGTTTTACTTTCTACGTATAAATCTCCCATGGCTGTTCTCGATTTATAATATATTGCCTCCTCGCCGTGAAATTATTTACTTTTCCTGTCATTCTCAAGCGACGAATCGGCCTACTTTTCTCTGCCAAAAATAACAGAATTGAAACTATTACTAAAACGTGCTTTTCAGCACTAGTATTGTCCGTTTCTCTCAAAGGAACACACCGCAACATTTTTCAATGTTTTTTATTTGTTTTTCAATGGTGAATTTACTTAACACATGGACGTTTGACATAAAATTCCATCTAAACAATTTTTTTTTGGAATTTCAAAAATAGTATTTTTATATCTTTGATTATTTTTAAATTTGTTTTTTTTTTGGTTTTTGAAATATTTGAAAATTTTGAAATCTTTTGACGATGCCTGAGATATGTAGGGGTATGTGGGAAGACTTGATCCCTTTTTTTGTATCGCACATAACTGTGTCACTATGAACTTTTTCATGAATTGAAAGCTTAAACATTCAAGTATGTTTGGCTCATAAGAGTATTTCATCAGATGAACTATTCGAATCATGCCAAGCGTTTAAAAAAATATTTTAGGGAATTTTCGAAAAGTAAGAGGTAACTGTCATTTTGAAGAAATTTTAAGCAAAATGTTTCTTATTCATCCAAGCTTTTAATTTTCTATAAGTTACAGCAATTTCACATAAAATCTGTACGTTTGTGTTCAAAATATAACAAGTTTAGTTTGTAAAAATTTAAAAACCTAAAATATTCTTTTTTGCAATTCCGTCGTGAAACTACTTACTTTTCCTGTCATTCTTGAACGACGAAATAGCCTACTTTTCTGTACCAAAAATAACAGAATCGAATAGCAACACTTTTCAAAATTAATGCAGAAAAGTTCTACTTTTCAGCACTTGTTTCGAAAAGTAACACTTTTCAACATTTTTTTTTTTGATTTAAACGATTTATTGACAAAATACATGAAAATTTGACATAAAATTTCACTCAATGTGTGTTTTTTGGAATTGCAAAAAATGTTGTATGGAACTCGTTGCAAAACTTGATATTTTCAGCACTCTTCGTATTTATCCAACTCGGTGAACCTCGTTGGATAAATGTACGACTCGTGCTGAAAAAATCCTCTTTTTGCAACTTGTTGCATAAACTACTATTTTGCAATTCCTTCGTGAAACTACTTACTTTTCCTGTCCTTCTGGATAAACGAAACGGAACATTTCCCTACCTAAAATAACTGAATGGAAAATTAATACCTTTCATTACCAGGTGCTGAAAAGTTGAACTTTTCATATTTTTTTTGTTTTGAACGGTGAAACTAAACACATGAATGTTTGACTTAAAATTTCATTCAAGAAGCGTTTTTAAGGAATTGCAAAAAAAAATGTTGTAAGAAACTAGTTGCAAAACTTGATTTTTTCAGCACTCGTCGTATTTATCCAACTCGGTAAACCTCGTTGGATAAATGTACAACTCGTGCTGAAAAAATCTCCTTTTTGCAATTTTTGCATAAACTACAATTTTAGACCAAAATTGAGCATGTTCACAAAAGCTTTTTGAATTTTTGTTTACAAAACATTTGAAAAATGGTTCAAACTGCAGTAAGTTATGTACAACTACACTAAAGGAAACTATGTACGAAACCCAGTCCAAGCTTGAGGCTGATTCCAGTGACTGTAAAAATGCAAGGATCAAGTCTCCCTAAACTCATTTTTTTATACAATTGATTGTAAAAATAGTATGACGATAAATTTAACGTCAAATGCGTAATGGCCTATCTACAATCACTTAGCTTAGAAAATTTCACTTAGCTTAGGAATTTGAATCAATGGAAATGAATCTGAGTTTCTACAATGAAAAAGTAATCAAATTAGAAACTGACGATTGGTTTGGAAAATTTCAAAATCTACGGTAAGTTGACGTTTCCATATCAAAGGTAAACAAACAACTGCATAGCAACGTATATCAGCCCAGCAAGTTTTCTATGTTGATTGTGGATGACGAACGTAAGTTGCAGACTTTCCTAAGTAACTACTTTACTTAGATGTTCTAAGCTAAGTGATTGTAGATAGGCCATAAGGGTTTAGGAGTTAATAAGTTTATCAAACAATTCATGTATAAAAAATATGTTTTTGAATAAATTTTGAGTGTTTTCTATACATATCAAAACAAAGAAGATACATTTATTGAGGTTTTGATAAAAATTTATCGAAATGATTGACATTTTTTCATCAAATATGATCTACAATATCCGTTAATGCCATCCAGATTCCTTTAAAATATCTATACAGCCTGTGGTAAAGCAATATCCTTAGGGTGTCCAAATTACCACACGCTCCCCTCCCGCTCCCTCTCCCCATAAGCATTAAAATTCTCCAAAAGAATACAGAATTAAAACTACTCGCCAAAGCTTCGAATCAAACGAAATCAATAAAACATATTTTGAAACCGATAATTTCTATTTTTTTGAATTCGTCAATACTGAAATCTTACCAAAATCGACAAAATTTTTCCCTACTGTAAATATTTTTAAAAATATTTTTTTACTGTAAATATTTTAAAAATCGAAAACATTGTTGTTCAAAATCGGATTCTTTTTACAATTTGGAAACATTTCCATGTTGTTGAATTCGACAACAAAGAGTTTCGGATTTGCTTACAGGATTTCTATCCGTGAATTATGTTTATTGCGTGTACTTAACATATTACATTTTATTTAACTTCTTAACTAGGGCTTAAGTTTGAGATAGGAGAACTTTTGTGAAAAGATATCAAAAACATAATATTTTTGTGCAGTACTATAAGAAAAAGCTTTACTTTCTCTACAATGGAGCCGCTTGGTTCTCCAACACCAACTCAAAGGAGCAACTGTTTAACGATTCAAAACTATTTCGAAAAATCATTGCCCTGTTCCCGGGGGCCCTCATTTCAATAAATTTCCCACCCCAATTCACCGATTTGTCTCGTGCCGTCGTGTGTCCAAACTCATGAATATGTACGTGCGTGAAGTGATTCGAACCCGGAAGATGGGAGAAATACAAAAAAAAAATGGAGTAAGGGAAAATTAACACAATATCAGTTCTAAACGTTCCTTCCTTCTGCACAAATCGCAGTAAGCTGGTCAAGCTTCGTCAGCAGGTCCTGCCGTCTGGCTCGTAGTAGGCATTGTCCCGGATGCGGGTCGGCGCAGCACCCTTCCTTGGAGAGTTTTTGGGGGGAAGGGGACGCATCATTTATCAGTAACTGATATATGGTTCGAGGGCTCATGGTTGTTCGCAGTGGCGCCGAGCCTCCAGAATACTGCTCTCAAGGATGACTCGATGGGGTGGGTGGTTGGGCGGTCGTTCTCTCACAGGTTGCTTCGATGACGATGATGACGGTGTGTGGAGCAACAGAACCAGAACATCAACCAGAAGCAACAAGCAGCAGCAGTAGCAGCCAGAAGCAGAAGCAGAAGCCGCGATTGTAGAAGGAAAAAGGAGCTTTTAAGTCATCGTTTCGCACAGATTTGAGTCAGTCGTCGACGTGCAGCCAAACCGTGCGGCTCGCAACTTTTTGGCCTGCCTGGTTTGGACTAGAACAGATCTTGTTCTAAGGTGAAAGAGAAGTGTTCAACAGTTGGAACATTCTTTTTTGGCAACTTGTTGCAAAAATTAGGAGAACAGTTATTTGGAGCAGTTTTGGAAGAGAAAAACGGTTTAACCAGTCTGTGATTAAGAGAACGATTAGATTCAAACGAAGAAAAAAATGTTAAAAGTGAAAATGAAAGCGTTAATGGACGAGATCGAACAAATTGGTTGGTAAAGTGGAGAAGAGTTTAACAGTACTTTATTTGCATTTGATCTCGGGCAAACATAAATTACTTTCTGACTGATGCCAGTGAGTGTTTAAAGAGTGTCTATTTGTTCAAAGTGTGTGTCTCGTTTGGTGATTAATATCTTGTTGGCGCCACCGAAAATCCCCGCACTCCTCATGAGCCGTCGGAAGTTTAATTGAAAAGTAAATATAATTCAAAACGATAAAATTTTCATTTCCAGCTCTTATCGCACCAACAGCCAGTCGTTAAACCAAATCCAAATCATGCCCCGTCGGAAAATCCGCAATCGCCAGTTTTGTCAGATTAGTCTTAAAAAGTAACGAGTTTGGCGCGGTTTTGGTGAGAAGGGTTTCACTTTTTTTCCATCAAATGAATGTGTTCAAGCAAAGGAGGCGTTGCGCTTGGCTAATTGCCTAATTGGTGATAGCAATCGATTTGTCGCGCCACGCGTTACCGCGCGCTTCGCCAACTTGGATGAAGATCGTTTGTGGCTGGGCGATGGAGAGGGCCGTTTTAACGCGCCCGTTTGGCGCATCTTTTGATTTTTGCAGCGTTTTACGAGTGGCGTTAATTTGGCGTGCGGAGAGTTTTAAGAGAAGCCATTATGTGCAATTTAACTGGATATTAATTTAAATGTTTAATTATGAGTGGCTGCAGATAAAAAGGTCTGTAAATAATTTGGTACAACGTTCCCTTTTTTGCTTCAATGATCTATCTGTAAAAAGTGAGCACTTGATGATTAAAATACTCAAAAATCTTGAGGTGTGGAATTGGCGTTCATTTGAACACCGTATCAAAGTCACCCCGAGATACCAATATCACCCTAGTTTACAGTACAGAAATTTGCTCATGAGCAGTTTAATTATTAATAAAAGGCAATCACAAAATTAAATTTAAGTTAGAATTATTTAAGAGCTTAGCCTTGAAAAATAAATCCACGTGAGTCCTATCATGTATCTCACCTCACCTCATATAAAGAAAACAAAATTTAAAAAATCCTAATAAGTTACACATTTTCCTAAAAAGTACTGCAAAAAACCTCCAAGAGATCTTTTTTCTTTGTTTTTATGTGTAAAGCAAACAATTTAAATTCATTCAAAACCCTTTTGCAACTGTATTGTACAAAACAGGAATTTGTTGAACTATTTGAAGAACAATGAAATCTTTACATCCATCGCAATTATAAACTAAATTCAACTATAGATGCAAGAATTACATTTCCAACTCAATCTATCAACCAACTCTACTAGAAGAGGCACATGAAAATTTCAAATTTAGTTTGAAAACTTTTTAATTTTTTGATGCAAAAACACCGAAGCAAAAAAATAAATAAATAAATAAATAAGGCAATTTGCAATCCTATACGTTTTCGCAAATAGACATTCAATTGTATTTTTTGATTTGGATAAAACTTTGTCGGCAAAGTTTCAGGTTATGTTTAGGACGATTCGAAAAAAAAAATAGGTACGCAGAATAAAAAATGCATTGACTGTTCCGTTTTTTTTTAAATATTTTAAAGCGGACAAAAAAGTGAGCTACAGGGTATGACGTATGAACGTATAGTTTTTCACAAAGCCATGAATTTAAAAATAGTGATTTTTGGAAAGTATTGAAAATTCCCCCAAAAAAGTTAAAAAAAACATTTATGGATGTAAAATTGAATTTGGAATCGAAAAGAGTTTTAATTTTTTTATTAGATGCAAAGATTTTGAGTTAAAGCCATTTTTAGGTTATAATAAAAAAAGTCGTTTTTAATCTGAAAATAATAAAAAAATAACATTCTGGTGCAACATTTGAAAAGGTAGCATAAGAGCAGTTCTCTCAGATTTCGGTAATTTGTTTTTTTTTTGTATTTTTTTATCCGACTGAAACTTTTTTGGTGCCTTTGGTATGCCCAAAGAAGCCATTTTGCATCATTTGTTTGTCTATATAATTTTCCATATTTGGCAGCTGTTCATACAAAATTGATGTATGAATTTCAAAAATCTGTATCTTTTGAAGGATTTTTTTTTATCGATTTGGTGTCTTCGGCAAAGTTGTAGGTGGGTAATTCTCCGCCAACTCACACAGCAGTTGCCCCGACCCCTCTTCGATTTGCGTGAAACTTTGTCCTAAGGGGTAACTTTTGTCCCTGATCACGAATCCGAGGTCCGTTTTTTGATATCTCGTGACGGAGGGCGGTACGACCTTCCATTTTTGCACATGCGAAAAAGAGGTGTTTTCAATAATTTGCAGCCTGAAACGGTGATGAGATAGAAATTTGGTGTCAAAGGGACTTTTATGTAAAATTAGACGCCCGATTTGATGGCGTAATCAGAATTCGAAAAACGTATTTTCATCGAAAAAACACTAAAAAGTTTTAAAAATTCTCCCATTTTCCGTTACTCGACTGTAAAAATTTTGGAACATGTCATTTTATGGGAAATTTAATGTACTTTTCGAATCTACATTGTCTCAGAAGGGTCATTTTTCATTTAGAACAAAATTTTTCATTTTAAAATTTCGTGTTTTTCTAACTTTGCAGGGTTATTTTTAGAGTGTAATAATGTTCTACAAAGTTGTAGAGCAGACAATTACAAAATTTTGATATATATACATAAGGGGTTTGCTTATAAACATCACAAGTTATCACGATTTTACGAAAAAAAGTTTTAAAAAAGTTGGTCGTCATCGATCATGGCCGTTCATGGTCACCCGCGACAGACACGGACGACGAAACAAAGAGAAACGCAAAAAGTAACTTTTTCAAAACTTTTTTTCGTAAAATCGCGATAACTTGTGATGTTTATAAGCAAACCCTAATGTCTATCAAAATTTTTGTAATTGTCTGCTCTACAACTTTGTAGAACATTGTTACACTCTAAAAAATAACCCTACAAAGTTAAAAAACACGAAATTTTAAAATGAAAAATTTTGTTCTAAATGAAAAAATGACCCTTCTGGGACAATGTAGATTCGAAAAGTACATTAAATTTCCCATAAAATGACATGTTCCAAAATTTTACAGTCGAGTAACGGAAAATGGGAGAATTTTTAAAACTTTTTATTGTTTTTTCGATGAAAATACGTTTTTCGGAATTCTGAGTACGTCATCAAATCGGGCGTCTAATTTTACATAAAAGTCCCTTTGATGCCAAATTTCTATCTCATCACCGTTTCAGGCTGCAAATTATTGAAAAACACCTCTTTTTCGCATGTTCAAAATGGAAGGGTCGTACCGCCCTCCGTCACGAGATATCAAAAACGGACCTCGGATTCGTGATCAGGGACAAAAGTTACCCCTTAGGACAAAGTTTCACGCAAATCGAAGAGGGGTCGGGGCAACTTTTCCCGATTTCGTGTGAGTTGGTAGAGAATTACCCAGGTATGGATATGGACTACACTGAAAAAAAATGATACACGATAAAAATTTTTTTGATGGTTTTTTTATTTAACTTTTTGTCACTAAAACTTGATTTGCAAAAAAACACTCTTTTTAATTTTTTTCATTTTTTGATATGTTTTAGAGGACATCAAACCAACTTTTCAGAAATTTCCATGTTGTGCAAAAAATCCTTGACCGAGTTATGAATTTTTGAATCAATACTATTTTTTTTTTAAATCGAAATATTGGTCGCAAAAATTTTTCAACTTCATTTTTCGATGTAAAATAAAATTTGCAATCAAAAAGTAATTGAGTGAAATTTTGATAAAGTGCACGGTTTTCATGTTGAGGTCATTTTTAGGTAACTTTTTTGAAAAAAGTCGCAGTATTTCATTTTTTTAAATAAGTTTACATGTTTGCCCACTTTAGATTTTTTTTTGAAAAGCTGAGAAAATTCTCTATATTTTGCTTTATTGAACTTTGTTGATATGACCCTTAGTTGCTGAGATATTGCCATGCGAAGGTTTAAAAACATGAAAATTGATGATTTCCAAGTCTCACCCAAACAACCCACAATTTTCTAACGTCGATATCTCGGCAATTAATGGTCCGATTTACAATGTTAAAAAATGAAACATTCGTGAAATTTTCCGATCTCTTCGAAAACTATTTTGAAAAAAGTTACCTAAAACTGGCTTTAACTTGAAAAGGGCCAGTTTATCAAAATTTCACTAAAGTACTTTTTGATTGCAAATTTGATTTTACATCGAAAAATGAAGTTGAAAAATTTTTGCAACCAATATTTAGATTTTTTGAATAAATTAGTATTGATTATAAAATTCATAACTCGGTCAAAGATTTTTTGCACAACCTGGGAATTTCTGAAAAGTTGGCATTTTATGTCCTCTAAAGCATTAAAAAATGAAAAAAATAAAAAGAGTGTTTTTTTCAAATCAAGTTTTAGTGACAAAAAGTTATATAAAAAGTCACCAATTTTTTTATAGTGTATCATTTTATTTCAGTGTAGATCATATCCATACCTACAACTTTCGCGAAGACACCAAATCGAACAAAAAATCCTTCAAAAGATACAGATTTTTGAACTTTCATACATCGTATTTGGTATCAAAAAAGTTTCAGTCGGATGAAAAAAATACAAAAATTAAAATTCTAAAAAAAAAAAAACGATTTCGTAGAGAATTGCTCATAAGTATTTGGATAGCTGGAACTTTTTAGCAAATTCCAAGACAACAGGCAACTATTCAACAAAACTCGTAATATTAAACGGTAGTTGTGGATGCCATCTATCGTTATACGCATCGAAATTGAAAAATTGTGTGTAAAAATAGTGAAACTCGTAAAAAATTTTTGAACCTTCCAAAAAAAAAAAAAGATTTTTAAAATCACCACTTTCATTTAAAATGGCTTAAATGGCTTAAAATATTTAAAAAATATTTTAATTTAAGTTGAAAATGACTGAAAAATCATGTACCAAAAATATGCAAATATTTTTCAAAGGTTTTGTAACATTCAAAAACGGCTCGAAACGAAACAGATTTTCTCTTAAAAAAATGAAATTCAAGTGCATTTAGTTGAAATTTAGAGTTTTATTTGAAAAGAATAGCTTATAGGACCTTAAAAAAAACACTCTAGAAAGAAGTTTATAATGCATTCCTCTGTGTTTAAAAAATTTTTTGGCCTGTTCAGATTTATTCAAAGATCATTTGAATTTTAGTGATTTTTTGATGTACAATACAAATAAACGTATGTTTCAAAGGTTGAGGATTTGGTTCTAATGCTACCCAACTCGCTGATTCTCACCAATTGAACCAATGGAGCACTTCCATTAGAGCAGTTTTTGTTTTTTTTTCAATGTATTCCTTATGGGAGAACTGTCATTTCCACCACTCGAATCGGGTGCTTCATTGTTGCAGCTTTTTTGACATAATTTGGTTGCTTATATTTTTATTTAGGTATTCATAAAAAAACGAGGTATGGAAAAAGCTGTAAAAATGTTGACTTACCAATTCCTTTAAAAAAAATGAATTTTCATATTAAAAAAGAACGAGCTCATTTCTCAAAACCTTTTCCACGACACAGTAATGACTGGGAGATTCGCACTTCGCTTGATGCTGCCAGTCCGATGGACGCCCTTTTTTAATGAAATAAAAAGATGAAAAATATAGGATGAAATTCTCGGGGTCATTGCGTCCACGGCACGTAGTAGGCTAAAATATCGTTGAAGGGCTTGCCAACCAGTCAGCAAGTGCAGCTTTATAGTAAAAATTTATTTACTATACCGACGCGCGCAAATGACCATCATCGTCAACGAACTTTTTTTGCACATTCATTCATGACAATAATGCAGTGACGATTTGTTTAAGCGCGCGAATACGTTTGATTAGAGTGTGCCATGGAATTAAAGGGGAGCAGCTTGCTGCGATTCATTTGATTCAATTACTGCACCGAAATATTCTAAAATAAAAACGTTTGACAGATCTTTAAAGTTAGCAGTAATCATGTATTCAAGAATTGAACACCATTCCCCAAAGCAATTTAAAACACCATAATCGATAGCAACTGCCAAAACACGAAACCAGACGATTAATCCAAGCTGGTATCGTTCGCGCTCCCTCTTTCGATTGGTCCCCGAGCAACTGTTTCTAATGACCGCAAATACTAATTGCTGCGGCGTGTCGTCGGTGGTTCGGACCGAGCTCATATTAGTGGAAAGGGTCAAGTTTCAGTAAGTTTGACGCGGTAGCCGGCGACGACGACGACGTCTACTATGAGTGTGCCGGGTTTTGTTTTTCTTTACAAATTCCTCTCGGTCGAGACCGAGGCCCGTCCGGTGACGCACACAATGTTGATGTTTTGCAGCTCTGCATCACCACCAGCATCATCATCATCAGCACCGGCGCTCATCAACTCTTGCCATGGAGATTTGGTTTCGCTGTTGTTTGCACAGGTGAAAATAGCACCCAGTAAATGCCTACTAGATAGTGCAGGATTGTTGTTGTTGTTGTAGTTTAGTAATGGTCAACTCGTCTCGTGACAAAAGGTAAAAGGTTTTCTTATCTAGCTGGATTTTCCGGTTTATGTTCTAATCTGAAGTGAACTTATCACACTACAGTCAAGGTGTATCACACTGTAACCAAGGTGGGTTATGTAAGTAAAAAAAGTAAATCTTTCCCAGTTCCTGAGGGGAACACCCTTGAAGAGTATCGGGGCCGGCATTTACAAAGCGGATTCAGTGGCAGTTTCATTCTCAACTTAATGTTACTATGTTAAGGTTAATGTTAACATTCCATAGGTCGCCTCCCTAAGGTGTCGTGATAAGGTCCAGTTTGTGACGATACACTACCTTCCCTTTACTAAGCAATCGATTCCAGAAGGGAAAAGATCACCAGTTGTGTTGGTCCGAGCCGGGATTTGAACCCCGATCTGCCGCTTACGAGGCGAAAGCGTTACCACTGGGCTACGTGGCTCGGTCTTATGCATGTTTCAAAATGTAGTTAATTCAATTAGTTGCAAAAAGAAGATTTTTCACAGCACGAGGCGTACATTTATCCTATAATCTCTAAAAATAGGTTTTCAAGGGAGTTGAATATATTATTTTGCCATTCTCAAAAAAAAAAAAAAAAAAAAATCAGTGAACTATTTGTTGCTGTTTTCGATACAAGTGCCGAAAAGGTAAACTTTTTAAATTCAACATTAATACCAATAATGAAAAAAATAGTATTTAGGCCATTGCAAATTAAAGTATCACAATTCCCCTTTCAAATATGTTCCGAGATTATTTAGCTGGAGACGCATGGTGCTTTATGTTCAAACAATGTACCGAATTCGATATGGGACCATCCATAAACCATGTGGACACATTAGGGAGGGGGTATGGCGATTGTTCACGCTGCATACAAACAAGATTTTTGTTGTATGGACAATTGTCCACTAGGGGAGAGGGGGTTGAGATTTCCAAAAAGTGCCCACGTGGTTTATGGATGGTCCCTAATATTTTTTTAAAGAAATCATACCTCAAAATCCGGCCAATGAATATTCACCATTATTATATAAAACTATATAAAAAAATCATATCCAAATATTATCAGCTGTGAACTCTTTGGTCCCGAGTTCTTCAAAACAGCAAAACAAAGATTCAATTGACCTTTAAGGGTATTTAGAAATGTTTTCTAAATGTCCTAGTGTTTTGTATTAAAAGCCCAGCCTTTCTTTTGAAACATGGTCGGAGATATATATAAAAAAGTAATTTTTGAAAATCGTTCCAAAACGCACTACGCAGCCGTTTTATCAAGTGTAATCAATGTAAATGGAGCACCCGCAGTCGAGCAGTTTTTGACAGTTCGCTCCATAAGAAATACATTGTAGAAAAAAGCAAAAACTGCTCGAATGGAAGTGCTCCATTGACTCCATGGCTTAAAATGGAGCACTTCCATTCGAGCAGTTTTTGCTTTTTTCTACAATGTATTTCTTATGGAGCGAACTGACAAAAACTGCTCGATTGCGGGTGCTCCATTGTCAATGGAGCACCGGATTCGAGTGGTAGAAATGACAGTTCTCCCATAAGGAATACGTTGTAGAAAAAAGCAAAAACTGCTCGAATGGAAATGCTCCATTTCAAACTTAATTTTTCTTTGAAAAGCTTTTGCAAACGATTGTTAACTGAACTAAATAAATATCGTTTTGAAACAACATTTAAGGTTGATATTTTCCAACTTTACTTGCAATGTTTTCTAGAAGCATTTTGTGGTGCTCATTGAATTATAAAAAAAAGTCCTTGGAAGAGAGGAAAAATAACATTAATACTAGCTTACTTTTTCATGACGTCCTATCTACCTCCATCAAAACCTATGGCGCATTGGTAATTTTGAAAAAGTAATCTGGAATAAAACACTTGGTTTGGGATTGAATCTATCGAAGATTTCAAATTAAAAAAAAAACTTCTGCTCAGTTTAAAAAAAGAAATAAAATGATCTATTTCTAATTAACTACAATTCTCTAAATCCTGGATCCATCCAGTAAGCACCGATGAGTCACACTCTCTGGACATGCTTCCGCGGATTAGTGCTGCTGATAGTGGTATCATGTAGTGTCTAGCCTACTGCGTTTAAACTCTCAGCCGCGATGAATCAAGTGTCTCTCCACGGTCACTACCTACTTGGCAACATTCTAGCGCAAAATTCCACCCTCATCAAAGCAGGCAGTGCATTTCCATCACGCGAGCTTAGCAGGTGGTCTCGTTTACGCGCGCCTACTCCCATCAAAAACACCGGACAATGGGTTACCAGAGATCATAATCGCGCGCCGAAATTTGCGTTCGAATTGTGTGTATGCAAAAATAGGTGAATCACCATTTTTGACCGTTTGAAACGCGTGCGTCAATCGATCAATCACTCAATCAAAACCGCCAACTCTTCGCCAGCGAGCCGGTTCAAAACCGATAACAACCGATTCGCCTAACCAAAATGTGAAATTGATGTTTGGGGGGTCGCATTTTTTGTTGTTTAGTTGTTGCGTGAAAGTGAACCAGATGTCGTCAGTCGCATCATCGTTCTGGTCGAAAGGTAATTAGTTTAGTGCGGAACTCACACACGCCGAATGCAATTAACGGCCCCACGTGGGAACTCGCGGTACGCTCGTGGACAATTTCGCGCGTTCCTGGCCGGAGGCAGATCGACCACAAACACTAAACGGCGAGGCACATCGCGCTTTTGGAAGGGGCTTAATTGAACTATCGCGAGCCTCGATGTTTGCTCCATTGAAATATATTAATTAAATCTGGATCTCTTTCTCTCTCTATTAAACAACCTTGAACGGTTCTCCATCGACCAATAATACAGATTGATCTATCAAAGTCACATTTCCCCACTTCCACCCCTCCACAGTTTAGTCATCATTTTGTCAATTTGTAAATGCGATAGTCGTTGTTTTTTCTCTCCGTTGATAAACCGATTAACTTTTACAGTTTTACTCTCAAGCGGGAACCGACGACGACGACCAACTGTGAAGTGAAAATGGGGAGCTTAATTTTCATAAAATAAATAAATATCGTACCCTTTTGCGACCCCATCCCCCAAACCTGCCCCTCGCAACTTCATTTCAACCCTCGGCTGATTTTTATATTAAAGTCGTCCCTTTTTAATTCCATTTTACAGCCGTTTTGTGCGATTACAGCAAGTGTCACGCTGTCTGCGCTGGGTGTGTGTGTAGTGGGCCCTTGTACGTGCGAGCTTTTTTTGCACTTCAAAAGTTCATTCCAATCCTACTTGTGTTTTGGTTGACGGTAACGCGTCGCACGGCGTCAGGGTTAGTAGGCTATGGCGTTGAATGAAAACTGGAAATTTGAGATTCAAAAGTAATAATTTATTTTTTCGAGCTTATTTTTTGTGTTATGTTGCAAATAGTATTTATTTTAAAAATGAAAAAAAGTTCTATGTCACTACCCTTTTTTTTCATTTCTGATCATTTAATGAAAAAAAAATAAGTTAAAAAAAAAACAAGACAACATTTTTTCGATGGATCAATTATGATCCCCTTGGAATGAGCTGTCAAGTAAGGATCTTTCTGTCGAAAAGGGCCACGAATTTTATTTTTGAAAATTGATTTAAAAATTCATTTTAAATCCATTGATAAATAAGCTTCATCGTTATGAACAATAATATCACAAATCTAAGCTTCATTTTAGTACCCAATTTTATATACATCTTCCTGTGTGTTTCTGTGATTAATCTTGAAAACGGTGCACTATCTCTAAATTCTGATTCTACGATGTTTTTTTTCTTTTTTCTTATTATAGTCTTGAAACTTTCTCACACCTTTTTTTGAAAAAAAAAATTGCCTGTTTTCATCAAACTTTTTTTTCAATGTTTTTTGGAAAAATCTCTTTTCTTTTTGAGAGATTGCCTAGAATATCGCATTATTTTATCTCAGGATTTTCATTCTACATTTTTGCCTTCCTCACCTTACTGAGGAAAGGCTATAAAATCACTCGAAAAATGAACTTCTTAATTTGACCTCGTAGACCCACCTTCACGTATACCTATCGACTCAGAATCAAATTCTGAGAAAATGTCTGTGTGTGTGTGTGTGTAGGGATGTGGGTCTGTGCACCAAAAAATATGCACTCGATTATCTCAGCACTGGCTTAACCGATTTGGACCGATTTGGTCTCATTCGATTCGTCTTGGGGTCCCATAAGTCCCTATTGAAAATTATGAAGTTTAGTAAAGTACTTCAAAAGTTATGCTAAAAAAACGATTTTGGCGTATGTCCGGAAGATTGTAAAAAGGGTGGTTTTTGTAAGAAACCTTGTCATGTTATACATTTTCAGAAAGGTATTAAAAAGACCTTTCCAATGAGCCCAAAACATTGAAGATCTGATAACCCTATCAAAAGTTATTAGCACTTAAGTGTTATTTATACACTTTTTGGAGGCCGGATCTCAGATATTTCAATGAAAATGATGTCCGGGTCCATCATGCGACCCATCGTTAGTTAGATAATCGAGAGACCTTTCAAATGAGCCTAAAACATCAAGGATCTGACAATCCTATCAAAAGTTATTGGCACTTAAGTGTTATTTATACACTTTTTGGAGGCCGGATCTCAGATATTTCAGTAAAAATGATGTCCGGGTCCATCATGCGACCCATCGTTAGTTAGATAATCAAAAGACCTTTCAAATGAGCCTAAAACATCAAGGATCTGACAATCCTATCAAAAGTTATTGGCACTTAAGTGTTATTTATACAATTTTTGGAGGCCGGATCTCAGATATTTCAGTAAAAATGATGTCCGGGTCTATCATGTGACCCATCGTTAGTTAGATAATCGAAAGACCTTTCAAATGAGCCTAAAACATCAAGGATCTGACAACCCTATTAAAAGTTATTGGCACTTAAGTGTTATTTATACACTTTTAGAGGTTTGATTTCAGATATTGTGATAAAAATATTGTCTGAATCTTCCATGCGAACTATCGTTGGATAGGTTTTTTTATCAGACCTTGCCGATGAGCCAGAAATATTGATGGTCTGCGAACCATATAAAAAGAAATGAGTAATAAAGTTGATTTGTTAAACATGTTAAGGGGGAATGTTGCTATTTTTACTGAATGTATTGACTTTATAAATATGAGGAAGGCACCAACCACCTAAAGGTGGATTAAGTAACGTTTTTTATTTAGATCAAACCTTTTTGCCATTCCCTGCCAATGTCAAACGAGGCAATACAATGTTGCGTGCTGGTCATACAAAATGCGCATTTGAATATTAGAAAAAAAACTGCATCTTGAGAAGGGATTTTCTAATCCATTTTTTTTTTGGCAAAGTTGTAGTTTTTTTCATGAAAAATAGATTCATAAAAAAAAGTCTATAAATTGAATTCTTAAAAATTCTCAATTCGAAACTTTTAGAAAAAATAAAAAAGTCATTTTATCGTTTGCGCTAGAGCTCAGGATGATGCAAAATGTGGTACCGTAAACCGGGGTGACTTTGATAGGATTTCAATTTGTTTTTAGAATATTTTCCAACAGGTAAGGTTTTTCTCAAGATTATTATTTTTAAAACATGTACTGGGGTGGACCACACAAAGTCCATGCACTATTTCGGAAAAAAAGTTTTTTCAATAACGTTTAGAAAAATAGTTACGTTAAAAATTCTTAGTTTGAATTCCGGGGTGACTTTGATAGTCATAGTTTTTCTAGTTAAAATCATATTTAAGATGTTCAAACTTCATTTGTACGTTAAATGTACCATCACTAAAGTAGCTGATATAGGTTTAAAGAAAAAAAAATCAATGTTTATAATTAGTTAACTAAGTGTATAAGCTTTTAAGCAAAATACATATAAATTTCAGGTAAAATTGCTAAAAAGTCGGAATTTTGCCTGAAATTTGTTAAAACTAGTTTTGTTTATAAAATTATCGATTTATATTGCATTTTATACTGAATCCGAAGCACAAATCACAAGTTTTCACATTTTACATGAAATTTGTTCAACTGAAATTGCCTATAAATTAAAAGAGTTTTTATAATTGTGTTTAAAAAACACATATTATTTATTTTTTACAAACTTTTTTAACCTTCTCCTAGTGGAAAATTGTCCAAAGAATCCGAAAATGCATTCCGTTTTCCGATTAAAAATCATGTTCATTGAGAAAATCATGACACTTTGAGAAGTTTAAAATAATGGCTTTCATCAAGGTTTTCTTAACTATAGTTAACTAACTTTTTAAACTTGTCAAAATTTTATGAAAAGTTCTTGTTGAGGTACTTTGAACACTTCTCTACCACGGTCAGTATGTTTCTGAACCATTCCTTACGTATTTTAATTGTACTCTTCATTTTGCGGAAAAATCGCAAACCTATCAAAGTCACCCCGGCTATCAAAGTCACCCCGTTTTACGGTACCGGAAATATGTTACAATAATGTTAAATAAAATTCCAAACATCATGTTTGGATACAAAATTAAGGTTATTGAGTTTTAGTTCTTTAAGGAGCAATTCTCTAAATAATCAGCCGATTTAGACCAGTTTTGATTTTTTTTAAATATTTTTTAATTTGGCTTAAATTTTGTGAGGGCCTTTCCTATGACCAAATAAGTCATTTTGTGTTGGTTCAACCACACAAGGCTCCAAACTATTTTGGCAGCTGTCCACATAAAAATGGTACGTAAATATTCGACAGTCTGTATCTAATGAAGGAATTTTCTGATCGATTTGGTGTCTTCGGCAAAGTTGTAGGTATTGATGTGAACTATTCAGAGAAAATAGGCACGAGATTTTTATTTTTTTTTCACAAAAATTCAATTTCCCAAAATTTATATGTTTAAAATTTTGAATTTTTCAGATCTGTTTTTGCATCCAAGTTATGATTTGAAAAAAAAAATCAGCTGAAAAAAATCACTTCGATTTTTCGTATAAAATCAAATTTGCAATCGAAAAGTATTTCACAGATTTTTTATGAAGTGCACCGTTTTCAAGATAAAGCCACTTTAAGTTTTATACAAACTGGAAAATTTCCATTTTCCGATTTTCTAAAATATCGTCCATGGTTTTACTTTCCTGAAAATATATTTTCCTAAATGTTCAGAAAATTCAAAAAAAAAAAAAAGATAATTTATGTTTTTAAGTCTCAACCAAAAAGCCTTTTATTTATCGTCCGAGTCACGTAGTGGTAAAGCTTCCGCCTCGTAGTAGATTGGGGGTCAAATCCCGACTCGGACCAACACAACTGGTGATCGTTTCTCTTCTGGATTCGATTACTTAGTAACGGGAAGGTAGTGCATCGTCACAAGCTGGACCTTATCAACGACACCTTAGGAAGGCAACCTATGGAATGTTAACATTAATCTTAACATACACACTGAATCCGCATTATATCACTGAATCCGCATTGTAAATGCCGGCCCCGATACACTTCAACAGTTTTTCCCCTCAGGAACTGCGAAAGATTTACTTTATAGCATTGTCTCATAAACTAAGTGGTCAATGTAAAATATAGAAAATTTGTTTAATTTTTTCTGGTCTCTTTGATAATTTTTTTTTTGAAATTTTGGTATCAACTCTATCATTTGAAAAGGGTCCACCCTTTTGAAATGTTAGTTTAAACGTTGTTTTTTTCTATAAACGTAGCTTAATGAGATTTGTATGGAAAAAATAATGATAAAAAATGGCTTCTTTTGACATAGGGAATGCGTGAGATAATGGTATTCTCTAGTTTTTATATGTTTTAAAAATGTTTTTCTAACAACTTATGACTTCTAATTGTTTTTTAAGAAGAGATAAATTTTATTAATTCGACTTCAACCTAAATCCGTTTGACCCCGCTATTCGGGATATCAACTTTACTCCCTTCCCGGGAACCGTTGATAAATAATCGTTTATCATCTCCCGCACTGTGAATCCTTCGACAGGGTCACGCCCAGGATGGGAAAACCCTTTTACAAAAAAAAAAATAATAATCTGATTCAAGTGCTCGACGATAAAAAGTCGTCAGCAAACCAGGACGAAATTGTTGGTCAACCCGCGATTGACATTTTTTGTTGTTGGTGGGGAAAAGTGGTTAAAATTACGTTCAATTAAAACGGCTTAATTTAAATATTTTATGGGTTGGGGAGAGAGTAATCTTCGTAAGTCTTTCGGAACAATCGATTTTTTTGTTCGATGCGCACACAATTGCACATTTGTGACCCTCGCGGAAAATGAATTCCACCGATACGTTGGCATTGAACAGCGGAATTGCCGTAAATCATTCGTTAAGGGGTGGAATGGTACACATATATATATTTATAGTACAAAAACTTTCCCCCAAACGGACGAAAATGAACGAGTGCATTTCACGCCATTTTTCATGGGCGCCCCCTCAAGGAATGGTGGCTCCCCAAGTTTATTGCCACTATTGTGGGGAGTAAATTTTCCGCCTTTCTTTCCAAATGCCAACCGGCAGCCGGAACCACTTTATTAGCTCATTTGGTAGTGGTAGAGCAGTGGCAATGAACAGACTGAATACCTGTTGTTTTGTCGGGTGAGAAATTCAATTAGACTGCTGTGCAACGCCGAGGAAGTTGGAGTGAATTATGACGAAATCGATAATAAAAAGGATTTTCAATTGTTGCACTTGGAAGGTTAGAGCTGATAACACAGTAGGCGTCGGAACTTGGTAGGCTAATCCATCCCCTAGTCGAGGTTGTGGTCTTGAACGAACAGGAAATTTATTACGACCATTCCGCACAGTAGGCGTGAAGGAATTAATTGCGAAAGAATCAATCAAATATTAACTGTCAGCATCAGACAACTGTCTACTAATCGAGGTTGCCTTGCCAGGGTTGCGGGTTGACGAAGATGCTGGAGACGGTTCCGCGGAGGCTCTCGATGCCGCGATTCATCGGAACCGGTTTCGGCTTCGAGCTGGACGACTTGCACCACTCTTCGTAGATGGTCCGCGAGAGGTCCTTCCGCTGGGTTTTCAGTTGGCCCTCCAGGCGTTGCTGGGCGAGGGACCGAAGTTTGGTTTCTAAAATTGGAAAAGAACAAAAATAGGTTTGCGAGAAAAGGTGGGCAAAATTTCCCCAAACTTACTCTCCTCTTGCTGATTGACTCGACTTAGCCAAACTTTAAAGTTCGATATGCTTTCGTCGTTAGGAATCCATGCTTTTGAGGTAGATTGTTGTACCTTTTGCTTTGATTTGGTTTTCTGTAGCTGTTTCGCCTTTGCTTCCGCTTCCTGTTTCTTTCTCTCCAGCCATTGGTTCCACTTTTGCTCGCTTTGCTCCTTCCGTTTTTCCTCTTCCAGTTTCTTTTTAAGTTCTTCTCGTTTCTTTCGAGCTAGCTCTTTTTCTCGCTTCTGACGTTCTGCTTCACTGAAAATTCATCCTAAATTAATTTCAATTCAAAAAACGATTTCCAAAATCTTACTTTTTAACTTTAAGCCAATTTTTGTGCGCTTCCGGATCATAGTCCCGCCGTTTCTTGGGAAGTATCTTTGCCACCGTAGTACTCGAGCTCGTGTCTGAGTTCTAAAACCACAGAAAATGAGTTTTCGTATATTTTTTTTCAGAAAAGAGTCATCAATTCCTACATAACCTTCCCCAAAAAGAACCGCTGCTCCTCGCAGCGTTCCGCTGGTCACCGTCGAGGACATCGAACAGGCATCGCACTCGTCGTCCTCACTGTCCGTGGAAAGTCCTTGGTCTTTTGAGATAAAAACCGCATTGTTAACTCTCCTACTGGAACGATAGTTGCTATTTTTTCGTTTTTCAAAATTAAATTAATTTAGTACCGAGTCTCGTTTTCCAGCGATCCAAACAATTCCTCGCAGAAACTATCCATCTTTTCCGTTTTTTTTACCACCGTAAAGTATGAATCTCCCACTGTGCTTCGCTTTCGGTGACAGCTTGGGGGGAAAACTGCTCAAAAGTTCAACGCTTGCCTCGATCGCTTTGCGATGAACTCGAATCATATCTTCACAACTTTTTTCCTTCTAAAAAAATAATATTTTTCGCCTCTTCTGAACAGATTTATGCTCACAAATATTTGCAGATAATCACCGAGTCCACCTCCAAGGGCAACCGGTTAAGCTGAATGGAAAATGCGAAAAATAAAAACACATCTCCTCGGTCCGGTTTTCTTAAAATTCGGGCTAAAGCTCCCGGAGGGGAGGAGGAAATTGGGAGGGGACGTCCATAAACAGTTTATCTGTTGCCGCGCCGCAGCCTTTCATCTACATCTTTGGCTCTGGCCAGAAGAGGTGTGTTTGTTGCCTTCGGGGAAAGCAAGCAATAGAAAATTTTGCTTTTCCCTAAGAGATTAAGCGAATTAGAATCTTTGCGGTGTGGAAGTTGGCGGAAGTGTAGTTACAGAAGTGAGTGCAAAATAATTCAAATCTAACCCGGTTGGTTGGATTACGATCAGAGATGTAGCTTGGGTCTATGGCGCCTTTGGGTTTTCAATAGTTTGATGATTTTATTTATATTTTGTTTTATTGATTTCTGCAAAAATCTGTGAATCAGTCCTTTCACATTTCCTTAAAATCAATATATTTTTTAAAACTTCATCATCCTGGTACGAGAATAACCCATCCCTACTGGTCTCCCAGTGAGCAGTTTTACTTTTCAAAGGGATCTGAGTTTACAGAGCCAGCCAGGAATTGAACCCATCACCTTCCACTTTAGCAAAGTCACAAACAACACTTTAGCAAAGTCATTCTCGAACTCTACAATCGAAAATAAGGCAACGATTTTTTTGTGATTCGATTATCGGAAGTAAAATGTTTCCAAGGTCTTCGGATAATCGAGTCTGGGCTCCAACATTCAACAAAATTCTGTTAATGCTCAAATCAAAGTTTTGATATTCAAAGTTTAGTTTTTTATCCTCTCCAAACCCCTAGGTACGATGCTGATTAGGACTCTTCTGCAGTTACGTGTACTTTGAGCTTCGAAGCAAAGTAAACATTTGCATTAAAATCCTGTTTCGTTTGTACAGCAACTGGAATACAATCGATATTTATCCTTTGCGTTGCGTTGTTTCATATCACAATGCCTACTTTGTAGTCCACCGTGCGTCTCCATCAAGCTAAAACATCTCTTCAACAATGTTTCAACAGCTTCGTCTCCCTTGCCACATCAGAGCCTACTACTACCTTTATTGTGGTTTCATAGGAAAAAAAATATGTCGAGCAATGTATTTTATTGTCTTTCCCCTTCGTTATCAGTCAGACAATCTACTTCCACCGTTTTGAACGCAATTTTTCTTTCCGAAAAATGTGGGCAAAAATATAAAACGTTGACGAAGTCATTAGCGACATCGGAACATCCGAAAAGCATTTAGTCCGTAAAAACTGTTTTAAACGATACGCTTTTCTATACGCACGCACGTACACAAACAGACTTTTTTCCAAGGCTGAAAAATCCCTTTTACTTTTTAGTGGTTTCGCGTGCACCTTTGTGGCTGATTTTTATTCTTTGAAACATAAAAAATGATACACACTGAAAAAAATCCTCACCAGAAAACCGCGACTTAAGCTCTATTGTGTTTCCCTTTTTCTCTCCCCCAAATTTTCTTTCTAGAATGTCCTCCCACCCTCGGGTTCATCATCCACAGCATCCGCTTCCGGCAGTGGCCATCGGAACCGTCACCGCAGGTTCGCAATGACATCGTCAGGTAATAATGAGCCCCGGTACAAAGGCACACGAGATTAGAATCTTGAAGTGGTCTGTGGTGGCCATCGCAGCAGCAGCTTCCGCCAACCTAACCCAAGGGGACCCAAGAATCACGTGGTTAAGAAGAGTTAAGAACATAAAACAACACGCTGAACGGGGGAGAATGGTTTTTCATTTCCCGAGTTTGGTGGAAACTGAGCCACAGATGTAACAAGGAGGGCTCTCGTCAGAGACAACGCAGAAACTCGAGGTCAACCTGCTGCCTTTTGTCATTTACTAGGTAAGTAGGGAGATTTACATGTTAAACGCCGGTATATTTTTTCTGCGGGTTTAATGAAAACAAAAAGAGTTTGAACTTTTGGCTTATTAAGCGGTAGGCTGCTTGGATTCTTTGTTGTATGTAGGTTTTAAGGCGTAGCAAGCTGTGTAAACTTTAATAAAACGTCTTGAAAACGTCAAAGACAGCTGTGATTTCTCTTGAAATACACGAAAGATTATTACTTTATGGTCAATATTTCAAGTTCGGTATCTGAAAAAAAAATACATTTCCTTAATTTTACACTTGGTTTGTCAATGCATATATCTGCAAATCTCACCTAGTATAATAAATGAATGCAATCCAACAATAGCAAAACAAAAAAAAAAAAAAGATTGCTGAAGATTTACATTTTTATTAAAAAACCTGTACTATTCGAAATACATTAAGGTGTTAATGTTTTTTATGCAATTAGGACACTTTCAGTATTATTTTTGCAAATTTAAAATTTGTAGGCCACCGATCAGAAAAAGAAACAACATAATCGAAACATCAGGAAAAAATATGTCGTAATTACATTTATATTTTGCAAATTTTCAGTAGAAGCATAACTGTAAAGATGTATCAAGCAATTTAAAATGCTTGTTCCTTAAAAATGTTCAAGGTTGGGCTTTAAATATGAAATTTAGTGTTTTATTTTTATGTTTTGCTCGAACTTTAACTTTGACCTTTACAAAAAATTTAGTGAAATTTGTAGGAGACTATTGTGTTTCAAACTATTTACCTTAAGAAAAGTTTAAAGATTTTTTTATGAAGACTCAGCATGTTATGATACTTCTTGCTTACATTGTTTTGAAACAAACTTTTAATTTAGTTTTTCCCCTTCTCTGGTAAAAATTTACTTCAACCGAAGATATAGATTAAAAACTGTAAATAGAACTTTATTAAATATCTGACAACCTTGTTGTGAGACATCGTAACATCATACATCACTTCAAAGAGGCACGGATCGCAAAATTAATACAAATTGGATTTTTGAAAATGGTGCGAATTTTGCAAATTTCCTGTTTTCCGGACCGAGCTGCTGGCGGGTGTGAGGATTATTGATCAAATCAATTTATATTTTATTTGATTGTTGTTACTACTTTATATTCTTCTTTCAAAATTGGCCCGAATAATCAGGAGGCAATTTTTGAAGAGGACTTCAAACTCTAATAGAAATCAAAGTCTAACTAACTAGAAACAATTTGAAATGATTTTTTCTGCATTGAAAATAATCTGTTAAAATATTTAGAATTTTGCTGCAATTTCGATGTTTTTCGTCAATACCAGATATTTCAAATTAACAAGATTGTTAATTGTTGATTGCTTACATTATTTTTTTACTTTTACTGCTGGGAAAAATTTTAAATTTTAAATATTTTAAAATAAATAATAATATTTATACAAAAAATCCAATACATTAACAGTACATTACCTATTTAATGATGTAATATAGCTGCAATAGTATATTACACATTATCATTGGTAAAATTCCACATAAATGTTTTCCTGACAATTAAGTTCACCTCAGGAAATTTTTAATATTACAGTAAATTTTTGCCTCGTTTCAGGATTATTTAAATTGCTAAACATTTATAGAGGCTAGATTACATCATAAAAATGTAATATTACACCATTATTTCTGATCAGGAAGGGAAATTCAACTTTCTGCGTGTAAATCTCCTATTTGTCATTTCAAATAAATAAGATGTTTTGACATACCATTTTTTTTAAAGCAATTATGACAACCTGAAACAAAAAAAAATTGAAATAGGACATTTCAATTAATTCATATAGGATAAAACAAAAGTTACTATGCGCCATGCATATGAAAATTCTATAAGTTCTTTGCTTTTATGATTTTTCTTTTCTTTTGAGTTCACATTATTTTTAATGGGAAGATTGCTTACATCTTTATTTTTTTCAGTTTCTTGTATTTTATCCAATAAAGATTTTTACTGATAGTTAAGAATAATTTCAGAAATTGAAGAAAAACTTCATTCCACAGTAAACTCAAAGGACGTATTGACCTACTACCGCTGTCCTAAACCTGAACTCTTGTATGCCGACGCCTGAGCCAATAAACCCAGTCGAAGCAGAGGAAGAAGAAGAAGCGGAAGCAATCGAGGAGCAAAATGACGAATGATACGAGTACGGCGAACGTCAACGCCGCCTCCTACGATCCGCAAAGCAACAGCTGCAAGAAGCGTGAATCATGGCACACTAACGGCGATGCCACGGGGGACGGCGGCCCAGATGGGGCGGACAAGGACAACACCGATGGCAACGATCCGGATTCGAACGGTTCCGGGACGGCGGGTGGCGGAGACCAGGCTAAGGAAACGACCACGTTGAATCCGAAGGGAAACAAGGAACGGGCCATGGTGGTCACGCTGGCCGGTGAGCGACGGCGGGAGACCTGGGGCCAGAAGGCCGAGTTCCTGCTGGCCGTGATCGGATTTGCGGTCGATTTGGGCAACGTTTGGCGCTTTCCGTACATTTGCTACCAAAACGGTGGCGGGGCGTTCCTGATTCCGTACTGCATCATGCTGCTGTTTGGTGGACTGCCCCTGTTTTATATGGAACTTGCCTTGGGGCAGTTTCACCGGTGCGGGTGTCTCTCTATCTGGAAACGGATTTGTCCGGCGCTCAAAGGTAGGATTCTCGTTTGATTTTATGATATTTTTGCTCTCGTGGGAAACGCGACGTGGGAAGGCATGGGTTGCAATCATCTATCCGCAGAGATGAATAGTTTGTGGTTCATATATCCCTGGTGGAAAACTGGGACGATTTTCTCTTACGTTGTGGGTTGGAAAATTTATCTCTTGTGTCAGCGGATTTTCTTCTATTTTTCCGATTTCTTTGTATTATTTACTTTGAACGTGAACAGTTCCAATGCGGAAGCAATCAATGATTTTTTTCAGTAAAAGTAACTGTAACTGAAGTTATTTGTTTCTATAAAGTTATATTTATGGAATGGCCCACGAATCAATAGCAGCGACAATTGGCGACCATCAATTTGTGCAACAACTTAGTAAGCCAAATGCCGGGAACAAAATCGAACGTGACTTTTCCTTTCCGCAGCATTTTCATGGCAAACTGTGTGCATCTTCCACCTGAAGAAAAACCCACGCCGCGTGACATGCCACCGATTTGCTTCTTTACCTTCCGCTCACGGCCTGCTACGCGGGGAGCTCACAAGTTGCAAGATTTTTATCCCGAGCGGAAAATTCCTTCGAAACGGGCAACAACTTTTCTCTTTTCAGCCGAGCTTTCAAAGTACACTGTGTGTGTGCAAAGAAAAGCACTCATTACGAGATGATTTACTACCCTTCACTGTCTTCTTCTCCGTTGGGAAAAGCCAGCCTGGTCTGGCCGATGGTGCCTGCAAGTAGTTCGATCCGTTGGAAGAAAGAAACCACCACCGGATTCGTCACATCCTGGGTATTTTTTTTCTTCTTGCAATCACATCGGCAAGGAAGGGTGAACCAACATTAAATCAAAAAGGGAAAAGCCCTCTGATGCTCTCTGAAGTTGGTGTCTGATGATCTGTGGCTTGCTACGATTGGGAATGACGGTGGCGCCAAACTGATACCAAAGGTAAACAGTTTTAAGAACTCCCTGCCGTCGAGTTTACGTTTCACAGCCTGCTACACTGGATGACAAAAAACGGCACAAAATGTTATCAAGACTTTTGAAAAAGTTTATTTTGCGCTCCAGTGTACATTTTTCTTCCGTGGTTTCTTGGAGATGATGACGAAAAGAAACGCTAGCAAACGCCAAGAAAATATCAAGGTAATAAAACACGTTCTCAAATATCGGTTATCTATCGGCTTGCTTGGATCTCTGGGTTTGAACCTTCAACCTTCGCCGTCTTTTGGCGCTACTGGCTGGGGAAACCTCTTCATGGGATCCTGCCTTCAAATTTGGAAGTGAACCGGAAAAAAGCGAGTCAACGATTACAGCAAACGCGCTCAACGCAAAGTTGAAAGTATTTGACTTGGCCAAATGTTTGGCTTTGGTTGCTTTAAGAGCGAAAAAGAATCGTTTCGGTGATGTGTGGAGCAATTTTGTTTGTAATTTATTTTGATTGAATTTGAAACTCGAATAAATCAGATTTCATCAACAATTTTTAGGCATAATCCTCGAGAATTTGAAAATCTGCGGCCTTAGAATAAATGATCAATCGATAAAATAACTTAATTTTTGCGGGTGTATTATTATTTTGAAAAGTATTTATTTGAAGATAAATTTTTAAAAATGTAGACTTCAACAGCTTAAATTTTACTTCTGAATTTTAATTTCTTGCATTATATTGATTTTAAATACCTCAATACGCTTCAGTGAATTGTTTAAATAGCAATAAATTACATGATATTCCTATTCCTTGAAATTCTACACTGATCCAACAATAACTACAAGTTAATCGTCTTTGATGCTACATTTAGCACAAAACGTGTCACTTGGATTCATTCATGGCCTCCTGAGACCATCGCTTCGGCTTCACCGTATACACAGGTGGTGAGAAACCAAAAATCAGGCCAGTCATCCGTTAAAACTCCTTCTCCTAGCTCTGGAGTCAAAGGATGCAGGAGAGGCGCAAGAAGTCTGCCAGGGATAATAACTTTAAATTGTTTATGAATAGACAATTTATTTCGCATTTATCCGATTCCAGCCTGCCGACACCGAGTTTGTGCCGCCTCCGGGAGGGTAAAGTTGTGAATATATTGATTGCCCGGATTGAAATGGCACGGAATTGAATTAAATTTTATGTGTCACATGAAGAACGGGTCGGATCGTCGGGCGTTGATGGGAGGACGGATGTTTCAAATTAGATAAGAAAGCCTAACCTCAGATGGCCTTGATAGTTCTGGCAGGAGCAAAAACTTTAATCGTCAGCGTGTAATCCTTCCGTAGTAGGCGATGAACTTGGCCGAAAAGTTTGGCTGATTCCATTAAATTTCCAGCAAATTTGCCAGCTCATGCTCAACCGTTTAAGGGTTGGCCTACTGTGATTACAGGGATGATGGCGGCCAAGTGACGGTTGTGGCAAAGGGTTAACGAGAGATAATGTCACTGGCAGAAGAGGGCATGACTTCGAGAGACAGTCCGATCGTAATTTTGCTTGGGTTAGATGCGGGTTGTACGATGCAACGTACACTTTTCATCTTCCGTCGCCGACGGCTTCTTTAAATTAGTACAATCATTGTCTTGTGTCTTGTGGCGTTCCCGGAAAGGGGCAGCCTCGTATGACGAAACTGTTCCGAGCAATTAATTTGATTTTGCAAACTGATTTCGCTTCTGTTCCTGCAGAGTTGTACCAAGAAGGCAATAGGTTGCTCATCGAAGTAGGCTATCCTTCTTCTAGAACCAGCTCAACAGTAAACGCTTTTATTGTAAGACCAAGCTTAGCCATAATCCACTCTGGAGCCACCACTTCTCGCCCAGCCAGCCTACTATACGAACTCCATTCCGAGCGGGTGACAATAATGACAATGTGTTGAGTCGTTAAACGCGCCGTCGTCCTTCTTTCTTCGTCGGACGAAAGCATGGCAAACAAACATTTTATGCTGCCTTGGGTTGGGTTGAGTTGAGTTCGTTAAGCACCTTGTTCGTCACTTGAGCACAGCAAAGTGCGGGAAAATAAAATTCGTCGAAAATAAACGGATCCAAGTCGGCTGGACGTTTGGAATGTCGGAAAACCTTTTTCGTACCCCGGTTCGCCCTGGTGTGGAGTAGGCCATGTGATTCGTTAGGGTGGTGTTGGTGGAAATGCGTAGCCATGTGCTACTTGGATTAGTTTGTTTTTCCACTTCTCTTTTCTTTTTTTGGCGGCGCCACCCAGAGCAAACAACCGCAAAGGTTTCCACATTTGTGGGAGGGGTGGAAAGTTATTCAACAAGTGGAGCTTTAGGATTTGTAGTACCGCAGGTTACTGTCAGATTTTTTGTCCTTCCTATGAGTGCTTTTCGAGCTTGGCAGATATAGAGTAGGCCGTAAAAACAAGAACGTGGCATTTTCAAGGCTTTTTGGGATCAGACGTGGTGGAGTTTGGAAGTGTTTGTTTGTTGTTTGATTTGTCCAAATGTGTTACAAATTAAAAAAAAACATAAGTTACTCAAACAAGTAACAAATAAGAATAACTTGGATACTTGATTTTCTAAATTCAGTCAAACAATTTAATAGAAATGCATTTTCAGATTTAATCTAACAATTAAAGTGCTTCAAAAAGATACCATTTTTTTTGTCGTAAGCGTAGATACCTACCCAGTTAACGTGTCGCAAAACCACAAATACGAACGAAAATCGATCAAATGTCTCCCGCGAGTGCACTTGAGAGAACGGCAGTGTTGGGGCCGGCTCGCAAAACAAGCCGAAAGTGGCCACTTGAGCCGCAACCGGAGGGGTCGTCTGATGCCACATAATCGAACCAGGTGTAACGTGTTGGGAAAATTTGGAATGTTTTCTTAATTTTTTTTAATGTTTGTTGAACTTTCAAAAATTGTGCAAAAAGCAAAACAATGTGTAATTTTCAAGAATGAATAAATAATTTGCTGAATATTCACATTGTTACCACTGTGTAAGCTGGATTTGTATCAGAAGAATCAGGTACATTTTGCCGAAAGTTGTTTCGCCGAATGACACATTAGAAGCCCCCCCCCTCCCCCCCCCCGACAGAAATTTGTTCAAGATTTGTCTGAGGGTTCATTCAAAAACACCGTAATAAAAAAAACTCTGCGTGTGCCCCCCCCCCTCCACCCCTTCTGTCTGAGCCTGATCAAGCTACTGCTTTTTATTCATAGATAAACAAAAAAGCATTGAAAAATATACTTACTCGCTAAAATTCCTAAAAAATCTCATTAATTTGTTCAACGGCGAATAAATTCCCTAGAATTCGTTTTCTGTTGATCTTCCATGTGTTAAATTTGAATTCGGCGAAACGACTTTCTGTGAAATGTCTTGTATACATTTCAGAAAATTCAAATTTACATTTATATTTAGCTCTCTGGGCTCGTAAATTATCCACATGTCTCGATAAACTGCTCAACTCACGCGGTCAATGAAGCACTCATGGCCAACTTATCCGATTGCTCGATTGAGTAAGTAATTTGGCACCTGTTTTCCACGAGGACGTCGCCTACCGTTTTCTCCTTTCCTCACTTTCTACTCTACTCCACAGGTGTTGGCTACGCAATCTGCTTGATCGACATTTACATGGGCATGTACTACAACACCATAATCGGTTGGGCCGTTTATTATCTGTTTGCCTCATTTACCACCGAGCTGCCGTGGACGAAATGTGGCAATGTTTGGAATACCGAGGCGTGCACTCCGGTGACGGCCTTTGCCAATGCGACTGCCACCGTGGCCACCGGATTGCTCAACGGAACGACTACGTTGGTGGACAGTATCTTTACGAACGCATCTACGACGATTGGACCGATGGTGCAGACCGTGCTCAATGGAACGACCCAGACACTGCTGATCTCCACATCGACGGTGGCTACCAACCCGGCGTCGGTGATGGTTGGGGGGATTGAAATGGTCCGGACCAGTCCGGCGCGAGAATTTTTCGAGTGAGTTTATTAGCTATTTTTATACACGAGCGCGCACCTGCATTATCGACTTTTACGACAGAAATCCCAGCGTCGTCGCCTACTGTGTGTCGATTTCTCGTAAAAATGTTCCCATTAAATCCCGCGAAGTGGTCATCTCACTTCCGGATGTCATCGAATTTAACGACGTCCATTTAATGGTCCCCTCTCTATTCCGTTTCATACGTCATTAGGCGCCAGGTCCTGGAGCAGTACAAATCGGACGGGTTGGACTATATGGGACCGGTGAAACCGTCGCTGGCGCTGTGCGTTTTTGGAGTGTTTGTGCTGGTTTACTTTTCACTGTGGAAGGGAGTCCGCAGCGCCGGAAAGGTGGTCTGGGTTACGGCCCTGGCACCGTACGTCGTGCTGCTCATCCTGCTGGCCCGCGGGGTGACACTGCCCGGGGCAGCCGAGGGCATCCGGTACTATCTGACGCCGGAGTGGCACAAGTTGAAGAATTCGAGGGTGAGACAGTTTTGGATCAATCAAATTTCATTCAACTTTTTAAATCATTCTTTTAAAATTAGGTTTGGATCGACGCGGCCTCGCAGATTTTCTTCTCGCTGGGACCCGGTTTCGGAACCCTGCTGGCGCTGTCCAGCTACAACAAGTTCAACAACAACTGCTATCGGGACGCGCTGCTGACGAGCAGTATCAACTGCTTGACCAGCTTCCTGGCCGGGTTTGTGATCTTTTCGGTGCTCGGCTATATGGCCCACGTGCAGAACAAGTCCATCGAGGACGTTGGCCTGGAAGGACCGGGGCTGGTGTTTATCGTGTATCCGGAGGCCATTGCCATGATGAAGGGGTCGGTGTTTTGGTCGATCATCTTTTTCCTGATGCTCATTACGCTCGGGCTGGACAGCACCTTTGGAGGGTTGGAGGCCATGATAACGGCACTGTGCGATGAGTACCCGCGGGTTATTGGACGACGGCGAGAGCTGTTTGTGCTGATTTTGCTCGGGTTTATCTACATCTGTTCCCTGCCAACGATGACCTATGTGAGTATTAAAAGGTGGAGACACTGGGTGCTTTTCAACCATCGAAGCAGGCTTTGCTAAAGCAGCAAAGTGTTGAACTACGGAGATGAATTCATAGTAGGCACTGACCAGCTCATGAATGTTTCATGAGGGTGATTTTTATTTTGCCGAACTTGAACGGAACACACATAAAGTGTTCAAGGCTGATAAATCGTCCTTGCGTGCGGTTGAGTGAATTCTGTAACATTGGTTCAACTTGCTGTATTTGTGAATAATGATGTAAACTCTTTGTTATGGATTAAAAAGATTTTTTTTAACTTTCTTTTAAGTTTATATAGCAGTCCAGACTCATTTTTCTGAATTTTCGATTTTCCGAAGTTATAATTAAGTTGTAAATTGAAAAATTGTAAATGTAAAAATAAGCAACCAAAAATATTACAAAGTTTTCAAAGCAAAATTACAATCAAGGTACTGTAAAAAATTGTCAAAATATTTTATGGAAATATTCATTTTTGCATTTTGTGCTCATAACTTTACTGAAATTAACAGGGCGTATTTTCATACTAATATTTTTTTTCATACTTACATTGAATCAGTTTGTTTTAGTACTGGTCCTATGAGAAGCCATTTGAGATCATTTTCCAAATTTGGCGGGTCAGTCATACTAATAGGCAGGGAAGTATTCGAATATCTGTATCTTGAGAAGAGATTTTCTGGTCGTTTGGACCTTTTAAAAAACATTAGAAATGTTTTGCTGCGAATTAAAAAAAAATCCAAATTTTTAATTTTGGAGCCAGATCGACAAAAATACATAAATTTTTACACAGATCAAACAATGACATACAATTAAGGAAAAAACTAACTTAATCCACCTATGTGGTTGAAGCCTTCCTCACAACAATGGCTGTACACAAGTTTCATCTATTTTTTAGATCCGGCTTCCAAAAAGTACATCGATATCACTTAAGTGGCCATATCTCGAGACAGGGTTGCCAGATCTTCAATGTTTTGCACTCGTTGGAAAGGTCTTTTGATAACCTAACCAACGATGGGTCGGATGATGGATCCGGACATAGTTTACATACATTTAAGTGAGATCCGGCTTCAAAAAAGTACATCAATATCACTTAAGTGGCCATATCTCGAGACAGGGTTGCCAGATCTTAAATGTTTTGCACTCGTTGGAAAGGTCTTTTGATAACCTAACTAACAATGGGTCGGATGGTGGATCCGGACATAGTACACATACATTTAAGTGAGATCCGGCTTCAAAAAAGTATATCAATATCACTTAAGTGACCATATCTCGAGACAGGGTTGCCAGATCTTCAATGTTTTGGACTCGTTAGAAAGGTCTTTTGATAACCTAACCAACGATGGGTCGGATGATGGATCCGGACATAGTTTACATACATTTAAGTGAGATCCGGCTTCAAAAAAGTACATCAATATCACTTAAGTGGCCATATCTCGAGACAGGGTTGCCAGATCTTCAATGTTTTGCACTCGTTGGAAAGGTCTTTTGATAACCTAACCAACAATGGGTCGGATGGTGGATCCGGACATAGTTTACATACATTTAAGTGAGATCCGGCTTCAAAAAAGTACATCAATATCACTTAAGTGGCCATATCTCGAGACAGGGTTGCCAGATCTTCAATGTTTTGGACTCGTTGGAAAGGTCTTTTGATAACCTAACCAACGATGGGTCGGATGATGGATTCGGACATAGTTTGCATACATTTAAGTGAGATCCGGCTTCAAAAAAGTACATCAATATCACTTAAGCGGCCATATCTCGAGACAGGGTTGCCAGATCTTCAATGTTTTGCACTCGTTGGAAAAGTCTTTTGATAACCTAACCAACAATGGGTCGGATGGTGGATCCGGACATAGTTTACATACATTTAAGTGAGATCCGGCTTCAAAAAAGTACATCAATATCACTTAAGTGGCCATATCTCGAGACAGGGTTGCCAGATCTTCAATGTTTTGCACTCGTTGGAAAGGTCTTTTGATAACCTAACCAACAATGGGTCGGATGGTGGATCCGGACATAGTACACATACATTTAAGTGAGATCCGGCTTCAAAAAAGTATATCAATATCACTTAAGTGACCATATCTCGAGACAGGGTTGCCAAATCTTCAATGTTTTGGACTCGTTAGAAAGGTCTTTTGATAACCTAACCAACAATGGGTCGGATGATGGATCCGGACATAGTTTACATACATTTAAGTGAGATCCGGCTTCAAAAAAGTACATCAATATCACTTAAGTGGCCATATCTCGAGACAGGGTTGCCAGATCTTCAATGTTTTGCACTCGTTGGAAAGGTCTTTTGATAACCTAACCAACAATGGGTTGGATGGTGGATCCGGACATAGTTTACATACATTTAAGTGAGATCCGGCTTCAAAAAAGTACATCAATATCACTTAAGTGGCCATATCTCGAGACAGGGTTGCCAGATCTTCAATGTTTTGGACTCGTTAGAAAGGTCTTTTGATAACCTAACCAACGATGGGTCGGATGATGGATCCGGACATAGTTTACATACATTTAAGTGAGATCCGGCTTCAAAAAAGTACATCAATATCACTTAAGTGGCCATATCTCGAGACAGGGTTGCCAGATCTTCAATGTTTTGCACTCGTTGGAAAGGTCTTTTGATAACCTAACCAACAATGGGTCGGATGGTGGATCCGGACATAGTACACATACATTTAAGTGAGATCCGGCTTCAAAAAAGTACATCAATATCACTTAAGTGGCCATATCTCGAGACAGGGTTGCCAGATCTTCAATGTTTTGGACTCGTTGGAAAGGTCTTTTGATAACCTAACCAACGTTGGGTCGTATGATGGACCCGGACATAGTTTACATACATTTAAGTGAGATACGGCTTCAAAAAAGTACATCAATATCACTTAAGTGGCCATATCTCGAGACAGGGTTGCCAGATCTTCAATGTTTTGCACTCGTTAGAAAGGTCTTTTGATAACCTAACCAACGATGGGTCGGATGATGGATCCGGACATAGTTTACATACATTTAAGTGAGATCCGGCTTCAAAAAAGTACATCAATATCACTTAAGTGGCCATATCTCGAGACAGGGTTGCCAGATCTTCAATGTTTTGCACTCGTTGGAAAGGTCTTTTGATAACCTAACCAACAATGGGTCGGATGGTGGATCCGGACATAGTACACATACAATTAAGTGAGATCTAAATATATGTGAAAACACATTTTTATACATAACTTTTGAACTTTTTATCGAAACTTCAATCTGTATAAAACTCGATCTATGGGACCCTAAACCAAGTCGAATGCAACAGGTTCGGGTCAAATCGGTTCAGCCAGTGCCGAGAAACATGAGCTAGTTTGTTGGTCACATACATACATACACACACACATACACACACACATACACACAGACATTTGTTCAGTTTTCGATTCTGAGTCGATATGTATATATGAAGGTGGGTCTTCGAGCTTTGAATAAAAAGTTCATTTTTAGAGCAGGATTATAGCCTTCCCAAGTAACAAATTAAGTTTTCTAACACTATTGAAGAGGTATTCAAGAGCATTCAAACAAAATTGGTAATAAAGCATTTAACTCCTGAAAGCCGCATTAAATAAGAGTTAAACCTGCGCTAAGTGCAAAGTGGACCCGTTAAGGAGGTTATCAAGATTATTATTCAATACCAGTTTAAAACGTTTTGGTCCTATCTCAAGGTTTTATGTTGGTTCGCAAAAACTCTCTCAAATCTCATTAAAACTTATTCAAAACCAAGAAGCATTCAGTCTAACTTTCAGAATTCTTTAAAAGCAAAATAAAACATGATTTGACACCTTTTAGTCTTGCATCATGTCAAATTAACCAAATTTAGAACCAAAAGCACTAAATATATATTATTTTGAAAGCCATTCGGTTTTGTCAATTAATCTTAGTAATTGTATGATTTTCAGAGTTACGGATACACAAATTATAAATATGATATCATTATATTCTAGAGAAAATTATTAAGATTTCATCAATGATATACCCCGTAAGTCCTATGCCACGGAAATTTCACTGATTAATTTTTCGTAATACTTCGTAAAAAAATTATCCCCCTTGATATTTTTCCCAAAATTACATCGATTTTTGAAACAGAAAAATATTTTATTTGGCTTCCTCTTCATAAATTCAACATGGCTGCTTTTTTCAGCCGATTTTCAGCT
Source organism: Culex quinquefasciatus (assembly GCF_015732765.1). Lineage (NCBI taxonomy): Eukaryota > Metazoa > Arthropoda > Insecta > Diptera > Culicidae > Culex > Culex quinquefasciatus. Next base: position 674,116 of record NC_051862.1, read on the forward strand.
CTACAAACATGGCGAAAGAAATCAAAACTCTATTTACTCAAATAAAACTGCTTTAAATGTTTTGAACCTTGTAATGCTCTTGTTAAAAACTTCTCAAGAGTGTCAGGGCGAGAGAAGCTCTTTTTTTGAGAATACTCAAGAACTATAGAATTTAAGAAGGTTTTAACTTGGCTTTTATCAAGATAAAATCGCGTATTGCCAATGCCGTAGCGCATGCTGATTTTGATTGATTGGTATAGATCTGGTAGGGAGAAAATTTTGAAATAAAACACATTGGGCGATTTTTTCAATTGATTTTATTTATTCAATCGAATCGTACACTTAGAACACCAACATTGCATAATTAATTTTAAATATCAGTTTTCACTTTTACTGTTTCTGCTGTCAACAGAAAAACAACTTATAATATCAAAAAGTCGGCGTTTTCCTCTGTATCACGCACAATTCACAGCATTTGTCTTCCTAAAGTTACACTTAATCACATAACACTTAAAACACAATGTATAGACCGTTTTTGAATCGGCGTTTAATTTTGAAGAAATTATTAACTCATTTTCGGATACCGATTACAGTTAAACCTCGTATAAGAGCGCCTCGCATATGCAACTTTGCATATACGAGTCATTCCACCTGTTTCGGTTTTGTCGCAAGAGTTGCATATGCGAGGTACAGGGCTTATGGGATTTTGGCTATATGGGAGACATGGGCTATATTTTTATAAAAAATCAATTAAACTATACAAATTTATAGTGTTTTGGAATCGTTATGAAGTCAGCTTTACAGCTACACCAAATTTACATGGTTTACGATGTTCTAGGTCATCCGAAACTTCGTCAAGTTAAGGCCTATGTGTTCAACGCCGTACAAGTATGAGGTATGCGATTTGACTGTGGTTTTGACCACAGGTCATATCCAGATAACCTCAGGGAGGTTCAGGGACTAGTCTACCGATATGTGGTGATGTTCTGGGTCTTCTGTAGAGTCCCGGGAGGTACGTCCGATGGGTCTACCGCCGTAACACGGCAGAGGTCGGTAGTTTTAAACCTCAGATCATATCCGGATAGCCTCAGGGAGGTTCAGGGACAAGTCTACCGGTATGTGGTGATGTTCTGGGTCTTCTGTAGAGTCCCGGGAGGTACGACCGATGGGTCTACCGCCGTAACACGGCAGAGGTCGGTGTTTTTTGACCTCAGATCATATCCAGATAGCCTCAGGGAGGTTCAGGGACTAGTCTACCGATATGTGGTGATGTTCTGGATCTTCTGTAGAGTCCCGGGAGATACGACCGATGGGTCTACCGCCGTAACACGGCAGAGGTCGGTGTTTTTTGACCTCAGATCATATCCAGATAGCCTCAGGGAGGTTCAGGGACTAGTCTACCGATATGTGGAAATATTCTGGGTCTTCTGTAGAGTCCCGAGAGCTACGTCTGAAGGGTCTACCGCCGCAATAAGGCAGAGGTCGATGGTTTTCGGCCTTAGATTATATCCAGATAGACTCAGGGAGGTTCAGGGACTAGTCTATCGATATGTGGAGATGTTCTGGGTCTTCTATAGAGTCCCGGAAGTTACGACCGACGGGTCTACCGCCGTAACAAAGCAGAGGTCGATGGTTTTTGACCTTAGATAATATCCAGATAGCCTCAGGGAGGTTCAGGGACTAGTCTACCGATATGTAGTGATGTTCTGGGTCTTCTGTACAGTTTCGGGAGGTACGTCCGATGGGTCTACCGCCGTAACACGGCAGAGGTCGGTAGTTTTAGACCTCAGATCATATCCGGATAGCCTCAGGGAGGTTCAGGGACTAGTCTACCGGTATGTGGTGATGTTCTGGGTCTTCTGTAGAGTCCCGGGAGGTACGACCGATGGGTCTACCGCCGTAACACGGCAGAGGTCGGTGTTTTTTGACCTTAGATCATATCCGGATAGCCTCAGGGAGGTTCAGGGACTAGTCTATCGATATGTGGAGATGTTCTGGGTCTTCTATAGAGTCCCGAAAGTTACGACCGACGGGTCTAACGCCGTAACAAAGCAGAGGTCGATGGTTTTTGACCTTAGATATTATCCAGATAGCCTCAGGGAGGTTCAGGGACTAGTCTACCGATATGTGGTAATGTTTTGGGTCTCCTGTAAAGTCCCGGGAGTTACGGCCGATGGCTCTACCACCGTAACAAGATAGAGGTCGGAAGTTTTCGACCTCAGATCATATTCAGATAGCCTCAGGGTGGTTCAGGGACTAGTCTACCGATGTGTGATAATATTCTGGGTCTTCTGTAGAGTCCCGGGAGTAACGGTCAATGGATCTACAGCCGTAACTAGTCTACCGATATGTGGTGATGTTCTGGGTGTTTTGTAAGATTTCGTGAGCTATGGCCGTTTGGTCTACCACCGTAAAAAGATAGAGGTCGGAGGTTTTTGACCTCAGATCATATCCGGATAGCCTCAGGGAGGTTCTGGGGCTAGTCTACCGATGTGATAGGTCTTTTGTAGAATCCCGGGAGTTACGGCCGATGGGTCTACCGCCGTAACAAGATAAAGGTCTGTGGTTTTTGATCTCAGATCATATCCGAATAGCCTCAGGGCCGTTACTTCCGGGACTCTACAGAAGACCCAAAAGATCATAACACATCGGTAGACTAGTCCCTGAACCGTCCTGAGGCTATCCGGATATAATCTAAGATCAAAATCCAGTGACCTCTGCCTTATTTCGGTGGTAGACCCATTGACCGTAACTCCTGGGACTCTACAGAAGACCCAGAACATCACCACACATCGGTAGACTAGTCCCTTAATCTCCCTGAGGCTATCTGGATATGATCTTAGGTCAAAATCCACCGACCTCTGCCATGCTACGGCGGTAGACCCATTGACCGTAATTCCCGGATCTCTACAGAAGACCCAGAACATCACCACATATCGGTAGACTAGTCCATGAACCTTCCTGAGGCTATCCGGATATGATCTGAGGTCAAAATCCACCGACTTCTGCCTTGTTACGGCGGTAGACCCGTTGACCGTAGCTCCAGGGACTTTACAGAAGACCCAACACATTACCAGAAATCGGTAGACTGGTCCCTTAACCTCCCTGAGGCTATCCGGATATGAACTGAGGTCGAAAACCTCAGACCTCTATCTTGTTGCGGTGGTAGAGCCATCGGCCGTTACTCCTGGGACTCTACAGAAGACCCAAAAAATGACCACACATCGGTAGACTAGTCCCTGAACCACCCTGAGGCTATCCGAATATGATCTGAGGTCAAAAACTTCTGGTCTGTATCTTGTTACGGTGGTAGACCCATCGGCCGTTACTCCCGGGACTCTACAGGAGACCCAGAACATCACCACATATCGGTAGACTAGTCCTTGAACCTCCCTTAGGCTATCTGGATATTATCTAAGGTAAAAAACCATCGACCTCTGCCTTGTTACGGCGGTAGACACTTCAGGCGTAGCTCCCGGGACTCCACAGAAGACCCAGAACATTTCCAAATATCGGTAGACTAGTACCTGAACCTTCCTTAGGCTATCTGGATATTATCTAAGGTAAAAAACCATCGACCTCTGACATCGTTGACGTCGTCGGTTCGCGGCTGGATCGCGTTTTTTTTCTGCTGCGTCGTATTTTGGTACTTTTGTGTTTTACGGTCGCGGGTGCTGTATTGATCGGTGTTTTTAGTGTTTTGTTTTGAAAAACTGTCCGGAATATTAGTTTAATTTTGCGGCAGAACTGGAGCTATGCCCTCCAGAAGTTTTGGCTGGTGACAGCTTGTTGTGCGATGTTTTTTTTTCTCAGACGTGTGCGATTTATGGTGTGACAAAGAAAAGCATTTACGTGTCAAAATCAAAATAGTGTGGGAAAGAAAAGTAGTGCCAAGAAGAGAAGAAAGAGAGCGCAGATGCTTAGACGGCTCTGACGGCTACTTGAAAAAGGCTATGAAAGGAAGAGTTGCCAAATGAGATTATGGTTTTAGGATTTGTGAAGGAAAAAGTCGTTTATTTGCTGGCAACTAAAAAATCTGTGTTCTCACTCTGTCTAGAGTTGTTGCCGTGGTGCAAAAGAGTGGAAGGAAATGTTTTTTTATTTTTTTTATTTCTGAGTGCTCTCAGGAATTCTTAAAAGGGAAATTTGAGTGTTAAATGGAAAATTATCAATACGTTTTTTTTTTTTATAACGACGTGCTCTGCCAATTTTTGTTTCGTAAGCGAATTTTCAGTGAAATAAAAACAAAAATATTGTGTACATTCACAAACATCTCGACCCTAAGAAAAAGCGAGTGTTTGAATGAAGGTCTAAACAAATAACGTGACAGAGTATAATCGAGTGATAATTTGGTGAGGCAATTCTAATTACATGCTTTTCTTTCAGGTTTTTTCGCGGGTCATGTTTCCTCGTTCCATATTGATAACCTCCTTTAGTTACATCGCGTCTTCATTTAATATTACAACACTTAATTCGAGTTTAAAATGTTAGGTTTCTGCTTTTTTTTTGTGCCTTTAGAATTTTAAAATTTGAAGTCATATTTTAAAATATTTTGATAGGAGTATCAGGTGAGCAACACTGCCCGGAAGATGGATATTTGTGGAGTTCTTTTTGTGCTGTATTCGTGATCGTGTTCATATCGAGTTCTGTGGAAGGTGCGAAGCCGCGTGGTTGGATACTTGTGTCTCTGTTGTTTTATTTGTTCTGGAATTATTTTAATTTAACTGTCTACATGTAATTTTATCTACTCACTATATAATTTATTTAAATGTTCATATTATTCCTTATCCTATTCCTTTCTTGAAACATACCATCTTCTCATACAATATATGATCAAATTGCTTAAATTAACGAAACTTTCTAAAACAGCACGGGAACCATCTGGAGTATTTATATTTTATATTACTGCTATTTTTTTTTTACAGCTTCCTGGAATCATCTTGATTATATTTATAATATTTATTATATTTATTCTTTTAACTATATTTATTATATTTATTATCTATTTTTACTACAAAACTATATGCTTATTAGATAATACACTACAGACTCACATTTACACTTACAAACATCCAAATCATTTAATACATTACGCAATCAACCATTTTCATCGGCCCGATGAAATTCCCCTAACCCCCATTCCAAACCTCCCAAAAATATTCCGTTCACTTTTAAAAGTCGCATGGGTTCCCTGCACTTTTGCCACTAGTGAACAACAAAAACATCCCCTCCCAAATTCCCACGGGACTGTATGGGCGTAGCCTTGGAGCACAGTGTGGAAATTTACGTTCTCAGATATTTTTGGTTGTACCGGGCAGCAATCAAATTGTCTAAGAATATTGAATTGACCATTGTGGCACCCCCTACAGCGTGGTGCAGACCCGTAATGCTATGCTATGCTATGCTATGCTAGGTAAAAAACCATCGACCTCTGCTTTGTTACGGCGGTAGACCCGTCGGTCGTAACTCCCGGGGCTCTATAGAAGACCCAGAACATCACCACATATCGGTAGACTAGTCCCTGAACCTCCCTGAGTCTATCTGGATATGATCTAAGGTCAAAAACCATCGACCTCTGCCTTGTTACGGCGGTAGACACTTCAGGCGTAGCTCCCGGGACTCCACAGAAGACCCAGAACATTTCCAAATATCGGTAGACTAGTCCCTGAACCTCCCTGAGGCTATCTGGATATAATCTGAGGTCAAAAACATCTGACCTCTATCTTCTTACGGTGGTAGACCCATCGGCCGTAACTCCCGAGACTCTACAGGAGACCCAGAACATAACCACATATCGGTAGACTAGTCCCTGAACCTCCCTGAGTCTATCTGGATATGATCTAAGGTAAAAAACCATCGACCTCTGCCTTGTTTCGGTGGTAGACCCTTCAGGCGTAGCTCTCGGGACTCCACAGAAGACCCAGAACATTTCCACATATCGGTAGACTAGTCCCTGAACCTCCCTGAGGCTATCCGGATATGATCTGAGGTCAAAAAACACCGACCTCTGCCGTGTTACGGCGGTAGACCCATCGGTCGTACCTCCCGGGACTCTACAGAAGACCCAGAACATCACCACATACCGGTAGACTAGTCCCTGAACCTCCCTGAGGCTATCCGGATATGATCTGAGGTTTAAAACTACCGACCTCTGCCGTGTTACGGCGGTAGACCCATCGGACGTACCTCCCGGGACTCTACAGAAGACCCAGAACATCACCACATATCGGTAGACTAGTCCCTGAACCTCCCTGAGGTTATCTGGATATGACCTGTGGTCAAAAACCACAGTCAAATCGCATACCTCATACTTGTACGGCGTTGAACACATAGGCCTTAACTTGACGAAGTTTCGGATGACCTAGAACATCGTAAACCATGTAAATTTGGTGTAGCTGTAAAGCTGACTTCATAACGATTCCAAAACACTATAAATTTGTATAGTTTAGTTGATTTTTTATAAAAATATAGCCCATGTCTCCCATATAGCCAAAATCCCATAAGCCCTGTACCTCGCATATGCGTGCTTCGCATAAGAAACCCCCATATGAGGTGCATATGCGAGGTTTAACTGTACTGAACTGAAACGCTAAGGCGTACTAATACAAAATGTCAAACCGACGACGTCAAACTGTAACTGACAGCGCGTAGCAATACACATAATTAAATCTTTTTAGTTTTAGACAAGATAACTTCAAGAATGAAAAGTTTTTTTTTCAAATTCTTTTCGAAGAGACGAAAACCATACATTTTTAAAGCAGTTCTAACCAAGGCTGAATGGCTTTTACCAAAATGTAAGCCAAAAAACACAACAACGAAAAAAAAAATCAATCAAACGTCTCGTTTATTGACGATACATTGTAAGACAACATAATTTATATCCACTTTGCCACAAAAATGATTATGCGCAATAACAGTACAGACATCAACTGCAAAACTAATCAATTTTGGTTTTGGAAAATATTCCGTTTTCTCACAATTCTATCTCAAAATTCAAACACACCACCAACTCAGTCATATTTATTATTATCAACACACAGTTGATGAGACAGTTATTTGTAAAAAATTCACTAAGAATTTACTAGTATTTAAACCTAAAAACGTAATTTAATAAAACAGCTCGCCTCTTGAAAGTATTTCACTGCGGCGTTCGTCACGGACAACTAAATGTGTCGAAGTGACAGCACAAATCAAACAAGATTAATAAAATGCTCACTGAAGTCTAAAAGATTTAAAGCAGACTTTGTTAAGTGATTTAGGCTTTACCAAGAATTCTTCAGGGATACTTAAAGAAAAAAGTTGAAAACTGAATTAAAACTTCTAAACACATTTCTTTATCATATCTTGAGGAATTCTTGATAATATCTTTCAGATTTTGTGACGATAAAACCGGTTGGGTTTGGTGAAAAATGTAATAAATATTTTTTGCATTTAATAAAACTAATATAAAACTACATAAGAATCTATAGCATTTGTCTTGTTACTTGGGTTACCTCAGTGAGGAAGGCAAAATAGTTCCAAAAATGCATTGATATTTTGCAATTGTTTGGCTGTAGCATGACTGGGGCATTTGGTTTTTATATTTTTACCACCGAGCCGAGAGACGAAAACTTTCAATAAAATTTGAACCAGCCTAATCATAACCTACTACTTGGATCCAGATATTTACTAAATTGATCAGAAAGAATCTTCTAAAGATACAGATTTTCGAATATTCGAATGGAGCCTTGCATAGAAAAAACTAATGGTGCAAAATGTTTCCTTTTGCATGGTCAAATTTCATTATTTATCCCGATTTATTTTAAAATTCATAGAAATCGAAAAACTATTATACTGCAAACTTGAAAACATTGAAAGATATCTGAAATATTTTGACGAAATTTGCAATATAAATAGAATTTAACAAAATTCTATAAAAACGGTATCATAAAACTTGAAAAAAATCAAGCAACAAAAAAAAACAATTCCTTTTTATATATAGCATCCCTATACACAAACCATCCAACTTCATGCATTTAAACATGAAATTGATAGTAAAACGTAACTGTTGCTTCCTATCAAGTGGCCACAAGTGATTAAATTAACACAAACATTATTTATCCCCTGGAATTCGCCACACTCTTCGCTCGCTTCGGCCACAATGGTCAATATCGCTCCGCATCGCAGAAAGCAAGCCATGGAAAAAGCGTTCCCCAGTCAACGGTGGGTTTGTCCTAGTTTCCTACCCTCTCCCCCTTCCACAATCCTTACTCTGTTGTCTGTTATCAATTCAAATCACTCAACGCGCCGTCGCCGCTTGCTACGTTTGCCGTTTTTCTTTACTTTCATGGGAAAACTTGGATGTTCGGCGTTCGCGGCACAGCACAGCATCCTTGGATCGAATCAACTAGCGAGCGAGAGTGGCGAATTAAATTGATTCTTTTCTTCGCAGCCCCTTGGCCCTTTGGCTTGGGAAAAGAAACTACCCTCGCTTTGCGGTAACCGGTGCAAGTAGTGGCCAAGTTTTATTTATCTAGCCGGATTTTTATCTTGGATCTCGAGGTCTCGAGAGTGGACGAGCCTCCGAACCCCCTCGTCCAGGATTTCTTTCCAATGTGATAAGCAGTTTGATTAAGGAAGAGTAAAGAGCACACAGCCTTGATGGACTTTCGATGTAGCGTTAAATGATGGGTTGTGTGGCGTGCTCGATTGGACGGTTACTAGATTGGCGCTGAAACAGTTGCGGGCAGGCCTGCTTTGATGAGTTGACGAGCGAATAATTTCGCAATAGGAAAAAAAACCCTTTCCTAGGGTGACATCAATGCGTCCTCAAGAGGGAACTTGTTTGACTATTTTTCCCCCTCCTCTTTTCACAGGGTGGCGTCTATTTGGTCAACTTCCTGAACGTTTACGGGCCCGGGTTGGCGATACTGTTTGTCGTGTTTGTGGAGGCGGCCGGGGTGTTTTGGTTCTACGGCGTGGAGAACTTTTCGTCCGACATCGAGCAAATGTTGGGCAAGAAACCGTCGCTGTTTTGGCGAATCTGCTGGAAGTACATCAGTCCGACGTTTTTGTTTGTGAGTTTTATTGGGCGAAAATGAATGTGATAAGATCATTAAGAATGTTTTCCTTTCAGTGCATTCTGGTGTTTTCGTTGTTAGGTTACGAAGCCATGCTGGAGGGAGAGTACGAGTACCCTGAGTGGAGTGTGGCCGCCGGCTGGATTCTGACATTATCGTCGGTGCTTTGTATTCCACTGTACGCGATTTACAAATTTATGGCCAGCCACGGAGACTGTAAGGATGTGAGTATTGAGTGAAATTAGCAGTCCTTTTATTTATGAATCATCAATATGTTTGGTAAAATTTTCAGTTAATTCAAAACTGAATAATTCACGGGCCACGATATTGAAACAACCGTAAAAATGTTGAACTAACAAAAAATTATCTTCGCACTACATTCAAATATTAATTGAGGGTAAAAAGCTGTATTTTAAACCTGTAGTTACTAGGGTGGGTACGGATTTTAAAAAAATCTCAGATCAAGTTCTGGTGTGGTTCCCCTTGTAGGGCATACCCAAAGGGACTCTCACACCAAATTTCAGCTCATTTGGTTGAAAACTGGCTTGTCTCAAGCGGGTTCAATTTTACATGGAAATTACTATGGGAAATTTTGAATTTTCGTTCATTCGCTCCTACAGGCCTGGGGAAAACATGTAGAAACTTCTAGGATGGCCAGAAATGAGCGGAATCGTCTGGAGAACAACTTTCCCTAAGAGACCAGGTCGATTCGTTCAACCCCATCGAGCTCAACAGCAATACATCCGGGGTTTTCGGAACCAACGGTTTTCCCAGAAAAGCAACAAATTTTCCTTAGCATGCTATGAATGCTTGATGAAAACCGCGACGCCACATGTCAAACAGCTACCATGTGATTGTAAAATTTGCACCATAACATTTTTTTTCTTAGTTGGAGGTTTAGAATACAGTTAAATAGTATCAGGATCACCATAAATTTTAATTCTAGGGTTCAAAAAGTAATAAAAAGTATTTTTTTTATAGGCGATGCTAGTCCACGTGGTAACTGTTTGACATGTGGCGTCGCAGTGTTCATCAAGCATTCATAGCATGCTAAGGAAAATTTGTTGCTTTTCTGGGGAAAACCGTTGGTTCCGAAAACCCCGGATGTATTGCTGTTGAGCTCGATGGGGGTTGAACGAATCGACCTGGTCTCTTAGGGAAAGTTGTTCTCCAGACGATTCTGCTCATTTCTGGCCATCCTAGAAGTTTCTACATGTTTTCCCCAGGCCTGTAGGAGCGAATGAACGAAAATTCAAAATTTCCCATAGTAATTTCCGTGTAAAATTGAACCCGCTTGAGACAAGCCAGTTTTCAACCAAATGAGCTGAAATTTGGTGTGAGAGTCCCTTTGGGTATGCCCTACAAGGGGAACCACACCAGAACTTGATCTGAGAACTTTTCAAAATCCGTACCCACCCTAGTAGTTACGGAAGATTCTGAATATTTGCAACTGATGATGAAAAAATAATAAAACAAACTGGAAAAAGCAAAATATATCGGGCCTACAGTCTGAACAGGAAAAGTTTTTGACTAATTAATGGCTTTAAATGTGGAAATCGAAATATTATTTTTTATTCTGTGTCTGTTTTCACTGAAACCACCAAACCAGCTGTCTTAGTTCATACATGTGTCCTAATATCGTAAAATACCTTTTTTTTAAATTAATAATATTATCATATTTTGCTCTATGCGTATTAAACGATACACAATATTTTGGGAATTTTCATAAAAAATGTTTGCATGTATGTTCCATATGCAAAATCCGCAAGAAAAACAAGTTTGTCCCATACATAAGGATACGTGTTAAGTTTTCACGAAAAATATTGTGACCCTCCTCTTTCTACAATCGACCAAAATGACCAAATTGACCAAAACGATCAAAATTACCAAATCAACCAGAATTGCCAAATCAACAAGGATTACCAAATCGATCAAAATGATCAAAATGGCCAACACGACCATAATAATCAAATCGATCAAAAATGGCCCAAACGACCATAATGACTAAGTCGACCAAAATTACCAAATCGACAAAAATTACCAAACGACTAAAATTACATAATCGACCAAAAGGATCAAAATGGTCTAAACGACCAAAATGACTAAGTCGGCTGAAATCACCAAATCGACCAAATGACCAAAACGATCAAAAGGCCAAAACGACCAACATGACCAAATCGACCCAAATTACCAAATCGACCAAAACAATCAAAACAACCACAATGACCAAATCGATCAAAATGATCAAATCAACCAAAGCGATCAAAGCTGATCATAATGACCAATTCGACCAAAACGTTCATTTTGACCAAAATTACCAAATCCACTAAAATAGAAAATACGACCAAATTATAATAATGACCAAAACGACCATAATGATTTAAATGGCCAAATTGACCATAATGGCCAAAACGATCAAAATTGCCAATATGACCAAATCAACTATAATGATCAAAATGAACGAAAGATCAAATCGATCAAAATGATTAAATCGACCAAAATGACCAAATCGCCCAAAAGGTCCAGAACGGAGATCTGACAACTTAACTTTAGTTTTATTTTTTGACATTGCATATCGTTTTCCAATAGGTCAGTTGAAAAAAGGCTTATCAGATGAAGTTTGATAAAGAAATTGTTAGGTTCCACACTGAAATCTACATATAATTGTCGCAAAAAGCGCAACTGAGAAAAAATTGATTGAAATTAGAACCATACGAAAATTCCAGGCTACCTTTTATTATTTGGTATTTATTTTTGATCAAGCCTTTAATTTGAAAATGCGTTTTGAGTTTATGAAAAATATCATGCTTGATTAACAAAAATCTCGGATTTAATGCTCCACGCAATTGGGAAAAATCACTGATCAATCACTCATCAATTAATCAACTAACAGTTAACTACCATGCAGCTCCATCAATGTGTTTCGCGTCGAACAGTTCGATGGAGACGCTTGGTACTTTATCTTGCCTTAAATGGAACTCTTGCTAAACTTACAACTTTTTCCTCACCCCAGCGTCTTCGCCAAACGTTCAAGCCGGAACCGCTGATGCCGACGGCCGTGCCCGGCCAGATCTACTCCGGCACCGCCGTCTGACATGATTGCCGTGAACTGGAAGGCGCCCCGGATGTGCCGGGCCCGCGTAGCTGTCATTGCTGCTGCTGCTGCTGTTGCTTTAATCGTATCGATTCACCAACGAACTGTAGCTGTTCCCCAAACTACTACAACTGTAAACATAGCGCTAATCTCATCGCCGTTGATCCTAGTGGCTCACCTAGTGGTACTGATAATGATAACAACTACGATAAGCCGTTCGATGTCGTCGATGCAAGCTGCTGCAAGAAGCCTAGTGATAACAATAGTACTTACTACCGGTATTACAACTTTAGCTACTATCCAACCGACGACTGCTGTAACAACGGTGGTGGAGGTAACAGGGTGTATTCCGGATTCCGGACGAAAAAGTTGTCGTTTCCGTTGGCCACGGAGTGGCTCGTTTGATTCCGCCAAATCTGCCAAAGAGTTTCGATTTAAGTTAGGACTTCCTATTTTCTAGACATTAAAGCCAATTAAAACAAAGGAGGAGATTTTGTTACGTTAGTTGAAAAGAGTTTATTGTAAAACACAAATAGAGAGCTCACAATCCATCACAGAAACAGCCAAATGTGCTGGATTGTGCTCTCTGAACCCTCATATTTATTGAAAGTAATACCTCGCTCGATTTAGTTGATATTTGCAAACAGTGTGGACAAGTTGTGCTGTTGAACAAGAGAGATAGAGAGATAAAATAATAAGCTATTTATATTTCTGATATTATTGTAGGATTATGATGTTAGCTGTTGCAAGAATTTAAAGAGTCGCGATTTTGTTAAGAAAACCTAGTAAATGTGTTAACGACTAAGCATTTATATTGAATAAGCTAGACAATACTTCATATACATGTAATCAGCTAAAATATTACGAAAAACAAACGTTGTAGTTTAGCCAATCGTTAGTGTTTGTATGATGTGCTTTAGAAACAAAACAAAAACCTAAACTATATCAAAACGAAGAAGAGAATATTTGTAGCTTGTGAGAAGTGAAGCCTGTACAACGCATACAGTAAAGTTTCCCTAATTTAGCCGAAAAAGGTGAACCAAACAGCAGTTACTGTTCTGAAAACTCACCTGAGTTCAGTCTGTAAGCAGCCATTTGCAGCTTGGACGCAGCGAGTTCATCTGAACAGTAGGCTGTGAAGCGCGCTTTTCACGGTAAATTTTGGCGTTGGTTTTAAAATTTCAGACAATAAAAAAGACTTTTATCTTTATTTGCTACCTAAATCATGTTTTTTATTTGATCGCTGTCCCGTCTAGCTTCGTCTAAATTTTCCATAATAGCGTTCTCTAGTTATAGTGTGACAAACACAGAGCAACTTATATTTATTTATATAGCAATTACTGTTTGAAGTGCACTTGCCATTAACATCACATTTTAACATCATTGTATGTTTAACCCAATTCTGAGATAATTGGTTAGATTGATATTGTACATTGTATATATCATTTCAATGGGGTATCTTCGCTATAAATTACCGTTCCATTCAAATGACAATTAGTATCGTCAAAATGCTTCTCAAAGAAGTTTGTTTCTTGGTAGCCGTAGTGCTTTCGATTGCTACTTGCGGTTCTTCGTATAGAAATAGTACACTTATTTCACCAAGTTCCAATTGGAGTACTAAAGCCAAAATTTCGCGAGCAATAAATTCTGGAACAAAGTACATCGCTTTCAATGAAAATCTGAACTTTTTCGAAGCCTGGCAAATGTGTGAATCGTATGGCTTAAAGTTGGCATCGGTTACTTCTCCGGCAGACACGAACCAGATAAAAGTGGCCTTAAATAATGCAAACGCGAGAAACTGGGGAGAATATTGGATTGCTGGTACCGACCTTGGCAGGTCCAAGAGTTTCCTGTGGATCACGACAGGCAAGAATATTTGGCGTCCAAATTTCTATTTGAATTGGAATTCTGGCCAACCGGACAATTCGGGCGGCAACGAACATTGCATTGAAATTTACCAGGAAAGTGCAAACAGATGGAATGATCGGGACTGCTACGTGCGCCATGGATTTGTCTGTCAGCTTAGTACTCTTTCGTGCTGAAATGGTTTTAACTAGTTTTGCTAGTTTGTCATTATATTTTGCAATCCTATCTATACAAATAAAAATCCTGCATACATATTTCCTGTGCTCTTCACCTTAAAAACAGATTGGAAAGAACTAAGTAAAATTGATTATCAAGGAAATTGAGTTATGATGTGGAAACTAACCTACTTCAATTCAAAAACATAATCCACCTACGTGGTTTATGCTGCCTTCACTTTTTTTTTTGAAAACATGTCTATGCAAAGAATCAATAGAACTCAATTTCCAAACTTTATGGCTATTTTCATATAAAAACATTATGCAATAAGAAATGTTTGTGCTATTAATCGAGTCATGTCTTCAGAATTACTTTGAAGTTTGAATGGGATTGCCCGAAAAATCGGTGTTGTTTGTGTTTTTTTACATTTTCAGGTCCCACTGCACCTGATCGTATGAATGCGTCCCATATGCATTTTCATCGCTCTTGAGTTATTGATGCAGTTCAGTTCAAAGAAAGCCTGCGACATCCAGTACTTTGTTCTACAAATCAGCAGGAAATTCAGTTTTTCGCAAAAACTTAAGACGTAGCCTTATGTGTGGGACAAACTTGCCTAGCGTTTTTTCATCAGCTTGCTGTTTTTGCATATGGGACATTTATGCGAACATGGGCAGTCCAGGTCTTGGAACACAATCTTGGTTTTTGAAGATTTCAAAAATCGTACAGGAACTCAAAAATGTGTTCATTTTTGTAAGTTTTCTGTTGAAGCGGTATACGCACTTCTGAAGGAACCGGCGAAGAAAAATAAAAATGGGCAGCAGCGGCAGCCCCAAGAAATCGTTCCCTCGCCTTTTTTCTGCTATTCGTCAAGTCATTTCTTCTTGGGAGGTGCGTATTGGACTTTAGAATAAGATATTTATGCGAACAGAAGCAGTAAAAATATTGTAAATTTATAATTAAACTGATAAATTTTTATCCATTTCTTTATATTTATGATAAAAATGCAAAAATAAATAAGAGATTGAGACAATGAGAGAGTGTTATCTGCCAAGCAAGTAAAGTACATTTAATGCAGAAATGCAATTGCCTTAAAATAACATAAGATAAGCGAATTTTCTTTGTTTCTGATATAAATTATGTCACGCTTTGTTTACGTTTGACTTTCCTAGAAATAACTCTTGGTGATGCTGTAAAAATTTCACTTCGTATAATCGAATCACAACAAAATATATTTATTTTGTTGTCATATTTTTGATTATTTAGCACAGCCTTAAACTATTCTTTTAAATTCATTTTTGGAGAAACCTTAAAAAATGTTTACCAATATTTATCTATGTAATGTTACCAAGTTTTTTTTTAATTTTTTTGAGGTTTTATTTTTTTACTTCATAACAATCTTCAGAAAATAACATCTAAATACATATTTTTGAAAAGATATTAATGGTTTGTAGCTCAAGGGTCAAGTCTAAGTCAAGTGATATTCCTCATGCACGACAGGAAGCTGAGAAAGCTTTAGCAATCAAAATATTTTTCATCTCTATCTTATCTTTTCGATGGAGATTCTCTGCTCTATAAATGACTGTTTCATTAACAAGACACTTAGTATCACCAGAATGCTTTTCAAAGTAGTTTGCCTTTTGGTAGCCGTAGTTCTCTCGATTGCTACTTGCAGTTCTTCTGAAAGAAATGGTACTTTCATAGCACCTAGTTCCAACTCAAGCGCTCAAGCTAAAGTTTTACGGGCAGCAAGATCAGGAACAAAGTACATAGCGTTCCAAGAAAGGCTTAACTTTTTCGAAGCCTGGCAAGCGTGTGAATCGTATGGCTTAAGGTTGGCATCGGTGACTTCTGCGGCAGACACGAACGAGATTCAAGTGGCCTTAAATAATGCAAAGGCGGAACAATGGTGGACGTTTTGGATTGCCGGTACCGATCTCGGCAGGTCCAGGAGTTTCCTGTGGATTACAACAGGCAAGCCGATTTGGCGTCCAAATTTATATTTGAATTGGTATCCTGGCCAGCCGGACAATCATGGCGGAATCGAACATTGCATTGAAGTTTACCACGAAAGTGCAAACAGATGGAACGATAATGATTGCAACGTGCGTCAACGATTTGTCTGCCAGGTGGACTATTCTTCGTGCTGAAATGGAAAGAAAGTATTCCTGAAATCATATCTATATAAATCATTAAATAAATGAAATAGCCCACAGTAGTGTCATCTGGAGTACATGGGGTTAATCGAGACAGCTATTCTTTTTTCAGTTGAATGTAATTTTATTGGTGAATAATCAAGTTACAATTTAGTTTCTGGAGTTTTTTCTTGAAAAGGTCCAATAAACCAAATTTTTAGTTTTTGCTTATTGGGTGTTTTAAAAACCGCCTTGAGTCAGGGGTATTAAAAAACACCCAAAAAGCAATAATTGAAAAAAATAGTTTTTTGGACCTTTTCAAAAAAAAAAACTAAATTCCGGATTTGTTCATTTAGCATTCCAAATTGTAGGCAGTCCAGACTCGATCATCCGAAGGCCTTGGCAAAATTTAACTTCGTATAATCGAATCACATAAGTTAGTCTTTACTAGAGATTTGGACTTATTTTAACAAAATGTTTTAATATTTTTGAATACAACTTTTTTACAACAGGCCGACAACTCCGGTAAAAATCATTTGTGCTTCAAAGAATTTAGCAAACATTGAACTTATTTTTTTTTAATTTACAGATTGAAAAACTATGTCATTTTGATTGACAGAGTGACAAATTTGCGGGTTGACGAAATGACAGATGGTGACATAAGCAGAATGTGATATTGTCAGATTGTTTAATTGGCAGATTGTCAAAATGACAGATTGTGAAATTGACAGATTGTCATATGACAGATTGGCAAATCGAAAGATCGCCAAATGACAAAATGACCGTTTGAAAATTTTACTGAATTGCAAAGTGACAGATTGACAGAACGGCAAATTGTCAGTTTGACAAATTGACAGATTGGCGATTGAAAGTTTGACAGATTGGCGAATTGACTGATTAAAAAACTGACAGAAAGTTTGCATTTCACTTATTTCAATAACTTTTCACTCGCTAAATTGTATTTAGCATTGATGTATCCCTCGTTGGATAACACGCCTGGAGCTTTCAAGCTTCCACTATCGAGCTCCACCAGATGACTCCACCAGTGGAACAAAAAAGCTCCCTTTTTACAATACAACCAAACCAACACTCTCCCAGTCGTGGAGCAATGTAAACAAACCGGCGGTGGGCTCCCCATCAGCAGCGCTTGTTTATATCCATCATCCAACACATCGCCGCCTGCTGCGCTCGTAGTGTTGAACGGCACCGCGCTTCCATGTGGTGGTGTTAGCACGCGCAAGAGAGAGCGAAAGAAGCTCGAAGTTATTTCCCCTGGTCCGTTGGACCAGTATGGCCAGTCGTAATCGGTCGGGTTCTCTGCACGGTCGCAGCAGCAGCAGCAGCAGTCGTAGGAAGCAAGGAGCAGTCTTGGTTTGAAGCTGCGCGTCGCGACGACCAAGTTCCTTGTCTTGTTCCCTTCCGTGAGTGTGCGAATTCTGTGACGCAAAGTTTGACAGTTCGTGCGGTGGCTACTTGGATATCGTGAGTGGGATACCCCTTTCGGTTGGTAAACTGTGTAAGGGGTAGGAATTTCGCGTTGGTTTTGGAGTTGAAAAGGAAGAAATCTGCGTGAAGTAGAGGAGTGATTCGAGCACACTTTGGACAAGCAAGTGTGTAAAGTGTGTAGGAAACGACAGCAAAGTGTTTAGCAATGAGCTCACGTCTTGGGGCTTTTCTTCGGGTGTACACGCGAAAAAAGAGGCTCCCCATCGAGCTTGAGAGGCTCGTAAACGAGTATTGAACTTGAAATAGGGCACCCGACGAAGAAGTGCTGGACTTACCTGCTTGAGATCCCAATCGCCTCGCGGGTTCAGATTCTTCTTTGTTTACCCAATGGCTAATCGGGTTTTCTCTCATTCTTCTTTTAACTCGCGCCTGCTGGCTGTTGTACCTCTTTCTGTCCAGCCAGGTTCGGTCCAAGCAGGCCGAAGAATTCTTGGCCAACTTCAATTTGTTATGGACTCACGTCTGCCCGCCGTCGTCGTCGTCGCCGCCTACTCCTCCAGAGTACCATGCGGCGATCGCCGATGAGAGTGTGTTGCGGGTTGCTTGGATTGTTGAATTTTTGTTCAATGCCTCCACTCTGATCGCCGATTGGAAAGTAAAGCCTGAAGAGGATGCTAATGACAATACCCGTTAACTTTTCCCTTGTTGGAATTGCAATTCGCCTTTGTCGCGACTTGATTGGGACTTATTTTGTTTGGATTTTTATATCATTTTCCAGCGAAAGTTGTACGTCATCTGTCGCGCATACCAGTCGAAAATACATCCAATTCATTAATGCTTTTTGAGTCTATTTTTGTACCTTGGCGACGACAGACGACTGCGTTTTCTATTCTCTGAACACGGTGGTCGATGTGTAGGAGGACTGCGACTGCTTGTGTGTGGGTGGGTGGATTCGTCCTTTTATGTGCAACACATATCCTGCGCACACTCACACTCCCTCGCACAGGTGCCACGTGCTACTGTGTTGGTGTGCACGTCGTGATTCTTTGCAAAAGAGTGTGTGCGTGACTGGGAAGGGGAAATTTCGACAATCCGCTGTTCATGAATCCAAGTAGCCAGTGCTTTTGAATGAAGTTGGTGACTTTTTCCTCGATGGAATGCACATGCAAGGCCTGCTGCGTTCTCTCGAGACGATAGCAAGTGGGGTCCAGATTGTTAGTGTGTGGCTGTATGAGATTGTGTGTTCTAAATTCACGAAGGAAAAGCATTCTAGGGGAAATTGTATTCATATCGATTTTCTTCCTCCAACAGAGAGCAAACACATGTAAAGTGTTCAAATTGGTGTGGTAGTGTGCGTGTGACGCAGAAAAGTGAAAGAACGACCAGATTGGATAGATATGTGAAAAAAAAACAACACAAGCAAGAGGGGAAAATAGAATAGCAACAAAAATATCATAGCACATATCGAAAGGGGCATCCAAATGAATGAAAAGAGAAAAAAATATATCAATTACAAAAAAATTACAACACACATCTGAGAACGAGCGAAGGGTATAGAGTGCTGAATGATATTGGCAAAGTGCGAGCGCAACGTGTCAAGTGAAGGAGGAAAATACATGTGCTAAATGTCAACAAAGTAGGCTGCGGACGTGACCATCAGAAGGGAAACTGAACTGATCAGCTCAGGTGAGTTCCAAAACCGAAAGCTCCCCCACCGAACAGCGTCGCGCGAATGAATATGATAATTAATTGCGGAATGATTTCTTTATTTATGTGACTGATTTTGAAGCCCGCCACGCTGATCGCCGAGATGATGCGACGTGGAAATATTAAAATTTTTAGTTATTAAATTCAGCGTGCATCAGAAGTCGTCGCACACGTCCGGGAACTGACTTGGGGGGTATAAATTATTAATGCAAAAGTATCGGCTTAAATCACTTCCACCTGCTTGTTGGGCTTTGCATCTTTTTGCGTACAAGCTGTCAAACCGGAACGGGGTGCGGCGGTTAGTATGATGTGCTGCGACATTTATACTGACTGGCTCTGGGCGAAAGTTGGCTGGAGTAGGATGAGCAGCAAAATCCAAATTTTGGCTTGATTTGAGTGGTTTGAGAGGGAGGAATGAGACCCCGGTGACATAAGTTGATAAATATTTGACACTTTTTGGGTGAGATTTATGCGAGTGAATTATTAATAAGCGTGTTGACGAAGTGGTTTAATGTCTTGAAATTGGTTTGTTAATAATTTTATTCGAATCGGAAGTGTAAAAATATAGTTATGCTAGATTAATCAAAAATATTATTCAATAATGTTTCAAGTAATTTTTCTAAATATAATATGTTAATTTAATTCAGTCCATACCTGATTGTTCGAAGCCTCGATTATCTGAAGTTTCGATTATCTGAAGGTTTGTATGGAACTTCAGACAATCGAAAACTAAATTTAAATTTCAAGCCCAAAAAATTACCCAATATGTATCACAAGATGGTTTTTACAGCATTACAGTTATGCCTCTGTCACAAATTTGCAATATATATCAATGCATATATGAAAGATGAAAATATCTTTTCCCCAAGTTTCACGTCCTTTTTGCTTTCTATGGTCCCAACATTTATTTTTTTAAAAAGCTTTGAAATGCTGCAAAATTTATTGGATTTTCCGAAAAAACATACTTTCAAGAGCACATTATAGGGGTTTTAGGGGTTAAAACTCAAAAAATGGTCTAAATCTAACTATTCCAAAATATTTTCTAGTAAAATGCTGATAACTTGTAAAAAATACATGCATACCTTTTATGTTTATACATAATTTAGTTTTTTTTGTCTGCTCTACAACTTTGTAAATTATAGGTACTCTCTAAAAAATGATCAGGGGCCAAAGTTACCCCTCAGACCAACGCACAGTGGTCCAGATCGCAAAATTAAGTGGAAAATGGATTTTCCGAAAAATGGTTAAGTTTTGGAGCTTTGGTGTCTTCAGAAGAGTTGTTGCATATGGAAAGGGGCAACTTTTGGTTTGGTTCACGATTAGGGTGATTTTAAAAATCTAACTTTACAGGAATATTTTTGGGAATTTTGTCTTCTAGAAAGTTGACTTGCAATAAGCAACTTTGTCGAAGACACCAAAATTTTAATCTACGCCTTCTACGACCAAATTTATAGCATCTGAGCAAACCTTCAAAATCAGTTTTTAACGTGGCAATTTTAAGTTTTAAAGTGGTATTCGGGGCACTTTTAGAGCTTAAAAACAAACATTTTATTATCTGACAAGTCAATTTGGACTTAAGGGTCAAAGTTACAGCATTTTAAGGTAAAAGATGCAAATTTAAAACTTAAATATCTCGAGCATTTGAAACTAGCTACAAACGCACTCAGGGTTTCTTTAACTCGAGATATCTTCATTTGATAAAGTCTAATTTTCAAGATCCACCTAACGAATTTCGAAAATTGTCCAAATATATGTTTTTCCATGAATCTGAATCTGCCCTCAGAATTGACCCAAAGTGAAAATCGATTTTTGGTCATATTTTGGGTTTAAATGATAATTTTACATGAAAACCCAAAATATGACCAAAAATCGATTTTTCGACACTTTGGGTCAATTCTGAGGGCAGATTCAGATTCAGCGGCCAAAATTACATGGAAAAACATATATTTGGACAATTTTCGAAATTCGTTAGGGTGGTCCCATAAGGTTTTCCCTTGAAAATTAGACTTTATCAAATGAAGATATCTCGAGTTTAAAGAAAAACACCCCTGAGATTTTTTCAGCGTTTGTAGTGCTAGATCTCCTCTTTCAAATGCAACCTAGTGCTTAAAATTTGGCTTGCGCCTTTTCGAGATATTTAAGTTTTAAATTTGCATCTTTTTTACCTTAAAATCGCTGTAACTTTTGACCCTTAAGTCCAAATTGACTTGTCAGATAATAAAAATGTTTGTTTTTAGAGCTCTAAAAGTGCCCGAATACCACTTTTCTCTAAAACTTAACCCTGAATTGCCACGTTAAAAACTGATTTTTGAAGGTTTGCTCAGATGCTTTCTATAAATTTGGTCGTAGAAGGCGTAGATTACGAGATAATTTTGTGTCTTCGACAAAGTTGCTTGGATTGGCAAGCCCGTCAACTTTCTAGAAGACTAAAAAATTCCCAAAAATATTCCTGTAAAGTTAGATTTTTAAAATCACCCTAATCGTGAACCACCCTAATTTTCAACCAAACCAAAAGTTGCCCCTTTCCATATGCAACAACTCTTCTGAAGACACCAAAGCTCCAAAACTTAACCATTTTTCGGAAAATCCATTTTCCACTTAATTTTGCGATCTGGACCACTGTGCAACGTTTCATAGAAATCAAAGAGGGGTCGGGGCAACTGCTTCATTTTTGTTGTAATTTTCTCTCTTCGATTTGTATTCACCAATATTCTGTTTACCTTTTTGGACTGCATTTGACAGTCTCTAGGTCTGACAGTTTTAGGGTTGCTTTTGGACCAAGCGAGGGATCAATATTTGTGTGAAATAGTATCATTGGATATCATGAATTTGATGTAATTGTAACTTGCACACCCTTTGAGTGATTTTTTTCACTATATGTTCGTAACTGTCTGACTTTTGTGTAAAATGGTCGCATACTGCCCATGTTCGCATAAATGTCCCATTTGCAAAAACAGCAAGCTGAGAAAAACGCATTTGAAGTTTGTCCCATACGTAGGGCTACGTGTTAAGTTTTCGCGAAAAAACTGGATTTACTCTTGATTTCTAGAACAAAGTACTAGATGTTATAGGCTCTTTTGAAAGAGCACACGATTTAGAACCAAACTGCATCAAAAACTCGAAATCGATGAAAATGCATATGGGACATTTATGCGATCAGGGGCAGCATAATTCTGGAAAATTTACAAATATCCACTGACACTTCCCTAAAACATTTCCAAATTTTCCTCTTCCCTTCAACTCCAGAACGAATCCAATTCGTTTTAATGGTCTTCCTAAACTTTTTTTTATTCAATTTCCCAGTTGTCGAAGCGAAAAACAAATTGTATTTTTTTTGCACCTTCCCCAAAAGCCGGTACCCACATATATCTCAATTTTTTATCCCCCCCCTCCCCCTCCTCGCGCACCGCACCCCACCCTCTAACCATGTGGTCATGGTCCTTCCCAGACACGTTCTGGATAACTTTGAATCCATGGCAAGCTTGGATGGTTAGAGTCACCTACCCCACCTCAAACCTGTAGGGTAAGGGTGTCCAATTTCGATTTATGTTATAATCGTGTGTTGTGTGTCCTTTGCCGGAGACTCGTCGGCTGTAGCCTCCGGGAACGGAACAAACGGCGTTATTTTTGCGACGAGCACGTTCGGACGGAGAAAAAAGTGCAATCTTCGTTCGTTTTTTGTCCTCTGCAACGATGCGAACGCCTCGCTCGCCGGGTTCATGCCTCGGTAAACGTAAATTTGCCGTGTTGGTTCTCAGTGGCGGTGGCGTGAGTGAGTGATATCCGTGTTTCGTTCCGACTGCGTCGTCTAGGTAGGCTGCGACAGAAAGGGGTCTCGTCTCCCGGACTGCTTTGATCTGCGTGGGGATGGACTGTTTGAAAAGGTCAAAGCTGTCAAACATAAATGTCTTGAAAGTTTGCTGAAGAATTACATTGGGTCCGGAAATTTTCTGGAGTTGTCTATGTTGGAATGCCAACTGGGGTCATGTTTCCCCATAATTTTTCAGCGTAAAATCCATTAGAGCGGATCGCAAGCAAGAAAATACAGAAAAATGCAGAGTGGCAGCCGAATCCAGAAGAACGAGACTTGATGGAAACAAACACCCCACCCACCTTGTCCGGCCTCTCCGTTTGTGGACTTGCAAATTTGCAAAACTAATGATGCCTTTTCTTCTGCACGACTTACTCGGCCGGGACGTAAATCTGAGCTGGCTGCTTGTTTTCCTCTCGCCCTTGTCATTGGCCCTTTTCGGGTTTCCTATATCGGTCCCCCTGTTGTTGTTGTTGCCATTCGGCCTGCTTGGATCCAGATCATGTGTGGGGCCTGCTCCGCTGGACTGTTGCAACTTTTCAACAACCCGGCAATCAGTCGGTTTTTCCAGTTTCTCGTTTCAACCAGCGTTCGTCTCCTTGAACGTGAAACTGGATTTCAGCGGGAATTTTTTTTCTCGCTTCTCTCGACTCGAACTTCAAAGTCCGCTGCAAGTTTTCGGATTTTAGTTCATTCAACGCTGCTGAGTCACCCGAGCTGAGCTGCGTCGCTTCGAGACCTTTTTACCAAAGATGGCCAAACCAGGACCATTAAATCAAGGCTCTCTTTGATTAAGTTCTCAAAATGGTTGTTTTCGTATGATTGATCGAGGCAAGCTGTGTGCGCGATTGAGCTCGTAAAAGAAGTGGCCAACTTTGCGCAACTAAATAAATAAAGTGGGAAGAAAACTCGCTCGAGATAAGTACGTCAGCAGCTGCTGTTCAAGTTTGCTCGGGTATTGCTAATGCAAAAAAGTTGCTGCTGCTGCTTCTGCTCTGGTGTGTGCATAAATACGTTCCAACAGCCGTTGGCAAAGTTTTTCCTCCGGGATTGACAAGCTGCCCGGCTGAGTAAAGCTTTGGCAATAGTTTCATCTTTTGCCCAGTTGGTGTTGACGGGTACGACGATGCGACAAGTTTTTAAAGGATAATTTATTCAGCAATTAGTAAGCTTTCTGTTTTCGTCTGTACAAGACATCTCACTATTGCTTGGAAACACTCGAGATTTTTTCAGGCATGAGAAATGTTGGTAAAACATTCGATATTTTAATATTTGCCATATTTGTAGTCCTTTAAAATCTATCAATTTCAATTTGGCGATTCCATCGTAGCAACCTACTCTCCAATCATTGCGTCAAGCCCCAAAGTTGCCTGAAGAAGGTTTCCACGTCAGACCGCCGTACCTGCAGACTACTTCGATTGGCGTGGGTAGCCACAATCTACCTTCCCGCTGTCAATATGTTACATGTCCAATTACGGGGGGTGTTTGATAACAAAACCGTGTTTGTTTGAAAACATGAAAATTGACTGAATAATTATTTCTCACTCAATTCACTAACGAAAGAACCACGTTCTTATCAACCAGTGCACGAGCAGTTTGTCATGGTTGGTTGAGGCGACAAATGAGGGAGAGCAAATCGGATAGCGTCGTCCCCTTTAACAAGTGATGAGGGGTCCACCAACGTGGAGTTCCGCTCTCGAGCGGTACCGCTGGAATTTAAGATTTAATTACTGGATGTCCCCTCGGTTTGTGTAAAGGGGTAAAATGTGATACGGGCCGAGAAGCCTGCTCTGATAAGAGTAACCTCGTGTGTGTGTCGAAGAGATTCAAGCAAACGACGATACGAGCAGTGAGGGAAACTACCATTTGTGTACATCTCTACTATGCAGACGAACCATAAAAACGAACCACTTTTGAGGTTCTTCTAGTTCGTCACAAACTCCAACTGAAAAAGTCATAAATTTGCTGGCGCCGTTGGTGGAAGTTCGGCAACAAACCGCAAAACTGCTTCAAAGTAGAAAACACATTCAAATTCTTTCACGACGTTGATACAAATTTGCAAGTAGTTTTTTTGCTGCTAAACGTTCGACTAAATAAAGACAAATGCAGATTTGAAGGTGCCGTAAAATTTAAAAGGCCATAAAATTGTTCAAAATAGTTCAACATGCAATACATCGCAGTTGGCTGTGTAACATCTTCAATGGTGCCGTAAGACCCTAATTACTGGATAACTTTTGAAACAAACTTGCGGTTCATTCACAGCTGAAAAACGTGGTGTGTAGCACGATGCGAGTCAAAAAGTTATCTTCAGGTTCTTATCAGCACTGTTTTTGTTGTGTAGTCCACCTTGTGACGCGAACACCTTCTCTTTGGACCAATGTCAACGTCGACGTCCAGGAAACATTCCTCCATACGTGACACGACAGCTGAATGATAGATTTATTTTGCCCGGAACAATTGTAGGATGTTTTTAGTTGAATTTCATTTGATATAAAGTTATTTTTTGTAAATACAAGTAGGCTTTGCTTTCTTTAATAGTTTCGATTCGATGCATGGCAGGCTTTGCCAAAATCAGCGCTTATCGCGTTGTAATTGAATTATTTGGAAGCTTCGGCAGAGTTGTTATCTGGTTATCGCACAGATTGCGATGTTGTTGACACAGTGTTGGCGGTGGTGGTATATTGAAACAAGATATGACATCACCTGCTGTCGGGGGTGAGCTGGCACTTGCCGCGTACACCCATACGGGAGCTGCCGATATCCAGGAAAATAACCAACCAATTATATAAAATCACTTTATTAAATTGCAAAAATCTCAATTTAGTTTAGGAGGCCAATATTTTCAAAAAACTTCATAATTTCAATGAAAATAAAAGTCTAATCAATTGAAAACAATTTTGGAAAACATTCTCCTGCGTTTAAAATCATATTCAGCATGTTTGAACTCGTTCAAAAATATTTTTAATTTTTGTAGAGTTCACAGTACCGCAAAAATAAATCGCCGGATTTTTTTTCATTGTTTGGATATTTTAAAAACTAAAGATTGCAAAACAACTGAGCAGGTGAAAATAATAGTTTAGGCAACATGTGGCAAAAAATGGGTTTTTTCAGCACGAGTCGTACATTTATCCAAAGAGGTTCACCGGGTTGGATAAATACGACGAGTGATGAAAAATTCAAGTTTTGCAACGAGTTCCATAAAAAGTTTTTTGCAATTCAGAAAAAAACATCCTTTGAACAGAATTATAGGACGAATGTCCATGTATTTTGTCAATAAATCGTTTAAATCAGCGATTCTCAACGGGGGTACCGGGCCTACTTGATTTACATGGCAGGGGGTACCGTCGTAGAAGAAGGTTGAGAATAGCTGGTTTAATTAAAAAAAATGTTGAAAAGTGTTACTTTTCGAAACAAGTGCTGAAAAGTTCAACTTTTCAGCACCTATTTCAGTGTTGAAACGTTTCAGCATTTATTTTGAATAGTGTTGCTATTCGATTCTGTTATTTTTGGTACAGAAAAGTAGGCTGTTTTGTCGTTCAAGAATGACAGTAAAAGTAAGTAGTTGCACGACGGAATTGCAAAAATGCATTTTAAAACAGTTTTTCATTCAATTGTAATTTCAATTTGTTATTTTTTTTGCTCCCTGCCCTCGTCCCAGAGTCGAGGGACATAAACTTCAAAAAATATTTGCAACGGCCTGGACTTTTCACAAAAAAAAAATTGCAAAAAAAATAATTTTTGAAAAATCTAGTTTTTGGATTTAGTTTTGATGAAAAAATATTATCTGTTGAGCAATGACAAAAGTTGATCAAAATTTATTTTGCAGTGTTGCCAATTTTCAAAAAAATTATGATTTTTGATAAACGTTGAAAAAAGTCGAAACAAATGTTGAGACGTAAAACCAAATTTGCAATCGAAAAGTACTTTCAAAATAGATTTTTTGTTTATAACGAGACTGTTTTACCTGTAGAAGCTATAAACAAACCATCTCTAAAATTATTTTATTTTTTGATCTGAAAATTTTCTTTAAATTTACTCCAACGATATTGAAGGTTGGATCAATGGTTTTAGCCTCTTTAAGAAAAGGAATTGTAAGGAACAATGAGGTTGTTATTTAAATTTTTTGACCTTGCATCTGGCTTCTTAAAAATTTGACGCATTTTTGATGATTTAGAGAAAACCTTATGTTTTCTTTTAACTTTTCTTTAGGAGGTTTTTGCAGTAACCAGATCGCAATATTTAGTGGAAAATTGATTTTCCGAATAATGGTGCAGTTTTGGAGCTTTGGTGTCTTTAAAAAAGTTTTTGCTAATGGAAATGGACAACTTTAGGTTTAGTTGAAAATTGGGGTAATTCACGGGTGATTTTACTGATCTAACTTTCAGGAATATTTTTGGGAAATTTTTCGTCTTCTAGAGAGTTATAATGTTTGCCAATCCAAGCAACGAAGACACTAAAATTTTATCTCGCTATCTGATCCTTCTTCGACGAAACGTAAAGAGATGTGGATAAAGTTTGATTTGGGTGCTGGCTACTTTGTTTTGATAATGGATATTTTACTAGCTAGCGAACCAGCTACGGCTGGAGGCTAGTGTAAATAAAGATATCATGATAAAGTTGATCTCGTTTGATAAACATTTCACTGGAAATGTTGTGAACCAGATGTTTCTGAGAAAGTGTTCAAGGAAAAAGGCAAGTTTCACCAGCTAGATTAAATCAATTTAGTCACGTTTCCAAATGCATTCGGGTAAATTGGCCAAATTTGTTCGTAGAGTGACCCATTTCCAAAATTAAATTTAAACATTCCCATAAAATCACTTGCCGTGTAGCAACTGATTCGAGTATGTGCACTCGTTTTCCAAGTTGCCGCCCAACAAAAAAGGGTAATAACACTTAACCCAATTTACGCTGATGAAAAATCTCATCAAAAACCAGCCGAAAAACCATCGCAAATCAATTTGCTGATAAAGCCTACCCCCGGCGGAACTCATGGCCTGCTACGATGGCGACGACCAAGCGACGACTCATGAAAAATAGATCGCAGTCGGGATTTTAGTGAAACGAATCAACAAAGTGTGAGTACACGCGAAACAGGTTACACAGCGAGTTTGTAAGTCAGTCCTGGATTAGTTGAAAAGAGGAAGGGAGAGAAAATATCGAGTGTAAAAGTTAAAGCAAGTGAAAGAGTAGCATCTCTCTATAAAATAAAGATCAGATATGAATAAATAATACGGTTTTTCGGACGTAACACCGTTCAAAGTTGGGCCGTAAAAATCAAGCAGCAGCGGGCACCAGTAGCGTTCTTCTTGCATTATTTAGTGCGAAACTCTCCGGTCTTGCCCCTTTTGGATCTTTCCACTTTCGGCGCTGAGCCGTCCCGGGATGGGGATCGAACAAATGGCACGATTCCTCTTTTTCCTCGGTTTGCTTCTATTTTGGGGATTTCTCAGCCCAGCGCAAAAACAGCGCAAATTGCAAGGTAAGCCACCAACTAAGACTGTGTGGGGAGCAAAAGTTAAAGGCTTGTACTTTTCTTTCGACTTTTTTTTTACTTTCGAGCAACTCGTTACACTCACAAAACGCCCCTCATTTCGGGAGGTAAATTATAGGGTAAAGGTTAAGTTTTTTTTTTCGGCCGTAATGACTTATTTCTTCTCGGCGACTGCTTCGTTTGTCATATTGGCAATTTCGTTACGAAATCCCTGACTGACGCACTGGATCGATTTGAAATTTTCCTTTGACCTCTCTCCAGTATTGAGTGTGAGTGTTCGTCATCATCCTTTCGGGAAAACGTGACCAGATTCCAAACATATATTAGATCCACTCCACAGGGGGAGACGGACGCCATTTTTCCTCTTGTTAGAAGAGTGCTCGTTTGAAATGGCACAAAGCACAAAATTCCATTTCATCGTTCAAATTACCCTTCCTCCCCCACTCGTCTCATTTTTCACACTTCACCTGAACTTCATTCTGGAAGTTTGAGAACCATCCATCCGTCGATAAATCTATATATAAAGATATTTTGCCCCACGAATGAAGTCGAGTGTGCGAAGAGGTTGAAAATTCCAACCAGGTGTCATCATCATTTATCATAATACCTGGTGCGTGTTGTTTTTCGTCTGATTCCCTACTCGACAAAAAAAAGGTTATCAATCTCTATCACTCGTTTTCGAAGTATAGAAAACTTGGGCGCTTCTCTTTTTTCGGTAGAGGTCAGTAGAGGTAATCGAGAGAATGGACACACTTGGCGATCTGAACGGTTATCCCATTTCGACCGATGATTATGATGACTTTGTGACAGGTTGATAATGGCGTTTTTGGTTGGGTGATATTTTTTCCCTTCTGTCTGGGTTAATTTCGAAATGGACAGGATGTTTCATTCCAATGTGGCAGTTGGGATTAACGTGAGTGATAAATTAACTTTTGTTTTCTTTCTCGTTGCAGGTAATTGGGACTTCTTGTTATCAATATTGGCACATATTTTTGCAGAATAGACTGGTGACAAGTAGTAAGTTTTGCTATTTATTTTGATTAACATTTTCGGCCGTATTTTAGGATGATTTGAAAATTATTTGTTTTTCTTTAATATCTAGCATTTTTTTAATATCTAGCAATTCAATAATATCTAGCAATTCAATGTCAAATAAGGTATCGGTTGAATCTAGATTTCGGATTCCGGTATATTTTTAAACTGGTAAAAAACCATATTTTAAAGTTTAAGTTCTTAAAGCTTGAAATCATAGACTCATCAACTGGTGATAATCTAGACTTTAATCTGAACTTGAATCTAAATTTCCAGACTGAAATTTGTATAATTTGTTTCTCTTTAGGGAAAACTGGGAAAACATTTAAAAAACCGAGATTTGGGAATTTCCGGTTTTTGAAAAATCCCGACAATTCTGGCCCCGACAATTCCGACCCACTCCGAGTTCAATAAAACTAGTCGCAAATATTTGTATAAGCTGTATTTTAAAAGCTAGTGGGCACTTGACTGGACATGAAGTTCATTATTTCTTGTTGACCTAGTCTCTTGCTAAAGACCTTAGCCCCATACCACGGAAACTTAAACTCACACCATCCGGCAATATCAAAGAAGATCTGCAAATTGCATCAATTTCCGGCAAGATGTCCCCGTCCGGATATCTTCATCTGCGACTAACAACCTCCGATCAATTCAGCTATCGCTCCATTGTTCGATTGCTCTTAGTTGGCGCTTCTTGCAATTCCATCCTGCAGGTCATCCAAGCAGGCAGAGCGCTGGTATCGATTGCCTAATTGAATTATCGGCCCCCACAAAGAATGAGAAGAAGACGCTGAAGTAGACCCTTTTTCTGAGAGAGGTTAGGGTAATGTAACCTTTCGATACTACAACAACAATTGCATTCTTGCACACCGTCGTCGACGACGACGGGCAGATTTCGCATCAATGGAAGGAAGAAAAATGGCAAGAATCACAGCATCCATTCATTCGCTACCGTCGTTGTCGTCGTCGTCGTCGTTGAGTGCAACCTTTTTTGTCACGATGCCACAGCAGACCAGCGTCAGGCGCTTCTTGCCATTGAAAGCCCGCTGCCGATTGCTATCGGATGGAATTGTAGTCTTCGGCAAAATAGGAAAGGTGTATCGAAGTCGGCGTTGGACAAACAATTGATCGCGAGCAGGCGCGGGGTATTGCAAATCGACATTGTTTGCGACTAAGTAGGCTCTGGGAAATTGCTGTTTTATCGCGTTGCAGGGCTCGTTTTGCACCGCAGTCTCCTCCTCGGAGATTTCGACAGTGAACTTCCATTTCGAGCGAATATTTAAAGTGCAAATATTTTTCGCCTCGACGACGCTTGACCTCGTTTGGAGGCAATTTTGGAGCTCTGAAGCGCACTGCTGCAAAACCAAAATATTTAACTGCATCAATATCGAAAATCACCACCGTTTTTTTCTTTGGTCTGCAGACCACTCTGCGCTCTGCTCGAAGAGTGAAGGAAAACAAAATTGCCGCTGCGGCAGCATCGCAAAATCACACCAGTTAAAACACACTCGAAAAATAACCAAAATAGTTGCGCATTCACATAAAACTGCTGTTCTGCCGCAACCCATCCACGGGAGGATGATTGTTGATGCTTCAGCATCCACGCGAGATGCACTTCAATCCAGCAGCCGTGTCGATTGTTGTTCAGAGCGAGCTGCTTCAACGATCAGAATGCTGCTGCATTTTGCAATTCCAAATCCCACCGTCAGCCAACCAACCGAACCGCCCGTCTATCGTCTCTCTTGGCATATTTTGCAATTGCTTAGATTAGGGTAAAAGCTCCCGAGCGCTCGAATGTGTACTGTGTGCTTTGCGTGCAAGTTTTCCGCGGATTGCGCCATTTAATCGAGCACCACCTTCTTCTTCTTCGCTACAGACAGACGATTGCACCAGCACCAATCACCGTCAAAGCAGGCATAGGGCGCAAAGCAATGACCGGGTTCTTGGACTCGGCAGGAAGGGGGGAGGAGGAAGCACATAATTGGTACTAGACTTGACCCTGTTTGCACTCCACCAGTCTACCAAGTATCGCGCGGCTTGAGCAGCTGACGGGTTCGAAGAATCAGAACTACCGGCCAAAACCCGGTGGAAATTGCCATTTTTCTGTGACTGCCTAATGAATGAGTTTTTCGTTTGTGTGGATATTTTCAGCAGACCACTCAGTATTGATTAGTGTGGAGAGCCTCGCTGGTAAACGTGGTTGCCACCCACAACACATCGCACACAGGCATCATAGTAGGCGCGGGCGATGAGAGTGATGGGTTTTGTTCTGAAAGTTTGGCTGTGATTTGGTGGTTTGCGTTGGTTGATGCATTCGAGTAGGCGGTGATGACGACGAACTTTCGCTAGGATGAAAGGAGCATGCTTGGGAGTGAGCGCTTTTTGGTTGAAGGCAAACTGGAGACAGCAGTCATCTACAGCAATCGGTCGAGAGTAAAATGAAGCAGGATTTATTTTTGGTACAAAAGTTATAAAAAAATCAAAGAATAGTGAGAATTAACACATAAAAACCTCTATTTCAATCCTACCAAATTTGGAACTTTTAGATAAAAGTATTGCAGATATGGCAACCCTGTCTAAAATTATGAGTACTTAAGTGAAAGTAATATAGCTTTTCAAGATGACGAAAAAATTGGTTAAAATTTGATTAATCATGAACGTTGCAGACTTTGTCTTCGATTTATTCAATTTGAATTTTTCAAAAATATTTAAACAGAGCTCTTAACGATTTCAAAAATTTATTTGCAATTTTTTAATTTTAATTTTTTATGTGGATGTCAAAAGAAGCAATTTTTGGAGGCTGGTCATACATCAAAATAAAATTGTGAAGGGATTTTTTGATGGTCTTCGGCAATGTTGTAGGTTATTAATTAGGCCACGAGAAAAAAAAATACGGATTTTTTATTTCACTTTTTAAATTCTCAAAAGTATTGTAATTTTTTTGTTTTTTTTTATAAGTTTAAGTTCACTAAAAAATACGTCTTTTAAACCAGAGTTCGAGTTGGTGCAAAATCTGGTTAAGGAGATATGTTTTTTTGAAAAAAAATCGTTTTCTTTTGGAATCTATTCAAATCCTAAAAAAATTGAATAATTTTTTAATGCAAATTTTAATTCGCAATCGAAAAGTACTTATTTTTTTGTTTTTGATAAAATGTATCGTTTTCATGTTAAAGGTAATTTTAGGCAAACATTTTCTATTTCCTTTGGTTTTTTTTATAATTTAAAAATGCTTGTTGAAAGAAAGGCACGTCTGTTTTTTTTTGATGGGCTCAGAATATTTTCTACAATTTTCTGAGATACAGCCTCAGAAAGAATTCAAATCGATAAAAACTATTTTTTATAAATGTCATCTGTAATGTTATTTCAAACTAACGATATGTCAAAAACTATTGGTTCGATTTTAAATGTTAAATATTGAAAATTTTGCGAAATATTCTGATATCTTTAATAAAACTAGAATATCATCTGTGTGTAGTCCTTTTGAAAAGTTAGTGAGTTTATACATTCTTTTAAACCTGAGCTGCAGCAGCAGTTCTTTGGATTATTTTGAAGATGATTTCATTCATTTCTGGTAGTTTTGCAACAGGAGCAGTTCTTTGAAAAAGAATCGAATTAAATATACCTGTTAGTTTTTGAATTCTTTTCAACACGATTCATCAAAAATTAATTGGTTTAAAAATATTATTATGTTTTTTTTCCGTCTTTGAAACATGACCAGTTTTTTTGAAAATAATTTACGGGCTTTATGGGTAGTTTTCGGTGAAATTAAACTCACAAATTAGAAGAAAGAAATGAAACTGATAGGTGGATAGATGACTATTGTCTTAGAAGAAGATTGAAAAGGACGGAAAATAAACTGGTTTAAAAAATATTATTAACGAGTTCAATATTCTTTCAAACAATAGCTAGGTTTAGAAAATCAAATTTTATAATATTTTCCTCCAACATGAGTCGTTATTTGGATTATTAAACGATGTTGTTTGTTTATTTTTGAGAAATTAAATAGTTTTTATTTAAAAAAATGCATGTATCTTTTAAATTAATTTTGAACAATAATATTTAAAATCAATTATTTCATGAGATGATTTTTAAATTATTTTTTTTTAAAAATGTTGTGTTTTTTATCATAAGTAACAAACTTTTTTTTTTAAATAACTTTATTCAGTTTTGCTAGGGTCTAGGGTTTTTGTCTCTGTTTAGTATTAGGGATCTAAGATTAGTAGAGGAGCCGTTTACCCGCGGCTTGCTCGCGAGATTCTTTCAAACATTAGCAGTTCCATGGAATCAAACTTAAAGAGTGGTCTTCAAAATTGACCTGAAAAATCAGGGGGCAGAAAAACTTTGATATACAAGACAAAAACATTGATAAATATTTGCATCAGCCTATGAAACTAATTTTTGCTAAATAATTGGGATTCCAAAATAAAACTTATAATGTTTTTGCATAAAAAGTTGGTTTTGTAATAGCTCTTCTATTCTCATGCATTTTAAAGAAAAAAAAAATACATCAGGTTCAGAAACGATAGCTCTCACAATTCACAACAACTAATCTCCGCCTACTGCGCTAACGTTATCCGAAAACACGTGACGACTTTTTACGTGCGTCAAAAAGATTAGACGCAACGCAAAATGAATAATTGGTCCATTTTTCATACGAGTCAATGAAAAAAAAAACATGCATCACTTTCGCCTGATCGCCCGGGAAACCACCACCTCGCAGTCTCGCACTGGCCTAATCTCGTTAGTAGCCGTCTCGAGCTCCATATATGCGAGGTGAGGTGAGGCTTCAAACGCCAAGCTCCGGAAACGCCAATCTAGTTCAACCTGATACATAGTATTCAATTAGCTCCAATAACTTATCTTATCAATAAATTTCCTCGCTTTTTCCAACTCTGCTCGTTTTCTCTCCCGTTTTGCCGCGAATCATCGCCAATTCACGGCACGTTGCAGTGAACCACATCAGGTATAGAGCGCAGATAAATTTCATTAATTAAAGGAATGTCTAATAAATTTCATTTTCATTTAACCACAAACGTCACGTCGACATCGGTCTTCATTAGTGAGAAGGCGCGAAAGGTATTTGCCTCCACCACCTTCCCCCTTAAGCCGAACTTTTCTTCATCAGAGCTCTACAATGTTTTCCCTTAAATATGGTTCAGCGCAGCAGAGAGCAAACAAAAAAAAATAACTCGATAGCAGCAGCATTATGTACACACACACACGGTGTAAGGTGAGCGTGTAATTGATGAACAAATGTACACATGTCCAAACCATCCCCACCCTCTCCCCCCATCAGATTAATGATGAAAAATCGCGTAATAAAACACGTCCCACCGACATTTTCCCCGCCGATAGGTCCAGACCAGAGGTTGCTGTGATGTATGGACTTTGGTGGGGCAATTTTGATTCCCATCGCAGAAGGCTATGTGGCTCTTTAGTTGGGCGGTTTTTCTTCGACGCGCGTGTGGAAAAACGCAATCACAGTAGGCATCTGCCGCTGACGGGCAAAAAGTGCTTTTCTGATGTGAGTAAATCGGAAAATTTGTGTGAGGTTGTGCGTTTGCGAACATGATTGGTACTTTCTAAAACACGACTTTGTTTGGTGGAGAGAGAAAATCTTGTTTTTTTCTGTTCGGCGATGTACGCTGCTCCTCTTCAAACACAGCGATATTTTCGGGACGTACTCACAACGGCTGCGAAACATAGCAATCCATGCGAGCAAATAGGAAAAACGGCTCAGAACGGAGCAGGCGAAGGGTTTTCCATCGATATCCCAAAGTCAAAGCCCGTTGGCTGTAAAGTTTATTGGCATACCGGTGGAGGGGGTAACGTCCAAAAATAAATTCCTTCGGAAAACGTGCCATCATCTCAATGGCAAGCCATTATTAATCCTTACGATTTCAGTGTATTGGTTTCGCCGAGATGAATGACGATGAGATGGTTACGTAATACGAAAAAACATAGCAGGCCAAAAGATGCCTCCAACATCCACGGCCTACTTGGACCTGTAACCTATACAGTAGAAGCAAACCCCCTCCCTTTGAAGTCTTCTGAACTTGAGTGGTCACCACTTTGAACCGAGGTCACCCCCATCTCAATCCCGCCTCAAACTACATCCACCGACTGACGTTTCGCTCGTCACACCGTTTCCTGTTTTTCAAACCCACAGTTTCCCAGGGTCCTCGATGGCGGCGACGGCGCTGGGACAAGGCAAACGGTAACTGACAACCGACGGATGTGTACCGAGAGTGAGCGTTATTTGCATTGACTCTTGGCTTGGCAAGTTTGCTTTGCTGCTGCGGTCGCCGCAGGGTGTCGCGGAAAATGGCACCCTCTCGACCAAAGTATCGTTTACTCCCCGGTGTCTTCGCTTGGTAGAAGACTCTGGCGATATTTTTCGACGCGGCCCCTATCGAGGAAGATGCACTCGAAGCGCTCATCACGAGGTGTGGACATGGCAATGAGAGGAAGTGCATTGTGGTACTGGCTTCCCGATGCAAAAGTGAAAGCAATTTCAGAAGATTGAAGTAGGCTTTGGGAAATTAAACGATTTTCAAGATGCTCATTGAATAAATGTCGTTGATAATAACTATATTTCAAATGCCATTCATACTACATAATAGAAAATAACACTTTTCAATACAGTTTAAAAAAAATGTGAATTAAAATCTGAATTTCACATTTTAAAATTAAAAATTGGATTGATAGTTTTTATGATATCATCGATTGAAATTTTAATTCAAGGCGATATTTCAGATACCCTTAAATTTGTTGACGTTTTTGATTCGACAGAACAGTAATATAAAAAAATGTAAAGGATTTCCTTAGATATTACATTATTGTTTTTTCAAAATCGGATCGGAAAATCGGATTTTTTCCAGAAGAATTTTCGATTCTTTCCAAAAATCAATATTTTTTAAAAAAATAATAATAATGTATAACAAAAATCAAAGAGTGTTTTTGTAATAAAAACTGAGTTAAAAAAAACCAAAACAAAAGTGTACTCTTTTTTCTGTATAGTGCATTCATAACCTATAACTTTGCCGAAGACACCTATTTGATCATAAAACAACTTTTCAAGATACAGATTTTTGAATATTTGCCTCAAATGTGTATGGAAAAATCAAAGATGCAAAATGATTTATTCGGACTTACGGAATCAAAAAACAGAATTTCATTAAAAAAGAAAATAATAAAAGAAGAACTCTACAAATTTAAGACAATTTATGGGCTTTGGCTGTGTTTTTGACAAAAAATATTTTTCATGAAAATGTATGCATGCAGTTAGAGGGTGACGATTCTCGAGATTTTGAATTTCCCGGGAATCGAGAGTTGAGTTTTGCCATTTCCCGGGAATTCCCGGGACCCGGGATTTTTTTTTAACTAGCCAATAGTGTCAATAGCTTGGTAAAATAAAGTTTTTTTTTCTAATGAATTCAGATACAATTAACTCATACTAATCCAATGAAACGTAAATTTAAGTGACCTCATTATTTTCAGGAAATATTTGTACATTTTGATTTTCTCCCTCAATCTGCAAATACAAAATAGTTTCTTGAGCCTTTTTGGGAATCGAAGTTGCAGTTTAAAATGTAGTTCATTCGCACTGAGTGATTTTTCAGAAGTTACACAAACTTGTTGTTGAACTTGTTATTAGATTTTTTGAAAGTAAAAAAATAACTGATATATAATTTTCCGTTTATGCCATATGGAACTTTTGCAATATGATGAATAACAACTCAAAACAAATACTTTAAGTTGATTTTTTCCTTATTAACACCTAAACTCCTAAGCTCGACAAAAAGGGGGAATTTCCATACAAATTCCCCCTTTTTCTCGAGCTTGGGAGTTTAGGTGTTAAGGTCAACTGTTAATGTTCACAATTAGCGGACACTTACTTTACAAAGAATGCCTGATTTTATCCCCAAAATATAATTTAATATGCAAAACACAAAACGACTTATTGATATTAAAAAAGGAAATTACCTGGATACAGCAAAATTGACTTACTTAGAATTTAAAAAAAACTAGATTATGAGTATTGCTATGCTCGAGAGAAGATATGGAAATTAAACTTATCTTGTAAAGGCTTTTTCCTCTTAGAAATAATAAATATTTCATTTCTGGTGTGTAACTGCTAAAAATGCTTCAAGTTTAATTTTTGGGTCCATATTTTTTAGTTACTCTCAACTATAGTTATTGTAATTTTTGAAAAGTTAAAATTTACACTTCTAGAATAAGAAGATTAGAGAAGCATTGGTTTATTCAAACTTGAAAATCGAACATTGAAAATCCAATGTTCTAAACAATTTCGAATTTAAAAAAATCTGATTAGTTTATTGATTTTGGTTCGATATTAATAAGAATAAAATTTCCCGGGAGTCTCGACCAAATTTCCCGGGAATCGAGAGGTCCAAAAATGGCCGATTTCCCGGGAAATTTTTCCCGGGAATTCCCGCTCGTCACCCTCTACATGCAGTAATTTGTGTATTGTCCAAGACTATGCATATACGCATTTTTTTCACAATTTCAATGATAATGGTATCATTCTAAAGTAGAAAATGCGTAAAACAGCTAATAAAAATGAAAAGTGGCTGTGAAATCTTGAAAAAAAAAAAAAAAACAAAAAGGCAAAAAGTAATTATATTTTAATAATATGTTGCTTTGGTATTGAACAATGCAAAATGATGTTTGCATTTTCGCTTTATCAGAATTTTTTCTTCATTTGAAACCCTTATTGCGAATTATGAAAATTTGAGTATTTTCGCAAAAAATACGGTATTTTATAAATATTTAATAAGTTTACAAAAAAGACTCTTACAAAGTGAAAATGTATTCTAAATTTCACTTCGTTTGATACCCATGTTGCCAATTAGTCTATTATTGTCCAAAAGGTTATCGACGATTGAATTATTGAAATAACGATAACCATTTGCTTTATCGTTAGATGCTAATATTATCGTCGATAATTTTATTGATTAACAACGTTGGTATTTCACTTTGCAAAAGGCTTAAAAAAATAATATGCTTAAATTATAGAAATGATTTGTCATTTCACTAGATTTTTTCAGGATCAAAATGAAACATGACAAAAAAAAAGCTTCGACAACAGTATTCCTCGGGGCCCTAATGAATCCCTTCACTTATCACAAGCAAATCCCACTCTCCGGTGATGCTGATGCTGCAAAATGTGCTCTTTTATGCGACGGTTACTGTCGATTTACGGCAGCAAAAAAAAAATCCGCGAACGATAATGAATGCACACTGAAAGCTCTCCCGCTCAACATAACTCCCAAGGATTCAGCTAGAAGTGATCGCCCACAAAAGACGCTACAACGCTGTGGTAGATTAAGCGCTGCCATTAAAACTTTTACTTGATAGTATTTTTATGTTTTTTTTTTTTCATTTCTCTAGCCCCTCTTGATGAGGCAGAGTTATGTTGTGTCGTTTTTCGCTGGTTTCACAAAGTTTTGTTTTTGTTTTGTTATCGTGTGACCCTAATGGCACTCCTTGCAGCGCAAAACGTTTGTCACTTGTGTTTCTGAAGAGCGCTTCTTCCTTTTCTGGGGGCATGGGTTTAACACGAGGTGCTTGATCAAAGCGCTGGGCTCCTGCGTTGCATAATCATGTACCTGATAGCAGCAGAGTGGGACCCATCATCGCAGTTTGCCATGGGTTCACAGGTGACACTCTCACGCGCGCCACTAACGAAGGAAAGGTGCAAAAAAAGAGGTGGCGCGCATCAGCAGAGTAGGCCTTGCCGGGTTGGGATGGGAGGTGGTGATTCGATTTGTAAACAACCATCTCCAATGGATCGTGACGCGAAGCCTGCTGAGGTAATCGATTGAACTGCGGAAATGGGATTCAATTAATAATACTGTGAGCTGATATGTTTGCGTGATGTAAGCGGGATTAATGTGCAGCGGCAACATGTTGTGATGCAGCGAAGTGCACTCTGAAGTGGTCACTTCAGGGGAGTGTCCAAAGTGTGTTGTTTTAGCAATAGTGTCGGTGTAAAACGTTTCTGTTGACATTTCGAAAATGTGAACAAACGTTCATTAATTTGGGAACCAAGAACTAACTTCGATGAAAAATCAGTTTTGTAAAAAAGTAAATGCGAAACTTTCTTTATTACACAAAAAAAAAAAAACAAAAATGTTTGGTTGCTACCTTAGTCCATTCGCGCTGCTAATCGGATCAATCCATCCAATAGTGCGAGCGCGTCAAAGGTTCCATCGTTAGCCGTTCCAGTTGACTTTGTTTTGCTTCCCGAATTGGTGCGTGGTGGATGCGCCATCAACAACGCTTACATAATCCTTCGTCAATCCGATTACCGCATCAGCGTCGATGAAGAGCCCGACCCTGGCGGGCACCACTCTTACTCTTATCGAGCTTATTTGAATGCAGAAAAAAAAGAAAAACATTCACTTCTTTTCGCATGATTACTACGAGCGGGCAAATTTCCTCCACATCGAGCAGATTTGCATGGAAAAGGCACTAGCAATTAGTCATAATCCTGCACCAGTTCCAGCACTGGCGGTGCAGCTCTGAGTCAAAAATTAATTGCTCTCTGTATTATTTAAACATTTACAACAATATTCAAATTACCAGCGATGCCAAAAGGGAACCATAATTACCAGGTGCACCAAAATCCCACGCTTTCAAACCACCTGGAGCATCATCCTAGCAGGCGAAGGTGGTGGTGGCGGTGGAAAAACCGACCGTCATAATCCAAATTGGGATTCCGCCCCCACTGCAGACTACTAGATGAGCCTCGCGCCAAAAATTCTGTTTTCCAACGCGCGAACGCTCTCTCGCTGTACGTTTCCCTTTCATTTAATTAATTTTTTGCCTCGCAGTTGTGTAATTTAATTGAATGTACCTGGAAGCTGGTGTTCTGCCATTTCTGTCTTCGCATATATCTGACTCACATCCGGTGTTCCGAGAATCTACATCCCTATAGCAGCATCACTGAAGGCAGCCTCCAGCAGTTGTTGGATTACATCGAACACGGGAAGTGCTTTTTCATTCTCCGTGTAGCTCGCACTAGCTCATGTTGAGTACTCTTGAGCTTTTTATGGTCCATATGGTGTACGACGGCGAGGACATGGGTTTAATCAAACAGGAACTTTTTATCGTTTGTTAGATGGTTGGATGCCATCATGATTCGCCCCATGTTTTATGCAAACTGTTTGCGTCTCAAAACATTGAGGGTTTCAAATTGAATTGAAGTTTTTCTGTAAGTCAATATCATTTCATTAGGTTAACTCCCGGTGGAGAATTGTAGAGGCTTCCTAGATCGTGTTATGTTTCGTAAATATGTGTTTTTTTTTCCTAAAAAACTCATGTGAATAATTCTCTACGTTTTTGCAAACCAAAAATATCCTGTTTTTATGTAGGTTTTCCAAATGTTCTATGATTACTGTGAATGGTGAATATAGCGTTTTTCGCTTTCCAGTGAGAATTTTGGCTCAACCTTGAGCTCGAATTCTCACTAGGTTGAGTTATTTTGGTTTTAGGGTAACGACATGTAATTCCATTAGGAACCTATTGTTGGCATGTCAGCTTTTTAAAGTAAAATTAATGCTAAGTTTGTCTCAAAAGTTTGGCTAATTAAGTATTCTTATAGTGGAAACCGAACCGAACCTGACAAACATATAAGAATTTCCCACATATTTGAATTTCTTTTTAACAATAACGTTTTTTTTTCTTTTTTCATTGCAGGTATACTTGTGATTTTTGTAATAAATTTGGACACATATAATAGGACATAATCCAATCCAGGAGTAAGTTTTTGATTTTTTCACTGAGGAAAGGTTATTAAATTACACGAAAAAAATATTTTTAAATTAATACTCTTTGACCCTCTTTCGCGTATATACACAGTAAAAAAATCCATGGTAATATTAAATCTGGGAAGGGGTACGCCTTTTATGTCAAAAAAAGGTGTAATTTAATCTCTGAAAATATGTAATTTTACCACTTTTCTGGTGTAATGTCACTTTTTCAGTTTAAATTGAGGTAACATTACATCATAAAAGTGGTAATATTAAACCTTCCAAAATTACAGCTTCCAAATATATTTATTCTACTGTGTACATAGTAAAAAGCTGTGTAAATTTGAAAGGTGTGATTTTTGAAGGTTGAATATTACCTCATTTATGATGTAATTTTACCTCAATTTATAATGAAAAAGTGTCATTACAAACAGCAAAAAAATGTGTAAATTTGGAAGGTGTAATTTTAGAAAGTTAAATATTACCTCTTTTATGATGTAATTAAAGATGTACCCCTTTCCAGATGTTTTATTACCATGATTTTCAACTCTGTACATATCAACTCAAAATCTAAAAAAACGAATGTTGTGTGTTTGTTTAAAAAGCAGAGTTACATAAACGTGCCTAATTTTTAGTCTCCATTCATTATACATAAAAAATGCAGCTATTTTAAAATAATGTTTAAGTTTATTTTAATTGCACTTGCATTGCATTGATCTATCAATAGGTTTAATAAAATCGGTCTTGATTTACATTCAAGGAAAAAAAGCAGTATGAGTTTAAACATAAAATTAAAATTTATAACCATCTTGAAAAATAGTGGAAATATACTCATTTTCATCACAATAATATTTGGACTTGTTCTCTTCACTTTCGATGTTTGCAGCACAACAATTTTCGAGTTTTTTTTTAAAGGTCATTTAAACAAAATTTTCAATTTATTCCACCTTAAGTCAGAGCTATTTAATATTACCCAAAAAGCAAAAAAGTGATAATTTTGTGTATAGAACCTTTAAAAAAGCTCTAGATTTTCATAAATATCAACATAGAGATTTGCTTGCTCACTTTTATTTAAGCTTTTTATTACTTTTAAATACAGCTAGGACATCGGTATATGAGAGGATAAAGAGCATGGTTCGGTAGTAAAATGGCACTGCGGACGGACGGAGAGTATAAATCCCGAAATTACCGAGAATACTTTACTCGTGGGTTGAAGAAAGTTCGTAAGCGAAAAAGACATAGTTTTATAAAAAAGACATACACGGAGAAAAAAGTGTTTCCAAAATCGTGAACAAGCGTTCATGGAAATGGGAACCACGAACACAGTGTTCAAATCCCATGGTACGTTTTTGGAAATCTCCGTGTACAAAATAAAAAAATCGAGGGAAACATTGTAAAAATTTTGAGAATTACACGTGTGTGAGAATTCATTTTACTTTGCATGCGCTCCAAGAACGTCCCAGTAGGCTCTGAAACATCCAACTACATCTCATCCTAGCATCGGCTTCTTGTCTAATTCATGGTGGAAAGCAGAAAACAAAAAAACGTAGCAAGCTGGATATGTTGTGCTCGTCTACTCCGAAAAGGTGCACATAAAACGGTAACACTTCTCTCGAGACTCATCCTCGGCAGAGCCTTCCTCGATAGCGTAGCCTTTTGCCACCACCACCACTTCATCAAGCAACTGAGTTGAAAACAAACAAACACTCTAAAA
This sequence comes from Culex quinquefasciatus, assembly GCF_015732765.1. Taxonomy (NCBI): domain Eukaryota; kingdom Metazoa; phylum Arthropoda; class Insecta; order Diptera; family Culicidae; genus Culex; species Culex quinquefasciatus. Next base: position 717,380 of record NC_051862.1, read on the forward strand.
AAAAGGAGGGTGGACTCAGACAAGCTGAACGTATGAATTTGCCTAATTGAAAACTATCCACTTTAGGCGGCGGTGGTGCCTTTTGCATTATTCCACTTAACGACGCTGATATGCGTGAAAATGAACGAAACAAATAAACGTTAAGTAATCCGCCACTGAATTGAACGAGCAGCAGCAGCACTACTGCCAGAGGGGAAGTAACAAAGAAGGATAGAGGAAGTTCAAGTTATGAAAAAAGTAAAACTCAGCCGAGATAACAAAACAAGGCAAAACAAAAAATGAATAAGAGAAAAACTTGTACCCCTCCCACCTGCGTCACAGCCCACCACTAAATCCCAGCAGGCGACACGGTGACTAAAGTGAGGAGCTTTTGCAAAGTTGCCATGGTTTTCCTCTCTTTCAGGATGAGGAGCAGCGCCGGAGTGCGGAGAAGAGAGTGAAAGCCAAAACAACAAAATAATAAATGGAAGCCATGTGCAGCTTGATCATCTCTCAGGGGCTTACACACTGTTTTTGTATGTGTGTCTGTGTGTGTGTGAGTGCCAGCGAGATTAAACGCATCACCAGTTGAGTGAAATTATTACGATAAGAAGGATCGCTGCTGGAAGGTGGGGTGGGGTGGGAAAGGAAAACTTATGACAGGGAAAAATATGGAACAAATTTTATGTTGAGATGTGATTTCTCCACGCTCGAGTTGGTCGTACCGCACGTCAAGTTTGCACAGAAGATTATTAATCACTTTGGCTCGGAAGCTCGGGAGCACGGAGTGCACGGAGATTAATTAAAACCGTGTCACGACGGATGGACGGACGGACGGGCGGAAACGGCGGAATTTACGGATGATTGAGATGCATTTTTAATTTAAATGTTAAAGCGCGGGTTTAATAATGTGGTTTTCATTTTTGATGCGGACATCGTCGATTTACGGCGCGCGCGCTGGTGAGCCAATGTGGAGAAGAAGATCAAGGCAGGCAAACAGGTCACAGATTAATTTACATTTGATTACTTTTTTATAAAATTTTATGCAATTGATACAGGGAAGATTCTTGAAAACGAGCCTTCCATATGTTTTTTAAGCATTAGAGAAATTCTCTTTGTTAACAAAACAGATGTTGTACGGCATCAACTTTGTCAAGCATATTGACAAAGTTAATACGTAAAACCTCAAAAATATATCTTATCCGTTATTGTTGTGGGCCGAAAAGTAATTAATAGAGATTTTTTGTTATAAAATACATAATAACAGGTCGGCAAAAAAGTTACAAAAAAAAAATCTAAATAAGATAAATCCCTGCCACTTGAAATTTTTTCAAAGCATTCGCATCATTGCATTGATACTTTCATTCATGTATCCATAACATTTTGGCAGCTGTAAAGTTATGGTATGTAAATATTCTAGAATCTGTATCTAGGATATGGATATTCTTATCAATTTGATGTCTTCAGCAATGTTGTACGTTATAATGAGAATAACAATAACACTTTGAAACAATTAACCCATTTTAAAAATTGTTTTATTTGCCCAAATAATTGAAATCATAGAAAGAAAACAACAGCACTAAACATTATTTAAAAAAAAATTACAATGTTTTTGTCAAGCATTCTTAAAGAGCAATTCTCTAAATATTGAGCGTTTTTTTGTCAAATTTTAATTTCTGTTTTTTTAATCTGGCTGAAAAAATCTATTTTTGAAGAAAAAGCTACAATTTGGATGAGGACAACCCAAAAAAAAAATAAAATGATAAGGGTACATACTGATTTATGCAATAATGTTTTGTCACTAAAAATTGAACGCTTTTTATTTATTAATTTTTTTGGACATAAATGCCATCTTTTCCGAAATGTCCTTAAAAGGTAAAATAATCTTTTTTATTAGAAAAACCTTTTTGGGCGTTTTTCTGTTTTCAAGTTTTTCATTTTTTTAGAATGCGGAATTTCCTACATTTGCCTTTTCAACTTTGTTGATACGTCCTGTGGTTGCTCAAGTATGGCCATGCAATGATAAATTAAGGGAAAATTAGATTTTTTGATGTTGCCCATTTAGCCCTCTTTTTTGATCACCGATATGTCGAGAACTAATGGTTCGAATTCGAATGTAAAAAAAGCTGTAGTTTTTTTTTTTGGAAAAGGTCCTATAAGCTATTGTGTTTCTTATGTTTATAAAACGTAATCGAAAAAAAGCTTAAGCTGTTCTTTTTTTATATTTTTTCGATATTATATGATCGATAGCTACTTTTGAAAAGGCTTAAAAATGTTGTTCTTCAAAATAAAAAAAATCATAAAAAATTTTATGATCGGGTGAAAGGACTAAAACTATCATTTTTGACATTTTAAAATGTTGGGCTAGATTTTAAAATTTAGAAACATTTTTTACTGTTATTTATGTATACATTGAAAATTTGACGATTAGTTCCCGAGATAACTAGGAACTAGGAGTAATTGAGCAACACTCAGTTTTTATTTCTACAGTAGTTGTTCGGTAAATGGTATGAGAATGAAGCTGCTCGCTTACTGGCATGAACGAAAAATGCCGAGGGGACCACCAATGCATTTTATTTTCCTAATAGAATATTAAAATTAAAATTATGGATATTTGTATCCAGAGCCTACTTTACGAGTTTCCTTTAATTATTTCCTTTAATTGTCACAAAAATTTTAATTAAGTGTTTTATTTATCACTCAAGATTTATATGTCCATTGACCTATTGATAGTATTGTTGTGTTTTGGTTTTTATACGTTTGTCTGCTTATTAAGTGGGCTACAGCATAGTTATCTAGCGTCCAGTTAAAAGACAGCCCAGTTAAACGACGCTCAGTTACCGTACAAGTACTGTATTTAAGCATGGTCATATCTCAGCCACTAAAGGCCGTATCACCAAAGCAAAATGTAGGGATATTTCCAAGCTTTTCTCAAAAAATAACCTACCAACCATAACCTTAAAAAAATATTACCGACTTTAAATTGATAACGGTGCACGTAATCATCAATTGAGAAGTGAAAAATAATATCAAAAATATTTTCAACTTTTTGAGATGTTTTTTTTAAATCCCTTTTTATGATTTAAAATGGATGGATTTTTTTGCCAACTTGGATTTTTTTTAATATGGTTTATTCCCTTTAAAAATAAAAAAAAAAAATTTTTAGGGACAAAGTGTAAATTTTAAAATAAAAACTAACTAAATCCACCTATGTGGTTGATGCCTTCCTCACTTTTTACCAACAATGGATTGGACACATATTTCAGCTATTTTTTTTAGATCCAGAAAAATAAGTACACAGATATAACTTAAGTTGTCATAACTCTAGACAAGGTAGCTAGATTTTCAGTTATGTGGACTCGTTGGAAAGGTCTCTTGATTACTTAACCAACGATGGGTTGGATGATGGATTCGGACATCGTTTACATACATTTAAGTGAGATCCGGCTTCAAAAAAGTACTTAAATATCACTTAAGTGGTCATAACTCTAGACAGGTTTGCCAGATTTTCAATTATTTGGACTCGTTGGAAAGGTCTCTTGATTACCTAACCAACGATGGGTCGGATGATGGTTCCGGACATCGTTTACATGCATTTAAGTAAGATCCGGCTTCAAAAAAGTACATAAATATCACTTAAGTGGTCATAACTCGAGACAGGGTTGCCAGATCTTCGATGTTGTGGACTCGTTGGAAAGGTCTCTTGATTACCTAACCAACGATGGGTCAGACTATGGATCCGGACATCGTTTACATACATTTAAGTAAGATCCGGCTTCAAAAAGTACATAAATATCACTTAAGTGGTCCTAACTCGAGACAGGGTTGCTAGATCTTCAATTATGTGGACTCGTTGGAAAAGTCTCTAGATTACCTAACCAACGATGGGTCGGATGATGGATCCGGACATCGTTTACATACATTTAAGTGAGATCCGGCTTCAAAAAAGTACATAAATATCACTTAAGTGGTCATAACTCGAGACAGGTTTGCCAGATCTTCAATTTTGTGGACTCGTTGGAAAGGTCTCTCGATTACCTAACCAATGATGGGTCGGATGATGGATCCGGACATCGTTTACATGCATTTAAGTGAGATCCGGCTTCAAAAAATTACATAAATATCACTTAAGTGGTCATAACTCGAGACAGGGTTGCCAAATCTTCGATGTTGTGGACTCGTTGGAAAGGTCTCTTGATTACTTAACCAACGATGGGTCGGATTATGGATCCGGACATCGTTTACATACATTTAAGTAAGATCCGGCTTCAAAAAAGTACATAAATATCACTTAAGTAGTCATAACTCGAGACAGGGTTGCCAGATCTTCAATTATGTGGACTTGTTGGAAAGATCTCTAGATTACCTAACCAACGATGGGTTGGATGATGGATCCGGACATCGTTTACATGCATATAATTGAGATCCGGATATATGCGAAAACACATTTTTATACATAACTTTTGAACTACTTATCGAAACTTCAAACAATTCAATAGCGATGTATGGGACCCTAAACCAAGTCGAATGCAACTGGTTCGATTAAAATCGGTTCAGCCAGTGCTGAGAAAACTTGGCAAGATTTTTGAACACATACATACATACACACACACACACACACACACACACACACACACACACATACACATACACACACACACAGACATTTGTTCAGATTTCGATTCTGAGTCGATATGCATATATGAAGGTGGGTTTTCGAGCTTTTAATAAAAAGTTCATTTTTAGAGCAGGATTATAGCCTTACCTCAGTGAGGAAGGCAAAATAAAACGTGAATCATTTTTTTTGTTGTAGTCTTCATTCATACCTAAAACTTTGTCAAAGCCACAATCAATGAACATTTTCCTTTAAAAGATACAGTTTTTGAAATTTTGTATGGAAAACAGCCATATTTAATTGGCCTAACTATTGATGAAAAATGACCTAAAAGGTTTCAGTCAGATTAAAAAATGCAAAACACAATAATACATAATACATACAAGGTTGTTGTTGAAATATTCCGAACCGAAAAAACACAAAACAACGGCATACAGTCTGAGCAATCCGCGCCAAATTACCGGTCAATAGTGGCTGCACAGTGCAAAAGTCATGGCCAAAAAACGAAACTATTGGCACTACGCCCCCCGGGGCATGGCCTTCCTCTAACGTGGGATTTCTGCTCCAGCGCCTCTGACGAGACAGGAGAAACCGGGACCGACGTTTTACTTCACCATCCGATAGAAGCTCAGTGGATAAGGCGGGAATCGAACCCGCGTCTCATAGCATCATCGGGATCGGCAGCCGAAGCCGCTACCCCTGCGCCACGAGACCCCATGGCCAACCGGGCGTAAATCAATTGTACTCAATTCATTCACGTACGCAAACCAAAACATAGCCTACTATTTATTATTATTTATTCTACCGATCGACCTGGGATTCCACTCTCATCAATCACACATTATTACATACACGCACGGTAATTTAAACCAAGATTGAGTGGAGGAGCACAGCAAAAAAAAACCCGGCTTTAAAAATTGCTGATGTTTGCGTTTCCGTCAAATGAATGGGAAGAGAGGGCCCTCTTACTTACCAACCAACCAACCAACCGGTGGACACAGACAATGTTGCGCGCGAGGCACAAAAAGAGTTAATAATGGGGAGACCTTTAGGTCTAAAGAGTTTACATTTGGCACCACCGTTTGTTTATTATTGTTTTGGATACCCCGGTTTTTTTGTTTTCCTGCTCGTTTGGATTTATTTGTAAATTTGCCTCACGTCTACCTTCGACGTACGAACCGTGAGTCGCGAGACGGCGAAAATTTGCCATCATTATACCGATTTTTTTTTGGTAATTATATGAACAGTGAGTCTTTGCATGGGTAGTTTACATTGTACACGCTCTAGTTGTATCATTTTCGGTACTTGTAATTTGAAACTTTGTTTTGATTGAGCTGTTAACCCGCTAATTTTGTTCATTAGACGTTGTTTTCGTCTGCCGACATCAAGATCGTATTGAAGATCTGCTTGTGAGCCGAGTTGGATCTTTTCATTTTCAAATGCCACGAGTGCGATCTTCTTAATTTCTCGAATTAGATTTCCAATTCCATGACCCATACAATCGATTTAATTACTAGTTCCATTCACGGTCCGTTCTGCGCCCGGCGGCGGCGCCATTCAAAGCTCGTCTGGCCTCGTTCTTAACCGCAGTCAACCGCACTTTTCAAGTTCAAGAAATTCGAACTTAACACTGAACTCGTTCGCGAACGCGATCGAAATTCTTGCCCCGCGATTAATCATCGCGGCGAGCGAGTGAATGTGGTTCGTCGCTTGCCGTAGAACCACGTTGCGTTGAACTCTCCAAGCGATCGAAGTAGGCCCCCACTGGAGTCGATCATGTATGACGCGAGATCTTGAACCTTGTTTGGTTGGCTGGCTGGCGGGTGAAGCGGGCAAGTAGGCCTTGCCAGTGGATCGCGGCAGGCTTCCTTCTTCTTTCGAAAGTGGTTCTACTGGATCGGTCGGTAACTGTTAAACCGGTGGCGGGGGGCCTTCCCTGTCTTCGCGCGCCGCCTACTTTACGTGCAAGTATTCATCGCAGTGACCGGGTAGTGAGCGTGCAGTGTGGCAGCGCCTACTCGATTGAGAACTTGATTTGCTGTGTGCAGTTGTTGCCGCGCGTGATCACGAGACATTCTTGGCAGTTCAACAAGGTGTGACGCCGGTTTTGAGGTTATGTTTGAATATCTTCTTGGATTTCGCCTCGGACGCTGGACCAGAAATGACAGCATTTAGTCGCGTAATTGTTGTCATTTCTCATCGGCTAGCGTTCAACCTGACACAGATTATCTATGCGGCGTCAAGGCCGCACATCCGATGAAGCGGTAGCTCTCTGAGTAATTATCTTGGCACGCTCCACCACTTTGTCGTCCAAGTTGAGAAGCACAATTATGCCCATCAGCTGCACACATAGACGTAGACATAGGTACCTTCACGGGTTAGGCTGCATGTACAAGTCTGGGATAGCAGCATCCGAAGCGTTGATGATGATGACCGCGAGAGGAGCCGGATGCGCTGCGCGATTGCTTCTCTAATTTGCAATCATTCAAGCAATCCAAGCGTAAGCCGGTTTGTCCTCTTTCCACTGGTTGTAACCAATAGAGGGTCGGGGATTTCATTAGGGTCAACCGTCGATTGTGGTCGTTTGAAGAAGATGTCGCAAATATGTGTTACAGTTGAACTCAGCACGTGTTCAACTCGTTTCCAAGAACCTGCGAGTGGTTGAGCGATTTCAACCAAAACAAAAAATCGTCTTAATGACTCGAGCGTTTCCAAAATGCCATTTCCGCGTGCACTAAAGTTAACGGAAAATCGCCACTGTTTGTAATTAGCCATGCTTGCTCGGTCGCATCTAGTTTCTTTTAGTTTTTTTTTGCGTTTTTAACCTTAAACTTTACCTATGTTAAGTGGCTCTCCGATGTCGACGTCCATTAACGAACCGTGACCACAGTAAGCACTGACCGACTGGAGATCATCGCATCGCATGCTTCGACGGGGTCTCCCGTATTTCCCCCGCACCAAAAGTGTGTGCCATTACGTGTGCCCCCAAATGAGACTGGAATTGTGCGCCACTACTTGTATGTTATTTCCAATTTACTAGACCGCAGCCGAAAAGCCGACAGCCGATTTATCTGCGTTGGACTTTTGATGAAGATTTAACCGGCTGCAATTTCACCTGTGCGGAGGCAATCAGTTTCGAAAGTTGCACTCTCCAAATGTAACAGTGGGAATTTTCAAGTTGCACTCATCGAAAACTCTCAATTACCGGCCAAATCATCATTACGCAATCATTTCGAGAACCCTTCTCCAACGTACAGTTACAAGACCTTCTCGAAAAGCCACTGACGCTGCGTGTTCTTGAGCTGGGTAAATTCGAACGTTCGCTAATTGAGGAAAATTTCGGCGTACTTCGAGGAACGCGTTCACATCAAAGCAAGCCGTGGTGGTGGGGACGGCGTGCTGTGGGCAATGTTGGAAATGTTAGTCCATTTTCATCGCTGCGGATTTCATGGCCAGCCTTGTTTTTTTAGCTTCCGACAAAAATCGGACAATCAGCGAAAATGGCGCGCGCTCGACAAACGTTACAGCTAACGACTTAATTTTTGTGCGTTGCCCGAGGGAGGGAAGAGATGGCGAGATTGGATCAGAAATGTTCTTCAAATGTTGTAGCTTTAAGTTTGTGAAAGATTAAGTAGGGGAAGGTGGGGCAAGACGACCATATGGGGCAAGAGGAACAATCGCTCGTACGGCCGTAATTTTTACAATTTTGATTATTTCCAGTATGAGGAATTGTTGCTAGCAATGCAATTAGCTGATTCTACAACCACATAACCGCCAAAACGACGTAAACGCCACGGGGCATGAGATTGAATGAAGTTTTTTTCAAAACCTTTGTTTTCTTATAATATTGGAAAGTACAAAATAAGGCTTAGGGTTCGATTTAAGGCTCATTTTATCAAAATGCTATTTTTCCTAGATCAGTAGTGTCCCTACCAATGACTTGCACCTATTATAAAGTATGATTTAACTTTTGGCTATTTTTGTTGAGAGCTTTTAAAAAACCTTGTCCAGGTGGGGCAAGTGTACCATATGGATTTTTATCATGGAAAAAATACGAATTGCTGCAACATCATATTTTATTGGGAAATAAATACATTAAAGTACTTAAAAATTGATAAACAATTGATAAAAAAATTCCGTACAAAATATAGTGATATTATGAAAATTTCCTTTTTTTCATCTAAGTAATAATTTGTTTTTGTATAAACGATCAATTTTTTAGTAAAATATTATTAATTAATCTAAAAATTAAAGAAACGTTTCAAATACATTCTAATCTGATGTACCTAAATGCTAACAGTTCAATGGTTAGCAAATTAACATGTTATTTCATGCATTGTTCCTCTTGCCCCAACGGGTTGTTCGTCTTGCCCCGCTAGTTGAGAAGAACGTACGGAAAATCATTTTTTTTAAATCAATTTTTTACATTAAAGAACAGGATTTTTTAAAAACTTCTTCTATCAAAGTCTTAGTCAAGACCTGGAATAAGATGATTATAAAAAAATCCGACAGATTTTTAACGTTTTTGATGGGTTATAACGAGCATTTCCTTAGCTTGTTACACTTGCCCCACTTTCCCCTAAATTAACTTTTTTCTCATTCTTAGAGAACAGCCAAAATTGGTCAAGATTTTCACTGTTCTTCAATCTAATCAAAAACATCTACAGTTTTAAGAACTTTTTACTTACTTATTGATTTCAGTCTGTTCTCATAGTTAAAGTGAAAATTGATTTTTTTTTCAAAGGTAGTTGACTGTAAATGGTGTAGAAATTAAACATTGTTAATTTTATTGTATTTGCCTGTTTTACAAAGTTTTTGGTGAATCTGGTATTTTACTAGTCTTAAAAGTATCATCTCACTCTCAGCAAAGTTGAAGGTTTAAAATGCGCTTGTGATGCGTCCGATTACCATCTTAATTACAAATGTGAGCGGTGGAAGGTGAGCAAGAAAACAGGTTTTCGTTTCTTGCCTTCTCGAGTTGGGGACGGAATTTTAGCACCAACACGTGCTCTTTAATCTTTTGCCATTCTCAACTCTTTGAGACGATTCGCCTGCTGCTGAATATTCAAATTTACACAATTAAAACCGCAAATTGTAGCAGAAAACTTTCGCCGCAGTTTGGGAAACTCTGATTTAGATTTTCTTGTTCCCCTTCTGTTTGCAAAGTTTTCAGTCAGCAAAAAATCAAAATCGCTAAATGCTGCTCACTCAATCGGAAGCTCATTCGTTCTGCTCAACAAATTACTGTTTAGTTGAACACTTGGCGTATTCAAATGAAAGGAAGCTCCACCATATGGCACTACTGCTGCTACCAGTTCCGAGAGTATTCTTGTTTTTAATTCCTGGGTCCAACTTTTTCGCTCTTTCTCATTCCAATTCACAAGGGGTTTGGTAAAACTTTTCGACAGGCACAGATTTGCTGATTTGCTTGGGCAGAACGAAGCGAAATTGCCTCTATTTGCATATTATCGATTTTTGAAGGGCTTTTCCCGTGTGACACCTGCACGCCGCCGCCGGCTTGGGAGGCATAAATTACCAATTTGCATCGTTTGGAAAAAGTTTAGATGAAAAAAAGTGTGGTGTCTAAATTGCATATCAGATTAGTTTTCCGCCGTGGGCGTTAAATCAACTATTTGGGATTAATTTTATCTGGATTTATTGAGGTCATCTGGGCAACAACGCACTTTTCAAATTGAAATTGAATTTAAATTTCGTTTAGCACAAAACTACACAATCACCAACCAAAATTCTAACCCGTTTGCAGTAAAAAAGCAATTTTCACACTTTTCATCCCTCCTTCTTGCGCATCAACTCCAGGCTGGAAATCGTTTTTCCTTTGTTGATTAGCATCTTCATCCACTTGGATACAATATCAATTTTTTCCAGCCAAACAACCTATTTCGTAACGGTCCTTTTAAATCTAAGAAGGCTGGGCGCTCGAGATTTTCCCGCCAGGGCACTGTACTGCGCTTTTCAAGCGATTTCCGGCGCATGGCTTGCTTCTGATTTACTTTTTTCGGATCGATTTGGAAGAATGCTAGTGAAAAAAAAAAACGATCCACAAATTATTCATGCGCCAACCGGCTTCGTGTGTACCAGCCCGTGCAAACAAAATAAAAACAACCAAATTGTCGAACAGAACAGAAAAAAAGTGAAACAGTACAGTGAAAGGCCATTGGCTGGCTGGCGGTGGCGGTACAAAATGTACCGAAATTTCGTTCCACGTGGTCACAGCCATCAGCGCGGTTACACGGCGTTTTTCCCTCCTCGCGGTCGATAAACACTAATGTATGTGAATTGACCACTGCCGCCGTCACCGTGAGGCCCTTTTTGTACCGGTGGCGGTTAATCGGTTTGGGAATTTTTTCGACATGTACCGCGTTGGGAAACATCATTGGAATTTTCGGGGCTATTAGAACTGTTTTTTGAATGTTTGGGCGCTGGCGATGAGTCCTCTGTAGAGCGTCCAATGTTCCGTCTTGAATTGTTTTCCGGATTCCGGAATAGTCAATAATTTTCCGGGAGCTCTGATGTGATTTGACACTTCGAACACGGAAAAAACTTTCTTGCTGAAATTATGGAATTCATTTCATGAGTATGTTAATAATTTATTCCAAGATTTCGTAATACTTCCGACATTTTAATTAATTCCATTCAAGAATTCGTGAATCACAATGCATGAAAGAAAACGCTTCATTACACAACTCGACAATTTTGAAGTTGATGACGTTTCAGTTTCGTGAAGGCATGATAGATTTGGGCTCCCTTAACGCGCTCCAATTGACAGAATTGAAGTTAAGTAAATTTCCTGTGAAAGAATAAAGTTGTAATTTCAGAGACATTTGAAGATTTTTATTCATTAAAACCAGACGTGCATATGCCTTAACAACTCTTCTTAACGGCTTTCAAGATACACAGTAAAAAAACATGGTAATAATACATGGGAATGAGCACATTTGTTATGTCAGAAAAAAGTGTAATTTCATCTCTGAAAATGTGTAATTTTACCTCTTTTTCTTTGTAATTTTTTCAGTCAAAATTGAGGTGATATTATATCATAAATGGAATCATATCCTTTCAATTTTTCAGATTCCAAATTCACTCATTATGTTGCTGTGTGGCAAGTTCTTGAATAGTCAAGTCACGCTTGCTGTCCGTAAAACTTGATTTAAATCATTGGTAAATCATTGATATATCGAATAATCAATTTTAGCTATGTTTGGTTTTTGGATTTTCACGAAAAAACTAAATATATTTTATCAGCGATGAGATTTTTCTAGGTTTAGCGATTTTTTACGCTAACAAATCGACTTCGGCCAGAGCCTAAGTGAATTTCCACGCTGAAAATATCCAGTTTTCTGGAGGAACAACAAGAGAAAAATTAAATTTTGTTGCTGATTCTGCTACTAAGAGAAAACTAAAACATAAATGGACGATTTTTATGAGGAAAATAACAAGTGTAAAATTAGGTAAATTTTGATGCTGTAATTTTGTACGGTTGAATATTACCTTTACTGTGTTGTAATTTTACCTCAATTCAGACTGTTAAAATTACACATTTTCAGAGGTAAAATTACACATTTTTCTGCCACAAAAGATTTACTCCTTCCCAGATGTAATATTACCATGTTTATATTACAAAGCTCAAGTAATTCAAACTGAAATAAATCAAGTTTGAATAAAAAGGTAGTCAAATTGTTAATACACCAAATTTACTTTTTATTTAAATATTTTTGTACACTTCAATTAACAATTCAAAGTTATTGAATGTTGTAACAATTTTGTCTAAATGTTCGTTTTCCTTTAAAATCTTACAGTTCAAAAAGTAAATATTTAATTTAAAACTAATTAAATTTGCAATCAAAATCTGTGTGGATTAAATGTTACTGAATTTGTAATGTTTTTGCATTGATCTCTGAAAATCCCTGAAATTTGCGAAAATTGCGGAATGTTACGAATTTCGCAATGTCTGCCAAATCGTGAAAATTCACAACCATGGCATGCTATGCCACTGTGGTCAGCTGCCGAAAATTGCACTCTTTTATTTATAGGCGTTCAGCGGTCGTGTTTTCCCGCGGCTTCCGTTAGTGGTCGCGCCACATCCAAGTGGGAGCCGTTTTTCGTTACCGCCATGTTTATTTTTTTCTAGCCGTTTGTTTTTTGTCACACCCGGCAACCGGAAAGCTGCTGCTGCACTCAATATGGCGTCAACGATGGCAGCACTGTGCATCCTAGCGGCAGCCTGGGTGGTATTAAAGTTGATCTTCTGCATGAATGCGCCAATGGCACTTTTGGGGGTCGGACTGTGGGTGGACATTAACGCGGTGTGGTTACAGAGGGGGTGGTCACTACAGCAACAAAGGTCTCCCCGGATGGCCGTTGGTCCGGGCTAAAGTAATATTTATGGGTTGCGATTCCTGGCTGGGTTGGTTGGTTGGTTTTTTTGGTGGCCAAGCTTTCAGCAGGATTGCGCACCAGAAGCAGTCGCACAATGGATATTTATGGCATTTTAGTCCGGGCTCAAAGTGAAATTGTGACACCAGTGAATAAATGCTACGTCGCAAAGTCAAACCAAGAATATCTGGGGAGAGTTCTTTTCAAAACAACATTTACCAAACGTGAACATTATTCTAAGCACACAGCAGGCGTTGACCAAAATGAAGTCGCTAAACACCGAAAAAGATCAAGATAATCTCTCCCAGAAAAAAATATGGTCATAGCGCGCAACCCAAAACAGGTTGGTCGCCACGTAATTTGTGTCATGTTTTCCCGGGTCTTTCGCAGTCTCATCCCTCTTACTTAATAGCAATAAAAAATCATAATGAGCCATTTGTCAGGCCTAAGTGAAAGCCATTTGATTATCGCACCGCAGCGCAAGTGCTGAACAACTTAGCTGACGTTCATCGTGGTAGGCGCGTCCCCGGTGACTGGTTGGTTGGTGGAATTGGGTGAAAGATACAATCTTTTGGGAGGAAAGACTTGAGCAAAAAGCACGGCCCACTTGTTATGCCACGGAGGTGTCAAGAAGTCATTGTTGGTGTTGTCGTAGATGTTACATGTCTTTTTGCCAAGCCTACTACTCTTCAGGAAGCCCAATTCTTACACATTGTGACGAGAAATCAACAGAAAAACATTGAAGTTATAAAAAAATACTTAGGTTTTTAAACACCCCAAAGTGCGTCCTCCGCCCAAAAAGCTCTTTATTTGTTGAGAGTAAATTTCCAAGCTCATTTTCACCGGAATAGCTTTCATTACCCTTCACACGTGTGATGTTTTCTTGTTCAACCGCCCGAGTTCGCCCTAAATCTTAACCTTTTTACGAACGCCATTTACTCAGAAGTGCCTCCTCTTTCTCTGCGTTTATTTACAGGTGTTTTTACACCGCACGACACCGGCCGCCACATCAAGACGGCGAAACACCCGAATAAAAAATCAATTAAGGTGAGTCGACGACGACGCCGCTTTCCCACAGGCGACAAGGACAGATTTTTATCTCGGCGACACTGAAGGAAATGTGAACGCCAAGAAAAAAGTGAAAATTCAATCAAAGAAATATGGTTGTTCGGGGAAAATCTAGTTTTATCTAGGGAGGGAGGGGGGTTGGTCGCGTGTGGTGACATTACTGAAGTTCCGCGCCGTCTGCAAATAGGCAAATAGAATAACTCAATTCGCGCGCGACCGCGCTCAATTCAGGCTGCAGGCTCCACTTTCCTTTCCGGTTGGGCTGGCTCTGGTCCTGTCCCTACAACTACCGTCCCCTCATCCTCAGTAACCTATGAGGTGGCGTGGCCTACTGCTTACTGGGCTTTCTAGGTTAGAAAACACTCACCGACCAACTTGGATCTGTCGTGAGCCCCAATGCCTACTGGGACGACGATGATGGTGCGGTTTTCTGTGGAAATGTTTTACGACCTTATTTGTAGTGAGCTGCTCTCTTGGCAGATGCCTGCTAAGCTGGTCCAGTTCCGAGCCGAGCAAAGCCCGGTAGCTGCGCGGTTGACCCAAGGGTGGCAGCATGCAGGAAGAAGTGGTTTTGCGATTGTCGCTTTCCCGGGCTCTCGGCAAAAAGCCGGACTCATCACTTGGTCAACCTACGACTGCTGTGGGGAGGATGTTTTGCGGAATCGGACGCCTAATTTTCTCCCTCTCTCTCTCGCTCCGTACTTTGGTAATCATTTGCGGTTGGTCACTCACTCACTCCGAGTTGAAGTGGTTCAGCTTAGGCTCAGCGACGGAGGAAAGCTATTTGTCGAAAGTGGACGACATATGTCGAGCCGGTATGACACAAATTAGTGTGACATGCTGGAGTTTACAGTCGAAGCTGTTATGAGCTTAAGTGGAAATTGTTTTGTCAATTTTCACATTTATCTTGGTGGTAGGGTTTTATGTTCTATAAAAAAAATGTTTACCAATGGTAAATGCAAAATAATAATGAATAGGGAAGTTATTCAAAAGATATGCTAGCTTATTTTTTATATGTTTATCAAGATTATTTATCAATGGAAAAGAAATTGAAAGAAACCAATCACTCTAGAATAATTAAATAAAAATTGAGTAATAGAAATTTAGGTGAACATTTTAAAGTTTTTGAATTTTTTCCAAATTACCAAAATTACCAAAATTATCAAAATTACCATAATCACCTATATTACCAATATAACCAAAACTACGAAAATTACCAAAATTACCAAAATAACAATAATTACATAAATTACCAATGTTACCAATATAACCAGTATTACCAATATTACCAATATTACCAATAATATCAAAGTTACAAAAATTACAAAAATTACAAAAATTACAAAACTAACAAAAATTACAAAAATTACAAAAATTACAAAAATTACAAAAATTACAAAAATTACAAAAATTACAAAAATTACAAAAATTACAAAAATTACAAAAATTACCAAAATTACCAAAATTACCAAAATTACCAAAATTACCAAAATTACCTAGGGCAGCGAATGACCAAGAAGGTTAAAGCTGCCAGAAATAAATAAATTAACAACAACAACCAAAATTACCAAAATTACCAAAATTACCAAAATTACCAAAATTACCAAAATTACCAAAATTACCAAAATTACCAAAATTACCAAAATTACCAAAATTACCAAAATTACCAAAATTACCAAAATTACCAAAATTACCAAAATTACCAAAATTACCAAAATTACCAAAATTACCAAAATTACCAAAATTACCAAAATTACCAAAATTGCCAAAATTACCAAAATTACCAAAATTACCAAAATTACCAAAATTACCAAAATTACCAAAATTACCAAAATTACCAAAATTACCAAAATTACCAAAATTACCAAAATTACCAAAATTACCAAAATTACCAAAATTACCAAATTACCAAAATTACCAAAATTACCAAAATTACCAAAATTACCAAAATTACCAAAATTACCAAAATTACCAAAATTACCAAAATTACCAAAATAACCAAAATAACCAAAATAACCAAAATCACCAAAACTACCAAAATTATCGAAATTACCTAAATTACCAATATTACCAATATTACCAAAACTACCAAAACTACAAAAATTACCTTAATTACCAAAACCACCCAAAATTATCAAAATTACCAAAATTACCACAATTACCACAATTACCAGAATTACCAAAATTACAAAAATTACAATAATAACAATAATTAAAAAAATTACAAAAATTACAAAAATTACAAAAATTACAAAAATTACAAAAATTACAAAAATTACAAAAATTACGAAAATTACAAAAATTACAAAAATTACAAAAATTACAAAAATTACAAAAATTACAAAAATTACAAAAATTACAAAAATTACAAAAATTACAAAAATTTCAAAAATTACAAAAAATACAAAAAATTACAAAAATTACAAAAATTACAAAAAATACAAAAATTACAAAAATTACCAATATTACCAAAACAACCAACATTACCAATATTCCCAAAAATACCAAAATTACCAAAATGACCAAAATGACTAAAATTACTAAAATAACCAAAATGACCAAAATGACCAAAATGACCAAAATGACCAAAATGACCAAAATGACCAAAATGACCAAAATGACCAAAACGATCAACATTACCAAAATTACCAAAATTACCAAAATTAACAAAATGACCAAAATGACCAAAATGACCAAAATGACCAAAATGAACAAAATGACCAAAATGACCAAAATGACCAAAATGACTAAAATGACCAAAATGACCAAAATGACCAAAATGACCAAAATGACCAAAAACACCAAAATGACCAAAATGACCAAAATGACCAAAATGACCAAAATGACTAAAATGACCAAAATGACCAAAATGACCAAAATGACCAAAATGACCAAAATGACCAAAATGACCAAAATGACCAAAATGACCAAAATGACCAAAATGACCAAAATGACCAAAATGACTCAAATGACCAAAATGACAAAATGATTAAAATGACCAAAAAGACCAAAATGACCAAAATGACCAAAATGACTAAAATGACCAAAATGACCAAAATGACCAAAATGACCAAAATGACCAAAATGACCAAAATGACCAAAATGACCAAAATGACCAAAATGACCAAAATGACCAAAATGACTCAAATGACCAAAATGACAAAATGATTAAAATGACCAAAAAGACCAAAATGACCAAAATGACCAAAATGACCAAAATGACCAAAATGACCAAAATGACCAAAATGACCAAAATGACCAAAATGACCAAAATGACCAAAATGACCAAAATGACCAAAATGACCAAAATGACAAAATGACCAAAATGACCAAAATGACCAAAATGACCAAAATGACCAAAATGACCAAAAATGACCAAAATGACCAAAATGACTAAAATGACCAAAAAGACCAAAATGACCAAAATGACCAAAATGACCAAAATTACCAAAATTACCAAAATGACCAAAATGACTGAAATGACCAAAAATAACCAAAATGACCAAAATGACCAAAATGACCAAAATGTCCAAAATGACCAAAATGACCAAAATGACCAAAATGACCAAAATGACCAAAATGACCAAAAATGACCAAAATGACCAAAATGACTAAAATGACCAAAAAGACCAAAATGACCAAAATGACCAAAATGACCAAAATTACCAAAATTACCAAAATGACCAAAATGACTGAAATGACCAAAAATAACCAAAATGACCAAAATGACCAAAATGACCAAAATGACCAAAATGACCAAAATGACCAAAATGACCAAAATGACCAAAATGACTAAAATGACCAAAAAGACCAAAATGACAAAATGACCAAAATGACCAAAATGACCATTTCAATTTAATTCGGTTTTATTTGGGAATAATCAAGATACAATGAGTTATTTTGAAGTGCATAACAGAGTTTTGGAGTTCCTTACAGCTGTGTGTTGCATCATAATCCATTTAGGAACAATTATTTCTTTAACTAAAGCACTAGCAAGAGTACGAACAAACTATAAAAAAACTTACAGAAATTGCAAAGGAAAGGGGATAGAGGAAGAGAAAGCTTATATCTAGATCACAGGTAATTTATCCATTGTAGATGTGTTTGATCATCAGTTCCCCAAGGGCCAGGAATTTTTCTGCCTTGTTCCGGCAGCTCCGAAACCGCGTCATCATCTCCCCCGCGAGAGCAAAGAACTCCGGCAGGGTGAAGAGATCTTCCCCGGTGATTTCTTGCTGGGCCGTACTGCCGCTACCGGCAGCGACCACGCTGGCGAACGAACGCCCCCAACCAGGAGGGAACGCTGAGTTTTCCGCTGGAACCGTAAGCTGTCCAGCTGCAGGAACGGCTGCGCTCGTACTTCGCTGAGGAGAGTGGGACGCTGCTGCTTTCTTCTTTCTTTCCTGCTCCTCGAGGTAGGCCTTGCGCGCGATGCATCCGCGGTAATTGCCGGTATGGTTGCCGTCACAGTTCGCGCACTTTACGCGCGGCTTGGTTTGTTCTGCCTTGTCCCCCAAGTCCGCTTTTCGTGGCAGTGCGCACGCCTCCGAGAGTTGTGACTCACCGCACTTCACGCAGCGGGGCCGGAGGTTGCAGTTCCGCGAGCCGTGGCCGAATTTCTGGCAACGGTGGCATTGCGCTACGTCCGTTTGGTTCTTGGTGTAAAACCGCCAGTTTACCCAAAAACCGTCCAACGTCTTATTCCGCCGCAGGTCTTGGATCTTGACGGTGCCGCGGTCGAAGTACAACAGGTGCAGTGTGTGTGTACCTGTTACCGTTGTCTTGCGCGAGAGCACTTTAATCTCCCGCGGTTTTATTCCGGCGTCCGAGAGGTGACCCTTCAGGTCGGAGATCGGACGGTCTTGATAACCCTGCAAGACGACCTTAACTGGGGGCTTCTCGGGGTTGAATGTGTAGAAGTTGAAGTTGCTACGCTTCAATTATTCAAACACCAGGTCGAAGCTCTTTTTATTCAGTGTGATCACTTGCACTGCCGACTTACCGATTTTCAGACAATATCCGAGGCCTTCCAGCAACTCGTCAACATCGTCCGCCAACGTGTCCAAAACAAAAATTGGAGGTGGTCTTCGTTCCGTTGGAGAAATATTCTTTTTTGGCGTCGGCACTTTTTTCCGTGCACGACCATCGTCGTCGTCGTCGTCGGTAGTGGTGCTACCGTCGGTGTTGCTGTTTTCTTCGTCATCGCTCAGCATCTGGAACTCGTTCCTGATGGGAATGTTGGCGGATGTTGATGTGCCACTGGTCGTGGCACCAGAGGTACCCGAACGGGTTCGCACTGGTGATCTTGGAACATATCCGGGGTGTAGTAACTTTTTGTCGATTCCTTCTGCGCTCACGCTCCCCTGCGCGATGGCGGCCGACACGGCGTTGGTTTGTTTACCTTTTTGCACACGGCCGGTAGACGAACTTCGCGGGTTTTTCGAGGCCGCACTCGAACTGCCACGGCCACGGCCGGCCTTTGGCATGCTGCAGGAGCAAACTCGCGGGTATTCACAATCAACTACGGCGAAAAAATCCGAAAAAACGATGGAGCACTGAGCACTAGCTGCATGCTCTCGTGCGTACACGGACACGGAGGGAGCTGACCAAAATGACTCAAATGACCAAAATGACCAATATGACTCAAATGACCAAAATGACCAAAATGACTTAAATGACCAAAATGACCAAAAATAACCAAAATGACCAAAATGACCAAAATGACCAAAATGACCAAAATGACCAAAATGACCAAAATGACCAAAATGACCAAAATGACCAAAATGACCAAAATGACCAAAATGACCAAAATGACCAAAATGACCAAAATGACCAAAATGACCAAAATGACCAAAATGACCAAAATGACCAAAATGACCAAAATGACCAAAATTACTAAAATGACCAAAAATAACCAAAATGACCAAAATGACCAAAATGACCAAAATGACCAAAATGACCAAAAAGACTCAAATGACCAAAATGACCAAAATGACCAAAATGACCAAAATGACCAAAATGACCAAAATGACTAAAATGACCAAAAATAACCAAAATGACCAAAATGACCAAAAATAACCAAAATGACCAAAATGACCAAAATGACCAAAATGACCAAAATGACCAAAATGACCAAAATGACCAAAATGACCAAAATGACCAAAATGACCAAAATGACCAAAATGACCAAAATGACCAAAATGACCAAAATGACCAAAATGACCAAAATGACCAAAATGACCAAAATGACTAAAATGACCAAAAATAACCAAAATGACCAAAATGACCAAAATGACCAAAAAGACTCAAATGACCAAAATGACCAAAATGACCAAAATGACCAAAATGACCAAAATGACCAAAATGACTAAAATGACCAAAAATAACCAAAATGACCAAAATGACCAAAAATAACCAAAATGACCAAAATGACCAAAATGACCAAAATGACCAAAATGACCAAAATGACCAAAATGACCAAAATGACAAAATGACCAAATGACAAAATGACCAAAATGACCAAAATGACCAAAATGACCAAAATGACCAAAATGACCAAAATGACAAAATGACAAAATGACCAAAATGACCAAAATGACCAAAATGACCAAAATGACCAAAATGACCAAAATGACCAAAATGACCAAAAATAACCAAAATGACCAAAATGACCAAAATGACCAAAAAGACTCAAATGACCAAAATGACCAAAATGACCAAAATGACCAAAATGACCAAAATGACCAAAATGACTAAAATGACCAAAAATAACCAAAATGACCAAAATGACCAAAATGACCAAAAAGACTCAAATGACCAAAATGACCAAAATGACCAAAATGACCAAAATAACCAAAATGACCAAAATGATTAAAATGACCAAAATGACCAAAATGACTAAAATGACCAAAATGACCAAAATGACCAAAATGACCAAAATGACCAAAAAGACTCAAATGACCAAAATGACCAAAATGACCGAAATGACCAAAATGACTAAAATGTCCAAAATGACCAAAATGACCAAAATGACCAAAATGACCAAAATGACCAAAGTGACCTCAATGACCAAAATGACCAAAATGATCAAAATGACCAAAATGACCAAAATGACCAAAATGATCAAAATGACCAAAATGACCAAAATGACCAAAATGATAAAAATGACCAAAATGACCAAAATGACCAAAATGACCAAAATGACCAAAATGACCAAAATGACCAAAATGACCAAAATGACCAAAATGACCAAAATGACCAAAATGACCAAAATGACCAAAATGACCAAAATGACCAAAATGACCAAAATGACCAAAATGATCAAAATGACCAAAATGACCAAAATGACCAAAATGATAAAATGACCAAAATGACCAAATGACCAAAATGACCAAATGACCAAAATGACCAAATGACCAAATGACCAAAATGTCCAAATGACCAAAATGACAAAATGACCAAATGACCAAAATGACCAAAATGTCCAAAATGACCAAATGACCAAAATGACCAAATGACCAAAATGATCAAAATGATCAAAATGACCAAATGACCAAAATGACCAAAATGACCAAATGACCAAATGACCAAATGATCAAAATGACCAAATGACCAAAGTGACCAAAATGACCAAAATGGCCAAAATGACCAAAATGACCAAAATGATCAAAATGACCAAAATGACCAAAATGACCAAAATGACCAAAATGATCAAAATGACCAAAATGACCAAAATGACCAAAATGACCAAAATGACCAAAAATAACCAAAATGACCAAAATGACCAAAAAGACCAAAATGACCAAAATGACCAAAATGACCAAAAAGACTCAAATGACCAAAATGACCAAAATGACCGAAATGACCAAAATGACTAAAATGTCCAAAATGACCAAAATGACCAAAATGACCAAAATGACCAAAGTGACCAAAATGACCAAAATGACCAAAATGATCAAAATGACCAAAATGACCAAAATGACCAAAATGATCAAAATGACCAAAATGACCAAAATGACCAAAATGATAAAAATGACCAAAATGACCAAAATGACCAAAATGACCAAAATGACCAAAATGACCAAAATGACCAAAATGATCAAAATGACCAAAATGACCAAAATGACCAAAATGACCAAAATGATCAAAATGACCAAAATGACCAAAATAATTAAAATGATTAAAATGATTAAAATGACCAAAATGACCAAAAATAACCAAAATTACCAAAATTACCAAAATGACCAAAATGACCAAAATGACCAAAATGACCAAAATGACCAAAATGACCAAAATGACCAAAATGACCAAAATGACCAAAATGACCAAAATGACCAAAATGACCAAAATGACCAAAATGACCAAAATGACCAAAATGACCAAAATGACCAAAATGACCAAAATGACCAAAATGACCAAAATGACCAAAATGACCAAAATGACCAAAATGACCAAAAATAACCAAAATGACCAAAATGACCAAAATGACCAAAATGACCAAAAAGACCAAAATGACCAAAAAGACTCAAATGACCAAAATGTCCAAAATGACCAAAATGACCAAAATGACCAAAATGACCAAAAAGACTCAAATGACCAAAATGACCAAAATGACCGAAATGACCAAAATGACCAAAATGTCCAAAATGACCAAAATGACCAAAGTGACCAAAATGACCAAAATGACCAAATGATCAAATGACAAAATGACCAAATGACCAAAATGATCAAAATGACCAAAATGACCAAAATGACCAAAATGATAAAAATGACCAAAATGACCAAAATGACCAAAATGACCAAAATGACCAAAATGACCAAAATGACCAAAATGACCAAAATGACCAAAATGACCAAAATGACCAAAATGACCAAAATGACCAAAAATAACCAAAATGACCAAAATGACCAAAAAGACCAAAATGACCAAAATGACCAAAATGACCAAAAAGACTCAAATGACCAAAATGACCAAAATGACCGAAATGACCAAAATGACTAAAATGTCCAAAATGACCAAAATGACCAAAATGACCAAAATGACCAAAGTGACCAAAATGACCAAAATGACCAAAATGATCAAAATGACCAAAATGACCAAAATGATCAAAATGACCAAAATGACCAAAATGACCAAAATGATAAAAATGACCAAAATGACCAAAATGACCAAAATGACCAAAATGACCAAAATGACCAAAATGACCAAAATGACCAAAATGATCAAAATGACCAAAATGACCAAAATGACCAAAATGATCAAAATGACCAAAATGACCAAAATAATTAAAATGATTAAAATGATTAAAATGACCAAAATGACCAAAAATAAACAAAATTACCAAAATGACCAAAATGACCAAAATGACCAAAATGACCAAAATGACCAAAATGACCAAAATGACCAAAATGACCAAAATGACCAAAATGACCAAAATGACCAAAATGACCAAAATGACCAAAATGACCAAAATGACCAAAATGACCAAATGACTAAATGACAAAATGACAAAATGACAAAATGACCAAAATGACAAAATGACAAAAATAACCAAAATGACCAAAATGACCAAAATGACCAAAATGACCAAAAAGACCAAAATGACCAAAAAGACTCAAATGACCAAAATGTCCAAAATGACCAAAATGACCAAAATGACCAAAATGACCAAAAAGACTCAAATGACCAAAATGACCAAAATGACCGAAATGACCAAAATGACTAAAACGTCCAAAATGACCAAAATGACCAAAGTGACCAAAATGACCAAAATGACCAAAATGATCAAAATGACCAAAATGACCAAAATGACCAAAATGATCAAAATGACCAAATGACCAAAATGACCAAATGATAAAATGACCAAATGACCAAAATGACCAAAATGACCAAAATGACCAACTGACCAAAATGACCAAAATGACCAAAATGACCAAAATGACCAAATGACCAAATGACCAAATGACCAAAATGACCAAAATGACCAAAATGACCAAATGACCAAAATGACTAAAATGACCAAAATGACCAAAATGACCAAAATGACCAAAATGACCAAAATGACCAAAATGACCAAAAATAACCAAAATGACCAAAATGACCAAAATGACCAAAATGACCAAAAAGACTCAAATGACCAAAATGTCCAAAATGACCAAAATGACCAAAATGACCAAAATGACCAAAATGACCAAAATGACCAAAATGACCAAAATGACCAAAATGATCAAAATGACCAAAATGACCAAAATGATCAAAATGACCAAAATGGTCAAAATGACCAAAATGATAAAAATGACCAAAATGACCAAAATGACCAAAATGACCAAAATGACCAAAATGACCAAAATGACCAAAATGACCAAAATGACCAAAATGACCAAAATGACCAAAATGACCAAAATGACCAAAATGACC
This sequence comes from Culex quinquefasciatus, assembly GCF_015732765.1. Taxonomy (NCBI): domain Eukaryota; kingdom Metazoa; phylum Arthropoda; class Insecta; order Diptera; family Culicidae; genus Culex; species Culex quinquefasciatus. The sequence continues at coordinate 741,853 of NC_051862.1, forward strand.
AAATGACCAAAATGACCAAATGACAAAATGACCAAAATGACAAAATGACCAAATGACCAAAATGACCAAATGACCAAATGACCAAATGACTAAAATGACCAAAATGACCAAAATGACCAAAATGACCAAAATGACCAAAAATAACCAAAATGACCAAAATGACCAAAATGACCAAAATGACCAAAAAGACCAAAATGACCAAAAAGACTCAAATGACCAAAATGTCCAAAATGACCAAAATGACCAAAATGACCAAAATGACCAAAAAGACCAAAAAGACCAAAAAGACTCAAATGACCAAAATGTCCAAAATGACCAAAATGACCAAAATGACCAAAATGACCAAAATGACCAAAATGACCAAAATGACCAAAATAACCAAAATGACCAAAATGATCCAAATGACCAAAATGACCAAAATGACCAAAATTACCAAAATGACCAAAATGATCAAAATGACCAAAATGACCAAAGTGACCAAAATGACCAAATGACCAAATGACCAAAATGACAAAATGACCAAATGACCAAAATGACCAAATGACTAAAATGACCAAAATGACCAAAATGACCAAAATGACAAAATGACCAAAATGATCAAAATGACCAAATGACCAAAATGACCAAAATGACCAAATGACCAAAATTACCAAAATTACCAAAATTACCAAAATTACCAAAATGATCCAAATGACCGACCAAATGACCAAAATGACCAAATGACCAAAATGACCAAAATGACCAAAATGACCAAAATGACCAAAATGACCAAAATGACAAAATGACCAAATGATCAAAATGACCAAAATGACAAAATGACCAAAATGACCAAATGACCAAAATTAAAATTACCAAAATTACTAAATGACAAAATGATCCAAATGACCAAAATGACCAAAATGACCAAAATGACCAAAATGACCAAATGACCAAAATGACCAAAATGACCAAAATGACCAAAATGACCAAAATGACCAAAATGACCAAAATGACCAAAATGACCAAAATGACCAAAATGACCAAAATGACCAAAATGACCAAAATGATCAAAATGACCAAAATGACCAAAATTACCAAAGTGACCAAAATGACTTAAATGACCAAAATGATCAAAATGACCAAAATGACCAAAATGACCAAAATGACCAAAATGACCAAAATGACCAAAATGACCAAAATGACCAAAATGACCAAAATGACCAAAATGACCAAAATGACAAAATGACAAAATGACCAAATGACCAAAATGACAAAATGACCAAAATGACCAAAATGACCAAATGACCAAAATGACCAAAATGACCAAAATGACCAAAATGACCAAAAAGACCAAAATGACCAAAATGACCAAAATGACCAAAATGACCAAAATGACCAAAATGACCAAAATGACCAAAATGACCAAAATGACCAAAATGACCAAAATGACCAAAAATAACCAAAATGACCAAAATGACCAAAAAGACCAAAATGACCAAAAAGACTCAAATGACCAAAATGTCCAAAATGACCAAAATGACCAAAATGACCAAAATGACCAAAATGACCAAAATGACCAAAATGATCAAAATGACCAAAATGACCAAAATGACCAAAATGACCAAAATGACCAAAATGATCAAAATGACCAAAATGACCAAAATGACCAAAATGACCAAAATGACCAAATGACAAAATGACCAAAATGACCAAAATGACCAAAATGACCAAAATGATCAAAATGACCAAAATGACCAAAATGACCAAAAAGACCAAAATGACCAAAATGACCAAAATTACCAAAATGACCAAAATGACCAAAATGACCAAAATGACCAAAATGACCAAAAATAACCAAAATGACCAAAATGACCAAAATGACCAAAATGACCAAAATGACCAAAATGACCAAAATGACCAAAATGACCAAAATTACCAAAATTACCAAAATGACCAAAATGACCAAAATGACAAAATGACCAAAATGACAAAATGACCAAATGACAAAATGACCAAAATGACCAAATGACCAAAATGACCATAGTGACCAAATGACCAAATGACCAAAATGTTCAAAATGACCAAATGACCAAAATGACCAAATGACCAAAATGACCAAAATGATCAAAATAACCAAAATGACCAAAGTGACCAAAATGACCAAAATGACCAAAGTGACCAAAATGACCAAAATGACCAAAATGACCAAAATGACCAAAATGACCAAAATGATCAAAATGACCAAAATGACCAAAATGACCAAAATGACCAAAATGACCAAATGACCAAAAATAACCAATATGACTAAAATGACCAAATGACCAAAATGACCAAAAGACCAAAATGACCAAAAGACTCAAATGACTAAAATGAACAAAATGACAAAATGACCAAAATGATCAAAATGACCAAAATGACCAAATGACCAAAATGACCAAATGACCAAAGTGACCAAAATGACCATAGTGACCAAATGACCAAATGACCAAAATGTTCAAAATGACCAAATGACCAAAATGACCAAATGACCAAAATGACCAAAATGATCAAAATAACCAAATGACCAAAGTGACTAAAATGACCAAATGACAAAATGACCATAATGACCAAATGACCAAAATGACCAAAATGACCAAATGACCAAAATGACCAAAATGACCAAATGACCAAATGACCAAAATGATCAAAATGACCAAAATGACCAAAATGACCAAAATGACCAAAATTATCAAAATGGCGCAAATGACGAATATTATCGAAATGACAAAATGACCAAAATGACAAAATGACCAAATGACCAAATGACCAAAATGACCATAATGACCAAAATGACAAAATGACCAAAATGACCAAATGACCAAAATGACCAAATGACCAAAATGACCAAATGACCAAAATGATCAAAATGACCAAAATGACCAAAATTATCAAAATGGCGCAAATGACGAATATTATCGAAATGACCAAAAAGACCAAATGACCAAAAAGACTCAAATGACCAAATGACCAAAATGACCAAATGACCAAAATGATCAAAATGACCAAAATGACCAAAATGACCAAATGACCAAATGACCAAAATTACCAAATGACCAAAATGACCAAAGTGACCAAAATGACTTAAATGACCAAAATGATCAAAATGACCAAATGACCAAATGACCAAATGATCAAAATGACCAAAGTGACCAAAATGACCAAATGACCAAATGACCAAAATGATCAAAATGACCAAAATGACCAAAGTGACAAAATGACCAAATGACCAAATGACCAAAATGACCAAAATGACCAAATGACCAAAATGACCAAAATGACAAAATGACCAAAATGACCAAAATGACCAAATGACCAAATGACAAAATGACTAAATGACCAAAATGACCAAATGACCAAATGACCAAATGACTAAAATGATCAAAATGACCAAAATGACCAAAATGACCAAAATGACCAAAATGACAAAATGACCAAAATAACCAAATGACCAAAATGACCAAAATGACTAAATGACAAAATGACCAAAATGACCAAATGACCAAATGACCAAAATGACCAAAATGACCAAATGACCAAAATGACCAAATGACCAAAATGACCAAATGACCAAAATGACCAAAATGACCAAATGACCAAAATGACTAAAATGACTAAAATAACCAAATGACCAAATGACCAAATGACCAAAAAGACTCAAATGACCAAAATGACCAAATGACCAAAATGACAAAATGACCAAAATGACCAAAATGACTAAATGACCAAAATAACCAAAATGACCAAAATGACCAAAAATAACCAAAATGACCAAAATGACCAAAATGACCAAAATGACCAAAATGACCAAAATGACCAAAATGACCAAATGACCAAATGACCAAATGACCAAAATGACCAAAATGACCAAAATGACCAAAATGACAAAATGACCAAATGACCAAAATGACCAAATGACCAAAATGACCAAAATGACCAAAATGACCAAAATGACCAAAATGACCAAAATGACCAAAATGACAAAATGACCAAAAATAACAAAATGACCAAAATGACCAAAATGACAAAAAGACTCAAATGACAAAATGACCAAAATGACCAAATGACCAAAATGACCAAATGACCAAAATGACTAAATGACCAAAATAACAAAATGACCAAATGACCAAAATGACCAAAAAGACAAATGACCAAAATGACCAAATGACCAAATGACCAAAATAACCAAATGACCAAAATGATTAAATGACAAAATGACCAAAATGACTAAAATGACCAAAATGACCAAAATGACCAAAATGACCAAAATGACCAAAAAGACTCAAATGACCAAAATGACCAAAATGACCGAAATGACCAAAATGACTAAAATGTCCAAAATGACCAAAATGACCAAAATGACCAAAATGACCAAAATGACCAAAGTGACCTCAATGACCAAAATGACCAAAATGATCAAAATGACCAAAATGACCAAAATGATCAAAATCACCAAAATGACCAAAATGACCAAAATGATAAAAATGACCAAAATGACCAAAATGACCAAAATGACCAAAATGACCAAAATGACCAAAATGACCAAAATGACCAAAATGACCAAAATGACCAAAATGACCAAAATGACCAAAATGACAAAATGACCAAATGACCAAAATGACCAAATGATCAAAATGACCAAATGACCAAAATGACCAAAATGATAAAATGACCAAAATGACCAAAATGACCAAATGACCAAAATGACCAAATGACCAAAATGACAAAATGACCAAAATGTCCAAAATGACCAAATGACCAAAATGACCAAAATGACCAAATGACCAAAATGTCCAAAATGACCAAAATGACCAAATGACCAAAATGACCAAAATGATCAAAATGACAAAATGACCAAAATGACCAAATGACCAAAATGACCAAAATGACCAAAATGATCAAAATGACCAAATGACCAAAGTGACCAAATGACCAAATGGCCAAATGACCAAATGACCAAAATGACAAAATGACCAAATGACCAAAATGACAAAATGACCAAATGATCAAATGACCAAAATGACCAAAATGACCAAAATGACCAAAATGACCAAAAATAACCAAAATGACCAAAATGACCAAAAAGACCAAAATGACCAAAATGACCAAAATGACCAAAAAGACTCAAATGACCAAAATGACCAAAATGACCGAAATGACCAAAATGACTAAAATGTCCAAAATGACCAAAATGACCAAAATGACCAAAATGACCAAAGTGACCAAATGACCAAATGACCAAAATGATCAAAATGACCAAAATGACCAAATGACCAAATGATCAAAATGACCAAAATGACCAAATGACCAAAATGATAAAAATGACCAAAATGACCAAATGACCAAATGACCAAAATGACCAAATGACCAAAATGACCAAAATGATCAAAATGACCAAATGACCAAAATGACCAAATGATCAAATGACCAAATGACCAAAATAATTAAAATGATTAAAATGATTAAATGACCAAATGACCAAAATAACCAAATTACCAAATTACCAAATGACCAAAATGACCAAATGACCAAAATGACCAAATGACCAAAATGACCAAATGACCAAATGACCAAATGACCAAAATGACTAAATGACCAAATGACCAAAATGACAAAATGACCAAAATGACCAAAATGACCAAATGACCAAAATGACCAAAATGACAAAATGACCAAATGACCAAAATGACCAAATGACCAAAATGACCAAATGACCAAAATGACCAAAATAACCAAATGACCAAAATGACCAAAATGACCAAAATGACAAAAGACCAAATGACCAAAAGACTCAAATGACCAAAATGTCCAAAATGACCAAAATGACCAAAATGACCAAATGACTAAAAAGACTCAAATGACCAAATGACCAAAATGACCGAAATGACTAAAATGACCAAATGTCCAAAATGACCAAATGACCAAAGTGACCAAATGACTAAATGACCAAATGATCAAAATGACCAAAATGACCAAATGACCAAATGATCAAATGACCAAAATGACCAAAATGACCAAAATGATAAAATGACCAAATGACTAAAATGACCAAATGACCAAAATGACCAAAATGACCAAAATGACTAAAATGACCAAATGACCAAAATGACCAAAATGACCAAATGACCAAATGACCAAAATGACCAAAATGACCAAAAATAACCAAAATGACCAAAATGACCAAAAAGACCAAAATGACCAAAATGACCAAAATGACTAAAAAGACTCAAATGACCAAAATGACCAAATGACCGAAATGACCAAAATGACACTAAAATGTCCAAATGACCAAAATGACAAAATGACCAAATGACCAAAGTGACCAAATGACCAAAATGACCAAAATGATCAAAATGACCAAATGACCAAAATGATCAAAATGACCAAATGACAAAATGACCAAAATGATAAAAATGACCAAATGACCAAATGACCAAATGACCAAAATGACCAAAATGACCAAATGACCAAAATGATCAAAATGACCAAATGACCAAAATGACGAAAATGATCAAAATGACCAAAATGACCAAAATAATTAAAATGATTAAAATGATTAAAATGACCAAATGAAAAATAAACAAAATTACCAAATGACCAAATGACCAAAATGACCAAATGACCAAAATGACCAAAATGACCAAATGACAAAATGACCAAATGACCAAATGACCAAATGACCAAAATGACAAAATGACCAAAATGACCAAAATGACTAAAATGACCAAATGACCAAAATGACCAAAATGACCAAAATGACCAAAATAACCAAAATGACCAAAATGACCAAATGACCAAAATGACCAAAAAGACAAAATGACCAAAAAGACTCAAATGACCAAAATGTCCAAAATGACCAAAATGACCAAAATGACCAAAATGACCAAAAAGACTCAAATGACCAAAATGACCAAAATGACCGAAATGACCAAAATGACTAAAACGTCCAAAATGACCAAAATGACCAAAGTGACCAAAATGACCAAAATGACCAAAATGATCAAAATGACCAAAATGACCAAAATGACCAAAATGATCAAAATGACCAAAATGACTAAAATGACCAAAATGATAAAAATGACCAAAATGACCAAAATGACCAAAATGACCAAAATGACCAAACTGACTAAATGACCAAATGACCAAAATGACAAAATGACCAAATGACCAAAATGACCAAAATGACCAAAATGACCAAAATGACCAAAATGACCAAAATGACCAAAATGACCAAATGACCAAAATGACCAAATGACCAAATGACCAAAATGACAAAATGACCAAAATGACCAAAATGACCAAATGACCAAAAATAACCAAAATGACCAAATGACCAAAATGACCAAAATGACCAAAAAGACTCAAATGACCAAATGTCCAAATGACCAAATGACCAAAATGACAAAATGACCAAATGACCAAAATGACCAAATGACTAAATGACCAAATGACCAAATGACCAAATGACCAAATGACCAAATGACCAAAATGACCAAAATGACCAAATGACCAAATGACCAAATGATCAAAATGACCAAATGACCAAAATGACCAAAATGACCAAATGACCAAATTACCAAAATGATCAAAATGACCAAAATGACCAAAATGACCAAAATGACCAAAATGACCAAAATTACCAAAATTACCAAAATTACCAAAATTACCAAAATGACCAAAATGACCAAAATGACCAAAATGACCAAAATGACCAAAATGACCAAAATGACCAAAATGACCAAAATGACCAAAATGACCAAAAAGACTCAAATGACCAAAATGACCAAAATGACCGAAATGACCAAAATGACTAAAACGTCCAAAATGACCAAAATGACCAAAGTGACCAAAATGACCAAAATGACCAAAATGATCAAAATGACCAAAATGACCAAATGACCAAAATGATCAAATGACCAAATGACTAAATGACCAAAATGATAAAAATGACCAAAATGACCAAATGACCAAAATGACCAAAATGACCAAACTGACTAAAATGACCAAATGACCAAATGACCAAAATGACCAAATGACCAAAATGACCAAATGACCAAAATGACAAAATGACCAAATGACCAAAATGACAAAATGACCAAAATGACCAAATGACCAAAATGACCAAAATGACCAAATGACCAAATGAAAAATGACCAAATGATCAAAATGAAAATGACCAAAATGACCAAATGACCAAAATGACCAAAATTGATTAAAATTAAAATTAATATAAATGAAATGACAAAATGAAAAATGACCTAATGACCAAATGACCAAAATGACCAAAATGACCAAAATGACCAAAATGACCAAATGACCAAATGACCAAATGACCAAATGACCAAAATGACCAAAATGACCAAATGACCAAATGACCAAATGACCAAAATGATCAAAATGACCAAATGACCAAAATTACCAAAGTGACCAAAATGACTTAAATGACCAAAATGATCAAAATGACCAAAATGACCAAATGACCAAAATGACCAAATGACCAAAATGACCAAAATGACCAAATGACAAAATGACCAAATGACCAAAATGACCAAAATGACCAAAATGACCAAAATGACCAAAATGACCAAATGACCAAATGACCAAATGACCAAATGATCAAAATGACCAAATGACCAAAATGACCAAAAAGACCAAATGACCAAATGACCAAATGACCAAATGACCAAAATGACCAAAATGACCAAAATGACCAAAATGACCAAATGACCAAAAATAACAAAATGACCAAAATGACCAAAATGACCAAATGACCAAATGACCAAATGACCAAAATGATCAAATGACCAAAATGACCAAAATGACCAAAATGACCAAAAATAACCAAAATGACCAAATGACCAAAAGACCAAATGACCAAAGACCAAAATGACCAAAATGACCAAAATGACCAAAATGACCAAAATGACCAAAATGACCAAAATGACTAAATGACCAAAATGATCAAAATGACCAAAATGACCAAAATGACCAAAATGACCAAAATGACCAAAATGATCAAAATGACCAAAATGACCAAAATGACCAAAATGACCAAAATGACCAAATGACCAAAATGACCAAAATGACCAAAATGACCAAAATGACCAAAATGATCAAAATGACCAAAATGACCAAAATGACCAAAAAGACCAAAATGACCAAAATGACCAAAATTACCAAAATGACCAAAATGACCAAAATGACCAAAATGACCAAAATGACCAAAAATAACCAAAATGACCAAAATGACCAAAATGACCAAAATGACCAAAATGACCGTAATCGAGCTGTCGTGGTAATCGGTCGCATTTTTAATTAAGTCCGTGTCGTTCCGCGCGCTTTTTGAAGTGTAAGCATAAACCGCGAATTCATTCATTTTTTTGTGTCGACTTAACCCTCTCAACTCGCGAAACATGCCTTGCCATATCAATAACTGCCAAATCACCGACGCATCGCACTTGATGCAGTGTTCCGGTTCGTGTGGCAGAAGTTACCATGCTGCGTGCGCTGGGACACAGAGGAACTACGAGAACGAAATAACTAATTATATGATCCCGCTGTGCCGAGACTGCCAGGGAGTTATTTCGGTTGAAGTCACAACTCGCGCCGTTCTCCTGCAACAGCAAAAGCTGACTTGCGATATCACAGCTCTGATTGATGCTAACTTTAAGGCTTGCAATGCCTTCAAGCAAATGGACAACAAAATCGAAGTTGTTCAAGATGAATATGAGGGCATTGCCACCCTCCTTGGCGAAATGCAGCAGCAACTCAACAGACTGGATAAAAAAATCGACGACTCTACATTAAACGTATGCAAAAAAGTTTCGTCAATTTTAGATGACGTAGCACCAGCGGACAACGCCAGTACGTTGGTCAAAATCGACGCACTGACCTCCGTCACTCAGCAAATTGGTGAGAGTCAGAGTATGATCGGTGAAAGACTTAAGAATATCAACACGGAGTTGATTTTTTTGTCTGGGCGTGACCCTGGTCCTGCTGTCAATGAAATCCTCGAGGAGATTAAGGCAATCTCAGCCAATCTCCCGGCTGGTACTGAGCAAACCGAGGCTCATCACGAAACTCTCGCTGATGAGTTAGCATCTAGCTCAGCTTCAGGTAGTCCCAATCTTAAAGACAATTCTGGATGGCGCACACTCGGCAATAAACGGCTATGGAAAGCTGACTGGACTGACTACGATATCCGAACAGCACGCCGAAAGGAGCAATCTAAATTGAGACGTAAAGCCAATCAGCGAAAACGGCGTCGGCAACATAGGCGCTCCAGCTACACCGGGACAGACGACCTCGATGAGATCGATTACGAGCTCGATTACAGCTTCTTTGACAACAATTTCCACTTAGAACAACGTAACGACCGGCTTCACCGCCTGTGCCACAATCAGCTTGCACAACACTTAGTAAAACAACCAGTCAACTTATTACAAAATCCACAACATTCACAATCCCAGCAACAACAACACCAACAACATAATCAACAACAACAATCCCAGCAACAACAACACCAACAGCATATCCTGCTCCAACAACAATCCCAGCAACGTCAACACCAACTCCAGCAGCATCAACATCAACAACAACATCAACAGCATAGCCAGCATCAACAACAACAGTCCCAGCAACGTCAACACCAACCCCAGCAGCATCAACATCAATCCCAACAACAGCAACAACTTCATCAACTCCAGCAACCCTATCAAAACCAACAACAGCAACATCAACAACTTCAGCAACCATCTCTACAGCAACACCAACAACAAACATTTCAACACCTACAGCAGCCGCAACAAGCCCACCCCCTCCAGCAACAACAGCAACAGCAACATCAACAACAACAACCACAACCCCATCAACAACATCATCAAAATCTACAGCAACAACTACAAGCCCAGTCCCACCAACAACAGCAACCACAACTTCATCAACAGCAACAGCCCACCCAAGCTCAGCTAATACATAGAAGCGCACAGGTATACAGTGAAACACCTAGCTGGATGTTCCGGCCAGCGCAACGTAGCTCTTTTTCGGAAACAGGAAATTTTATGAACTAATGACGCCTTCATGTGAAGCTAGCGATAATTTAATTTTGACAAGTCCAACCACTGCGTCTAATAATTTAATTGAAATTTTGACTTACTGTCAAAACTTCAATAGAATGAAAAGTGCCGCAAAAATCGACACTATTAATCAAGCTATCAGCGGATGCCTTTATACTGCTATTCTTGGCACGGAGACCAGTTGGGACGCTAGTATTTTAAGCGAAGAGGTTTTCTCTAGCAACTTTAATGTATTCAGGAATGATAGAAATCTGTTATCATCCGGGAAAAAGTCAGGAGGCGGCGTTTTAGTCGCCATTAAAGCCGATTTTGACTCAGAAAAACTTGATTCTGACGTTTTTGCACATTTTGAACACGTATGGGTCAAAGCTCAGATTGCAAAAGAGACTCACATCTTTGCATCTGTGTATTTTCCCCCGTTATCGCCACTCAGCTCATATGAAGATTTCTTCAGGAACGCTGAAAAAATTATCTCCAGTCTAGATCCCGAATCCAAAATACATTTGTATGGCGATTTTAATCTCGGTGCTGTCGACTTCATGGTTGACGCAGAAAACGAGTCTATTCTTATTCCCATCTTAGGGGAAAGTGATAGATTACAATTAATTTTTGATAAAATGTACTCTCTCGGCCTAAATCAAATTAATCATGTTAAAAATCAAAATAATCGCTTTCTTGATCTTCTTTTTACTAATATGACTGAAGACTTCTGTGTGACTGAAGCAAATAATCCACTTTGGAAAAATGAAGCTCATCACACAGCAATTGAATTTTCACTTTTCGTGCATAAGGCTAATAACAGACCAGATGGTTCAGATTACGAAGAAATTCCTGATTACAATAATGCCAATTATCCCTTAATCAAACGTAGACTATTAGAAGTTGATTGGAAAGCATTACTAGAGAAAGAAACGAACATCGAGCTAGCAGTTAACACTTTCTATAGCATTATATACGACATCCTCGATGAAAGCGTCCCAATACGAAGAAAAAGACGCACAATTGACAAACACCCGCCTTGGTTTACGAGAGAGGTTAAAAACCTTAAAATAGAAAACAAAAGCTCACAAAGCTTACAAAAGCAATAGCCAAAAACTTGATGAGTATCTACAAATATGCAGTCAGTTAGAAGTCACCATCCAATTTGAATTTGAAAAGTATCATAGAAAGGTAGAATCGGAAATCAAGAGTGATTCCAAGCAGTTTTTCAATTTTGTAAAATCAAAATTAAAAAGTAGTAATTTTCCGTCAAATATGTCTCTCGACAATAAAATTGGCAAAAACAGTGCAGAAATTTGTGAATTATTCGCAAACTTTTTGAAAGCGTATACACCTCTTTTGATGAAAACGATCGCGACCGAAGCTACTTTTCCTTTATACCCCAAGCAAATAACGAAATAACAGTCGATAGCTTATCCTTAGATGAAATTCAGGCGGCTCTTAAAGCTCTTGACAGTTCGAAAAGTACCGGACCAGATGGAATATCTCCAAAATTTGCAAAAAATGTAGCCTCTGAACTGGCTTCTCCGCTTTATTGGCTATTTAATCTATCATTAAAATCAGGAATATTCCCAAGTGCTTGGAAGAAATCATATTTAGTTCCAATTTTCAAATCTGGTAAAAATCTGACGTGAAAAACTACCGTGGAATTGCTCTTATTTCATGTATTCCCAAGCTCTTTGAGGCAATAGTTAACAACAAAATGTTTGCTCAATTAAAAGACTACATAACACAAAAACAGCATGGATTTTTCAAAGGGCGCTCAACCGCAACTAATCTTCTCTCGTTCGTAAACTACACATTGAATGAAATGGATAACAAAAACTCTGTACAGACACTCTATACTGACTTTAGCAAAGCCTTCGACAGAGTGGACATTCCTATGCTTCTTTTCAAATTGGATAAAATCGGAATTGATTCTAATCTACTTTCATGGCTTAAATCTTACTTAACAAAACGCACGCAATGTGTTAAATTTAATGGCCTCATATCTAGGCTCATCAATGTTACTTCCGGGGTACCTCAAGGCTCTCATTTAGGCCCATTACTTTTTATTCTTTACGTAAATGATGTATCCTTTATATTTAAGCATATCAACGTTTCGATTTACGCAGATGACATGAAATTGTTTATGAAAATTAAAGACGAAACTGACGCTTCAAGATTCCAGAACGAAATCAACATATTCTTTGAATGGTGCTGTCGTAGCCTTTTACAACTTAACATTAAAAAGTGTACATCGATCTTGTTCAGCAGAAAAATAAATAAGCCAAATATAAACGTAAAACTAGACAACCAGATAGTTGAAACTTGTTCAAATGTTAGAGATTTAGGAGTCATACTTGATTCTAAAATGACTTTCATCGAACATTACAACACGATGGTATTCAAAGCAACTAATATGCTCAACTTCATAAAACGATTCAGTTATAACTTTAAGGACCCCTATACATTGAAAACATTGTTCATAGCTTATGTTCGCTCTATTCTTGAATATTGTAGCGTCGTGTGGAGTCCACACATCAAAACACACGAAACCCGTATTGAATCAGTGCAAAAACAATTTTTACTATTTGCTCTTCGTAAACTAGGGTGGACAGTGTTTCCTCTTCCTTCGTATATTGCACGCTGTATGTTAATAAGCTTAGAAACACTTGTAAAGCGTCGTGAATTCGCTTCTCTCTCGTTCGTAAATGATCTTATTGCAAACCGAATTAATTCTCCAGAGTTGTTACAAACATTAAATTTCTATGAACCCACACGCGTATTGAGAGCACGTGAGCCTTTCGCATTGCATTTTCACAGAACTGACTACGCTAAACACGGGCCCATGAATAGAATGATGGAAACTTATAACAAATATAATAACATAATCGATTTCACAATGACAAAATCCACCATGAAAAAACAGTTCTACAATCAAAGATAGATGTTCCCCCCTTGTAATTAGAAACTAAGCAACGATCATGTAGTCTACGTATGTTTGACGAATAAATAAATGCAAATGCAAATGCAAATAAAATGCAAATGCAAATGCAAATGCAGACCAAAATGACCAAAATGACCAAAATGACCAAAATGACCAAAATGACCAAAATTACCAAAATTACCAAAATGACCAAAATGACCAAAATGACCAAAATGACCAAAATGACCAAAATGACCAAAATGACCAAAATGACCAAAATGACCATAGTGACCAAAATGACCAAAATGACCAAAATGTTCAAAATGACCAAAATGACCAAAATGACCAAAATGACCAAAATGACCAAAATGATCAAAATAACCAAAATGACCAAAGTGACCAAAATGACCAAAATGACCAAAATGACCAAAATGACCAAAGTGACCAAAATGACCAAAATGACCAAAATGACCAAAATGATCAAAATGACCAAAATGACCAAAATGACCAAAATGACCAAAATGACCAAAATGACCAAAAATAACCAATATGACTAAAATGACCAAAATGACCAAAATGACCAAAAAGACCAAAATGACCAAAAAGACTCAAATGACCAAAATGACCAAAATGACCAAAATGACCAAAATGATCAAAATGACCAAAATGACCAAAATGACCAAAATGACCAAAATGACCAAAGTGACCAAAATGACCATAGTGACCAAAATGACCAAAATGACCAAAATGTTCAAAATGACCAAAATGACCAAAATGACCAAAATGACCAAAATGACCAAAATGATCAAAATAACCAAAATGACCAAAGTGACCAAAATGACCAAAATGACCAAAATGACCATAATGACCAAAATGACCAAAATGACCAAAATGACCAAAATGACCAAAATGACCAAAATGACCAAAATGACCAAAATGACCAAAATGATCAAAATGACCAAAATGACCAAAATGACCAAAATTATCAAAATGGCGCAAATGACGAATATTATCGAAATGACAAAAATGACCAAAATGACCAAAATGACCAAAATGACCAAAATGACCAAAATGACCATAATGACCAAAATGACCAAAATGACCAAAATGACCAAAATGACCAAAATGACCAAAATGACCAAAATGACCAAAATGACCAAAATGATCAAAATGACCAAAATGACCAAAATTATCAAAATGGCGCAAATGACGAATATTATCGAAATGACCAGAAAGACCAAAATGACCAAAAAGACTCAAATGACCAAAATGACCAAAATGACCAAAATGACCAAAATGATCAAAATGACCAAAATGACCAAAATGACCAAAATGACCAAAATGACCAAAATGACCAAAATGACCAAAATGACCAAAGTGACCAAAATGACTTAAATGACCAAAATGATCAAAATGACCAAAATGACCAAAATGACCAAAATGATCAAAATGACCAAAGTGACCAAAATGACCAAAATGACCAAAATGACCAAAATGATCAAAATGACCAAAATGACCAAAGTGACCAAAATGACCAAAATGACCAAAATGACCAAAATGACCAAAATGACCAAAATGACCAAAATGACCAAAATGACCAAAATGACCAAAATGACCAAAATGACCAAATGACCAAATGACCAAAATGACCAAAATGACCAAATGACCAAATGACCAAAATGACCAAATGACCAAAATGACCAAATGACCAAAATGATCAAATGACCAAAATGACCAAAATGACCAAAATGACCAAATGACCAAAATGACCAAAATGACCAAAATGACCAAAATGACCAAAATGACCAAAATGACCAAAATGACCAAAATGACCAAAATTACCAAAATTACCAAAATTACCAAAATTACCAAAATTACCAAAATTACCAAAATTACCAAAATGACCAAAATGACCAAAATGACCAAAATGACCAAAATGACCAAAATGACTAAAATTACTAAAATGACTAAAATGACTAAAATGACCAAAATGACCAAAATTAACTGAAGATATTTTAGAAACTATACTGTCCGCTATTTTGGCCGCCATCTTGGATTTTTAATTTCTAAATCACATTAGTGAAGCAATTATCTGAAGTAAAATTTTCCGACGAATCTGGATTGTTTTACTTAGGTACTAGAAAAGGATTCAAAACAGACATTTAAAATTGGTTCATTAAACCATCCCATCCTTCAGAATTGCGTTTTCCTCAGTTGTTCAAAAATTTAAGTGGGACAACATCGAGGTTTTGTGAGTTTGCTAAATTTGTTATATGTAGAACATATAAAAATAAATTCTTTGTTTTAGTTTTGATGATGATCACATGTAAATGCACTGCTCCGAGAGTCTCCTCAAATTAATTGCACTGTACGTTCAGCATTCTCGTTTTAATCTGAACTCAACAAGTTCAAACATTTTCTTTGCTCAAAATCGTTACATCTTCAATACCAATCTACCCAACTTTGCAGGTCGTCCCGATGGGACGATTGAAAATTCCAATCAGGCTGCGCAAACATTGTTTCCAAATTGCCGCCTGTCCTGACCTTTTCATCCAGCTAGTTGCTTGCTCTTTTCCCAAGCTCAAAAGTTCATCCCAGATCGAAGATGCTCCGGATTTAATTTGGAAGAAGGAGGCATGACCGACCACACCACCGCATTATTCTCCAATTGATCCAGTAAAGATCAGTTTGAAGCCAAGCCCACTCGCTGTGTCTATAATCATGATTTTTCTTCACAATAAGACAGCGTTGTTCTTCAATTGGATTATTGTGCAGTCCGTTTACCTCGACTCAAAAGAAGATTTTTTTTCTTATTCACACAAAATAATAACATTAATATTACGATCTGCCCCAGCTGTTGCTGTATCGGCCAGTCTCCATCTTGTGGCACGTTCCAACGTCTTTCAATTGGTTCATAAATATTTTCCACACCAGCCCCGAGGTTTGGCTGCGGGATCGACCTCGCTCCAAGAACTTGCAAAGCAAAACATTACGATCGAACGTGATTTCCTCCGAGGAGGTAATCATCGCTCACAGTTATTTTGCTTCTCTTCTCCACTCACTCGCTCAAGCGAGTTCTTCAACGACTTCTTGAACGAGTCCGTCAAGTGATCATCATTTTTTTTGTATCCAACCCTCGAGACGGTAATGGTTAATACGCAACGCAAATTGTTTATCATTTCTCCGGTTCGTCGCCCTCCGGCCCTGTGTGCCATTTGCAAACAAGTTTCCATGAGTCCTGGATACGCCCAGCTGATCTTCTGGTGATCGTAGCAGGCTTTATAACTGTACAACAAGTTTCAGCACTTTTCCGCGCGGGCAACTGCGTTGACCAGAGTGTAAACTCCAAAGTGACCGCCTTCTCGGATCCCGCGCTGAACATCTCGGAGAAGTGAAAAACGACGACTTTCATTGATTTACCGTTCCCGTGCCAGCCGAGCCGAGGGGTGATTCAAAGCTGCGTTAGCGGTTTTTCGGCTCACGTTTTTACAACAACCTTGTTTCCAACGATCAACACATACGCGGGGTATGTGTTTGGAAGCTACGATCGTCTGCTCGGGAGAAATGTAGGTTGATGTGTTGTGGCCACCAACTCAAAACCAGTCTTTTGCGAGAGAGCGCGGTCGAGGAGATATCGGAAGCAACCGGGATGGTTCCCATTTGGGTTTCATGAAAAAATCATGCACAAGTAATGCAATTCGATTCGTCACGGTCCCTTTATCAAAATTGGTTCGTTTATTTCGTATGGGCATCGATTCCCTCCCATATAGGTCAGCTGCAGGCTCGATTTTTCATATTTCAATTAAGAAACGCTCATGAATATGAATTACCGCGTGGCTTGGCTCACATTCGTTTCCTCCTAACAACTTAATCGAGCACTCTTCAAACATCTAATGTTCACATGTCGAGTTCTTCGGAGGGGCATCAATCTCGTGCGACGCCGGTGTCGATGCAAATTGTGGCGCATGCAAATTTGTCTAACCATCATCAAACGGAAAACATCTGCGCCAAGATTTGCTGTGTGCGCCGCCGCGTGTGCCGTCGTTGTTGGTTGGTCACTTCTGAGCCAACACCAAAAACGCATGCAACATTGCTTGACATTACTCAGCGCGCCAGCAGGCCATGGCGATTACTGTGACGAATGGCAAGGAACGGTGAGCTAAAGAGGGGGGAAATGCGGTCAAATTTAAAAAAAACATAGAGTTGAGCAATTTTCTACTAAATTTTGCAAATTGACTTTTTATTGTACTTTACTTATTTATTTTTTAATAAAAATGCACAAAAAAAAATCATTTAAGATTTTTTTTTGGGTTATAGCCATTCTGAGGTTAGAATATAACAAAAATATTTTTGTTTAAATCCATGCCCATTAGGCCGTCCCAAAAAAAATGAAAAGTTGTCAAATCTTTGGTACTCACCCCTAGAATGATAGATTAGGATGTCAGGAACAATGTTTTCATACATCAAAAAATTCCCAAAAATGGTTTACAACTCGCGCGCGGAGCTTAAATGAAAAAAAAATGCATTTTTCGAGTATTTTTCAGAAATGCGAGTAACAATCATACTTAAGTCATTTAAATTTGGTCGCCTAGGGCTTCAAGTTATAGTTTAATGTCCCCTGAACAAATTCTTGTACAGACATAGTCCATAAAAGCTTGTGTTTGGGCATGGCAGGGCGTTTTAGGGAGAAAAAAATTGTATTTTTTAGCCAAAAAATTTCAAAAATTACTCTCCAAAACGAGCCAAAAAAATTTGCAGCCAAAACTAATGCATTCAGCTTATAGGAAATTTTACGGAGATCTTTGCATTTTAGTGAACAAAAAGTGTCGAATTTACAAAATTCTTGGTATATAAGCGTTTTGCCTTCCTCACTGAGGTAAGGCTATAATCCTGCTCTAAAATTGAACTTTTTATTAAAAGCTCGAAAACCCACCTTTATGTATACATTTCGACTCAGAATCGAAAACTGAACAAATGTCTGTGTGTATGTGTGTGTGTATGTGTGTGTGTATGTGTGTGTGTATGTGTGTGTGTATGTGTGTGTGTACGTGACCAATAATGTCACTCAGTTTTCTCAGCACTGGCTGAACCGATTTTGACCAAACCAGTCGCATTCGACTTGGTTTAGGGTCCCATACGGTGCTATTGAATTGTTTGAAGTTTCGATAAGTAGTTCAAAAGTTATGTATAAAAATGTGTTTTCGCATTTTTGGATGTTGAATAAATGGCAGTAAACTGAACCAAACATCATCATGTTATACATCGTTAGTTAGGTAATTGAAAGACCTTTCCAACGAGTCCACAACATTAAAGATCTGGCAACCCTGTCTCGAGTTATAACCACTTAAGTGATATTTATGTACTTTTTTGTAGCCGGATCTCATTTAAATGTATGTAAACAATGTCCGGATCCTTCATCCAAACCATCGTTGGTTAGGTAATCAAAAGACCTTTCCAACGAGTCTAAAACATTGAAGATCTGGCAACCCTGTCTCGAGTTCCGACCACTTAAGTGATATTTATGTACTTTTTTGTAGCCGGATCTCACTTAAATGTATGTAAACAATGTCCGGATATATCATCCGACATATCATTGGTAAGGTAATCGAAAGACCTTTCTAACGAGTCCAAAACATTGAAGATCTGGCAACCCTGTCTCGAGTTATAACCACTTAAGTGACATTTATGTACTTTTTTGTAACCGGATCTCATTTAAATGTATGTAAACAATGTCCGGATCCTTCATCCGACCCATCGTTGGTTAGGTAATCGAAAGACCTTTCCAACGAGTCCACAACATTAAAGATCTGGCAACCCTGTCTCGAGTTATAACCACTTAAGTGATATTTATGTACTTTTTTGTAGCCGGATCTCATTTAAATGTATGCAAACAATGTCCGGATCCCTCATTGG
The DNA here is from genome assembly GCF_015732765.1 of Culex quinquefasciatus. NCBI lineage: Eukaryota > Metazoa > Arthropoda > Insecta > Diptera > Culicidae > Culex > Culex quinquefasciatus. Next base: position 761,764 of record NC_051862.1, read on the forward strand.
ACCCACCGTTGGTTAGGTAATCGAGAGACCTTTCCAACGAGTCCACAACATTAAAGATCTGGCAACCCTGTCTCGAGTTATAACCACTTAAGTGATATTTATGTACTTTTTTGTAGCCGGATCTCATTTAAATGTATGTAAACAATGTCCGGATCCTTCATCTGACCCATCGTTGGTTAGGTAATCGAGAGACCTTTCCAACGAGTCCACAACATTAAAGATCTGGCAACCCTGTTTCGAGTTATAACCACTTAAGTGATATTTATGTACTTTTTTGTAGCCGGATCTCACTTAAATGTATGTAAACAATGTCCGGATATATCATCCGACCTATCATTGGTAAGGTAATCGAAAGACCTTTCTAACGAGTCCAAAACATTGAAGATCTGGCAACCCTGTCTCGAGTTATAACCACTTAAGTGATATTTATGTACTTTTTTGTAACCGGATCTCATTTAAATGTATGTAAACAATGTCCGGATCCATCACCGACCCATCGTTGATTAGGTAATCGAGAGACCTTTCCAACGAGTCTACAACATTGAAGATCTGGCAACCCAGTCTCGAGTTCTGACCACTTAAGTGATATTTATGTACTTTTTTGTAGCCGGATCTCACTTAAATGTATGTAAACAATGTCCGGATCATCATCCGACTCATCGTTGGTAAGGTAATCGAAAGACCTTACAAAGAGTCTAAAACATTGAAGATCTGGCAACCCTGTCTCAAGCTATGACCACTTATGATACCACTTATGAGCCCTTGAGTGATATGTGTATTTTTTTGTATTCCGGAACTTAACGAACTTAGACGAAATTTGTGTGCAAACAAATCATATCACATCTCACCCATTGCAAACTTAAAAAAGTGTCAAACGAAAAAGAGACTAACCACCGGGGGTTGAGTGCAGTTTGATTAAAGTCATCTTTAACTTTTCATTCCCCTGACACTTAGTTTGAACTAACAGGATACCATCAAAATTAAAATTACAATCAAATCACAGATTGTACTTTGTGCCTTAACTTTTGCGAAACTATTCTTTTTTAGAAACTGGATCTCAATATTTTTTTAGTTTCCGTTTTATGAACTCATTCGTACCCACACGTCACCGAGTATAGTACAAAAGCGTTGTTAAAACAAATGACGCTCCAGCCGTTCCATCTCAAACATTACCTTCGTGATAAGAAGTTCGACCTCCAGCTGCCGCTCGAGTGTAGTTTGACAGTGGTCTGTTTTGTTCCGTCGGGTTTGTCCGTCTGTCCAGGATGACCGGCTTGAATTGTCATTTTCGTTAGGCCATCGTCAAGAAGTGCCCGATAGCAGAATCAATATTTCGCATCGCAGACGCTTTTACAAACGATCTGATTCCTGTAATTTTTCGACACAAAAAACTTAAAAATAATCATGTAAATAAATTCGCAAAGCATTACCTATCGCCTACGAAGTGGCCAGGCAGCATTTTCGCTAATTTTTCATGTAAAAAAAACAACCCGACACATTTTGTTCGAACAGGATCGAATAAAACCAAGTTGACATTTTTTTGCCTTCCTCACTGAGGTAAGGCTATAATCCTGCTCTAAAAATGAACTTTTTATTAAAAGCTCGAAGACCCACCTTCATGTATACATATCGACTCAGAATCGAAAACTGAACAAATGTATATGTGTGTGTGTGTTTATGTGTGTGTGTATGTATGTGTGTGTGTGTGTGTATGTATGTATGTGTTCAAAAATCTTGCCAAGTTTTCTCAGCACTGGCTGAACCGATTTTGATCGAACCAGTTGCATTCGACTTGGTTTAGGGTCCCATACATCGCTATTGAATTGTTTGAAGTTTAGATAAGTAGTTCAAAAGTTATGTATAAAAATGTGTTTTCACATATATCCGGATCTCAATTATATGCATGTAAACGATGTCCGGATCCATCATCCAACCCATCGTTGGTTAGGTAATCAAAAGACCTTTCCAACAAATCCACAACATTGAAGATCTGGCAACCCTGTCTCGAGCTATGACCACTTCAGTGATCTTTATGTACTTTTTTGAAGCCGGATCTCACTTAAATGCATGTAAACGATGTCCGGATCAGAGCTGAAAATGTCAGGGGTCCTGACTTGAAAATCGGCGACTCATACACGATTTTTTCAGATCCATTCACTGAACCACAAAACCGTGACATAAACAAACCCGACTCAGTCGTGAGTGCCCTAGTTCACTGAGCAGCTGCAATGCGAGCCAGTAGTCGACCAACGCTCATTCGACGTTGCACGCACACACATAAAGAAACAAGTTTTTACACAAAAAGTTGGTATTTATGAGTGAAAATATAATTTTGAATATAAATTATGGTTGTTTTAAGTGTTTTGCTCAGTCTAGAACCATTCAATTGTTTAAAAATAGTCAAAATAGTGTTTAGAGAGGATTTTACGAGTCAGTCATACGACACGAATTGAGTGAGTGTAGCTCATTTTTTCACGTCTCTCATTCTCCAGCAGCCGACCGGCACGAGTCAGGCGGCAATGGTTGAACGGACACAGTAGGCTTACAGTCAAATGCTAGCAGTGAACTGACATTTTGGTTTGCTTCATGTGTACGCTGGGTTGGAAACATTTTGCAGGCCTGGTCCGGATCCATCATCCGACCCATCATTGGTTAGGTAATCGAAAGACCTTTCCAACGAGTCCACATAATTGAAGATCTGGCATCCCTGTCTCTAGTTATGACCACTTAAGTGATATTTATGTACTTTTTTAAAGCCGGATCTCACTTAAATGTATGTAAACGATGTCCGGAACCATCATCCGACCCATCGTTGGTTAGGTAATCGAAAGACCTTTTCAACGAGTCCACAACATCGAAGATCTGGCAACCCTGTTTCGAGTTATGACCACTTAAGTGATATTTATGTACCTTTTTGAAGCCGGATCTCACTTAAATGCATGTAAACGATGTCCGGATCCATCATCCGACCCATCATTGATTAGGTAATCGAGAGACCTTTCCAAAGAGTCCACAACATTGAAGATCTGGTAACCCTTTCTCAAGTTATGACCACTTAAGTGATATTTATGTACTTTTTTGAAGCCGGATCTCACTTAAATGCATGTAAACGATGTCCGGATCCATCATCTGACCCATCATTGGTTAGGTAATCAAGAGACCTTTTCAACGAGTCCACAACTTCGAAGATCTGGCAACCCTGTCTCGAGTTATGACCACTTAATAAAAAAAATAGCTGAAATATGTGTCCAAACCACTCATATTACTCATTGTTGGTAAAAAGTGAGGAAGGCATCAACCACATAGGTGGATTAAGTTAGTTTTTAGCATAAAACATTGGCCATTATGATTACAAACGGGAAGGCATATATTTTGGAAATTTTTATTTTGCTCGCTCAAAAACGATATTTGTTAATAACATTTCATGAAAAAACATGAGATTTTCTCACAATGTGACGTAAATGACAAATAATCAAAATTAGTTTTGTTAAAGTTCATATCTCCAAGCTGTGAACGTGATTTTTGTTATGTATGTACATTCGAATGAAACAAATTCATTTATAAAAAACTTATTTTTTCAAAAAAAGTTACCCATTAGAGCTTTATTTGTTCATATCGAGAAGAGCACAGAGCAGTACTTATAAATATGTCGTTTACGTCACATTGTGAGAAAATCTCATGTTTTTTCATGAAATGTTATTAACAAATATCGTTTTTGAGCGAGCAAAATAAAAATTTCCAAAATATATGCCTTCCCGTTTGTAATCATAGTAGCCAATGTTTTATGCTAAAACGCTTGTATACTAAGAATTTTGAAAATTCGACACTTTTTGTTCACTAAAATGCAAATATCTCGGCTTTGCGTGGACATAAATTAATGTTAAAAAAGTAAAATGATCTCCGTAAAATTTCCTAAAAGCTGAATGCATTAGTTTTGGCTGCAAAATTTTTTGGCTCGTTTTGGAGAGTAATTTTTGAAATTTTTTGGCTAAAAAATAAATTTTTTTCTCCCTAAAACACCCTGCCATGCCCAAACACAAGCTTTAATGGACTATGTCTGTACAGGAATTTGTTCAGGGGACATTAAACTATAACTTGAAGCCCAAGGCGACCAAATTTGAATGACTTTAGTATGATTGTTACTCGCATTTCTGAAAAATACTCGAAAAATGCACTTTTTTCATTCAAGCTTCGCGCGCGAGTTGTAAACCATTTTTGGGATTTTTTTGTTGTATGAAAACATTGTTCCTGATATCCTAATCTATCATTCTAGGGGTGAGCACCGAAAATTTGACAACTTTTCATTTTTTTGGGACGGCCATCTAAAAACAAACATTCGAAATACTGAGAATATTATCTCCAACTTGCTTTTTGGACATTGTTAATCCGACCTTTGGTTGCAAAGAATGAAAATGATCAAAAATGAGTTTTTTTAAAGTTATTTCCCGTTCGTCCCCGTTCTTGACCGTCAGTTTTCAGTCGATGATCGAATTTTTTTACAAGCAAAAAAAAGTTGGAAATATAACTTCAGATTTGATCAAATTGAGTTTTGCAAAGTTTTATGATCATCTAGACATCCTAACAAATCGCTGGAAACAGAATCATCTTGATTGGGTGAGCTATGCCCGAGAACCAGCGAGTTGAAGTTACCGTTCCAACTGTTTTTTAGCCTTGGGCGTTGGAATGTTAAAAAAGTTTTGTCATAGATTGAAAATATAGTTTTTTGAATAATATTTCATTCAATTTTCCTCTCTCATCACCCATTGTGCAACATTTGCTCTGCGTTCAACATATGTATGTTCGGTCCAAGCAGGCCAGGCCCCAAAGAATGATGAATTGCAAAGGCTACTTTGCTTTCGCTAGCCAGCAGCCATACTATTCTTCATGGTTTGGTAGGGCTTATTAGCATTACTTGTGCCTTTTTTTACGTCTCTTTCTGACTTGACTTGACCTAGTCGCCCGGCGTGGCTCGGTCGGTGTGGCACGCGCCCCCCAAATTGCTGCGTAGCACGGCATGTACGCGGTGCTTTACTGATGTTGGGTCTCAATGAAGGGAAATCTGATTCATAAGGTGAAGGCACCCCCTCGGCACTGGAATGGGCGCAATAAATTTGAAACTTTGGGTATTTGATGGCGATTAATTTAACCAAGGGAATTTAATTTCGGGTCGGCGTCTTACATCTTGTGCGAAGATGAGGAAAACTTTGCCATTTTGTGTGTTCATCCCTTTGAAAAATGCCAAACCACTCACAATGGGGGGTTCGCCTGGCTCGAGGGATTTTAAATAGGCTGGACGGGGCCTCCCGTTAGCGAAAAGGCCAATTGATTTCCACTTTTTATGTTGAAATATAAAACATCCATCGCGGAAGTAATGGTCGTCGTTGCATTTGAACTTTATCAGTCAGCGAACATCACCTCTTCACAGCAAGATCCCCCTTTTTTGCTCTGTTGCTATGGTGGCTCCACAAAGAAACTGGTTACTTGGATGGCTTTGATTGAAATCCCCAACAACTCCACGATTCCTCTGTTCGGCAGATGTGATGCGGTGAAGGCAGCGAAGCCTGGACCTGGAGATTAATCAGACTGGGTAAAACCACAGGTTGCTTGGATCGCAGGTATCGTTTGGTTTAGTTTTGTCAAAGTAGTTCATTTATTCTTGTATGGTTAAGGTTTACGGATGATAATGATGCTTAAACAGTGTGTTATTTTGTTGTGACTTGTCGCATAAATAACATTAACGGATATGCTCTTTTGGCTCATTTTCTTGGGAAATGCAAAATTGTGCAGTCCCAAGATCACGGTAGAACCGGGGTGATCACCTGGCATTCAAACACACATCGTTAGTTCCACCCATTGATCATCACCGACCAAGTAGGCTGCGCCACAAGACAAATGACTACCTTCGCCCTCTGTCATCACGTGGAGGCAGCCAGGCTTGCTTCGATCTTGGGGGCTCAATAAAGTGCAAACAATATGAGGGAATTGGAAATTGATGACACGCTGATTGTTGCGCGACTGCGGATGCGTTTATGTAAATACAAACCGCCATGTTTCCCCTTTCCCGGTCCCGGTTACTGTAATAGCCCTCCCAACTCCACGAGGTAATTGATTGCCGCTTTGAAACCAACAGGAACCATGGTCACATTTACTGTGCAGGGGAATCTGCATCAAATGATGACTTATGGTCCACTGTTTGGTGTTGTGCATCGCCTGCTTTGTCGTAATTGGTCATCTAAACGTGCCATAGGCGAGGGGTTGGGTCCCCTGAGGCAAATTTGGGGTCATCATTTCACCTCGTAGTCAATCGATTCAGAACGGAGAGTATTTTGGGGAGGTGGTGGCGGAGATGCATAATTGCAGGTAGTTTTCCCAACTGCCAGAGCCACCACAATGGGCTCGTTTTGTGGTTATTCAGAGTGGTGTTGCACACTGGCCGGGTGTTGCATCCGAGCGCCAATAAAGACAAACACCAATTCGAACCCTAGAAGGGGTCATTAAATCCAGCGGAGTGTGATCTTTTGACCCAGTGCCAGTGTGGTGTGCGCTGGTTGGGGGTCCAAAAGGTTTTGTTAGTGACTGAGCACAAGATGGGCATCTCAGCAAACCATGGGAAAATCAAAAAGGTCTCAAACTCACACGTTCGCCGCTTGCTGCGATAACTTGGCGTGATAAAAGACATGCAAAATCAAGGGATTTTGATCGATAGACATCAGTTAAAAAATGCCATTTAATTTTTGTAACATTGGAAAAATTACATTAAACCTATAATTTAACTACCAAATCCCTGATATTAGAAGTTTTTTTTATGTATTTCTATGTTTATTTGAAGATCGAAAGTTGCTGAATAATATTTTTGAAATTTGGCTAATATGGAGTTGCATAACTCGAATTTGATTTTAACAATAAAAACATTAAACTTTTAATAAAATGTATTTAATTTAAATTTGTGTTAAGTTCCGTTTACAATACTTAAAATCATCATTGTATCACAATTATTGAAATGACTGAAATAAACGTGTTCAACAATACCGTTATGCAGTTTCATTAAATGGAAATGAACTCTAAATGGAAAATGTATTTCAGAAGAACAAAAACCTGTTGACCACATTTTTTTGTTTCGTTACCAAGCGAAAAGAAGTGAGAGGTGTTGCGTCTCTCCAGAATGCCTTTCACTTTGAACACAAAATTGAAAGGCTTTCGCGGGAATCAGAATCCTTTCACCCGATTCTGTTTGCATTTTTGTTTTGAAGATTTTTTTCATTTTAATTTATTGTATTAAATTTGGACTGAACTTTCAGTTTGTATGGCTGGTGGCAAAACGTTACTTTTTGCAACTCATTAAACTTTAGGAAATTTGATATCCCCAGAGTTTTAACGACTTGCCAGTTGCATAATCCACATACCACATTTATAACTTACGTAAATCAGATTTCACCTCTGACATCATTCCAGTCGGTGCATAAACATCCCGCTTACACACTCACACGTGCCATCATCGCGCAGGAGACATCTCCATATATCCATTCACTTTTGGTGACTGTCATCGCCTCCTAAAAGGTTGATACATTCAAATGTGTCCTATCGGATCATCAATGCTAATAAGCGCGGTAAAAAAGCAAGCTTTGACTTTTTTCGCGAGAAAAAAAAACATCCACCTTCACCACTCGCCTTCCATAAAAGCCGAAACGCGCGCAAAAACGGGGAAAACATTGAATTGACGCCACACGCCATTACAACCTGTTGCCATAGCGTTTTTAGTGGCGTTTTTAACGAACTCTTCCACGGCGAAAGTGATGGCCGCCCTGGGTGCCATCTTTCTCGGTCGTCGTCGGCGTGCAGCCATAAACGACCGATCCTAATTAATCGATTTCCGCTTCTTCAGTTCGGGGGGGAGCTCTATGGCTGTATTTTCGCACTAAAATAAATAAAAGTCGAAGCAGCCGACGACAACTTTCTAATCTTGCCCATTTGGCAGACGAGCGCGCCTCATCAAGGCCTTCTGGGATGGAGGAGAAGACGACGATTGGGTGCGATGTTTGGCAATTTGGGGTGATTACGACACAGAGCGTCATCTCATCAAAGTGAGCTTTGCAGACTCTCTCTATAGTTTGGCGTCTTCGTCGTTTATGGCCTGGCTGGCGGCGGGTGGTCAGTCACTATCCGAGTGCATCTCTCTCCGTTCGTGCTGGTCACAGCCATTAAAGGAAGACCTTCGTGCGATTCGTCACAGCAGTAACAGCCCTGATCTTTATCGTCTTCTTAGTCTCTTCGGCTGTTGTTCGTGATTAGGGGGCTTGGAGTCTTACGTGCAAAATAGCGTGTTAAAGTGCTAGTCATAACACACTCATCGCAGTAGGCTCTCGACGAGAGGAGGAAGCAACTTCAAAGAGATGAGATAACTTTAACTTTGAGTTTGCTGCTGTAGAAGATGAAGCAGCCTGCTTAGATGTAGGTACCAGCAGCACATGTGAACGCGGGAGTCAGAGCTCATGGGAATCCGAAGAGATGATCGCATCACAGCATGCGGTGTGGAGTAGAGAGTATAGGTTTACGTTACGACCCTCTCACCAAACCAATGGACCGGCTGCTTGGTTTGATGTGAATATGTATTTTGTTATGCAGAATGTGTGTGTGGAAAACAAGGGATTGGAATGCCTTGCACTAATTAGAAGGTTGCGCAATGAGTTCACGAGTTTTGAATTTCGTGCAGACACTTTTATCTAACAGGAAATCTGATAGGCTCCCATTAGCAACTCGCTACTGTGGATTACTCCAGATAATATTGTTTACTTTTTCGCCCATAATTGAGCTCTAATATTTCCTCTCTCCGTCTTTTGCAGGTAAAACACCAACTCATTAATCTACCCAAACTGTTACGTAAGTACCATCTTCAAAGCCTTTCCATTTCCGTCCCAGAAGTCACCAAACCGCTTGCCGACCATGAACTGATGATCCGGATCGTGTTGATAGCAAGCGTTTCACGTCCCAACAGTGCAAAACAATGGTGATTTACCGCCTTCTACCGGAACCTCGTCGTCAGAGGCGAGCGTAGGGTTCATGGCACCATTGGTGAAGTTACAATATGGCACTCATATATTTTTGTTTTTGAGAACAAATACAAATTCTCAAATTCGAAAATTTTCCATATAGAACTCATATCGTGATTTTAAAATAATCCTAGTTTTTTTGAATTTTGAATTAATTGTACGTAGCAAAAATATCTTAAATAAAAAAAATGAAATTTTTGGTTGAAAAATAACGATTTATACTGAAAAATAAAACTTATAAAAAACTGATAGTATTTCACAATGTATTTTTCTTGCCTTTTATTATAATAAGAGGAGAAAAGCAACTCGCGACAAAATTTTGAGGCTAGGAATTTTGACAGGTATGATTTTCATAAAGTATTTGCCTCCTTTTCTCTCTCACAGAAAACGAGGGACAATGTAGCTGTCAAACTATAGGTCAAAATGTTAAAGTCACTCACAAAATGAACTTTGAGTGATTTGAGCTCATTTCTGACGTCACGATTTTCTCCTCTATTGTAAACAATGATTGTATCTTCCTCACACCTTATGTCAGTGTCCATCGGAGTAAGCGGGATACACTCAATGTTTACATTGTTTTATAGGACCCTACAAAAAAATCATTTTTTTTTTAAATTAAGGCCGGTTTAAATATTTTTTGAAAATGTTGGCCCCCTTCACCCTTTAATAACGGACTGAAAAATCAGGGGGCAAAAGAAATATTTTTTTCAAAAAAGGAACAATCCACAAATCACGTGAACACTTTTTTTGGAAATCTCAGCGCGATTTAACAATTTCAAGATAGTAGTAGTTTCAAATGTTAGTCGCGATTTCTTTTTTTAAATATTTGTTTTAAAAAATATGAGAATGTTTCATCTATTAACCTGAAAATCAAATCAATAATCACAAGATATTCGTATGTTTTGAACTAAACTGGATTTTGCCTCATTTTTCATAATTTCATTGCTTCTTTTTCGAATATTATTAAACGTAGAGCCCAAAAAGATTATTCGAACTAATTTTTGTATTTTTTCGATTAGGCCGATGCAAATATTTAAAAAAGTTTTTGTCCCTCGGCCCTGGCTGAGGTCAAGGGGGGGGCAAAAAAATAAAAAAATCTAAAAGTTTAAATAACAAGCCATAGTCTTCACATTTAAATGAAAAAAGTGTTTTAAAATGCATTTTACACTAGTTCAGTTGTTTTGCAATCATTAGGTTTCAAAAAATCTAAGATCTGACAAAAACAAAAATTGTATCGAAAAAAAAAGATTTTGCATCGAAAATTTTCAAAAAAATATTAAGATTTTTTAATAAACCCAAACATGCTAAAAATGAGCATGAGCATGAGCATGAGAGACCACCCATGGTTGTCCTTCTCCGTTGCTGAACAGGACCATAATATCCCATCAGCACAACCGGTCACACGCTTCAACGATCAAATGATGTTTCCCTTATCAACAGCATGCATGAATGCGCTGAAAAGATAAAACATCACGATCATCAAAACTAGAGCCGGTGCGAAAGGAGAACAGTCGTTGGCCACCAACGGCGCAGGCCATGTTAGTTTGTAGATCTCGAGGGAATGGGACGGGAATGTTAGTTAGCACAGGCTGCTACCAAGGGTGGGTTCTATACGATATCCACACCCCCGCGTGTGCCGGAAAACTACTTCTACTTGGGATTTTGTTAGTGGGTAACGGTAATGGCCAGGATTCAACAAAGAGGATGATGATGCGACCCAATAATAAATAAATTTTGTTTAATGGTGTGATGTATTATGCATTCTCAAGTCAAAACATGCTAAAAATGATTTTAAACGCAGGAGAATGTATTTTAATTTGATTTCAGTTGGTTGCACTTGAATGTTCATTGAAATTTTGAAGTTTATTGTAAAATTTTTTTTTGCCCCCTGATTTTTCGGGCCAATTTTGAAGGGGGGGGGGGGGGGTGACAAAAACTTTTAAAAATATTTGTACCAGCCTAATATTTTTTCAAAGATGGCCGAGGAAGGAAACTTAAAAAAATTAATTAATAAGAGATTTGAATAAAAATATATTCCCACTACAATTAACAAAACATTAGTGATTTTAATTAAATGTGTAGTTGTGAAAAGTTATTTCTTGGTGGATTTTGGCGCCCTTAGCAGTGGCCTACTACGCCAACCCTTAGCTACGGCGCAGGTCCTCACCTACTAAGAAGCTATGCTGGTGGCAGCAAGCAAGGCTGAGCTGATCCCACTAAAGGTCATTCCGGTGGTGGTGTCAGTCTACGATACACCTAGACAAGCATTGTTTGCAAAGATTCGGATGCTTGGTGTGTCTGTTGCCTGCAGAAATGATGTTTCACGTTTTTTTTACGAGCATCAACTGCTTTGAGTTTTCCGCAAATGTCATGGTAATCGACTCGAATTTGTTTTCTAGAAGGCTTACTTTTGGAATCTGTTTGCTTTGTTCAGCAGTTCATTCATTTTTGAAGTGTGTTAAACCTTTTCAGCTTCCAGCTCCGATAACCAATTAGTATCGATTAGTTCCAAATTGAAAGTTTCCGCCCGGTTACTGTTTGATCGACTAAACCGGAATTCAGTGCAGTCCGCCGTTTTCAAGTCCTATCACGTCATCGATCAAAGTTGGCCGGTGAATAACCTCTTCGCGTGTTGGATTCGGACACCGCCAGCAGAGTGTTGCACATGACAGGAGGAAGCAGAAAAAAAGTGCAAGCAAATACTAGCTAGTTTAGCGTGTATGTTTTTCTTTTCACTTTTGCTCGGGATCTGTTTCGAGTGCAACGTCGCCAGTGGTGGCGCTCTCCGTCATGGTCACTTGGGCATCGTAGCTGGCGGTGGTGACTAAGTCGGGGCTTTTCAATGTCAAGAAGGTATGCCACCTCAAGTTGCAAAATGGTAATGTTTATTTTTTATGTGGCGCTTAGCTGTTGCATGTTTTATGAACGGTTTATGCATTAGCGCAGTGAAGCTTGAAAGCGAAATCGTTCCATCATCACCTCTTTTCTCAGTTGATGAGTTGATTTTGTAATTAGCGCGATCTTATCTGTCAAGCGGTTCGATGGTTTATATGTGGAGGTTAATCGCAGTACATTAATGCGTTCTATTGAAAGATTTCTAAAAAAAACATCTAAGCTGATGTGAATCGAGTTAGCCTTGACATTCTACGAAAACTGGCCCTTTCTCTCGTCTGATACACTTTGGTTGTCCAACACGTTTAAAACTCAATTTTAGTGGTCCAAAATCGAACCAATCAAAAAGATATTCCGGTGCGGCTCTCGCTATAATCTCATCGACCAATCAAATCACCAATTTGGGTTGTCTCTCACCAAAAATGAGCTCGTTTTATGTTTTCGTGAACCGGAAGGTCCAACCGGACCGAAAGCCGTCATCGAAAGTGAAAATGAGGCCCTTCCGCGGCGCGTGTGTCTTCAGAGTGTTTGGATTTGAGCTTTATTGAGTTCGAAACGCAAACTCCCAGACTAATGTTGATGTTTACATCCCCAGTCGTACTTATGTAGCAATACGATCCAAGAGTGCCTTGCTTCGTGCCAGTCAAAGTGCCGGTAGGAATGCAGTAGTTACACGCGTCTCGTGTAGCCCTCATTAGTTATGTTGGACTCTAACCGCAGATGTAGCAGGCCATGGAAATCGGTAGTCGTAAAGTTACTTGTTACCCAGACTGAACTGAAGGAGGGGGAAGGAGTGCTAGTGTGAAATAAAACATCTTCACTCGTGTACCTCCTCTCCCTTTCGTGGTCATGGCCTACCAAGTCTTTGGCCGTTTAGCAGGGCGATTAGGGTGGCCTACTATGAGCACATCTCGGCAGGGTATGGCACGCCAACCAAAGGTCACGAGACTGCCCTTTAGCGCCAGATGTGGCTCATCGTAAAAACATTGTCGACACCGTCGGCCAACCGACCAGTCGGTGTTATTTTGTTAAGTGTGCATTCTGTTGAATAAATAAATAATTAAATTTTCATGGTTCGTGTCTGGTGTAATTAGCCGCCGCCGCCATCGTTTACGGGGTTCTTGTCGTGGCTTCCCGGTAACCTGCGGCTAGTGTCATCATTTGCTGCGGAAAACCGCGATGACTTTGGAAATGGTTCGCGTGAACCGAAAGAATGTCATATCTGTTCATTGAAGCACTTGGAAAAGTTCTCGGAATGGCTTCCGGTGGTGCGTTGACAGCACTGACGAGGCCTTGTTGGAATTAGCAGTTACTTTGTAATTCTTTTACAGATTGTAGTTGGGAGTTCTGAATTCATATCATGGCGCAATTTTTCTTCAAAAAGTCAAACCTGACAACGTTTAACAGACGAAATCTTGACAAGCCCAACACATAGTAATTAAACTTCTTAAGGCGCAACCTTCAAGCATCTTCACGAACTTTTTTACGATATTGCACGTCCAATCAATCACTCACGACAATGTCCATCCGTTCACCGCCAGCCCAGGGCTTTCCACCACATTGATGACAACCGATGAGACTCGCTTAAGATGCTGTGAAAGATTGTCCGGTGCTTCCTCCTTGAAGCGAGGGGATTGCCACAAAAAGCGTCACGTCAAATTCAATCTTCCTCATTTTAGTTTATCAATCTTCGGTGTAATTTACACTTCAAAAGATAATTGTGACGCAATCTGTGGACACACCCCCGGTCCCAATCTTCCCAAGTGCTATATTATTACCGGCATCGGAGCAGTGTTGATCATCAAAGTTGAGTGACGTTGGTTAATAAAAGAGCGGATATTGCTTCTTAAATCTGCCGCAGCAAGCCATGACGATGCCTTGTTGTAGTGATTCCGCGCCAGCACAAAGAAGAGTCTTAAAATGTGTGTGTTTACTAACAAAGTGACCGTTGATTTTTCGTTCCTTCAGCAAGGACACGCTCGCTGCATATTTACACGCTTATTTACGATTCATGAAATTTTTAAGTTTTCCCATGCGCCACGTAAGCAAACCTTCTCAATTTCCTCTCAATGTTTATTTTTTACAGTCTTTCTCGAGGTCAAGTTCAGCAGCATTGATTCGTATGTTTCATTGCGGTGGGGTTGCAATTTTCAATGTTTTTCTGCCATTTCTTGTCGACGGTGATCGAAAACTGCCGAGTAATTGATTAACTGTCTTGGTGGTGTGAATTTTTCTCTCTCTCTCTCTTTTTGCCGACATCGACAGCGGTTAATCATCCCCGCCCCGACAGACTTGTCTTGAGACCGCGTGAAATTGTGCGCCGCAGTAGGCTTGGAGCCGCCGCTGCCGGCCGTTGAATCGGTTACGTGATTGCAATTTAGTGTGTAATTCTTTGATGTGATTAATTTTTGGTGATTTTTTTGCTATCATAGTTTGTTAACCCTCTACAACTCAGCTGCATAAATTAAACTATTGATTGAAAACTTAGTTCTTTCGACTTTTTAATATATTAATGATTCCATCAAAACTCTTTAAGTATTTTATTGTTACAACTACACTCAAAAATATACTACCCATTTCTTTATTTTACATTTTGTTTATTTAAAGTTGGATTCCCAAAATACATATTTTTAATTTTATTTTTTTTGGGACTCAAAAAGTTATCTTTCCAGCCATTATAACCTAAAAGTGACTTTGAAGTCAAAGGTGCACTTTGTCAAAAATTTGAGAAACTTGGCAAATTTAATTAAGCTCATAAATATATATTTTTTAGCACATTTTCGATATTTTTCTAAAATTACTTTTTTTTAAACTTCAACCAGATTTTGCTGCATCATGCACTATGTCTCAAAATATGTTGGATGTATATAAAAATCGATAATAAAAATAAATACGCGTTTCGGAAATCTAGCCTTCATGACAAAAAAAAAATCACTAATTATGACCTAAAACTGATTTAACAGTGCCCTTTTCAACAATTTGTTATTGTTCTTTTCGATTGCAAATTTGATTCAGCTCATAAAATATATTTTTGAAATGTTTATAGCGCATTTTCAATACTTTTCAAAAATCTATTTTTTTAAAACTTCAACCAGATTTTGCACTATTGTCCAAAAGATGTCTATTTGAGTCTCATAAAACATTATAAAAATCGAAGGTTAAAAATATACGTATTTCAGGAATACTTCTTTTAGAGGAAAAAAATAGATAAATAAATAAATGGGCATTTTTTATAAATGTAAGGCCGTTGCTATATTTTTCAAAGCTTGTATCGACCCCTTCAAAATATGTCCAAGTTTCATTTTTTTATGGAAATTAAAGTCTATGCAACTGAATCTAATTAAAATGCATTTTCCTTCATTTACAATCAAATTTAGCATGTTTGGGCTTGTTAAAAATATATATATATTTTATAATCCTGGAAAAATATTGTTTTCGTCAATAATTAGATATTTCATTGTTTTGCCCACCCTTGACTGTGGTCAGAGTCGAGGAACATAAAATTGAAACAATCTCAACGTCCTTTCTGAATAGTCCTAATTATAATCAACAGTTTTGCTCAGTACACCAAATCGATCAGAAAATCCTATCTCAAGATACAGATTTTCATACATTTACGTACCCCTTTTTAGATGAAAATAAGGGACTTCTTATCTAATCTAATCTAATCTAATATAATCGATTAGATTAGATTAAAATAAGGGACTTGTATGGAAAAACTAATGATGCAAAATTATTTCTTTTGAAAAATGACAAAATTTCATTCCAATGATAAAATACAAATTTGAAAATCAGGAAATAATTTACGAAAATGTAGAGAACTACTCATTAGATTTTTAATATTTTTGAATTTACTGATTTTAGACAGGTGAAGAAAAAAATATCAAAAAACGTGGTCACTAGAGGGTTACCGTTTTCCGGAAGAGCCTTGTGGGCCACAGCTCGTGGCAGATGAAACATTGCATTTAATTAATGGTTTTGTTAGCGAGTTGTGTCGCTTCTTCACGATGTTTGAAGTGGGCTTGATTTAAGAGTGAAAGTGATTTCGCATTCTTTCGCTGACGTCACTTGGCTGATGAACCGCAGCGAAGAAATACTTGAGAAATTTCCCGCGGTTTTTTCATTCACGACGTTCATTTTTCAATATTTACTTTTCCCACTCAATATGGCTTTCATTGGCTTATGGTCGCGTTTGTGGGAAGCGATTTACTGTTGGTGGTTCTTCTGAAGAAGACCCGATCCGGTGCCTTGTAAAAATGCAAAGCTTCATTGACTTAGTAGGCTGTGCTGATGGCTGGTGACGACGAGAAGAGAGCTTAGAAAGGAAGAGGCCAAAAACAGCGGAAGATTAAATTTCAAGCTTTTTTTAGGAGCATAGGAAATTTCAGTCACGATCGTTATGAACCAAAAGTCGTGGATGGGGGCGGTGGGTGGAAGTCTATTACGCAATAGGCGATGACTTATAACACAATAAATGGTACTTCTGGTTACCGCGGTCGCGGCGTCGTCGATGCCTTCTTGGATCCGGCGAAATCTTTTTACTTTTTCTTCACTTTTCTGTCTACTTTCTTCCAATGGATTAGATGTGGGAATGTCTGGAGGATAAATCATGGCTTTTTGAAGGGAAAGCATTTTCTTTTATGGCAAGATAGATGAGGTAATTGGTTGCACAAAAGGGAAGCCAATTAATTTGATTACCGATTTGGTTGCCGCCTGAGCTGCTCCGGAATGTAGGGGTGGTGGCGGTGGGGAGATGCGGAGAGTATTATGAAAGACGATCTGGGAATTGTGGATTGAATGAGATAATATCGAGTGGGATTGGCGAGATGGATTTGGCTCGGGGAAATCACGATGGGTGCAAACAAATAACTGCAGGTTACTCTATTCAAATGAGCCTTTTGTTAATCACTATCATATCGTTCAGAGTTTGTTGTTTTCGGTTTATTTCTTGTTTACTGTTTTATGGTTTCGTAAATCTAGTTCACTGTTGTATGTAATTGTTATTGAACCTTTTAAAAAAATATTTTTTGTAATTACATCGTGAAACTACTTACTTTTCCTGTCATTCTGTAACGACGAAAAAGCCTACTTTTCTGTACCAAAAATAACAGAAACGAATAGCAACACTTTTCAAAATAAATGCTGGAAAGTTCCACTTTTCAGCACTCAAATGGGTGCTAAAAAGTTGAACCTTTCAGCACTTGTTTCGAAAAGTAACACTTTTCAACATTTTTTTGATTTAAACGATTTATTGACAAAATACATGAAAATTTGACATAAAATTTCACACAGTGTGTGTTTTTTGGAATTGCAAAAATGTTGTATGGAACTCGTTGCAAAACTTAATTTTTTCAGCACTCTTCTTTCAGCATTTTTTCGTATATGTACGACTCGTGTTGATAAAATCCTCTTTTTGCAACTTGTTGCATAAACTACTATTAAATTTGTTTGAAATAGAACAATATTTGACTTATTTTTTAAATTTAAACTGTTACCTCAGTTCAATTGTTTACTAGCTTTTCTCAGTAATCATCAGTAATCATCTGTTGTAGGAAATGTTGTGATGACGTAAATAGAAATCTGGACTGAACATGAACAATAATGAAATTAAATAATTATTGTCGATTTAATTTGACTGAAACCGCTAGAAAGCTGTTGGAAATTGTTGAAAATTTATCGAATATGATAAAAATAGAAATGTGTTCTTTTGATCAGTCATTCAATGTAAATAAATAATAAAAACTGATCGTCTCATGGGAGTAATTTTATTATTGTTTACTTATGTCAAGCCTTTGAAAATATCGAAAATTTATTGAATTAAACGCTAGACTAGATCATAAAAATGGTTGTTTATATTGAATAATTCTGTAGCGAATATTTTCTGATGTGCTTCTCACAATATAAACAAATATTTGTGGAAAAGAAAAACGTTTTACGTTTTATTTCGTATAACTCAAAAACTGTGCATCATAAATCTTGCACCACCCGCCTTAAATACGCTTTTTAGTCAGTTTTATAAACTTGTGAAAATAAGCTATTATTTGAAAACCAAGAAATGCTAAGATTTATTTTTATCTGAACTAAAACTGAATGATTGGATTGTTTCCACCAAAAAACTTTTTTTTTTAATATGATGAATTTACTCGACGACATGCGTGTTCAACACGAAGTCCAGTCTCGATTATCTGATGTTTCGTATTTTCCCTGTTTTTTTTAATTCAATGTTTCTTGCAATAAATACTCAACATTTTCGTTATTTTTAAATTACAAAAAAAAAATCACGAAGCTACGTATTTTCGAAAAAAATTTTTGCTCGCTTAAATACTCATTATTTTCCCGAAAAGAACTATTTTCAAAAAAAAGGACTGGGAAAAACAGCATTGTTTAAAAAAAACTACATTTTGAGAAGTTTGAAAAACTTATATTATTTTAATCGAAGCGATTTTTTTTTCGAAATTAGGTTACATTGTGAAAGCTTTGAGTATTAAAAAAAAATTGTTTCAACGAATTGTATTAACAATTTCATCAGACCTCATTTCAGTCAAATTTGAGTGGTGGATAGCCTTTTATAGTATAAAAAGTATTCAATATTTCATCATCGCCATTTTGGATTTAAAAATTCTAAATCACTTTAGAGTAGTTTAGGGGTATCTTAGCTCGACAATCATAAATAAGACATCCGAAGTGAAATGTTTCCAAGGCTGGACTGTATTCAGCAATGTAAATGATAATTTTTGGATTTGGTTTTTGAAAGCTTTTTCTTCCTTAGAAATCTCCCAACAGCTTAAACTGTACAAAGATTTCAAAACTGTTTCGAAATGATTCAAATGTAAAGTAATGTTATACAATCCATTGACTAGGCTAGTTAAACTGGGACAATTGTTCAAACAAACAAGTAGTTTTAATTTATTTCGTATCAGATTTTTTCAAGTTCAAGCGTAGAACAACAATGCAAGCGTTCAGTATTGTTATTCTAATTAACCCTCAACGTTCAGCTCAAACTCTTCAAAATTTCACTTTCAACCCTTGTCTAACCACTACCACCCACAAGTGCCCATACCTCACGCGACAATCAGAGCATGCTTTGCCACTTCCTCCGTACAGCCATGTGTGCTTGCTGCGATGGCTGGTATTTTATTTTTCGAAATTAAAAAGGTCTGTAATGCAAAACACCCCGGTGGGTGGCGAGATTCAATCCACGCCGACGCTGACGCCGTCTAATTGACATTGAGGACGCCGATGTGCTCTAGTTGCTTGAACCGGTCGACCGAGGTGGCCGGGCCGGAAGAACTAACGCACGCCAAAGGCCAATTATCAAAACAAAAGCTGTCCAAGCAGAGCAGCGTATGGGTTTGCGTTTAGCGGGGAACAAAAAACGGAAACTTTGTGTCTTTTTGTTGTGTTGGAGTTTTCAATCGCTCGAATTCCACGAGCAAAGAGTTTGAGTTTTTTTATGTGTCATTTGCAACATGTTGCTGCTCTGCTACTGTTGTTGGAAACCGGGCATAAAAACCACCTGGGGAACATCCGCTTTTTCCACCTCGCAGCACGTGCAAATTGTATTTCCAGTTTTTTTTCGTTCATTTTTTGTTGCTTCACGTTGAAGATCAGATAAATTGTGCGAACATATGAGCAACTTTTATTGGTCAAGATCGGGGCGAGATATGAAAAAGAGCGTCAACAAAAAAAGTTAAAGCATTCAGACCTGAGCAACCCATCAAAAGCATGATGAAAGCGAAATCGCGTGCTTACAGTCGCGCAAAACATACCGATCATAGTTCACCGATCTTTGCCGTTAAGAAATAGGCGCGAAATGGAAAATACAGCCTGCTTTGCGTGCGTTATGCGTAGCGTTGCGTTTGTTGTTGGGTGTAAAGATGGAAATTAGCCAATCATTAAGGCTTGGGGTGACACACTCGATCAGAGTAGGCGGTCAGCTGAGTTTTTTTGCTTCACCACTTGAAAGATGTTGTTTTCACTTTCTACCTGAAGGCAGTACCACGGCGTGGATCGCGTTTTTTGGCTGCTGGAATTGTGTTAGTTGGATTATTGTGGCATCAAATCAAACTATTAAACTGTAGATTAGTCTCATTGAGGCTGATTGAATCAGCATTTAAATAGTTATTTAAATTCAGAAAGAATTATCTTCTATAAATACTTTTTGAAGACATGGAAAAAAATGAGTTACGTTAAACGGAAGCAATATCTGAACTAATCTTGCTCATAAATTTCAATTAACAACCTCTGAAGTTATTATGCCACCTCAAGTGACATAATTTCCTCCAAACAATAGTCTGTACCACAGACGCCTTCCACTTGATTAATTCAAAAACAAACAAACACCCTTCTCATTTTTCTCCGAGATTCACCCCAATAACCTAGTAGACAAACAGAGCAACCCATCTGTTATCTATCGAAAATGATGCAAGAGAAGGAGGCGGGGGAGGGCTATTACTTCTGCAGTAGGCCACGCTGAAAAACAAAAGACAACAGATCGTGGAAAATCGCAGGCCTACTGTGCGCACCGCCGATCGTCA
The DNA here is from genome assembly GCF_015732765.1 of Culex quinquefasciatus. Taxonomy (NCBI): domain Eukaryota; kingdom Metazoa; phylum Arthropoda; class Insecta; order Diptera; family Culicidae; genus Culex; species Culex quinquefasciatus. Next base: position 782,240 of record NC_051862.1, read on the forward strand.
TAATAGTGCTGTAATACCGGGACGGGGTGGGAAAAGTCGCGTCGCGTGCACGTGACCAACTGCGATCAGCTCCTCTGCCAGCATAGTTTCGTGCCACCTACGCTGACAGATGAAATGAAGTGATGGGAAGGGGGGAAGAAACAATAATAAACTGCCAAGGTGTTGAAAAGAAGGGGGGCGGAGTAAAAGTGTCAGTGGGTGAATGAGAGGAGATTGAAAGCGAAAGGAGTGAAAGAGAAATGAGTGTGAATGATAGAAAAAAAATGAGATGATGAGATAGTGTAACAATTAGTTTTTCTGCATGGCGGCCTCCCTTCTTGTGTGTTATTTTACAGTCATTGAGCAGATTGATGAATACCTTGGGTGGCGCGCGGAATCCGTGGTTGGCTGGATGGTGGGAATTTTTCACCCTCTTTCCGACAAATAGATTAATGAGCTGACGCAACAAAAATTATCCAATAAAAAAACAGTTTGGACGTTTAATGACACGGATTAGCACTCGTAAACACGAAATGCATTCAAAATTGAGTAATCACGTCTTAATGGCACCGGAAGTTCAACAAACCTGATCGCACGTTTGTAACATTGACATTGAGAGAGATCGTCTGATCGAACGTACACCACTGACCGAGCCCCGAGATCGATGGGGATTAATGATATATAGAAACACAGAAAAAGGCGAAATTGCTCAAAACAAACCAACAAAGTGGACGAGAGAGAAAAAGGAGAAACAATCGAAGTAAGCCACGCCGACCCTCCATTTGCACTAAGGCAGCTCCTTCGATCGCAATCGTGACACTTTGGGGGTGCAAAGTTATGCAACATAATCAGAGTGGTGTGGTGATTATGATCATACTTAAGAGGCGATCGCGATGAAGCAAAAACATCGCGATTCACCTGTTGATTAAGGTTTTCTCGCGTCTTATGTTTAGTAACGCTTTTGCGTAAATTTGCATGATTAGCATATCCAGCGGAGCGAATCTTTCGCCTGTTTACATAAAAAAGGTGGCACTCCACTTTTTATAAACTGATTTGATCATTCTCTAAGTAAGAAATGCATATGATTGAAGTAGGAAGAGCTTAAAAAAATAATTTACCTCTTTTTATGAATTTTTTTTTAATGAATGCATCAAAAAAGAAATTACAAATTAATGATGAGAATTTTACCGCATTAACATTCATCAATTTCTACTGTAGAATTTAACATTTTGTCGAACCAAAATCGGCCTTGAAAGAAAAAATGTGTAATTTTACATCGGAAGCTTGCAAAATTTCATAATGTTCAAACTAATTCAAATATTTACACATTTATTTAGTTAAACAATCCTTAAAACTAATTTTACCATTCAAAGTTCTTAAGCTCTACAATTCCTAAGATAAAAAATTTGATAATATGAGCTTTACTAATCTCTAAAACATTCAAGAAATAAAGTGTTAAAATTAAAATGATTTTGCACTGTTTTAATATTTGAAATGCAATCATTCGTGAAGCTTGTTCATAACATTTACAAATAATCATTGGAATTTCAATTCCAGTTTTATTTTACAGATTTTTGTGAACATTTCATTCTTAAAGTTTATCTTGAGGCATTATTGAAATTAATGGGTTTTGAATTATAAAGATTTCCAAATTTTTAAAATGTGGAATTTGAATAATTTTTTAATGCTGATTTTGAAAAAAAAAGGCAAAATCGTGTCATAAAAAAATAGTTTTGGTTGGAATTTGCTCAATTTTGTCAATTTTTTCAACTTTGTCTACTTTGTCAACTTTGTCAATTTTGTCATTTTTTTTCAATTTTATCAGTTTTGTCAATTTTGTTAATTTGTCAATTTTGTCAATTTTGTCAATTTTGTCAATTTTGTCAATTTTGTCAATTTTGTCAATTTTGTCAATTTTGTCAATTTTGTCAATTTTGTCAATTTCGTCAATTTCGTCAATTTTATCAATTTTGTCAATTTTGTCAATTTTGTCAATTTTGTCAATTTTGTCAATTTTGTCAATTTTGTCAATTTTGTCAATTTTGTCAATTTTGTCAATTTTGTCAATTTTGTCAATTTTGTCAATTTTGTCAATTTTGTCAATTTTGTCAATTTTGTCAATTTTGTCAATTTTGTCAATTTTGTCAATTTTGTCAATTTTGTCAATTTTGTCAATTTTGTCAATTTTGTCAATTTGGTCAATTTTGTCAATTTTGTCAATTTTGTCAATTTTGTCAATTTTGTCAATTTTGTCAATTTTGTCAATTTTGTCAATTTTGTCAATTTTGTCAATTTTGTCAATTTTGTCAATTTTGTCAATTTTGTCAATTCTGTCAATTTTGTTAATTTTGTTAATTTGGTCAATTTGGTCAATTTTGTCAATTTGGTCAATTTTGTCAATTTTGTCAACTTTGTCAATTTTGTCAATTTTGTCAATTTTGTCAATTTTGTCAATTTTGTCAATTTTGTCAATTTTGTCAATTTTGTCAATTTTGTCAATTTTGTCAATTTTGTCAATTTTGTCAATTTTGTCAATTTTGTCAATTTTGTCAATTTTGTCAATTTTGTCAATTTTGTCAATTTTGTCAATTTTGTCAATTTTGTCAATTTTGTCAATTTTGTCAATTTTGTCAATTTTGTCAATTTTGTCAATTTTGTCAATTTCGTCAATTTCGTCAATTTTATCAATTTTGTCAATTTTGTCAATTTTGTCAATTTTGTCAATTTTGTCAATTTTGTCAATTTTGTCAATTTTGTCAATTTTGTCAATTTTGTCAATTTTGTCAATTTTGTCAATTTTGTCAATTTTGTCAATTTTGTCAATTTTGTCAATTTTGTCAATTTTGTCAATTTTGTCAATTTTGTCAATTTTGTCAATTTTGTCAATTTTGTCAATTTTGTCAATTTTGTGAATTTTTCAATTTTGTCAATTATGTCAATTTTGTCAATTTTGTCAATTTTGTCAATTTTGTCAATTTTGTCAATTTTGTCAATTTTGTCAATTTTGTCAATTTTGTCAATTTTGTCAATTTTGTCAATTTTGTCAATTTTGTCAATTTTGTCAATTTTGTCAATTTTGTCAATTTTGTCTATTTTGTCAATTTTGTCAATTTGGTCAATTTGGTCAATTTTGTCAATTTGGTCAATTTTGTCAATTTTGTCAATTTTGTCAATTTTGTCAATTTTGTCAATTTTTCAATTTTGTCAATTTTGTCAATTTTGTCAATTTTGTCAATTTTGTCAATTTTGTCAATTTTGTCAATTTTGTCAATTTTGTTAATTTTGTTAATTTGATCAATTTGGTCAATTTGGTCAATTTTGTCAATTTGGTCAATTTTGTCAATTTTGTCAACTTTGTCAATTTTGTAAATTTTGTCAATTTTGTCAATTTTGTCAATTTTGTCAATTTTGTCAATTTTGTCAATTTTGTCAATTTTGTCAATTTTGTCAATTTTGTCAATTTTGTCAATTTTGTCAATTTTGTCAATTTTGTCAATTTTGTCAATTTTGTCAATTTTGTCAATTTTGTCAATTTTGTCAATTTTGTCAATTTTGTCAATTTTGTCAATTTTGTCAATTTTGTCAATTTTGTCAATTTTGTCAATTTTGTCAATTTTGTCAATTTTGTCAATTTTGTCAATTTTGTCAATTTTGTCAATTTTGTCAATTTTGTCAATTTTGTCAATTTTGTCAATTTTGTCAATTTTGTCAATTTTGTCAATTTTGTCAATTTTGTCAATTTTGTAAATTTTGTCAATTTTGTCAATTTTGTCAATTTTGTCAATTTTGTCAATTTTGTCAATTTTGTCAATTTTGTCAATTTTGTCAATTTTGTCAATTTTGTCAATTTTGTCAATTTTGTCAATTTTGTCGATTTTGTCAATTTTGTCAATTTGGTCAATTTTGTCAATTTTGTCAATTTTGTCAATTTTGTCAATTTTGTCAATTTTGTCAATTTTGTCAATTTTGTCAATTTTGTCAATTTTGTCAATTTTGTCAATTTTGTCAATTTTGTCAATTTTGTCAATTTTGTCAATTTTGTCAATTTTGTCAATTTTGTCAATTTTGTCAATTTTGTAAATTTTGTAAATTTTGTCAATTTTGTCAATTTTGTCAATTTTGTCAATTTTGTCAATTTTGTCAATTTTGTCAATTTTGTCAATTTTGTCAATTTTGTCAATTTGGTGAATTTGGTCAATTTTGTCAATTTTGTCAATTTTGACAATTTTGTCAATTTAATTAAATTTTGCTCATGAATTATAACATTTCGCCAAAAATTGCCAATTTCCATCACATTTTTCCTCGACGCATCTCATTGCCAACTTGGATTTGGTGACTTGCCTCCACTTTGTCCAAAATTATAACAGCACAGCAATATGATAATAATTCTACTTTATTGGTAAACGTCATTGCATCACCGGCGTTGTTTGCGCCGGTATCCCACAGCAACGCCTTCTCACCGCCTTCTGCGAGGTGTCTCCCTGCTCGATGTTTTGTTTTTACACTTCTTTGGCGCCAAACATACTAGGATAGGTCATTGTCTGCGGAACGGTGCTCGATTTGGGGAAGTTTTTCAAAATTTCCTGCCAGAGACTTGAGTGGCAACGGGAAACGAACCCGTTTGTTTTGGTTCGGAAAGCTTTGGATGGGAACATCGCGTTGAGGCGGAACCGCGCAAAATTATTGCACTCATCAATGTCGTGACTTTTCTTTGGGCTGCATGCTTTCTACAAAAACTGTGAAGATGAGGATGGTATTGCATCTGCCAGTCGACGTGCCAATTATGAGATAATAACAATAGGGGAATAGTGCAAGCTTGTAAATTTTGACGCCCGTGTGCTTGCCTAATCGGGCGGTTTCTTTGTGGGCGGGGGATGGAAGGCAACCACGAACGAATAAACGCTAAATATGTGCATATTTGAGAGCGAATGCTAAAAATTCCCTTTCGTTTGTTCTCACTTTCTTGCAGAAATCAGCACACATATCACGAGACGAGAGATGCTACAAAGTTAAGTCATTTTTGCTGAGCTTAGTGCGCGCGCATCGAAGCAAGCCAGAATGATGAACACCTTCGCCATGTAAAGATCGCGCGGCCTACTTGGAGCTTTGAGACGAGTTCGGCGCAGCACACTAGACGGATTAGCGGATTGCTAGGATCAAGAGTTAGGTTACTTGACGACTCAGTGCGCATACACGGCGAAGGGCTCTACAACAATGGGACTGATAGGCAGACGGAGATCGTCCTTCCTGAAGATCATCGCACTGCTCGGGGTGGTCTGGTTTATGGTGGTGTTTGTCCTGTATTCAGACGACGGAAGCAGTAGCAGTAGTAGATCGGCGGGTGGAGTTGCGGGACCGAGTGGGGCGGAAGTGCGTTTGAAGCACCAAGGAGGTTACCTCTGCAGGGTATCCGGGATCGGTTCAACCAGTTCATCATCAACGCCCGCGAGGATGCCAACAAGGACGACCTGAGTCCGGATGTGGACGGTGGGGAAGGTGGCGCGGGAGGGGTTGTAGACTATGTGAACAACAACATCGACGGCGATGTTCCGTTCGTGGAGAAGGAGACCAAGCGGAAAGTGCCACCAAAGAGCAAGAAGCGGAATGAGAATCAAGGTATGATCATGGGTTGAGGAGGTTGTTTATTTAGATCAGTGGTAAATCCATGCTTTTTTTGCAGACTTGACGGGCGTGATCGCCCCACCAAACGAGGACAGTCCTGATGCGCCCGGAGCCATGGGCAAGCCGGTAGTTCTCCCGAAGGACATGTCTCCAGAGATGAAAAAGGCTGTCGATGACGGATGGGCTAAGAATGCGTTCAATCAGTACGCGGCGGATATGATTTCAATCCGGCGCAGTCTTCCGGATCCACGAGATCCCTGGTGCAAGGAGCCGAACCGGTATCAGAAGGACCTGCCGGCCACTTCTGTCATCATCTGTTTCCACAACGAGGCGTGGTCAGTTCTGCTGCGAACGGTTCACTCTGTGCTCGATCGCTCTCCTGAACATCTGGTCAAGGAGGTCATCCTCGTGGACGACTTTTCCGATATGCGTAAGTAGGCCATGACTTGAAATTTTGAACGGAAAGATTACAAATACAAAGTAGAACAAATTAAAAAGTACACAAATTTCTAAAGTGTACAAGAATTTCAAAAGTACAAGAATTTCAATAGACGGACGAAGTTAATCCAAGCCTACTCTGATTGCCCACAACAGCGCACACCCAGAAGCAACTGGAGGACTACTTCGAGGCGTATCCCAGGGTGAAGATCGTGCGTGCGCCCAAACGCGAAGGACTGATCCGGGCGCGTCTACTTGGAGCTCGTTACGCCACCGCTCCGGTCCTGACCTACTTGGATTCGCACTGCGAGTGCACGACTGGTAATTTCGAGTGGAGATTTTTTTTTGAGGAGAATTTTCCAAAAGTCCATTTCTCTCAGGTTGGTTGGAACCGCTGCTAGACCGGATCGCTAAAAACTCCACGACCGTGGTCTGCCCGGTGATTGACGTGATTGACGACAACACGATGGAGTACCACTACAGGGATTCGGGCGGTGTCAATGTAGGTGGATTCGACTGGAATCTGCAGTTCAACTGGCACGCTGTGCCCGAGAAGGAGAAGCGAAGGCATAAGGTAAAGGGGGGGGGGGGTTTGGGATCGCTTGGAGGTTGGAATCTGGCCTGAAGGTAATATTTTGATTGCAGAGCACCGCCGAACCTGTGTGGTCCCCGACGATGGCCGGAGGGTTGTTCTCCATCGATAAGGAGTTCTTCGAGCGGCTTGGCACTTACGATTCCGGGTTTGATATCTGGGGAGGGGAGAATCTGGAACTATCGTTCAAGACGTGGATGTGCGGCGGAACGTTAGAGATCGTGCCCTGCTCGCACGTGGGTCACATCTTCCGGAAGCGGTCGCCGTACAAGGTACTTTGTAGGTTCTTAGTCTTGAAACTGTTTCACAAGTTTTGTTTTTAGTGGCGAACGGGAGTCAACGTTATCAAGCGCAACTCGGTTCGGTTGGCGGAAGTGTGGCTGGACGAGTACGCCAAGTATTACTACCAGCGGATCGGAAACGACAAGGGAGACTACGGAGACGTTTCGTCCCGGAAGCAGCTGCGCGAGGAGCTGGGATGCAAGTCGTTCCGGTGGTATCTGGACAACATCTTCCCGGAGCTTTTTATCCCAGGCGAAGCTGTCGCTTCCGGAGAGGTAAAGTCGTTGATTTTTATTTTATGTTTTGTATTCATCCCTTCCGAATAAAAATAACCATTTTGAATCGCAACATGCAAACCCAAGGTAAGAAATATGGGCTACGGAAACCGAACCTGTCTGGATGCACCGGGAGGCAAGAAGAACCTGCGGAAACCAGTGGGGCTGTACCCTTGCCACAATCAGGGCGGCAATCAAGTAAATAACATCACTTTTCTCCCCCTTAGAAGCAGAACAATCGCAGGAGTCTGTCAACCGGTCATCACAACATCAAAGATCAAAGCTTGCTTTGTCGCCGAAAGAAAAAAAAAACGATTTTCTTCATCTCATTCCTCGCGTTTTTCTCATTTCTCTTCCTCTCTCTCTCTCTTTCTCCACTCATTTCCGGCAAATCGTGTGTGTGTGTGTCGCGCGTTGCAGGTAGCGAACCCGTGGTCAGGTTTGTGTATTGATTCGGCCGCCAAGCCCGAGGACATGCATACGCCGCTTGGCATCTGGCCCTGCCACCAGGCGGGCGGTAATCAGGTATTTAGCCTCTCTCCCTCTCGTGCGAATCCTCCCTTAAATCCACCCCCCCACCCACTTCACTTTAAACCTGTATACAATTGGGTCGACATCCCCTCGGTAGTGCTTCATATGGTCAGGGCTAAACAACTCACTTACTCACTCACGCTATACTGACTCACTCACACTCATCCATTTGCTCATTGCTCACTAAAAATTGGTGAAAAAGAACTGCGCGTGGAACTCCCCCATGCGGGTGCGCAGTCTACTACGATTACGGCCTTTTTGTTGATTTTAGTTTAGATCGGAATGGGGAGTTTTAATAAGTTTTGAAATCACTCACAAACAGGAATTAAATTTGCGTTAAATAATGATTTATTTGTTCAATTAATAATACATTTTATCACAATTTTTAAATTAAGGTACTCCGAACCGAGCTGAATATCCGAATTATTACCTAATGTCTGAAACTGTCAAAATTGTCAAAATTGACAAAATTGTCAAAATTGTCAAAATTGTCAAAATTATCAATATTGGTGAAATTGTTCAAAATTGTTCAAAATTGTCAAAATTGACAAATTTGACAAAATTTATAAGATAGTCAATATTTACCAAATTGACAAAATTGGTAAACTAGACGAAATTGATAAAATTGACAAAATTGACAAAATTGACAAAATTGACAAAATTGACAAAATTGACAAAATTGACAAAATTGACAAAATTGACAAAATTGTCAAAATTGTCAAAATTGACAAAATTGACAAAATTGACAAAATTGACAAAATTGTCAAAATTGTCAAAATTGTCAAAATTGACAAAATTGACAAAATTGACAAAATTGACAAAATTGACAAAATTGACAAAATTGACAAAATTGACAAAATTGACAAAATTGACAAAATTGACAAAATTGACAAAATTGACAAAATTGACAAAATTGACAAAATTGACAAAATTGACAAAATTGACAAAATTGACAAAATTGACAAAATTGACAAATTTGACAAAATTGACAAAATTGACAAAATTGACAAAATTGACAAAATTGACAAAATTGACAAAATTGACAAAATTGACAAAATTGACAAAATTGACAAAATTGACAAAATTGACAAAATTGACAAAATTGACAAATTTGACAAAGTTGATAAACTAGACGAAATTGACAAAATTGACAAAATTTGTATGTTAAATATTTCAAGAAATTTAATTTAATACTTTTGGAAATAAAAAAAATGCGACTAGATTAGATATCAGACTCTGTTCGGTTTGAACAAAGAATCCTTTTTTAGTTTCCGTCATGATATCAATTCAATCATTTCAGTAGTTGGTGAACCATGTTCGACAAGAAATCTCTTCCATCAACTTCCATGCACGCTTTCTGCCTTCTACTCCGTTTCTCAAAATTGAATTAGTCCAAAAAACAATTTCCAAAGATCAGAAAAAAAAACTTTCACTTCATTTCCTTCCTTCCGGATTGTGCCCCTCTGTTCCAACCTTCCCTACCTATTTTTTTTGACGCAAAATTCCCGATCAAAAGTTTCCAGGAACGTGACTCGTGGATTTCCGAAACAGATAACAAAAAACAAATGCATGTCCTCAAGCCAGCTGCAGGACACACGAAACAAAACATAAAACTGGTAATGGGTTTACGCTACTTTGCGCTGACAGTATTTACTTTGTAAAAAAAAGGTCGAGAAAGCTTCGTTTCGATGTGTTTGGTGATGATTGGTAACAGATTCCTGTAAATATGTTCTCTCTTTTTTTAGAGTTAGATTTAGTTCAATAAATCAAAGTAGACTGTTGATTTTGTTTTTGTTGTTGTTTAACAAATCAGTGATGTCTGCGACTACTTGAAGTGTACATAGCAATGGCCTACTGTTTGTGCTGCTTGGATTCGAGTTGGATAATTTTTATACACATTTTAAAATTTTCAGGGACATAGCAAATCGGCTCAAGTTATGTTTCTTCAAGTATGTACTGACAGATGTCACTAATTTGAAAAATACTTTAAACCGTTTGCCAAACCGCTAGCCGGAACGGTTCAAAGTAGGCTTTTTGAGTTTCAATTAACATTTAATTTAGACTTCATAGATATTGTGATTTTTTCAATCATTAACATACTGTAATTTCCCCCCTCAAAAGTATTGGATGCTGAGCAAAACGGGTGAGATCCGGCGGGACGAGGCCTGCCTGGATTACGCCGGCCAGGACGTGATCCTGTACCCGTGCCACGGTTCCAAGGGCAACCAGTACTGGAACTACTCGCCCAGCTCGCGCCTGCTGCGCCACGGCTCCTCGGACAAGTGTCTCGCGATCAACGAGAGCAAGCAGAAGCTGGTCATGGCCGACTGCGACGCGGCGGTGGAGGCGCAAAAGTGGCTGTTCCAGAACTACGATCCTAGCAAGCTGTGAATTGAGCGCGTGTAGGACACGTACACAAATTGCCAATTGTCTACAGAACAGGTGGAGCAAAATGAGTCCAAAACAGGAAGACGTGACTAGCGGAGTGAAGTGGTTCATTTTTTTTTACTAAATTAGTCCATTTGTTTTCCCCACGTGGCAAGCAAGTAGCATAGGTAGAGAAATGATTTTAATGTGATTTTTACGATAAATTATTATTTAGCGATAGAATGCTCCTCGTAAGCTTCCTTGCTTCCGCGAAAGATGCTGTGAGATTGCGTACTTACATTTTTCGTGCAAGAAAAACAACCCTCACAGCGAGTTAGTGTTGTTCCTGAACTTGATTTAGTAAAAAAAGAAAGTGTTCGGCATGCCCCTTCGAGTACGAGTACAAATCTAACCTACAAAACCAAATTAGCGACGATAGGAATTACGTTTTCCCCCTTTTTCGGTACTTACTCGATCGTTTGATTAACAAACGCAAGAACAAACTGCCATAAATCATTCCACGAATTTTACAGAGAAAGAAAGCGTCCAATCTGCAAGCAAACACCAGACTATCAAAAAAAATAATCTTCCTTTAAAAGACTTTTCATTTTTAATTATTTTTACACCGTAGAGAACCTCTAAACACCTGAAAACTCCCGGAAACGAAAGATTTCACGTATTGCCGCGTGATCGCAGCAGTCTATGAGCGTTTTCGTTCCTTCCAATCGTTGTTTTTTTCTAAACTCTTCGTTTCTATTGTTTTGTGCCACGCCGCACAAAATCGCTAGAGATGCTCACGCACGCTTACTGCGATTAGAGCGTGTTGCAACCGGTGATCGGGTTGCTGCGTTTTTTTGGTTTCGTTGCAATACTTTTACCCCACCCCGACATGGATAACGACAAAATAGAGTTGCTCAAAGGTGTTTTAAAACATGTGACGAAGTAAACCCCCCTCAAATTTACAAAAACACACATTCCAATATTGTACTATCTTACTTAGTGAGGAAACATTAAAAGTTGTTAAAACACACAAATAAACATAGAATAGCAGCGCGATAGGACGTGGATGCTGCGTGGTTCAAACATATCAGGATACGACATTCAGAGAAAAGGTTTGCCATAGATAAACTGATTTTTCTCGTTTTTCCGTTAGTTTTTTAACAACAATAACACACAAAACCGACATATCTAAAGCATTGAAACTCTTCCCGCTATTAGTTTTCTAAGAAACGTTACACTTGAAACAAATCTATTACGAGAGACAATTGAACTGTTTTCTAATACTAATTTGTACATCTTAACTGGTAGAAACGAAAAAAAGAAACGTTATTTTTGTTCTTACTTCTCCCGTGTAGTAATAACAATTATTATAATACAAAAAAACAAGTAAACAACTACAAATAACTGTATCATAAGAGAGAGAAGCGAGTGCGAGTGGTGCGAGTGCGAGAGAAAACTCCGATCGTAGATCGAAGCGATGGCGAAACAATGAATTGAACCTTCGGAAAGAGAGTGCGGATGAGCGTATATATTTCTACATGTGCCTTGTAAATTATTATCATTGGTTACGATTATGAGACAAAGTGAATGCTATCAATTAACTACACACAAACAATACACTTTGAAAACAAGAAAAAAAAAACACACGTGTTATTTTAATGAAATTGAAAGAAAAGAGAGCAAGCAAAAAAACCTAAAAAAGTCTACAAGTAGCAATGAGTTGTTCTTACTGTAGTTTTACAAGAGGGCGATAATTTGGAGCAAGAAAAAAAGAAATGTATCCGTTTAAACACACACAAAACAACAACAACATAAATATTACAAGAAACTTGTACATACATATCTCTAGTGAAGGAAAACGATATCAACTTCAAGAAACTTTCCACTGCAATAATAAAAAAAATGAAAAAAATACATATGAAAAACAGATTATAAAATGCAACAATTTAGCGTGTAACTCTGATACAATTATGAAATAAAAAGTTATGAAATAAATAAAATGGGTTCTTCATTTTTTTCCTTCTGAGCTAACCATCACAAAAAAGGCTGTGCCAAGGGGGTTTACCGCATAGTGTCAGACTGGTCACTATTCCAGAGTTATCCAGAGTTTGAGTGAGTATTAAATAATAACAAGAAACTTTCTTGTTATTATGTTCTACTATTTTTTCATTTATCTTAATTTGAAAATGAGCATTTTTAATGTTTTTTTAGATCATTTTGTACATTTTTTGGACCTTTCAGGACAATTGTAATGCTTGTCAAAATTCTATTTTTGAAAAATGAATTTTGTTCAATTCTCAATTCAAATCAGCTATGGGCAAAAAAACGATTATAAAATGCTTATTTTCAAATTAAGATAAAATTAGTGAAAAATTAGATACAGCCGCTACACTGAAAACCAAACCATGGTAGGGTTAAATTGAAAACACGCATCAATGTATTTTTGCTGAAAACATTCCGTGCTTGGATTGATTGCCCAAGTAACATTTTTTTCCAGGAGTTCTACAAGAGCTCTTCAAGATAGCTACAGCATAGCAGTTTGGACCGCGGTAGGATAAAACTCTCTTCAAGTACTCTTCCAAACTCCTGAAGAAATTTTGAAGAGAATTTTATCCTACCGCGGTCCAAACTGCTACGCTTTAGCGATCTTGAAGAGCTCTTGTAGAACTCCTGGAAAAAATGTTACTTGGGTGATTAACGTCAGTTTTGCTATGTCGAGAGCGGTATGGTCATTTTAACCCTCCTATATGTAGAGAATGATAGTGATTTCGTAATTTTACCATATTTGCGTTTACTTTCCCCAAAAAGGCTCAGTTAATTTAATAAGCAGCATAACACGCAGAAAAATAAGGCATATTTGAATCAACAAAACGTTTTGTTGATTTGAAAATCATATTTTTTGTTGAATCAATCAAAGCAGCTTTTTCAAAACAACAAAAGACTTTTGCGGAATCGAGAAAATCAAGGTTTGTTTCAACGCAAAATCGGCGTTAATTATATTCGAGTAGTGCGGTGCCTGTGTGGACGCGCAGTCCTGTTTTTTCGTGTTATTTTCCGTCTCTTTTATGTCGCTGTTCGAGTGCATGGGGTGATTGGATTTCTTCTGATTCGTGTTGTTTTCATCTCTTTTGTGTCGTTGTTTGTGTGCATGGGGTGATTGGTCTTCTTCTTCTTCTTCTTCTTCTTTTTTCTTTATTTTTAGTTCGCGCGTTCGTTGGCCAATGAGTTTATTTTTGTTCTCTTTACATAGTTTTCGATAGAAACGATCCGAATTCTTTTTTTTTCGATACAAGCAAGTCGTATTGCTGGATTAAGTCCTTTCTATATCATCGATGATCGGAAGGCACGCCGACGAATATGTTTTAAGGCTTATGATATAAAATCATTTTAATGAATAAAGCCCTTCTTACATCACCGTTGATCGGAAGGCACGCCGACGAAGAATTTCTGGAGGATCGCGGTCGAATTAATACTATATTTAAAATTCTAGATAGCTATCTTTCGGATTCGATTGTGAGTAGCGGGACTTCGCGGTTACTATGCAACGTGTTTTTTGGAGTCTTTTTATATTTTAAATTTATAAGTCCTTCTTTTATCATCGTTGATAGGAAGGCACGCCGCCGGTTAAGTTCGTTTAAGTTATTGTTTTAATTTCATTACAATCGGTAACGTGGTGTCCTGTTTTCTTTTCGTTTATATTCGTTGATCGTAATACATTATTCCAACTGGCAGCTTTAGTATTAACTCATCTACTATTTTTGACATTTGCTCGCGTTATCTTAATTGTACCAACAGTAAAAATATACTGATAAGTCCAGCCCATAGCACTACCGCTCGGTTGGCACGCGTTCGATTAAAACAAACTTTTTAAATAATCAATTATTTATCTTTCCGCAGCCGGCTGCCTAAGATTTAAAATTTCAACCGATAAACAAAATGCTCATGGTCACATCACTGCCACTCGTGAATCCTGACCTCATACCCATCTACTAACCCCCTCAAAACTCATGTGATACTTTGTCGGAGAAGCAGTCGATTGGGCGGTCTCTATCACTCAAGTATCGGACTAACATTCCCATCCACTTCCCGTGACCCTACCACTGGTCGTGGCCGGCGCCGGTATTGATCAGCATGATAGGGGCCTTTGAGAAGTTGCGAAGCGAGGAAAGATAGCACCCACTTATCTTCCACGGCTCGTGGATGTAACTTCTGGAGGTCCTGGTCAATAACGGAGTAGCAACTGCGGGTGGGCACCTAAAAAAAAAAAAAAAAATCGGCGTTAATTATATTCAACAAAAATTTTGTTGATTCAAACCTCGTACAGGCTGATTCTACAAAAAATTTTTCAGCGTGAATGTTCTTAAAATTACCATGGTCGGGCTTTCAGTATTTATTTTGAGCAAATGTACTCACATTTCAAAATGGCGTCTTTTTCCTCTTATTTTGATGATAACTTTCGCTTAAAAGTTCGTTCTCTTGGAAGAGAAATGTGTGTTTTGACAAGTGACTAGAAGAGACTAACTCGCTACGACGTAAGCCTGAGTTGATTAATCCGAAAAACTTATTTTTTTTCATTCTAAATCACAAAAATAGCCATTTGCAAACTTCCCGTTTGAACATAGGGCTTTGTGCCCTAGGGCAAAGTTGCTCAGAATGATGTTTCCTATCTCGCTATCTCGTCATTCCGCTTAAATAAAAATTCTGAACATCCTAAAATGTGAACCACTCTATTGTCCACCATACCAAAAGATGCCCGTAATGTTTCTGATTATTTGTCCAACAGATTTCGGTTTTGAACCACTGAAGCATAATAATCTTGTTGGTGCTCTGAATCACGGGCAATATGCATTTTCACTTTAATTATTTAACCTTGGAGCTAGACATGCGAAACTATTCAACTCTTTACTTTCCTATGTAACAGCTGTTGGTAATGCATGTGGTCTTCTTATCAATAAACTTCAAGTAGCTCAAAATAGAATCCTAAAAATCATCTTAATTCTTCCTATTCGTAGTCACACAGTCGATTTGTATGTAAAGAATAATATTTTACCTGTCAGGGGAATATATGTTTTTCAAGTTTGTTGTTTAATTTACCTTTGCTTAAAAAATAAAACCCATAGTAATACTAAATTTGTTCGTTCTAAGCATCAATATGGTACAAGATATCACGATCTATTGAATAATCCTAACGTAACCACAGTACCTGGTGAGCGCAGTATAAATTTCAATGGAGCTCAGCTTTATAATTATTTTAACAATAGATTTGGTAAAAGTTCATCCTTAAATATCTTCAAAAATCAGCTAAAGCAGTGTTTGTCCCGACCTGACATCATAGAAAAACTTCTAAAATCCGTTAATATTTTCGCTTAATTATTTTGTTAAGTTAATTCTCCGATCCAATCCCTCGTTTGTATTTGTATCCATCTTGAACACATTTATCTTGGTAGTTTTCTTTTATTTATTTTCAGCCGCTGATCGCCAGAAACCGAACTCCCTAAAAGGTCTACGCCGATGGAGTTCTTGAGCCAGCCGCATCAACTTTGTCGTTACATTTATATTTAATTTTCAATGACATGTAATCTACTTCAATTGTATTGCACATTGAAAAGAAACAGTTTTTTCAGTCAGCACTTTGCTGGCTTTTTCTGTCAAATAAAAACAATCAATCAATCAATCAAGTACCATGCGTTTCCACCGAATGAGTTCGAAGGAGGCGCTGAGTTGCTTACGTGCGAATCTGACGAAGCATACAATTTTACAACTTGCACGCAAGTTATGGTGCAAGCGCTTGTATGCTGAACTTAACCATATTTAAGCTGGGCGAATTCGGTGATGTTGATGAAAAAATATGTTTTATTTTGTTTTAGATTTATTTTATTAGATGACAATATTTATTTAATTATTCTAACGCAAGCTAGTTTCATCTATTATTAATGAGTTTACTAAATAATAACACGCAGATTATCACACCGATTAAGCATCCAAGAGCAACATCAATTTACGATTTCGTTGCAATTTTCTGCTCGATCGTTCTTATTTGGTGGAAAGTACCCCCACGCAACATCTCCGAGAAATTAGACATGAGCTTCTTGGTTTCTGGATTGCAGGTGCATTGTCTCAGCTCGGTAGAATTGTTCAAAACCAGCAGTAAGTAAGAATCGGGAAGAACACTCGTCAACACTGTTGGATTTGAGACTTCCAACAATCATCAGGTGGTTGGACTCCTGTGCGATCAGGGTGTAACGAATCCTCGATTGCAATGATTATGCAAGCTGGTTTGATTATAAAGTGAAACGTGATGAAAGCTTCCAAACAGTCGACCTTCGTCGTCAAAACGTTAAAGTCTTTGCTGATTATACACGGTTCGTTGATCCAAAAACTGGCACAAACTGTGTTGCTTGAGAATAAAATTAAGAATGATAAAAATTCATTCTCAACCGAAAGCATATCTCTCACGTTAGCTTGGGAAGCAGTTAGTTTTTGAAGTTAGCGATTTGAAGCAATCGTGCGGTGCTGTCGGGTATCGATGAACATTGCACTATGTTTCCGTGGCAGCCGCCAGCGTGATTATACGAGCGGTTGAATTGGCCACGCACAATAAAATGATCCAAATTGTTTCTGTCAAATGCTCATCGGTCATCAAATAGCTGGTTCTAGTCCGTAAAAAGGGGTTTATTTTATTATTAAAGCGAGACTAGAAATTAGTGGATAAATTCCCTTTGGAGACTATTCTTGCTTTGATCGGACTTTTCCGAGCAAGTGTACTTCAGACTAGACAATTCTAGCAAATTATGCTTTTGTTTTCAACAGGATAAAATATAGAAAAACTACCAATCATTTCAATTATCACTATGCACGTTTGAAAATGTTCGTTGGGTCAGTTGATAAGTTTTTATAAGCTTATTTCAACACGTAAATCTTCACAGCAATTTAATTTTTGTAACGCAAACTGCACAAACAGGAATCATCAGTATTATTCCAACCGCGATGATAACTATACTCTCAGTATCACGTTTCTCCACCTGTGTCACAATGCATTCGTTAATTTTTGAGAAAAACTTTTGCAAACGCTGCTCTTCATCTGGTCGACAACTGTTTTTCAAAGACTGCGTCTGATTCACTGCAAACGTTATGAAATAAGCTGGCTCATCTTCGTTGAAAATCTTGCTGCGACTTTCAAACGCAACATAATTGTAGTTCACCACGTACAAGTAGTATCTATAACTGCCGTGAAGGAGAGAGCAATTTTCCGGATTAAGAAACCTCCATTTGGTGGTCGAAGGTTCTTCGATTGCCATTTTCATACACTTGGCAATTACATTGAGATCCATGACGAAGTGAATGGTGCCAAATGTTGCACCACACCCCAGTGAAATGGAAATAATCAACGTGTTTCTGGTGTAAATTGACGGAACTTTGAGCCACACTTGAATGTTTGTGTCGTTTTCCAGGGTGTCGATCAGAGTGGATATAATGTCAACGTTTTCTGTTTTCTGGTCACCCACGGCTTTAAGCGGTTCCAGGCTCTGGGCAAGGGATCCTGCCATCCGTTCGTATTGGTTAGATAGCGAAGGACACTGAATCAGTTGCGCGCTTGTTGGCCGATCCGGAAGAATCATTTGAAAGGACAACGATGATGAGCACAGTAACGAGAGCAGAAAAATGGTTTGAACCATTGTGAGTTCTGTATCAAAATGAAGTAGAAACCTTGAAGCCATGGATTCTTTTTTTGTGAAATTGCTTACCGTTATACGTCACTAGCAAACTCCCTTGACTGATAATAGTAGAGTAGAGCGGGGCGAAGGTAATTTTCACTTATTTTATGTGTAACACTTAATTTTTCATCTAGTTTTCATAAGGGGGTCGTTTTGTACCCCAAATATAGATTATCTTATGGTACTGTGGGTTACTTGAACAAAGTAGTACTTATAAAACTTATGTTTAATTTTTAGGGTTAAAAATCATTCTATTTTTGCATTAGTCTCAAATTTTGCCCGATTTTGGCAGAAGTACTATTTTTCAATGATTTTGAATCAATACTTATCAAATGAGTTTGATTTTTTTTAAATACAAAAATGTATATTAATTTTAGTGCGTACTTTGGCCTCGCACATTTCTTTTTAGGAAAACAGATGGTAAAAAAAGAGGGGAAGATTGTGTCACATTCCCCAGAAAACCAATCCCCAGAATGTACCATATCATATGAAATATAAAAATTGAACAAAGTAATTTTATCTATGCCAAGAAATTTTCCTTCTTTTTTTTTGACAACAACTCTTGATTCTTGAAACAGTTTGAAAAATCTTGAAAATTTAGAAAATGTTTAACATTTTAAAATTTTCCACATTTGAAATTTTTTAAAATTTTGAAAATTTTGAAAATTTTGAAAATTTTGAAAATTTTGAAAATTTTGAAAATTTTGAAAATTTTGAAAATTTTGAAAATTTTGGAAATTTAGGAAATTTGAAAAAAAATGAAAATTTTAAATTTTTTTGGAAGTTTTGAAATTTTTGAATTTTTTGGAAATTTTATAAATAATAAAAATCATTACGATAAATATTTCTGGGGAACGGTACATTCTGAGGAATAGTTTTCTGGGGAACGGTTCACTCTGGGGAACGTGACACAATCAGAAGGGAATATCAAAAATTCTTTAATGTTTAGAAAAACAATTGACTAGGCTAAACACTAGTTAAACGGTTTCAAAGATTTCGTGAACCTGAAGTTTTGTAAACCTTATTTTGAAAATTTCAAATACTAGATCAAAATTGTCAAAAAAGTAACTATTCTTAAAGTGAAGCCAATGATCATTTTCGAAGAAAATTAATCATCACTATAAAGTATTCTGTATTAAATTCAATTTGACGAAAAAAAAAAAAAGGAATCAGCATGTGCCGGGTGTTGAGTTCTTCAAGCCACTGAAAGAATTTTCGATCTAAATTAAATGCGTTTAAAAATTTATAGAATTTTTTGATACAATCATTGACGTCCTAGTTGACAATCATTGATTAATGACGATTTCCATAACTTTACAAGGAATGGGATAATCGTTACCAAAAGGAATCAGCATAGGTAGGGCAGTATTTTAAACAACTTGTTGAAGGAATTATGTCAAAATGTTGATAGCGACGCCAAATTTATATCTTTGAACGGAAAATCAAGACAATTATGGAAGTCTTCGCGTTAATAACTTACTCAAACTTTTTTTTTCACTTTACAAGTCAAACCCCGAATATGAGCTTTTTAGGTAAAAAACAAGTATCAAAAAGAACGTTGCATACCTTTGCACCGTGCGTACTTTTGCCCCGTACTACTCTACGATAAATGATCTAAATACTTCAAATGAGGGATTTGCTCAGAAAATAGTGAAACCATACTTTGACGTCATGACGCAGTTCACAAAAATGTTTTCCAATCTATACTGTGACAATGTTAAGGCAATGACATCATATCAACCTTTGATTAACTTTTTTTTTTTTTATTTGGATGCACTCACATAAATACTGCAACAATAAAATGACTTAATCTGGCTTGAATGAAAAAATTTTATTACATTTTCAGAGAACTGCCAACGGCAAAACAGTTTCCAAACGATTTTTTCAGGTTTTCATCTATTTTTGAAACAACCCAAAAATCAAAGCTGAAAGAACAAAGACGACCGAAAAATGGGAAAAATTAGGAGCCAATTCGGTAATAATTATGCCTGCTTCGGTGGAATCACTGGCGGCGGTTGGACTCGCGATCCAAAGGTGGTGGGAGGTTTCTTGGAGTAGAAAGAGGTTTGGGTGCTCTTAGGTTCGAACAGAAACTTGCAGTAGAGATTACAAAACACCTGGGGGTCGGTAATAATTAAGTTTTCAATGATATACTCTAAGTTCAGCATTGTTTAAATTCTAAATTTTATCCGGACAATGTGCTGCTGTATTTCCAAGGCAAATTTTGGGCAAATTTTACAAAGTAATGATTTTTATTCGGTCGTCTTGGTTGTTTCAGCTCTGATTTTTAGGTTATTTCGAAGAAAGCTAGATATCTGGTGACATCTGGTGGTTAGGATACATTTTATTCATTGAGAATTTCATTGAGAATTCAGCACAAAATGTACGATCAAGACAATGTTTTAAGCTTTCATTTTTAATCAAATAGAATGCGATAAAGAACATCACTCGTCTTCCCCAGCAATCCTGACCATTGAAAAAAGTTTAACAAACACCAAAGCAGCAACCGCCATGCAAATAAAGCCTACTGCGATCAGGTGGCCAGTCTCGACCTGCTTGGTTCGATTGGTTCTGTCTTTGGAGTAGAACGCGCCCACATGTCCGATGAATTGCTCCAGTCGCAGTAGGCACTGTGAACGACACGAACGATCCTGGGATTTGCCCAGACGGTTGGAAGCTTCAAACAGGAAGTAACTTCCGTTATTTTGCGATTTGTTACGGCGACTCAGCGAAAAGTAGAAACTTTCCTGAAAGATCAGTTGGTACACTTGATTTGGGTGGAAAAACGCCCCGTTGGACATGTTCAGGTACTGCCAACCGACGGTGAACGAGCTTTCGAAGGCAATGCTGACGCAGCGGATTCCGAGAGTTCGTTGAGCTATGAAATGAAGGGTTATGAAGTCATCTTCACAAGCGATCCTTGTCGTGAAGAGCAGCAAGTTGTCGATGAATATTAAACGTTTGCTCATCCGGTTCTGAGCGCATGATTTTCTTGTTGCAACGTAACCGAAAAATGATAAAAAATCTTGAATGTCTTCTGGTGGGTTATCACTTGAACCTGGCGATACTGAGATGAGTTCTTGTTTGGAAGATTTTTGAATTAGAATCTGTTCTACGTGGCCTGGAATAACTTGACATGGTTTAAGCTCAACAATGAAGTTCCTTTGTTTACACTCTATGCAACTCTTTGCAGATGTAACTAACAGTAATGAAAGTGACCAAAAAAGGGTTCTTGTTCGGAACATGGTCGAACTTGAATTAACTCCCGTTCACGTAATCGAAGCAAGGCTTGGACACTTTTAATCCCTTGCGGATTTGGCAATATACTGTACGTCATTAGCAAAGGTCAAGCTGAGCATTATGTAAATTAATCAAAACGTAAGTTTCCTTTTTCAAGGAAACTGTCATCTTAAGCCTTTGAGTCTACCAACACGTGCTTCGTCGAGCAAGAAAAACTGCTGACGCAAATCTTATCCAACAAAGCGAAATCTGCAACCGACATTTCACTCTTCCGCGTGACATCCAAGCAGGCGTACCTAATGTGAAACTGTCTTATCAGTTGGCCCTTGCCTCCTGCTCAACCTGCTCGAATCGAGCCGCGGTCACATGGACCTATCGATAACAGCGTGACAGCGTGACAACAGAGCGGGAATATCCTTGAAAATGGGAGAACATGCGCTCTGAAACACTTCTCGCAAGTCTTTTATGAAGTGGGACCTTGCGAGCCTCAACTGGTCATCAGTTCTCTTATCACCATCGAGCTGTTCACACGGAGCTTTGCTTGGCCAAGGTAAAACCTTCATTTTCTTGCCATTTTGGGGCTGGGAAAAGTGAGGAAAATTTGAGCTTGATTTTGAGGTTTTTTCCTGCTTGGTGGTTGATTTTTCTTGCTTCAACTGTTAGAAATGTATCACGTGATGTGATATTTGTTAGGAAAAGGTGAAATTTTGCGTGCTAAGATGAATTTTCATCAAGTGAAAAAATCTTGTGAAATTAGGGAGTGAATTTTCCATAAGGCGTAGCGTCTTTGCTGTGAAACTTGTCTCACTTTTCCTCAGCTTATTCCACTGTTTTCAATAATCCTTAAACTTTGAATCGAAAAAATAATCGTTTTCATCAATTTTCAGGCTCAAATCTTCATCAAAGTGATCCAGGTGGAAAAAGTGAAAATTTTCCTGGTCGCCATCCGCTGGAGCAGTAGGCTGTGCGTGCGTGTGTGTGTGCGTGGGGAAAAGCTTCCTCTTGCGTTAGCAGTGTGAGTGGAAGCAACACTTGGTTTCCTCTCGCTCTGGGCTGGAGCGGGAGTGAGAGCCGCGGAGAGTAAAAGAGAGCGCGGGTTGGTCGTTCTCTCCCGCGTGGAAAGCGTGATAAGATTTCCCGACCAAACCAAAACAGAATCCAAAACAACATTTCCATCAACACCACCACCATCACCTCTCTTCACCCATTTTTCCTGAGCAGCCGTTTACAGAAAAGCTACTAAGATTGCAACAGGTTTGTTTTTGTTTTCATCACCATCGACACGAGAGTGGCTCGTCATCGCACACTGCGATGCGAAACAGTAATGATATTATAATGGGATGTTGTATTCTCGTTGCTGTGCGTGTGTGTGTGTTTGTCCCACCTCATTTAGAATGCATGAAACGGGAAGAAAGAGCTTTCGTCCAACGCCTACTTCATGCTTCTAGACCGGAAGATACTCGTTCGACGCTTGAGAGGAGATTCTTCTCGAGCATGGCAATTTAAATCAATTATTGTTCACTTAGATGGAAAACTGTTGGGTCGTGCTAGCGCGCTCAACCACATAGCTGAAATATTAAAGTGATTTTCTTTTCCTTTTTCTTCACCCAAACAGCAATAGAAATAACAGCTATGCCTGAAGTGTTGCCACTTTCTGGCATGGCTGACGCCGAGCCGGACCTGTCGACGTTCGAGAACAAGTCCGGCCTGGCGGAGGATATGAAGTTTCTGGCGTCGATGCCGGAACTGTGCGACGTGACCTTCCTGGTGGGGGAAACGCGCGAGCCGGTGTGCGCCGTGAAGGCCGTCCTGGCCGCCAGATCACGCGTTTTCCAGAAAATGCTCTACCAGGCTCCGTCACCGCAGCGCAAGAAAGAACCTCCTCCCAGGGAGAACAAACTGCGGCTGTTTCTGAAACGCTCGTCGGAACCACTGCTGAACCTGCAGAATGCAGCCCAACAGGTGAGTGTTCGAGCGCACTAGTCGCACAGCCTACTGAGCCAAACTATACACAAGACCACTCTTTGAACAGTTACTGGTCAATTCGAATCAAGCTTTTCTATTCAACTTTTACCATAATTAATCAGTAGAGTTCTGGTAGAACGGTTGACCCTAAAAATACCAGCCCTTTTGCTAGTTTTGACTAAGCCGTTCAAAAACCTATATTCAATCCAATTAGATAGCTCAGTTCATGCAGCTTTAATCACACTTGCTTTTGTAAATACCTTTTGTTCGTTTAATACAAAAATACCAGCTTCCAAGTCAGCATTCCGTTGAAATAAAAAAAAGATTTACTTACATCCAAAATCAAGACAGAAAAAAAACACTTGTACATAACTCATAAAATTAACAAATATTCCGTGTCGTAAATGTTCCGTTCAAAGTATATCTTTGTAATTTTCCCGTCCCTGTTTTTTTTCTTTTTGGCGCTACCAAATCAAAACTACTTCCATTGTTATCGAATCCAAATCAATCATAAATCAACCCATTTTCCATCAAACAAAAATCAAAATATCACCACTAAATAGCGCAGCGGCTTCAATCAACAGTTGGCGCCTATTGCCGAGGTAAACGGACTTTTCCACCAAAAACATGCAAATCTCTCCTTGAAAGAATCCAAAGTTTTCCTCCTTCTCCGTCTGTACTACCTTCTCTAGAGTAAATTGCATCTCGTTTTAGCAAAAAGTTTCAAAAAATGCATGAAGTATCTTTTTGCAGACCTATTCCTGTCGATTTCAAGTTAAAGTTGCAAACATAAACATTAAATTTGTCGTGTTTTGGCATGTTTTCATTTCAAATCTAAACATCTTTAGCTCCGTAGTTGAATTTTTTTACAAAATGTATTGATCAATGTTTTGAAAAGAATATTCCTATAAAATATTTACTAAAAAAATCCATAAACGAGCTTCCCGAATTAAAAAATGCTGTGAATCACTGAATATTCTTTTGATTTACAGTCACGAACAGCAGTAAGAGACACGTATAGTTGATAAGTAGATTATTTGCATGCCTTAATTATCCTTCTGTTAGCTTTATCAATTTATCTTATTAGTCTCTTACTAACAGCAACTAAATCTATCAGAAAACTGCTACTGACTGAACCTTTTTCCAGCTATATCACAGCTTGCACCTGAGACTGCACTGCGAGCAAAACCATACAAATCTCTTCTACCAAATTGTGCTACCATTCTACCTCTTGTATCGCACTCAATAGATATGAAAAGATCAACTTAGATTCACTGTGTCAAAGTTTTGAGAGTCTAGCTAATGATGCATTCTAGTTCAACCTCCAACTCAAAATAGTCACCCATTTTCTAACGAACTTCTCATCCCCAGCCGGCCGGCCAGCAGCACCAGACGCTGATCATCGAAGAGTTCGAGCCGGACGTGTTCCGCCAGCTCATCGAGTACATCCACACGGGCTGTGTCACGCTGCAGCCGCGGACGCTGCTGGGCGTCATGAACGCGGCCGATTACTACGGGCTGGAGGAGTTGCGCCGTGCCTGCGGTGGCTTTGTCCAGTGCTGCATCAACGTGGACACCGTGTGCGCCCTGTTGGCTTCGGCCGAGCGGTACATCCAGTACAAGTGCACCAAGAGTCTGGTGCAGAAGGTGCTGGAGTTTGTCGACGAGCACGGCAATGAGGTGCTGAACTTGGGCAGTTTCACGCTGCTGCCGCAGCACGTGGTAAGGTTGATCTTGGCCCGTGAGGATCTGCGCGCGGATGAGTTCACCAAGTTCCAGGCGGCACTCATGTGGAGCAAGAAGTACTGTGACTCCAACTCGGATCCGCTCAAGGAGGTGATTGGGAACTTTCTGGAGTTTATACAGTTCCACAAGATTCCCGCCAATGTGCTGATGCGGGAGGTTCATCCGCTGGGGATCGTTCCGTACTCAATCATTATGAATGCGTTGGCCTTTCAGGTGGGTGATGATTGGGTGGGGGGTTGTTTTGGGGACCGTCAGTTCTCAGTTGTTACCTTTGTTGCAGGCAGACCCAACAAGTGTGGACCCCGGAAAGCTCTCCCCCAACTCCAGTCGAGTAAGGAGGGCACGTCAGTCGCATGGTCGTTCAATGTCCGTACAAAGTTCGTTGGATCCGTACGGTTCCAATACTACGCTTAGTTCTAGCGGCAGCAGTGATCCAGCTAGTGGACCACCTCATAGCAACTAACAAAGGCTAAACGGCCCCTCCTCTCCAACTCCAGAGTCATCCAAATCCCACCACCATCACCATCACTCGAAATCACTCCCAAAGATCCGCAAGGCCAAATCCCAGAGTTTCCGAACCCGACGTAGTCCATCGGAACGCAAGAGCCACGGTTCATCCACACCGTGGAACTTTAATGCCGATCAACGCAAGAGTCCCGTAACAACGCTTCAGCAGCAGATTCAACAACACATCCCAAAATCACCGGGAAGTACCTCGGCTCATCTCGAGCACCGTAGTTCGATCAGTTCTCAGAAAAGTCCAGCCCTGTCACGGCAGGGAACGCTCAGATCGTCACATCGGCGCAAGAGCAGTCTTGGTGCGTCGTTGAATCTCAACCAGGGCCGACGCAGCCCAATTGGTATGCTGAATGACCGAAGTCCCCAGGGACGGAAAAGCCCAAACCTTCTCATCACCGACCAAATGTACACTCAAAGTTTCCAGGTTCACCTGGACCGTCGATCACCGACGGCAATGTCCCTGTCCGGTAGACGGAGTCCGTCGGGGCTGCGATCACCCTCGGGATTGCGGTCACCCTCGGGATTACGGTCCCCGTCCGGATTCCGATCCCCGTCAGGTTTGGCCAGTCCATCCGATCGACGCAGTCCGCTCGGATTCAACCTCCAGACCGAGTATTCCAACATGCTGCAGAGTCAGAATGATCGTTTCAGTCCCAACTCCCTCAGCAGTCACTCAGCTCAGGATCGTCGTAGTCCTACGACCCACTTGCCACCGGAACGCAGCAGAAGCCCAATTGGGTTCCAGTCGCGGTACGGCAGCAGTTTCTACGGCGATCGTTCGACTCGCACTAGTCCGACAACTCACACCAGCATTCCACCGATTACCATCTCGAACCCATCGGAGACGTACGACATCGTACAGAAATCGATGGAATCCCAGCACAAAGCCTCGGAACGTTCTCCGCTGAAACCGGAGGTACCGCTCGTACCGATGTCTACCTCCTCCCACGGGGCCACAACGCCTGGTTCTGCTGGCTCAGGCTCGGCCACAGGGACACAAGAGAAGAAGGAAAAACTAGTGTGATGCGAGAAATTCTAGCATTCGTACGGAAGCCCTCGAAGAAGGTCACCACGAGGACGAGCAAGTTTGCGGCCGCCTTCTCGAGGGCCGAGTCCGCCACGGGAGCTCCTTTGCTACGGCAGAGCACCTTCTCCAGCATTCAAGCTTCATCAAGTTGCGCCGGTCGCAACGCCATCACGAAGCAAATGTCGGAAATTGGCTTTGAGCCGATCATGTCCTCGTTGAAGCTGAAGAGCGTCGGATCCAAGATGTCGCTTAAATCGTTGCGGAAGTTTAGCACCGAAAAGCGGGACAAAAAGTCAAGCGGAGATGAAATAAGCGACATTGAGAGCAGCGATGGCGGGAAGTTGGAATCGTCAGGAAGTCAACAGCAGGACGAAAGATTTGAACTGGAGAACGTGCACTTTGAAAAGGTAGGTGATTCGTACATAAAACACGATCAAATCAAAGAAGAAGAGAGTCCTCGAAGTTCGCAAGATAGTGGAGATGCCGACGATGGCAGACTGAAGATCACACCCGTCAGCGAGATCAAGAAATCGTTGGAGGCACTGTTTACGCGGCAGGAACCGATCGACGAAGCCGCTGAAGATGCACGCAAGGACTCGGAGACGATTCAGTGTCCAACGTTCGAGATTGAGCCACCTTCGCGTAGGGCATCGTTTGATCCTCCACGCTCGCCGTACCTGGAAAACCTCCGAAGTTTGAGCGATACCGATCACGAAGGAACTCACCACAGCCGGCTGGATTCCGGTGGGGACAGTTTCGAGCTGGTCGATACGACGGATCGTCGCGGTGAGAGTAGCGTCAGTGATCGTCACTCGTCGATGGACACCAGCTTCGACATCAGCCGGTACCATTCGACTAGCTACGAGGATCAAAACTCTAGCTTCGAGCTGGTAGAGCTGGACAACTCTCAACGAACTTCAGCAAAAGATGATAAAATCTCACCGTACGACATACGGAAATCCTCGATCGAACTCGTTGACGCGGACACCTTTCAACGGTCGTACCCGGAAGGCCGCAAGTCTTCGCTGGAGACGCACTTTGATCTCGCGGAAGGCTATCAACCGACCAGCCCGCGCAGTGCGTTCACCGTAATTCCAAAGGCTCGCAAGCAGATCTCGGAACCGGGTAGAAACCGCGATTATCACACTCCCACCGGCAAGGCCGGTATGAAGACTCACTACTCAGCGCCACACCGTGCCAAATCTCCACTCTCGACTCAGACCTCATCGAACTTTAGTTCACGGGACAGCTACGACTCGATTTTCGAATCGATGCCCCACTGTGAAGTACGCAGCCCGTACTCGGAACGAGAGGGCAAGCATCACTTTCCACTGCCTCCACGCAAGTTCTCCAACGAATCTTCCTCGCGCTTCCTCTGTACCGACAAACGCTGTGCCTCAATCTTCGAACCTCGCCCAGCTCGTCTTTCGTCGACCCACCTGGACACGTCCAGTGGGAGTGAGTTCGAGCCACCGTCGCCACGACGGGCGGCCAGCGCCTCACCCAAGCATACCTTCACCTTCCGGATCGTGCTGAAGAAGGTGGACAGCTCACCGGATGCCATCTGCCCGTCGGCGGAACGACGCAACCGCGAAAAGATCGACAAGCACAAGAGGCGCGACAGCCGGCGCAAAAAGCTGCTCGAAATCGGCAAAAGCTTCTAAGTAGGCGTCGCGCACACATCAAAGTTGGCGCTGACTGGGAATTTCCCAAAGCAATGGAGATTGCTCAAAAACACGCATTTCGCGATACATTTATTTCCTCGTGTTGGTATTGTGCACATTTCATGATTCAAATCGTAAAATTATTATTCAAAGTATATGCTAGATGTTTTCCAATCAATGAGCTGGATTGAATAAATCAGCATCATTTCACGTCCCCTTATTTAACATCACATTTAATAAAACACACATAATTCTCTAGTATTCAAAGAGAGGCAATATTTTCCACTTTGTATGGTGTCATGTTTCATATATTCACAAAAAAATATAAAGAACGGGAGGCTTTCGGTGAAAGACTTTACTATCGATCGGCAATCAATCTACATTATTCAAAAGAGATCGCTCAAAGCTTCCCGAGATCCAATAATTCTAAATATGACAAGTTTACAATTTTATCGTACAGTATTTATGAAGCATGTTATAACATCAACTTTCACTGAGCGCAAAATATACGACAAAGATTACAATTTTAAACAAATTTAACAGTACACAAAGTAAAACACAAAACCCTTACGAAAAATAAAGTGTTCAGAATATACTAACAAAAACCGGGTAAGACTCACGAGCAGCAGCAGCAGCAAAGCGTAGCATCATTACACTAGCAAAACAAAAAGAAGCAAAACAAAATCATATTGTTGTACTAATCAGAGTGAAGAAGACATGTTATCCTCCTCGAAACCGATGGCTGTCCTGTGCAAACAGAAAAGAAGTAGTAAAATTCGTTATCAAATCGTACAGTTTCTGAAAAGGGTTTAAATCTCCTGTTTAAAACTAATGTGCACTTTATTCATCTAATGAAAAAAAAAAAAGTAGTAAAACAGTTATTCTATAACACAAACACGAGAAAGGACATTGAAATATCAATTTCGGACATCAAACAGCATCATCACCATCATCACAATCGCAGTAGGCATTGAGTGAATTTGTTTGGTTGAGGGTTTCTGTGGAAACAGACTATGTTTCACACACACACAAACACGTCAGCAGAGGAAATTTGGCGACAAAAACGGGGATCAAAACTTCATGGACCACGCACTACAATCAAAAGCAAGATATCAAAAAAGATAACAAAAAAAAAAAAACAACTTACTTATCTGTAAACTCAACACTTAATTTTACACTCGAGTTCGTCTCCCGTGGGAGTGGGTGGGTACATCCTTTGCCCGCTGGGTGACGACGAAACAATGCTGGACAATGGGGCCGTACCGAAAAAATAGCTAGTAAAACCAAGCAGGAAAATCGCATTTATTGTTCCCTTGCGTGATAGCTTAAAACAAAAATCATCCAACCTAACACAGCTTGCACTTGCTGGAATGAAACGCAAAAGTTTAAAAAAGATGTTTGTTTTCTATGTCTATCGATAACCATCCAAGTATGCTATCTGTTGTTTCGCCCCAAGAACAAAACCAAAAAAAGCGTAGCCTCCTCCGACTGTGTCGTTTATGTGCCAACCAGAGTTACTCGTTGATGTTTTATCGGCAGCAAGAAATGAGATCAATGTCCTTTTAAGTAATCTTAACCAAAACCAAAACAAATTGTGGCATGATATAAAATATACAGAAAAACAAAAGTATTAATCAAACAAAGTCAGCTCCTCAATGAGAAACCAGAAAACATCAGTGACAAATCTAAGTGTGAATTTCAAAAAAAAAAAACATGAGATGATGGATAATTGTTGAATGACCTTATTTACAAACCAAAAGACGACACAGAGCAAGTCATGAAGCCGATTATATCGATTATTACCATTCCCTAAAGTGACATTATTCTATACTGAAATAAAACAAAAGAAAAATACAAATACATTCATAAGCAAATAGATGGATCTTAAATGGCGGGATTATGAACCTGGAGAGAGACACAAATGTTGCGAATATTAAATGAAACAGTAAAAGTCTTTATTCCACACACATCCAATATTCGGTGTATGTTGATTGAAAAACCTAGAAACAAGTGTTTTACTCGTTTAGTTGAGAAATCCGACCGTAAATTTATACAAAACCTTACTTTTAGGAAACAACTGAAATCGTTATGTTTTGTCGCATCTTTTTTCCACTCTCCACACAGCGGCCCTTTCTATCTCTTTTCACACTCGTTGGCAGCTGTTTGACGTAAACATAACAGCAAAATCCAACACCACAGTCCAGTTATGATCGATGGTGACAAACCAGATAACAAACGAGTGTGTGCACACCCCGACAGAACGCTCTGATGACTGATGTTATCTATGGTAGGTGTTGCAATGAAAAGCGATAGAATTTGAAGGAAAAAAAAAGTTTGTTTAAATTCAATTATACGTGCATGTCTTTTTTAAATTGTTCACGTTTTTTTTTGGTCAACCTATTCTATACAACGGTTTAGAGTTATGTTGAGAAAACCAAACGTTACCATAATTAATATAAAAAAAATTTACCATAATTAATATAAAAAAAAAATAAGTTTGAATTGCGATTCTCTTTATGTTTCTTTATATTTAAGTGGCTGTATTGCAGGAACGAATAAAATAATCTTCACTGTTTCTTAGAATTTATAGGATTTTATTCAGCTATGAAAAAACACCTTATCACAAGTAGGCAAAAAAAAGCAAAGCAATCCACTTTTACGACCCCCGGGTCTGTTGTGGTTTTTGTTGCAAGTTTTTGCTCATTTCTAAGCGTCCGAAGGTTATAACCTCTTTTACACAAAGGACCGACGTTTCACTTCCCCATCCAATAGAAGGCGCGATCAGGCAAATTTCGTCAAAAAAATGCCACCGTCTGGGATTGAACCCAGGCCTAACTGGGGTGAGAGGCTATCACGCTAAACACTACACCACCGGTCCACAAGTGGGCACTTTCTTTAAATTGAAAATTTTATGGTTTTTGTTTCTCAAACTCTTGGCTTTAATTCGAAAACGGTGCAATTTTCAAAAAATTGTATAATTTTTTTTCAAGCTAATTCGTTTTTACAAAGAAAATAACTACTTTTTCAGTAAAAAAAACCACATAAAAAATAATATTTAAAAAAATGTTAGTCCATTTGTCTTTGTGGCTCATAACATGTAATTTTTGGTACCCTAATATGTATTTAAAAACATCGAATAAATGGTAATTTTTGCAATGCCGCTGTACAACTGTCAACTTTTCCTGTCCTTCTGGGGAATCGAAAAGGCCTAACAGAATGAAGAATTAATACATTTCAATACCAGTGCTGAAAAGTAGAACTTATCAATACTAGTATCCAAAAGTAACATTTTCAATATTTTGTTGTTAGCAACTCTTTGCAAAATATTGATAAATGTACGACTCGTGTTGAAAAAATCTTCTTTTTGAAACTTGCTGCATAAACTACTTTTACAAAATTTGGTCTTTATGAAATTATTTTTGTTGAATAGATCATTTTTTTTACAAATATCGTCTGTTGAAAATTACGGACTAATCAGGCAACATTTTTTTTTATGTGCTGGAAAAGGTTTAAGAACTTTTTTTGATTTAATTATTATATTTATTGTCTTATCTTATGTCCCGGAATATATTAACCCAATTCGATTTCTGTGTGAGGCTTATTGTCCAATTCTCAAAGTCTTACAGAGAAACTGGCAAGAAATTACCTGAGCTTTTCAAAAATATTTTTTCAGGAATAATACGTTTTTTTGTTATTTAACAAATTGATACATTTCTAAATATTCATCTGATTAAAGGTCAAAAAATATACCACAATTTCTAGCGAAGCAAGCACACAGTGCCACGATTAAATTTCCAGTTGATTCAGCAAGCGCCCCTGCTTATCAGTCGCGATGCAATGCTTGCTGTGATCGTACCGGTATCGCACTTCTCCAGTGCCAGCTGAAAGAATGCGGGTTAGTTTTTGATGATAAAATTGTACGTTTTATTTGATTAATTTTGATTAGTTTTTCCAGGCGGTGCCACGATCCGTATTTTCCGCTAAAATATTCTTCTTTGGCGTTATAGTTTTGCTGCTCATAACAATTTTATACGCTCATTTGTACAGCAAAACTGATCCACTGGAATTGGTTCATCACAGTGCGAAATGGCACCATTATGTGGGAATGAACTCGGAACCAGGATTAATAGAAGGAAATCGGACTCCCCCCGGGGATATGGGCGCCCCAGTCGTGCTTGCCACTGACATCGATAAGGCTATTCGACGCCAAATCAACGACGGCTGGGCTCTGCAAGGGCTGAATCAGTACGCGTCCGACCTGGTGTCCGTGTTTCGCCGACTGCCGGACATCCGCGACGAGTGGTGCAAGCAACCGGGCCGTTTCCGGCCGGAATTACCACCGGCCTCGATTGTGGTCGTATTCTTCGACGAGGCGTGGTCGGTTCTGGTCCGGACGGTGCACTCGGTCCTGGCTCGTTCCCCACCGGAGCTTGTTAAGGAGATTATCCTGGTGGATGACTTCTCCTCGTTGGCACACCTCAAAACGCAACTCGATGACTACTTCCGGCCGTTCGAGAAGGTTCGGATTCTTCGCGCCAGTGAACGTCTGGGACTGATCCGGGCCAGGATCTTGGGCGCAAAAAGTGCCACCGCGGAAATAGTGACCTTCCTCGATGCCCATTGCGAGGTTATTGTTGGATGGCTTGAGGCCCAGCTGGATGTGGTGGCCGCTGATCCTCAGACGATCGCAATCCCGTCGATTGACTGGATTCACGAAGAAACGATGGAACTGAACGCGCAAAACTCGCAACTCTACTTTGGCTCGTTCGACTGGACCGTCAACTTCCAGTGGAAATCGCGAGCGGAGAAGAAGGTCAAGCCGGAAAATCCGGTCGCCCCGTTTGATACTCCGGTGATGGCCGGTGGTCTGTTCACAATTAACCGGACGTTCTTTGAACACTTGGGGTGGTATGACGAGGGGTTCCAGACGTACGGAGCTGAAAATATGGAGCTGTCCTTCAAGACGTGGATGTGCGGCGGTTCCATGAAGATCGTCCCATGTTCTCGCGTTGCTCACATCCAGAAGCGAGGTCATCCCTACCTGGCGGTAAGCAATGTCATCAAAATTCCACAATCTCGAAAATTTACCCCACCAACAACGCTTCCAGTCCTCTCCCGGCGGCTTCAACGCCGTCAAACGGAACACGGTCCGGCTGGCCGAGGTGTGGCTGGACGAGTACGCTGAGTACTACTACGATTCGTTCGGAGGGCGCAAGAACCGGGGTGACTTTGGGGACGTGTCCTCGAGGAAGAAGCTTCGAGCGCGGCTGAACTGTCGACCATTCCGGTGGTACATGGAGACGGTCTTCCCGGAGCAGTTCGACCCGAGCAAAGCGATAGGTCGCGGGCAGTTTCGCATCGGAGGGGGCTGTCTGGATTGGCCAACGAAGCTTTCGGTCATCGGGTGTCACGGACTCGGAGGGCACCAGTTGTGGTTCTTTACGGCTGATGGAGAGATAACACGGGAGGATCACTGTATGGACTTTGATTCAAAGAAGTTAGAGATGATTCGGTGTCATAAGCAGAAAGGAAATCAGATGTGGGTTTTTGAGGAAAAAGCTGGACATTTTAAGCACGTGTATTATGAGCGTTGTTTGGAGTGGGATGGAAATGAGCTTAGAATGAGTGAATGTATTGACGAAGATATGAGGCAGAAGTGGATTTTGGAACATTACGAAGTAAAGAACTTAAAACTCGCGTAAAAACTACCTCATGCAAATGTGATACCTTCCTTTTAAATGTTAAATAAAATGACCTCAATGTTATATTTGATTTTTCATGATTTCCCATTTTTATTTCAAAACCAATAACGTCATGATTCGAAATCCGGACACTTAGTAGCATATCATTTTTGTTATAGCTGACAAAAAATCATGTAATAAGTTGGATATGAAGAAATATCATCAGGATGTAGTATTAACAGTCAGTTTTAAGAGAATGCATGCAAAATATGTCTTTTCTAACAATTTTTCATTAGAATTTGTAAATTAAAATGACTTGTTGTGCTTCGAATCCCGGACACTGATAAAAGCTGATTCGAAATCCGGACACTTTTGCTTCGAATTCCGGACACTCGTTTTTGCTCATGAATCGCACAAATTTGGACTGAAATGTCAGTGAATGGCATTTTTTAAGTCTCAAATAAGCTGTTAACATCAAAACAATCGATATTTTATATAAAAAATTGCTTGAATTTGAGGAAATCAAAACCATAAATTTCTGCTTTGCCTTCCCGGTGCATCGGACGTTTATGAAATATTTCACGTGAAATGTTTCGCATATTTTGTAATCTTATAATTTTATTTTATTTAATTGTTTTGACATTAACTACAGCGTTCAAACAAACTTTAAATGAAAGTTGAAGTTAGAATTCATCAAATAACACAGTTTTGACATGCATAATGCGAACTTATATCCAAATAATTGATAAAACAAGATGAGGTGTCCGGGTTTCGAAGCGTCCGGGAATTCGAATCATGACGTTATCAACGCTCGCAGTTATCAAGCTGAGAACCAAGTCGAAATTTGTCACTTAAGGGTGCACAGTAACCAAGGAAGTTGTTGTCTTCTTATTCAAAAATTGTCAGGCTTACGGACCTGCAACAATCTGATTGTAACAACAGTCAAACTTTGTTGTTAATTATGTTGTACACAGTACTTCACTGCCACCCTAATCAAGTCCGTCCCATATGTTAAAACAGCAAGCCGAGAAAAACGCAAGTCAAATTTGTCCCGCCCATAAGGTTACGTGTTAGAATTTCACGAAAATGTGAATTTTCTACTGTTTTCTGGAAAAAAATAAAACAAAATTCTTGTTGATAAAAATAAATATAATTGTTACGCAATTGAAAAAAGCCCCAGAATGAGTCCTAATGCGGCCGTTTTTATTTTTTTATTGAATTTCCGCTTCAATGAACCAGAAAACACTTAGTGTAAATATTAAGCTACCAACTTATTTTCATTAAAAGCATTTTCAAATTATGACACACATTAATTATAGTTTGTGTAAAATAGTTGGAACCTAACAAGGCCAATGCATATATTTTTCAAAGTTTATGTCGTGTAAAAAGTCAGGGGGAAAATGTGTTTGTTGTTGTTGCAATGGGTTTGTTTAAAAAAAATCAACGTCTTATATGTAATTGTGTCAATTTTGATGCAGTTTGGCCCTAAATCTAAACCGGCTCTGGCCGAAGTTGAGCGGTGGCAAAAAAAAAAATGAATTAGGGTAGAGTAGTCATCAATGAGACACGGGAAACAATGATAAAATGGCTCACACAAGTCGTAGTTTCAACCAATCAGGCTCATATTTGGGGGAAAGGTGTGTCTACTGGATACACGTCTGCCATTATAGTGGCTTTGGTTATGGACGCTTCCTTGAAAAGTTATTCATAAATGTTTGATTCTGGGATGTAAAAGTAAATTATGAAAAAAAATTACTTTTTCGCTCGTAGGCTGCCATTAACACCAAAACTAATATTTCTTCAAATTTCTTTCGACGTTCCATAGGGATTGAGTTGGGCTACAATGTCCTTTCATTAGGTTTGGCCAAAATTTAGAATATACCCAGTATCCAGGACTGTCTCATTGTTCCCCACTCATTTCAGCTCATGGGTAACAATGAGACACTTTGATTTTTCTTCATTAAACTTTTCAAAATCTATGGAAATCTTTCAAAACATGAATTAAAAGTGATTTTTGGCATATTTATTGAGTTTTAACTTCATTTAACCAAAAATACAAAGTTATTTGGTATAAATATACGGATTTTACTAAATTTAAATACTTTTTAGTATAACTTTTGTTAATTAAAGTTTCATGTTGGCCAAATTGCTCTAAAATGTTCAAGGCAAGTTACCTGCAATGGAACAATACAAAAACATGATGTTTTACTAGAAAAATCTTGATTTTCGTAGTGTGTCTCATTGTTCCCCAGCTGTCTCATTGTTCCTGCCAAGTGCGTCTACAATGAGACAGTTGAATAACTGTGGCTGTAGATGTCGGATCGATCTCATATTTTGGTCAATGTTAGAACACATTAAAAGAAAGAAAATGCAACAAAAAGCTCATTAAAACATGCTGATGAAAAAATGAGAAAAATCTTTGAAAGTTGAAAACCAAAAGTGTCTCATTGATGACTACCCTACCCTACATAGTTTCAACATTTCTGGAGTTTTTTTTGCTAAGGTGCAATAAATTAAATTTCCAGTTTTTGCTTTTTGGGTGTTTTTGAAACCGCCTTGAGTCAGGGGTATTGAAAAACACCCAAAAAGCTAAAACTGAAAGTTTGGTTTATTGGACCATTTAAAAAAACAGATTTGAATGAAAAAAGTGTTTCAAAATGCATTTTACACTAGTTCAGTTGTTTTGCAATTAACTTGCAAAATTTTCAAAAATTCAAAAGATTTTTGAATAAACCCAAACTTGCTAATAATGATTCTGAACACCGGGGAAAGTATTTTCTGCTAATTGCATTTAAATTTCCACTGAAATTTGAAGTTTTTAGAAAAAAATATTGTTTTTGTCCCTGATTTTGAAGGGGGGTGACAAAAACTTTCAAAAATATTTGTACCAGCCTAAAGAAACGAAAATATTGAGTATATCCCACATAATCAAATGACCATTGGCATAAGGTGTGAGAAGAATACATTCAATGTTTACATTTGTTTTTAAGACCTGATAAAAAGTTCGTTTTTTTTTTTAAACAGATTTCGAAAAAATATAAGCAGGCGTTGTTTTTCATCATTCTGCCATTTATGTCATTTTTGGTTTCAACGAGATTGATGTTCTTATTTTATTGATTTCGAGAAAAACATTATTTAAAAGTATTTGAAAACCCAAATAGGCATTTGGAACACCGAATGGGTATCCGAAGAATAAAACAGGTAACTTACAAGAAATTATACACAGAAAAAAATACGGTAATACTACTACGAATTTCACAAGTTTACACAGTTTTTGAGTAAAATTACTCAAAAATTAGCTTTGATATTACCAAGTCGGAGTAATTCTGAGTCTTGCTTTCAAAATTGAGAGCAGTGTCCAAGCGCATATTTTGCCAGACATTAATTTTGACAAAAATAATAAAAAGATGTTTGCTATTCTTTTAAAAAAAAATAAATAAAAAAATTGATACCATTCTTTCCGTTCTTAACTCACACAGCCGCGCTCTTTCACGTTTGATTTTTATTATCTACTTTAACGTGATAAGAACGAAATTAGATAAGCCTCACACAATCGCGCACGAATTTATGGCCCAATCAAACATAGAGATATTCGGAGGTGCAACCACCATTCACAGTTTGGCCATAAACAAGAGTTCACGCGTCTGCTACGATTTTGTGTTGCTGTTATAACGAGCAATGTTTTTTGGTACTATCATCGGCAAGGTAGGCGTGGAGTTTCGAGGGGTTGTAAATCATTGATAGGGATTAATCTGATGCATCGCCCACTTTGGTTATTGAATTGTAATACAACTTTTTTTTTCAATTTGCAACAGAATTTGGCTCGCTGCTGGAGGAACCATCAGACGACTCTTATCTGCATACTACTGTTGAGTGTAATCGTCTTGTTCGCCGGTTATCATCGCTCGATGAGCCAACGTATCGAGAATCTAAGGCTTCGATTGGAACCTCCAGAATCGCACGTGTTCGTTGGCGAGGGTGGCTCCTCGATCCACGAGTACTCACCGTTCCAGCTCAATCCAAAGCTGCCACCCCCTCCTGGGGACATGGGCGAACCGGTTGTTTTACCGGCGGATCTTCCCGATGCAGTCAAAGAGCTGATTGAGCAGCAGTTCAAGCAGCATGGGTTTAATCAGTACGTGAGCGATCTTATCTCTGTGAGACGACGTCTGCCGGACTATCGGGACGATTGGTGCAAACAACCGGGCCGGAACCTGGCCCACCTGCCTCAGACAACGGTGGTTGTCGTGTTCTACAACGAACCGTGGTCGATTCTGGTGAGGACGGTTCATTCGGTTTTGGAGCGGTCTCCTCCGCAGCTGCTTCGCGAGGTTCTGCTCGTGGATGATTACTCGTATTTGCGTGAGTTGAGTTGGTCAAAGAGTGATACTTAAAATAATCTGTGTTTCATTTCAGCGGAAACTAAAACTCAACTGGACGAATATTTTGCTCGGAGTCCCAAGGTTCGTATTCTGCGAGCTCCAAAACGTCTAGGACTCATTCGAGCTCGTCTGTTTGGCGCCAAAAATGCAACGACCGAGATTCTGACCTTTCTGGATGCCCACTGTGAGTGCACTCTAGGATGGCTGCAGCCCCAGCTGGACCGGGTAGCCCGAGATCCCACGACCATTGCCGTCCC
The DNA here is from genome assembly GCF_015732765.1 of Culex quinquefasciatus. Taxonomy (NCBI): domain Eukaryota; kingdom Metazoa; phylum Arthropoda; class Insecta; order Diptera; family Culicidae; genus Culex; species Culex quinquefasciatus. The sequence continues at coordinate 820,522 of NC_051862.1, forward strand.
CACGATCGACTGGATCGACGAGCACAACTTGGCCTTCGTGTCGAATAAATCCCTCGGCTATTACGGAGCAACCGATTGGGGGTTCCAGTTTGCGTGGCGTGGTCGCTGGGATCGGAAGGTTCAACCGGCAAACAAGCTGGAACCGTTCCCGACGCCCATCATGGCCGGAGGCTTATTCTCGATCAACCGGACCTTCTTCGGCCATCTCGGGTGGTACGACGAAGGCTTCGAAATCTACGGCGGTGAAAATGTGGAACTCTCGCTCAAGGCTTGGATGTGTGGGGGACGGATCGAGACGGTTCCGTGCTCACGGGTTGGCCACGTCCAGAAGGCGGGTCACCCGTACCTGCGAGTGGAAACTACCGACTGGGTTCGGATCAACACGGTTCGCGTGGCCGAAGTGTGGCTCGATCAGTATGCTCAGGTGGTCTACGACATGTTTGGGGGGCCACAATTTCGCGGAAATTTTGGTGACGTTTCGTCGCGCAAAAAGCTAAGAGAATCTCTCAAATGCCACTCCTTCCGGTGGTATCTGGACAACGTGTTTCCTGAGCTGGACGACCCGGAAGGTCGTGGGGTAGGCCATGGTGAAGTAAGTAACTGTAATACAACATCAACTTTCCAAACTAAAATCACGTTTACCATTTCAGGTCATCAACTTGGCAGCTGGCGCCACCCGTTGCCTTCAATATCCGACGGCTGAGGGCACGTTCGGGCTGGAACGTTGCAACGGTGACTCACGCCAGCACTGGGTGTACAATATGCTCGGGGAGTTGAGTACGAACAACACGTGTTTGGATTTCACCGGAACGGCGCTGGCCATGTACAAATGTCACAAGATGCGAGGGAATCAGGAGTGGCGCTACTCCAAAGAGAGCAAGCAATTTACCAGTGTGAAACATAATTTGTGTCTGGGAATTGATGAGAGAAGTGCAGTGACTGTGGAAACTTGTAATACTCAGAAAGAATCTCAACGGTGGAAGTTTCCCTATTTGAACCTTGAATGAATAAACGAATTATAACAGGCATTTGTTTCCTTAGAAAAGGTTAATATACCATGCGCCCCCTTTAAATTATCTCAAATTGGTTGATTTTAAAGGAGACGCATAGTTTTTTAAGTTAAAACGTTGTTTTAGTATACCAAGGCAGTAGATAAGGATTAGTTTACAGAACGTTACAAAATATATTTTTTACCCAGCTATTCGATGGAATCATGACAACGTTAACAGAAAAAAAATGACAAGCGGTAAGTGTTGCTGTTGTAAATGAACCATGATTACATGTATTTACAAAAATGTACAAAAAAATATTGACATAACCACACAAATTTAGTTTATCGGTTCTTAATTAAGCTTTCACCAGAATTACATCTAGATTTAAAAGTTCTAACAGTGTTTAGAATGCTACCTTGACCAATAAATACTGTAAATACGCTTACAAAGCGGACAACGTAGCCATTCGGCTAAGCCTGCTGCTTAAATACATATTAACTTTTTTATTTCTAACAGTTGAGTTCTAATATCCACAATAAAAGATTTCAGAAAAAAAATCTTTTGTTTGGTTTTGGGGGAGGAAAAGATTAGAATAAAAAAGTTTCAATTATTTCCAAGACATTTGCTTTAAAACGTAATGAACAGGAAATCTAAAAAAAAACATTTTTGAAACTTTACAACTATTCCGCAGTTCCACATGAAAGTTAAAGAAAAAAATAATAAAAGTGCTTCAATTTGGCTCCAAATGTTTCTGGGGGTTCCTTTGCCAAAATAATTAGACCCGATTTTTTTTGTTTGGCCATTAGGGTGACCTACGCCACGTTAGGGTTGGCGAAAAAAATCCATTTTCGTCGATTTTCACAAAAACCACTTTTTCACAAACACATAACTTCTCTCCATTTTAACCGATTTTAGGTGACTTGGACGCAAATCAAAGGTGATAAGTTTGGCTTTCAAGTAAAAATAGTTTGGGGACCAAAAAATCTAGCCAAACATTTGAAAAAGTCCTATGAAAATTAAAAATGCCGTTTTGTCGATGTCTGGGCCAAAGAGCCTATGTCTGAAAATATTTTTAACGGATTCCTCGGAAATTTTTCCTAACATTCAAAAAATAAACGAGGTTCATTAACAGGATTCGGAGGTTTGATTTTTTTGAAAATAATATCCGTGTTTTTGGACGCGCCACGCGCAAAAACAAGAAAATAACAAAAACGGCAAAAATCAACTTTTTTCACTAAAACTGCGATAACTCGAAAAATTCAGCGATGACCTATAGATGCTTGGATACTTAAAGTTGCGTATTTTAATTACGGAAATTTTGATAACTAAAATGGAATCGCGGAAATTAAATTTGATGGTATAAGTGAAAAATAAGAAAAGGCTAATTATCAACTCAATTTATTCATTGTTTTAACAAAACTGTTATATTTTTCATAACAATATTTGATTTTTTTTAATTTAATGATATATATTCAATATTTATTTTGTAGGTCAATCAGCTTTTAACAAAAAAAAACATGAAAAATATATGAATAAAATATTTCTTTGTTTTGCATCCAGTATAGTACTTTTATTCTGCTAAATATACATCAATAAAAGTACTTTTATTCTGCTAAATATACATCAATAAACAGTTACCATCAACTGGGACTACAGTCTGAACAGGGACTGCAGAATCAAGTTAAAAATTTAAATAAATGAATCGTTTTTCTTTTCATTTTTATACTCAACAGTGCAAGTCACGTGGCCGATAACACGCCTGTTACAATTCAAGAGAAGAGAATCACGGAAACGCAGTAAAATCCTCAGCTCACCACAGACAGGCAGCAGAAAAAATGTATCAAACTGCACCAACGACACAAATCCGAACAGCAAATAGCTGCCGACTGGCTCGTCTTATCGTGCACTACTTGCAGTCATATTGCAGGGGGACTCACCACACCACTAGCACTAGTTATTCAAGCTGAATTAATTTGCAATCGCCCTATTATAAATGTTTAATAGGAAAAGAACCTGCTGCGCCCTTATTTGCTTACTGATTGGTTTGCAAGCTAATGGGAAAATAATATCGACCCATCTTTCAGAGTGTGTGAATGTTTAAGTTTGATACAAGAGCAATTAAAAACTGATAACTAGAATCATCAGAAAGTAACAAAAATACCCCAACCAAGTTACAACCGCCACGGACCAAGCAAGCACGCCCAGTTTTGTTTTCTTTCCCAAGAACGAAAACGTGCTGATCGAAGCAACCTGCTGCCGAGGCGCGCGCTCGCACTCGTTGACGTTCAGCATTGTCCGGTGTAGTCTTCCGCTAGTGCTGGTCGTAGTTGGCCATTTGCGTACCTTACGTTGTTTGTACAAGTGAGCCCTTGGATAAGCTTACTGATTGTTAGAGACCGGCGCGCAGCTTTCTTCGCGAAAGCCTACTGTGATGTGGGTGACGACGTTCAAGAGAATCATTCGTTCTATTGCTGTTATCAGAGGTAGTGTGGCCTAGGTTCGTCCTCGTTACTTGTCGGTTCGGCAAAAGTGACGATAACAGGTGCCCGATTGACGGTGACATGTGTCGTGAGACATCGACAACTTATTGAAGTGCCGTCAACGAGCTTCGCGACATTCAACTAGTTCGGTTCAGTTTCCCACGAGCGACGCACCGGTGAAGTATGATTCGGGTAATTGACAGATCTGCTTGACAGGGGGTGGATGTGAACACAGCGCCTACTAATCTAATCACGATTGCTCTACCAGGTGTTTAATAAGAAATGTTTCCTCGCGGTGTTGCTTTCGATCGTCTGCGTGACGGCGCTGGTGATGGTGTACAGTGCCCGGTGGGAGATGGCCGATTTCCAGAACTATATCCAGTTGAGGCAGAATCTCAAGTACAGAACGACTGTGGCAGATGAAAATGTGACTGAATTTAAATACATCTTGCAAACGCTCGATCCGAGGTTTCCGACGCCACCCGGTGACATGGGAGTGGCTGTTTCGGCGGGGGTTACCAATGCAGAAATCGCGTCCCTCATGAAACAGGGCTACGATATGCAGGGTCTCAACCAGTACCTATCGGATCTGATGTCGGTCCATCGGAGGTTGCCGGACACGCGGGACGCTTGGTGCAAGGAACCAAACCGGTTTCTACCAGATCTACCGGAAACTTCAATCGTGATCGTGTTCTACAACGAAGCCTGGTCAGTTTTGGTTCGAACCGTTCACTCGATTCTCGATCGAAGTCCACCCAAATTGGTCAAAGAGATCATTCTAGTCGATGACTTTTCCTACTTGCGTAAGTGATCTTGGAATGATCATCGATCTTCAACGGTCTTCTTAATGCAAGTTTCTTCCTTCAGCTCACACAAAAACCCAACTGGACGACTACTTCGCGGCATACCCCAAGGTACGAATCCTGCGAGCTCCCACCCGTCAAGGACTGATCCGCGCACGACTCCTTGGCGCTAGGAACTCCACGGCACCGCTTATTACGTTCCTCGATGCCCACGTTGAGTGCACAGTTGGTATAAAATTTCTTTTACTACCCCCGTCTACGATCGCGCCACGTTGCGTTTGTGCGCAAAAAAAAAAAAAGGCAAGCATGTTTTTTAAACAATGTCTTTCTTTCTTTAAACGGTCTACAGGTTGGCTGGAAGCGCTGTTGGATCCGGTGGCGCGAAATTGGATGACGATCGCAATTCCCACGATCGATTGGATCGACGAGCACGATATGCACCTGCGCACGGAAAATGCTCCCACATACTACGGGGCGTACGATTGGGATTTGAACTTTGGCTGGTGGGGCCGGTGGAGTCGCGTCAAGCAGCCCCAGAACAAGCTGGAACCGTTCGAGACGCCGGCGATGGCCGGTGGACTGTTTGCCATCAACAGGACGTTCTTCGAGCTGCTCGGGTGGTACGACGAGGGGTTCGAAATCTACGGCATCGAAAATATCGAGCTGTCGATGAAGAGCTGGATCTGTGGGGGAAAAATGTTGACCGTCCCATGTTCGCGAGTGGCTCACATTCAAAAGACGGGACATCCCTACCTGATGAAAGCGAACAAGGACGTTGTGAGAGCGAATTCACTCAGACTGGCGGAGGTGTGGATGGACGAATACAAACAGGTCATTTTTGATATCTATGGGTTGCCGCGGTATCCGGTGGAAGAGGTGGGTGATGTGTCCAGCAGGAAGGAGGTACGGCGGAAAGCGAAGTGTAAGACGTTCCGGTACTACATTGAGACTGCGTATCCGGAGATGAAGAATCCGCTGATTGAGGGAGCGTTTCGTGGAGAGGTGAGTTTACCAGTTTAGCATTTTTGATTAGTTATTTGCTGTCTAAACATAGTCTTAATTTTTAAATTCCTTTTTAAAAGAATAAATAAAAACTATTAATATTTTTAAATCTGAACTGTAATAAGGCAGCTTTTCCAGCGTGTTCTGTTTATTCCAATGTAAACTCGTGCTCAATTTCAAATTTGGTTGGTTTACTGACATGAGCAATACTCCCCGAATTCCAGAAATTGTCTGACGACGGGAAATCGGAACGGGAAATGGCAGTGATTTTAAAACTTATTTTTGACTTCTAGCAAAGTTTCAAGGAAATCGACGAGGGGTCGGCGCAACTTTTTTCGATTTCGTGTGAGTTGAAATAATGTTAGTTTTTGGACTGCTGTTTGGCACAGAATTTTACAGTTTTTGTTTTTTTTTAGATAGTTTCTAGAAATTGACCTCTAGTTGCTGGGATACCGGCGTTAGAAAATGGGGGATGTTTTGGGTGAAACTTTGAAAACATCAATTGTAGATTACATTTTTAAAACAACCTATCCGTCATGGGTTTCCTATATAGATAGGACCATTTGGAAATTTAATTTACAATTTTTCTATTTGTTTTTCTTTTCTATTCTGTATCCAGCAATCAGAGGTCCAACCTAATGGTTCTTAGGTAAGACTTATCGAAAAAATATTACATTAAAATAAAAAAGACGCCTAATTTTCAGTTAAAATTAAACTTTAACTGGTCATATCTCGAAAGCGGTACAACCAATAAAAATTTTTACCTTTCGATTGCAAATTAAATATTAAATTTTAAAGTTTAGTTAAAGGATTTCTGGAGTTTTATTGCAGACTACCTAATTGGGTTCTAAAATGAAGCTTAAAATTGTGATACTATTGTTCACAATGCTAAAGCTTATTTTTCTGAGTACAATGACCCTTTGTACGATCGAAAAGAATTTAAAATAAATTTTAAAATCAATTTTGAAGAATTAACATCCCAGCCCTTTTTGACTCGTACCGAGGGACCATAGTTGATCCATAAAAAATGTAGTCTTGTCAATTATTTTTGTTTGCATTAAAATGAAAGAAAAGTGATAAGGAATGATTTTTAACCGTGTTTTTTACCGTTGTACATAAAAATTTACATAAGGCTTTAGGACCCTATTGTCGTTTTACGCATAATTATAGCATGTGATTTTTGGACGATTCTGACGATTCTGAGTATACGTCAGTTTATCGTATACTTTTTGAAAAATCTGTATCAGCTGTTTTTTAACATGGACAGTTTTGCGTAGAATGGCAGCCAAGGTGGCGACAAAAGGATCCCAAACATCTCAATGATAAAAAAATCAACCAAAGCGTTTCCGAATTACTCACCTTTTTGTTTAGATTTTGTTTCCACGATAAGATTTTCACGTAATCAAATTCCGCCCACAGGTAAAAAATGCAGCCCTCGGCAACGACACGTGCCTCACGTATCACGCAGCAACCAACACCGTGGGCATGGACAGCTGCGATCACGCGGAAAAGTCTCAATTTTGGGTCCACAACTACTATCAGGAGCTGAACAGCTACAAGCATTGTCTCGATTACACGGGCTCGGAGCTCGGCGTCTTTGGATGCCACCGGGGTCGGGGAAACCAAGCCTGGCAGTACAAGATCGACTCGGGGCAGATAAAGAGTGTAAAACATGGCAAGTGTTTAGCGCTCGACATGGAGAGCCGAACGTTCCTGAAGATGGAAGATTGCAACGGTAGCAAGGAGGTGCAAAAATGGCTCGTTACGCCGGTCAGTTTGGATGTGTCTATTTTTGCGAAAACGAAAGGTTAAGCTTATAGATGTAAGTTTTTTTAGAAGTTAGTATACTGTACAATCCAGATCTCGCAAAAAAACATTGTAATTAATTAGCCAATCGTGACCCTTATAAATATTTGTAACAACAATCCTCTGTACAAATAGCCAATTAATATGCAATGAAATAAACTGACTGATGTAATTCTTTAGTCTCATTAGTCTTTGATATACTACTCGCTTTCAGCAATCTTATTTCATTTTAATGACAACAGCAGTAAATAATTACAGTCGGGAAACTAGTCTCTATAAGAGTGACGTCATTTCAGAAAAAAAACCCTCATCCGCAATGCCACCAGATCAACCGGAAACCAAACCGTGATCTAGTAACCTTTGCCTTCACAACTATACGCTAGGCAGCGCTCTGCTGACCACTCAGTCATTTACATCGCAGTAGCCGTCGTCGCACAATGCATCGCAGCCTACTACTACTAGTGACAATTTTCACGACCAAGGCCGGCGGTCAATTTGATCCGCATTTTGCGAAAAAGGAAGCCACCGGAATCGTGCAGCTTTTCGAGTGGACCCACGTGGATGTCGAGGCGGAATGTGTGGCGTACCTGGGTCCGAACGGGTTCGGTGCCGTCCAGGTGTCCCCGGTGAACGAGGTTCGCATTATGCCAAATCGATCGTGGCGCGAACGGTATGAACCGATTTCGTACAAGATTTCCGGCAGATCTGGTGACGAGTCGCAGTTCCGGTCGATGGTGAGCGCGTGCAACGACGGGGGAGTGCGCGTTTACGTGGAAGTGGTGCTGAACAACATGGCCGGTGGCAGTGGGACGGTTCGGGGGACCGCTGGATCGGTGGCGTATCCGGAAATGAAGGATTATCCGGCAACGCCGTACAGTGCTGGGGATTTTAACGATGCCTGCACGATTGTTGACCCGAGAGATGCTCACGAGGTGCGGAACTGTCAGATCGATGATCGGCCGGACTTGAACCAGGGGTTGGCACGGGTTCGGGACAGAATGGTCGAGTTCATGAACAAACTTATTTCGGTGGGTGTGGCTGGCTTTTACATCAATTCCGCTAAGAACATGTGGCCGCACGATCTGAGGGTATGTTTGTGCAAAACAATAATTTTTCAATGGTTACTTGGATCAAAAATCTCTTTTTCAAGGCGCTGTACTCGAAACTGGAGAATTTGAGCATTTCTGCGGGCTTCCCCAAAGACAGTCGACCCTTCATCTACCAGGACGTGGCTGATTTTAACGAGGGAGGCTCGAGAAAGACCGAGTACACGTACATGGGAATGGTGACGGAATATCGGTTCGCGTACGACATTGGAGAAGTCATGTACAAACGAAAACCGTTCCACCACATGCTCTTCACGGGAACCCGCCTGGGCTATCTTCCGCGGGAACGATCGGTGGTTTTCGTGGACTCCCCAATCCTGCAGCGACTTCCGGAGGTGAACGAAACCAAGCAGATCGTGACCTTCAAGCACCGTCGAGAGTACAAGATCGCGCTAGTATTTATGCTGGCCCATCGGTACGGAACTCCGCGGATCATGAGTTCGTTTGGGTTCAAAACGGACGACGAAGGACCACCGATGGACGCTCGAGGTCGGATTGTGTCGGTTGATTTTGATGACGCTGGACAGTGCACCGGAGGATGGATCTGCGAGCACCGGTGGCTGGTGGTGAAGCGGATGATGAAGTTCCGCGGTGCGGTTGTGGGACAACCCGTGATCAACTGGGTGGACAATGGACAAAATCAGGTTGCTTTTTGTCGAGGGAAGATTGGTTTTGTGGCTTTCAATGCGGAGATATCGATCAGTATGAAGGCGAATCTGTTTACGTGCCTTCCGGCGGGGATTTACTGTGATTTAATCAGTGGAGGAGTGGAGAGTGGTGAATGTACAGGAACGTCCGTTCTGGTGGATGCCAAAGGCCGTGCGGATATTTTTATTTCTAGCAAGCTGGAAGAACCAATTATTGTACTGCTTGTAAGCGAGAAAATAAAGTGAAATTTGATTGTTATCTCAAACTTGTCCCAAATCTTGAAATATATATTTTGAACAAAATTTCTGTCATCTTGCACGAATCGAGACATATGGAGTGAATTGAGACAAATTCAAACTTTTAAATTTAAAATATTAGAAAAAAAAATCAAAATTTTCAAAAACTATCAAACCATTTGAAAAAGTTAAAAAATATAAGAACATATTAAACATTTCAAAAATAACAAAAACATTATCAAAATTCAAATCACCAAAAAATATTGTTCGAATTTTTAAAACCTGGAAATGTTTGAATCTTTTTTTTGTATTTGCAATTTTGATTGCTTTTAGATTTTCGATGCCTTCCTCACTACTTACTTAACTTACCATGAGACAGGGATGCCAGATCTTTGAAATTTTGTGATAATTTGAAAGGTCTTCCAATTACCTCTCCAACGAAAGGCCAAATGCTTGATTCGGACATTGATTACAAATAAAGAGTCAGATCCGTCTTCAAAAAATTACATAAGCATCACTTTAGTGGTCAAAGCATAAGGCAGGGTTGCTAGATCTTTCAAATTTTGTACAAGTTTGATAGATCTCTCGATTACCTATTCAACGAAAGGTTGGATGATGGATCCGGACATAATTACCATACATTTAAGTGAGTTCCGACTTCAAAACCCACAGAAATTAGTTCAGATTTCGATTCTGACTCGATTTTATACGTGAAGGTGGGTCTCCGAGGTTTTATTAGAAAGTTCATTTCTGGAGTTTTTTTTTTTTTTTGAAAAGGTCCAATAAACCAAATTTTCAGTTTTTGCCTTTTGGGTGTTTTCAATACCCCTGACTCAAGGCGGTTTAAAAAACACCCAAAAAGCAAAAACTGGAAATTTGGTTTATTGGACCTTTTAAAAAAACTCCAGATTTTTAGTGCAGGATTATAGTGAAGAAGGCAAAACATTAAAAAATTACAGAAATCCAAAATATTTGAAAAAAGCAATGATCCATGATCTATGATCGAGATTTCTCTATAGTAAAATATCGATCGAGATTTGTAGATGGTTGATCAGAAACATATTATGGAGAAGTCTCTATCGTGAGTCGATATATTACGATCAATTTGTTTTCAATCCTTGGCGCTGAAGTACAGTCAACCCTCTGGATGACGTTATTGAAGTGGCCATCGAGAAAGAGAAGTACAATTAAACTGATGCAAAATGATGCCAGGATTGAGCTATAGAGAATTTCGAGGAAAGGAGAGCATCAATGTATGTAATTTAATCCGTAGTAAATTTTCAATAGGGTGAAATATTGGGTGTGAACTGTCACTAGAGCAAGTGGGATGGACTGTTTGTTTACATCCAAGGTATCGCCCTTCTGAAGTAACTACGGAAATAGTCAATACAAACTGTTATGATTTTTCGGCACAAAAAAAATACACAGCTAGTTTTCTTGTCTACAGATAAAAGAACAGTACTGTTTTTTTGTTGTTTTCTTGCTGTATTTCACCAAACCACGATAATCCTATTTGTTTCTTGTTTTTGCTACCTCCTTGAATGCTTTGCTGAATGTTTCACTGTTTTCTCCATTTTTGTATTTGCTTTTACTTGATGTTTTCTTGAGTGAGTGAGTGAGTTCTGTTTGTTTGCTTTCAATTTGTGTTCGTGAGTTGAAAAAGGAAGAAAGAGTACGTTTTTTCTATATGCTATTTGTATTCCATTGTTGTTTCTGAGTAATGTGTGTGTATGTGACTGAATTGCTGTCATTTACTGAGTTGCAAATTGTTTTTTTTTCTGTTTCATTCCGGGATATCTTAACCTTTTCTGCTCCAAGATAAATTGGTTTGTTTCTTACGCTTTAGTTAATATTACTCGTGAGTATGCTTATGTTGTTTTTCCTCTTGTGTTAATGCTAATATTTGTTTCTTTTGCCTTAAATTCAATCAATATCTTGAAATCTGATAACAATTAGAGGTGTGAAAAAGAAACACTGAAATATAAAATGCTTGAATCTCTTTAGTGTGTCTTTTGTTTGTTTTTAAATTTTATACGTGTGTGATATCTCTTTTTGTTTTGTTGCTGTTCATTCTCGAATATAAATTCAAATAGATAAATGTAAAAGATTAGCTAAAATTTTGGTTTTCCACATAGTAGTCCGTGTCGCGTGTCCCCTTATTGTTGATGTTCTGTCCCCGGCGAGTTGCCATGGTGTTTCGAGGGTGTAGGATTCGAAACTAAACAGCACTTTTTGTTTTCTTTTTGCACTCTCCATTTTTTCACATCCACGCTTGCTACGATTTACCGTTACGATTTTGTGATAGGTGCTTTGACTCTCGTAGTTTGTTGTAATAGTAGTTAGTAAGTAGTATAGTAATAGTTTCTCATTTCTTCTGTTTTCTTGTTATTATTTTCCATAATGCATGTGTGTCTGTGTGTATGTTCTTTTTGTATGTTGTTTTTTTGCTCATGAGAGTGATCTCGCGATTCTCACAAATTGTTACAGATTTAAAAATTAAGGCAGTGGTGAAATAGAAATTTCCTTACACATCTTGCATGTTACTTTTTTAATTTTATCAGTATTTCTTTTGTAAACGTTTGTTTATCTCTCACTTTTAGTGTTTATTTTACTCAGGTTCATTTATCTTGTTTTTTTTTTCTTTTCATAACTTGGGTTCATTCCGGGTGTAGCATTCCCGATTCGTCACTCGAGGAAGGAAACGTACCGAAACGTTGCCCCGTGAGCTCGGTAGCTTGTTTAGGAGTGGGGGGAAAATGAACATTCAGCGGAGGACCGTAGAACAAATCGGACATCTAAACTGTTTTTTTGTGTGTGTGTGTCGGAGTCGGTTGATTGCGTCTCGTTTCTAGGTGGGACTTCGTTGATGGTTAAGATTACACACGCGTGCGGGGCAACGTTTCGGCTGCCATCCCTAGCGCGTACCTCTCGAGGGTAGTGGTTTGGTATTCCTGTTTCAGTTTTTAATTGTTTGTTTAGTTTCCTTGTTTTATTTAACTCTTGTTCAATTTAGTATTCAAATAGTGGCAAGAACATTGGTAGAAATATAGGTAAGAACATTTCAAATTTAACAACAACATTTACAAAACTAGCCAAACGAAGACTATCATAATTATATAGTGACTATCATTGTTTATTCCTTTTTAATTTCTCTCGTTTGATCATTGCTGCCGCACGGCAACCAACGTAAAACATAATCAGTTTAGCAAATAAGAGTAAATAATCTCGTCCTTAACTACAAATAGTTACTGCTTCTTGCTTGCTTGTTTTTCTTTTAATCAATAAATATCTAAAAGGTATGCTCAGCTGGCACCCTGTTCGTCATACGCTTAGAAGTTAAGTTTTAACGAGTTTCTCTACGAGGGAGGGTTTCCTTTGTTTGTCACTACTTTATATCTTCGCACGATTTTTTGTTTGTTTTCGGGACTGCTGGAATGTTTCAGTAAAATGTTTCTCGCTCAGTTTGTCCCCTCTACACTGACCTGTTCGATCTCACAGTGTTCTAAGCTATTCATGATTCAATGTTGGTTTTTCTTCATTAAGATTAACTACATTTAGATTGTCAAAATTATAGTGAGATTTTTTGCATGTTTTTCACCATTTTTCATTCGTTTTTGTATGTTTTTGTTTTTTTTTTTGCGTTTGCTTCACAGGAGTTTTTTTTTTCACTAGAGAGGGTTTTACTTCCGCTTTAGTTGCGTTGTTGTTATTTTCTTGGTTTCTTGATACATATCCTAAAAGAGAGAGTGTTTTTTTTTGTTTTGTTTCTAATGTTGCTTTCTGCTCGCTCACTTGTTTACGACACGAATATTTTGCTGTTGTTTGCTTATTAATCGATTATTAGAAATGCTAGATTCAATGCTTTGTATCTCTTTTTTTGCTTCTCCCATTTTATCGGCAGTAACTGCACGGGAGAAGTTTCTGATAAATGTTGGTGTGGTTGAACTTTACCAACCAGCTTCGTATATAATGTAGTGCAAATTTATGATCCTCAATCTACGCTAAACTTTTTGTGTGTTGTGTATGTTTTTTATGTGTTTTTATTTTAGATTGGGGTTGTGAAGATCAAACGTCTAGGTGTGGCCGAAGCCTCGGAAGTTTTCTTCAAAGGGGCTGCTTCGACTATAGAAAGAGATGCATTTTTTGTTTGTTTTTCTTTGAAATGATTAAATTTCACTATTATCACAATTATGATTTAATATTTGTTAAATTTACTCTTTTAAATGTATGTTTTAAGTAAAAAGAATAATATACGTTCTGTTTTTTCATCATTCATATATAATATAAAGTGCAAGATTAAAGCTCCATTTTGTTGTTTCATTTTTTGAATGTTTATATACTTTTTTTGTTTGTCTGCCTATATGCCATACATAGTCGAGTTGATACGGCTTAAATATAATAATTATTGCTACTTAAAGAATTGGAAGTCGTTTAACGATATAGAGAATGAAAAACACGCCATTATATTTATGTGTTTTTTTAGGAGATTAAAACGAAACAAACGGGTTTAGCTGCAGAGCAAAGCAACAAAACACAACAAACGACAAAAGATTTAAAAATGAAATAATTTAGGCAACATCTAGATAGCACTGGTGCGCCATCTGTCACTTGGTAGGCTGCTTGCATGGTACATAGATTGGCTTAGGTAAGACGGATCTCCTGTTTTAATATAGCAAAAAAGACGGATTTTACCTGAAAAACATTTTTCTGAATTCCCGATCAAATTCATTGAGCTTTTTTTTAAGACTGTTTAGTTTTAAACTGTATCAAAAAACGTTTTTAATCAAACAACTTTAAACATAAAAAAATCAAGAGCAGGTTGACAGTTCATCATTTTTTTAATGGAACTTTTGTTTTATTTTCCATGGTTTGGAACAAAAATATTTCAAAAAAAAAAAATTTATCTTCGCAATTTGAATCGAATTTGCTCGCACTAATGACAACTAAAATTCGTTAATTCAGTTAACCATCTAGCCAAATAATTTGGAATTGCACAGTAAAACCAAGTAAAACATTGTTAAAGATTTTAGAAACATACGTTTTGGCCCAAAATCGATCGATTCCGGAGAAGGGTTTTCCCTGCAGAGTAGTGCTAAATTTCTCGATTTCAGAAATAAATTTACTTTTCGTGGTAACGAAAGTCTGTAAATTAGATAAGGTAAGGTGGTTAGCCCAAAACTCGGATTGATAACGAGATTTAAAAAAAAAAAATTGCCGATCAACCATGCAGAATAAAATCCGGTGAAATTTGTCAGGAAAATGGTCAAATTTTCACTTTTCTGAAAATCTCCATATTAAATCCGGTTTTCATGCTATTTTTTTCGGTTTTCATGCTATGTATATGCCTTGCGTGATTAATAATATTTGCCAGCTGAACGATCCGCCTTACCTTGTCAAAGTCATGAACCTCGTGGTAGAAGATGCTGTAAGAAAAACGGCCAACCGGGTTGCTTCGATTTGACCGCGGGAGGTTGCAACAAATTGTTCAAAGATTTTTTTCTTTCTTATAGAGGGTGAGTAATGTTGTGACTTCTTTTTCTTTTTTTTTGTTGCCTTCAACGCATCGCGAAGTGGTGCTTATTCAAATCTAGGCTTATGTTTTCATTTTGCCCTTTTTTGTTTGCTACGAGTGAGTACGTGTGTGTGTGTTACTTTTGCTTATGCTTTACTTCAACATCAATGTTTTTTTTTTTCTTTTTTAAATAGAATCAATCTTTTTTCCTGTCTTGTATATATATTTAATAAGAGTTCAAAAAGTGTTCACACTTTATTCACTTTCAAATATAAAAGGGGTGTATGTATGTGTGTATAGTATATAACAAGGTGCCACATTTTTAGTAGAAATAACAGTACACTACGAGATTATTTGGCCTGGATTTTTCTTGCACCATCTTGGGGTGCGGTTTAAAAGTTAGGTGGAAAATCAAGTCGTCAACACCCGAGGCAAGAAGGATACCGGGTTTGTATAAGATAAGCGTGAAACTGCTTCTTTTAGGCGCTCCAGTTGAGAAGGAGATAGAGCGAGCAGATGAAATATTTTTTTTCCATATTTTGGTGTCAATTTTTGTGTTTTTTGTTTCTTTTTGAAAGGAAGACCGAAACAGAATTAGTTACATGCCTAGGAGAGTAGCTTGAAAATGGCTTATATTTTGCATTCGCTTTGCAAATATTTATGGCTTTTGCACATTTCTCTTACAATGCTTACAAGGTAATCCCATTTCTTTGGATTGGATTGGATCTCTAGAACACGCCGCTACACGGATTGCACGACACTGAAGTTGAGCAGAATACTTGGTTGGTTTTTTGGTCACACACCTGCCTGCCTTCCGTCCCACCTTAAACGTGCTGGATAAACTCTGGATTGAGATAGGAGAACCCGTTGAACTCCGTCTGGTCAAGGTTCATCATGAAGAGCTTGTCGGTCGGCGTCAGGTCCGTCTTCTCCGAGGTGAACTGACGGTCAAAGTTGGACACGTCCTTGCGATGTTTCTAAAAGGAGAATTTGGTCTTGAACAAATTTGGCCACTTGAAGTTGCTTGAAATCTTACAATCTTCGGCTTAAACGGTGGCTGCACCTCGCGATTTTCGATCTTTTCCCAGTCGATGCGGCGGAAGAAGGCGTGAGCTCGGACATCCTCTTCACCACGTGCTCCACAGCCCAAACGCTTCTGCGGGTTCTTGGTCAACAGCTAGCAACGAACAATTTTGATCAATAATTAATCCCAGCTTAAAGAAACTACAAAAACAATCCTACCCCCTTGCAGACATCTTTGGCTTCCTTGCTCAAACTCTTCGGGTAGGACACGTTGTGATCCGTAATGGCCGCAAACAGCTCCTCTTCATCCTCCCCATCGAACGGGGCTGTCCAACGAGCATCTCGTACAGCAGCACTCCGTAGGCCCACCAGTCAACCGATTTACCGTACGGTTGGTACAAAATGATCTAAAATCACATCACAGGTTAAAACACCCCCAAAAAGAACTCCAAATTATCCAACCAACCTCCGGCGCTATATAATCCGGCGTACCGCAGAATGTCTTCGTGGTCTTGTCACCCGCGATGCCCTCCTTGCACATGCCAAAGTCGGCGATCTTGATATGTCCGTCCTGGTCCAGAAGCACGTTGTCCAGCTTCAGATCGCGGTACACGATGCCGCGGGCGTGCAGATAAAACAGCCCGATCGCAATCTCCGACGCGTAAAAGCTGAGAGGAAAGCAGTGGGGTAAGTAGCGGGATCAAATTTGGATCACACCGTTGATTGTGGGCATCGCAGCAGGCCATGAGCTCGTGGGCACTAAAGTTTATACTGTCATTTTTCCATCTTTTTGCAAATTCTCACTCACAGTAAAAAATATGGCAATTTTACACCTGGGAATGTTGACAGATGTTGCGTCAAAAAGTTGTTATTCTTCATCAGAAACTGGTGAAAATGTCATAATTTTATTATAATCAATAAAAACGTGTTAACATTCAACCAACCAAATTTTCAAATACTAAACTAATGATTATTATTCGTTTAGTTGTCAGATGAAAACATCGTTAAACTGTTCTATCTTTTTATATTGTTAAAAAAATTTACACAATTTTCGGAAGCTATATTTTTTTAATATGATATTTTTTATCTCTGACTGCCTCCTTAGTTAAAAAAGCTGGAATATTTATTTGCTGAAAACACCTAATAATTTAAACAAACTATCGACTTTGTTTAACAATGAAACGTTCGTTTTAGGAAAAAGAACACAGTCTTGTTTTTTTTTCACACAGTCTTGATTGTATAGCAAAATATTTAGTGAATATGATGAAATTTTAAGATGTATTATTGACCGAGTCACGTAGCCTAAAGTTAAGAAATACCCACTGAATCCGCTGTGTAAATGAGGCCCCGATACTCTCATGGGTCATGGGGAGAATACTATTTTTATTAATGTAAAGTGGCGTTAATACTAGGCTAAATTGTCTAAATGGACCGCCAGGTTCCGCTGGCTGAGGACCACTGTTCTAGGCAAATTTCATATGTGATGATTCAGCACGAGTGATATTCCACACTAATCCCGAAAACATCAACCATTAAATGTCCTAATGTTCGGCGCGTAAAAATGATTATCATATAATTAACACAGGCCCACTCTCGGGATATCAAAACAAAATGAACTTCCATCTCGTTCCACCCCCGCACCGTTCCAAAACGACATAATTAAGATCGAAAATCACCGTCACGTCGCGTCGAGACGCGGGGATAACGGCCATCCCTTGGCATCACCCATCCATCGTTAACCGGAACCAAATTCCCACGAATCACGCTCGCTCGTGGCACCCACTCAAAACGGGGGCGGGGTGGGGGAACACAACAAAAAACTAATTATCCTTTGCTGACCCCGGCCACGGCACTCCAAACCCGTGTCCGGCGATAAATCGGTGCGTTTTCCCTTTGCTTTCCCCACGAAAAAAGGAGTGAGCAATGAGGAACGACGTGGAAATAATACCATTAACTGTTTGCCAAGCTAATTTCACCCACGTGTGCGATTCATGAAATCGTAGTAGGCGACCCCAAATCGATCGCTTGGATTAGCGATGGCTACTGCGATGCGTGTGTGCGTTGCGTTATTGTTCTCGCTCTGCCTAGTAGGTACTTACACGGCAACCGGTTCCTTGAACTTGCCACACTGTTGAATCTGGAACATTAAATCACCGCCGTTGACGTACTCCATGACAAAGTATAATCGGTCCTAAAATAAGAAGGTAAGTTATTGTTATGTTTATTCGCCTAATGAGTACAAGTACTAACCATCGTTTGGAAACACGAGTGCAGCTGCACCAGGAACGGTGGCTTTTGCGACAGTGCCAGCACCCGCTTCTCCACCATGGTGCACTCCACGTCGTCGTCCTGGATGATGATGTCCTTTTTCAGGATCTTGATCGCGTACAGCTCGTCCGTGCCCTTCCGCTCGGCCAGCATTACCTTGCCGAATGAACCCTTGCCCAGTACCATCAAGAAGTTGAAGTCCGTCGAACGGATGACGTCCTTCTTGCCCATGTTGTGCGGAACGTCCTTGTCGCCCAGCACGGGAATCTTCTTCGAGATGGATGTTTTCTGTAAATAAATTAAATTTTACTTTTCAAACAATTTCCCAGTCCCTCAAAACACCAACCCTCATCTGACTCTTGAGTTGCACCAGGTCGGCACCCTCCTCCGGCACCGGCACGTTGTAATACTCGCCCTCCTCCTGCGTGAGCAGCTTGAACCAGCCGTCCACCGGGTTCTTGAGGACCTCCGAGATGCCGAACGACAGCGAGCCCATGAAATCGTTCCGCGAGGTTCGATCCCAATCCCACACCTCGATCAGCACCCGGCGATCCTTGTCCTCGCCCTTCAGTTCACTGCAAAACAACCAATTAATACAGAATATTAAAGAAAACAAAATTTAAACCAGCTTACAAGATGAGGGTCTCGTTCCACACCGGATTGAGCGACGCCCGGATGGTCTTGGTTTTCTTCTTGACGTTGTCCGCATCCGGGATGAGCTTGATCTTCACGTACGGATCGCTCGAACCGTTCGGGTCCATCGGGATCAGGTTGCGGCCCTGTTTCACTGCAGATAATGGTGGTGAATATTAGTCAAAAGTTTGTTTTTTGGCTAAAATACAAAATCGTGGAGACGCATGGTTATTGATAAACAAATTGATATTAACATTCATAGAAAATATCTGAGTAATTTTCTAACAACTCACACGAAATCGAGAAAAGTTGCTTCTCTTAGATTTGCGTGAAACTTTGTCCTAAGGGGTAACTTTTGTACCTGGTCACAAATCCGAGATCCATTTTTTGATATCTGGTGACGGAGGGGCGGTACGACCCCATAAATTTTTAAACATGCTTAAAAAGACGTGTTTTTCAATAATTTTCACATTCAACATTCAAAAAATGTTTACATGGCAGCTGCGGGTTTGTTTGAATCAGATTTCCTATCCATTTCAGGTGTGTGCTTTTGTGTCGCTGTTCGTATAGTGTGAGTGATTGTGGTAATCGAATAATAGCGTCATTGCACAGTGGTCCAGATCGCAAAATTAAGTGGAAAATGGATTTTCCGAAAAATGGTTAAGTTTTGGAGCTTTGGTGTCTTCAGAAGAGTTGTTGCATATGGAAAGGGGCAACTTTTGGTTTGGTTGAAAATTAGGGTGGTTCACGATTAGGGTGATTTTAAAATCTAACTTTACAGGAATATTTTTGGGAATTTTTAGTCTTCTAGAAAGTTGACGGGCTTGCCAATCCAAGCAACTTTGTCGAAGACACAAAATTTTATCTCGTAATCTACGCCTTCTACGACCAAATTTATAGAAAGCATCTGAGCAAACCTTCAAAAATCAGTTTTTAACGTGGCAATTCAGGGTTAAGTTTTAGAGAAAGTGGTATTCGGGGCACTTTTAGAGCTCTAAAAACAAACATTTTATTATCTGACAAGTCAATTTGGACTTAAGGGTCAAAGTTACAGCGATTTTAAGGTAAAAAGATGCAAATTTAAAACTTAAATATCTCGAAAAGGCGCAAGCCAAATTTTAAGCACTAGGTTGCATTTGAAAGAGGAGATCTAGCACTACAAACGCTGAAAAAATCTCAGGGGTGTTTTTCTTTAAACTCGAGATATCTTCATTTGATAAAGTCTAATTTTCAAGGGAAAACCTTATGGGACCACCCTAACGAATTTCGAAAATTGTCCAAATATATGTTTTTCCATGTAATTTTGGCCGCTGAATCTGAATCTGCCCTCAGAATTGACCCAAAGTGTCGAAAAATCGATTTTTGGTCATATTTTGGGTTTTCATGTAAAATTATCATTTAAACCCAAAATATGACCAAAAATCGATTTTTCGACACTTTGGGTCAATTCTGAGGGCAGATTCAGATTCAGCGGCCAAAATTACATGGAAAAACATATATTTGGACAATTTTCGAAATTCGTTAGGGTGGTCCCATAAGGTTTTCCCTTGAAAATTAGACTTTATCAAATGAAGATATCTCGAGTTTAAAGAAAAACACCCCTGAGATTTTTTCAGCGTTTGTAGTGCTAGATCTCCTCTTCAAATGCAACCTAGTGCTTAAAATTTGGCTTGCGCCTTTCGAGATATTTAAGTTTTAAATTTGCATCTTTTTACCTTAAAATCGCTGTAACTTTTGACCCTTAAGTCCAAATTGACTTGTCAGATAATAAAATGTTTGTTTTTAGAGCTCTAAAAGTGCCCCGAATACCACTTTTCTCTAAAACTTAACCCTGAATTGCCACGTTAAAAACTGATTTTTGAAGGTTTGCTCAGATGCTTTCTATAAATTTGGTCGTAGAAGGCGTAGATTACGAGATAAATTTTGGTGTCTTCGACAAAGTTGCTTGATTGGCAAGCCCGTCAACTTTCTAGAAGACTAAAAAATTCCCAAAAATATTCCTGTAAAGTTAGATTTTTAAAATCACCCTAATCGTGAACCACCCTAATTTTCAACCAAACCAAAAGTTGCCCCTTTCCATATGCAACAACTCTTCTGAAGACACCAAAGCTCCAAAACTTAACCATTTTTCGGAAAATCCATTTTCCACTTAATTTTGCGATCTGGACCACTGTGCATTGGTGCGCTGGAAGTGGGGACGCGAAGTCGTGATTATTCAGGTTAATTTTGTGTGTTTTTGTGCCGCTGTTCGTATGGAGTGAGTGCATAATTTGTAAAGGGAGCGCGTGGTCGTAACGCATATTCGGAGTGAAAAGTGATTTTTTGTGATTTTCAAAGCCCTTCCTATATCAACGTTGATCGGAAGGCACGGCGTCGGGTGGATTATGTTTAAATTTTTCGAACAAGGTTTTATTTTTCTGCGGTGAAAAAGCCATCTCTATATAATGATCGAAAGACGCACTGACTATTTGGATCGTCGAGTTAATAGTGGAGCATAATAACTGTGTGTGAGCGATTTTGTGTGTTAACCAGAAAGACCATCCCATAGCATCGTTGCTCGGAAGGCTCGCCGACGGGTCTGTTATGAAAGTCCTCCCCATAGCGTCGTAGCTCGGGAGGCATCGAAAAACCAATACCTTATCCTACTAACCCAAAAAAAAAAAAAATAATCACGTGATGCTTGAAGGAGATGCTGTGGATTCAACGGTCTCAAGCGGTATCAACAAGTATATAGCGAAAAACTATGTGCTTGATGAGTCTGCAACTTCAACTATCGGACTAACATTCCTCCCTTTCGTTGAACTGCAGGTTTCTTGGGAGGGCGCCGGTATTGACTAATAAAGTAGGGATCTTCAGAGGTTAAACAGTGAACGGATGATTGGCTCCCACTGATCATTTTTGATTCATTGTTTAACTTCAGCTGATCTGTCAATAACGGAGTAGCAGCTCATTGGCAGTCAACCATGCTCATGCTCATGCTCATGCTCATTTCCTATCCATTTCTAGCAAAAGTTTGTCATGAGATATCTAGCTGTTTTTTTTTTGTTTGACCAGTTGACAGCTCGAGCTCGATCATTCCCAGACAGGAGGAAGTTCTTGCAAAATTGTTTTTGTTAGAATCCTTGTTTTGTGATACTTTCGATTAAAAACATATTTTTAGAGAAGGCCAAGCTTGGCCATGACTTCTACAGGCAAAAAGCAAAGGTTTTGACAAAAAAAAAAAAACAAAAAAATGTAAATTTGATTTTACATCTAAACTGCGTTTAACGGCGTTAATATAAAATTTGATGGGGCTCTTGGTACTATCAAAACATGCATGAATCCCAATTTTTTTTTTCAAATCAGACCGTGGGAAATCTCTAGATGCCATATCGATAGGAATATTTTTTTGCAGCTTTTATTAAGATAATGCCTGATTATTTGTTTCTAAACTGGTGTACTTCCTACTGCGTGGAACAAACCTGGTACATTTTTTTCCAACACTTGGCATACATAAAAAACTTTTTTCATCAAATCTCCTCCCAGCCAAATTTATTTATTCAGATTTGCTTGTTCATATAAATTTTCAGCTTAATCAACATATTTTTTTTTTCAACGTGGTTCAATGTTTTAAACTTTCAACTCATGCAAAAAGTTCTCCACCCTTCAACCTGGCTTTTCAATCCAGAGATCTTGAGTTCGAAAACCGCTTCTTGATGATTAATTTTGTAATGCAAAGCGGCGAAATGCCATATTGTCTCATAAATTGCAACTGAGCGACTTAATTATCGTAACAAACAAAATTAATAAAAAAAGAATCAAGTTTGCTCCGTGACATTTTTTATACAAGCACAGGTACAGGTAATTCAAACCAAATTTAGAACCATTAGAGCAGCCCCTCTTTTCCACGGCACAAATCCTTCCCATTTTTTATCTCAACAACATTGTTTTCGCTCCTAATAAACGTTCACTTCATTCACGGGAAAAAGGAAAACGCCTCCTCCCTGCCCGAAAAAAAACCCGCCCCACATCAGACTCCAGATTTCCAGTACCACTCTGGTGGATGGGAAAAACGGCTAAAATTTATTACGTGTTTGTTAGAAATATAAATATACACGTCCCTCCTATCTTACTCGCCGCTCTTCGTGAGCTGCTGGAACTTAATCCTCCTCCAGTTATTTTCCCCGGTAACGAAATAACACGAAACAACCACCCAAATCCCCCCGTTGAGCATAATGTTTGATAATTTTATCTCCCAAATTAAATGCCATTTTCATTTTCCACTTTTCCTCGGGTCTCTCTCTCTTTCTTTGAGGTAGTGGTCGAGGTTGTTGGGCTTTTTCTTATCTGGTGCAGTGTGCTGAAGGGTTACGTTACATTTTAATTAGGTGGAGTTGTGTTTTTTTAAAGAAAGTTGATCTTTAAAAAAGATTAGTTCGAAAATTTGTCCGCATTCCCTTAAAATCACACAACCGTGCTAAGCTCGGAATGGCCTACCTGGACCCGGTCCGCAACCACGGGAATATTTCAACAATAATGGACGTGTCACTCCCACTCATACCCCATCAACTCAAGTAGGCCATGGACAAACACCATCAGTGGGCCAGATTTTCTGCGCAATGCCGACTGCGATAAGGGAAAGTGTCACCGTAAGTGAAAGGGAGATCCTCGTCCGTCATGACGTCCTTAGAGGAGAAGGAAAATGTGGAAAACGGGAAACCATCAGAGATCAACGCGGTTTTCGTGGTTTCCTCTTAAGGACGGACTAGAAAATGGAAGGTTCTGTTATCTGACAAAACAGAAGATTAATGATGAGCCCCAATGTTGGCGGTTTGTGGTGGTGGGAGAGTTAATTTTGGACCAATAAAGGGAACTTTTTACTTAATAGCCCATTTAAAAAAGCTCATCAATTTTCAGTGCTCTAACCCAGCACGTACTTTCCAGGAGGACGAATCTGTATTTTTATAAGAGAAATCAGTGTCGGCCATCCATTCTGCCCAAATTGTAATGCACATCCGGACAATTCTATTCCATTCACGAACATCTTATTGTGCAGGCAGACTCTCACAGGAAACATTACGAAATTCCACTTCCAAAGAAGATATTCTTGCCGTTTCATGACCTCGTTGCAATTTGCCGAACGTGTGCACTGTCTGTTCCATTTTTCTTCTGATGTCATTTGGCTGAGGGCAGCAAAAAAAATCAAGCAAAAAGAAAGCACATGAGCAGCCACTATCTTATCAACGACGACATAAACCCTGTAAAACCCATTTTCTTTGACGAAAAAACCCTCAATTATTTTTAGATTATCAAATGAAATTTGGTTAAAATTTTAAATTTTTTCATGAAAGCCAAACATTTCCAAAGTAAAAGTACCCAAAATGACATCCAAAACACATTGAAAAATACTTTTAAAAAAATGGCTGTAGAGGGTTGAGAATCATGAAAAGTCTTTTCACATGCTGAAATAACGTTTCCATTACGGCGAAGCTTATCTCCTTTGTTCGCTAATTCTTTTTTTGGACAGGCAACGGCAAATTGCTATTGGCACTTATAAAACGCTAGGCTAACTATGGCACATCAATAGTTTTACAACCGCGGTTTGCCCTCCGGGAAACCTAAATTCGTATAGGTAAATAGTGACTATTACGAACATATCTAACAGCAGAAAATCTAGCGAAAAACAAAATCTTTGGTCAATTTTGTCAATTTGGTCAATTTTGTCAATTTGGTCAATTTTGTCAATTTTGTCAATTTTGTCAATTTTGTCAATTTTGTCAATTTTGTCAATTTTGTCAATTTTGTTAATTTTGTCAATTTTGTCAATTTTGTCAATTTTGTCAATTTTGTCAATTTTGTCAATTTTGTCAATTTTGTCAAGTTTGTCAATTTTGTCAATTTTGTCAATTTTGTCAATTTTGTCAATTTTGTCAATATTGCCACTAAGGGGAGGATGCCAAGCATTTAATTCACCCTAAAACAAAAAGCAAACCAAAGCATCAGCCTACTTCGATAGTGAGCTTTCAAAGCTGCGTCTTCTACTTCCTCTCTGCATATCTACCAACATGTAGGCAGACAGGGTAGAAACATCGCATTCGGTCCTCGTTATCCTGAACGTGGTGGGTGGTGCACACTGCATGGCTGCCTTCGATTTGCCAACTTTTCATCGTCGTCGTCGCCACCACCACCGACCGTCGTTCAGTGCCTACTGAGTTTGGGTAACCAAAGCTAATTGGCAAAAGGGGAGTCTGCCAACGTGCCTTGTGTGTTACGTGGTGGAAGGGTCCTATGGCTGTGTGCAGAGCTAACTTTTTGGCCACGGTGCACTCCAAGTCACGTGGCCGTTTCGTGCAGATATACATACAGCTCGGTAGTAGATTCCCCCAGTGAATGGCAGGAAAGTGAGCCCCCAAAGCCCATTAGTGGAAGTAGGTGCAAAACCTCCGTCATTCGTTACGTTTCGGGATGGACAACGATGACGGCAATGGGGGCCGTTTATCCTATCACGGTGGGTTCGATGAAATTTTTTAGTAATTCAAAATATTTTTACGAATGTTAAACATAAAAAATGCGGACAATTTTTTAATTATTCGACTAAATAATTGAACGAAACCCACTGTGCCTGCCACGTTCCCCATGGAGATTTGCACGATCATCGAAGCCTTTGTGCATTTGTCGCTGATTGGACTGGAGAATACACCACCCTCCAGAGAGAAAGGGAAAGGGTCGGAACAAGTGCAGCAGGTACCGACAAACCTTCAACAGTGTGGCAAGTGAAAGAGAAAAAAATATAGAAAATTTCCCAGCATGAAAGGATCTCCTCTGGACACCCCAAGGACACACAAAAAAAAGAACGTGTACATTTTTATGATATTTGTATTTCCAGTTCAGCGAACAGCCGCCCATTCGAGTGTTTGAGATGAAACTTTTGGGCGACCAAGTAGATGAGAAGAAGGTGGTCGTGGGCCACAAAAAATTATACAGTGAAAAATGGAGTGATTCGAAGCACGCGCACGTGAGAACCACTAACTGCCCATAAGGGATGATCCTACTTCGGTTTCCCGATGACGGTACAGTTTTTCCCTCTGAATTCCTTTTTACTTCGTTTTTTAAGGGTTGGTAAGCAATAAAGTCGAGTGGAGAATCACCTTGAGCTTTTGTGACTGCTGTCTGAGGCACTTGAAACCGATGCAGGAAAGTTTTTTTTTTGCGGAAATGATGTTTCACTTGTAAGGATAATTCGTGACTTTACTAATTTATGCCATTAGAAACCTTAGCTTTTATGTTTCAGATATTCTTATGGAGAATTTTCTTGAATAAAGTTTTAAAGAGAGCCACAAACTTAGTAGAAAAGAATTGATCAAGTTAAGCTACATGTGTGATTCTCCACCGAAATTTTCACACGAAATCGGTAAAAGTTGGCCTGGCCCAAAAGGGTATTTTTTCATTGAGAACAAAATTGTTCTTTTTGAAATTACGTGTTTTTTCTTACTTTGCAGGGTATTTTTTAAGAGTGTGACAATGTTCTACAAAGTTGTATAGGAGACAAAAACAGAAAAAATGATACGTAAACATTGAGGGTCTGCATGTATTCTTGACGAGTTATCAGAATTTTACAAAAAAGTGTTTTGAAAATGTAATGATTTTGACCACTTTTGACCAGATTTTCGATTTTTTAACTCCTAAAACTCAATCGTGTGCTTTTGAAAGTATAAAATTTTCACAATTTGCGATATTAATACCCAATGCAAATTTTGCATGCTTTTTTCACTTTTATCTGAGTTTTTTAGTAAAATACTAAAATTTAAACAAAACACAGTATGTTTTCGAAAATACCTACTCAAATTTTCATGATTTGCAATATTAGTATCAAACGGGGCGAATGTTTTTTTTTTCACTTTTATTAAGTTTTTTTTTGTAAAATACAAAAAAAAACTAAATGTCGTATTTTTTTCATACATACTAAAATTTGCATAATTTGTAATATGGGTATCAGATGCTTCGAAATATTACGTGCATTTTCATTGCTTTAAAGTTTTTGAAATTAAATACCAAAATTAAATACCGAAAATATCATTTTTTTATAATATTTTTTTAGGAATTTGTAACATGCACAGAAAAAAAATCATGAAAATTTTACCACTTTTCTGGTGTAATATCACTTTTTTAGTCTAATTGAGGTCAAATTACATCATAAAAGAGGTAATATTCAACCTTCAAAAATTAAACCTTCCTAATTTATATTATTTTTTACTGTGTGGATAGCAAAGAAAGTAATACATGCTTTTCAGTTTTTTTAGCGTATTATTTTATGAAATACAAAAATTTTCAAATAATAACGTAACGTCATGATTCGAATTCCCGGACGCTTCGAAACCCGGACACATCAACTTATTTTATCAATTGTTTGGATATAAGTTCGCATTATGAATGCCAAAACTGTGTTATTTGATGAATTCTAACATCAACTTTCATTTATAGTTTGTTTGAACGCTGTAGTTAATGCCAAAACAATTAAATAAAATAAAATTATAAGTTTACCAAAAATGCGAAACATTTCAACGGAAATATTTCATAGGCGTCCGAAGTACCGGGAAGGCAAAGCAGAAATTTATGTTTTTGATTTTCTTAAATTCTAGCCATTTTTTATATAAACTATCGATTGTTTTGATGTTAACAGCTTATTTGAGACCTAAAGATTGCCATTCACTAACATTTCAGTCCAAATTTGTGCGATTCATTAGCAAAAACGAGTGTCCGGAATTCGAAGCAAAAGTGTCCGGATTTCGAATCAGCTTTTAACAGTGTCCGGGATTCGAAGCACAACAAGTCATTTTAATTTTCAAATTCTGATGAAAAATTGTTAGAAAAGACATAGGTTGCATGCATTCTCTAAAAACTGACTGTTTTTACTAAATCCTGATGATATTTCTACATTTTCAACTTATTACATGATTTTTTGCCAGCTATAACAAAAATAATATGGTATTAAGTGTCCGGATTTCGAATCATGACGTTATTTTCATAAAATACTAAAATTTTTATAATTCTTCAACAACGACATTTTCACTGTTTTAGAGTTTTTGCCAAGTGCAAGTGAAGAAAATTTTATAATTTATTTTCAAAAATATACGATATTTTATTTAAAAAAAATGAGTATTTAAGAGTGCACAGCAACCAAGGAAGTTGGTGTCTTCTTATTCCAAAATTGACAAATTTACGAATCCAATCCTGCAACAATCTGATTGTAAAAACAGGCATTTTTTTGTAAATCGCTTAGGAGATAGTAGTTTAGGGGATGAATTAAAAACTATATCAATAATTCCTGTAGTTCCGAAAATACTTAAAATATCTGTAACAAAAATCTTGGTGCGAAAGCTCTGGTTGATGTGCACCGTTAACATTCCAACGTCCAAGGCTCCAAAAAAGTTGGAACGGTAACTTCAACTCAATGGTTCTCGGACATAACTCAACCAATCAAGATGATTCTTCTTTCCAGTGATTTGTTAGGATGTCTAGATGATTCTAGACCTTTGCAGAACTTAATTTGATCAAATCTGTAATTTTTGCGATCAAAAACATCGTTCCAACTTTTTTTTTCGCGTGTAAAAAAAAATTCATCGAAAATTCCGCGGAGGCAGTCGTTTAAAAAAAGTTGGAACGATGTTTTCGGTCGCAAAAATTACAGATTTGTTCAAATCAAGTTCTGCAAAATTTAAGGATCATCTAGACATTCTTACAAATCACTGGGAACAAGAATCGTCCCGATTGGTTGAGTTATGCCCGAGAACGGGCGTGTTGAAGTTACCGTTCCAACTTTTTTGGGAGGCTTGGGCGTCCGTGTAAGTTGGACATGCGTTGGGCGTTCCAGTGTTAAGCGAAAATCAGAGCATTTTACAAAAAAAAAACTCCAAAACAGTGAAAATGCATGAAATATGAAAATTTGGGCATTTGAAAAAAAAATTGTGACATTTTGAGTATTTAAAATTCATAAAACTTCAAAACAGTGGAAACGCATACCAAATTCTGAATGGTGCAAATACTGTTTTTTTAAATACTGTATTTTGTAAAAAAATAACACATATACATTGAAATTTACTAGATAGTAAAACAAATGTCATCTTGGTGAAAGCTTTAAAAGATTACCAGGGTTTGGCTCCAATTAGTCAATTTATGGCCAATTAGAAGATGGGCTTTCAGCTGTTGACTTAAGCTGATTCTTGTAGTTTTTTTAATTCCAAACATTTCTGTACGAAATCGACAGATGTTGTGCATTTTATTTTTGTATTTTTTATTCAGCTCATATTTTGTATAGGCATTCCCTATGTCCAAAGAAGTCATATTGTGTCATTGGTTCACAATTTGGCCATACAAAAGGAATTTTGTGAGCGATTTATGTTTTCAGCGCTGACACAAAATTGCTTCTTTGGCCATAAAAAAGGCCTCCAAAAAGTTTGAGCAAAACAAAAAATACAATTTGTATCGTCGTCGTGTATCCATTTCCGGAATTCGGAAAAAAATGCTCTTATTTAAATTTGTCGAATTCTGCAAACCAAACAATCGTTAACTACCATGCGTCTCCACCAAAACGATCACCAATGAACATCTACTCACCCTCAATGTTGAGCTTGTTGCCGTGGTGCGTGATGGCCAGCTGGATGCGCCCTCGCCGCTCGGTGTGGTCACATCCGCACAGGTTCGGCACGCTCTCCTCGCACCGCTTGTGTACGTTCATATCACATGCTGGAGGGGCATTTATTTTGTCATCATCAAAGTAGCCATTGCGCGGTGAACGTCACGCCGCACGCACGGTAAAAAGTATACAAGAAGAAAGATTAGAGAAAAGACAACGATTTTTGAGTCACCGGGGAGGCACACCGAAAAAAGGGTAGAAAATAAAAGTGAAAAAAGAATGACTTTTTTTTGAGAGAAATCAAAGATGGAAAACAATAATTGATAATTTTTTGATGAGGTTGCATGGATGAGTTTTTATTGGTGGAATTTATTCGTTCAATTGGTTTAGTTAGAGATGTTATGAGAAAATTTTCACAGGTAAGAACCACAAGAATAGATATTTAGTGTTTTTTTTTTCTATACCGTCCAGGTTGGTAAACATCTTGACATTTACAAGTGCGAGAGTGCAATATCTACAGCAATCGAGACAAAGTACAAAACATCAATTTGTGAATGTGAGTGTGTGCAGTAGGATAAATAGTATGTGAGCAGAGATGTACCGAGAGTGAAACATAAAGATAGACACATAGGAACAAAAATCAAGTTTGAAAGGCAAAGAAATTGGCAAAGTTTGCATAGCAAATAGGGCGGACAGATTTTAACGAGAAAGTGCCAAGTTTGATTGGAGTCGTAATTCAGATGAAATAAAAGTTGGCCATGACAACCAAATTCTGAGTTTTTCTTCCTAACGATTAGTTTCTTTCTTGTGCTGTCGTCACATCCCAAATGGAAATAAAAGACGATTACTCAAACTTCACAAACAGATAACAATAAGTAAATATTCCATTCTCATTTTCAGTTGGCGAACTTTGTTACGCCAGTGACAGACTACTACGCGACAGCGACGACTCTCGGTGAAAAAAGTAAAAGTATAAAAAAAAACTTAAGTTGACTCGGAGACAGTGTTTACGTTTTACATTTTCCAGGAATAAATGTAAAGAAGAGAAAAACTCGGTCTGGGGGGAAGTTGAGGAAAAACTTTTTCTCCCATAAGTACTCAACAAAACATGAGGCCTAAGAACTTACAGGGATGTTGTCAACAAGGACAAAAATTGTCACCTTTACCCCACTGAGCCCGCAGATCTAGCTTTCTGGAAGCTCTCCAGCGAGTGAGAGTGTTGAGCTTTTCCTCTATGTCACAAACTGTGTTTGGCAGCATGGTTATGAGCCAAAAGTGAGTTGGATTACCACACACACACACACACACATACCCAGCCCTAATCGGGGCCTGCGGTAGGAAACCAGCTGAAAAATACCATCCCCACAAAGTGGGTGAGAAACGACGGTGATGACTATCTTTTGGTTATCTTCAGTAGACCAAAAAACCATCCATTCCAGACTTCCACAAGGGTTGGGTGGTTGGGCGGAGGATTAAAGGCATACACGATACGCTGCTTAATAGGGGCAAAAAATCGTGTCATGAGTAGCAAGAAACCAAAAAAACAATGGAACAAAACATTAGCACAGTATGACGGGGCTCATCCCATTGTCTGTGAAAAGGGTTGCTAGCTTGGGTGACGATCACTCATAGCAGGCCTTGGAATGTTCATTAGGACATTACGTCCTAATGGAGACGTACGGTCTTTTACATGGTAAACGACTCAAAGGGAATGTTGCCGAGCTGGCAACACTGCCTGCTGTCGTCGGGCTCTAGCGCTTCCATTATTAAAAAGAAGACAACAGCAAAAAACCGAGTGAATCCGTCTCGAAAGGATACAAGGAATCCGTGCGAAGGTGGTAGAAACAGCTCTTCCAGGGACACCTAAACGAGAAAGAAATGCCATAGTAGGCCGCCGGCAACAAAACGAACAACGGGAAGCTAACGAAGAAAAGGAAAACAACGAACCCCGCCTCACCCTACCCTTCATCATTCAGCCCACACCCACACTCGTTTTTCGCTACGTGATTCAAATTGGATGATAATGTGCACTCTTCTTTTTCTTCTTTCCTCTTTATTTCCGTAGCTACACCACCCTCCCCAAAATCGACTCTTCTTTTAACAGTGTGTAATAATAATCATTACCGTAAAGCACGGAAGGATATGGCTCAAGTGACAGACAGACAGTAGTCGTTCAGGAGATCGGCTGCTCGCCTACTGTAACACCGACTGTATTTTGACTAGGGTATTTTATCCATTTGTGGACTTATTTGCTGTAGTGACCCTCTGAAAGTAGTTTCAATAAAAATGCTACGAAGTCACTTTTTCTTAATGGTATTCAATTACGGGTCCTAACCAGGATCAGCACTGACACTCTAAAGTCTTTTTGATTTCTTCCGTAACAAAGTTGATTGTAGATAGGTCAATAATCGATTTGGACCAAACATGGAAATCCTAAGTTTGAAGCTGATTGGACCATCCCTCTATTTTGGCAAGGCTCTCTCTTTGACAATTTTATTAAAAACACATTTGTTACTCATAACTTGCAACAAAAGTTATTTTCAAGTAGTATTCTAGAGAAAATTGAGCGAGAATTTTGATAAAAAAAGAATGTTATCCTTTCCCAAGCATCCTATGTTACACCAAGGGCGTAGAAAAGTTACGATTGTTACAACTGTTTAGAGTTTGTGGCCGACACTTATTCACAACTAATTTGAAACAAAATATAATGAGTGTCTTTGACTTACTCCTAGCCTACCGAAAAACTGAAAAAGCTGATGATTTGCAACATATTTTGTCAGAATTAAGTTATTTTTGAAACAACTGCATGTACTTTACGAATGGTTTTATTTTGTCAACATTCTGTTATGAATATGTCACAGAAACATTTATTAGCCAAAACATTCTTGTGCTTGGTACAGCATGAATTGATTGTTTTGATTCATTCAGTTTGTGTCCGACGAGTAATAAACAGCAGAAATTATGAAGGGGAATGCAAAGTAAGGTTAAAACTCGCTTTAGAATTTAGCAATCTGACGTCGTTCCGTGTAAGGAAGCCGAAACTGGTGAACGGAAATGCAGACTACATTAAACAGCCCACAGAAATCAAAAAAGGAAAGACCATCGGATGGATTTACAACACCCTCGATTTGATCTAGCTGAGTCAACGTCTTCGATGGATTCCGATAGTGATGCATCGCAAAATGATTGTCCTAGTCTGACGATGGCGAGTCTGCAATTCTCCCGAAACATAACCCGATTGAAATACGAGAAAACCTCCAAAATTGGGGAATCGAGCATTAGATCGAACAAAACTCAACGAACTCACTATTAAAAATATTTATAGTTTATGTGCCCAACAATGCAACTTCCAAAAAATTACATAAGCTTAGATCCAGAACTAGCGGGGAAAAACTGGCATTACTATCTTAAAAAATGTGTTTTGGATTTGCTGGCGAAACTAAACAATTTGCCATAAACATTCATAAAATACAACTTATCCACAATGTGCGACAAATTGACAGTTCTCGCTACAGACGGAGAAAATTTGTACACATATTTGCAACAAAACAAAGCATGGTCAACATGTTAGTTTATGATTCAAAAAAACATTATCACAACAAAAATGCAACAAACCGAAAGTTGGCAAAAAATCAAAACAGGGCCGTATTTTAGGTGCATGATAATAAATAGGCACAGCAATCGGATTGTTTTTATTTTTTTAAACATGCAAAACCTCGCAAAACTTTAAATACAGAGCATTCACATTATTTTTGAACATTAAAGTATACCTTGCAGATAAATACTAATAATTTTAGTATTTTTATTGTTTAATTGCTTTCAACTCGGTTTGCAGTGTATCAAACTATTTCACATCTGCTAATAAATATTTTTAATTTGAAATTTCGTTATGAAATTTTATGTAAGCGATAATATTTAATAATTGTTGACTGTTAAAATGTGTCATTTCAGATATACTATTATGATGTATTGTTTTGTCGACACCTGAATTTGACCCTGTTTTTGATGGAAGCCATGCTGTTTATTCCATTTTTTGTAATATGGTAATGATCACAAATGGAATGATTACATAATTATGGAGTTAAACTGATTAAATTTAGTTTGAAATGAATACAAGCAGAATGCATTAGTTACTAATGATGTTGTATAGTATCCGTAGCTAAAAATAGCATTAGGATTTATTTTGCATTCATTTTATTATCTTGTTAGTGAAAAATTTGCTTCAGAAATTAGGCCCGTCAAATATTTGAAGGTAAAATCAAATTTCGTTCGGTGCAGGTAAATTCGCAGTAAAATTTGTTGTTCACTGATCATTTAAACTATCTTTCACTATATCACGACAGATAGTTCCGTAGACGAAATGAAAACGGTTTTAAACTTGTTCATATTTTTCATCTTCAGCGAAAACATAATTGAGACATCAATATTCCTGAATATGTTTTTTATTTGTTGAGGGGAAGAGATATCTGACAGGTCAACTTTACATCAAACGAAAACAAAAAACATCATGTTCTAATAATATTGCCGCAACATAAACCTAACATATCTGGTAAAACTTTATTTATATGACTTTCTTTGACAACTTAATAGAAACTTTCTGGCGACGTTTTTTCAACAAAATTCCTGACGTAAAATAAGTTTCAAAACAGCTTCCAAATTGCGCTTTTCCAGTCACGCTGAAGGTTACACATTAGTTGTATCTACTCATTTTATTTGTGTCAAACTAGTCAGGAATGTGCATCGGTAACAAATAATGTTACTTGGGTTGATGGCCCCTATTTTTTCAAAAACTAATAACCAAAATGTCCGAAATTATCAAAATGGTGAAAATGACGAAAATTATCGAAATGACCAAAACGACCAAAATGACCGAAATGACCAAAATGACCAAAATTACCAACCAAAATTACCAAAAATTACCAAAATTACCAAAATTACCAAAATTACCAAAAATGACCAAAATTACCAAAATTACCAAAATGACCAAAATGACCAAAATGACCAAAATAACCAATATGACCAAAATGACCAAAATGACCAAAATGACCAAAATGACCAAAATGACCAAAATGACTAACATGCCCAAAATGACCAAGATGACCAAAATTAACAAAATGACCAAAATTACCAAAATGACCAAAATGACCAAAATGACCAAAATTACCAAAATGACCAAAATGGTCCAAATGACAAAAATGACCAAAATGACCAAAATGACCAAAATGACCAAAATGACCAAAATGACCAAAATGACCAAAATGACCAAAATGACCAAAATGACCAAAATGACCAAAATGACCAAATGACCAAAATGACCAAAATGACCAAAATGACCAAAATGACCAAAATGACCAAAATGACCAAAATGAGCAAAATGAGCAAAATGGGAAAAATGACTAAAATGGCCAAAACGACCAAAATGACCAAAATGACCAAAATGACCAAAATGACCAAAATGACCAAAATGACCAAAATGACCAAAATGACCAAAATGACCAAAATGACCAAAATGACCAAAATGACCAAAATGACCAAAATGACCAAAATGACCAAAATGACAAAAATGATCAAAATGACCAAAATGACCAAAATGACCAAAATGACCAAAATGACCAAAATGACCAAAATTACCAAAATTACCAAAATTACCAAAATTACCAAAATTACCAAAATTACCAAAATTACCAAAATTACCAAAATTACCAAAATTACCAAAATTACCAAAATTACCAAAATTACCAAAATGACCAAAATTACCAAAATGACGAAAATTACCAAAATGATCAAAATAACAAAAATTTAATTAAAAAAAAGTGTCCACATGGTTTATGGATGGCCCATTGACAAAAAACAGCGATTTACTGAAAATAAAATTGATTCTGCAAAATAAAGCACACGGAAATAGACATACTTTTAAGAAAAATGAAGAGTAAAATCGTCGATTCTCTTCAATGGCTTGCGTAAAATAATAATTTTTGGGTTCATTTAAAACTAAAATTTTAATTTTAATCGAATTCAGATACTATTTTTTCAGATCAGCAGGTGGCGCATTCAAGTATTCTCAAAAGTGAGATTCTCATATGACATTTAATGTTCTACAAATTTGTCACACCGATCAATGCTGCACAAATTAATCCTGAAAAGTTGTAAGCGATTTAATAAGTCAGATTTTGATGAATAAAAAGATTGAAAATCGACTTTGTTCCACTAAATGCAGCCTCAGGTATCGATGGATTTTTCATTTCCATTATTTCTGAGCCTCCTAATGTGGGGGCAAAATTTTTTCAAACTGTCAAACATAAATGCTTTGAATTTTTAAAATAAATCCTTAATATTTGAAATTTGAGCTGTCATTTGTTTGTATGTTGAGTTTTTTAAATTCTATAATCATTGAAAATAGGTTGAAAAAAAATCGTTAAAAAAGTAAAAAAAAACAACTGGCAAGAGTCCACTATTGGTTAAATTACTCGTGCGCTCAGGAAACAATGGACTGCTCCTCGACTCCCGTGGCACTCTTGGATTTTTGAGTGAAGAATCAGCAACGTCAACGGCAAACTGGATAAGATGTGCCCTTAACCGTCAGCTGAGATGAAAATGAAGGAAATTTTTTACCCTTATTGCTTTGGCTTGGGTTAGTCAATTGAATTTAATTTCGGCTGCTCTTCTCTCCCATCTTTTCCATAATTGTTTGCTCGTGCTACTCGTTTCGGCGAGATTATTTTTACTGTTATCTCTACGCCGTAAAGGGGAATTTCACCCTTAATTTCAAACAATTTTGTTCATTATGGTAAATTAAATATTACGGATAATCAACTGTAATTCGCGGCAGCGAAAAAGCCACTTGTAGCGATGGTAACCAAACAGTTGGAAAATTAGCAATATCCAGTGGAACATCACATTGTTTTTGCATGGTCCAATTTTCCGATTGTGCCAACTTGGGAGTAACCGATTGACGGGACAATGTCCAACGGGATCCTCCGGGGACATTATGTCCCTGTCAAAGTTTTTGCCTGCCAATTAACTGGAAACATGGAAGAGTCTTAATTTTTTAACAATCGATTGAGCAGCGCAGCGCCGACGACATTGATCGCAGTTGGCGCTGACAGTTTTACAATGCGGGATAATTCCATTATCGCGCCCTCGGAACGGAAGCATCCCTCCCACAGCATGGCCTACTCCGATAACCTCCCATAGTCAGAGCATGGATAAAATATTTGTTGGCCTTTTTTCTGTTCGACGGGATTTGCGGTGAAAACTTTTTGGCAAAAGTTGCCATTTTTTTGCTGGTGTAGCAACTTCCTTCCGCGGGATTTCACCGAGGAAGGCTGTCAGTGGCAGCAGTTTCCTTCTTGGGCCAACTTTATAAAGTCAAAACGCCGCCCATTATCATGTGCCAACTTCCGACGACGGTCCAAAGAAACATCAGCTGAGCCTGAATCCACTAATAAGCTAGCTCTCCGTTTCGTCAGTGATGCCGGATTTCACTTGAGGCGGTTTCTGCTGGGATATTTTCAGGCGCTAATAATAATTTGCTTTTCACACGTTTTGAAACGGAAGGAAAATTTTGTTTGGCCGTGGTAGGCGCTCTACAGCTCCCCGGGTGAACATTCTTAGCCGTAATTACTTGTCTTTGGTTGATTCGATGTGATATCTTAAATTGGGGAAGGAAGTTTGGAGTATTCATGGAATGCCTCAAATAATTTAAATTTCACTGATTTTTTTTTTTAGATTTTGCTTAAATATTTAACAACTGTGTTAATTGTGTAATCGTGATTTTACGCCAATCACATGTGTCCAGAATTTTGTTATCCCAATAGATTTTTAAACAAACAGAAAGAAAAATAATCTTCAGCTATTTATCATCAATTACATTTTAAATGGAAGTAAACGAAACTGATGAAAGATTTTCCAGTGGTCATTACTGGCTAGTCCCTGTCTAGAATTACCACAGCATTTTTCTTCTCTGTCATACCATCAGAGCGCTCACAGCTATTGCGTACGCTACTAACTTAATCAATTTGCAGAGCACAAAATTGATCACACAGCACATTCCTTTCAATCTTCAACCCACACCCCCCTGGTTGGATGATTGAAATTGATCGTTTTAAATTAAACAATTTCCAGCAAACTTGTCGCTTCTGAAAACATGAGCTCGCAAAAGGATTTGCTGCTCATTTTGCCCGCGAAACCTGCTCAGAACGGTTTGCCCTCTCCTGTCTGCCAATACTTGAAATGCTGACTGATGCGACTTCATCGCCCAAATCGGATGACAATTGGAGGCAGTCGTGGTTTCTTAAGTAACCAAGCCTGCTGCTTCCGTTTGATTGAGTTTCGATATTGTCTGACAGCCGCCACCGCAAGACGAGCCCTCTCATCGTATCGCAGTAGGCGTCGTCTGAAATCCTCACTCTGGTTGATTATAATCCATAATGGGGTCGCCAACTTTGATCTGCAGCGCCAATGTCAACCGAACTCACACTTGTAGGCTATCGCTACTGGTCATAACAAATGACCTACTTCGATGTGACTGGCTCCGAAGATAAAAACCACTGACATTTTATGAAAAACTTAAATTAAACTCTATCACGAGTGCTTCATTTGTCACCTGTCACAGTACTGACTGCGTGCTGGATGCTGCTGCTGCGAATCGGTATCACTTTGAGTGTAAATTTATACCGCGTGAATTTAAACATTATTCTCATTCCACTGTTTGCGCTGTCATCTTCGGTGCAAAAAAAAAAAACGTACAATCTTCAACGCCGACCTCAAGCGCGCGATGCGACAGCCGAGCATTAATCATGAGAAGGAAGCAAGAAGGGAGTGCGTGTATGGAACCGGGGAATTCAGAAAATGCACACACAACATAAACAGAGATACAGCAAACCAAGCATTCAACACTTGAAATAAAGGAAGACACAGGTAGAATTGATGTGCAAAGAATAAAGAAAGATTTTATTTTATTTTTTTCATGATTCCAGTAATGAGTTCTTGTAAATTTTCACAGGATTCTTTCTTGAAAATTGGTACCTTTGAAAAAATGGATAAAATTTATTAAAGCCATCCAGAAAACAGTTAAATGTAATTATTTCTGTATTTATTCTCAAAAAAGAGTTGTTGAATTTTTAGATTTGCGTTATCAAAAAATCATAGCTTCTTTTTTCAAAAAAAAACCTTCGATCCTTGATTCATTAAAAAACAATTCTAAAACTCAAAATAATTCAGTGAAGTGATAGAAATATAAAAAAGATGCTTTTTAATTCAAATTTAAATTGTGCAAACAATCCGTTTACGAGTTAAATTGAAAAATTTCGATCTACTATCGACAAATTACGACCGACGATCGAAAAAATCTCGATGTGATGAAGCTTGTTTTCAAAAATAAAAAATAAAAATAAAACTAAAGCTAAAATATAAAAAATATAGACTCTAAAACCTTAAAACAAATTATTCCAGATAAAAAATGTCATAAAAGTTAAATAACAAAACTCTAAATAATTTGAACATTTTTTTTTTTTCTAAATAAAGTTATTATTTTTTTATAAATCTTCCAAATCCAAAAATATATTCTGAATTTTAGAAAAATGGCAAAAAAACATTTTAATTTTAATTTAATTTACTATGAAACTACTTACTTTTCCTGTCATTCTTGAACGATGAAATAGCCTACTTTTCTGTACCAAAATAACAAAATCGAATAGCAACACTATTCAAAATAAATGCTGAAAAGTTCTACTTTTCAGCACTCAAATGGGTGCTGAAAAGTTGAACTTTTCAGCACTTGTTTCGAAAAGTAACACTTTTCAACATTTTTTTGATTTAAACGATTTATTGACGAAATACATTAAAAATTGACTTAAAATTTCACTCAAAGGGTGTTTTTTGGAATTGCAAAAAATGTTGTATGGAACTCGTTGCAAAACTTGATTTTTTCAGCACTCTTCGTATTTATCCAACAACTCGGGGAACCTCATTGGATAAATGTACGACTCGTGCTGAAAATATTCTATTTTTGCAACTTGTTGCATAAACTACTATTTAATATTCTTGTTTAGTTTTCTAAATTTGAAACCTCGAAATGAATAAAAAAAATCAAAATAAAAAAGTATCCAATTCAATCAAAACTGACATTTATAGATAGAAATAAAAAAATCAACATTTTCTTGATTTTTGTATACAGAGACCTTTAAAATTAATGAAAATTACTTCATAAACTCAATGGTTTTAAATAAAACTTTAAGAGCGAGTTTTTCACCAATATGTAACAGGTCGTATCGAGGTGCTCCGATTTGGATGAAACTTTCAGCGTTTGTTTGTCTATACATGAGATGAACTCATGCCAAATATGAGCCCTCTACGACAAAGGGAAGTGGGGTAAAACGGGCTTTGATGTTTGAGGTCCAAAATACACGAAAAATCTTAAAATTGCTAGCGTTTGCGTAAAACTTCATCAATTCCAACTCTCTTAGTTGCATTCGAAAGGTCTTTTGAAGCACTTCAAAGTGAGCCATAGACATCCAGGATTGGTTTAACTTTTTCTCATAGCTTTTGCAAATTACTGTTAAAAATGGATTTTTTTTAAACCTTAATATCTTTTTGCAAAAGCCTCCAACACCCATACTCCCGTAGGTCAAAAGCTAGGGAATTTCATGTACTATAAGCTTACGGTGTTAACTTTTTGGCCAATTGCAGTTTTTCTCATAGTTTTTCAATTTTTCTGAATCAAACATTTTACAACGTTATTTTTTGCCCTGTAGGCTTCCATAGCGGCACTTTTTGGTCACAATTTTTTCATATTCGGAATCCTCGGAAAATTTCACGATAGTTAGAAGTATAACTAAGAGAGTTGGAATTGATGATGTTTTACGCAAACGCTAGCAATTTTAATATTTTTCATGTATTTTGGACCTCAAACTTTAAAGCCCGTTTTACCCCACTTCCCTTTGTCGTAGAGGGCTCATATTTGGCATGAGTTCATCTCATGTATAGACAAACAAACGCTGAAAGTTTCATCCAAATCGGAGCACCTCGATACGACCTCTGGAACAAACCGAGCAATATTTACAAATACTGCCTCTTAAAATTCAAAATATACTTTTTTGAATTCATTACATTGTAAAAAATAATAAAAATTAACAACATTTTTCTTCATAGTTTACAATTTTCAAACGGTGTTTTTTTTTATTTTCCGAAAAAATAAGTTTTATTATAAATAATGTAATCTTATAAAAAAAGAATTAATCTAGTATTTTTTTTAGAAATTTTGCAAAGATTAAAAAAATCTACAAATAAAAAACCAAAAATTAAGGCAAAATCCTCCCAAACTTGGATTTTGCTTCTATTTAACATACAAAAATAAAAAAAAAAACAAAAATATAAAAACTATTTTGTTAATTGTAGAACAGTTGAAAAAATATCGAAATGATTTTTTAAAACGGTATATTATTGTAATTAGTAAAAAAAAACGTTTTCAAAATGTTGTAATCTTATTTAAAAAAAATATTTTTCAAGCTGTTACGAATAATAGCCAAAATACAAGCCATTTTACACACATTTGAATGAATTAAGTGTGTGAAAAAATGTTTTCAGTTGGTTAGATTTCTATTTCCATATTTTTTTAAATTGTTGTAACAAAAATGTTTGTTACAACGGCCTAAACATTTTTTTTGCAGTTTTAGAAATTTTAATTGCTATTACAAATTGAGATTTTGATATTATTCCGATCGTAATTCATCGTTGGAAGATTGAAAACTTACTATCAAGATCGTGAATCGAGAAAATACGATCAAAATATCACCACGAATAACTCGACATATTAAAAAAAGATATATTTTAGTACTTACGAAAAATTATATATTTTTTAACAAAATATCTATGTTTTACAAAAAAATAAGATCAAAATCTCTAAAAACTTTTAAATTGCAATCTAAGCAAAAATTGCGTCATTATTGATGAACAACTTCGATTCAGATCCCACATTCTGATATCGTTTACGCCAATAAACGTTTAATTAATCAAACAACCGAACAAAAAAAATGCTACACCCTTCTCAATCACCAAAGTGGAGAGCCCACAATTGAGTGGATGGCATTTTAATTGAAGTAAGTGACCGTAAAATGATTGCCGAATCACTCCCGGATGACAAACAAATCCCGTCATTTTTTTCAATTATTTATCGATTTTTATTGAAAAACTTTGAACTACTCAACTGCTAACTGACATTTGTTTGTTTTGCTGTTGTGTAATGTGTGTGTTGTTTTTATTGTTTTTCGACAAGCGGAATTAATTTACCTACCTTGAGTACAAGCAGGGGAAAAACGAGGAAATTCGTGACCGTGACGCAAAGACAGCAATTTATTCCGAGTGCAAACGCTACAAACAACAGTGAATCATAGCAGGCCGTCGTCGACGGACGTCCCTCCGAATGGATACTACCTACTAAACTGTGTGTGTGTGTTTGCGCGTGGGCAATAAGAGCTGGAAGCACAGCTGGGACCATCGAAGGATCGAACCCAACTCCCAACCCACCCACTCTCATGGCTAACGAGAAGAATAAGAATGTGTTTTACTTTCTCGCCGGAGCCTGCTTTGGTATTTTGACCACAAACTTTCCCAGATGAAATATTCCTCGTGCGATGCTCGATGCCTCGTCGTCCTAGTGGGATTTGCTAAAACAGAAGATACTCACGAAGCAGGCTACGAGGAAAGGCGCAGGAAGAACAAAAAGAAGGAGCTTTGTTGGTCAGGGAATTTGAATAAATTTGTTCCTAGCGATAAACCTTACGGTTTTCAGCAAATAAGATGGATTTGTTTGCCGATGTTGCTGGGGGAAGGAGGGCGGTGGAATATTGTATCGCTAGCAATAACGACGTGTTCAGAATGCAATTTAAAGCTTTGCTTTGAATCGTTTTAAATGGTGTTCTTTCAGAAAGATTCTAGGAAAGCCAAATTAAAGAAGCTTGTATCTCAAAAATAACGCTTTTAAAAGACTTTTGTTTTTGCTGCAATAATCTAATTTTAAAAAATATATTTACGATCAGGTTTACGATTCTATGCTACTTTCGTTACTTTTATCAAAATTACATGTTCAAGTATGATCAAAACTCTACAAATCTAATGGTCAAGCAACCAATAAAGTACAATCGCAGAGCTATCATCGTCCACACGGTTGCTTCGATGACACAAATATACAGTCCAGTCTAGATTATCCAAGGTTTCGATTCACAGATTAAAAGAAATTCATTTCTTTTGAACCTCTTAGACTAAATCATGCGATCTGAGTAGAATTTTTCAGACGGAATTCTATCTGAATTCACAGGTCATGATTTGTAGTTTAGTGAGAAATTTCCAATTACCAAAAATATCATATTCTTGCAGAAAATTTTCGAAAATGTCAACACTTTGTTGAATTTTATAAAACTTTAACGTAGAAAACGATTTGAAAACATGCATGTAGAAATTAAAGTTTTATTAAATTTGGCATTCCCTCTGCGATTTTAACAAAGAATCTAAACAAAACTGAATTGATTCGCCCAAGAATACGATATTTTAAGAAATTTTCAAGCACTTGCTGAAATTCCACTGAGGTCTCAAACCTTGGTCTCATTTATGGCAAATTGAACTAGCAATTACATAATTAAGTCGTAAATAAAAATCCTCATACCATTACGGCATTAATTTATTCAATATAGCATGGCAATGACTTTTAAAAAAGAAAATAACATTAAAAGTCGTTATTTGAAAACAGTGTTTCGGGTGAAAGAGGTTGCATAAAAGAAACCATTTAAAACATTTTAATGTTGATCTGGATTTTGATTTAACATTAAATCATTTAAATCCGTTTTTGGAATATTTGATTGCATTTTTGTATACAGATTTATATGGCCAAATTATTGTGGAAATTTGTCGTATTGGCCACCATCTTTGGTTCTCAGAATACTTTTGGGGACACATTTAAGCTCATCGACCGTAAATAAATGATAGTACAACTCGACATTTTTGATGTTGATGTTAGTAAACGTTCAGTTTCGTCGAGGTATGATAAATTCGTGCTTCCTAAAAGATTCGTTAGAAAAGATTTTAAGTTAATTCCCTGCCAATATTAAAATTGTAAATTTCGTGTTCTTGGGTTCGCATGGTTGCTGAAAATAACTCCACAGAATTTGCACTCGAAATTTAAAATTTTATGTATTGGGAAGGCAACACCTAAAACTCAATTTTGTCAAATGGGGCATGTTCAAAGAGCCCAACCTTATCATACCTTGACGAAACTGAAGCGTTTACTGACATCAACTTCCAAAATGTGGCGTTGAGTTATTTATGAAATTTTGCAAAATCCTTCGGATAATCGAGTCTGGAACTGTACCCACAATGACATCAGATCAGCTAGCTTGCAACAGGCTTGGGTTCTATTCTATTCTAGTTGATTCAAGAATGCACCACATAATCATCATCATTTCAGTTACTATTGTGCTTTACTAACAAGAGAAACCGTGTCTCTCTTCATGTGCAGTTTTTCATCGCAAACCAAAAGTTTATTCAAGCATGACTTTTGTTAATCTAATCTAGTTACACAACTTTGTACACGTTTACGGGAGTCATCTTTTAGAACTGATTACAGAAAACTCGATCAAAGAAAACTGTCGAAACACGAAACACGGGCGGAAAAACTTGCGACAACTTGGTATGCTTTCTTAAGACGAATAGAAAAATGTTCTTGTGGTCTCTCCGAGGGGGGTGAAGTATTTGAGGAAAAAAAAAGTTTGATTTTAGTGAACGAAACGAAAGATTTTAGAAGGAAAAAAATAAAGGAAACAAGCATTTATTCGGGCGGTGACTGTGGATAAACCAAAAACTCAGTAGGCTAAGCCGGAAAAGCCGGATGATGAGAGCCGAGGGAGGGAGAAACGTCGTCAGGAAAGGAGATGTGAGAAAGTGAAAGTGAGACAGTGAGAGAGAGAGTACCTTGACATTTAAAACCCTGATGCGCAATCCCGTGCAGCATCGAACCGCAGTGATCGCAAAAGGTTGGTGTAATGAAAGTATATCCTTGCCATTTATGCGGATTTTGTGCCTACAGGAAAGAGAGAGAGAAAGATAACAAAATGGATGCGAAAGAGGGGTGGTGGTGGTGGCTGGGCGGGGGCGCAATGTTGTGGTGGTGGTTGGACAGAAACAGAGAGCGATAGAGAAATAGAGACAGCTTTCGCGCGGCAGGTGTTAAGTGGGGCGGGAGGGGTGTTGTGTGGTGGCGGGGAAAGATTTAAGGTAAAAACTTTGGTCGTAAAAAATGATTGCAGCAGCTGATAGGGTGAGAAGGATGAAAGTAGAAAAATTACACGCGAAATCCTGGACGTGGGCACTGTCGGGAAGAGCAGGCCTTGGGAAATGGAACCACTGAACGTGTGGCAACTTTTGAAGCTTTTGGGATAGCAAGGTTGCTACAATGTCCTGGAAGTTTAAAAAAATCAAAAATGATTAATGAAATGGAATTAATCACGTTCAAGCGTTCCATTTCCACGCCAACTAAGTTCCTTCAGTGTTCACATTGTCCATAGATCTCTTGGTTTCTTTGTTTGCAAAGTTGTTATAAAAAGATGCTTTTGTGTCTTGAACTATTTATAACAATGCTCCTCAATCTTTTTCGTTGTTAAATACTTTCTCTCTTTGCTTCATGTTACTCGGATAAT
Organism: Culex quinquefasciatus; assembly: GCF_015732765.1. Classification (NCBI taxonomy): domain Eukaryota; kingdom Metazoa; phylum Arthropoda; class Insecta; order Diptera; family Culicidae; genus Culex; species Culex quinquefasciatus. The sequence continues at coordinate 865,329 of NC_051862.1, forward strand.
GCTTCGCTGGTAGAATAACTTTTTCAAATAAAATTAAAACTATTTCTATAGATATATCTGTTAGTATAGAAAGCGCATATAGTAAAGTTAATAGTATAACAACAAGCGTCACTTAAACCTCTAGAGCTAAATGAAAAGCGAATAATCTAATAGTCACATTGAAACAAGCAAAACACCTAGAAGATAGAACAGAGCGGTAGAGAGTGTGTAAGAGTCCTCAGAGCTTAAACTGTCTGCATCAGAGCGTGTATGCAAAAGGAAGCTCAACGTCCTGTTTTGAGTCCCTTTTGCAACGAGCCATTAGCCACTACGAGCGGAGAAATGTCAAATGGAGTCTCGGAATGGCGGCGGATGATGATGTGTTGTCAAAGTGATGAGGCGTCATCGCAGTGTGCCGTGATTTTTTTTTGTGGTGATCTGACTTTCTCGACTAGAACTAATATGTTGTAATGTGGCATTTGTAAAATTATTAAATTTGACTAAATTCTACTTAAGAGCTAAAAAATAATAGATAAAAATAATTTGTGTTTTAGAGTGTTGATTGTTTATGTGTTTGTGTTTTAACTCGTGTTTTCAAACTTGCTCTTTCTCAAGCAGATACATAATTATTCATCCATAAAACGATGAAAATCGCACTAAATCGTCTATGGCGGTATCATGATTCAAAAAATTGCCCTCACCGAGATGACGTTTATGACGGCACTTAAGCCCATCCCACATAAACAGCAGAGAGTGTCACCGAAATGACAGCGACGAAGCGTGGCGGTGACTGTCATAAAAGCGTGCTAATTTCGCATCGCCATCATATATTATTATGCTCCCACCTCCTGCCATCTTCCACCATCGCCCATGAACTACTCGGCGAGTGCTCCTGTCCACGCACGATTAAGATTGACCGTCTCGGTGCGCGCCGCCAACTTGTGAGCAATTCACGGCGCAAATTGCATTTATTAGGGAGCGCTAAACAAAGTGTTTATTGCAGCCACCAGCGGTTTGTTTTAGTGGTCTGGCTGAACAAATTTGCTAGAAATTTAGTGTTAGAAATTAAAAAAAAGAGTTTGATCCAGGAAGAATTCCTTTGCAGGAAACATGCCAGTTTTCACAGTTTCCATTTTTTTTTATTTGTCAACATTCACAGTCAACATTATCACAGTATAAAAAAACCTTTTACAAACCAGACCTTTAGTAAACTTCATGGCCTACCGCGATCAAACGCAGCGTGCACCTGAACCGGGATTCCAGACACACGCTGCTGCACTGGCAAGAACTGACCATAACCGCTGACACTCGAGACTTGACGTCTCGCTGATTTACGGATCCGGTCGCGCGATTAGTCAAATTACTGCCACATAATCATTGCATTTGCAGTAGGCTGTGACTGGTCAGATGGGATACATCTTGCCCAACTCGTAATAGTTTTACCGACCAAGTGTGGGCCGGCGGCATGGTTGCTACGATTCATCCAAACGTCACTAAATCGCTAAACGACCAAGGTATTTGGATTAGAGAAGGTAAGTCGGATCTTTCAGCTGTCGAAAAATATAAATTTTCAAGATGTTTTTTTCGTGCCAATTATTTTCGACAGTTGGAAGATGCACCCTACCTTAAATCGATACACTTTGGCTAAACGATCTTCAAAGTGCAAATTCTAGCGATAAGTGTTGATGACGTCACACTCAGAGAGGTTGAGAAAAGTGTAAATCTGCTAGTTTGTTTACATGTTGTGTGTGCGCATGTGTGTGTGTTTGTTCGCTGTGTACAGTAATAATAAAATAACAAACAGAAAAAAGTCACAGCTTGCTTTTCCGATGTTTACATTTGACCTCGCGCCGATACCGTTTTGCTCCGTAACGAGGTTGAAGTGTGTGTACCTTTGAGTGTGTGTGAACTAAAGTGTTTTCGTGCGTAACGGCTTTCTGCGGAATAATTTGCAATTGGTGTTGATATTTCCGATTTAACATGTGTGTTTGTAGTACTGAGCACGCGCCTACTCGGTGTCGAAATTTGAGAGACGCTGAACTTTGAGACCGATAGTTGTAATAAAGTTGTAGATTATAGTTGGAAAATTTGTACACAAATAGAATTACACACACAGAGAGAAGCAATGTTAAAGAGTATTGTTAGTAAGTGAAAACATCAATAAAGTTTTGAAAATTAGTAAGAAACTACATCAGCTTTAGATGACAGTGTTGGTTATTAGATAACGATTTTGTTTCAGATTTAGTGTGCTTGTTTAGTTGTTTTGATGGTTTGAGTTTAAGAAATGAAAATTTAAATAAAAAAACCAAAAAACAAACAGAAAACGATAAAGTAGAAAAAGAGAAAAACTAGTCATCAATCCATTATTACCTGTACACTTAAGCCCCTGGTGAATTAAACCGTACAATAACGAACCACAATGATCGCAAAACGTAGGACTCGAATAGGTCGACTCTTTAAACTCATGTTTGGTACGAGTATCCTTGAATCACATCATGTATACATATAACATAAGTTGTAAATTAATCCGTCTGTATTAATGGGGGGGGAATATATAACCTAAATATAAAACTAATAAATTAACTGTAAAATATGTTAGTAAATTAACCGGAAATTACCGCAAATTATTCAAGTTGAAATACAAATCCTCGCAAAATGCCCACCATCTTGGTCACAAAAATAAAAATCGTCCAAATAATTCAAAACCAACCAAAATCTGTTCATGAAAAATGTTTGTTGTTCGTAGACTGCAATTATGACAGATGCTCTCTATTCTATTGATGCTATTGATTGAGTAGAGTTTTGTATTTTTTCTGTTTTCGACTGATTGGCTCGATTTATTTGAAAGAAAAATGACAGGTGAAAATATAGAGAGATGCGCTTTCACTAGTCTATTCTAGATATCGAAAAACGATCCGCAACAATGTCGGTTCTCTCCTGGTCGGAAAGAGGTAACTCATCAAACGCTCACACCATTCAAAGCCGTTCAAAAATAAGATTCTGGAATGCTGTTCCAACTCGAAATTAGCTCGAAAACTTTTTTTTGTTGAATTCATTACTCTACTAAACAATAACCAAGCATGCATTTGGCATTCGATCGCCGATTTTCGTTACTTTTTGTTGGCTAAATCAAATAGGAAGCTGCGAGAAAATTAAAATCAACCTCAAAAGTCGACAAATCAGTAGCTCAAAATTCAAACTGAAATGCTGCGAAATTGTCCTGCGTTAGCTCCGTGTTAGTAGCACCTTGAATTGAACCATTTTTTCATCGAATTCTATTCTAAATTTTAAAAATATATCTGCCCTACTATTGCGAAAAAATATGTCACATTCGTGGCAATAAAAAACATACTTATGATTAAATAAAAAAAATGAAAAACCAAACCAACTTACGTCTGAATCCGCGCCCTTATCCGCACCCGGACACTTGAAGGTCACGTACTCGTGGCATCGTTTGTGTACGACAAAGGAGCAAACTGGCGGGAAGGAGAGAAAAAAATAAGAAACAATTATGTCAATGTGTCGCACGAGAGGAGGACTTTTGTTTTGATGAGTTGACAGCAGCTTGCTCAGCACTCGTATGCGATAAATCAATTAGGAGCCCGAAGCACACTTCGTCGCCATCGTGCTAACTTGTCGTACGTGCATTTTGGGCCAAATTGAGTTAAGAACGCCATATTGTGCAGCTAACAATGCCTCACCTTTTGACCGTCACAGATCCCCAAAATTCGATTTCAATCCTGAGATATTCAACAAAAACCGAAAAACTCCGTGCATTTTTGTCACTTTATATATGAAAGTATTTTGAATCTTGTCGTGCTATCTTGTCACTCCATGAAAATTGATGTAAGTGCGACAAAAGGCCAAAGGGATTTCAGGCCAGGAAAGTCAGGATGCGTTTGTCGCACGTACAAGCTAGACTACCGTAAACATTTGTAATTATAACTCGGGACTCCAGCATCCAACTTCAACCAAACTTTGGGACAATGCACAGAATGGTCAGCCAAACAAAACGTGTTTGTTATTGTTTACACTGCGTGCTCTCGTTTTTGTATATTCAAGGTCAAACATTAAAACGCGTTTTTCTCGGAACGTCGAAATGGCGGGTGCGACAAGATAGCACGACGACGTCGACTTGGGCGCTAAATGTTTATCACACGTCGCCGGCAGCCTACTCCGCTGATTATGATGGTCGGGTGGAGTGGCGAAGATGCTGGTAATCGCAGTAGGCGGGCGGGCTTGGATGTGTTTGCATTGTTCTGTCTTCAATTTTAGTCTATGTACGAATTGTTTTTCATCTTGTTACAATTTACGTTGGGATGCCAATGGGTAAGGCAGAGGTGAAAAAAGCATCACTTGTTACCTCATTGAGTCACACCTAGGGCCCCAAGCTCGCGAATACGTTGGAAAAGCCCATATAAAATAGTAAACTAATTTTAGTATTTTAATATTTTAGTATTTTAGTATTTTAGTATTTTAGTATTTTAGTATTTTAGTATTTAAGTATTTTAGTATTTTAGTATTTTAGTATTTTAGTATTTTAGTATTTTAGTATTTTAGTATTTTAGTATTTTAGTATTTTAGTATTTTAGTATTTTAGTATTTTAGTATTTTAGTATTTTAGTATTTTAGTATTTTAGTATTTTAGTATTTTAGTATTTTAGTATTTTAGTATTTTAGTATTTTAGTATTTTAGTATTTTAGTATTTTAGTATTTTAGTATTTTAGTATTTTAGTATTTTAGTATTTTAGTATTTTAGTATTTTAGTATTTTAGTATTTTAGTATTTTAGTATTTTAGTATTTTAGTATTTTAGTATTTTAGTATTTTAGTATTTTAGTATTTTAGTATTTTAGTATTTTAGTATTTTAGTATTTTAGTATTTTAGTATTTTAGTATTTTAGTATTTTAGTATTTTAGTATTTTAGTATTTTAGTATTTTAGTATTTTAGTATTTTAGTATTTTAGTATTTTAGTATTTTAGTATTTTAGTATTTTAGTATTTTAGTATTTTAGTATTTTAGTATTTTAGTATTTTAGTATTTTAGTATTTTAGTATTTTAGTATTTTAGTATTTTAGTATTTTAGTATTTTAGTATTTTAGTATTTTAGTATTTTAGTATTTTAGTATTTTAGTATTTTAGTATTTTAGTATTTTAGTATTTTAGTATTTTAGTATTTTAGTATTTTAGTATTTTAGTATTTTAGTATTTTAGTATTTTAGTATTTTAGTATTTTAGTATTTTAGTATTTTAGTATTTTAGTATTTTAGTATTTTAGTATTTTAGTATTTTAGTATTTTAGTATTTTAGTATTTTAGTATTTTAGTATTTTAGTATTTTAGTATTTTAGTATTTTAGTGGTTTAGTATTTTAGTATTTTAGTATTTTAGTATTTTGGTATTTTTTAAAATTATTTTTGTATTTATTCTTTTTTTGTATTTTTTGTTATTTTTGCATGTTTTTTTTGAGAATAATTTTTTTCTGTGTAGTTATGGTTATGAAACTTGTCCTGCTGAAACATTCCTTTTGATGTTCGTGCTAAAATCTGTTGATAGCCTCTTGTTTTTTTTCTAATTTGGATGCTAACACGAACACAGAACGTGCCATATCACTTTACTACTTTGAAAAGCCCTTCCCCTCCCTCTTCCATGCTAGAATTGATTACTGGCGGGGGTTAATCGCAACGAAATGGTCTATTAATAATTCCGATATTTCCTCGCCGATTATCCTTGCTGTTCGTCACAGAGCCGCGCATCGCCTACTGCCACCGGAATGCCATCAGTGCTAGTGTCTAGTGGAGTGGAAGACCTTTCCCACTTCCCTTCTTTCTAATACTCACCTTGACATTGAAAGCCTTGCTTGCCGAATCCCCTGGTTTAGGGAAAGGTAACCGAGAAATGGAAAAAAAAGAGAGAGAAAAAGGAAAAATTTATATTAAACATTTTTCCAAGCCTTCGGAACCGGCTCAATGCTCGCTCGGTTGGAATTGCTGCTGCTGCTGGTGATGGCTTCGCGAGATGAATTATTTATCCTCGCGTGAAAGGTAGAAAGAAACGCTAAAGTGTCCTGAACAAAAAAACAGTGATTTTTTGTCTGTTCGTCCTTTACTTTACGGAGAGCAGCACTAGATAAGATGGAAAATATTTCAGCGTGCCAACTTTCGGACGAGAATTAATATTAGATTATTGTTTGCTTTCTTGTTGTTCGTGTCTTGTTGTCACAATACCGACCGCCCCCGGGGACAGTCTCCGGAGTGATGGAAGGTATAAATACGTTTGGTTTCGTGATTTGTTCCGTTGACTTTTACATTAGCATCCATCACGCTTTGGGATAAAACAAGCAATCTAGTCGGTCGCAAAATTGTTTCACGTTAAAAAATGATTATGTTTTTAAGAGTTTTAATATTTAAGTGATATATATAAAATAAGATTTTCAGGCAATCAATTTCTTCACACTTGACCACGTCATGCAATAGAAGTTAACTGTAACTCGACAATCAACAAAGAAAAATGACTCAAAAAGCTATCCAATCACGACGACTTAGTCGAAAAGTGAGAAAAACCACCACAACCTACTAAGCACCGTTCTAACTCACCGGGGGAAAGAATGCTTCATACAAAATGAAAACGCCCTTCCAAAATTCATGGCCTGCTACCGTGTCCGTTCCAGCACACATAATTCACGGCTGCTCGTGTGTGATTTCGTTTCCGTTTCCGTTCCACCAGCTACGTTCCATTTGTTGTTGGACCGAGAGCTTATGTTTCTTTAAATTTTTCTTTTCAACCGTGTCTTGGTCCCGAATCCTGTTGCTCGTCACCGTGTCATGTCAATTTTCCTCGCCATTGAACAGTACCCGAAAGTTACGAGCCGCATAAATTGGTGAGTGCCGTGATTTGATCCAGCCGAAAGTAGCCGGAAATCCGAATCGATCAATCTGGACGAAAAAGGTATTGCCGAAACGGGGGAGGGGGATTCCCCCAGGGGCTTCGAATTATCGTAATTGAGCGCTGAGCGTGTGCAGAATTGATGGTTCTGTTGGAAGACCATGCAGCTCCATCGACGAAAAAAAATGTATCTCTATCTTCGAAATTTAATCAATTCGGTCCGATTTGGTTTACAAGTGTTTTCATCCCTTATCTTCAGGTGCCAATCACAGCCATCTCGGCAGGCCGTGCTTGACGTCGCGTCGCCTACTTTTGCGAGTAAACAAAAAGTATAGCTGTTTGTTGAAAAATACGCCGCCGGCCACAGCAGGCCGGTCGCGCAAATTTCCTCAACGCAGGAAAAAAAACCACGCGCTAAACGGGGAGAGCACATCAAGTGCCGAAAAACCATTACCGAAATCAATCAACCGGTTAAGTACTTTGGCCTTCTCGAATCCATTTCCTTGGCGCGGTAGAAGAGTTTTTTTTTCGCCCCGATATTCCGTTCGTTCGAGCGTTCAGAGCCAACTTGGATCAGCGCCAACCGGTGACGACGAACGGTACGGTGAAGATGACGATGGAAGTTATTAAAATTCCATCGACACTTTTCCAGCGACAAGTTTGATGAGCGGAATCTACATAGCTATACGCGTCGGAGGGGGGGGGGACGGGTAGGTTCTTTTTTACGAGGTGATTTAAAGAGCGTTGCCTCTTTATCAATATCGGGGTTCGGGAAGGATTCCCTTACGATCACCGCGGCGCTCATCCTGGAGGTTAGTTTAAAGTCAACATTGGGGTAGAAAGCCGTGGTAATGTCACGGTTATATTGAGGTTAGATGACGACCTTATCTAGGATATCGACAACATTTTCATCTACTGTTTCATGAGGCATCGGAAGCATTTAGGTGAGCATCTTCAGTCATTTAAAAATATCGTTTGCTAGGTTTAAAAGCACATCTAGAAGTATAAACACTAGAGTGGCTAGACGTGTTCATGGAAGATTTTTGAATATAATCCAATCTTATCGGAGCAAACAACTTTTGTGTCTCGTTCAAAACCCTAAATACTCCAGACTCGATTATCCGAAATCCTCGAAAAACATCACATCGGATAGTCGAACAGCGAGAAACATGTTTTTTTCGTTGTCTTGTTGAGCCAACGACTGAAACATGACTGCAAAAATACTAAAAAGTGATTTGAAGATTTTAAAGCCCAAATGGCTTCCAAAATAGTGGTGATGAAATATATAGATTATTCCTTTGGTAATCCACCACCATTAACTAAACAGAAAAAAAACGTTCTTTTGTCAATGCTTCGATTATCAGAAGTTTCTAAGAAACATTTCGATAATCTCGTCTGGACTGTATATAGGATTGCATGAAATTTGTATGACAATTTAAAAAAAATAACACGATAACAACCCCAAAGCATTGTTTAATTTTTTCCTGAGTTAATCGTAATTTTGAAATTCTGAAAAAAATGATAATTAAAAAAGGTTGGGGAATTTTTACGGTCACGGTTCACAATCCACGAATAAATTCTTGAAATTTGAAAAAAAGTCCTAGCCGCATAAATTGGTGAAATTCATCAGTTCTCTTAAATAATTAAAACGTTAAAAATGTTTATCAGCTTTTCTTAGAAAATTAACAAAATAAAATCATAATATACCCCGAAATCAGAAAACCTGTTAAAACATTTCAGATTTTCTGACTGCTGTTTTATTTTTACGATTTCACGACATAAACTTTGAAAAATACCCAGCCAAACCTATGAATGGTTAAACATAAAAAAAACATTCATCAGAAATATGCTAGAGCACTTCTTGTTGCAAAAATAAAAAGTTTTCATCCAAACATGGTAAAAGGAGGATCTTATCAAATTTTACACAATGAGCAGTTCTCTACGGAATCGGTATTTTTTCTTTAATTTTATTTTTTGTATTTTTTAATCCGGCTGAAACTTTTTTGGTGCCTTCGGTATGCCCAAAGAAGCCATTTCGCTTCATTAGTTTGTCCATATAATTTTCCATACAAATTTGGCAGCTGTCCATACAAAAAATATATGTGAAAATTCAAAAATCTGTTTCTTTTGAAGGAATTTTTTGATTGATTTGGTGTCTTCAGCAAAGTTGTAGGTATGGCTATGGACTACACTGAAATAAATGATACACGGTAAAAAATGGTGATTTTTAATTTAACTTTTTGTCACTAAAACTTGATTTGCAAAAAAAACACTATTTTAATTTTTTTTTTTTTTTATATGTTTTAGAGGACATAAAATGCCAACTGCCAACTCCAGAATGGGCAAAAAATCTTTGACCGAGTTATGAATTTTTGAATCAATACAGATTTTTTTTAAATCGAATATTGGTCGCAAAAATTTTTCATTTTCATTTTTCGATGTAAAATCGAATCTATGTAAAATTTAAAATCAAGACTAACATTTCAAACGGACCAAACATTCAGTATTACGCCCATCTTAAATGTTAGTCTTGATTTAAATTTTTTGAAAATATTGTATTCGAAAAGATCGGAAAATTTTACGAATGTTTCATGTTTTAACATTGTGAATCGGATTTATAGTTGCTGAGATATCGACATTAGAAAATGGTGGGTTGTTTGGGTAAGACTTAGAAAACATCAATTTTCCTGTTTTTTAACCTTTGCATGGCAAATTCTCAGCAATTATGGGTCGTATCAACAAAGTTCAATAAAGCAAAATATAGAGAATTTTCTTAGCTTTTCAAAAATATTTTTTTAAAGGTGGGCACTAATTAAAAAAAATGAAAAACCGCGACTATTTTCAAAAAAGTTACCTAAAAAGGGTTATAACTTGAAAACAGTGCACTTTATCAAAAATTCATTACAGTACTTTTTGATTGCAAATTTGATTTTACATCGAAAAATGAAATTGAAAAATTTTTGCGACCAATATTCGATTTTTTGAAAAAATCTGTATTGATTCAAAAAATCATAACTCAAGTTTTAGTGACAAAAAGTAAAATTAAAAATCACCAATTTTTTTTTTACCTTGTATAATTTTTTTTTAGTGTAGTCCATATCCATACCTACAACTTTGCCGAAGACACCAAATCGATTAAAAAATTCCTTCAAAAGATACACCCAAAATTCAGAGTCGAGATAATCGTTCTCTCAAAATTTATTGAGGGCTCAGTGCCAAAATCGATAGAATAATGGTACCAACTCACACCATCATAACAAATGAGTTCATTCGTTAGTTGAATCAATAAATCTCCAAAAAGTGTCATACATCGACTTCTGACTTCTCCTTAGTCACCAAGCTGTGGTGGCCGAGGCAGCTAAGTCATTGGATTGGTTTGTCAAAGGTCTCTGGTTCGATTCCCGTTGTCGACACTTTTGGTTTTTTGTTTGACGGATGAACTTTTTTTGCAAATGAACCTCGAGAGAATAGTTCTATCGCCCATCTCGAGCTGTGTTCTCTGCGTCCGTAAATGGTACCACTATTCTCTCGACTCGAGACCATCATTCTCTCGGACTAGCGCTGCCAGTTTTGGGTGTACAGATTTTTGAATTTTTACATATCATTTTTGTATGGACAGCTGCCAAGTTTGTATGGAAAATTATATGGACAAACTAATTATGCAAAATGGCTTCTTTGGGCATACCGAAGGCACCAAAAAAAGTTTCAGCCGGATTAAAAAATACAAAAAAAATCGAATGACCGAAATCTCAGAGAATTGCTCCAATACTAAAAAATACTTGTGATTGAAAATAACCATTGTCAGCGATTTTTGATGTTGGAGAAGTGGTTGAAGATAACCATTGTCAGCAAGGCCTATCTACGACCATTTCCATCGACCGCTAAATTCACAATAATCATATCCTACAAATTTGTAGAAGGCACCAAATCGATCAAAAAGTACCTTCCCAAGATACAGATTATCAAATATATTTCAAGCCCTTTTTATGGAAACTTGTACGGCAAACCCAATTATGCAAAATTGCTTGTTTGGAGATTTTAAGTTTTTTAATATTTTTTAAAATAAATTTTAAAGCATTTTTCTAACCAGAACCTTATACCTAATCCGAAACCTTATCCGCAACTGTGTGCATTCCAACCGTCAAAGCCACATAAGTTTTTCCCTCTCAGCCAGACAGGATAAGGCTTCCAAAAGGGCGTAACCGTATGGAGGTAAAGCGAAAACTAAAGAACCCGTCGAAATGTGGCAATAATGCGCCCAAACATGCCACTACGGCACGTGCTCCCGGGCTTGCTGGGGGGGAGGGAGGAAAAAATGTGCCACAAAACATAATCACCAAATAATGTTGCTCGTTTGTTCTGCTGGACTCCAACAACATCGTCTGACAAGGATATTGAAGGGACTCTTTTTCCGAAAGAAACAGCGCTGAAACGGAGAGACATAAGCTTGTACACTTCGGTTTTGGCTGGTGAACGCAACATTCCAGAGATTCTTTAACTATTAGTTGTTGGCCTGTTCAGGGTGGTTCAAATTTGATCGTGTTGTTTTGGGGAAAGACGTAAATTTGGAAAAATCGAGTTTTTTTGTTCTACATTGCGTTCAAAAGTAAAAATTTCAACACGGTTTCAAAAAGGGTGTTGAAAAGATAAATCTTCAGCTCTTTCAAGCCCAACAACGACAAATATCCCACTCTAAACAAGTCAATTTTCCAGCCAGCACAAACTGCTCTCAAGTTTCGGTGGCCACAGCTCGGAGGGAGAGTGAAACCAACCGAAATGACATACTACAGCAGTTTGTGGTCCCTAGTCTAACTTGGTGGAACGGAGAAGGGGAAAAGTCATACTAATGCTCAGCGATTAAGCTTGTAAAACAACGGTGCGAAAATAGGCGATAAGGAAGCAACGAGAGAGAGAGAGAGACGCGTTCCAGACCGGAAGTTTGTCCAGTAACTTTTTGATTGCACGAAGGGATGTTTTCATTTTGGGTGAAAGTTTTGTTGTTGGGTAGTTTACGTTATTATCGAAAGAAAGATCTTTAATTTCTTATCTGCTGAACTATTGATCTTTTTGTTGTGTAACCTGGTTGGTCCAATTATCGAAAATTGCTGTTTAACTTCATTATGCAGAAGGTCAAAATACTCATGCAATCAGTAAACTATTGTCACCTTTGCCACCCACGACACCTATCAATTACCCCCAAAATCACTGTTTTGTGTTCTTCTACCTTCTAACATGTGTTATTTTGTGGAGCCTCCCAATACTTTAACCTCGAAGCTTGTCCCAACCCAGAGAATGAATATTTAATTCAACTCCCACCACCCAGACAATCCCCAACCGGGTACACCTTGACTAGGATGGCTGAGCACGGCCCAACTATTGTTTTTCGGTGAACGAGAATACTCACGTGTTGAGGAAAAACCTGTTGAAGTGGGCACGACACGAAAAAGCTTCTTTTCGTCCTCTCATGTCGTCTCTTGCACATGTCGTTCCATTTCCAATTCAAGGGCAATCCAGTTTAAAGAACGGAATTATTTATGGAAAATTTTGAAAAATTATAACGAGGCTACGATATTTTCAAACATTTCTTTCAAGGGTTTCCAGAAGCGTTAATTACTTGCCAGTCTGCCAATTAATTACTCAAATTACTGGTCCAAAATTATTAATTACATAAATTACTTAATTACTTTTCACTACGATAGAAAACATTTAATTTAAATTTAAGTATTGTAGCGGACTGTATTACGATGTTGTCGAACCTGTTCCGGCGTCCGAACCGGGAGGCCACACCGCAGGGAATCTTTCCGGTGATTCGCGGACGAGCAAAATGAAAGACGTGTTTCGCTCTTGAATGCTCTTTCTAACTGACGTTTATTGTTTCTCTTCTTCTTCTTCCTCCTCAACGGCAAAACAGCACGAAACGGCGCCAAAGACGCTCATGTAGACAGACCGGCCGCGCACCGAGGGGTCGATCGCTGTTTAACCGCAAACAAGTATTAATTTCTACGGTTCTAAACTAAATTATTTATAAATAGCTCATTCGCTAACTCTTTCAAAAATTATAGCACATTTTTAGGAAAAGCATAAAAAAATAATCAATTCTAATGTAGTTCTTGCAAAAAAATACATATTTTATTAATTATTAAAAAAAAAATAATAGATTTCGGATTTACAAAAAAAAAAAAAAAACACTGGGAAATATATCATGGCGTTGCTATTTGTTGTTAATCAGCTTCGATAAACAACATGATAAAAATAAATTTTAGGAGAGTTTTAGGAGAGAACTATGGTGAATAAGGCCTTCTACATACAGAACCAGTCTTTTTAATCTTTGTTATTCACTCTTATTTAAAATTAATAAAATACTGTTATAATAGATTATTTTAAAAGGCTGGTATGCAGATCGGAAGGAAAGGGGTCAAGAAACAGCTTTACGAACGGCAGAACAAAGGAGAGGAGCGATTTCTTGGGGCTTTTCTTCACCCTCTCTGACTTGCTTGCGCTGCCGCTGCTGTCCATTTGATTTTTTTCTTGACCGGTTCCTTCCGAAGTGCGTAAACCGCTAAATAGTAAATAGTTTCGTTGAAGAAGTACAATTTATAAAAATCATTTTCTTTAATTACTCAAAATTTACTTACATTACATACTTACATTAAGTTACCTTATTACCATGAATTACTAAGTAATTTAATAATTACTTAATTACCAGCTAAAAATCAAAGTAATTATTAATTACTTGCCAGTCTGAGGCCTTGCTGGAAACCCTTGATTTCTTTGTTAAAAAGTTACATTTCAAAAGTTGTTCGCATAAATTTCCACTAAATTCAGAAACAGACATTTCGAAGAAAAAAGTTTACTTATCAATTTTCAAAACCGCAAATCAGCATGGAATTGGTCCGGCACCGACGCTGGCAACACTCTGTTTGGTGGAAAACATGGCATGCCAAACATATGCCGTACTCCTCCTCGCAGCAGGCTGCGAGTGTTTGTTTTGTATCAAAGTAGGCGGTGGCAGGTATAGGTACAATTTATGCTATATTTAATCCGTTCTGTCTCCTCTCTTATTTTACTTCTCTGTGTGAGTATGTATTTGTGTTTTATTACTTTTGGGAACAAATATGTAAGAGTGTGTGTTTGTAGGATAATCTCCCAAGCAATAAGATCCATCCCGTTTTCTGAGATGAAAGGAAAAACCATAGCCTCTGCTGCACGATATTAGAGCTCCACATGGACAAGCCCACACGTGGTTTTGCACGGCCTGCCTCGATTGGAACTAACACTTTCCATTCGAGCTTTTCATTGGTGACTTCGTATTACGGTGCCTACTGTGATGTCCAATTTTGTGTATCTTCTACCAATATTTTCCTTCACCAGGAATCATAACAAGAAGATGGCAAAGAGTTTTTCACGTTTTCCCCCGGTCTAGCCGAGATTGTCGCACGTACATTAAAGGAAATTGTATCAAACAGAATTGAAATTTACTCCGTACTCAATAAGAGTGTTTACGTGATGATGGCAAGGAGTTATAGGGAGAGATGATGCGGAAAAGAACACGAGATGGAAAAATGTGGAAAGCGAACGTGTGAAAAGCCATCACGGAGGCACGTCAGTCAGAAAGAGAAGGTTGTGAAGTTGATACTTTTCCACAATTCACGCTGGAGCACGCGTCGTCGTCGTCGTCTTCCGATGTGACGTGAAAGAAATCGCATGTTACGGGGCGGCGCAACATTTACTTGCTCATTGAAGTGGAATTTGTGATTGATTTTTTTTCCCTCCCGCTTCGATCAAAACAGACTTGAGTGATGTAATTCTATTTGGAGGCAACAATCACATGTATCGGAAACGGGGTTTGCCGATCAAGCCCGTCAATTTATTCAATCTGTTGTAGGTTGAAAACATATTTTCAAGATTTACTTAACTTGGTCTTTTTGTACACTCTGGAATACAAAAATTCAAAAATACAAAAATACAAAAATACAAAAATACAAAAATACAAAAATACAAAAATACAAAAATACAAAAATACAAAAATACAAAAATACAAAAATACAAAAATACAAAAATACAAAAATACGAAAATACAAAAATACAAAAATACAAAAATACAAAAATACAAAAATACAAAAATACAAAAATACAAAAATACAAAAATACAAAAATACAAAAATACAAAAATACAAAAATACAAAAATACAAAAATACAAAAATACAAAAATACAAAAATACAAAAATACAAAAATACAAAAATACAAAAATACAAAAATACAAAAATACAAAAATATTACAATAATTCTACAATAATTCTAGGGTAGTTCTAGGGTAATTTTTCAAAACAACCAATGTGCCATGGGTTTCCTATGTACACAGTATAATTTGAAAAAGTAAGCGAGACTTGATCACTTCATTTTTTCCATCTCAATTTCGCCGATTTCCAATTCGTTCGAGGGGGTTGTCACTTTTCACATTTTAATTGTGTTCCGCGTGCGTATAATTCGTCGGTATCGCGGTGCAGCACGACAAACATAAAAAGTTAAATGAGAAGCATGCACCGAGTAGTACTCAACAAAAAAAAGAGCACAAATTGAATAAATGGCACTGCCTCGGCAAGTCGATGGGAAAATGTAAAAACCATAGCAAGCTGTGGAAAACCGAACGCGATGGTGACGGAAGGACGGAAAATGTGGCGAAAATCTATCAAGTATAATTATCGCTGGCGCGAAATAATGAAACACATTTTGTTGATACCCTGCAAGTGCCCCCTCCACTTTTTGCGGCTAGTGAAGCGCGTGAGCGAACACTAATTTATTTATTCACAAGCTTTCATGAACATGGTGTGCCATGGTGTGCTGCGATTGCATCGAAAAAACGGGGTTTCGAAAATGGGTTGGAAATATGGCATCCCGCAGCGGATGACAGTTGATGTGGGGTATTTCTCTTCTTGGAAGTGAGAATTGTATGACCAGTCAATTTACGTTCAATATCTTTATTGACACCTGTTGATCTCTGAACAACTTTTGATGAATCGACGAAAAACTTAAAAATGTAATCAAAGATAGTCGCAAGAATAAATTAGGTTAACACTTTAATGCTCGCCTACTTCGATTCAATCAAATTTGTCTTCAAAGCTCCCGCCCACAGCCAAACGGATCAAACCAACAGACGAAATTAATTATCAAAGTACTAAAAAGCCCACCGAATCTTTATTGCGTCGGTTCCAACTTCTAATCGCCCTTCACGGACGATTCTCACGGCGGGCACGTGCCTCATCAAATTATCGACATTTCCTTCGTTTCCCCCCGCTGGCAAAGCTTCAGAAAAAGGCCGAGAAACCGGAAGCAGTAACTATAACACAATCAGCAGCAACTCACTGAAACCGTATCCCGGAAAATGAGCTACGGCCCGACGGCGGCCACCCCAGATAATTGTCGACGGAAGGCAAATCGACACCGATGCTATCGACTCCATGGACGGACGGACAAAGTTGAACAAGTTGAAAAGATCAATTTCACAATCGTCTTTACCGGTTGGATGGTAGGGGTGGGGACGATTCTTGTAATGATTTTAGACTGGGGTTTGATTTGATTGCTTGGAATTCTTTGACAGGATGTTCGTTTTCTAAAATTGTTGATGATTGTGTTCTCCTTTCGTCACACTTTTAGAACGGAACACAGACAGACCTTTTTCGGTTCTTTATATTGCCCAGAAAAGCTTAACTGTCCCATCTGAATTTTCATACATTTGCATTCGCATTTGATCAAAACGAGTCGCAGACTGGATTTCGTCATGTATATTCATGCACGTGAGTACTGTTGAGTTTTCATGACAACTCTTCAGCTCTGAACTAAAAATGTCCAATCAGAGTGAACCTGGCAAATCTGCTTAAACATGAAGCCTCGGCGGGTGCTTCAGTACATTTTCGGGCTAATTAATAATATTTCCACCAAAAGTTTGCCCCTTAAAAGCTATTAAAATTCAAATTGGATCCTTCCGGCTATCGCTAGAATAATTAAAAGCTTAAGAGAGGTACGCACACTTCACGAAGGTGCCCGTCCCGCCATTAAAGTTTAGAACGATTTATCATATTATACATTTCTGCTGCCAACTTTGCAAATTGGCATTTTTGTTCCGGTGCGTCTGTTTTGTGTTTTGTTTTCCAGGAAATTATTTTTTGTTCGCCAGGTAAAAACAGAAAATCACTCTCTCGGTGGAAAACTTTTGCTAATGAATTCTTTTTTCGCTACTTCCAACAAGTCTAACTCTGAACTTGATTGGGTATAATTTATCCGCTCTGTCCTACCCTCTGGAGCCACCAATTTGTCACAACGCGATGCTCTCCACGTGCGGCCCCTCCTCGGAACCGGGGGCCGTGTTCTGAACCCGTTTTATGTGTAACAAATCTCTCAATTAAGGTTTAATTTGATTTCCGCCCATTTCGCAGTTGGATTCGTCACCCCCGGAACGGGTCGAATCTTGGAGCATGGAGTATGCAAACACACTCACTTTGAAGACGACCGGGTGGGACTTGAAAACCTTGTTAGAACACCAAGAGCGAAGTTGAAATTCGATCCAGAGCCGACTAACCAACCGATGACGGTGGAGAGCAGCTTGCTTACCGAACTCGTCGGCCAATATCCCTCTGGCAAACAGTCCTTTTTTGATGCCAGCGCTCCGCGGGGAGTGGACCACCTCTTGGGTACACAACACCACCAGCGTTGTTGGCTGAGACCCTTGTCGTCGGATTTTCCGATCCCGGAAAGACCAATCCATCTAGTTTTTTGTTGAATTTTGAGAAATGAAAGAGTTATAGTGAAACTTGGTATAGAAAATTTTGTTACAGATGTTTTAGTATTTTCGAATCAACGGGAACTATCTATATATTTTTTTTCATCCCCTGAACTACTATCTAGGGGAAATATACCCATTTTAATCACACTAAGCCGTTCGACCAATTCTCATCACTTTTGCGGTTTTCCGCTATAAAATGAACATTTTCAGATGTATCAACAATGGAAAGTTGCTTGCTCACTTCTATTTGAGCTATTTATTACTTTGGAACAGACAAAAACACTTTATTTAAGCTGTAATTCATGATCAAAGTGCTGATAGGCCGATAATAGAAATAGGCTGAGAAAGGGTATAGTTCCCCTACTAAGCAATTTGCAACAAAATTTCCATATTTTTACAATCAGATTGTTGCAGGATTGGGTCCGTAAGTTTTTTTTCTTCAATTATGGAATAGGAAGACAACAACTCCCTTGCTTGCAGTGCACCCTTAAAATGACTGTAAATTTTATCCGAAGTGTCCAAATGGATTTGATCAAAAACAAAAAAAAATATGTATGAAGTACTCAATAAGTACTCCAAACAACAGTTTAATCTTAAACCTGGCCGTTATTAGCTAAGCTCTAAAAAATATTTTTTGAAGGTTTTAACCAATGCTTTACAAGTTTACGTCGAAGAAGGCGTAGATTACAAGATAAATTTTGATGTCTTAGAAAAAAAGAATTAGATCAGCAGGCCCAACAATTTTCAAGAAGTTGAAAAAATCCAAATAATTTTCCCTAAAAGAAAGGATTTATGAAATTCTTTAGATGTGAATCACCCCAAAAATCAAACCAAAGGACCACTGTGTGTCGCAAGCATCTGAGTAGGCGTAGTTGAAACAAAATAAAGACTTGAATCCTCCGAAATTTAGCAAGAAATTTTTGCTGCTGGTCAAACACAGTCAACGTTCCGGTTGTCAATATTCAAAGAACCATCGAAGAAAAGAATAATCAGTTCATTAAACGATACAAAATGAAGGACTAATTGAAAATGAGAGAGAATCATAGTATCGTCCAGCAAACAAAAACAAATAAATGTCAAACATCCTTCAAAGCTCCGTTTCGCAAAAAAATCTAAGCAAGCCACGAGAAAGTGAAATTAATGATAATCGGAAGAATTTTAAGAATAAAATATCCAAGGGAACGTCGTGAAAGAGATCCTTTAAGGAAGAGAAAATATCGAGGAATAAAAAGAATCAAGGTATGCACTTTTAAGGGACTGGAGAATTCTTCGACAGAAGGAACAATATTGAGATCGAGAAGATAACAAACCAGAGTCTGTTTTCGTTAAATTTTACTATGGCTCTGTCAAAATATAAACATGAAAATTTGTTGTACATGGTTAGGTTGTAAATGCTAAAAAAAACAACTCCAAAAATCTCTCAAACCATTTTTCCTGGTTTAAAGCTACTTATCATTCCAAACTTGAGCCCCAATATAGTCCACCAAATCCCTCGAACCATACAGTGCAAACTCCCTCCACTCCTGAATGAAACTTTACTGGCAAATAAAAGCCAAGATTTTCTCTCCCGCCCACCGCCAAACCGACCCATCAAAGCCATAAAAGCATCGCCGTCGGATCCTACTAAATCTTCCCACAACGTCGAACTGAGCTTATTGAGCCACCCCCGCGCGCGTCGCCGCCACAGCCAGAGCATGACAAGCCCAGAGAGAGAAGGGCATATCAGTTCGCGTCCCACGCACAGACAAGAAACCCCCCCGCCCCCCTCGTCCACCCAAAAAAAGCTGTCATCATTTAAATGTCAATTGAATTTCATCCCGTGTCGTCGTCGTCGTCGGAGCAAGATCCTTTGCACGGTTTAGTGTCCCACGTGGCATCCCCTGAAAAAGCTAGAGGGAGAGCGAGAGATAGCGGTGCATGACGCAACAACAAAGCAAGCCACGTGACATCGACCACGTGTGTGTGTGTCGGGTTGGCTTTTTGTTACGTTTCCCACCATGGCCTGCTTTAATCTGAGCGCACCATTTTCCGGATAACGACGACGACGATGACGGCCACACACCGCTGCTGTCCGGTTTTTCCGTGGCATGGTTTCGGGCATGTCGCTGACGTTAATTGATGTGTGGACAGCCAGAAGTGGTCCAGTTAGGTGCCGCGCGGTCCGTCACACGGTGGCGGTTGATGTTTCCGCCGGTGGATTTTGCAATTTGACCATTCAGAGTCTCCCCCCGAAAAAGTCGTTTAATTAACAATGAATCACTGTAATGGCGGACGAGAGCGTCGGACTCTGATTTCATCCAACTAATGCATGTGGGTGTACTACGGAGGGAACCGAAAGTGGATTGATTTACGTTTGATGTTTTGTCTAGTGTCATTTTCAAAATGGGCTACCTTTCCCGGTATGACATAACAAACGACCCGATTGACCACCAACAGATGGGAAAGCTTTTCTCTGTGGAAATGACCATCGTTTAATTTAGTCGTCAATAAACTAAGCATTAGTCTTTAGTCTTTAGTCTTTAGTCTTTAGTCTTTAGTCTTTAGTCTTTAGTCTTTAGTCTTTAGTCTTTAGTCTTTAGTCTTTAGTCTTTAGTCTTTAGTCTTTAGTCTTTAGTCTTTAGTCTTTAGTCTTTAGTCTTTAGTCTTTAGTCTTTAGTCTTTAGTCTTTAGTCTTTAGTCTTTAGTCTTTAGTCTTTAGTCTTTAGTCTTTAGTCTTTAGTCTTTAGTCTTTAGTCTTTAGTCTTTAGTCTTTAGTCTTTAGTCTTTAGTCTTTAGTCTTTAGTCTTTAGTCTTTAGTCTTTAGTCTTTAGTCTTTAGTCTTTAGTCTTTAGTCTTTAGTCTTTAGTCTTTAGTCTTTAGTCTTTAGTCTTTAGTCTTTAGTCTTTAGTCTTTAGTCTTTAGTCTTTAGTCTTTAGTCTTTAGTCTTTAGTCTTTAGTCTTTAGTCTTTAGTCTTTAGTCTTTAGTCTTTAGTCTTTAGTCTTTAGTCTTTAGTCTTTAGTCTTTAGTCTTTAGTCTTTAGTCTTTAGTCTTTAGTCTTTAGTCTTTAGTCTTTAGTCTTTAGTCTTTAGTCTTTAGTCTTTAGTCTTTAGTCTTTAGTCTTTAGTCTTTAGCAAAAAAAAATACTACGATTTGCTAGAGAACTAACCTCAAAGTGCGTGCTTACGTGTGCGTATGGGGGTCATCGAAAGTCATATGCCACTGTCCTCTCTGGTTGTCCATCGGTCGTCGTCGTCGTTTCGCAACAAGTCCTCCAACAACTTCTTCCGCCATTATGAAAGCACGGTCATGCGAAAGTCACCGCCCTCGGCCCCCTCGGCAGTCAACACACAATGCCACGGCATTCTGGGGGACAAAACCAATCGATCCAGAAAAGCTCCACCATCAAGTGGACAGTTTGAGCAAGGAATGTTGAAAAAAAAAACCTAATGAAAGTGTATAACAAGAGCTCATACATTATCATCATCATCACATCGTGGGCTCGTAAATTTCAATCGCAGTAGGCCGCCAAAGCAACGGAAGCGAATTTTGAGTTGAACCACCACTCTGTTGAAAGCCTGCTTCGATCATCGCCGGAGAAAGAAAGACCCTGAATGTGCAGATATATGCAAAATGGGTTGCGCTCGTGGCAGCTCTTCTCCATTGCACTGCTCTGCACGGTTGTAATCGATAATCACACGTGAAAGCCCTCGTTTCCAAGTGCACACAGTCCTTGCTGGAAGCTACCAGCGTGGTTCTGCACAAAAGCCTGTCTGGAAACTTTAAACCGACCCTGTCGGATCACTCCATAAAGTTCGATACGGGATAACGATGACGACAACGAAGACCACTTCGAAAAGGATAGTTTTGCCGGAAGTTTCGAAAAAGAGTAAGAACAGTGAGCTACAAAATGGGAGAACAATCCTCCTGTAGCATTTTTTCCCCATTACGCCAAACAAAAGAAGACACACAGAAAAAAAGTTGAAAAAGCCATCATTTTGCACTGTTGCATTTTGCAATGCAAGTGAGCAAACCGAGCAGGCTGTGGAGCGATATACCTTCGTCGGCCATGGCTTGCTGGGGTCGTTTCACAGCAGCAGCTCGCTCCTCGGCTCATCTGTTGAACGAGAACGAGAAACATAACACCAGCCAGCTAGCCCAGCAGTGTCGGATCTAGGGAGGAGGAAACCCACACGTGAAGGGCTGCGGGGCGAATGGAGCTTGTTGAATGCCCTGGCCAGGTCAGGTCCTCGTCAGAGCAACGGACTTAGCTGCTGAGCAAATGACGAAAATCGATTTCTCCGTTTTTGGCGATATCATTCCGTAATTGCTTTGAATAGTTGCCGCTTCAAGGGTTGTTGGGGTGGGTTTGGGGTGAGAGAAGTGGGGTGAGGTTGATTTTCCGGTAAACTGAACAAACTGATGGGTGGGTTTTCCCTGAGTGGGGGTTTCCAGTTTCGTAGAGAAGGCGTCTCCTCCTGAAGGCAAACGATTGGTTATAACAATTTGTGTTGAAATAATTACACCCGTATACTTAAACGGTTCATTTACATAAGGGGAGGATAAAACATGTCATGAAACTGTTTAGATGACAATCCATGTTATTTTAAATTCCATTCCCAAATACAATACTCAAAATTTTATAGTGATTCTTGCCTTCGTTTTCTTCACTCTGTATTTTGAAAACAAAATTTCTGATCTTTGCGTTCTTAAGACCTGTTTTCAACTTTGTTATTACCAGAAAATTACGAATATGACTAAATTAAGATTTCCAAAAATATTGTTGAAGAGTATTTGGAATTTCATTTGGATATGAAATTTGTTCTGATAAATTACCATTTAAGTTTTGTGTTCAGGGACCATTCCTAAACCACGTTCTCGATTTTTTTATTTCAATAACACATTTTAATGTTATTCAGGAAATTATTTGAAAAAAATAATTGCTGTTAAGTAGAAAATATTTGAAAACAAATTTAAGAAGCAAACCATTTTTCGATTTTTATCCATTTTTATTCAGAAAAAATCAAAACGCTCTCAAAGAGCATCAAATTATACGTTTTGAGTAAAATGCTTCATTAAAAATTAATAGACTCACAAAACATTTAAAAAAATATATTGAAAGCTGATTCTTAAAGTATTCTGAACATTTCTCAAATAAGCTTAGTGTGATTCCAAGCTGTTCCGTTCGAATTCAAAACAAACTTTTTAATTTACAAGAAAAAAAAAACAATTAGCAATTTCGAAGGTTAAAACCAGAGTTGCCAGGTTGCCAGATAAATCTGGGAATGCAGGATTTGTCAAGTGTCACCTTTCTCTGTGCCAGATATTGACCGATTTGCCAGATTTTTAATGTTATGCCCATTTTGAACAACTTTTTGATTGAAATGAACAATAATGGAAAAAACAATGCTTAACAAATGGGTAATTCTCTACCAACTCACACGAAATCGGGAAAAGTTGCCCCGACCCCTCTTCGATTTGCGTGAAACTTTGTCCTAAGGGGTAACTTTTGTCCCTGATCACGAATCCGAGGTCCGTTTTTTGATATCTCGTGACGGAGGGGCGGTACGACCCCTTCCATTTTTGAACATGCGAAAAAAGAGGTGTTTTTCAATAATTTGCAGCCGGAAACGGTGATGAGATAGAAATTTTGTGTCAAAGGGACTTTTATGTAAAATTAGACGCCCGATTTGATGGCGTACTCAGAATTCCGAAAAACGTATTTTCATCGAAAAAACACTAAAAAGTTTTAAAAATTCTCCCATTTTCCGTTACTCGACTGTAAAAATTTTGGAACATGTCATTTTATGGGAAATTTAATGTACTTTTCGAATCTACATTGACCCAGAAGGGTCATTTTTTCATTTAGAACAAAATTTTTCATTTTAAAATTTCGTGTTTTTTCTTACTTTGTAGGGTTATTTTTTAGAGTGTAACAATGTTCTACAAAGTTGTAGAGCAGACAATTACAAAAATTTTGATATATAGACATAAGGGGTTTGCTTACAAACATCACGAGTTATCGCGATTTTACGAAAAAAAGTTTTGAAAAAGTTACTTTTTGCGTTTCTCTTTGTTTCGTCGTCCGTGTCTGTCGCGGGTGTCCATTAGCCTGTCCCATTTTGAGGTCATGTCGAGGAATTTCAGGTGCTCACTTCTTAAATGATAGATTATGATGTCAGGAACAATGTTTTCTTAGACAAGAAAAATTAATAAAATACTTTCTCGCACCCCCTAGTCGATTTACTGAAAAAGTCACTTTTTGAACAAATTTTCTAAAATCGCTTGGAATCAATACAAAAACTGTTTCGATCAGGTGTGTATTATCTTCAAACGATAGGTTTTGTCCATAGATTAAGATGCACTATCAATATTGGACCAAAATTTAAGTTTTTGGACTCTCCCAGGCGGATTTGTGTCGAAAAAATCGCATTTTTTCGAAACTTTTTTCAGAAATGTTCATTTAATTTAGGGTAGTCTATTTTTTCAAGTGACACCAATACATGCAGCTTATAGGAAATTTCATGGCGAACATTTTTCTTTCTGAGAAAATCCAATTTCGACACTCCAAAGCCGAGATATTTGAGTTTTAGTGAGGAAAAAAGTGCCAATTTTCAAAATTTCTCAGAATTCAGAAGCAAGGCCTACTAATTACACGATGTAGCAAGCATATGTCTCAATGGTCAGGGTATGCTTTTTTATAGTAATTTTGGCCGCTGAATCCGAATCTGAAATCAAATTTCGTGTAAACAGTGATGTTTTGGAGCTACACCCTTTTGGAATGTTATTTGCGTGTTTAAGAGGCAGTTTTTGTAAATATTGCTCGGTTTGTTCTAGAGGTCGTATCGAGGTGCTCCGTTTTGGATGAAACTTTCAGCGTTTGTTTGTTTATACATGAGATGAACTCATGCCAAATATGAGCCCTCTACGACAAAGGGAAGTGGGGTAAAACGGGCATTGAAGTTTGAATTTTCCGAGGATTTCGAATAGGACAAATGTGAGGAGGATTTCGAACAAAAAAAAGTGCCGCTATGGGTGTCTACAGAACAATAACTAACGTTGTAAAATGGAGCCTAACATTTCAAAAGGGCACATAACTTTTGTAAACAATAGTGTATCTCTTTCACTCGAATGACAGTTTACATAAGGTGTGAAAGGGACACACTCTTATCTAGAAAAGTTATGTGCCCTAATGAAATGGCAAGCACGAAATGTTTGTTATAGAAAAATCGAAAAACTATGAGAAAAACTGCGATTGGCCAACAAGTTATTACCGTAGGCTAATTGTCCATTAAATTCCCTAACTTTTGAACTAAAAGAGTATGGGTGTTGCTGGCTGTTGCAAAAAGATATTGAGATTAAAAAAAAAATATTTTTAACAATAATTTGCAAAAGCTATGAGAAAATGTTAAACCAATCCTGGATGTCTATGGCTGATTTTGAAGTGCTTCAAAAGACCTTTCGAATGCATCTAAGAGAGTTGGAATTGATGAAGTTTTACTAAAATGCGAGCAATTTTGAGAATTTTTATGTTTTTTGGACCTCAAACTTCAATGCCCGTTTTACCCCACTTCCCTTTGGCGTAGAGGGCTCATATTTGGCATGAGTTCATCTCATGTATAAACAAACAAACGCTGAAAGTTTCATCCAAAACGGAGCACCTCGATACGACCTCTAGAACAAACCGAGCAATATTTACAAAAACTGCCTCTTAAACACGCAAATAACATTCCAAAAGGGTGTAGCTCCAAAACATCACTGTTTACACGAAATTTGATTTCAGATTCGGATTCAGCGGCCAAAATTACTATAAAAAAGCATACCCTGACCATTGAGACATATGCTTGCTACATCGTGTAATTAGTAGGCCTTGCTTCTGAATTCTGAGAAATTTTGAAAATTGGCACTTTTTTCCTCACTAAAACTCAAATATCTCGGCTTTGGAGTGTCGAAATTGGATTTTCTCAGAGGGAAAAATGTTCGCCATGAAATTTCCTATAAGCTGCATGTATTGGTGTCACTTGGAAAAATAGACTACCCTAAATTAAATGAACATTTCTGAAAAAAGTTTCGAAAAAATGCGATTTTTTCGGCACAAATCCGCCTGGGAGAGTCCAAAAACTTAAATTTTGGTACAATATTGATAGTGCATCTTAATCTATGGACAAAAACCTATCGTTTGAAGATAATACACACCTGATCGAAACAGTTTTTGTATTGATTCCAAGCGATTTTAGAAAATTTGTTCAAAAAAGTGACTTTTTTCAGTAAATCGACTAGGGGGTGCGAGAAAGTATTTTATTAATTTTTCTTGTCTAAGAAAACATTGTTCCTGACATCATAATCTATCATTTAAGAAGTGAGCACCTGAAATTCCTCGACATGACCTCAAAATGGGACAGGCTAGTGTCCATGAACGGCCATGATCAACGACGACCAACATTTTCAAAAAAAAAATTCGTAAAATCGCAATAACTCGTGATGTTTATAAGCAAACCCCTTATGTTAATATATCAAAATTTTTGTAATTGTCTGCTCTACAACTTTGTAGAACATTGTTACACTCTAAAAAATAACCCTGCAAAGTTAGAAAAAACACGAAATTTTAAAATGAAAATTTTTGTTCTAAATGAAAAAATGACCCTTCTGGGTCAATGTAGATTCGAAAAGTACATTAAATTTCCCATAAAATGACATGTTCCAAAATTTTTTACAGTCGAGTAACGGAAAATGGGAGAATTTTTAAAACTTTTTTAGTGTTTTTTTCGATGAAAAATACGTTTTTTCGGAATTCTGAGTACGCCATCAAATCGGGCGTCTAATTTTACATAAAAGTCCCTTTGACACCGAATTTCTATCTCATCACCGTTTCAGGCTGCAAATTATTGAAAAACACCTCTTTTTTCGCATGTTCAAAAATGGAAGGGGTCGTACCGCCCCTCCGTCACGAGATATCAAAAAACGGACCTCGGATTCGTGATCAGGGACAAAAGTTACCCCTTAGGACAAAGTTTCACGCAAATCGAAGAGGGGTCGGGGCAACTGCTGTGTGAGTTGGCGGAGAATTACCCAAATTTAAGCTGAGAATAAATGGACGTTTTTTTATTTTATCAAATCATTAAAAACTATCTACAAAAGCTCATTACTCACAAATTATTTTACAGGTCTGGGCCAAACTTTTCCAATTTGATTTGATTGCAATTTCTCGTTTTCCAATATTTTTTCTAGGAAAACACACAAACACACACCAACCCAAACCCCATCTCGTCACATTCTCAGTACAGAGCCACCGTGTAATAGTTTTCCCTAGTTTGACCTACATTTCCTGTGAACAGCTGTGTGACGAGAGCTTTGCACAATATCCTAGAACAGCATGTGAGCCCGATGATTTCTCCTGGTGTGCACCTGTAGCTGTGTGTGGCTCGATGCTTTTCCACCTGAGTCGCAACTTTTTTTTCCTAACACAACAACAACCACAGAAGCAACAACAACGTTGCTGAAATTGAAATTGATGACACGGGGACGGAGCGACATGGCAGCACACCCGGGAGCACTTCATCGTCGATGGTAATCACGTGGGGATGCTCCTCTTCCTCATCCCAACGAGAGAAGAAAAAAAAAGAAAGCATAAACCAACAATCGTGGTCGGTTTCATCGCCTCAACAACAAAACCACCAAACAAAAACACAACAATTCCATTTCACACCACCCTCTTGTCATCAAATAATGGGGTCAAAAGAATGTCCACAGCATCACAGAAGAGTTTCGAGGAGAGTTGGGTTAATTAATTAAAACACAATTTTCCACGGGACCCTGATTCTGAAATAATGAAGGTGCTTTCGTGGACGATGCAAATGGAAGAATCAAATGGAAGAATAAGTCCATGACGGTTACCTCGTCGCAACCACCTCTACTGCCCACCACAAGAGCGAGCAGGCCAGCAGTTGCCTTAATTGGATGAAAGTGGAAAATAGTGCGAATTCCAAGGCATACTTGGTCCGTGACCGAAATAAACAATCGTTATGTAATGTTGAATGGAATCACTATAAAATGCAGTTTTTCCCAGATTCGCAGTAAAACTATTTTTGAGTGTTAAAAAGGAACACTGAATATTTCTGGAAATATTATTTTCGTCTGGCTAGGCATTTGCTCAATTTTCAATGTTTAGAAATTAAGTCTCAGTGACAGTTCCAATACTTCGAATCATGCCTATAATTTCGAAAAAGTAAAAAATCATGTTTTTAACCCCCATTGAAATAATAAAGCCATTTTGGTAATTTTTATAGTTTTGTTCGTTTTGGTCGATTTGGTTATAATGTTCGATGTAGTAATTTGTTAGTTTTACCTATTTTGGTCGCTTTAGTACAATTTTGTTCTTTTTTGTCGTTTTGGTCGATTTGGTCATTTTGGTCATTTCGATCTTTTTGATCATTTTGTTCTTTTTAGTCGTTTTGGTTATTTTGTCCGATTTGTTCATAATGTTCAATTTGGTAATTTTGTTCGTTTTGCCCTTTTTGGTCGATTTGGTAATTTTATCCATTTTGGTGTTTTTATCGTTTTGGCCGATTTGGTAATTTTATCAATTTTGGTCGTTTTTGTCGTTTTAGCCGATTTGATGTTTTCGGCGATTTTGATGATTTTGGATATTCTGGCCGATTTGGTCTTTTCGGTCATTTCGGTCGTTTTGATCATTTTGTTCGCTTTGGTCGCTTTGCCCCATATGGTCGATTTGGAAATTTTATACATTTTGATCGTTCTCATTGTTTTGGTAATTTTGGCCAATTTGGACGTTTTGGATATTTTGACCGATTTGGTCATTTTGATCTTTTCGGCCATGTTGGTCATTTTTATTGCTTTGTTCGTTTTGGTCGATTTGGTCATTTTTGCCGATTTGGTGGTATTTTTTTAAATTTTGGTCCTTTTTGTTGTTTTGGTAATTTTAACCGATTTTGTCATTTTGGTCGTGTTTTACATATTGGTCGTTTTGGCCTTGGGCGTTTCAACCATTTTGGCCAATTTGGTAATTTTGGCAGATTTTGTCTAATGTTCGATTTGGTTATAATGCTCGATTTGGTAATTTTGATCGTTTTCCCGTCTTGGACGCTTTGGTAATTTTATCCATTTTGGTCGTTTTTGTCGATTTGGTCAATTTGGTAATTTTATCCATGATGGTCATTTTTGTTGTTTTGGTAATTTTATTCGATTTGGTCATTTTGGTCGTTTTCGCTACGCAATTTTTATCATTTCGTTCGTTCTGGTCGATTTGGTTATAATGTTCGATTCGGTATTTTTAAATGGACATTTTATCCATTTTGGCCGCTTTTGTCGTTGTGGCAAAAATGGAAAACATGTTTCAACTTTATAACACCGCATCAAAAATCCGGATATTTTCGAAAACACCACATATCGAACCTTCAGACAATTCAATACCTAGGTATGGGACCGAGTTGAATGAGACTCAAATCGTTCTAGCCAGCTTGCAGTGCTGAGAATTTTTTGGTTATATTTCGCAGATTTAGTGTGGGTTTTTGATCCAAAGTTTTAAATATCCACCTAACGCAACTATCACCAGTCAGCATGGCAAAGTTCACCATGACACTCTCTTTATCTTCCACATAATGCGATCCTCTGAGGGAGGGAGGGAACCCAAATTCATTTTCCACCGCCTACTACCGATACTATAACCGCACAGAATCCATGGCCTAATCACAACTAATTGTTATAGGCAAAATTTACGCCTTTTGTGAAAATGGTTCAACACTAGCTGCTCTTGTTTGCTGGTTCAGAAGATAACCTCTCCTTCTCTATCAGCCCGATGTTTACGAACATTTATGGTGCAAAATATTGTGGCAAAAGGATGTGTGTGCGTGAATGTGCGTGTGTTGGCCAAACACATGTCTCATCCTGCCATTTAATTTTGAGAGGAAACCTTACGGAAAAGCATCGCCTGCTGTATTCATATTGAATGTTGTACGATGTTGTTTTCGTCGTCGGGGGGGCATGGGTTGCTTCGGTTCACAGTTTCGCACAAAAGTGTTGTTGGCCTGCAGGCCGTGTTGTCGTCGGTGCCGTGTATCCCCAGAAGGTGTACCGTTCGCTTGTAGGTGTGGGATTTCCCCCGGCCGTTGTCGTCATCGTTTTCGGGGTTGGGCGGACCGGGAAAATTGTGCCATTAAATATTCATTCCGATCTCGGAGAAATATACACACTTATTGCTCACGCTACCCGTCTCAAGTGTCCTTCATAAATGTTGCATGGGAAAGTCACTGGTTGCTGTGACCGGCCAGCCGGAAGGTGCCCCAGGTTTTGAAATTTTGGCGCGCTTGCTTTGGTTTGTCTTTCGCGTGCTGGGCTCGAAAAGCTTCTTGGGAAAACTTTTAAGTGAAATGATCTATGGATCAGGCTGTTTCTTCCTTCTCGCTGGAGAAGATGCTATAAAGAGCCAGAAGCACTGCCACTTGTTGGGTGTAAATTACTTGCAAATAAAGACCACCCTGAGACTATGTTTATATGCTATATAACAAACTCACTCGCTCGCAGAGGCTTGGGATTGTAATTAAAAGGGAAAGCTTTATCGTCTTCTTGAGGATTACACACCTGGCTTGGCATGAGTTTGCAGCCTGTTGCTCAATTTAAATTTAGAATTTGAAATTTATCTTGAAATTCTATCCCCTCACAAATTACTAAGAAAGATGGCAACACAAATTAGTAGGCATTGATTTCCTCTCGCGTTTGAAGATGCCAAGGAGCACTAGATGGGCAACAACTTATTTTAATTGATCTGAGGTAGCTCACTGATGAAACCTTTGACCTTCGCTCGAGAGGTTAATTTTTGACGAGACTTTCACTACCCAAAGAGGTCGCGCGTGGGTTTATTAAGGGGAAAAAGTTGGTCCTTCTTCAGGACTCGCCTTGGCTGCTGCGTAAAAGTGCGTGTTTCTTTAAAAAAAAAAGAAGAAATAAACCACCACTGCCAGTGATGCCATCGTCATCATCATCATCAAACCCGAAAGCCGCGCCAAACTTTGTCAATTAGGAAGAAGGGGTGCTGCTGCGCACAAGTTCCGCCGTCCGGACTCCGACCTCAACGGCAAAGGACGGGGCGGCACCGGGAATGAGTCTTTGAATTTTAAATGAAATTAGTGAGTTTGTAAATCTCGGGCGAAACGGTTGAGTTATGGCACTTTGGGGAACTGTGTGTGTTGCGGGGGTGTTTATTTTACTCTAAAGTCGCACTTTGGCATTTTCGAAGAGGTCCGTGTGGCCGCCTGTGTTGTTGTGTGGGCTCTCGAAGTGTGGGGTGATAAAAGGGCGGCGTGGTTTGTTTTCACTATGTTTGGGGGTGAAATTACTATCTCTGGTCGGGCCAACTTTGATAATTATGTCAAAGTTAACGCATAAAACACTGGCGGTAAATTTGATTTTAATTATTTAATGCACGCTAGGAATGCTTGAATTGGGTGATAAGAGTCATTTTGCTTTTAGATATGGTGATAGAACTTTTTTCATTTCAGATTTTTTTTAATCACGTTTCAGAAGCCATATACTATTGATAGAAAATGTTCAGAAATGATCTTAAATCAATTTCAAGTACCTGAAATAAGTGGACATTATTGGGAAATCATAAAGTTAGATTTGTAACATGGTTCGACGTACTTTCGAACAACTGTTTTAAAGATAAGAAAAATGTTCGTCTTCATGGTGACACTCTGAAGCATCACTTTGAATTTATCTTTTTAACACGTATTCGAAGTTAGAGGGTCAAAATAAAGCATTTCTTACAGCATTATACCGAAATTAATTCAATTACTGTTTTTAATTGGTCAAGCTTGAGTTGTCAAGTTATTGTGAGCAGAAACTTTTGATTGATTTTATTATGTTTTACCTTTACTTTCTCTTCTAATTAAAAGTAACGAAAAATAAATACCAACTCATATCCGCGTATCTGCTTAATCAAATTTCAGCCAATAAAAACATATCTCGACAAATTAAAGCGTAGAAAGAGACATTTCCAGCCTGACAAGAAAATATTTACAAAACAAGCTATAACCACTGAATTTGCTGATACTCCAAATCCAACCATAAACAATCTTCAAAACTTACGAATAATTGAATTTTATTACCGCCATCACAACGCGTGTTGGCTTTACTTTTTTTGTACTCTCGAGTGTTTTTTTTCTTTTTCATTGATGTGGCCATAAACATGGTTAAAATCCATAATATAAAAAGGAAAGAGCACCCAGACCCCGTAATCGTTACTTTTTATCTGCGCTCTCGTCGTCCGAGTTGGTCGTTTCCCTTCCCCTCGTATGCGTGTTTTCTACATATTTGTTCTGCGGCGGGTTCGAGAACAACCAAATAAAACTTCTCTCTTTTTTTTGCACACTATTTTTTCACATTCCAAATTTGCTTGGCACAGACAGATATGATCAGTAACATGGCCTACTGCGCGAAACCCACTTTGTTTGCTGGACAACTCCACGTGCTTGTATCATCTCCGCGGCCTACTATGTTGACCATGTTGACCGACCCGCGAGAATATGCTGCGGGTCGTTCAGCGGGATGACCACCACGCAAAGTGAACACTCAATTCCGGAGTGCGGTTCCCTCGAGCGTGACGACATCGGCGGCCAAATATGCTCTCCGTCTAGGGCAGCGTGGCACGATATGTATAGAATAAATATGGGCTAAAAATCCCACTTCGTCTGACGGCAACGCTCTCGCCATCTCATACTTGTTTTGTTGTTTGAACTCTTCTCGTAGAATTGGGAACACAAACACGAGACCGGGTCGACCGCGGCGCAAATAAAGCCAAGGAAAAACGCTAAATTTGCCATCGAAACGGATGCTGCCGAAATTGAAAACCATAAAAAGCGTTATTAACCATTTAGGCCGCTCACGATTTTTGACACACAGCCTTTTGTCGTGAGATTTGTCTGCTCGCAACGCTTGATTCCTTAAACTTGCCACAATTTGTAGCAAATCGGCCCCGCGAAGCAATCCGCTCGTCAAGAACATTTAATTGCTTGCTAATACAACTAGCAGGCCGTGACTGGGCACACAGCTCGCAAAGGAATGCACCGGTTACACAACCCCGGTGCTGCTGCTGTCGCCGTCAAAGCAGGCCACATTACATACGTCATCTTTGTTTGCGTTGTAAAATTGTTGCTACACTTGTCGTAACGATACACCAACAACAACTGCCACGATATTGATCGAAGCAGGCTTGTTGGTTTTCACCAGTGGCAGAGCAGTGTGGGAAATTCTAGAGCGTTCTGACTTGGACCGGTTCGTTCCGGTGTGATGCCTCTCGGAGGCTACTGTGATTGGGGAGTTGAGTGTTTTTTGAATATATATTTGTTCTATTTTTTGGTAACCCTAACGCAAGCCATTAAATCGCACACTTCGGATGTCCGACGTCAGCGTAAATTATGATTCAACATTAAAATGACACATTGGATTGTTGGCAGCAGTAGCACCACCATGTGCAAGAAGATAAAAAAGCTACCGTTAAATTTGGTACTAAGGCAACACTTTATGAGAGTTATGCTATCAACGGGAATGGATCTGCTGATACAACGAAAGAGCAGTTTAATGTGCCAATATAAATTGCGATATGAGTTTGAAGCTTCAAAAAACCTTTAAGTCAGATTTGGTAAAGAACAGAACATTAAAAAAAACTTACTTAATTCACATATGTTATTGATGTCTTCCTCACTTCTAACCAAAAATGTGATAAACGGGCATTGAAATTTGAGGTCCAAAAACAAAACAAAAATTTTATAATTGCTAGCATTTTTGTTAAAATTCATAAAACCCAAATTTCTTGGTTAATTTGCAAAAGAATTTGTAGCAGTTACATTCTGAAAATTACTGTTAAAAAATAAACCCCCATTTTTCACATAACTATATATTTTCAAAAAAAAATACTTACAATTTTAATTATTGCTATATGATTAACAAATGATCGGGAGTTTTTCACACATTGCGTGGTAATAATACAAGTTTTTGAAATTACTCGAAATTTTCACAAAAAACGATTTTCTAAAAAAATACTCAGCATTTTAGTTTTTTTTTTGCAATATAGGTATTACTTGTTTGAAATTTTTCATGTATTACACAGGTAATGATACTATTTTGAAAATAATTAAAATTTTCACAATATTAAGTAGAAGCGTCCATTATCGGAAGTTACGATTATCGGAAGTTACGATTATCCGCAACCGCAATTTTGGCCGCCATCTTGGATTTGAAATCTCTCAATCACTTTAGAGTAGTACTCAAAAATAAGACAAAGAAAAAATTTTTTTTTCATGAATCGATAATAGAGTCGGGACTGTATGAGTATCAAACGATCGGGAATTTTCCATACAATTCAAAAGTAGTAAACTATTGAAAATATATAAAAAATCACAAAACTACGTGATTTCGCAAATTACAAAAAGTTGTTTTTTATATTATTGGAATCAACAAAACGGTAATTTTTCATAATTGGAATTTTTTTTTCTCATAAAGGGAAATTTATTTTTTCGAAAATACTTAAAAAAATATCACAAAACTTTGTATTTTTGGAAAAAATAACAAAAAAATTAAGTTTTTACAATTAAAAAAACAAATTATTCGCTCTACAGCAGCGATTCTCAACGGGGGTACCGAGCCTACTTGATTTACACGGTAGGGGGTACCAGCCTAGAAGAAGGTTGAGAATGGCTGCTCTACAGCATTGCCTTGGCGTTCTCTATTGCGAGATTCCTACTCGAAACCAGGTGTCCGAAGGCTTGATTGTTGAGGCAATTGCAAACCTCTTCTTACACCTTAGCTTCCATCCACCCCGGGATTCGAACTGACGACCTTTGGATTGTTAGTCCAACTGCCTACCAGCGACTCCACCGAGACAGGACCCAGGGAGACGACTCCTACACCTGGACTGAGCTAACGACCTAACCTTTAGGTTAGTCCGGGGCCAACATTTACTTCCCGTCCGACGGAAGGCGTGATCAGACAAAGTTCGTCTCGAAAAATGCCACCGGGTCCGTCTGGGATCGAACCCAGACCGACTGGGTGAGAGGCAATCACGCTTATCCCTACACCACGGTCCCGGCAAGTTTTTACAATATTGGAATCAAATGATTGGGAATTTTTCATACATTTACGACAAACAACGATCTGAGCTAAGGTGAAATCTTTTTAATTTATTATAGATTTTTTTGCAAATTTTCAAAAAAAGCTTATACTGTTACTATCAAAACGTGCAAAAAATCCAAATGACCCGTATTATAAATGTTTAAAAATGCTAACTAGTAATTTGCAACAACTTTTCAGGGGCTCTATATTAATATATAGCTAAGGGATGTTTGAAAATATCCATAAGGATCTTAACGAGCCAGTTAAAAGCAATTTAAACTTTAAAATTTTTCTTTGCTTCATGGTTGAGGGAAACATTGCTCCACCAATTTTCCCGTGTAGCCAGGAGCTACAAAACCCCATAGCTTTTGTCGCGTTAAAACAATATTTTAGCGCTTAGAGTGGCATCTCCCCCGAGGGCACATCAGGAACTCGCGCCATGCTGCTCCTTGCTGGTCATCAAAAGTCTGGGCTATGGTAGAGAGCAGAACAAAAAAGGATCGAACCAGCACCAGACCATCGTCATCCAGCGCACAACGGGTGGTGCCGGGTTGTGTTTTGATGAACGTAACGTACACCCAGAGCCGCCGTCGTCGTCGTCACCTTTACCGCGCCGGATGATGAAAAGAGGCGGTCGTTATCGGAAGTGGTTCCAAACCGCTGCACCTTCGTCGTTTCTCCGCTGCGGAAGCGGCTCTCAAAAACGCGCCCCAACGCGAGATAGCAAAGAAGCTCAGCAAAGAATAAGGGGAGAAATAATCGAGCCGGATCCGGTAATGTTCGCAAGCATCCAAGTAGGCCCTGCAGAGGACGACAACCACACTGTCGAGTCGAGGAGTCTCCTCTGCCGGGGCCACTCACGGAGAAGGTAACCACAGTTGCCGCTGCGAATCGCAGGAGGCGTTTATCGTGGAAGTAAAGATAGACTTGCGCTGAGGATGGGCATGGCCTGCTTTTATTAGGGAGAGCACGTCATGGGACAGAAGGGAACAGAATAGATAGAATCGATCCAAGCAGGCATGTGAAACTCATGAATAAGAGTTAACTTTTGCAATAGAATTTTAAATTTGATCAACTAAACCGCTAACATCATGTTAAGGATTTTCCAACCGAACTAACTTTTTGCAACTCTGGTCAAAAAAGCTCGACATAACTTTTTCACAGTATCGATTCAGGGACCCTTGGCAGACCCCATAGCCAAGTTGTTTGT
Source organism: Culex quinquefasciatus (assembly GCF_015732765.1). Taxonomy (NCBI): domain Eukaryota; kingdom Metazoa; phylum Arthropoda; class Insecta; order Diptera; family Culicidae; genus Culex; species Culex quinquefasciatus. The sequence continues at coordinate 901,287 of NC_051862.1, forward strand.
CCCAGCTATTTCTATCGCAGCATCCCCCCTCCCATCTCACACGTGGGAATTGTCGCCGTTTATGGCTTGTACATGCCTGTGTGACCAGCAATGTGGCTTACATCCTCTCCTTCCCAGGATATTCTTAACCGACCCAACAAATAATCAGCCTCGCCAGAAATAAATTCAAATTTATACCTTTTGCCCCTCCACCAGCCTTCCATTCCAGATGAGGTTGGATCATCGTTTTGGGAATGCTGCTACTGCTGCTCGGAAGATTTAAATAGAAACGCGTTTATTGTGCTTTGTTAGACACCATGGCTGTCGTCTTGGATGAAATATACGGCGTGTCTTCCGGGAGTGGGTTTCCTTGGATTGAATCAGCGAGCTGGCGAAAATCGCGGGTTTCTGGGAATCCAATAAAAGTTCCGCTCCCCAGAAGAGTCAATTTCAAGGATTTAGCGAGGGAGAGTAGCAAATGGATTAAATTCGTTACGAGTAGGGTAGGGTAGTCATCAATGAGACACTTTTGGTTTTCAACTTTCAGCGATTTTTCAAATTTTTTCATCAGCATGTTTTAATAAGCTTTTTGTTACATTTTCTTTCTTTTAATGTGTTCTAACATTGACCAAAATATGAGATCGATCCGACATCTAGGGTCAGAGTTATTCAACTGTCTCATTGTAGACGCACTTGGCAGGAACAATGAGACAGCTGGGGAACAATGAGACACACTACAAAAATCAATATTTTTCTAGTAAAACATCATGTTTTTGTATTGTTCCGTAGCAGGTTACTTGCCTTGAACATTTTAGAGCAATTTTGCCAACATGAAAGTTTAATTATCGAAAGTTATACTAAAAAGTATTTAAATATTGTAAAATCCATATATTTATACCAAATAACTTTGTATTTTTGGTTAAATGAGGTTTAAACTCTATAAATATGCCAAAAATCACTTTCAATTCATGTTTTGAAAGATTTCCATAGATTTTGAAAAGTTTAATGAAGAAAAATCAAAGTATCTCATTGTTACCCATGGGCTGAAATGAGTGGGGAACAATGAGACAGCCCTGGATTCTGGGTATATTCTAAATTTTGGCCAAACCTAATGAAAGGACATTGTAGCCCAACTCAATCCCTATGGAACGTCGAAAGAAATTTGAAGAAATATTAGTTTTGGTGTTAATGGCAGCCTACGAGCGAAAAAGTATTTTTTGTCCATAATTTACTTTTACACCCCAGAATCAAACATTCATGAATAACTTTTCAAGGGAGCGTCCATAACCAAAGCCACTATTATGGCAGATGTGTATCTAGTAGACACACCTTTCCCCCAAATATGAGCCTGATTGATTGAAACTACGACTTGTGAGAGCCATTTTATCATTGTTCCCCGTGTCTCATTGATGACTACTCTACCCTACTGGTAAAAATGTTTGTTGTTTGCTTTTTGGTTACATTTTGATAACTTTGTTTTAATGAAAATAAACTTAAAGTATGAACAAATAATACAAAACATAACATTCAAGGTGACGCATGGTGCATTAAGATTGCCTTGTATCCAATTTTGAGATAATTTCTAAATTAGCTAGTATCTCAAATCTTGAAAACAGTCAATAAATGTACGATTTTTTAGAGGGTTTAAAGCATTTTCTACGCTACGATTTGTCATTTCACTTTTGTTTACCAATTTATACACCAATAGTTTTTCCATAAATATTTAGTAGCATCACAAAGTAACACTGCTTCTTGATATTTGGTTCAACTCTGTGGTAGCTGGGTTCAATTTACACTCGAAAATAATTGATATTTTAAAAATTCCCCTTACTAATCTAATCTTATCTACAAATTCAAATTAAAAATTCTCTTGTCTATCAAAAAGATGTTTTTTTTAAAGTTTATCCACTTTATTAAAAAAATGTAATAAAAATAAGCAAATTTCGACCATAAACTCAAAGATACTTCACGCTGAAAATGTTCAGTTCCCATCATACTACGAAACAAAATATCACAGAAATTTTGTACAAGAAATGTTATTACAGAAAAATAAATAAATTAAGATTTTTTTTTTGAAAGTTTTCGAAATTTCAATAAAGATCATCGTTTTAGAGAAACAGCCTAACCAAAAAAAAAAATCTAAACATTTTTTTCCATATATTTATTAAAAAGAAAGTTGATAGAAACTGAAACAAAAATGAGCTTTCGAATGAATTAATTTTCCTAACTTTTTTCTAGATTTTAGAAACTTACAATTTTCATCTTTCAGTTATTCACTAGAATTTCTGATCTTCAAGAGGTTAGGTGAATCTGCCAATCGTTGTCATGAAAAAATGATTACTAAAAACATTTGTCCAGTATAACAAAGATCGTCGTAAAATTAGTCATAAAAAACATAATTTGATTATACATAACGTTTTTAAATGACTTCGGATAAGTGTAGATGAATTATAATCCAAACATATACATTTGAAACTCAGCTCAGTACAGACTCAATTTTCCGAAGGCCTCGAAAAAAATTCACTTTGAATAAATAATCAAATATTCAAACACTAAATCGTTTTTAGATGTTCGGGAAATATTTTCCTTGTTGTGAGTGAACAATTTTCACAAGCGAAAAATGAATGAGAATTTAATCTCTGTTTCGGGAAATCGATTCTGTACTTATTAAGCAGGAGCCGGGACCGTGGTGTAGGGGTAAGCGTGGTTGCCTCTCACCCAGTCGGCCTGGGTTCGATCCCAGACGGTCCCGGTGGCATTTTTTGAGACGAGATTTGTCTGATCACGCCTTCCGTCGGACGGGAAGTAAATGTTGGCCCCGGACTAACCTAAAAAAAAGGTTAGGTCGTTAGCTCAGTCCAGGTGTAGGAGTCGTCTCCCTGGGTCCTGTCTCGGTGGAGTCGCTGGTAGGCAGTTGGACTAACAATCCAAAGGTCGTCAGTTCGAATCCCGGGGTGGATGGAAGCTAAGGTGTAAAAAGAGGTTTGCAATTGCCTCAACAATCAAGCCTTCGGACACTTAGTTTCGAGTAGGAATCTCGCAATCGAGAACGCCAAGGCAATGCTGTAGAGCGAATAATTTGATTTTTGACTTATTAAGAAAAGATGCTCACTGTAAACTCAATTAGTATTCAATACTTTACCAATTCAAACCCTTCAAAAAGCTAACGTAATCCTCTAAATTTAGAGCCCCTTCTGGACCCGAACCCTTTGCCGCTTGAATTATGAATTCTAATTAACCCTCGCGCCGACAACAAAAAGGGAACTTCCATTCTGCCAGTCAACTTCACACACACACCAGCAGCAGAGCAGTGCACATTATTGATGAAGTGGCCTGCTTCGATCCCGCATTAGGGCAATCTCTCAGCATCATCGCTCGCACCCGTAGAAGGCAATAAATTTTTCCCCCGGACGACCAGACACAATTGATTTTCCCGCGACGACAAGAAAGCTCGGGGACCATCTGGTTCTTTTCACCGGGGGAGAAAAAAAGATGTGGAAAACCCACAGGAAAAATGCAAATCCTTGCCATGAATCCTTCGTCATCGATCATTTCACAGCAGCAGCAGCGTGGTTCGTTTAGCACGACCTATCCGGTTCTAGAGTTTTTCATATTTTTCTTAAGGGGAGCTTTTTTTTCATTTTTTCGGGGAGTGAATTTAACCTTTCCCATGGCCTACTCGGATGGAGTTGGTTTGTGGGCGAGCGAGCGAGCGGCCGAGAAGGGTGGGTTGCTTAGATTGGGGGCTGTACTCACCAGATGAAATCCTTGCAGTGCGAACAGAACGTGGGTTGCTTGAAGAAACGCGGAATGAAGTGATGATCCTTGACATTATAGACGTTCTTCTTCTTGAGCGCACCTTTTCGGCCACGGTTACGCATGGCGAATTTGTTGTCGCACTCCGGCATCTCTTCCAAGACGTTGTCCTCGTCGGCCATGGTTGGGCTGGTCTGGTCCTGACGCGCGCACGGGTTCAACGGAAATCCAAAGAACTAGCTAACTCCTCTCGCCGAGGTACACTGAAGAAAATTCCACCGCGTGTTTTTCTTCCACCGTCACACACACACAACGCTGATGCTGTGTGTTTTTCCTCGCTAAACTTTTATCCTTCTTGATTATTTATTTTTTCCTCAGAGAGCAGCAGCCTGCTGTTGCTTCACGTTTTCACTCGCAGCACTGAACCCTGGAGAGAAGACAGCAGTCGTAGTAGGCACCCGCCGCGAAAACCCAGATCCTTTTCACAGGACACCAAAACCGCGCTCACTCTCCCTCTCACTTTTGTTTGCATGTGTATGTGTGTGTGTGTAGGTGTCACTCACCCCGACCAAAATTTTCTCACTCAGTCTCACGCTGCTTTGGGAAAATTTTCCTCCCCCTCAAACGCGTGGAGCCTGTTCTAGCGCAATTGTGAGAGAGCGCGAAAATCTAGTGAGAGAACGCTTTCTCACCGTGTCTCAGAACCGTGGCTTGCTTGGATGTGTGTGCGAATCGTGGATGGAAAATTCGTCGTGAAAAATGAAAATCAGCAAAAAGATCTCAAGAATGGATTTTTTTTATTCGCACACACAATTTTCCTTCGACGGTATCGCTCTTTGTTTTGTGGGAAATCTCCCACCGGGCCAGGAAAAAGGGGAAACTGCTCGAGCAACGAACAAAAAAAACAAAGAAGAAAATCGATTGACCAAACGTCAAAATTGAGATGCAAACATGTTCTGGTTCTAGCGCTAATTAGAAAATTGGAGACGGAAAAGAGCTCGACAGGACTGGGGAAGACCGTCAAGAGCGCGCTGCCTCAAACTATTTATCGACCACAACATGCCACCACAGTGGCAGTGGCAGCAGTACGGAGCACATACGATTATTATTAATTCAATTATTGTATTATCATACACACTGGGGTATGCACGAGAAAACGAGCGCAAAAAAGGCGCAACTGTTGAAAAACGAGCAGAAAATCGAAACCATAGAGCGGGATTCAAGATGGAGTGATGTATTTTTAGCGAAACCTTCACTTTTTGAAGGTACATCAAAGTTTTAATCCAAAAAAAATTGTCAAGACAACATTTTACGATGGAGTAACTATGGTCCCCTTGGAACGAGCTGTCATGTAGGATGCTTTCTGTCAAGAAGCGATGCGAAGTATATTTTTTAAAATTTAATTAAAAATCCATTTTCAATCCTTTGCAGTTGTACAAAAAGTCATGGTACTCAGAAACCCCAATTGCAACAACTGGATAAAAAGAATTTTGTGTATGTGGCCGTTTTGTCACTACAACAACACTAAAATTCGAGCAAAATTTCAACTTCAACTTGGTCGAATTTTGCACATGACGTAAATGACAAAATTTTTGATTTCTCTACATGAAAAAACAAACTAAAAATGTAAAACTTGCTTTTTACGATAATATTCAAGCTTCTTCGCTCTTAACTCGCATTCTATGCAGCAACAATTACCAGTAAATGTATGCATGTGTATATCTTCGGTACTTGTTCTTTTCCAGACCCGACTCGGCGAGTGAACCCGCAAAACTATTTGGGTCGTTACGTCGTTCTCCGTGGTTTTAGTTTACAGTTTACAGGCCCGTTCCGGTTCTCGCTCGCGTTCGAAACTCCAATAAATTTTATTACTTTCTCGAGTTTACTGCCAGTTTTGCCCCAGTTTCCCCTTTTTCCGTTCCATCATCGACGACGACCGCAACCGAACCACCTTGAATAAAAGAATCACACACTGCTTCTTTTTTAGTTACTTCTTCTCCTTCTTCACAGATTTCTTCTCCTCACACACTGAGTTACTCTTCTCTTTTTTGCTAGATTCGCCACCAACTAGCAAAACACGATATAAAAAATCAGCATCAGTTCACTATCAGCTGTGAGCCGCGGCAACGAACGGATGCTGCGTTGTGTGCGTTTCTCCGCTCGCTCTCAGCTCCCAGAGTTGCCCAAAAAAGATGTCTTCACCTTACACACATACACACACATACACCTCTGGACCAGATCGAAGCAGGCCCCCTTTTTCGCACACACCAAAAAACTTTCAGAACGCACTTCCTGAACAACTCGAACTGGTTACTTGGATCTCCCAGCAGAGGCAGCAGCAGGTTGTCCGTAATGGAACCGATAACCACACGTTGGCCACTACCAACTAGTGGGCCTGAAGCCGATTTTTTTTACTCCTGAACGACAGCGACGACGACGACGACGGTGACACCAGCAGAACCGGACACGTTCGACCCAATCGACATTACAAATCAGAGTGAAGTCGCGAGTTTTTGGATCCCCAAATGCGCGACGACGACGACGACGGCTCCACGCTCTCAGCTCCAGCTCGAGCTGCTCACTCTCGTGCTCTCTATGGTGGGGAAAACCCCCGACCGAACTGACCGGAGCGCGCGATAGTTGTGGGGCAAGAATCGATACCAAGCTGGGGAGCAAACGGCGACGACGATGAGTGGCCCCCCGTGAGTTACCCTGATTGGATTACACTAACTGGGTAACGGTCGCAGTAGCCATGTGGTTTAAAATCAGCTGATTTGATGTGAGAAGCATTGTAAATACCAAAACACTTGAATCATATTTATAAAATATTTATTTAAAACATATTCATAATAAAAAAATATGAAAATTTAGTTAAAATCTGGCGTTCCATCTTAAATCTACTACACAACCACCACTGAATACGTTCTAACCTGTTATTCTCGACCAGACCTCTCCCCTCAGCCATGTCTGACCGGTCATAAATCTTCCCGTAACTTCCCAAAAAAACAACAACACCACCACAAACAAATCCCCAAACCGACACGTCCCACATCCAAACGATCATCAAAGCTGATAATTATTCTCATCTCACCTGTGCTTCATTCATCACAGTTCCGATTGTTTCACCCCGCCTTCTCCAGAAATTGTCGATGTTTCCGAACATCGCACACACATACACTGTTTCAAATCTGCGAAAAACCTTTTATCCAAACTTAAAAATCAACGATCATTAAAAAATTTTAAATATTGATGATCTTCATCGCAGTGGGCTATAGCTGACATGGTGCTAAGCAGCCGCCGCCCTGTCAGATCGATTTACTAGCACCGGCCTACTCCGACCGTGCTGGCCACGCGCTGCCACCACCCGAGGTCCGAGGAAAACGAAATTCGCTAATTTGATTTTGACGAGGTATGCGGAACACGGTGGCCAGTGGTAACCATGGGTAGCATAAATCTAGTTAGCCGGTGTTCGTGCATAGGTAAAATGTGGTATAGAGCGGTAAAGTTTGATTTGGTATTTGAAACCGGCTAAAAAACATAAGGTTGATAAATTTGATTAGGTTTGTTAATTATCATGCTTCATCATGAATTACACAATTATATGCTAACCATGGAGACGCCATGCTCTTCAACATGATCTGATCTGATCTAGTTTCGTTTATTTGGCTAAAAATAGTACTAATGCAATTCATTATTCAGCGATTCCACGATCCAGATCCAGATCCAGGATCCAGATCCAGGATCCAGATCAAAAATGCTCCGATTTGGCACAAATTTGGTACACAAAAATGTTTCATTACTGAATTCAAATAAATTTACTGAAAACTGTACTACTGAAATTTTAAGTAAATGAAAACTTGTTGAAATTTCAGCAAATTTTGACAGCTCCATACAAATTTACTCTGAAGTTCAGCGAAAAACTAACTGAAAATTTCAGTAGTGCAGTTTTCAGTAAATATTAACTGAAACCCAACATCAGAGTTTGCTGTGTATGGTGTTCCTAGGCAAAAATAATTAAACTCATAAGATGCCTTACGTAACATATCCAAAAATGGTTAGTATCCATTGACAGCATTCTGAGATACGATTTACAAAAATCTCAGAATTCGGTATATTAATTGAACAAAAAGCACCCTACCTTTTCAGCAAAATGTACATAAAGTACCCTGCGCCTCCATCAAAATGTATTGGAAACTCATTTCGATGGAGAAGCGTGATAGGTACTTTGAGCTCAATTGATAAACCGCAATCCGAGATTTTTTTTTGTTATTATCATATTTCATAATCTTGTTAATTAATGTCCACCGTTTTCGGAAAACATCCTGAAATTTATAGAAAAATAAATTCAACTTAAAGTTTATTTAAGTTTATTTAATGTATTCAGATATCTTTGAATCAAGCATTAAAAACCCAACTAATCACCTATCTTTTGATTATGGGTCATTCCATCTGAAGCGGAACAGCATTTGAAAATTACCATCTCCGATTCTGCTCAAATTTGGCAGAGCTGTTGAGACTATCAAAACATGCAAAAATCCCGAATTTCATCCAAATCGGACCACCCCCTCTATTTTTGTACCCTCCCAAAAAATCGACTTTTTGGCGATTTTTGAGCGAAACCCTCTATCTTCAAACGACGATAACTCGGGAACCACAAATCTTAGAGGGTCGGTCTTAGACTCAATTTTGGACGTAGAATCCATTTCCGTGATCAAAATTTAGATTAAAATATTTTTTCTACCTGTATTGCGCAATTGAAAACTTTAAATGGCCGTATCTCAAAACAGCCCTATTTATTTTTTAAATTTGACCTCATCATCGTATTCCCCGGCCAATTTTACATAAGAATCACTTATCGACAGGAAGGAATATGTTTCGTTCCAGAGATATCGAATTTTCAAGTTTTAAGTATTTGAGATTACCTGCTGATGTAGGTACTCGGCGCATCTGCTAGAAGCACTCAGTCGTGCTGATCAATAATTACTACCTGATGTTTTCTGTTAGATGATTTATTTTAATAATTTTATACGATTTTGAGATAATCAATACCTTGAACAATCTATTTTTTGTTTAAGGTATATTTACTGGGTAATTTTTAATGCACTTTTTTTTCCTGATCTCAGTGTCATTGAACCATATTATATAAAATTTTAACTTTTAATATTGATTTGCAAATGCTATAGAGTTTTTACAATACAATTTTCAACAATTTAACATTATTTATCTATTATTTTTATATTTTTCCTAATTCCTCATTTATCATTTATCAAATTATTTCTTTTATTTCATCTTTTATTTGAAGCAAGTACAAATGTAGAGATAGCTGTACGAGATGAAATAATTCGCATGGGTTCTAAAGCTTTTGCCATGTGCGGTAGCGAAATAGTGCCATTCAGCAAAACCCCCAATATCTGCCTGAAAGATTAATCAAACCGATTTTTTAAATTGTGAGCCAGTTTCCTCTGAATAATTGATGATTTTTTTTTCAATTCTGGTACATTTAATTTCAAAAACGAAACCATATACTTCTGATACATGTTTACAGCAGCTGTATCGTCTTCCAAGATTTCGAAATGATTGACAAACAAAAAAAGATTATTGTTCGGACGGTGTCAAAATTAACACAACTGAATACTAACACAACTATATCATACATCAGATTAATCTTTGTGATTTTCTTACATTTTTCAGTTTTATACTTTCCAGAAATCCTCCTGCTTAATCATTCTTCACGAGAGTTTTATTCATGTTAATACATAATTTACGTGTACGATAATGTATCGTACACTTTTTCTGAAGTGTTACTTACAAGATCAATTGCAATTTCCTGCTAGCTCTGCGGGAATTCCATTCTGCCTTGTATTGCGTGTCGTTCTTGCTCTGTCCGGTGTGCTAATTTGCTAATGATAATTTGGGAAGAAATCTTATTTCAATGAATAACCAGGTAGCAGTTATTGATCAGCGCGCCCGAGTCTAGCAGATGCGGCGAATAAAGCTAATTTAGGTAATCTCAAAACTTTAAAATTCGATATCTCTGGAACGAAACATATTCCTTTCTGTCGATAAGTGATTCTTATGTAAAATCGGACGGGGAATACGATGGTGAGGTCAAATTTAAATGATAAATAGGGCTGTTTTGAGATACGACCATTTAAAGTTTTCAATTGCGCAATACAGGTAGAAAAAATATTCTAAATCTAAATTTTGATCGCAGAAATGGATTCTACGTCCAATTTCCTTCAAAATTGAGTCTAAGACTGACCCTCTAAGATTTGTGGTTCCCGAGTTATCGTCGTTTGAAGATAGGGGTTTCGCTCAAAAATCGCCAAAAAGTCGATTTTTTGGGAGGGTACAAAAATAGAGGGGGTGGTCCGATTTGGATGAAATTCGGGATTTTTGCATGTTTTGATAGTCTCAACAGCTCTGCCAAATTTGAGCAGAATAGGAGATGGTAATTTTCAAATTTGCATTTTTTCTTGCACACTTCAGGTGGAATGACCCTTATTTAAAAAAATCGACTATATGAATAAAATTGGTTTGAGAAAATACGGGTCAAAATACTTTAGCTAAGAAGCCCCATGCCAAATTTGAACCAAATCTGAGCACTTGTGATCTGAAATCGCTGATCATACCCAAATTTATTCCGGTTTCAATTTTTACTATTAAATGGATATTAAAATATTCTTCTATGACTACAATCTCGATTTGTCGGCAAAAATAAAAAAGGAATTTTTGTTTGCGGTTGACAATTCCTTGATCATTGAATTTTATTTTTTGCCTCAAAAAATGGTTTCAATGTAAGGTGTAAAGTTTGAAGATTTACAACAAAAACTATGTCATTTTCTTCAATTTATATTTAAAATGTGTAATTAATATATATGTTGATATTTTGCTTAGAAGCGCATTCAAAGGTTTACTTCTTTTGATAAATTGTCATTTTTTTTCTTGGGTGAAATCACAGCTGGACCAAAATGTAGAATCGTAATATATCAAACATGTCGAAAATTCATAAATTCTAAAACACCAAAATAGAAATTTAGCTAAGTGTACACTTAGCAAAATTTCTACAAGTTATCGCGATTTTATGATGAATTTACAGGCTACAAACTAAAAAAAAACGCATTTCCAAATATTCAAAAATTAAAAGGGGTCTCAAGGTATTGAAAATAGACCTTGGATTTATGATCGAGAACCAAAATCACCCCATAGTTTCATTACCGATTAGCCTTTTTTAGTTAGAACTCTCTCGTAGCTTGTAATGCTCAATAAACGATTTTTTTTACATTTTGAGTATTTATCGGCCAAAGAACCCAAAAAGCGAAAAATAAAAAAATGTGCGCAGGACTTTAAAAAAAAAAATCAATCAAACATTATTTACCTTGTTTTCACTGGTAATAAATTTCATCACTATCTGTTCAAATTTAATCGGATCGCATGCTTGTTGTTAAAAAACTGAATTTAATGTTTCAATGGCCAATCAATTTTAATGTTAGCAAAGTTGTAATTTTTTCTCCTGCTCATAATTATAATATAGTGCCAGAAAAAGAAAATGACAAAATTGTCCCACGACCATACCTGTACAATTAATATCGCTCGCGAAAACAAACATAAATCTTCCCGTCGCCGTTCGCTCTCAACTCAACCGACAGCACTTTGCACTTTACGTTTATTTGGGGAGGAGGTAGTTAATTTTAATTTCGTCTCCGTCGCTCAAATAATAACACTGCACTCTCCCAAAAATCGATCGGCGACACGCAAGAGCCACCAGCACCAGGCATCAGGCAATATGGGAATTTACCATAAACGGAAAATTCCTGCAAAAGCTGACATGTCGATTTGCATAATTATTCTCCAACTGCTTCGGTGGGGAAAAGAAGAAGCAAAAAAACTAATGAATGAGCCCGCGTGAATGACTGTGCAGAGTTGCAGCAACAGGGCGGCTATTTCAGAGAGCCCGTCCTCTTATATTTGTGTGCTTTTCATTAATTAATTGTGTAATTGCATGCTGCTGCAAACCTGCTGTCCGGTTCCTTGTATAGCTCGGTCGGTCAGTCAGTCAGTCAGTCATAGTAGGCCAGTCACGGTCAGCCAGCAGCAGTCAGCGGCGGCCTGCTGCGATTGTGGTGGCGCTTTCGTGGCTGATGAGAGTTGGCAAGGTACAGCATTCCTTCGGCCACAGTAGGCCCTTATCCGAGAGAATGCGTGTGCAGCACCGCGTAAAGATTTCGAATTAAAAGATCCATAAATTTTATCCGCTCGTCATAAAACGCTTTGCGAGATGTGACACACGCGTACACGTACACGCACGAGAAACCTGTTTGATTCCGTAATTCTGTTTAAGGTTCAGCACGTTCTCTTCAAAAACAGCAAATCGAACCGCATCGGTTCTCCGAACTGTCACTTTGTACTCTTGGGCACCAATAGCACAATGCAACAGTTTGTGGCTGATGTTCAAAAGTGCATAATTGGGTAAAAGTCTCTCTTTTGAAAAGGGTAATTTTCCACGAGAATCCTTACAAATCTTCTACATCAACCACGGAGAAAATAGAGAGTAATGAAGAGAGCGAACTCAAATGTTACCTAATTTAATTTGCCATTCTATACGGCCATCAATTAAGGACCCACACTAGTTTTCGCACACAAACCGCTCAAACTAAAACAAGTTCATCAAAGCAACCATACTGATCCAATTGGTGAGCGGTTGAGTCCCCCTCTTTGGGAGAATTTTCTGGCAAGGCTAACTTGTTGCGACGATCAAAAGTGATTTTTTCGAGAAATATTTTCGATTTCAAACTTCTCTCTCACCCAGGTGTTTGAGGAATCGTTCTTTGAATCGTCTTCCCCGTAATCGAGAGCTTCCAGCCACCTGTGTGCTTTACTGAGTGAGTCGGTGAGAAGAGCGAGTAATAGTTTGCTCTCGTCCTCTCTCAGAACGTTTCGATTTAGAACTCATGTGGATCAATTTTTGCGCTGTCAGGGAAGAAAAATGTTCAACATAACACACGTCCTGTTTGTATGTGTGTGGGGGGTTGTTTATCGATTCAAAGCCGAGAGAGCGAGAAATAGTTGGGAGAGCGGACAATGTTGCAAAAAAGTTTGAAGAGAAAAAGGAGGTGGTATTTTCACTCACAGGGGAAAATTAGACACTTTGAGATTGAGTGTTCAAAACGTGAAATTTGATTTTTTTTAAAGTATTTTTTATAAATCAACAGCCTACCTAACAAAAGCAACAAAAATCTCAAATCTCCAACCTGCGAAATTTAAAAAATAATGTATCAAAATTTTATGTTTTTCTTTCTAGTTGATGAACATATATTGAGCATGCATGTGAAATAGCCTTTAAAATGATTGAGATTTTTATTCAATAAAATAATAATAATAACAATTCAATATAAAAAAAACTAAAATAATCAAAAATTAGTAAAGAAAAAAAAACTTCTTTGAGAAATTCTCTGGTACAGTCCAGACTCGATTATCTGAAGGCCTCAACAAAATTCAACTTCGGATAATCAAATGTTCGGATAATCGAATCACGAAAAAAAAAATTTTTTTTCGTCGTTTTATTTTTGATTGTCGGGCTTAAGTTTCACCTATAAACTACTCTAAAATTATTTAGAATTTTTAAATCCAAGATGGCGGCCAAAATGGCGATGACAACATATTTAAAAAATGTATTTTTCAATTTGAAAGGCAATCAAATATTCAAATCTGACTAAATTGTGGTCGCAGAACTCAAATCTGATGTTAAAAGTAAGAAAAAATAAATTTAAAAAATAATTGTTTTTGTCATAATTCAATTATCTGAAGTCCCATACAAACCATCGGATAATTGAACTTCGGATAATCGAAATTTAATATTTGAAAATATCAGAAATAAGTTTTTCAGCCCTTTTAACATTTGACTAATATTTTTTTAAATTGTTTTTATTGAAAAGAGCAACAAACTTCACCCAAAAAGCTAAGACCAGATAAAAAAAAATACAAAAAAATATATTTGGAAAAGGACTCCTTTCGTAGAGAACTGCTTCTTTGGCAAACCGATTAGACTTAACAATACTGTCCAGAAATGCAAAAAAAATAAAACGTAGAAGTGATATGTCATACTGTTCCCTTCAATAAAATTCATAACAAAGACTAAACACTTTCCCACCCGTAAATAAATTATTGAGGTGACCACATGATACTTCATAAATCATAAGGATCAAAGCGGTCCCAGAGTATGACCTCCACACATGCATGGCAATACATATCTTCGATACTATAGGCAAATTTGGTTTAAACGCTCCCCAAACGAAATCCAATTTGCACAACCGTTGAATTGCTTTCACAATTTATTAGTCCGTCCATTCAACAAGTTTTCGCATTTGCCAATAGCAAAACAACAGCGGTGGCACCCCGTCACTGTCAGCACTTGAAATCCGTGCCATGAGAACCACGGGGAAGCCCTCTCAACTCCACTGAATCACTCCCAATCACCGGCAGACAGCCGTTAGGCTCGGCAGCAACAACAAAAAAGTATCAACCCAAAAACGATCCTCCACCTTCGCCTAGCATTATGCAGCATAAAACGCAGCAAAAAAAAAACAAAAAAAACGACAACAGCGAACGAGCACTCGCGGTCCAAAGCAAGCCATGCCGCGCGCATTCAATCACGGCCTACGTGCAGGCGGGGGACTCGACTCGCGTGCCAGGACCGACAAAAAATCGCAGCGCGCAGCACAGCAAGCCATGCATGCAAATTGACAGGCCTACTACTAAGGTACTACCACTGTTTGGTGTTCACGACCGTGACGCGGAATGACAAATAGCATCAAATCGACGGTGGAGTGGCACGTGCCGTGGGGGTTCGAGAGTGAATTATGTTTGGCAATAGTTTTGGTGGGGGCGCTGGGTGGATTGTGAGTGACCTGTCGTCTCCAGTTGAAGTTATGCTCAAAGGTCCTTGATTGACAGTCCAGACTCGATTATCTGAAGTTTCGATTATCCGAAGTTCGATTATTTAATGGTTTGTATGGGACTTCGGATAATCAAATCACGAAAATTTTTGTTTTTTTGTTATTTTATTATTTTCTTGCTTTTAACATCAAATTTTAACCAGGTCCCAGTACCGAAAAGGACCTAATAAAAATAATTTTATGAAAAAAAAACATCAAATTCGAATTCTGTGACCCCATTTCAGTCAATCTTGAATGGTTGATTGCCTTAACAATTATTAATGCATTTTTTAATATTTTATCACCGCCATTTTGGCCACCATCTTTGATTTAAACAAGCTAATTCAAGAAAAATAAAAATGCCGTGGTTCGATTATCCAAAGTTAAATTTTTCCGAGGCCTTAGGATAATCGAATCTGGACTGCATATTTTTTTGTTTCAACTATATTTTTCCATTAGATTTTTTTGGTGAAAATAGATAGCAAACAACTTTTTCCTTACATTTAGTATTATTTTTAGTTTGTTTGAAATAATAATAGAATATAAGTGAATTTTTCATCAAAAGTTTGCCAAAGAGGGGTTTTGTCATTTTTTAAGTTTTTTTTTTTAACTAATGATAGTGTTTAATGCAGTATGTTAATTCCGTGTAATAACAATTTGACTACCATTTGATTTTAAAGGTAAAATTCCAAAAGAAAATTGAGAATTTAAATTAAGTCTGTTCAAGATTCAATGACTTGTGCTTCAAAATTTTATGTCAGTCCTTTCCAGAATATTTCAGTTTTTTTTAGTCCCGTCCAGCGAAGGAATATTTTTTGTTGCCTTTATTCCATCCCTGGTCTTGTGAAATTCCCAAGAATTTTAATGAGTTTTAATGAAAACTGGATATTTTCTGCTTGAATAATAACATAGCAAGAATGCATAATAGGCTATTTTAGTATTCTTCTCTGTGAAATTTTGAATTTTTCGGATAGCGTCCCTTTTTTAAAGTGATATTCTTCGCCACATCGAATACAAAGGTCTGATATAAACGGCACATTTTTTGCCCAAGCATCTGTAAAATACTAAGATTAATGGTATAAAAATTAAATTAAGTATGAGTTCATTTAAAATTTAAATAAAACAATTGAATTATTTGTTTATCGAAGCAATTGATTTGATTTGTAATTATGATTTTGAAAAATCTTTAAAAGGTAAAAATTGGTCAACATTTTCTGATATTTTCATAGAAATTTTATAAAAAATTTAATACCAAAAAAAAAATTTAGATCATTTTCAACGATCTTTAGATATTACCTTAGGAAGTACATCAATAATTCAAAAAATCAACATTGATTTTAATTTTTATTTTCATGTAAGAATTTGTTATCATGTTTCGAGACAAACCCCGAATGTTTGAGAGAACATCAGAACAATATCAAAATTACTATGATTCCATATTTTGTGAGTGCATTTTGCAAGGGTTAACGAGTGTCAAAATTGATAATGATACCAAAGCAACAAAGCGAATTTCCCTTCTTATTTACATCGACTCGGAACCGTGAAAAAAATCAATTTGTGATATAGAAAAATTGTTTTGAATAAAGAATAAATAACATGTAATTTTATAGTTGCTCATATGCCCAGATGGTGCGTTGGATAATCAAATGGGTTATACTGGAAAACTACTAAAACGGCTCTAACTCAAAATATATTCCCATGGGTTTTTGTTAAGGGTTCAAATGGTATCATATCATTACGTGCAATACAAAAAAAAATAAAATGCAGCGTGTTTAAGTTGTCCCAGTTTCGAGAAAATGAAGTTCAAGGTGCTCAAGAGCAACCAGTTAAAAATAAAATTCTGATTCATGACTTAGTTGCAAAAATAAACAACAGTACAACCGCTCAGATGAGTACGCTGAAAAGGGAAACAAAACAAAAAACAACATCCTATTTGCACCCGGAATCGTCACAAACATTGTAGCTTATCTATTTTGCAGAGAGAGAGCGAAAAAAAGGCACGACAATTCGCCGTCGTAAATCCGCCGATCAACCGTGCGCGGTGTTTTGCCCGATAAGACCGGGGAGAAGAGGTGAACGGATGCTGTGACATATTTACCACAGATCACAGCCTGCTGCTGTTGTTGCAGGTGCTGCAAACAAAGTGCAGGGCGATGCTGGGATGGAATGTGTTCTTTTCTGTTCTACCTAACGAGCAAACGGCTTCCCCCTCTATATGTTTGATTATTATCGTTTTTATTATCATCTCGGAAAGAGAAACGACGGATGTTATTTCTACTTGCTGATTGTTCTTTTGTTTTTTCTCTTATATCTTCGTACGTTTCGATGTTGGATCGTTTTAAATATTTACAAAGTAAAAAATATACGTGATTTGTTTTGTAGCTGACTATACAGTAAATTGTATATGATTTGTGTGTGTTTGTTTATCCTCACCTTACAAGGCACAACAATATAATAGTGGTCGTCCTCTCATGCAAACTCACGACTGACGGGGGTTGCACAACCTTTGGGTCTTTTCGTGTCCTTTTCTGCGCTACGCAACACTACGGCACTGTGGAATTGGTGGTCGACGCGATAATTTTTCCCTATTTTTAAACTTCTCCTATTAAAAAAAACAACAGTGTTTTATCGTCTGGCCTTTGATTGCGGTTTTTTGTTTGTTTTTTCGTTAAATGGATGGCAGTTTTCGCCCCAGCAATTAAATGTAGTAGCTCAATCACAAGTCTTTTCGCGAGGTCCATTACGGCTCTATTCATCTACTGTGGACGCTCAATCCAAAAAACAAAATACGTATTCGTATATAACCCTAACTAGAAACTCACTCGTGTTGATATTCTTACTGAAAACGATTAACAAGTTGTAATTGTGTAGAAGAATATCAAAAAACCTTACGTTAATTTAAAGCAACAAATCAGGAGTGGGGACAGGGAAATTGTACGAGAAAGTGTGCACACAAGTGTGAGTTTGCGTTGTTCCTCAGAAGATCAAGTAGTTGGGGTGAAAAGACACAGATGAGTAGTGAGTTAGAACAGAGAATACCTATTGCCTAGTGTCTTTCTTATAAACCGAAAAACAACCCTCGACCTCGCCCTACTGCCGCTGTTCGGCCATGCCCGTCATCGTTCGAAGCGTCGCCGTCGTCGTTCCGTTGTTGTACCCGTTGTTGTGGCCGTTCTCGTGGGGGGCTTCGATCGAGGCCGGCTTCTGCGGTTCGTCGTTGTCCGGGTTGTCCCACGGTTGCCGCGAGCCGGACGCGAACAGGTTGTAGAAGGTCGCCGTGAAGAGGTACACGCCGGCCGCGATCAGGAACACGATCCTCCATTGCGCGATCGTGGGCTGAATAAGAGTGAAAGTGAACAAGAGTTAGCAAATCATCTAAGTAGGCTTCGTTAATGCTCGTTAGAATCACAAGAGATGAAATTAGGAGCAGCAATTGTGGCAAGTGACGAAATGGCAATCTTTTGTGCCTTCATTAGAATGTCTAAAAGTGCTCCATTTAGAGTCACTTAAGGCGATTAGCACAGCTCGTCGCTCGGCTTACCTTTCCTTCGATGATGTTGCCAGCTGCGATCGGTGCTAATAGACCAGCTAGATTAGCGGAACAGTTGGTGAAGGCCATCAGGATGCCGGCGTAACGTGGCGTCAGATCGAGATGGTTGATCTTGAAGCCGGCGTAGATGCCTCCGTTCAGGCCGACACCGATGGTCAGGATGGCCACCGTCAGGGCGCGGTTGCAGCCGGTGTAGGACGCGATGATCAGCGCGATCGCCGGTCCGTACTGACCGATGCTGTTGGACAGCTTGCGCGTCATCGTGTGCGAGAAGCGTCCCGACGTCAGCATCCAATCCGCCACCCAGCCCACTCCAATCGAGAAGATCCACATCGCCAGGTACGGCAGCGAAGAAAGAGTTCCGTTCTGAAATGGAGATAAGCAGGCAGTGAATGTCAAATTCCTGCTCCGCCTACTGCGCGCTTCAACTTACAGCTTTGATGGAGAATCGCAGCACTTGCTTCATGTAGGTAGGCAGCTCGGTCATCAGCGTTTCGTAGCCGTAATTTTGACCCAAATGAGCCAACAGGATGGCGTAGAACGGCATCGACTTCCAGATGGACTTCCACGGGATCGGAGGAATGTTGACGCCGGCCTTGCCCCACAGCGCTTGCTGGATATACTTGCGCTCGTCCTCGGCAATCTTCGGATGCGTGATCGGATCCTCGTGACAGGTCAACAGGAAGGCAATGGACCAGATCGTTCCGACGATACCAAACACGTAGAAGATCGATGGCCAACCACCGTCCCAACCGTGATCAGCAAGCAGACCGGACAGCGGCATCGAAATAACCGTTCCAAACTGGGCACCTAAATTATTAAGACAAATTTAACCAAAACTCCAACCCTTACACAACTCAACAATTTTGAAGTTGATGCCAGTAATCGCTTTAGTTTTGTCAATTGAATTTTAGTGAATTCCCTGCCAATCAATAAAACTGTAAATTTGAGTATAAATGCTATCTTAAGCAACCATGCACCCTTTTATCCTATCCACCCTCTTATTTTTTCTACCCCCATACATAAACGTGAGTGCGCATGGTTGCTTAAAATGATTCCATAGCATTTATAACCAAATTTACAATTTTATTCATTGGCAGGGATTTCTCTGAAATTCAATTCTGTCGATTGGAGCGTGTTCAGGGAGCCCCAATCTATCATACCTTGACAAAACTGAAGCGTTTGCTGACAGCAACTTCAAAAAATGTCATGTTGACTTAACAACCTACCAGAATACACGATCGAGCCAACTCGTGATCGCTCGTTCGGCGGAATCCACTTGGCCAGCATGGCGTGCGTGCACGGCACGATCGGACCCTCGCCCAATCCCTGAATAAACCGGACCACAATCAACCACGGGGCACCCCCCTGCCGCGCCGCCACCGGAACCAAAAACGCAAACACCGAGTTGATCAACATTCCCCACCCGAGGAACCGCATGGCGCCGTACTTCTTGGCCAGCAGCCCGAACGGAATCTGCGTGATCACGTACCCGTAGAAAAACGACGACAGAATGTACCCCTGCATACTCGTCGTCCACAGAAACTCCCCGTCCTGGTGGTCGGAGTTGTCCTGCTCGCCGTAGTCCGTGTCCGGGCACTCGTCGTCGAACAGCTCGTGCTTCTCCAGCGCCGACTGGTTCACCATGGCCACGATCGCCACCGACATGTTTGTTCGCATAACGTACGCGTTCGCCATTCCCAGGAACAGCATAAACACGACATAGTGCCGCGTCCCGAAGCGCCCTGAAAGGAGAGAACAAACGATCATTAGCTCTGTGTATTGGGCGATTAGCGATCGCGCTGCGATCGTGATTCATTTACAATCTATATCATGCGGACGCGATTAGAATACAATTCAACGGTGGAAAATTCGCTATGCGAATCACAACAGGCGACGTTGCGATCGGTAGCGACAAATCAAACACGGCGTTGCTTATCAACGCGATCATAAACAACGCGGGGTAAGCAAGTCATGAATAATTGTTCAAAGTTGTTCAACACATTTGCGAAAGCAAACAAAATCAAAGTTGGCGCGAAGCGCACGTGCGTCAGCACGGTTTGTGCGCTATCATTAAAAGAGTTAATAGTTGTGACAAATCAAACTAAAATTACTAGGCGAAATATACCCATTCCCATCACTCTCAGCGGTGGTGCCGGAATGATGCTCGATAATCCGGGGTGTTTCTTGAAATTCACAAAAACCATGTACAACAACCAGTGGAGCAGCATTTTGAGAACAATTCTGTTTAATTTGACGTTTACCAAAAAAAAATTCTGTTCCTTTTACAAGCATTTTCCAAAAATTATTTTCGAACTCTATTCTCGTCTGACGAGAATGCCATGTTGCCCATGCGATTTCTATTATCGGCCTAATTTTTGTTTTTCGTTCAGCGCACTTTTGTGGATACCAGTTCATGGTATTTAAAACAAACTTTTGGATTAAACTAACAACAAGTAGCTTTTCCAGAGGAAGTCTCCTGGCATCGCTGCTGGTGGTGTTGGTTCTTTATTTGCCTTCGCTTCTCGCTCGGGTTTCGTCAGCCTTTGACGAGAATAGGTAAAACGTCAAGTGACTTAGGACGTTAGTTTTTTTTTATAGCGCTTGCTAGTTAATTACACATTTCGAGATTATTTTTTACGTAAGAAGCTAAACCATGTGCAAGCATGGCTCTCATCTTGAGAGTGAGAAATTGTACCTCAAAATGGAAGTTTTGATCACAAATGCATTAAATTTGGCAGAGCTGTTGCTGCTGAGTTTACGGCCTAAGCAGTTATTTTGGAGCTTTAATCGAGCATCAAACTCTCCATATGCTGAAGATAAGTGATTGACGAGAGTAGGGAAATTTCCCCTACTCAACCAACCCTAATTTACTCCGATCACCTAACTCTCTTCAGTCGAGAACCACCCGGTCACGGCGTTCATTTGTTTGCTCGTGACTAAGCTCGGCGTATTGTTTCACACCCACCGAAAATTCTTTTTAAAACCGGACTCTCTAAGCGCAAACCAGTTCCGTCCAGTCAGTCGGCTAGGCCTGCTTGATTAATGACAACAACGGCTGGTGACGCCGTCGCCTACCTGGATCGTTTACGCCTAGCCGTAAGAACACGACGACTTTGCTCGTAAAAAGTGACAAATTCGTTTTACGAGCAAATGTGAATCAGTGGGCTAGCCTGCCGCCCCAAAATCGTGGCATCCTCGTGCCGAATCTAATCTACCTGTTATCTTGAGGGGGAGAGTACTCGCGATGTAGACGCAATTTCACGTCTTCTTGAATGAATATTGTTTCTTCATTTATATTGCATTGGTCCGGCGTGCTACGCGATTGTCACGCCATTCCGCTTGGAGTGGAACAAACAAAATTTCCGCGGTAATCACTTCGACATCTTTGGAGATAAGTTTAGCTCGTAAACATTTAGGGCGAGACGTAATTATTGGATGTCGCGCCGTGTTTAGTGCATCAAAGGTAGATGAACTGTTGAGTACCATAAAACTGATCATCTACAGTTCGAATTTGCATTGATCTTCTATAAATAAACCGCATAGCGTTCAACAGATAATTCAGTCGCTTTTCGTAAACAAATATTTGCCGACAGCCAGCCCAAAAAAAGCTTAATCGAGCAGCTCGTTACCAGGGACACTGAATTTATTATACACAAACATTAATTTAATTCCGTCATTCACACAGGGTGCACGATCGTGCGATGATCGTACGCAAAAAGAAACACAATCAATCGGCAATACATTTCTTCCCCGCGTCATCAACCAAAGCAGTGCGACGACAGGTTCGCTCCGCAATCGTAGCAGGCACGTGCACAACACATCAGCGCCTGCTTCGATCGCGTGCCCACCAGCGTATCTTCATCTTAGACGTGTCACCTTAATCAGTTCAAGTGCCCACTTTTAATATTTAACCTCTTGAGGCGCGCTGCAAAATATGCCGAGTCATAAATAGACCACTTCCCGTGGAAGCGGATAATTCGCCGTGGTGCGCGCGGAATTGAGATTGACGCAAATTTTGCGCCGGGACAAAATTTGTGTACACAGTGTAAGTTGATTTACTTTCTTCTGCTCAGGTCTCGGGTCATCTCAATGTCAACAGACATTCACTCTCTCGTGCTAAATAAACTGCAAAAGAAATCACGAGGATTGTACGCTTGCGTCACATGCGGCGCGAAGACGCGATCGCGATCAAAGTTGGCGCCGCAGGCTACTTCGATTGCTTGGGTATACTAACGTCCAGTCGGTGGCTCTCCGTCGGCGATGTTGGCTTGCTCCCACACCAGCACATGGCCGTCGCGGGTTCGATTCTCGGTCCGGGCTGTCGGTGGCATTTTTTTTCTGTTCTGTTGTGTTTCACCTAAACCCGCTACTCACTAAACACTGAATAAACAACGCACTACACTCTCTTCCCTGTAGAGCGACTTTGGCCTACTGAGATCACACTTTACGCTTCGCGCATACGCACCGCGTCTCAGCGGGTTGCTTCGATATTTCGCTTCACTCGTTTCGAGGATCCTAATGATAATGAGTTGATTAGACGTCGTCAATCGTTCGTAGAAAATTGTTCACTCCTCTCTCTCTCTCTCTCTCGCTCTTTGCCGTGACTAGTTGTCTTATCGCACTGTTAAATACACTTTTCATTCAGTGCCGGGACGTGGGGTAAATTCGCGCACATCTACACACTCACTAAACTAAACTAACGCTAGAAACAACGACCAGCCGGTTGAACTTGAACCATTATGGCGGAGGCGTCTGGTATGGTTCAGTGGGACAGGTTCCGGTTTGTCTCTGTTTGAAGTCCGCTCACAAAGCCTCCCCCAGGCCTAATCCACCATCTTTCACTCAAGTCACGCAGTAGGCGACTCTTACTCTTGTTTTCCCCCCGGTACCAACTATGGTCAACGGGGCGCTAAGCCTACTATCCTTATCAACAGACGTGCCGCGTGCAGGTATCGTGTGTGTTTATCACACAGAGCGAGAGAGAAATATCTGCCCTGAAGACCGCGCGGTGGTGGTGAACGCGGCACCTTCCCTAGCTGCCGATCGACTGACTAACCGCGGAGCACATTTTTCCCAGAACTCGCAAGACCGCGACCGGTGAAGTTGATAACAAAATCGAGCGGCGCGCGCGTGAATTCACGTTTAAACGCCCCGTCCCGTTCTGTCGCACCACGCGTGAACGATAAGCTCCCGCTGCGATTGATTAATCAATGCCTACTGCGTACACGATATTCATTCTAGGCACGGTACGCCACATGGTGTCGTGAGCGACACTTACTACATCAGTGTGCGCAACTCGCACACAACTGTTCATCTGCATCACCAATACGAGTGCCATCAAGTTCCAATTGATGTTTTTTTGCCTTTCTTGCAGAGGAAAGGCTTAAAATACAATTTATATTCTCTCGAAAAACGTTTCTCTATAAAACGATTTTCACAAATCACATAATCATCATAATTTAATGTCGAGCTTAAGTATGATCCATAAACTATTCTAAAGTGATTAAAAATTTTGATATCGAAGATAGCGGTGATGAAATATACTATTAATCATGGTGGCCACTCAAATCTCGTTATCTAATTACCGACAATTCCAAAAATGCTAATAAAAAAATCTTGTCCATAGAACGATTGCAAATCAAATACTGTGCATGAAATGTCAATATCAACCATCAAACAACATTTCTAAATAAAGTTCAAAATTAAACTTATTGACAGTAACATAAAAAATAACAATTACAAAAAATATTAAAAGAGTTCAAAAAAGTGCATCTTATTTTGATTAAAGGAGAAAACCTTCAAAACCGGCCCAAAAAATCAGGAAGCATTTTTTTATATTTCAAATTTTAATTTGCTGAAAACATTTTTAAATGCATTCTCTTGCGTTTATAATCATATTGTAAATGTTAAAGTTAGTTTTAAAATATTTTCAGTTTAATGGAATTTTCGATGAAAGTATTTTTCGCAAAACAAAATTGTCAGAACATAGATTTTTTAATGTAATAATTGCAAACCAACTGTACTAGTGTATAATGCATTTCCAACTACTTTTTCATTGAAATGTTGAAATTCCTGCTTTTCAGACTAAATTTCTGTTTAATTTTGTGGATTTTGATATTGAATTTTATTATCGATGTTGTTTCCTTTTTTTCTTTAGGAAAAACTTATTTTTCATTTAAAAGTTCCATTCCGTTTGAAATTCAGTTGATACTATCTACTCTCTTAATCAATTCAGTCATATTTTCATGCATTTTGTCAATTAAACGATTAAATAAAAAATGTTGAAAAATGTTACATTTCAAAACAAGTGCTAAAAAGTTTCACTTTGCAGCATCCATTTCAGTGCTTAAAAGTAGAATTACGTCATGTGACTCGTTGACAAGGCAATCGAAAGACCTTTCCGATAACTCATAAATTTTCAAAAATTAGACTGTTTAAACAGTCACTAGAAATGTTTGGATCACGTTGAAAAAAAATACTATTTTTTGTGAGGAAGGCCCCACCCACTTCAAGGTGAATTAACAACTTTTTTATTTAATTCATTTCTTTTTCTGTCACTGTCTAAGTGTCACATTCAGTGCTGGTGACTCGAGGCCAATCGTGCACACATAAATAGCAGCAGTTTTTTGATATATATAAATTAAGAAAATTTATAAATAAACCAATAGTACAACCGTACGATACTCCGCGGTGAGCAAGCGAGACGGCGCACATTGACCTGCGAGTGTAAACAACCGAAACAATGCAACGCGACGATGCATTCTTCAACAGCGCGAGCTACCTAAGTAGGCGTCGGCGCACAGGTGACAGCTTTATTTGCGGTTTTGCTTGGATGCGCGGCAGATAGCACGCGGGAGTCATTGCACCTGACCCACATAATCTAGGGGAGTTCTGAAATTCGCGAATCACTAATCATAATCCGCGCACAGCCTTGAGGGGAGGCCCGCTCCAGTTCTCGTCATTTCGGTCTAATTAACCTTTGGTCGCCGAAAGGCTTATCGCTGCCGGTTATTATTTACACGCGATTAAAAATACACTCGCATTAATCCAATCACGCGACAAAGTGATGGCGCTTCCTCGAATCACCGAAACAAAAAATCGCAAATTAGTAGACACACTCTAAAAACGATTTTTGGCAACAGCAAGCCATGGGCGTCATTTGAGCGATTCAGCGGAGGTTGCTTCTATCGCCTCCCAAAAGCACGTGGCAGCCAAACTTTTCAAACTGTTTATTTTTTGTCACTTCACCAAATGCAGCGCCTGGTCAAATTAACACATTCACATGTTCGTTTAACGCCGATTTGAGCCGTACTTGGGCTGATATTTCATGAGTTTTTTTTTCAGTGTATTGGTTCCTACTTCCTGCACTAGAATGAACTAATTCACGATCAGAGCGCAACGCCGGTTCGAGTGGGACTAATTTTTGATGGCACTTTCTTCGTAAATTTATAGTATTTGAAGTGCAATAAACTGCAGAATATTTTTTTGGACAGATAACGGAAGTTGTAAAAATGCAATCATCTGATTCGAAAAACACAGATGTTGATCTTCTGATTGGTGGATTTTCTCTCTCTATATAATAATGAAAAAATCTCGGTAGAAATTCTCAAAACCGTGTTTTTAGAAATAGATCAATAATGCATCGATGAAGTACTAAGCGTCTACATTATGGATATCATAATATACCGTGCGTCTCCATGATTTCAATTATCAAAAAATAAAACAGAAATGATTCGCTAATTTGACTACCGCAAATTGGAACTCGAGTAATTTGAATCCCGGTTATTCGAATGAACTGAATATGTGTTTTAAAATAAAATTAAGTAGAAAAATAGCTTTTTATTTTTCAAATATGTTAATTTGCTTGATAATCACAGTTCTTGCCGAAAATTGAACTTCGGTGATCGAAACTTCAGATAATGGAAGCTTAGAGAATCGAGTTTTTCGCCTGACCGAAACCGACGTTTCTTTCAAAAAACACACAGTTGTTTAATACAAATCAACAAAATATTACAAGATTACCTGGTGCATCAGCCTACTCTTCAAACAATCCCAAATATTTACAAAATGATTAGCGAGTGCCTTCTAAACATTTATGTTTAACCATCGAACACACCAGAGGTCGCACTCCAGTGCAGCTGCGCTAGTCACCGCTAGGTGGCAGTGCGAATCGCCCCATTTCGCCGCCAACTACGTCTCGCTTGAACACTTAAAAAAAAGGCGAACATTTATCAGCTCTCCGGGTAGCGTGGCCTACTGTGATGATGGGCTTATCGCTAAACCTCCGCAAAGTCTAATTGAACCTGGACTCAATTGGATAATCGTGGCACGACCTCCCAAGAAGCTTATCAACCCTTAACAAGATAATTGCGTTTGATGTGCGTTGCACAGGTTTGCTTATTGAAAAATAAGCAGTTTGTCTGATTTGTCTTAATGAGGATGGACAATGTTGACGAGGTGAGTAACAGGTTAGCACTCCCGTCGCGTATGTGTGCTGTGTGATAAATGAGGAACATTTCTCAGTACAAAGAAATCCCAATGCAGAGTAACGTGTCAGACTGCAGGGATGAAAGATAAGACACTATTTGTGATGTAATTCATCATTCAAATCACGCTGCTAGGTGTTAATGAATTGCATGGGGTGCTAATGGAGGGTGACTTCACCTTTTCCAAAAGATTTGTCTTAACCGAATTTAAAGTAGCGTGACGAAAGGAGAATCTGAGCGACCGCTTAACGGTCCACTGACCTTCCAAAACCAGTTCACGAGCCGACTCAAGAGAGGTCATCTGGTGGCTGAATCAAGTGTCATCAATCACTCGCGGAGTGACCGATCACGCAAACTAAACAGGTTTGTTTTGTTAACCGAACCTGGTGCGAAATCCGCTAGATCTAAGCGATCATCGCGACGCGATCCTCATCGTCAATTCGTAATAACTGTCAAATAAGTGCGGAAACAAACAACGGAAACCGGCCAATGTCACGGGCAAAAAGTGCCCGGAATGAACAATTGCCGCGCCCAGCTCATCGCAGCAGGCCCCGCTTCGAATTTCGATTGGCCATTTCAAAGCACGTACTCGCAACAAAAACCGCACAAAAAAATTTCGCATGCTACGATTGCGTTTTTCCTC
Source organism: Culex quinquefasciatus (assembly GCF_015732765.1). Taxonomy (NCBI): domain Eukaryota; kingdom Metazoa; phylum Arthropoda; class Insecta; order Diptera; family Culicidae; genus Culex; species Culex quinquefasciatus. The sequence goes on from NC_051862.1 coordinate 928,638, forward strand.
TCACTGTTACTTTGGTGTGGTTTATGTCCCCTTTTAGTTTGTTTACGTTCTCGCGTCGACGCGTCAAAACAAACGCCGTCGCGTAGCGGAAGTCGCACATGCGACACATTCCGCGCACCAGGAACTTACCTTCGGGCTGCTTGGGCTCTCCACCCTCCGCCAGATACTCTTTGGAAACTGTCATTCTGATGTTGCTCGGAATGTGTGTGTGTGTGATTAGTTGTAAACTCAGGTCCCAAAAGTTGCTTTGGTTGATTTGTTGATTTCAGCAGCTGGTCAGCGCCGAAACGTTGCAAGGATCTCTCTTTGCGTGGTGATAATAAAAATTATAATAATACTGCAGTATGATGAGCTTGATGTTGGCTTAATCTGGAATTCGAAAATGTAAGAGAGAGAAAAAACAAAACGTGATTACGGTTGTCGGCGCTCGAACCTATTAATAATGCATTGTTGTTGTTGCTGCGTTGACGGATGGCAACACGTTTCGCACCCCAGCAAGCCATGCGGGAGGCGCATGGTTGCTTAGGTATTGTGATGAATGCAAAAAAGTTGTCACGCAGATGCTCGCACACGTGCGCCAAATTAAACGAACGTTGCTCTTGATTTGAATACTCGTTAAAAAAAATCTCAAGAAAAATCCTTTCTGAACCAGTTTTGGCTAGTAACGAGGAGCTTATTTTTGCACACCAATGACTGACGTATGTTTTTGAATTGATTAATATGATGATAATGGTTCTTTGAATGTTTTGCATTCTCGACTCAATTTTAAATATAGTGCAGACGTCAGCACGAGACGATGAAATAACACATTGTCGGTTATCAATTTGCCACGCTCGGACTGTTTTACACCTGGTACTTTGCGTTACTTTTGCAACTTTGTTATTTTCATCTAAAAAGCGTTCTAGTAAAAATTCAATGAAGAAATTGTGACCACACTGGTTGTTCACAAAAATATTTCATTCAAATCAAAACGTCTGAACTTCCAGCATTTGACGTAAGTTTGCTAATGGATAAAATTGGCAAACATAAACTTTGGCAGATATCAAAGAATTATGCAGCATCTCATTCTACCTAGAACCCAGTTGAATTCTTATGCTAATGACGCAAGTTTTTTTTTCACTATTTGATGAAGCGGTTTTTAATGTTTTGCGATTTTGATCATGCCTGATTTGGCATAATGGAAAATGAACACGCTTTGACGTCATTTGTTATTATTAGCAATTTAATTGGCCACTTAGTCCGACAAGATTTTACTTTGAATCCTCCTCCAGATTAGCTACAAATGTTCACAATTTTATGGTACGTTTTTGAACTGTTCATAATAACAATATTCAGTCATATCTGAAGTACCTAAGCACAAATTTATGCTGGCATAAATGTGTAGGAAATTCTTCTACTTTTACAAGGAAAAATCCTTTCATGGTTAAGGCTGGTACAAATGTTTTTAAAGTTTTGTCACCCCCTTCAAAATTGGCCCGAAAATCAGGGGGCAAAAATATTTTACAATAAACTTCAAAATTTCAATAAAAATTCAAGGGCAACTAGCTGAAATCAAATTAAAATACATTCTCCTGCGTTTAAAATCATTTTTAGCATGTTTGGGTTTATTAAAAATCTTAAGATTTTTGAAAATTTTCGATGCAAAATCTTTTTTCGATACAATTTTTGTTTTGTCAGATCTTAGATTTTTGAAAACTAATGATTGCAAAACAACTGAACTAGTGTAAAATGCATTTTAAAACACTTTTTTCATTTAAATGTGAAGATTATGGCTTGTTATTTAAATTTTTATATTTTTTTTTTTTTGCCCCCTTGACCTCAGCCAGGGCCGAGGGACAAAAACTTTTTTAAATATTTGCATCGGCCTAATGTTTTGAAAAAAAAAACAAAATATTAATGACTATGCCCTTTTTCAAGTGTTAGAATTAAACTTAAAATTCTATGGCAGACATATTGATTTTTTTCGAGCAAAATTCGAGATGCAAAAAACCAATTTTTAATTGCAGATAGCGTGGTCCACTCTTTAAAAAATAGGAGCAAACCTATTTGACTTATTTGTCATCTTCAAACTTAAAAGGATTATTTGCCCAAACTTTGCACGTCAAAACATAAAATTTTTCGTTCCTCACCCTCCTTTGAAACATATTGTTAAGACCAAATTCATTTGGAACCCCGATCGTACAGGACTTCAAGTTCAACGCAGGGTTCCAAATTACTGTGGGCTTAAGGAGCAAATCAACCTTTTCAAGTAAAAAATGCTTTCACAGTGAAACTGTTTTTTTTTCAGAGATTTTTTTTTTCAAGATTCAAATATTCTTTTTTGATTAATTAATTGATTTTTTGTCAAAAATTCGAAAAATCGAAAGCACACCCGTTTAAAGTTGTAGTTTATGCAACAAGTTGCTAAAAGATATTTTTTTTCAGCACGAGTTGTACATTTATCTAACGACGTTTACCGAGTTGGGTAGCTACGAGAAGTGCAAGTTTTACTTTTCAGCACTTGTGTCAGAAAGTATAACTTTTCGAAACTTTTATTTTTAGTAGAGAAAAGTAGGCCTTTTCGTCATGCGAGAATGACAGGAAAAGTAATTAGTTTCACAACGGATTTGCAAAAAATATATTCTAACTCTTGATCAATTTTGTAATATTTTGTACAATTTTCAAACAAATTTTACTAAATTATTTTTTGGTAAAACCTTATTTCAATCCATATGGTTATTTAAGACATTAATATTAGATTATTATGATGATAAAATTTTGATCGGTTATCTTAAACTCTTTGCCATCCCTTTTAACATTCCCAGTTAAAATTACTTTTCCAAAATAAAGCAAACCTCAAAACCTTTTTTTTATTACTTTGCTTTGGTGACTTTTCAGATCGAAGCCAACCTGGAGACGGGGTTGGGATGTGAAGAGTTTTAAAATTCAAATATAACCCTAAAGCATTAAAATCGTTTTTAGTTGATTACATTGAATTTTCCATTGGAACAGAATTACATCTACTATAAATAGGTACCAGGTTTCAAATAAAAAATGTTTAGATTCCAACCAAAGAATGATCTGCCACAGAATCGCAATGAATTGAACTTAAAAATAATTAAAAAAAAACATCTTGACTTCACGGTTGGCACTGAACGAAAATGCTGATTTTTTTAATTTCTTAACAACAGACATGTTGAACATATTGAAAATCGTTGATACTGCATTCCATGTAAAGCATGTTTAATATTTTAAAGTGATATTTTTAGTCAATACAAAAATTATCAAACAAATCATACAATAATTCAAGCCTTAGCCTAATATTTGGTGTGCTGTAAATGATTTTCGTGCAACTTAATCCACGTTACAATGCAAAGATCTTCATAATGTACTCTTCTACCTACTATTTATTAGAACACGTTTTCGCAATAAAAATGTGTCTCGCTTCGCCGTAACATGGAATTGCAGTAAATTTAATGACTTTACACCAACAAATTAGGTACGCTTCACTAAGAACTCGCTAATGACACCAGGAGGTGCAATTGCTTGGTTTTTATTGTGGTTATTGTGAATCACTTTTGAATTTATACGTAAAATTTCAAACCTCATTTTCACGTTCTATAGATTTAATTCCTCAAACTTGATGCATTAGCAATAAGAATTTTGAAATAAATTACTTCAAACACGCGCTTTGAAAGTAAAATGAATTCTCTCACTAAACGAAACGTGCAGCTGAGAGAATGCCCACCTGAATAAACACGCCAGGGCATCTAATTACAAGAATCGCTACAATCAACACGCTTTAATTACTGAACAATTTCCTACCGGGTAAAACAATGATTGCCACATTAGATGCACTGTGAGCCCTTCACCCGGGGGGAGATGCACGAATTAGTCACCACTCACGAAAAAAAAGGTTCGATGAAAATTGCTGTCCGATCGCCTGATTGCAATTATCTGACCGGTCTTGAGTCTTGCACTGACCGTCCTTCCCCGAATTTCCAAACTTCAACCCTCACATTCCTCCGGTCCTTCGACGACTGGCACGCATCGGTTATTATAGGTTCCCTTCAAAACATGTGCGCAAAGACACACACTCACACACACAATTTCTTGTGACGAGAATTTTGACCCTTGGGTAGAAACAAACCGAAAGGGTCCAAAATAAAATCGACGTAAAAACCCAAATTGACGGAAAAGTACCGGTAGAGGAAAGTTTCTCGCGTCCTTCATTCACCAACCTTTAGGGTCCACACACACACACACAGGTCGAAGCAGTTCACTTTCGTTTTTTTTTCGAGCTGCCTTCTTCAGGCAACAGAGACCATCTAGGTAGGCCGGTTACCTCTTGCGCACGACACACGTGTTCCACACAGCCTGTTGCGTTATGCAAAATTGGCATCCCCCGCCGGCAATGACTTCACCGCCTGCTTCGCTCCTTTCGAATTTCAGCGCGCAAATTAAAGACACTTTTCTCCTTCGGGGCCCGGCTTCCGCGGCCTAAACACTACACAAGCCACCGTGCTGAATGACTGACCGAACTCTCGGTTGAATGGTGGCAAGTTACAGAATGCAAACAGAAAAAAAGAGAGCAACTAAGAAGCATCGTAAAAAACGTGATGAAATGTCCGTCTTTTGCACTGCACGTCCTAGCACGTCCCGACCCCGGAGTCACGTCCCGCCAGTCTACCCTGGAAGTAGTCGCGAAGAGACTGTTACACACTGTTGTTTGCTTCCGCCATCATCCAGCAGCGGCCCGTTAGCGTAGCAGGCGTTGCGTTTTCTGATGCGCAACGGCGGTGCGCAAAAGTTCAAAGTCATTGCCACGTTGTAACGCACCGACTCACAACACTCAGTCGGCCTTGGATTCCCCATCAAGCCGGCATACTAGATGATGGGATGCCAAGTTGAGACGCTGCCGGGAAGTTGCAGTAGCAGTGATAAGCCCCGCGTAGAGTCTAGCGTACGCGCAGAGCAGCAGCACAAGCGGAAAACACACGCGGTCAGATGGGCCGGTAATCGGAGATAACTCTCCGGGTGGTTTTTTTTTCTATTTTTGCAACAAAGAAAGGTTTTGAAGTTGTGTCGAATGTGAGGGTAGTGGAAAATGGAAATGAGTTTGGGGCAAAAAAAAAAATTTCAACATTTTTAACACTGGAACGCCCAACGCATGTCCAACTTACACGGACGCCCAAGCCTCCCAAAAAAGGTGGAACGGTAACTTCAACTCGCTGGTTCTCGGGCCTAACTCAACCAATCAAGATGACTCTTTTTTCCAGTGATTTGTTAGGATGTCTAGATGATTCTAGAACATTGCAGAACTTAATTTGATCAAATCTGTAATTTCTGCGACCGAAAACATCGTTCCACCTTTTTTAAAAAGACTACCTCCGCGGATTTTTGGCGAATTTTTTTTACACGCGAAAAAAAAAGTTGGAACAATATTTTTGATCGCAAAAATTACAGATTTGATCAAATTAAGTTCTGCAAAGTTCTAGAATTATCTAGACATTCTAACAAATCACTGGAAAGAAGAATCATCTTGATTGGTTGAGTTAGGCCCGAGAACCAGCGAGTTGAAGTTACCGTTCCAACTTTTTTGGAGCCTTGGGCGTTGGAATGTTAAGCAAAAACAATCACAATTTTTTTTTGTAAATTAGTACAGTTTTGTTACTACTAAACATTTGCAAAATACCAATAAATTTATGAAAGCATTCTTTTCCTATAGTTTTATGTCTCTTTCTATCTGTGAACCACAATTTTTTAATCTGCAAATTGTCCAAAATTGTCCTGTTTCATTGTAATGCAAAAATACAATGTGTTTTTACAGAAATGTTTGAAGAGAGCGCAATTTTATTTGAAATTTTTCGTAAAAAAGCTTTTTCTTTTAATTATTTTTATCTCAGCCCATATTCAATCATTTGAGCTCAAAATTTGGGCGTTTGCTGGTTAAAATTTGCGTACTTAGATTTTAACAAATTCGGTAAAGTTTTGACTGCTGAACAGTTCAATAAACTCAAATTTTGGTATGTTTTTACTTAAATTGGTAATCGATTTACCGATCTAAACTTAACCGATTTTTAACTACCGAATACGTTAAAAGAAGTCAATGTTTATGTATATTATATTTTTTACCCGTAAAAGTTTTTTTTTCACTAGGATGGCGGTGGTACACTATTGGGAATGTTAATTTTGGGCAAATGAATCGAGTAAAAAGCTTAAAATTCCCAAAAGTTACAACAGTTATCCTACAATATACTATTTTGGAAATATTAGGAAATTATGGAAAAAATATCAAATTTTAAGTCGTTGGCACAACAAATACGAAAAAAAAATGTCATTCAAATTGAAAGAAAAAAAAATGTGTCTGTGAGTTGACCGATATCGATTAAAAAAATAAAATTATTGTTACATTTCTTTGCTGTTAAATTTATAAACTAAACATTACAAAACGCCCAAGATCACCAGTTGTAACAAAGTAAAATATGAACACCACTTTCGATTGCTTTGTATCAAAACAATAGATTAAATAAAAATTTGAGATGTTCTTCAATGGAGTCCAAATGTTCTAAAAAAACTATATCATAATCAGATCAATACGGAGCCTCGGTCGGATTGAGGTGTTCTTTGTTGCGTTGGGTTGGAAGGTTTATACGCTAACTACGTAAAACCAAATTTTGATCGCAGGAGGCTGTTAGGTAAAAAAACAAAAAACGCCAACAAATGAAAAAAGGCAGAATGAAGTTTGTCAGGTTAGGCTTGTTCGATATTTAAAAAAAAATCACTAATATTAAATCGAAATAAAGAGTATTTTCCAATTTTTGCATTTTTTTTATTAGATTGTGTCAGAAAAGCTTAAAGTTTAATGTATTAACTTTCCAAGCACCGTTTCGCCACCACCAAAATTAATCAAAGTAACCTGGTGGGCTTTCGCGCCACAACGTGACCAACCAACGAGCACAATCAAGCTAGCCGCCTCACAGCCTGCTGTGTGGCTTCACACCAGCTACACTCAAAACCAGCCGGCAAATCCAGCGGAAGTTGATGCCCCAGCTCTACCAGGTTCATCGTCAGGCTACTGCGATTGCCGTGCGATTGGGGTCTACAAAGCGTGTGTTTTTTTATTCCTGCTCTTATCAACGACACCCAATGCCGTCACGAGTCCAACACTCTATCACCTAGGACGACTCCAGCTATAGTACTCGAAAGATGGGTACTTTTAATGGCACTTAATCACACCACTACACCAGTTGGCAGTCATTGTACCGTCCGGGATTACATGTTACCCCGCGGACTCTAATGGCAAAAATCACACACTCACTTTTTAAACGGTGGAAGTTTTGTGAGTTTATCCCCCGGGATGTTTCGTGAAGTGGATCTCCGGCGTTGGAATCTGCATACAATGGGGCGCGGGAAAAAAGGCCAAGCATTGTTGCGCAACAAATATGTCGAGATTTGAGGTCAGCTATCGGGATCACTTTCATTCAATCTTTCTGAATTGGTTTGGAACTAATTGGATGAAAATTATTACATCATCTTTTGCAATGACAAAAATTTGAACTTGAAAATTTGCCTAGACTTAATTAATTCTTACTCAACAACGTATGCAAATTTAGCACCTCACAAAAAAGTGACGAAAATGCAAATTGAAAGAGCTAGTCACATCACATTTGGGAAAATAAACAAACTAGATAAAAACAGACACATCTCGACGCCGCCGCAACAACTGAACTAAAAACGTGCCCACTTTATAAATAGCGCCACGAGGAACGAAGTTTTCAGTTCACTATTTCATTCCGCGGTTAGTTTTTTTTTTTTCTTTTTTTCATTTTCATTTTCACATTTGCTACTCTTGTTGTTTACAGGTCCCATTAACCAACGATAACACCCCAACAAAACCTGTTGCGCGCCTTTTGGAAGTGAAAATTGGTGCTGCTCAATATCTACAATTATAATGGAACAAATTGTCCGGGGCTGGCGGTTTTGTTTTTATTTATTTTTGGAAACTAGTCACGATCTAGGTCAGCTGTATCTTTTCAAAGTAGTGAAACCATTGTCGTAGGTTTGGATCAAAGTTGATAAATTACCTTGTGGTTTCATTCATTTTCAAACACTGTTTTTCGCAACACTTAAAAAACACGCACTTTTGAACACAGACACACAGACGAGGACAGTCACAAAAAAAACTACTTACGTTTTACCGGAGAGCAAAACACGCAGTATACGATGGTCAAATTTGACTACTAGTGATGTTGTTTTTGTTGATCATGATGGAAAGTGCCATTTTTATCTGGGTATTGATCGTGAACAAAAACCACTAGGATCGGGTTCAAGCTTCCCAAAGTTTGGGAAAACTGGCTGCTACTCAGCACCACACACCGGGAGCGACTGATGAACTATTAAAACTCATCACTACCCGTTGACAGGTAAATGATATTTATATTAAAAATTTCCGAACCGCGCGAAACTCTCTCGCGAGCGCGAAACTCACCGTCACACACTCTCACGTTTTGCTGATAGCGCGGACAGGTTGGAACAATACCGATCGTGTACGTACGTAGCAGGCCGGGCATCAACAACGGACTACCACAAAGAGACTTCGAGCATCGAACAGAGTAGGCTAGACGGCTAGGCCAGACGGCAAGTGGACTGGTCAACACGAGGCCTGCTCTGATGATCGCACGACTTTGCTCTTCCTCTCTCGTTGACTCTTCGTCGTGAAACGCGGTTGTGGAAGATTACCGGTCGACGCTGTGGAGGAAGCTGATTGAAAATAAACTGTTTTTTTGAACAAAATAATAACATAAATAAATACGCTTTAAGTCTCAGAGAAAAATATCTCGCTTAAATTGTTGCTTTTTAAACATAGAAGGCACATTACATTGATTCTTTATTTTTATTTTTCAGATCTACACTGAAATAAAAAAAAAAAGTACCAAATTCCTAAATTCTAGAAATTTTGCCGCTTTTCCTTATTTAGTAATCAGGTTTTTTGGATTACTTAATAAGGAAAGGAGGCAAAATTCCTAGAATTTAGGAATTTGGTACTTTTTTTTATTTCAGTGTAACCTAAAGAAAAAACTATACATAGTCAAACCTAAGAAAATAAAGAAATACGAAAAAATAGTTTTGTTCATGCTTCTATTATCTATAGTTTTATACAAACCATCGAAACAAACGAACTTGGGCTAATCAATCATGGATTGTATTGTTTTCGGGGACTAAAAAGGTGGTTTTTTTTAGGCGCAGTCCTGTTTTTTGTGTTAATTTTAATCATTATATTGCATTATTATACTCAACCGATTATATAACAACACTATATTTTACACTAAATCCTACAAAACACATATGAACCTAAAAACAGGAGCGTTTGGTACGGTACGTCCACGCATCCTTCCTCCCCTGTAGATTCTAGTTGTATTGTTAATTTGATTTTGGTTAACTGCGGTGGATTTTCTTCAAATAACGACACAAAAAACTGTGGATTTTTGACAGTTCAATTTTAAGAGACTGAAACGCGTTTCAGCGCATTGAATAATAAGTGACGAACCTTAAATTAGTTTAAGGGACAACGAATCTAGTCGAAGATCCGCTTTTTGGTTATTTCCTGGTCCTTATTTTTTTTCAATTAGGCGTTTCCCTTAATCCACCTTCTCCAAAAATAATAAACTAATTCAAATAAATTCCGTTTCTTTTCATAACGCATCGTGTTCCTCCTTTGCGTGCCTGTGCTTGTTGGTATACGTGATGACTTAAGTTAGTGTGTGCAGAACCGATCCGATCGCAAGAGAGCTCCGTTGCCGGTCTCAAACATTTTTTTTTTTTGCTCGAAGTTAGAGAGTGAGAGTGTCTATCGATAAGGTTTTGCTGTTTGGACGGGTAAAGCCCAGGGATGATAAGAGCTTTTCCTCCATCCTAACTGCTGATCGTAAAAAAAGTAACGACTGTATTAACGGTTACTTCAGGAAGTAAACCAATCAATATCATAAACGACAAGTCATATAAAATCTTGCACACGCACTAACACCACGCGCGCCTACTGAGGTTTGTGCTAAAATCCATCACTTCACCACGCCTCTAATCAATCATCACTCTCATTGTTTTACATCGAGTACATTGACTTGAATTGCCTGTAACACGGCCGGAGTCTAGTCTTATCAATATCTCTCACTTAGCAAAAGTTGTCAGTCTGTCATCGAGCTTAAGTCGTCTCCGCTTGGTGGACCGATTGTTCACATTTTTTAATATCTTCATGCGTTTGTCACTCCCGGTGTGCGTCGCAAACAATCGGCTTCGGAACGCCATAAATCAACCGCTACAAATGGTAGTACCACCAAACGGCTCCTCCAGAACCCGATAAGCCACCCCCGCGATTTTAAACGTGCTCGATGGGCTATAATTTACTGCGCGTCATAAATTCAAACGCGGAGCTGAACTCTTTATGGCACGGGGTAATTAGACGCTGTCACCCCACCAATAGGCGATCTCGGGTGACAACGGGATCCAAGCAGTCCAAGGACTTCCGCGATGTGCAGAACCCCTCGACTCATGGCCATCTTTGTGACGCACTCGTGTGGTGGCCATTTTTCGATGCGCAAGGTCCTCTCTTAACATCATCGGCCGACTTTCGGTACACTTAATCCCGAAATCGTTGAACGACGGACATACTTGAGCGACGGCAATCAAAGGAGGCTTAGAGATAATTGGAGTGTTTTATTTTGCCGTGGCAGTAAAACGTGCTTGTAATAAGACAATTTGTTAGCTGGAAATGCCCCGCTATAAAATGCGGCAATCTTAGAATTGACAAATATTTAACCAAAAATCCATTGTCCGACAGACAAATTAAAACCGCAAATAAAGCAAAGCAAGCGAGTATTCTGATTGATGAAATTAAAGCAACGCAGTAAAAATAATGAATCATCGGCGCCTGCTGAATAATTCATGCCGAAAATGGACGACAATTTGAATGCAGAGCAAAATTGTTGCTTCCGAACGAAATTGTAAGCCGGTTTTTTGTCATTTGCATATATGCCAATAGAAGGTGTGACTCAATTTTTTTGCATGCAAGTGCATGTTTACTTGGATCAATGGATAACAGATTCAAAAAACTTGATTGAAATCCAAAAATAGATTTTATTCACGTAACCCACATCATCAAGAGCCATAATAAACCTCACCATGACGCTCGAAATGTTTGGAAATTTCCCTCTCCATTATTTTGAAACACCATGACAAGGCATTAACTGAGGACATCTTTTTAACAGAACTTCAAGTTGATGTTATCTCCACCTTCTCCATCACTGTCCATCCCATCTCAAAACCGTCAGTAATCCATCTCGACCTTGAAAAAAGCATAGTCTTGTAGGTACCCAAAACGACGCGCAGACCACAAACCAGATTGGTCGCGTACACGTGCCATAAAACAATAATAATCACCTCTATGGATGTTCGTTTGTGTTTTTTTCCATCCCAAGTTTTGTTTGATCCTAGTAAACATTTGCGTTCGAGAGCGAACACACACCTCTTCTTTGGAATTCGTTTCCAGATCATGACAACTTTACTGAGAGTTTATATACCAATCGTACGCCTCGCCTAATGGCAGTAGGCTGAACACGTTAGAAAATAAAATGTGAGCAGAGGGCTCCGATGCTGACGTGGAGTTCAAATATTAAAGTTAATATTTTTTAGAATTTGGTCAAATATTCTTAAACTAGATATCTGATTAGAAACATTTCAATTCTTAATTAATAAAACGCTCCTACCACAAAAATTAGATTTTTGAGCACAAATTATCATCAAATTGGGTACACGATGTAAATATTTCTATGGTATTTTAGATTTTGCGAGGAGCGGCGGCCGTGGCTGACTGGTTACGGTGTTCGCTTTGTAAGCAAATGGTTCTGGGTTCGATGCCCATCTGCTTCCAACGAGAAAGTTTAGAACATAGAAATTTGAAATGATGAATATGGAAAAAAAAATCAAAGTCGCACGAGGCGGGGTTCGATCCCCCGTCGTTTGGATTGATAAGCAAAAATGCTAACCACTAGGCCATGCATGACGACTTGGTGACCTTGAACTGGAATTAGGAATACTGTTACAGAGAGCGTGTTGTGGCGCTTTAACCACGGCAAATAGTGTCCAGGGCATTCGTGGAAATACAATTCACCATCCCAGAGGGTCCCGGAGTACCCAACCCTTCTTAGCATGGTGCTCCCAACGAATACAACCAAAAAATTCGGAGCGTATGGTGGTGTGTCATCACGCTTCTTCCTCCCCTGTCGATTCAGAATTGTGTTGTTGTTCGAACACTCTGTGCTCAAACTCAACCCACTTTAAACGAATCATGTCTCTGCGATACGACTTTACGCAGTAGGCCTGGCCGCTTTAACGCTTGGTATGTTTCAATGCATTCCGATGCAATGACGCACTACAAATGTCAATAATTGACAAGAAGAGTGGTAGGTGTCATCTAACCTAAGGCACTCACCAGAAGCCCTTCGAAAGATTGGCTGCGCTAGGGTCTGAAATTTGATGTACTTTTCAAATCTAAAATAACCCAGAAGGGTAATTTTTAGAACAAAAATTTTCATTTTAAAATTTCGTTATATTTTTAGAACCGCCTTAAGTTGGAGGTATTCAAATACAAAGTGCTACCCGATTTGCCCTCATTTTTGGATCGACGATATCCACGGAAAAGAATCAATTCCCGATATCATGAATTGTTTTCATGAATGTGAGAACCACAAAAAAATATATATTTACATTTATAGTGCATACTGATACTGATTCTAAAGTTCATGAACACAATTCACGATTTCAGGTATTGATTTTTTCTGTGTTGGAAACAATGTCAAATAATGAAACTTTTGTTAAAAAGATATGTTCATAGTTTTAAAATCACGTCTAACATTTAAAAAGGGATTACATCTTTTATTTCGTTTTTTTATGTTTGTGTTTATGTCCAAAGCACTTTTTTCCAAATAATTAAATGTCTTCAAAAATTTAAAATTCATAATAAAGTACAAAATTACTCATGTTCAACATTTCCTAACTAATTTGCATGTCATTTTATGGTCACTCCACATCAGCCGGTTCGTCCTCAAATCTTCCCATCCGTCAATGTAATCTGCCAATGTAATGGCAGGGCAATTACCGCACGTCATAAACCGACAATTAAGCTGGCCAAACGATGACAACCGGTTCCAGCCCGGTTTCGTCCCTTACGAAAAATTTACTCCTATTGACACAGACAAATTGTGTCTGTCTAGTTTAGAATGAGTTTTCGCCACAAACAAACCCAATTTGTACCGCCTCCAATAAAGCACAACGTGACCCAAAACACGTGTTCCGGGGTGTCGGTTTTGAAATTTAGAAAAACATGTTTTGACAAATTCGTAAGTATAGATTCCAATGATAGCTTCAGGTATCCAAGCATGCGCAGTAGCGCGGAGAGAAATCAAACGAGCAAACCTAATAAAATTCGCGCCTGCTGCGATCCGTTAAGCATGTGCACCGTTAAATGCAACTGTCGAGAAGGTCATTAATTCCAGCGCCGCGCCGTGAGAATCCGTGAGCGTGTCATCCGCAACGTGAGACTCGTTTGCACGAATCCAAATCGGAAAAAAAACCCATTTGTGGTCGGTAATGTATCCTTAATAGCTGCATAAATAGATGTTAGAATATGGCGAATCTAACCATTTCCGGCACTTTTAGTGATTGTTCGTTAATCCGGTTGAACTGCTGAAGTTGAATTTATGCTGCTGGAATTAGAGGTGAAATGAACAGAAATAGTTTTCTCGTGTCAGTCAGAAAGTCTAGTCAAGAGTGAACAGTGTACATTTTGCTGAAAACAACCGCACTGAAGTGGAGTAGGAACAAATTCACGTGAAATTCTTGTAAGATTAGCTCACTGTGGAAAGCAACACTATCTTCAATGTGATAATCAGCGATTAGAAGAAGGATTGCTACTAAGGGGAAGAAATTCCATAGCTTGTTCAGAAAAGTAGTAGGCAAAGCTGTAAACATAAAATGATACTTTTCCAAAACATTTATCATGGTCAATTTGTTTTGATTTGAAAATAATTTGTATCAGACATCTCACGGCTATCAACATTCCATCTGTCTGGAGATAGGTGAGCGAGATTCGGCAAACAAAACTGTCTAAAATGGCAAATCTTCAACACATCAATCATGTCTTGATTGATAGTAAACTCAGTTGGTCACGTCCAATATTTGCAAACAAGGTACTCATATACAGCCCATCAGCCACCACAATGTGTGATCAGAGCGACTACAACACGTGACAGGACCGACCTCTTGTTGACTCTCGTGCTCATCCAGACGACTAAGATAAAATGCAACCGGGCATCAAAGGAAGCGCTGATTAAAACACCTTTGCGTTGTCGTGACAATGCATTGTGGCGACATAGTTGTACTCTTGGTCTAATAAACCATCAACCTGACAATAGTTTTAATAGCGCACGTTTTTCGCAATATTGCGGGGCAATTCGAACCCGAATCAGTTCACCCGTTGCGGTGCGCAATTTGATAAAGAACTGCTAATATCATCGCAGCAGGCCCCGGACGGAGGATGGTCCGCGAATCTTCACGTGATCGTCGTCCAGCACGGTCCCTACTTGTGGGCACGGCATGCTACGATACTGACAACCGCAAATCTTCACCCAGCCTACTGCTGCTGCTGCCGCTGCTCCAGAAAGCCAGTCAGATAACAGCTCAGCGTTGTCTTTGCTGGTTGTATTTCACGGAATTGACGTTGGTTGGTTGTCAATTGTTGTTCGCGGATGGATGGATGGGTGGATGGGCAGATACGATGTCCGTTCGTTGGGTTATAATGACCACTTAAATTTCGCCATATAGAATCAGTTGGGATAGAAGCGTATGACCGCGCGGTATCTCGATTGTAGGTGACATTGGCCAAATATTACACTCGAATCGACCAGCTTATTTTACAACCTCAATTTTGGCTAATCTTGCGATACAGTTTTGCTTTTCAATGTTTTCTTATTTATAGCAATATACTCTTCAACAAAATGCGCAAAGTAATCTCTTTATCAATGTATAATAGAATATTGCAAGTTGCAATCACATGCTATAAAAGATACCAACTTGTTTTTAAAGTCTGTTGAGGTTTTCCGGATTTCCCCAATATACTTTTTTATACTTTTTTTCTTTGCCTTGAATAGCTATAATATCTATATTTGTTTACAACACACAATGATTAACTTACTGTTTCTGATCACAATAACACTGTGTAAAAACACATGGATTAGATTGGATTTTTATGAATTGATTTTTAAGTATTTTTTATTTGCTTATTTTTATTTATTTTAAGCTTTCTAGCATGCATTTTATTCATGTTTGTTTAAATTCCTTTAACACACCATAAATTTAATTAATTTTAATAATTAATTATAATTTGACTTTTTGATAATTTTTATTATTTGAAAATTATAATCTGTTCAATTCTTAATATGACTATCGGCTTTCGTTAATTCGTTTTTTTATCTGGAATAGACTCTATCAACAATCCGTTTCTGATTCAGATTACAATGACCAATCATTTTAATTTGCACATTTTTAATTCGTGGAAAAGCAAACATTAAAAGGTCCAACAATAGCAAAAACTTTTTCTATTATATTATTGAAAAAACGTTACTTAATCCACCTTAAGGTGGTTGATGCCTTCCTCACATTCAAAATGTATTTTAGGTTGTATTTACAAATTCATTTAAGTATTTTATTTTTATTAAATACTTTTTATTTAATTTTACTATTTTTTCATTTTTTTATAATTATTGTTTTTACCAGAACAGCAATTTTAAATTTCGTTTTTAATTCTTATTTTACCAACTCTCCAAAATAAAGGAGAAAGGGGAGGGCTGTTATTGAATTTAAAAGTGCTAATAGGCCAACATTAGGTGCACGATGGAATTGCATGCTGTCCCCCTAGTCTTAGTAAACTATGTCTTATGAATTGTATTTTTCTGTAAAAAGTTCGTGTATATCTTTGTCGAGACAAAATGATGTATTCAGCAACATAATTAAAACAGACATTTTCCAAAAGAAACGCAGACACTGTGGTAACCGGGCGATATGCATGCTGCGCGACTCTCGCGCGTAGGCAAAAAGACCCGGCCTTAATCTAATCTAATCTAATCTAATCAGACCCTAGCGCAGCCAATCTTTCGAAGGGATCCTGGAGAGTGCCTTAGGTTAGATGACGCCTAGCACTCTTCTTGTCATTTATTAACATTTGTAGTGCGCCATTGCATCGAAATGCATTGAAACATCACAAGCGTTAAAGCGGCCAGGCCTACTGCGTAAAGCCGTATCGCAGAGATGACTCGTAATTGGGTTGAGTTTGAGCACAGAGTGTTCGAACAACAACACAATTCTGAATCGACAGGGGAGGAAGAAGCGTGAGGACACACCACCATACGCTTCGAGATTTTGGTTGTATTCGTTGGGAGCACCATGCTAAGAAGGTTTGGTACTCCGGGACCCTCTGGGATGGGACATTGTATTTCCACGAATGCCCTGAACACTATTTGCCGTGGTTATAGCGCCACAACTCGCTCTCTGTAACAGTATTCCTAATTCCAGTCTACGCTTACCAAGTCGTCATGGCCTAGTGGTTAGCATTTTTGCTTACCAATCCAAAGGACGGGGGATCGAACCCCGCCTAGAGCGACTTTGATTTTTCGTTCATATTCATAATTTCAAATTTATGTGTTCTTAAATTTCTAGTTGGGAGCAGATGGGAATCGAACCCAGAACCATTCGCTTACAAAGCGAACACCGTAACCAGTCAGCCACGGCCGCTCTCGTAGGCAAAAAGACCCGGCCTTATGCAAAAATCACCCTTTTTTGTAGTTACACAAAAACTTTTTCCTGGCATAACATTAACACTGGAACGCCCAACGCATGTCCAACTTACACGGACGCCCAAGCCTCCCAAAAAGGTGGAACGGTAACTTCAACTCGCTGGTTCTCGGGCATTACTCAACCAATCGGGACGATTCTTGTTTCCAGTGATTTGTAAGAACGTCTAGATGATCCTAAAATTTTGCAGAACTTGATTTGAACAAATCTGTAATGTCTACGACCGAAAACATCGTTCCACCTTTTTTAAAAAGACTGCCTCCGCGGAATTTTTGGCGAATTTTTTTTTACGCGGGAAAAAAAGTTGGAACGATGTTTTTGATCGCAAAAATTACAGATTTGATCAAATTAAGTTCTGCAAAGTTCTAGAATCATCTAGACATTCTAACAAATCACTGGAAAGAAGAATTATCTTGATTGGTTGAGTTATGCCCGAGAACCATTGAGTTGAAGTTGCCGTTCCAACTTTTTTGGAGCCTTGGGCGTTGGAATGTTAAGAATGTGCAATTAAAAAGTTCTCAACATATCAAAGTCATTAAAGAAATTGCTGGGTCCCGTGGTGTAGGGGTAAGCGTGTTTGCGTCTCACCCAGTCGGCCTGGGTTCGATCCCAGAAGATCCCGGTGGCATTTTTCGAGAAGAGATTTGTCTGATCACGCCCTCCGTCGGACGGAGAAGTAAATGTTGGTCCCGGTCTAACCTAGAGGTTAGGTCGTTAACGTTAGCTCAGTTCAGGTGTAGGAATCGTCTCCCTGGGTGCTGTCTCGGTAGGGGCGCTGGTAGGCAATTCGACTCACAATCCAAAGGTCAAAAGTTCGAATTTGATTTTCAATGTTAAACATTGAAATTTTTTGGGAAATTGTCTAATAATATACATATCCCTGCGTTGATAATGATTTTAAACATTTGTCAGTCCGTTTAATCATAGTTTCAATTTAAGTGAATTTTCCATAATTTTCAATGCACCACGTAAAGTTTTTGTTTTGCAATAAAATATTTTTTCGCCAAACCTTAGATTTTTTGAAAACTAATTATTGCAAACCAACTGTCATTTTCTAATAACTTTTCATTAAAAATGTTCAAGTTCTGGCTTGTAATATTTTTTTTGCCCATCACCCGTCGACCTTGGCTTGCGGAAATCTTTTTTCGAATTTTTACAAAATATCAAAACATTTTTTAACGAGCATAAACGTGATAAAAATTGTGAAGTTCTTTTTAAGTTTAAAAGTTTTTGCAATTTGGGAGTTTTTGAAACTGCCTTGAGATAGGGTTTTAAAAAAACACCCCAAAAGCAAAAACTGAAAATTTGGTTTATTGGACCTTTTCGTAATACAAACTCCAGATATGTATGATATTCAATGCAGAAAATGCCATTCAATTTATTTTATTTTGATTCGAATTCGTTTTTTTATGGTTCCTGTTTTTCGACCCTGTTTTTTGAAATAATTAAGATTTTCTCATTTTGAAAAAAAAAAATCTAAATAAATGATGCCGGAAGTTTAAACTATAGTTTAGCTTTCTGCCTACCTACGGGCGTCATTTCGGCCAAGCTTTTCACGATGAGCTTTTGATGTCACAAACCAAAATTTAATGAACATCCCTAGCAGGCCGCGATATCTTTAATTTTGACGTTTCTCTCTTTGTCGCAAAATCAGCTGTTCGTAAACATAAACAAAAACAAGTAATTTACCGGTGATTTTCGGCGTGCGTTTTGGTTGTGATTACACCACAATGCCACCCCCGGAGGATCCGCAATCCGGCCCTTCGCCCTACAAGCCCTGGTCCAAGTACTGTACGGAAGAGTACGATCCGGTTGCGGTGGGTTCCATCGACGGAACGGACGAGTTCCCCCACGATCGTGCTCTGGTCCGGGCCATGAACTCCACCTACAAGCCGAGTCCAAAGGCCGAGGGCGACCCGCGGCACACAGTGTTTGTGGGCCGGTTGGAGCATTGCGTCGATGAGGAGCGGGTTCGCGAGCTGTTTGGCCGGTGCGGGACGGTCGTCCGGTGTCGGGTTGTGCGGGATGTGGTTACGGGGGTTTCTCGGGGGTACGCGTTTGTGGAGTTTAGCCGTCGGAAGTACGTGGAACGGGCGCTGAAAGAGTTGCACGGGAAGACGGTGGAGGGGAAGGAGATTCTGGTGGACGAGGAGGTCGGGCGGACGTTGAAGGGGTGGAAGCCGAGAAGGTTGGGCGGGGGTTTCGGGGGGAGAAAGAAGAGCCAACAGTTGAGGTTCGGGTGCCGGGACAGGCCGTGGATGTTTCCGATTAAGGGGAACGTAGTAAAGTATGGTAGTAAGAATGAGTTTCACAGAGAGGCTCGCCAGCAGCGAGAATTACTGAATGCCTTTGAATTTCCTTAAACTTAAATTTATTAATTGGATAAGCCTAGATACAAAATAGTTTTTTATTATTTTAAACGAAGAACAATAGATGCGTAATAATAACGAACAAGGCGTTTTCACTGCAGCACGGCGGCGTTGGCCGATATGCTCGGATTGTTGATGACCTCCCCGAGGCTATCCAGCACCTCCTTCCGGTAGTCGTCAAAGTCTCCGTCCACCTCGTTAATGGTCTGGTCCTCGATGACGTACAGCGCGCACTCGGTCTCTCGGATAAGACGCTCGTCGTGAGACACGATCACCACACCGCCCTTGTACTCGTTGATGGCTTCCGCCAGGGCATCGATCGACTCAATGTCCAGATTGTTCGTCGGTTCATCGAGAATCAGCACATCCGGCGCGTTCAAACACAACTCGGCAAGCGCAACCCGGGCCTTCTGACCTCCCGAAAGATCCTTCATCTTGATGGTGTGCGCGTGACTGGCCAACCCAAATGTTCCAAGCGCCTTCCGGGACTTTTCGTACGGCAGGTTGAACAACCGCTGCAGATACTCGGCGGGACTTTCCTCCGCCGTCAGGTGCTCACCCGAGTGCTGATCGAACCGACCAATCCGGAGCCGGTGGTTGCGCTTGACCTCGCCCGTACACGGTTCCAGATCGCTCACGAGCAGCTTCAGGAAGGTGGATTTGCCGACGCCGTTCGGTCCGACGATGGCCACGCGGCTGGCCATGTCGATGCCAAAGTCGGCGTTGATGAACAGCGGCTTCTGATTCGGGAAGTTGAAGTTGACGTCTGGAAGATTTTCAAGGTTAGTGTTTGTTTTAAAAGTAGATTCAACGGATTGTGTCACGTTCCCCTGAAAAACATTCTCCAGAAATGTTTTTATCCTAGAATACATGGAATTTTGGAAGCTTTTTTATAATTTCAAAGATTTTGTTTAAATAATGTATTTGCGATTGATTTGAATTTTTTGCTGCTTCCATTTCCAAAACTATGCTTTAACTTACTGTTTTATTGAGTTTTTTTAACTATTAAAAAGATAAGATTTTTTGGTTTTTTCAATCTATTAAAATTTGCAAAATACTTGTTTGAAAATTTAAAACAAAAAGTAAACATTCATTTTATATTCCTGAAATAAATAAAAAATAACAATTTAAGAAAAATCATTTCGGTCGATTTGGTCATTTTATTCTTTTTTGAATTTTGTCATTTTTGTCGATTTAATCATTTTGATCGTTTTGACCATTTTAATCGTTTTGGGCATTTTGGACTTTTTGGCCATTTTGATCGTTTTGGCCATTTTGATCGTTTTGGTCATTTTTGTCGATTTACTCATTTTGATCTTTTTGTTTTTTTTTTTTTGTCTTTTTGGTAATTTTTGTCGATTTAATCACTTTGATCGTTTTGGTCATTTTGATCGTTTTGGTAATTTTGATCGATCTGGTCATTTTGGTAATTTTAATCGTTTTGATATTTTTTGTCGATTTAATCATTTTGATCTTTTTGACCATTTTAATCGTTTTGGTCATTATGGTCAATTTGGGCATTTTGGACTTTTTGGCCATTTTGATCGTTTTGGCCATTTTGATCGTTTTGGCCATTTTGATCGTTTTGGCCATTTTGATCGTTTTGGTCATTTTTGTCGTTTTACTCATTTTGATCTTTTTGTTTTTTTTGTCGTTTTGGTAATTTTTGTCGATTTAATCATTTTGATCGTTTTGGTCATTTTGATCGTTTTGTGTCATTTTGGTCGATCTGGTCGTTTTGGTAATTTTAATCGTTTTGGTATTTTTTGTCGTTTTGGTCGATTTGGTCATTTTTGTCGATTTAATCATATTGGTCGTTTTGGTATTTTTTGTTGTTCTGGTTGTTTTGGTCGATTTGGTCATTTTTGTCAATTTGATCATATTGATCGTTTTGGTCGTTTTGGCCATGTGGATCGTTTTGGTAATTTTGATCGTTTTGGTCATTTTGATCGTTTTGGTATTTTTTTGTCGTTTTGGTCGATCTAGTCGTTTTGGCCGTTTTGGTCATTTTGATCGTTTGGTCATTTTTGTCGTTTTGGTCATTTTGATCGTTCTGGTATTTTTTGTGGTTTTGGTCGATTTGGTCATTTTTGTCGATTTAATTATTTTGATCGTTTTGGGCATTTTGGTTTTTTTGGTAATTTTGATCGTTTTGCGATCAACGCTTTGGTATTTTATGTCGTTTTGGTCGATTTGGTCATTCTTGACAATTTAATCATTTTGATCGTTTTGGTCATTTTGGTCCAATTGGTCATTTTAATCGTTTTTTGTCATTTTGAGCGTTTTGGTCATTTTGGTCCAATTGGTCATTTTAATCGTTTTGGTCATTTTGGTCGATCTGGTCGTTTTGGTCATTTTGATCGTAATTTTGGTCGAATTGGTAATGTTTTGGTCATTTTGGTCATTTGGTCGTTTTGGCGGTTTTGATCGATTTGGCCATCTTGTTCGATTTTGTAAGTTTGCCTAAATTGGTCGTTTTGGTCGATTTGGTCATTTTTGTCGATTTAACCATTTTGATCGTTTTGGTCATTTTTATCGTTTAGGTCATTTTGATCGTTTTGGTCGATCTGGTCGTTTTGGTCATCTTGATCGTTTTTGTAATTTTGGTCGATTTGGTAATTTTCGTAATTTTGGTCATTTGGAAGTTTTGGTCGTTTTGATCGATTTGATCATTTTGGTTGATTTTGTAAGATTCCTAAATTGGTCGTTTTGGTCGATTTAATCATTTTGGTCGTTTTGGTCAATTTGGTCGATTTGATAATTTTTGTGAATTTGATCGATTTTGTCATTTTGATTGATTTGGTAATTTTTGTCGTTTTGGTCATTTTGATCGTTTTAGTCGATTTGGTAATTTTGTTCGTTTTGTTCATTTTGGACGAATTGGTAATTTTCATCGTTTTGGTAATTTTGATCGTTTTGGTATTTTTTGTCGGTTTGTTCATTTTGGTCGATTTTATAATTTTGATTAGTTTGATTATTTTGATCTTTTTGATCGTTTTGTTCATTTTAGTCGTTTTAGTCGATTTGGTCTTTTGATAATTGTTGTCAATTTGGTTATTTTTGTCGATTTGATCATTGTATGGTAATCATTGTAATTTTGGTTTTCGCCGATTTGGACATTTTCATAAATTTGGTAATTTTCGCTCTAAAAATGTATTATTTACAAATCTGATAACTTTAAAATTCTCTTAATTTAATTTTTTATATTTTTTTAAACCATATTTTTTTTAAATTATCATTTATTAAATTCTTTGAAATGTTGTTATTTTCTTAAAATTTCTTTAATTCTTAGAATCTTTAAAATTTTTAAAAGTATTCAAATGTTCAGAAATTTTATTAAAATTAAAGATTTTTCTTTGAGCAAATGTTTTAAAATTCTGCTCCGCATTTCTTAAATTCCAGCGCTAAAAAATCGGGATTGTTTTTGGAATTTTGTACATTACAGTTTTTTTTTATAAATGTCTAATGTTTCCCTATTAAAAAAAATAATGTTCATAAATTTGAAAAGTTGAGTCTGTTTTGCTTCAAACTTTAAAATTTGGAAATTTTAATATGTTGGCAAGTTAGATTCTTTTTAGAATTTTAGTTTTTCAGACTTGTGAGCTTGGAAATTTTAGAATAAAGAATTTAAACCTCAACTCAAAAAAGCAATGGAAAAACGTGACTCAATCGAACGAAAATCCTGCCAGAATACTCACTGTAAAGTCCGAGAACCGGCGGCTGCAGCGGCGGCGGATCCGGGAAGCTAAACTTGACGATGTAATCCTTCGGCTTGGCCAGCAGCTCAACCGGCCCTTCGTCGTCGTCGTTGGCCTTCTGTGCCTTGCCCTTGCCCTTTTCCTGCTTCCGGGTGAGGTTGTCCTTTTGCTTCTTCTCGGCGGCCTTCTTCGATTGGCCGTGCGCCTTCAGGTCCTTGATCCGTTTTTCCTGCTTCTCGTACTCCTTGATCATTTCGCGACGCTTTTGGACGTGCATCTTCTTGAACATGGAGTAGTTGCCTTTGTAGTAGTAGAGCTTTTGTTGTCCAGGTGGATGACCTCGTTGCAGACGTTGTCCAAGAAGCTCTGGTCGTGGGAAACGATGAGGAGCGTCTTCTTCCAGGTTTGCAGATAATTGTCCAACCAAATGACGGCGTTCAGATCGAGATGGTTCGTCGGTTCATCGAGCATTAGGAGCGTCGGTTCCAGGAAGAGGGCTCTGGCCAGGGAAACGCGCATTCGCCAACCTCCGGAGAAGCTGTTGGTGGCACGGTTCTGCATGGATCGGGAGAAGCCCAAACCGGCCAGAATACGACGCGCACGTGGTTCCGCCGAATCCGCTCCGATGGCCTTCAACTCGTTGTAGACTTCTTGGAGTTTGTCCTGGAGACTAATGTTTCCACCTTCGATTTCATCCTCGAGCTTTTTACACTCTGCCAGCAGGGCCGTCCGCTTGACATCGGCCTTCAGGACCGTGTCCACGGCGGAATTCTCGTCCGCAACGACTTCCTGCTCGCAAAGCAGCACATCAATGTTGGGTGGAATGGCAAACACCCGGTTGGCAATGTGACGCAGCAGCGTGGTCTTGCCGTGGCCATTAGGACCGACCAGACCGTAACGCCGGCCCTGGGCAATCAACAGGTTGGCGTTCACAAACAAATCATTTCCCTTGGCAGAAATTGTGAAGTTTTCGATTTTAATGTCCACCGCGTGCTCCATGTGCTTGCTCTGGTTGCCACTCTTGAGCGCCTGTGACATTGTGAAATTGCTGTCCAAATCAGAGTGACCTTGGCCACCCTTCTTAGTCATCGCCTCCACCTGCTTCTGGAACTCTTCCTGCTTCTTCAGCTTCTTCTTCTCCTTGTGCGTCAACTTCTTTTCCTTTTCATCTCCAATGGCCAACCCTTCAACCTTATCTGCCAGCTCTTCAGCTTCAACTTCCGGCTCCGGAGTAGCTTCCACCTTCTTAACAACATCCGGCTCTTTCTTAACAGGTTCAACCGGCTTAGGTTCTTCCTTTTTCACTGGAACTGGCTCCGGCACCTTCACCGGCTCCGGTTCTGGTTCTTCCTCTTTCTCACTCGACTCCGGCGTCTTTGCCTTCACCGGCTGCTGCGGCTTCTTCGCTCCCTTACCACCCTTCACCGGAACCGGAACCGGTTCCTCCTCGCTCAACTCTTCATCACTCTCCTCTTCCTCCTCCTCCGAAGAGCTCACCTTCTTGGCCTTCTTGCCCGCCTTTCCCTTCTTCTTGGCCGCGGCCTTGCTAACCATCGGAACATCGTCTTCGTCGTCACTTCCGGACTCATCCAGCTTAATCTCCTTCTCCTCCCGATCGGACCAATCATCATCCTTCTTGCCCTTCTTTCCCTTCGCCGCCTGTTTCTTCTGCTGCTGCTTCTGCGAAACCGGCTTCTTCACGCCCTCATCCTCGCTGTCACTGGCCACCGGAACCGCCTTCGCCGGAACCTTCTCGTCCTCGCTCCAATCGTCATCGTTCTTGCCCTTTCCCTTCTTACCCTTGTTGCTCTTCTTGGCAGCTGGAACAGCTGCTGCCGCCGCAGGTGGCCCTCCCTTCTTACCCTTCGCCGGAGCAGGAACCGACTCCTCGTCGGAATCCGGCGCCACTGCAGCTTTACCCTTCTTTCCTTTTTTCACTTCCGTCTTGGCTGGCGGCGCTGCTTCCTGGGCGTCGTCATCGCTCCAGTCCTGGTTCTTTTTGTTGCCCTTCTTCTTCGGTGGCATCTTGGTAGAGGGTGGTGCCCTGGCGGATATTGGTTCTTCTGGTTTCTACAGGTGACACGGCAGCAATTTTTTTCCCCACTCTGGTTCGAGAAAGGACGGCGAAGTTGCAGAAAAATGTGGTGCAACACGCGCTTCTTCTTGTGCGCTCTTTCTTGTTTGTGCAAACTGTCAAATTGGAAAGGTGACGTTTCCGAAATTTTGTGTGTGGGGGATAGGAAAGTTGAGAGAGTTGCTTTGGCGTAGAACTACGTGACTCCTGTTTTTTTTTAATATGGACACAGAGGGGATTCATCTTTTTTCTTTTTTTTTTTTTTCAAATAACCACGAATTCATGCAAAAAATTCAAAATTAAAAATGTCTAATTTTCGTAAATTCCAAAAATTTTGAGAAAAATTAATTTCATTAAATTTCTCATATTACTAAAATCATTTAAAAACCTAAAATTTTGAAAAATACAATAAAAACATCCCAAAATGTCTAAATTTCTTAAAATGTCCAAGGTCGTAAACATTCTTTTAAAAAAACAAAAATTTCAAATAATCTAAAAGTACACATTTTTTCAAATTCTTAAAATCTCTTAAATTTCAAAAATTGAAAATTCCAGAAACCCATTAATTTAAAGATTTTAAAAAATCCCTAAATTTCCGTTTTTCAAGGAAAATTCTAAAATTCCAGAAAACCATAAAATATTTTAAATTTCCAAAAATAAATTATATTTTCAAACATTCTAAATTTTTTAAATATTCTAAGATAACTTTAAAGAACCAAAAATTATAGAAATGCAATACAATCCATTTTTTTAATTCCTCTAATTACTGGAATTGCTTAAAAAATCTCTGAAATTAATGAACATATTAAAATTCTGGAAACTATAGAAATCTAATAAATTGTAAAATTCCGGAAGCTGTTAAATTTAAAAGTGATTATAGTTTAAAAATTGCGAAAAATTCTAAAAATAAAAAAAAAATCCGTCAAATTCCTACAACTCTAAAAATTAAAAAAAAATAATCTAAAATTCTATAATTACTAAAATTTCTAAAACTCTAAAAATTTCGAAAATTCTACACTCTTAAATTTCCAAAATTTCCAGATTTTTTCTAAATTACTAAAAATCTTGAAGTTTGAAATACTGCTAAAATTTCAAAAAATAAAAAAAATCCAGATATATTTCTATTCTTATATTTTTAAAATTTAAAACATCCGAAATAAACGAAACGAAAAACGAAGTTGACCTTATAGCTGTCGGCCACCATTGCTAGTACCAACCACTAGTGTCTTCCTTTTATCTACAAGGACTTCGCCGCCCTGGGCTCATAAGTGTATGAAAGTATGGCACGGAGCGACGGCGCCGAATACCCATATTTACACAAAGAATTTTAGAGCGCCCGCCGCGGGATTCGAACCTGCGACCTCTGGATTGTGAGTCCAGTGCGCGGACCGATTGATCCACACGGGCGGGGCATCCTGAAATCTAAATTTTCCAGATTTCCTATGATTCATAATATCGCTTGAATACATCTGGAGTTTTCTTTTTAAAAAAAAAAAAAGCCAAATTTTCAGTTTTTTCATTTGGTTTATTGGATCTTTTAAAAAAAAATATCCAAACATTAAGTTCTTATAATTCGAAACATTTAAAATAATACAAAAGTTTCTAAAATTCATGAAATCCTTGAAATTCTATAATTCACACATTCACAAATTTGTCAAATCTTATAATCTCTGAACTGTGAGAAATCCTGAAAATCGAAAAATTCTAGAAATCTAGGAAACCATAAAATTCCAAGATTTGAAAAAAATCACAACTTTTTTCTGAAATTTTAGAAATCCAGAAATTTCGAAAATTCTAAGAATTCAGAAAACCTTGAAATACATAGATTTGAAAACATCCTAAAATTTCTAAATTTTAAATAATATTCTATAATCCCAAAAAACCATGGATTTTTTTTATTTCAAAAAGAATTAAAATACATAATTTTAAAAATCTTTAAAGAAAAAAATGGATCCCAAAATTTCCTGAAATTTAAAAATTTTTGGATTACAATACTCCCAAAATTCTCTATTTCAATTCTCTATTGTTTTTTAATTCACGAATTTCAAGAATATTTAGAGTCTTAGGAATTTCAGATTTGTTTTTGGAAATTATAGGAAATTTATAAATTTTAGAACTGCAGGTTTTTGATATAAAAGAATTTTAAAATTGTTAGGAATTTCATAGATTTATGCATATTTGATGCATAAAAACTACTGCAAATTTTCAATAAAAAAAAGATTTTTTTCTTCTTTTTATAATTGGAATTTGAGAAGTTTAAAAAAAATCCTAGCTTTCAAGAATTTTTAAATATTTTTTAGAATTGTTTGTGATTGGGCTTGGGCGGAAAGGTTCCGGAATTGAAACACACGCGAGTTTCTTAAAAACTAGACAAAACTTTATTTGTGTCTTCACTCGTCGAACTCGTGGACTGTAATGCTGCTCGTTCTCGTTGCTGCGCACTCAGCGCGCTTTTTCTCTCGTTCTCTCGTCGTTTCTGCTCTCCACAACTCTCCGCTAACGACGCGCGTTTCTCGAGGGGTTCATCGATGCGTTTGGCTTGGCGATCATAGTAGGCTTGGGGTTGGACACTGCGCAAACTTTTCACTTTTCTTTCAAACGTCAACTTCTTCGGTTCAGGACCGAACATACTCCCGCCGGCGAAGTGGCGACTCAAGAATACCTCTAGCAAGCGACCGTCCGTTGTGCGGTGGACCACTTCGCTCGATTCTGGCGCTGGTCGGTGTACTCGGTGACTCCAGAAATGGCCAGGCTTCGTCTGGGGTATCTTCTGCGACGGTGTGCGGCTGGGTCATCTTCTTTCGGCTTGGAACGTAAGCAGGTCCGCTCTTATGCGTGACTTCTCGTATGGTGGATCCTCTGTTGACCGAACTCCGCCAGAACCGCTGGCGTGCGGCCGCGAGCAACCCGACGGGCCCGCGTCTAATGCTCGACTGGGGCTTGTCACGTTGTAGTGCTTGTGAGGTAAGACCACCGGATGCTTCTTATCGAACTCTAGACTTGAAATTTGTTTTCTCCCACCTCGATCCTCTCGGTTGATGTCGTTTCCAATTGTTTCGGGCTGCCGAAACCCTCCTGCCGTCAGATGGTCCGACACGACACGGCTGTCCTTGCGGCGAATGTTGTTCTTGATCCGTGCGCTGGTCAGCGCTGCTCGATACGACGGCTCGGTAAACGCACCAAATACCACACGCACTTTGGTTCCAGGTTTGTCTTTGTTCTTGTCCACCAGCTCACAGTGACCAAACTCTTCGGTTTCCAGCAAGAACTGACTTTCACCCAACTCAACCACACCCTTGAACGGAAGGCCAACGCCGTGACCACCAGTAGCGTCCCGCTTGTGGGAACGCTGGTTGAGCTCCTCACTCGATTCCTCTTCGGTCGGCAGGGGAGGGCCGCCAGAGACCTGTTCCACCTCCTTGATCTGTTGGACAGCATTGCTTGGACCATCGAGAAAGAGGAC
The DNA here is from genome assembly GCF_015732765.1 of Culex quinquefasciatus. Taxonomy (NCBI): domain Eukaryota; kingdom Metazoa; phylum Arthropoda; class Insecta; order Diptera; family Culicidae; genus Culex; species Culex quinquefasciatus. The sequence goes on from NC_051862.1 coordinate 957,123, forward strand.
GTTGCAGCTCAATGTTTGGACAGCGGGGAAGACTTTCGAGCGAGCCCCCACTATCACCCAGCCAAAGTTTGTCTCCCGCAGCTCCGGAAATCCAACACCAAGTTTGCGTTTGCCATTCTTCATGGCACTCCAGAAGTGTTTGGCCCCCAGGAGGATGTCCACCTCCCCAGGGATGTAGAACGAGGGATCCGCCAGTTGAATCCCGGAAGGAAGTTCCCAGCTGGAAACGTCCTCCAACACGGTTGGTAGATTGCTGGTTACCTCTTCCATGACCAGGCAATCCACAGAGGCTCGGAAATCACCATACACGGAATGCAAAGGTACGCTTACCTCGTGAGTTATGTTGCTGCGTTTACCATTTACACCGACAACTACAGTGTTCACCGGTCTTGCAGGTAGTGCCAGCTTCGATGCAAGACCAGCTCGGATGGTGCTAACCTGCGAGGCGCAGTCCAGGAGGATGCGACACTGATGCTTTGCGCCGCTGATATCCACCACCTGCGCGATGGCTGTCATCAGAAACACCTGGGAGTCGACACGAGGCTGGTTGCACACACACGACGTTGCGGACGAGCCACTTGCTGGCTGCTCCACTGCTACTGACTCGGGCTCCGGTATTTCGTTCGGCTTCGACTCCTCGGGCTTGGACTCCGACTGGACGTGCGACGATCTGGCCGGCTGGGCGCTTTCGAAGTGCAACAACGTGTGGTGGCGCTTCTCACACTTTCTGCAGGAGTTCTTCGACCTGCATTCCTTTGCGCTGTGTCCCTTCTGTATGCAGTTGAAGCACAGCCTGTGCGACTTTACCTTCTCGGTTCTCTCATTGGTGCTTAGCTTGACAAAGTCTGGGCAGCTGAAGTTGATGTGTACGCCAGCACAGAAGTCGCATTGTGTCGAAGGATTCTCTGGCGCCGTTGCCGCATGAGACTTGTACGCCGTGATCTTTGGTGACACGGCAGGTTGTGCACTCTTTGACGATCCATTTGCGGCCTCGCACCGCTCCAAAACGTTGCACTGCGCCTTGAGGTAGGCCACGGTGTCCTCGTAGTTTGGCAACTCACCGTGAGCCAGCGTTGACTCCCAGTTCTTGCGCGTATCTTTGTCCAGTGCCGCCGACAGCAGATTTACCACTACCAACTCGGACACTCCGGTCAGCTCCTGTCCGTGGAACTCAAGGTTCGCGACGTGCCGGGTGCACTCGCCCAAAAGCTCTCGCAGCTCCTTGTGCGACTCATGCGACATCTGCTTCAAGTTGAGGAGGCCACGAATGTGAGTGTCCACGATGATCCGCTTGTTCCCGAATTGCTCCTCAAGCAGGTTCCAAGCGTGCTCGTAGTTGTTGTCGTTGATCGTCTTCGCGTCGATGAAACCGGCGGCCGAACCAACGAGGGCTTTGTCCAGGTGATACAATTTGATTGCATCGGAATCTCGCGACCGACTCATCAGATCGAGGAACATTGATTTGAATTTGGGCCAATTTTCATACTTGCCGTCGAAGCTCGGCAACGGGACCTTCAGCGGCTGCTGATGGATGATGACTCTCTTGTTGCTGCTCTGCCTGTGGTGCTTGCGCCAGGGACACAGTTTCCAGGGCGGTCAGCACCAGCGCGTACTGCTCCTCGAACGTGTTGCATTTGTCCATGTGATCCTGCACTTGCTCATCATCGATTAGATCCAGTATCTGGTCGTGGTAGAAGTGCCACTCCGAGTAGTAGTTGTTGAGCTGCTTCTGGAACACGAGCAGCTGCGCTGGGGTTAGGTCGTTACCGATCGTGTCGACGGTTTTCTTGGTGTTGGTCACCTTCGCCATCGCTTGGCCACGCTTCCGGACAAGCAACTTTACTTTGTTCGCCACCTCATCGTCCTCTTTGTTTTTGGCGCTTTTTGCGCTCTTCACGCTCTTTGCGCTCTTCACGCTCTTTGCGCTTGCCGTGCTCGAAACCACCGACATTGCTCAATTGAAGAATACCACCAAGAAGAAAACGAACGCAATCTGGTTGCCGTTCACCACCACACTTTGAGCAATGCCGGGACCACTTTTCACTTGCTGGGCTGTAGCCGCTTTTCCTTTCGCAGGAACCACTTTTTTTGCACTTTTTCTCACAAGACGCTCCAAGTAGCCATCTTGTTTTCACTCGACCAGTCTCGAAAAGTTTTCAGGCCGCCATCTTTGTTTGCACTTTTGTCCTCACTTTTTCACCACGGCTTCCGCCGGATTCCGGAAGATTTCCGTCCAACCCGTGCTCGCGGAACTTATCCGGTTCGGAACGGACCAAATGTTTGTGTTTGGGCTTGGGCGGAAAGGTTCCGGAATGAAAACACACTCGCGATTTTTCTTTAAAACTAAAAAACTTTATTCGCGTCTTCACTCTTCGAACTCGTGGACTGTAATGCTGCTCGTTCTCGTTGCTGCGCACTCAGCGCGCGCTTTTTCTCTCTCGTTCTCTCGTCGTTTCTGCTCTCCACAACTCTCCGCTAACGACGCGCGTTTCTCGAGGGGTTCATCGATGCGTTTGGCTTGGCGATCATAGTAGGCTTGGGGTTGGACACTGCGCAAACTTTTCACTTTTCTTTCAAACGTCAACTTCTTCGGTTCAGGACCGAACAAGAATTTTAGGAGTTTAAGAAAAATATAGGTATTTCAATAATTTCCAAAATTTTAGAGTTTAAAATATTTTTGTTTTTTTTTCAATTTTATTGAGGATTTCGAAGATTTTGCAACAATCGTGAAAGTTGTTAAAACTCGAAAGGGAACTGTTTTTCAGTGTGCAAAGATTTGGTGTGCAGATATTTTTTGCACAGTCGGAGAACTGGGTGCGAAGTTTGCAATTAAAGTTTAAGAAATTATTGGAGATTTTTGGAATTCTAGAAATTCAGGAAATTTTAAAAAATGTTAAATTGGGTCCTAAAATGAAGCTTAGATTTCTAATATTATTGTTTACAGTGATAAAGCTTATTTTTCTGAGTACAATTACCCTTTGTACGACCACAAAGAGTTTAAAATAGATTTTTAAATCAATTTTGAAAAATTAACCTCGCGGTCCTTCTTGACAGAAAAGCTCCTACTTGACAGCTCGTTTCAAGGGGACCATAGTTGATCCATCGAAAAAATGTTGTCTTGTCATTATTTTTTTTGCATTAAAATGAAAAAAAGTGATCAGAAATGGTTTTTTATCGTGTTTTTTACCGTTGTACATAAAAATTTACATAGGGCTTTAGTACCCAATTAAAGACATTTAAATGTTTTGGGAATTTTAGAGTTTTCAAAAATTTCTGATATGTCTGGATTTTGCTGAATTTTTGGATGTAAAAAAAAGGAATTTTAAGAAAATTTCAAATTCTTGGAGTTTACAGAATTTTTGCAATTTTATTTTTTTTTATTCTGAAATATTTTTATTTATTAAATTTGAAGAGTTTTAAGATTCAAAATATTTTAGTAATATCAGCATACCAAATGATACGTTTTGTGTAGAAATCCGCATTTTTTTCGAAATTGATTTTTAAAATCCACTTGAAGCCTTTCGTGGTCGTTGGATTTTTGTACGACTCGTGGTGATAAATCTTCTTTTTGCCACTTGTTGCATAAACTACTATTTTAGATTGTTTGTTGAAAAAAATAAACAAGAACAACAATTCCAACAATTCCATGCAATTCGAAGAAGAAGATCAACAAAAATAATACGCACAGTATGGGATTTGACAGCGCGCATTTGCCGAAAGTGCGGCGCGTCGTTTCGAGGCTGGTATGCCGCGTGTCCTTTTCGGGAATACGCGCAATTGGGTCCTAAAATGAAGCTTAGATTGCTGATATTATTGCTTACAGCGATAAAGCTTATTTTTCTGAGTACAATGACCCTTTGTACGACCACAAAGAGTTTAAAATGGATTTTTAAATCAATTTTGAAAAATTAACCTCGCGGTCCTTCTTGACAGAAAAGCTCCTACTTGACAGCTCGTTCCAAGGGGACCATAGTTAATCCATCGAAAAAATGTTGTCTTGTCAAAAAAAAAATTGCATTAAAATGAAAAAAAAAAGTGGTCAGAAATGGTTTTTAATCGTGTTTTTTAACGTTGCACATAAAAATTGGGTACTAAAGCCCTATGTCAATTTTTATGTACAACGGTAAAAAACACCATTAAAAACCATTTCTTATCACTTTTTTTCATTTTAATGCAAAATTTCTTTTTGACAAGACAACATTTTTTCGATGGATCAACTATGGTCCCCTTGGAACGAGCTGTCAAGTAGGAACTTTTCTGTCAAGAAGGACCGCGAGGTTAATTTTTCAAAATTGATTTAAAAATCCATTTTATACCCCGTTCGCACGGGAGAGTTATAGCCGGTTTTAACGAATTGGTTATATTGCGCGTATTGAGAAAAAATCAGTTTTGGTGATTTTCTTGTAGGGGTCTCAAAGATAGGAGCGCAAGCGTATTTCAAATTCATCGCAGCAACCGTGTAGATTTCAACTTTCCATTGCTATCACATTTTTACAAATGTTAAGATAAATGTCGGTTTCCGTACCAGGTCGGATGGGGACAGAACGCGAGCGTGTTCACCAGTGGCCACCTGTTTCCGGTTCCAGAGTGACCAACCTGGGTTAGAGGATATCGGCATTACTACAGATAATTATATTTTGCAATTCCATGATGTTTGATTTGTCGCACATTCCGGAAGTGTCCTCCAGTGGCCACGGGTAACCGGTTCCGGAGCTTAATATCCAATATGACGAGTTTCTAGCTAGAACATTATTGGAACCATTTTTGCGGTACCAAGGAACCGGTTCCGGATTGACCACAGTTGGCTGGAACCGATTTCAATCTATCAGGGGCTGTAGGTACTATGTGATGATTTCCGGTCGAAAAAATCCGGTTGAAAAAATGGGCCCACTGTTGATTTTGTAACAAAAGCTGTAAAAATCATGTTTTAGTATATTCCACGGGTTCCACTTTGGAAAAATGATCTATACGGGAGCTTAAAGTTGAGGTAATAACCCGTCAAATGCAACCGGAAGCAATCCGCTAGGTGTTATCGTTTCAGAGATACAGGTCCTCAAATTCGGGTCCTCAAAAATTACTTTTTTCGGTTCCCGGTGGCCACAGTGACCAAAACCGGTTCTGCCAGTCAGAATCGCAAAGAAGACATCCTAACCTTTCATTTGCGGCCAAGACATCCAAAATCGGTTGAGATTCCGAATTTTGGAAGCCAAAAACATTTCTGGCTCATATAGACCCCAGAACCATAGGTGTATGCATGAAACGAAGGCCATGCCCGGGTAACCTTCATGGAGGTTCTCCTCAGGGCATGCCACGATTAGCGTATGCCTGGGCAGCTGGTTCACCAACGAGGGGGAAACCTGCCCGACAAACCAACAATGCCCGCTGAGCCTCCGTTCGACGGAACAATACAGCTTGTTGCGAAGGTCGCAGATTCCGGCACTTGTACGGATGCCAACAAGCCGGCCGCAAAGGTCACAGAACCGCAGATTCCGTAACCAAAGATCAGTCAGTTAAAACCGACAGCCATCACCAAAAGTCCCAACGATTTTTTTTTCAGATTGACAATCAACATGTTTTTAATTTTTTTGTCGAAGCCTACTCTCTTGCCTTCTCTATAGATTTTCCATTGCGACGATATCTTTCTGCGGCGATTAATTGGAGCGCAGGATTCTAATTTTTCTCGAAATGATTAATAAGTTATAACCAAGTTAAAACCAACCCGTTCGCACGGGCGCGAGAGGTTTTAACGGTTTTAACTGTTTTGACAGTTCCAAGCAGGCTGTGGTAATGTGTTAAATGTCATTAATATATTTTTTTCTGTGATATAAATCTTGGCTCTTGTGGCCACTTGTTCCGGCGGACCAAGATAGTAGGTATTTTGAATTCAAATTATCTTATTCAAACCTGACCGTTTTCCCGACCTGCTGCATATAGATCTTCTCCTGAACTACCATCTATTTCGGTCGTACCCAGTCCAGATGATCTTCAGCCGCCTCACGGGTTTCAGCTGTAATCAACTGATCCGCGTCCGGCCGCTCTCAAACGACCCGTTGCAGCTCCTTCATCTACATACGGTAACTGGAATGCCCGTCAGTACCTTCTTCCTCGCGTACGGAGATCATATCGTGGATAATTCTTCCATGAGCAAGATGGTCCGTTTACGAAAAGGGCCGCATCTACCGATGGATCGAGGCACACCCAGGCAGGTGCGGATTTGTATTGCATGGTTGGTGCGCGCAGGCCATCGTTGGATGTTTTGTCCAACAGGGAAGTCAGCCAGCCGGTGTTTTTTTAAACGCTGACACGATCCCTGAACAACGAGTCGAAACTGAGATGGACCTTCCCAGACGTGACCTTATAGGACATCCGCTCGCAGTCGAAGTCGAATTGGTCGAAAAAGGTAATACAACTCGTTTGAATTTAAAAGTATTCCAAAGTAATCTGTATTTTGTCAGTTGTCCACTAGACTAGCGCCAAGACCTGATATCTTCTTTGTCCTTTGGAAAAGACCTGTTACGGATCAACGGCCGGAAAGTGCCCCATGGGCTGCTGATGCTCACAGAGAAGGACAATGATGTGTGAACACGATTACGTGCTGGGATCAAGATCACAGATTTTCAGGAAGATTCGTGTGTTCAAGCTGGAACATGAAAATTTCAACCACCAGCGAAAGATCTGTATCCGAAGCAGGTCAAAAGCCGTTCAAGCCACCTTCCACAAAGGTGGTCGGGTTGCGTCAACTGGAAAAACATAAAGATGCATCGATGAAGGAGAGGGAGGGGGGGGGGGAGTCTCTTTTTTTGAAAGAAAAACAGGTGACAAAATGCTAGATACATGATTGTGTCCGCCACCATAGCAGCTGGATACTGTGGTGGCCGGTTTGGTACATATATTTGGAGTCTCGCAGTGGATTGACCCACTTCTCGTCTCATGTTCTAGCCGACGGGCAAACCCAGCTGGCGGTGCCGGTTTTATGGACAACCAACGGGCGTTGCTGGTTTCGACGGGCAAGCGTCTTCCCTCTTTGACTAATCGTCAGCCCCAGCATCCGCTGATCCGGGTGTGCCGAGTTGGGTCTCTCCATTAGTATGAAGGCCAGCGACCTGAGGATAATGGATAGCTCATTTCCCCGAATGCTATTTCCCCGAATTTCATTTCCCCGAAAATCATTTCGCTTCCACCTTCCCAGAACGAAGACCGAAACATGTGCTGATCCTCCCCTACGGTGCAACTTATGAGCATAGATCGTTGCGATTTGAGTTTGTCCGCCGAACAAGTCAGCATTTTTGATTAGGTACTCGTAATTCACGTGAAATATGAGAATTAGCTCACAGTCCTGCGTTCTACATCACTTTACGGAACAGTTAAGGAATCAAAATATCTCCATGTGACCTTCATGCTAGGTTTTAAGCTATCCACAGTCTCTTGTAGCTTTTAGGACAGCTGACGGACGATCGGGAGCCATACAAAAAATGATCGAGCTCCACCCCTTACAGCCACAATTTGGCAATATGTAGCTAGTAGGTGTGTTGTGGCCCACAACTTGTGGGTGATTTCCGGTGATACATTGGCAAGGGAGTGTGTGTGTTCGTTGATAGTGTAACGAACCGGTTTGGAGGTGAAGAAACTGATGATTTGCTGGATCAGTTTTTGATCAACCATTTGGCCGGTGAACTGAAGTGCGACAAGACGCGAGAACCGTTATAGATTCGACTACAGTTCAATGAGCCTGGGTGAAGCGAGCCATCCAGGAACTCTAGAACCCCGCGATAAGGATACTCCGGCATCACCGGTGTCTCACCGAACCACGCCCCACCCATCAAGGTGGCCAGAAACGGTCATTGACCACCATGTCGACGAGCAGCGACCAGCCGCCATTGCTGAGTTGTGCATCCTTCGTACGGGAACCACGAGCCACACCCAAGACCTGCCCCACAACTACATCCGTCCGTCAACATACTCGAGGGCGATAGGGCAGGCATAAAGTGGACAGCGAAGACTGCAGCATCAATCACAACGACGTTGGGACGCCGGCAAGTTGAACGTCCACCACCAAACCAGCGAGCAGCAGAACGAGACGGCTGGAGGTGGTTACGGAGATGTTTTCCTGCCTGAGCGCATGCTGACCCTGCAGAGCAATAGGGGAGTCACGTGGACCCCCACAACCCTTGCTGTTGTCAGCAAACCTCCAGCTGTTTATCGGCTCAGGTTTCTAGACGTTTGGTAGGCCGTCCAGCGATGTGCATAAGTGGTTTAGCACTAAATCCGACGTATATAGTGATGAACCCGAGGTTGCAATCTTCAAAAGCGTTTCCGGTCAGGGGAATGCAATATTGTTTCAACTGCAAATTAAAAATAGTAAGTTTCTATACTCCAACTGTTAAAATAAAAATCCTGTGTTCTTTGCGGCTTCATTTGGTAAAGTCGTAACCTCGGTGATTAGTTCCTCTCCTTTCACGGTGATCCGTCCGATCCGCGAAACGAAGAAAAATATTTTTTGCTTCTGTCAATGTCAAAATTTTTGCAAGTTTTTCCAAAGGCTACTATGAGTTTTGAAGTACTCGAGTTCCCTTTTCGAGCAGTTTTAACTTGGTTATAACTCTTAAAACCAGTTTTAATTTGACAGCTCGTTGTATGGGCAAAACCAGAGTTATAGCCGGTTTTAAGAGTTATAACCACTTTTGGTCTTATAACCGGTTATAACTCTCCCGTGCGAACGGGGTATTAAACTCTTTGTGGTCGTACAAAGGGTCATTTTACTCAGAAAAATAAGCTTTATCGCTGTAAACAATAATATCAGCAATCTAAGCTTCATTTTAGGACCCAATTGACATAGGGCTTAAGTACCCAATAGCAGAAAAAAGATCTGAAAATGCTTATGAACCACCCTAGCCAGCAAAGTTGTTTTTTTAGTTTCCTACCCCTCCTTTCATTTTCGCGTTATCTTTTTGACGTCTCGATTTCGCGAACAAAAGAAAGAACGAACAAAAAACCGCCCAACAACTGCTGCATCACTGCGCTGCCTCCCGCGACCAATAATTTTCATTGTTTCGCTGTTTTTATTCGCGAAATTGTCGCGAATCGTCACCGAATTACCGCGCGCGCGTAATTCACCAGTTAGGTGGGTGATTAGAAAGAAAGTCGTTCGTATTTAGCTCCACCGTGAGAAGAAAAAGCCTTCCAAAATTCCTCTGGACAACGACGCTGCCGCCGCCTCCTGCGACCCGACGACGAAAAAACGTCCCCACACTTCGATGATGGAAGCGTTGCAGAAGCTGCTCGGCCAGATCAAAGTGCCCTGCGCCAACGATAACGTGTACAAGGAGGAGTGCGTGTACAGCTTTGACAATCCGGTGAGATTGCGGATTTTTTTCGGGGCGGGTTTTTGAGGTTGGAATTTTATTTGAGGGATTTTTTTGTTTTTTTCGTTTTAGGAATCGGAGACGGGGTTGTACGTCAGTTTGAGCAGCTTCCTGGGGTTCGGGCAGGAGTATGCGAAGGGGTACGCGGAAAAGAGCGGAAATCGGGTGTTTTTGCACCTGAAGAGGGACAAGATTGAGGTGGCGGAACCGCCGCAGGAGGGACCGGAGAAGAAGATTACGCGGTTGGCGATTGGGGTTGAGGGTGGGTTCAATGCGGCGGATCAGAAAAAGTACGAGTACAAGGAGCACTACAAGGTGGTGGTGCTGCCGGAGGGCGACTCGTTTCCGTACCCGAATCAGGACTTGCCGTTGATTGTGCAGAATTCGGTGGAATCGGTGTTGAACGCGGAGGCTGCGTCGGTTAAGCGGGAGCGTGAACAGCTGGCAGGGACTTGGGACGGAGAGGTGCGGCAGGTGTCGCAGCACGCGCAGAATCTGCTGCAGTTGGAGAATGGGAAGAAGATTCCTCCGACGGGTTGGAAGTGCGAGCGGTGCGAGTTGACCAACAATTTGTGGCTGAACTTGACCGACGGGTCGATTTTGTGCGGACGGAAGTTTTATGACGGTTCCGGTGGAAATGACCACGCGTTGAACCACTACCAGGAGGTTCGATATCCGTTGGCGGTGAAGCTCGGAACGATCACGAGCGACGGGAAGGGAGATGTTTACAGCTATCAGGAGGACGACATGGTCGAAGATCCGTACCTGGTAAAGCACCTGGCTCACTGGGGAATCAACGTGGGTCAGCTGGAGAAGACGGAAAAGTCCATGATTGAGCTGGAGCTGGATTTGAACCAGAAGATTGGCGAGTGGGGCATTTTGTGCGAAAGTGCCAGCAATTTGAAGCCGATCGCCGGTCCCGGACTGACCGGAATGCGCAACCTGGGCAATTCGTGCTACCTGAACAGTGTGATGCAGGTCATGTTTACGGTTCCGGACTTTGTGAAGCGATTTGTCGACGGAGGAAAGGACTTTTTCGACGTTTATCCGGCGGATCCGGCCAATGACTTCAACATCCAGATGGCCAAACTGGGCACGGGACTGTGCAGTGGCAAGTACAGCGTGCTGTCGGCGAACAGCATGGACACGATCGATTCCAGCTCGGGAATCGCTCCGACCATGTTCAAAGCGCTGATCGGCAAGGGACATCCGGACTTTTCCACCAAGCACCAGCAGGACGCGCAGGAATTCTTCCTGCATTTGGTCAACACACTGCAGAAGCACTCCCGCAATCAGACTGACCCGGCGGATGCGCTCAAGTTTAGCATCGAAGACCGCGTCGAGTGCTGCTCGAGTGGCAAGGTTATGTACAATCGCCGTGACGACTGGTGCCTGCCGCTGCAGATTCCACTCAACCTGGCCACCAACATTGCCGAGGTGAAAAAGTACGAAGAAGACCTGGCTCTCGCCGAAAAGGAAGGTCGCCGACTGGATCCAGAAGCACTGGTACGCCCAAAAATCCCGCTCAGCTCCTGTCTGGACACTTTTGCCCAGCCGGAAACCGTTGAACAGTTCTACAGCACGGCCATCAACGCTAAAACCACTGCCAAGAAGACCACCAAACTGGCCACCATGCCGGACTTTCTCATGCTCCATCTGAAAAAGTTCACCCTCAAAGAAGACTGGACCTCGGTCAAGCTGGACGTGGCCATCGACATTCCCGAAATCCTCGACCTGGAAACCCTCCGCGGCACCGGCAAACAACCCCACGAGGAAGAACTCCCCGAACTGGTCGGCAAAGCCCCAACCCCTCCCCCGATGGACCCCGCCGTCATGGAGCAACTCATGGCCATGGGCTTCCCACCGGAGGCCTGCAAGCGGGCCATCTTCTTCACCAAAAATTCCGGCGCCGAAGCCGCAACCCAGTGGATCATGGAACACATCGCCGACGCGGACTTTGCCACCCCGTTCGTCCCACCCGGCACGGACACTGGCAAGAACGCCGCCTCCGCCTTCGTCCCCGACCCGATGGGGCTGGAAATGCTGATGGGAATGGGATTCACCGACGCGCAGGCCACCAAGGCGCTCAAGGAGACGCAGAACAACACGGAACGGGCCGTCGATTGGATCTTCTCGCATCCGGACGAGCTGGACAGCATTGCGTTTGGGGAGGCCGCCGGCGAGTCGGTGGAACCGGCTGTGGCGGCCACTTCCAGCGCCTCGCAGTATCGTGATGGACCCGGAAGTAAGTCGGCTTGGGGGGCATGCTTATTAATTTCTCGATTGTGTCGTGATTGAAGCAATGGCGTCTATGCGAAGTGTCCCTAAATTCGTCCCTTCGGCAGTCGCGCCAAAAACATGCGACTTCCGAAGAGATTGGAGCAATGGCGTCTATGTGAAGTGTCCCTATATAAATCCCCCTTTTCCCACCGCTCTTTTTCGCAGAGTACAAACTGGTGGCGTTCATCTCGCACATGGGCACCTCGTCCCAGGTTGGCCACTACGTGTGCCACATCCTCAAGGACGGCCAGTGGGTGATCTTCAACGACAACAAGGTGGCGATCTCGCAGAATCCACCCAAGGAGCTCGGCTATCTGTATCTGTACCAGCGGATCTAAGCAGCCAACAAGAGCGAGGCAAGTCTCTCTTTTTTCTCTCCGCCCGCCCCTTTCTTCAATTGGTTTTTCGACGATTCGACGTCGTTCTTTCTTTGCAAGCAAAGAAGTAAAGCTAACTTATTGTCATCATCAGTGAAAAACAAACAAACAATAAATATTTTGCGCATTACAATGATTATAGAATAGTAGAGCGGTTGTAGCAATTGTTTAATTAACTAAATCGATAAGGATATGTACACGTGGAGTTGTAGAGTTCACGCCCATCACCACAAAATGTCGGCAAAGTTGGTCACGTAGTAGGTGGCGCGCTTCTGAACTTCTTCCCGGACGGCGTTTCCTCCGTAACCTGAAGAACGAAAAGAAAGCTTGAGAAATGTCCCTACTCTATACGCTGTAAAGACGAACTCACCAATGAAGAGATCTGCCGGTGGACACGCCTCCAGATCCGTCATGCCGTCCCCGATCATGGCCACGACCTTGTTGCTGTTGAAGCGTCCCTTGATCTGCTTGATGGCCTCGCCCTTACCGCCGGACTTGGACGTCACCTGGTTTGTGTCGAATCCGGCGTAGCTGCCTGAAGAATAAAGAAAACGATTTCTATTGTATTGCTACCAAAAAATATTTGGATTTCGAACTTAATAACTCGAAAAAATAACTAAATTTATCATCCTCAAAATTTTGAAAATTTGCAATTTAGAATTTTAATGACAAATAATAAGAGGATTAGAGAAAATATAAACTTGATCTTTTGTAAACTTGAAAAATATTCAAATATTTAATTTCTTTATTTTTTTCTTAAATAGTAAAACCCAGTAAGTTTTAATATTTCAAAAACTTAAAACAAGTATTTTTCTTTAAACTGAAAAACATTAAAAATTTTAAGATTTTTAAACTAATCAATAAAAAATAAAAGAAAAACCGAGAAAAAAATTGAAAATTAAAAGGTTCAAATTGAAATTTCAACGTAGAAAAATTCATAAATTTAAATACTAAAATTTTACAATTCCATTCTGAATTCTGATGTTTAAAGAAAAATCACAACAAATTCAACAAATTACCTCCAGCTTCGGATAAGAGCTTATGCAAATCATTTTATTGATCGGTATTTGATTCTTCTATGAATCTTAACAGTATATAAATTCTAGAATACTTAAAAATAAATTGAAACCTAAAATAATAAATTTTAAAAATTTTACGTATTCTCAATTTCTAAATACTTCAAAACCCCCAAATTCGAAAATTAAAAAAATATAATGAAAATCTACTTATCTTAGTTACTGAGGATTCTCAAATTCCGAAATCCTTATATTTTAATGTTTTTAAACTATACCATTCTTGTAATTTCGAAGAATTTCGAAGATTCTAAAATACTATTTTTTTTTATTTTCAAATGATTATTTTATATTCTGAAAATCTTGAATTCCATATAAAAAATTCTCAGATTAAAAAAATATGCAACTCACATTTTCAAAATAAAAATTGTAAAATTTATTTTAAGTCAAAAAATTCTCAAAAATACTTAATTCGTTTTTTCATTTTAAAATCTGTTTAAACTTTAATTGAGATCTTAAAAAAAAAGATCAGAATCACAAGTTTATAGAGTTCTAAAATAGTATATGAGCAATTCTCTACGAAATCGGTCTTTTTTCTTCAATTTTAATTTTTGTATTTTTTAATCCGGCTGAAACTTTTTTGGTGCCTTCGGTATGCCCAAAGAAGCCATTTTGCATCATTAGTTTTAAAAGGGCGTAATATTGAATGTTTGGCCTTTGTGAAATGTTAGTCTTGATTTGAAAATTCCAAAAATATTTTTTTCGAAGAGATCGGAAAATTTCACAAATGTTTCATATATTAACATTGAAAATCGGACCATTAGTTGCTGAGATATTGACGATAGAAAATGGTGGGTTGTTTGGGTGAAACTTAGAAAACATCAATTTTCCTGTTTTTAAACCTTTGCATTGCAATATCTCAGCAACTAAAGGTCGTATCAACAAAGTCCAAATAAGCAAAATATAGAGAATTTTCTCAGCTTTTCAAAAATATTTTTTTCAAAACTGGGCAAACATGTGCACTAATTTAAAAAAATGAAAAACTGCGACTATTTTCAAAAAAGTCACTTAAATATGGCTATAACTTGAAAACGGTGCACTTTATCAAAATTTCAGTAAAGTACTTTTTGATTGCAAATTTGATTTTACATCGAAAAATGAAGTTGAAAAATTTTTACGACCAAAATTTCGATTTTTTGAAAAAATCAGTATTGATTAAAAAATTCATAACTCGGTCAGTGATTTTTTGCACAACCTGGAAATTTCTGAAAAGTTGGCATTTTATGCCTTCTAAAACATATCAAAAAATAAAAAAAATTAAAAATAGTGTTTTTTTGTAAATCAAGTTTTAGTGATAAAAAGTTAAATAAAAAAATCACCAAATTTTTTTTACCGTGTATTATTTTTTTCCAGTGTAGTCCGTATCCATACCTACAACTTTGCCGAAGACACCAAATCGATCAAAAATTCCTTCAAAAGATACAGATTTTTGAATTTTCATACATCATTTTTGTATGGACAGCTGCCGAATTTGTATGGAAAATTATATGGACAAACTAATGATGCAAAATGGCTTCTTTGGGCATACCGAAGGCACCAAAAAAGTTTCAGTCGGATTAAAAAATACAAAAAAATCGAATGACCGAAATCCTAGAGAACTGCTCATATAGTAAAATTCCAGAAATTGATAATTTACAATTTCTAAAATTCTTAAATTGTTCAGATCTCATACTCTGAAATTCTTAAATTCTGTCATTTTTGGATGACCACAGTTTAAAATTTAAAAAAATAGTCCTAATCATTTGGTAATATATTCATAGGAAAATATAAAAATCCTGTAGTTTTAAAATAAAAAAAATCTGATATTATTAAATTTCTAACTGCTAAATTCTAATAAAAACACAAATTGAATTGAATAAAAGTTAAAGATTTTTTTAATTCTAGAAATTTTAATCCAACATCCTATTTTTTTGTTTTGGAAATCCTAAATTCATAACTTGTAAATTTCCAAAAAAAAAATCTAATTTTAAATTTTTCATTTTGTAAAATATCAAAAAGTATTTTTTCAAAAAACCAACTTTAAAAATGTTTCTTTTTGGATGTTTTTGAAATCGCTTTGAGTCAAATTTATGAAACAACACCCAAAAAGCAAAAAATAAACAACATTTAAAAAACACCACATTAAAAAACCATGTGTTAGATCCTTAAATTTCTTGAAACTGAGATACAAAATTTTAATATTTCTTAACCCCTTCCCGCCCAGAGCAAAATTGAGATTTTTTATGTTTTTCACCATTACTCGTAACTGGATCGACCAAATTGGATGAAATTTTAAGTTATAAGTTAACATTCTATATAAACTAATGCAGGTTGAACCAGGTTGAAAAAGTGCATGGTGGCAGAGAAATTTAACTTTGAATAAAAAAAAATTAATGGTGCTCTGGAGTAACCATGGGTGTTAGAGGTTTAAATATTTAATTCTTAACTTAAAAAAATGCCAAAAATTTTATTTTTTTATGAAATCGATAGATTTTCAATTTCAAAACTTCCTAGAATTTTAAAATTTTGGATTATCGAATTTCTAAAGTATCTAAAAACGAAAACTTAAAAAATATGTTGGATTCTAAAATTGAACCTGAAATCCAAAATTCTATATTTTTTTATATTAAATTCTAAATTTCTCCAAAATTTCCTTAAAATTAAGAAACTTACCATTAAAGTGAAAATACAGCTTGTTCGCAAACAGATTGCAGAGCGGAATCTCCAGCGCGTCCGCCACCGGCTCAATCAGACAGTCAAACCCTCCACTGACCAGGTAGATCTCCGCACTGTTCCGCCTCAGCTGGTCAATCAACTCCCGCACTCCGCCGGAGATCGTGCTCGGGTGCGTCTTCAAAAACTCCCGAATCTGTCGCTGCGACGGTTTGATAATGTCCAGCCGCCGCCGGAGTGCCTCCTGGAAGGTCATACTGCCGCCCATCGCTTCCTTGGTCAACGCGGCCACCTCGGAACCCTTGCCACAATACTGCGCCAACTCGTCGATGCCCTCCTCCGTGATGATCGTCGAGTCCACGTCGAAGCACACAATCTGCGCGCTCTTGAGCACCTCCCGCGCTTCGGCTATCCGTTTGGCCAGAACCGGCGCCGGTCCCGTGGAGGCCGCTCGGTCATTTGTCATCTTGCCGGTGGTGGACAAAGTGTGACTTGGCTGCTGCTGCTGCTGCTTGAGCAGAGGTTTGAAGATGGGGGCCGCCGGCAAGCTGTTCCGCCGGGCGGTGTGAATTTCCTGGGCCGACGTGCCCGTTGCGATCACCGAAGAGGCCGTCGTCGTGGTCGATTCCGACGAGGCGGATATGGCCACCAGGCTGCCGAAGAGTGCTCTGCAAGAAGGAAGGAGGACGGAGGTACGTTGAAACATTTGGTTTTCTTATTTACAAGCATCAGCTGTTAACTGTTTGTGTAAAGAACAGGTCCCTTTAAAAGTCCCTTTAAATGTTGAAACCCTTGACTACAGCCCTGGCGCACCGTTACGTTTTTTATTTTTCGCAGGGTGATTACTAGACACATAATATTTTTTCCAAAAACTTTGTATTTTGAAATACATATAACTTTAAAAAATTATCGAAACAATTTTGAAAACACTAGTTGAACCACTCACTCAAATAAGAAAAAAGAAAAAAAAATAATTCAATTTTTATTTCAGAAAAATTTCAAGGCTTCTAAAATACTAAATTCAATGTTTGTCGATACAATATTTAAAAATTTGAATTATAATTGAAAAATTCTACAATTTGGATTATTCCACAACTCAAAAAACATTAAAAAAAAATATATGTAAATGACAAAAAAGATAGAAATTCTGAAATTCTAAAAACATAAAAAGACTTAATTAGATTACTTTTTTTTTGAATCCTTAGGCTGATGCAAATATTTTTCAAAGTTACTGTCCCTCGACTCTCGCCAGTGTTGCGATTTTGAGCACTCATCCGCTCATGAGCGAGCATTTTTCGCTCATTCGTGAGGAGGAGCGCTACGCGAGCTGGCTCACATTTGCTCCTGCTCACGTTTGCTCAAAAAAATTATGAGCGAAAATGCTCATTGCTCGCGCTCGCGCTCATTTTTGCTCATTGAGCAAAATGAGCGGTCTTTTTGTTACCTGTACCGAGTATACAATAATAAAAAAAATTCGGCGAGCTTTGCTGCAGTTTTTTAATTGAGGCTGGAATAGGATAATCTCAATAATATTGGGTGAAGATATTTTTTATGAATTTTGTTTTGAAGCCACTTTGAAGCTTGTTTAGGAGTCAGAGTTTTGATGACAAATTAGGATTTTCATCGTTATCTAAAGAAATAATCTGATTTATAAAAATGAAACTGATAAAAGAGTAACACGTGAAGGTCAACTATTAAATAAAACTGATAGTATCTTTTTTTTAAATCGTGAACGTTTTGAAATCTAGGCACCTCATCTTGTTTAATCAATTATTTGTAAATAATTATGCATAAATTATGTCAAATCTGTGTCTTAGATGAATTTCAATAAACTTTATTATTTATAGGAGTCTATTCCAAATAAATAAATAAATAAATAAATGAACAATTAGTTTGCCCACAAGCCCACAATTATGTTTTAATATTTAAAAAAATCAATTGTCTTCCTGTTAACAGCTTATTTAAGACCTAAAAATGTTTAGTCTATTTATGAAAGTTAAAATAATAAGCTAAAAGAGTGTCTGGAATTCTAAGCAAATGTGTCTTCATTGCAAATCAGCTTTTTTCATTGATCGGGAATTTAATGAAAACTAGTATTTTTAATTAAAAACTTTAAAAATACTATTCTGACAACATTAGATGAGTACATGCCCCTTTTTCGTGATGAAATTATCTCAGGAATATGAAATGAGCTTCAAAAGTGGCAATCCAATTGGCCTGGGCGAGATTCACCAACAATACTAAATATCTACCTACTTTGCTGATGAGCGCTCATTGAGCGCGAGCGCATGCGATGAGCATGAGCGAGCACGAGCTACCTAATAAGTCCTCATGCTCATGAATGAGCGAGCACGGATTTTAGCTCGCTCGCTCATTCGCAACCCTGACTCTCGCCCCGGGGCATAAAAATAAACAAAATAGAACAGTTGAAATTACAAGCCAAAATTTTAACATTTTAATGGAAAAACTATAAAACTAGTTTTAAAAAATGTAAGATTTGACAAAAAACTAAAAATTTGCTTAAAAACAGTAGCGGTTTTGTACATTGAAAATATACCAAAATTTTAAAAAAGTTAAATTGCTGAAAATTATTCTAAACTCAGGGGAATGCTTTTTAAATAGAGTTCAGTTGATTCTGTTGATTAATTGAACATTCCGAAACCCTTAAAATCTAGGATTTAAAAATCTTTAACCGATAAATAAAAAAATATATATTTCTAGAATTTGAAAATTCTACAATTCTAAATTTATAAATTTAAAAATCTCTTCATCTTCATCATTTTGCTCTTTTTTAACATGGGCAATTATGCGTAGAACGGCAGTCAAGCTGTTGAAATCAGAAACTGTTGATTTCAATTTTCATTTTTTGCTATTTGGGTGTTTTTAATACCCCTGACTCAATGCCGTTTCTTTATTCTATAGAGACCTTTCTATAAAAGAAGTTTGTTTATCTTCAAAGTTAAATATTGTAACACCATACAATTTTAAACATCTCCGTTTTTCTAGCCATTTTTACTGTTGGAATTATTTTATTATATTCCTTAAGATTTTTTTTAATTTGAAAAAAAAAATAGAGACACAGAAATTCTACAGTTTTTTTAAAGGCCCTATAAGCTATTGTGTTTCATATCTAAAAGTCGAGAAATGTAAACATTGAGGGTATTCCCTTCACACCTCATGTCAATGTCTATCGGAGTAAGCGGGATACACTCAATATTTACATTTGTTTATAGGACCTGATAAACAAAAAGTCTTTATCTGTTTTAAGGATCTTTTAAAAAATAGAACTTATAAGCTAATTTTTACATTAAAACTTAAAATATATATCTAGAGTTTTTTTTAATTGGCCCTATAAACATATGAAAAACAATAACTTATAGGACCTTTAAAAAAATTCTTCTAGATATGCAAATCTGCAGTTTTTTTTTTTTTGAAAAGGTCCAATAAACCAAATTTTCAGTTTTTGCTTTTGGGTGTTTTTTAATACTCCTGACCTCGCTTCTGACTCAAGGCGGTTTCAAAAACACCCAAAAAGCAAAAAACTGGAAATTTGGTTTATTGGACCTTTTCAAAAAAAACTCCAGAAATGCAAATAAGTGGTTAATATAAGAATTAAAAAAAGTTTTTTTTTGTGTGAAATGTGAAAAAAAAAATAAAATTGATAGGCTAGACTAGACCATTTTAAAATTGGCCAGTACAAATTTAATCAAAAAATAAAATTTAAAAATAATTTGAATGCAGATTTTGAGAAGTAGCCACCCTGTCCGTTACCGTTATCTTCATTCTGCACCACAAACACAGCTGAGTCATCAGCTGATCGATTCACTAGTGTGCGTGCAATCACGCCGTCTCTGTGGCCTGACAGTTCTGTTTTTCATGACAGTTTTGTTTTGCACAAGAGCAGGAGGTGACGAGATTAAAAATAACAGTTTAGAGTTTAAATTTTGCAAAAATAATAGAGTAATGATTGTGACGTTTACAATTTTACAAACATTCATAACTGTTTTATTTTTGTTTAATTTTTCTAGGATGCTACTAGCTCTTTTAGTATCAATCTCAGCTGACAAGTGCTCACCTATACAAAGCCAAGAATGAAAAGTCAACTCGTTTTTTTCCTCGCTTGCTTTGTGATTGCGACTTGCGCTACGTAAATAGAAAGAGAGTGAGTGAGCTTACATTAGTGAATTAGTGGTTGCGCTGTTTAGTAGCAAAATTAAGGCATTACACACCGTTTTAGTGCAGCACTAGTAGGAAGAGGGTCAGAAATCTGACGAAAATTGCGTCGAAAAAACGCACAAAGAGTGTTTGTGTCAAGTGTGTTTACGTTCCGTCATCGATCTAGCAGTTCTGTTCAGAGCCTGCTGTGGTTGGTGTCCTCCACTCGCAGTAGCCAGCAGCAGTCGTAATAGTTTTGCGCAGTTTCGTCAGCTTCGAGTTCCGTCATGGATCTGATTTCGGAGGGTGGTGCCCCGGAGAACTTTCACATTTCGTTCGGCAACGAGGACGACGATTCCAATCTGAGCGGGAGTGGGCAGCGGTGTCCGCTGTGCTGCTACTCGAGGCGTCATTTTCACTGCAAGAGTTGCATCCGGAACGGGGACTTTTTGCACTCGTCCCACCATCTGCTGGAGAGGTGAGTTGGATTTTAGGTGGTCGTGAATCAGGATTTAAGACCGGGTTGTCTTTTGCAGGTTCTCGGAGAAGCAGCTGCGTTACAAGAATCTCAAGACGGCACACGCCACGTTGGAGAACAAATGCGTCCAGATGTTGACGCGGCGGAGGTTGGCCTGCCAGCTGAGGGCCGAGATTAAGCAAAAGGCGGAGAATATTCAGAATATCCGGAAGTTGATGGAACTCCGGCGGGGCAATGTGGCGCGGCTGTTGGATCTGAAGAAGGAGCTGCACGAATCGAATCGAAGTCTGCGAATAAAACTGCCACAGTGCGATAAGAAGGTCCGGATAATTGGAGATTACGTCCTGTCGAAGCTGGACGAGAGCGAACGACGTCGGGAGTGTCTTACGGAACTGCAGGAGAAGCTACGACAGCTGAAGCGTGACCACGTCGACAAGTTGGTCAAGTTCATCTTTCCAATTTCGCAAGCCATCAGCAATCGGAGTAGTTTCTCGAGCAGTGACGGCGAGAGCAAAAACACCATCAACGAAATCTCCGAGGCCACCCGGACGGCCTACGTCCGAGGGAAGTGGATCCTGCAGGACAGTTTCGGCGAGATTCAGCACATTATCGTGGCACCAGCGCTGCCCGGCAATGGAAACTATTCCGCGTACAACGACTGGGCCACGGTCACTCCGGCGACGGACGTTTCCGTCGTCGGTGGCACGGGAAAGCCGGTGAAGACGCTTCCAAGAACGTGGCCAGCCGAAATCCGGCCCACACAATTGCCGCGGCGCTGACCTATACCAGCCAGCTCGTACAGATCATGTGCTTCTACCTGGACATCCGCCTACCGTACAAGCTCGCGTACAGCGACTTCTGCACCACGGCCCTGTCCGAGGCCCAGTTCAACCGGAAGGTGGCCCGACTCAACGCCAACATCCTGTACCTCTGCTACACGCAGGGCTGTCGACTCAACGAACTGCGACCCACGCACACCCTCGAGAACCTCCAAAAACTCATGAACCCAACCCACGCCAACCTGGGCCGCCTCGCTCCGATGGATCGTAACTTTTGCCTCAACGAACTGGCGGACAGTGCCCTCACGCAGCATCTTGGCGCCGGAGAAGATTCCGATTCGGATGGTAACACCTCAAACAACCCCCCAAAAACCCAACCTAAAACCTCAACCCTCACTTTTTCAGACGAATCGAACCTCCAGCAGGAGTGGGAAGCCGTCCCGAGCAACCTCCCGCCGCCGTCCCCGGTCTCGCTCCACCCAGCCAACACCCCGTACGGCAATACCCTCCACTACCAAGCGGCGATGGCGGCGGCCGGAACAGGTCAGCATGCGGGCGCCGCCGCCGCCGCAACCACCAGTCTCATGACCAGTGCCGTCGCTTCGGTGACCTCGTTCTGGAAGGGTTGGACGGGGAAGTGAGCCGGCGGCCGGGGCCCGGGTTCCAGGAGGCCGCACTCGTGTATAATGTGATAGTGTGATGTGACGGAAGGAGGAAGGCGGACATACGCGACTGTTCCAAAGGAGATCGCGAGCGCAAGGTAACGTTTGTTCATGATCAATACTAGGCTCTACTAAAAAGAAAAAATCAACTAAACTGAATTTATCACGCATAGTTTTATTTTTTAAACGACTCAAAGATATTAATAAAATCCACTCGTTTTTGCATTTTTTCTAATGTTATTACTTGTTTGCGGTGAAGTTTATTGAATGCCGAAACTCCGCACAAATCTTCTCTTTGTCCCTTGATTCAATAAGACATTGAACGTAACGTACCTACACAAAAATCATCCAACTCGAAGCGAAACGGCGAAACTTACTTTGAGAAACCGTAGAGAATTTCCCTTATCCTCTTAAAAGTGTACTGAATTCCAGACGAACTGTCACTATTTACACGGACTCACACTTACTATCAAACCAAACGTTTGGCAGTGTGTGTGAGCTCCGTGTAAAAACAGGTGTCAAACTGAAAAGTGACCCCGTTCGTTTGACAACAGTTGGTGTCAAATCATTCAGTGTATGAATTACGGAGCTATTAGACTTTGACAAACAAACAAACAAGCTTACACTTTTTTGTATTTGACAGTTTGCCAAACTCGTAAATTTGTTTGCATCGGGACCATTCACAAACCACGTGGACACTTTAAGGAAAAAAAATACATTTTTGCTCGTTTTTCAATTACAAAAAAAATAATGTACATAAAAAAGATATATAAACAATTCTCTCAGATTTCGGTCATTCGTTTTTTTTTGTTTTTTTTTAATTCGGCTGAAACTTTTTTGGTGCCTTCGGTATGCCCAAAAAAGCCATTTTTCATCATTAGTTTTTCCATATAAATTTCCATACAGCTGTCCATACAAAATTGATTTATGAAAATTCAAAAATCTGTATCTTTTGAAAGAATTTTTTGATCGATTTGATGTTTTCGGCAAAGTTGTAGGTATGGATAAGGACTACACAAAAAAAATGATACACGGTAAATTTGTTTTTGGGATTTTTAATTTAACTTTTTGTCACTAAAACTTGATTTAAAAAAAACACTATTTTTAAATTGTTTTTATATGTTTTTTTTTATATGCAAGTTTGAAAATATTGTTTTCAAAAAGATCGGAAAATTTCACGAATGTTTCATATTTTAACATTGAAATTCGGACGATTAGTTGCTGAGATATCGACGTTAGAAAATGGTGGGTTGTTTGGGTAAGACTTAGAAAACATCAATTTTCCTGTTTTTAAACCTTTGCATGGCAATATCTCAGCAATTAAGGATCGTATCAACAAAGTTCAAAAAAGCAAAATATAGAGAATTTTCTCAGCTTTTCAAAAATATTTTTTTTCAAAAGTGGGCAAACATGTGCACTAATTTTAAAAAATGAAAAAGTGAGACTATTTTGGCCTTAACTTGAAAACGGTGCACTTAATCAAAATTTCACTAAAGTACTTTTTGATTGCAAATTTGATTTTACATCGAAAAATGAAGTTGAAAAATTTTTGCGACCAATATTTCGATTTTTAGAAAAAATCAGTATTGATTCAAAAATTCATAACTCGATCAATGATTTTTTGCACAACCTGGAAATTTCTGAAAAGTTGGCATTTTATTCCCCTAAAACATATAAAAAAAATCATCAAAAAATTCCTTCAAAAGATACAGATTTTTGAATTTTCATACATCGTTTTTGTATGGACAGCTGCCAAATTTGTATGGAAAATTATATGGACAAACTAATGATGCAAAATGGCTTCTTTGGGCATACCAAAGGCACCAAAAAAATTTCAGTCGGATTAAAAAAAAAAACAAGAAAATCGAATGACCGAAATCTGAGAGAACTGCTCAGCTACGGGAACTATCGACTATTGGACTATTGATTGGACTTTTTGCCTTCCTCACCTTACTGAGGAAAGGCTTTAAAATCACTCGAAAAATGAACTTCTTAATTCGACCTCGTAGACCCACCTTCATGTATACCTATCGACTCAGAATCAAATTCTGAACAAATGTCTGTGCGTGTGTCTGGATGTGAGTCCGTGCACTGAAAAATATGCACTCGATTATCTCCGGACTGGCTGAACCGATTTGGACCGTTTGGGTCTCATTCGATTCGTCCCATGAGACCCTAGTTGATATCTAACGTTTAGTAAAGCACTTCAGAAGTTATGCTAAAAAAAACGATTCTGGCTAAAGTTTGAAAGATTGCAAAAAGGGTGGTTTTTGTAAGAAAACCCGTCTGACCATACATTTTTAAAAAGGTATTTCAAAGACCTTTCTAATGAGCTCAAAACATTGAAGATCTGATAGCCCTATCAAAAGTTATGAGCACTTAAGTGTCATTTGTACACATTTCAGAGGCCGGATCTCAAATATTTTGATGAAAAAGTTGTCCGAGTCCATCGTACGACCCGTTAGTTAGATAATTTAAAAACCTTTCAAATGAGCCTAAAACATCGAAGATCTGACAACCCTATCAAAAGTTATTAACACTTAAGTGTTATTTACACACTTTTTGGAGGCCGGATCTCTGATATTTTGATAAAACGTTGTCCGGATCAATCATGCTACCTGTCGTTGGATAGGTAATCGAAAGACCTTTCCAACGAGTTCAAAAGATTGATGATCTGACAACCCTATCAAAAGTAACAAGCACTTAAGTGTTATTTATGCACTTTCTAGAGGCCGGATCTCAGATATTCCAATGAAAGCAATATCTGGGTCCATCATGCGACCCGTCGTTTGTTAGATAATCAAACAAACTTTCAAATGAGCCTAAAATATCGAAGATCAGACAACCCTATCCAATGTTATTAGCACTTAAGTGTTATTTACACACTTTTTGGATGCCGGATTTCAGATATTTTGATGAAAACGTTGTCGGGATCTATCATGCGACCTGTCGTTGAATAGGTAATTAAAAAACATTTTGAACGAGTTCAAAAGATTCAAGATCTGATAACCCTATCAAAGCTATAAGCACTTAAGTGCCCTGAATTATGAAGATCTGACTACCCAATCTGATGGTATGAATAATGAATTAAGTTGATAGAACACTGAAAGGTGCCCTTTTGTATCAATTTTGGATAACATTACCCTCTAAATGTGAGGAAGGCACCAACCTCCAAAGGGTGGATTAAGTAACGACTATTGATTGGACTTTTTTACAGTCAAATTGCTTCAGGATTGAGTCCGTAAATGGAACAAATTTGTAAAAAGAACATAAAAACTTTTCCGATTGGTTTGTCTCTTAAATGTTGAATATCTCTAAAAAATGTCCTTCATTAATTATTTTTTTTTTTCAAAGTGCAAAAAACATACTTCTTTATTTGTATCACACACAGACCAAAAAATCGCAAATTCGGTAGGTTAAGAATTGGATCCTATTTTTATTACATTTGAAGTTATTTTCAATTTATTTAAGGCTTGATGATCATTCACTAATCATTTCACTAATCGCCAGCTCCCTCTAATTTGCACTTTTCCATCTCTCATTTGCAGATTCATGTTTCAAAAATGGTGTTACGATAGTGCCCACATATCACATGATCTTGTCGCTTTCGAGGTAAGTGCTTGAATTTTTATCATTTTTATTTTTATTATATTTTTTCATCGCCGTGCAAACACTGAAGCTCACCGATTCATATTCGCCTACTGTTGCACAAGTTGAAGCTCAACCCCACACTTCACTTTACACTTTTTTTTGCACTCTTTAACTTTATTGTCTAAATTGGCTTGATTTGCGTTTTTCTGTCTTCGTCCCCACTTTGCACTCGCTGCTTGTTGCTAGTCGAACTTTGAAAACTTCTCGTACGATTCGATTCTGTTGAACTACGGCGGACGTCCTCGTTTTTGTAATAATAGCGAACAACTGATCACGCTCGCCGAAGGGATGCGCTCTTTATGTGTTCTGTTCGATTGGGGTCCTGCTGATAATCAGCTTGAAGTACACGCCGAGATTATGGATGAACAAATATTTTGCTCTCCTCCATGTTCGTTCGAAATCATCATCATCCTATATTACAGTAGTGCAGCGTGACGAAGTTTTTCAAATCAGCAACGCGTTGTTGTTGCAGGGCACATTTTATTATTGCTGATTGGCCGTGACGGCCGCGCGCGCCCGGTTTCTCGAGAGGGTGTGTTGTGCCTTGACGACTAATCACAGTCTACGGGAAAACATTCCAGCTCACGAGTGGTTGACAATGGCGCGAGAGGTCCCTGAACCAGGCAGCGGTTAGCAAATTCAGTAGTAGGTGTTGCGCGCGCCGTAGTTCGAAGAGATCGTAGCAATCCGAGGAAAATTTAAGCTCGATTAGTTTGTGTGGTTGTAATCCCTGTGTCTGTGGGGCTTGCACAGAGTTTAAACAGAGCTCAGCTGATTGCCTCGGCGTGGAATGATGGAGAGTAAACAAAATAATCGACAATTTTTCCATCGCATGCGGTTGCTGCTGTTATCAGGTTACGAAGCGGGAGCACGGCGTGTGAGCATGTGGTTCTCCCAAGAATTATCGTTTTATAGGGAAATTTGATTTCTATACTTTTATGGTCTTTAAAACATGTAAGTTGATGGACATTTGACAGACTGGGATCACTGCTAAGAGATTTAAAATGGATAGTGCGAATCGTTAAGAGTTTAAGAATTTTATACTTTTTATTATGATTATAAAGTGTTTTAAGATTCTGATAAATTTTTAAAAGTCTTAGGAATTTTAAGTTTCAAGAGTTTCAAAAATAATTTGTAATTATTTGCTTATATTGGCAATTTGCGGCGAGAAATATTAAGCTAACCTAGGACAGAAAGAGGAGAGACTGAATTGAAGATAGCGACAACAGTTTTTTCAAACCTTTTGTCACATGGTGGATAGATCCAGATAGGGCGCTGGCAGTTATAAGGGGAAAGAAGGGGGTCGTCCCATAGATGACGAAACTCGAAAAGAAATTATCGTGTGTCAACTATGTGGGACATTCTCCAACATCTTCTGTGTCGGTGAATGGAAGACCCCTAAAAAGCTAGTTCAACCAAATATTACACTTAGAATGAATGGCCCTTAGCTTCTTCACCTCCTTTCCCCTTATAACTGCCAGCGCCCTATCCGGATCTATCCACCATGTGACAAAAGGTTTGAAAAAACTGTTGTCGCGATCTTCAATTCTGTCTCACCTCTTTCTGTCCTAGGTTAGCTTTATATTTCTCGCCGCAAATTGCCAATGTAAGCAAATAATTATAATTGACTTCCGGTGATCAAAACAATATTGTAAAGCAATAAATAATTTGTATGTTTTTATCAATATTAACGCGTAAAGAATTCACTTTTTTATATTTTGAGAATTTAATTAGTTTAGAAATGTTATAGGTTTTTTTTCTCCGATTTTAAAAGTTTTTGGAATTTGAAGAATTAAAAAAAAATTATGAGCTGTAAGAATTTTAAATATTTTATATATTTTAATGTTTTTATGAATATTCTATAAGTATTTTTTTTAATTTCAATTTTTGAAGCAAATAAAAAAATCAATTAGCTAAAAAGAGTTTTTGAATTTTATTTCTTCCAGAATTTTATGAATTTTAAATTTATGCAATATATTTTTTTGCAATTCCGTCGTGAAACTATTTACTTTTCCTGTCATTCTTGAACGACAAAATGGCCTACTTTTCTATACTAAAACAAATGAATCAGAAAGAACAGAACAGATAGTTGAACTTTTTAGCATTTGTTTCGAAAAGTAATACTTTTGAACCGTTTTTTTTTTTATTTGAACGATTTATTGACAAAATACATGAACTCAAATGTTCACTAATTTCACTCAAAGGGTGTTTCTTCGGAATTGCAAAAAATGTTGTATGGAACACGCTGCAAAACATGATTTTTTCGGCACTCGTCGTATTTATCTAACTCGGTGAACCTCGTTGGATAAATGTACGACTTGTGCTGAAAAAATCTTCTTTTTGCAACTTGTTGCATAAACTATATTTTTGCAATTCCGTCGTGAAACTACTTACTTTTCCTGTCATTCTTAAACGACGAAATAGCCTACTTTTCTGTACCAAAAACAACAGAATCGAATAGCAACACTTTTCAAAATAAATGCTGAAAAGTTCTACTTTTCAGCACTGAAATGGGTACTGAAAAGTTGAACTTTTCAGCACATGTTTCGAAAAGTAACACATTTTCAACATTTTTTTGATTTAAACGATTTATTGACAAAATACATGAAAATTTGACTTAAAATTTCGCTCAATGGGTGTTTTTCGGATTTGCAAAAAAATTTGTATGGAACTCGTTGCAAAACTTGATTTTTTCAGCACTCTTCGTATTTATCCAACTCGGTGAACCTCGTTGGATAAATGTACGACTCGTGCCGAAAAAATCCCCTTTTAACTTGTTGCATAAACTACTATTAAAGACTTAAGAATATTATGATTTTTAATATTTACAATTAACCCTCTACTGCCCAAACTTTTTTCGAAAATTTTTATTTTTCCGTGTTCAGGAGGTCATTTTGAGCAACTTTTGTTCTACGAAAAACTTCACTTCTCTTGTTTTATGTTTTTCTTGTTTTATTTTTAGTATTTCAATTTTCATTTATCTTGTTTAGTTTATGTTTGTTTTTAGTAGTATTTGGCCTATTCTAACACCTGCTATCATTACATTTTGCCTATCTAATTTTTTCATGTTTTTACAGTCACTTTTTCAATTTTTTACTTGTTTTTCACTTTTTCTGTTATAGAATGGCACCATTATCATTTATATTGTAAACAAATGCGTAGAGGCATAGTCTGGGACACTACAAAAATTACTGCATACTTATTTTTACTTAAAATAAAGGAAATGTTAGTAAAAAACACAGCCAAAGTTGACCCCTAAAAAAATTACATTTTTAAAAACATTGGCAAAGTCACTTAAAGCAAGTAAAACTTCCAACCCTAATTTTTTTTTTAAATATCAAGAGTTCTTCTTTCCATTGCATTTTAAAGATTAAAAATTGGTTGAAAAAGGGATTTTTGGCGATTTTTCAGATCGAAGCCCGTCTAAAGGCGGGGTTAGGTTGTAGAGGGTTAAGGATTTAAAGAGCTTTGAGAAATTTTTGGAAACATGAAGAACTTTCAGATTTTTTTTTTTGTTTTGTTAATTTAAAAAAATTATCAATTTTTAGAAAAAAGATTTTGAGATTTTGAAATTTTTTAATTTTTAATGTTTTCAGTTTTTTTTATATCTTTTCTTAGAGTGCTAAAAAAATATCAGAAGAATAATTATTCATTTCAATTTACTGACCTAACTTGATGATCTGAAGTCATTGCGAAAAAATCACATCGATTATTTAAAACAAAAAAAAAGCGTTTCTAAAAGATCTGGCAATATTCAGTCCATGAGTATGGCGGAAATGGCTGTGTGTTTAAAATATCCATTCGATTTTGTAACTGACAATTAACAGTCGAATTCCGGAGTTTTTTTTTTTGAAAGGTCCAATAAACCAAATTTCCAGTTTTCGCTTTTTGGGTGTTTTTGAAACTGCCTTGCAAAAAGCAAAAACTGAAAATTTGGTTTATTGGACCTTTTTTAAAAAAAAACTCTAGAATTCTTCTTTTTGGGATTGCTAAATTCGAATGTTATAAAAAATGCATTTCACGAAGAATTTCGAATTGAATATAATTGAATAATTGAATTCGACAATGCCTGGCACGAACACTCAAAGCGTGTTCTAGCGTGTTGCTCGTACTGACTCAAAGCAAGGGATGTAGGTGTAAGGGCAGTGCGTGTTTGTCGGGAACCTGGTGCATAAGATCGGTCAAGGCCCGTTCTTACACTAAAAATTGCGAACATAATTGAATATTTGAATTTCAAGAATTTTTAAATTTCCAGAAATAAAAAAAAACTCCGATAGGTTTGAAAATATAAATCAATCCTTGGCTATTTTTCTAAATTATATTGATATTATTTCTCATGACACAGCTACCGTTGATCACACGTTGTTAGCGAATGATGGAAATCAATCAAGCATGTATAGGAGAGAATTCCCCGCTTGCCCACTCTAAAACCCCTCGATCACCACATTGCTGCTGATCCACTTGTTTTTATTATCTGTTCCTCAGTGCGGTCTTGTTCTACCAACACGAGGGAGGGGTTCGCCTAGTGATAGTCGCTCAATTTCCGTTCCGCACTGACTGTACGTACAAACAACAACCCTTTAAACTGCACTGCGCTCTTGTTGTGGTGGTGAGTTCTTCCTGAATGCGGTCGGTTTTGAAAATATTTTGAGGTATCAGATTACTCTTTCTCTTTTGATGACTTAATCTTCGTCAATTATTGCACCTCCAGTTGTTATTGTTTGTCTGCTGGCGTGTATGGTTCGAGGGTGCATTCGAGTAAACAATAAACAGCTTACTTGGATGGAACTCGCGCTAATCAACGTTGCTTGTACATGTGCTCCTTGTTGGATTTGTGTGTGATTACACAAGTGTAGATTAGCCCCATGTCACTTACCGTCGAGGCCTGCTTAGATGAGTCGATAGATCGCCGCCGTTGTTGACAGCTTCGATGGCCAGCAATCGCAGTTGGCGTCGACACTGCATTCACCTTAAACACTACAGCACGCTTGATCCCTGTGTCGCTCAGTTTAGCAGTTTAGTCTGTCTGGCCAGGCCTACTGAGACTTCTTTCGCACACGCGCTGTTCACGATCACTCGCAGAATCGACGACTGAGCAGGCTGCGCACACGACTCGTCCGTCGACGCCGTCTGCTGCTGCACTCCGTTCCGGGGATATCAACGCAACTCTGTGTGTTTGTAGGTCTAGGTCTTTGCTGGCCTCTGACGTCGACGTCGTATGCAAGTGTGCCGTTTTAAATTACTTGTTTTTGTTGACGTCGTCGGGCAACCACCTTGTACTGCACTTTAGTCACTTGTTCGCCCTGTTGCACTCTTTCCGACTCAATTACTGCGGTTGACAACATTGCTGAGTGTGTGTACGTATATGTGTATGGTTCCTGATTGGAGATAATGGAACAGGCCAGTGTCCAGTGTTCACGTGCTTCCTTTTGTTTGCACACTTTGCCAACCGAAACCAGATTTTCGGACCAGTTTGGGCTGGCTGGAAGAGAGTTCACGAATTTGGCTTTGACCTTCTCCTTTATCAGTCTCTTTTGACGGTCTGACTTGCACATTTTTGGAATAAACTGGTCGAGTTGTAAACAGTGAGTCTAAAAACAGACTCAAAGAATGACGGTAATTTGAAGAGAAACATTATTTTTAATAACATTTTCAAAATTTATAAATTTTAAGGCATTTTAAAAAAATACTGAATACACAACATTACAGAGTTTGCAACATTCACATTTTTTGTACATCATTCGACTTCAAAAAAAGATTCTTTTTTTTTAATAAAAAAAAAACAGAATTTTAAGAATTTTAGGAATTTTAAAATATTTAAGAATTTTAAGAATTTTAAGAGTTTTAAGAATTTTAAGAATTTTAAGAATTTTAAGAATTTTAAGAATTTTAAGAATTTTAAGAATTTTAAGAATTTTAAGAATTTTAAGAATTTTAAGAATTTTAAGAATTTTATAAATTTTAAGAATTTTAAGAATATTAAGAATTTTAAGAATTTTAAGAATTTTAAGAATTTTAAGAATTTTAAGAATTTTAAGAATTTTAAGAATTTTAAGAATTTTAAGAATATTAAGAATTTTAAGAATATTAAGAATTTTAAGAATATTAAGAATTTTAAGAATTTTAAGAATTTTAAAAATTTTAAGAATTTTAAGAATTTTAAGAATTTTAAGAATTTTAAGAATTTTAAGAATTTTAAGAATTTTAATAATTTTAAGAATTTTAAGAATTTTAAGAATATTAAGAATTTTAAGAATATTAAGAATTTTAAGAATTTTAAGAATTTTATGAATTTTATGAATTCTAAGAATTTTAAGAATTTTAAGAATTTTAAAAATTGTAAAAATTTTAAAAATTTTAAGAATTTTAAGAATTTTAAGAATTTTAAGAATTTTAAGAATTTTAAGAATTTTAAGAATTTTAAGAATTTTAAGAATTTTAAGAATTTTAAGAATTTTAAGAATTTTAAGAATTTTAAGAATTTTAAGAATTTTAAGAATTTTAAGAATTTTAAGAATTTTAAGAATTTTAAGAATTTTAAGAATTTTAAGAATTTTAAGAATTTTAAGAATTTTAAGAATTTTAAGAATTTTAAGAATTTTAAGAATTTTTAGAATTTTATGAATTTTATGAATTATAAGAATTTGAAGAATTTTAAGAATTTTAAAAATTGTAAAAATTTTAAAATTTTTAAAAATTTTAAAATTTTAAGAATTTTAAAAATTTTAAGAATTTTAAAAATTTTAAGAATTTTAAAAATTTTAAGAATTTTAAGAATTTAAAGAATTTAAAAAAAATTAAAAAAATTAAAATTTTCAGAATTTTAAAATTTTTAGAATTTTAAGAATTTTATAAATTTTAAGAATTTTAAAAATTCTAAGATTTTTAAGAATTGTAAGAATTGTAAGAATTTCAAGAATTTTAAGAATTTTAAGAATATTTCCACATTTTTAATTTTTTTTGCGATAAAAAAATGGCAAATTAAATTGTGTTAGGATTGTTTTTAAATTGCTTTAAAAATTAAAATTTTGGCGCAATTTCTTTGACATTTTTATTTTTCATTAAAGTATTGAGCTAAAAACGACATTTCTTCAATCAATATAAAAAACAATTAATTAATTGAATTCTAAAGATCTTCCGACAGCTGCTCCTCGTCGATCGTTTCATCAATTTCAATATGTTCAACCGACTCCACATCGTGCGGACCTTCGTCGTCACTTTCAGCAACCGCAAAGTCACTCACGCTTGGTTCCACCACGGTGGTGGTCGTTCTCTCCGCCGCCGGTCCCGCCGATCCCTTCCGAAGCAACTCGTCCAGGGGGGTGTGCCGCAAATAACGCACCGCTTCCGGTGGCAACGCTGAGATGAACCCTTCCAAAACACTGTTCAGATGGGTTGTTAGCGTGTCGGAGTCTTGTCCGTCGGTGGGGGCCGATAGGACGCAGGCGATCTGGGCGTACAGGTCGTACAGACGTTTGTCGAAGCAGCGGAGGTTGGCCTGGGTGGAGAGCGTTTCGTCCGCTAGGGTTGAATTGTGGGCGTTGACTTGCCCGGCGAACGATCGTGCCTTGAGCTGCTCGTTGATCTGCTCCGCGCGGGTTATTACAGTTGGCGGCATGCGGACGCATCGCGCCAGCGATATTCCGTAGTTCTTCACGGAGGTTTTCCCTCGGAGACGGTGTATTTGTAACGAAGACGATCGGAACCTTCGACGGTCACAGTTTCCGTTTGAAGACAGAGCCGGGACACGTTGTGCATGTGTTCCAGCGGTCGGAGCATGTCGTGGCAGTGGGTGGTGAGGTAGATGAATGGTCTGCGAATAGCGGACAAGCTTTCGCACTTGGCACTGGGGTCGAATCCGATGAAGCCCGCGATCTGTTCGAGCAACTTCCACCGGGGACTGTCCGTCTCCGGGTGTTGAGTGTCGCCGAACAACTCATCAATCACGACCAGACTATCCACGGACAAGCTGTGGGCGATGACCTCCAGCTTTTTGGCCATCCGTGAAGAGTTGGAAAGGTCCTGCTCGACACTCTCGGCTGCGCCGAAGATGGCCATCAGTCGGTCAACGATACGGAATTCGGCCTTGGCAGCCGGAACGTAGCATCCGAGCTGAGCCATGATCTGCAGCAGGCAAATCGTCTTGATGTAGACCGTTTTACCGCTCATGTTGGGACCCGTTACGAGGAATACGTTGTACTCGGGGGTTGCGATCTGTAAGAAGCTTGTTGTTAGTACATGATCATTACACTTGGCTCGACCATGATCTTACCACATTGTTCCGGACGACCTTGTTAACGGCACCGTATGACTCCAGCAGGGGATGTCGCGCCCCAACGATCTTGGTGCACCTTCCGAAGTTCGGTCGACAGTAGTCCTTGTCCTGGCTGACGACCGCCAGCGATTGCACCATGTCCAGATCGGTAATGTGCGCCACCAGCAGATAAACCGGCTCGATGTCCTCTCGGATCGTGTCGATCAGTTGCCTTATGATGCCGTAGCTCACACTTTCAATCTCTTGAATAATACCTTCGATCCGCTCATTCAACGCTTGCAGCGTGCTCGTGGTCAAACTGTATCGCTTTCCGGCTCGGCTCAACACCTTCAGAACCGGAGGAAGCACGGTGGTGCCCTCCTTGACGGATAGCTGGATGTAGAAGCCGGTGGTTTTGTTGAAGGACATCTTCAACAGCAGCCGAAGTTCGCGGGTCAGATCGGCGATATGTTCTCGAATTTCATCTATAACTTCCGAGTACAATCGTCGGAACACGTCAAGTGTGGACGAAACTCCCGACTTGATCAGAAACAGCCGATAGTAGCTTGCCGTTTGCGGGTTTGCTCCGTCAGCGTCCAGCACGGTACAGATTTGATCGTACAGCCTCTTGTACACTTCGGTTGCGAGGACGTGGCGAATTGCCCGCAAAAAGGGTGCTTCAGCTTGGCCGAGCAGTTCCTCAAGTTCGGGAACGCTGCGAAGGGCATTTCGCAGAGTGCTTGCCTGGTTCAACACATGCAGCGTGTTTTGTTTGGACGATTTCTGGGAAATGAATAGTTAGCCATCTTGAGATTGAGAAGTGATCCTAAGACCTACCGTACTATCGACATCCACCGAAAGCTTCATCAGCGCTCCAATGTCCACCAAACCTCGAAGAATCCGCTGAATCCCACCCAACAGCTCGGAGTTCACCAAAAGCTCTCCAATACAGGCAAGCCTGGCTTCCAGGACGTACCGCTTGCTGCTCGGTTCCAGCAGGTTTGCCCTCAGGTGCCGCTTACCCACGGCCGTAATACAGTGGTTCACAAACTGGTATAGCGACTGCTTGTCGGCCATGTTCTGCAGCGAAAAGATGACCTCCAGGTGGCCAACGCACTCCACATCGATCGCCATCGTGTCCTTTTTGTTGACGTACTTAAACTGCAGCGACTTTGCCGCAATCCGCAACAAACCGGCCTCACAACAGTGCCGCAGGATAGCCCCGACCGCAGCCAACCCGTAGTACTTGCAGTGGACCGTCTGCTTCAGAGTTTGGTAGCTCGAGCTGCACAGGTCGTCCATGTACTTTTCCGCGTTGCAGTCGTTGAAGAAGCTCCGCGGAAGCGACACGATCTGCACGTCCACAAGAAACTGCTGGATGATTGTCGGGAGGTTCGAAGATCGCGTGTTTAGCGAGTGATCGCTGAAAAAGATCTACAAAATTGGATCACACGTGTGATCAAGTGTGCACAGGAGATCACAGAAAAGTCAAAGCCTACCACGTTCGGGTTCAGCGCCTGCAGTGAGGTTAGCACGTTGCTGTACCAAAAGTTGTCACTGAACTGGCTCATCTGCAGTACCGGCGCGGCCGAAACGTCAATCGCCGCGAGGCCAATCTCGAGCGCGGCGTGGCCACGACCTTCCGCCAGGGCGCACACCACGTACGGCTCGTTCGCCGCGACGGTTTCGTTCAGCGTGTCGCGAATGCTTTTGAGGTTATGTTAGACTCCGGATTCGATATCTAATAATTAGTTACCTACCTTTGCTACCGCTCCGACTGGTCCCCGCGGGGCGGGGTTGAATGTGGCGGAAGACCTGCGGCCGTGGAAGCGGATCCACCGGACGATCGATACGGCTCTTCATGAAATTCATCGCGCGATCGTTTGACACTTTGACACTAGCGCAAACTCATGGCACACTGCTGTGAAGGAACGAAAGTCAATGCAATACAAACACGTGTTCGTCACTTTTATCCCTTTTCATGGCGTGTTTAATTCAAATGTATATTTTTTCTGACTTTTTCATAGAGAACAATAATACTTATCTTTACAAAACATGGTATTCAATTTTACAATGTTGGTTTCTTGTTCTTCTCAGCATCCATCAGTGGTTTTGCCCTATTTTTGGTGATGTGTTGTTCAAATGCATGCCTCAAAAAGTTAACGCAAAAATGATCTCGAAAATATAACGACATTCTACGACATGGCCCGTCAATCAATCACTTCACTTCACGTGTCCACTATTTGTTCACACACGTTTTCTCGTTCTTTACTTGCAGCATTTTTTTTTTACATTGTCCTTTGCGTTTGTTAATGTTTTAGTGTTGCACAATTAGATAGTTTGTTTGTTTGTTTGTTTTTTTACATTTGTGTTATCATAATTTGATCTGCTCTGACCTCCTCTGGTTGTGGTCTCTCACAAAGTTGTTTTGCCTTCTCCGGTCGACTCTACTGTGTGTGTATACAAAAAAATAACTTCAAAGCTGTCGCGACGCGTATTGTTTTGGTTTTAGCTATTTGCTGCACTATTTGTATGGTTTTACTTAGAGTTATTTTTTTATTCTTCTTCCGCAAGTAGGTTGTAGTTTTTGTTTGTTTTCAACATAAAATGTCATAAAGATGTGATGGTTTTCGCTGTTTGTTCAGTGAAATATTTGCACTGTATTACTTTTCTTGTTGTTTTGTTGTTTTTTTCCTAATCGCATGTTGTGGATTCACCTCCGGATGAGATAGAAAGTTATACTAACTAAGCGATATTTGGTTATAATATTTGTCTTGTTTAGTTACTCGTGAAACATATCGATTTGTTGTATGAGTATATTTTTTCCACTTTTTTTTGGTTTGGTTGTGTTTACTTTTTTATCTAGATAAGCTGACATTATCAATGCCTGTTTGTTTAGTCACTCAGCGTAAAAACTAATAAGCGTTTAGTTGTTTGATTTTCTCCCACATCGTTTACTTTTAATTACGTTTTTTTTTTCTTTCTGCTCGACTAATACAAGACATCTAAGCTTGGAAATAAAGGTAAAAATATGTTCCAAAGTTTAGCGGAGAAAAAGAATAAAACGTTGGTAAAAGCAATTCCACTCTTATGTTCTGCGATAGATAATGATTGATTTACGATTATGGTGTAGTCGTTTTTGCTCTCTTTTTTGTTCACAACATAAAATTTGTTCGTTTTTGTTTCTGCCATGTTTTTTTTTGGTTTAGTACGTTGAAGCTCTTACACATTTTGCATATCTTGCTGCTGGTTGTCCTCTATTTCCCCGTCGCTAGCGTCGATTCTGGTGAAATCTGAAGTTTATGTTTTGTTTGTCCCAAATATATAGATTTTTTCCCCTTATCGAGTATGTACACCGTACGATTAGAATTATGTTTAGAACCGAAGAATGAAATGCCGTACTTTGATTTGGTTTTTTCAATGTTGTTCAACGTTTTCGAGGATCGATACCGATAAAGTTATCGCCATCGTCGGGATGATTACTTTATCGTCGAAAATCGACGGATAAATTATTTAAATTAACTTTTTAAAATGAACTCAACCAAACAAAATCCGGTCTGACTTTAATTTTTTTTTAATGTTATCGTTTTTATAAAACATTTTTTTTATAATTTGCAATATTGGTATCGAACGACGCGAAATTTCTACCTTGCATTATTTTAAATATTTTTTTTTTCAATTCCTTCGATCATGAAAAATTCAGTATTAAAAAAACGGTATTTTGTGTAAATTTCTGTGTTTTACACTGAAAGCTCTATTGTATTAAAAATATCTAACAAGTAAACTAAAAATCATGGTAATATTAATTTGGGGATGGATTCATCTTTTATGTCAGAAAAAAAATTTGCCTCTAAAAATGTGTAAATTCACCACAATTCCAGTATTTTGCTTTTTTTTTTTTTAAATTGAAGTTATGTTACATCATGAAAGAGGTAATATTACACCTTTCAAATTTACACATTTTTCACTGTGTTCCTTGCTTGACACCGGATTTTACATACCAAATTTCCAAATCAAATTTTTTTCACGCCGCAAATCCATACCAAATTTTGCATCGTCATAAAATTTAACTTTTTTCGAAAAGCGTTTGACTTTGTGATAATTCAAATGTTTTCAAAAATACGGTTTTTTTTAAATATTTTGGAAAAATTTAAGTATTTTGTAAAAAAAACTGTATTTTGTGAAAATTTTATATTTTTCAAAATGACTGCAATTTAAATAAAAATGGTAATTGAAGTTAAAATGTTCATGTTTTACAGCAAAAACTCTAGTAAATAGAAAATCCATCCAAAATTGAAAATCCATACAACATATTTTGCTAAATTTCAGAGTACTTGCTACAAAAACATGTTGTTTGCAGAAGTTCAGTTTCAAAAGCTAATTGAAATAAGTTATCATTAATTTTCGTCGATAAAATAATCGGCGATAAAGTTACTGCTTAACAACGTTGGTTTTGTTTTTGCTTGTTCTAAAAGTAGCCTTGTTTGACTATTGTTTCCGTTTGTGTGTACGCGCGTGTGAACGAGTATGTGTGTGTCTCTGTTTTGGTTTGTTCTATACTTTTCCTATTTAAATATTTAATAGTGTATGCGGCTATGTGTGTTGGTCTAACTGAGTTTATCAAATTTTGATCAACTTTGGGAAACTTTTGCATAAGTCTCATATTGATCCAAAATTTAACATTCCCAGTTCGACCATTGTTTCTAATATCTCAAATGCGTATGAGTGTGCGTGGCACGTTCGATTCCAAAGCTAGCTACGATCATGTTTTCAGCCTTCCCACACTCTCAGTGCCCTCTCTCTATGATTCAAACAACACGGTGAAAAAAAGTGTAGAATTACAATTTGAATAATTTTAAGATGTAAATTGTCTTCGTGTTGTAAATTTTACATAAATTCATGTGTGAAAATACAATTTTCAACAGGAAAAAAGTCAACATCACCTTCGCTGAAAGTATTAGTTGTTAGTGTATTTTTATAACCTCAAAATATTGTAAATTAAATTTTTGTTGAAATTTATTTTTTACATTAATTCAGTTAAAATTTCGTACAAAAAAATCAATTTACACTTTTAAATTTTCAACTTGCCTAACTTACACTTTTTCTACTGTGCATGACAATGAAGGTTAATAAGCCGGACTACCACTTTCTTTCTGTTTCTTCACAAAGTAGGCGAATGGCTTTTTGCACGATTTCACGCGTGTGTTTGTGTGTGAGTGTGTTTACGTGATAAAGTGTGAGTATCATTGTTTTTCTCTTTCATTTCATTAATTGGCTAGTATTGTTTTAGGGTAAATCTTAAAAAAAGGAAATTTCAACTAGATCCTTCCTAAGCCCGGATTGCTCCTGCTAATTCTGCTTCCAATTCTCACACTCGCAATACTAACTGCTGCTGCTGCTGCTGCTGATCTCTACATCGGTAAACCCAAACCAAGCCAAACCCTGTTTTATGTTTAGTAATTTTTTGGTTCACTCTAGTCTTGAATTTTCGGTTTTTATTTTTGATCTTGCGCTGAAAAAGTGTGTGTCTTAGATTTCTATAGTTCGATTTTCAACAACGTTTCGAACGGCGTTCTGTTCTGCTTTGAAGCCAAATTGACTGATAGTTCAGTGTTCACTTTTGGGAGATCATCATTTGCGTTCGTCTTATCAATTCCGCTCGGGGGTTCTTCTTTTTTCCTGTGATTGATTTCGTGGAGGGGATTTTCTACTGTTTAGGGTGTGTATCATATTATCGTGGAACGGATTTAGGTTCATTAAGTCGCTCAAATCATAATGTGATGTGTTTTTCCTCTTTCTGGTTTATATAATAGCTAATAATAGTGTGTTTTGTTTTTCCTTTGCTAGTTATGCTTAGTATGTATAGCTGTCTCGTTTTGGTATTTCTTTTACGAAAAAAATAAGCCTTATCGGTTAGTTCTTGCCCTCACTTGACTAGGTCGCTGCTCGCCCGCGGTAGTATATCTGGTATGACTAGATGACGGTCGCCGCACCGGACGCAGCGGATCGTTCCTACGGGGTTGTCGTCGTCGTCGTTCCCGCGGCTTCAACACTCGCTGCGCCAGGTTTGACAGGGTGCGTGGAATCGCTGGTAGGAGCAATAAGATCAGTACTAGCAGTAGATACGGATAGCGTAAGAGTTTCTGCATCTGCCGCCACCACCGCCGGTGACGAGGTTCTGGCACGTTGCGATCCACCCCGGATGCGCCGAGGGGACACAAACTTGGACTGGGACTCAACCGAATCGTCACCGTCGACGGGAAAGGTGTTCGGTAAATCCTATCAGAGAAATAACTCTCATACTAGCGCACTACCGGACATTGCCGCCGTCCGCTCGTTGCTGCGTTCGCGTTCCCGTTCCGTCGATTCGGAGCTAGAAAAAAATAATTGAGAATTAGAATCATAACACCAATCTAGTGAGTCAAAAACCCACCTCGATCGCACGGTCTTGATCTCAATCTCGTCGGACGACACTGAATTCTTGTTGGAGGACGTTGCCGAAGAGCGCCGTGCCTTGCCGATGCTGGAGTTGTCGTAGAACGTCTCCGGCTCGATGTCCGATTCCTGCGGGATAAATTGATATGGT
Source organism: Culex quinquefasciatus (assembly GCF_015732765.1). Taxonomy (NCBI): domain Eukaryota; kingdom Metazoa; phylum Arthropoda; class Insecta; order Diptera; family Culicidae; genus Culex; species Culex quinquefasciatus. Next base: position 997,432 of record NC_051862.1, read on the forward strand.
TTTAGTAACTAATCATTGAAATTGTGCTTTCGTTCTAAGCGTTTCGATAATAAAACTGCAAATGCACCATACTCATGAATAAGATCCAACGTGGTTCTCAAATTCATGAACAACAATTTACGATTACTGGAATTGTTTTTATAGTGCAGTTATAGTGCAGTTCTCTCAGATTTCGGTCATTTATTTTTTTGTATTTTTTAATCCGACTGAAACTTGTTTGGTGCCAAGTTTCAGTAACAAAAAGTTAAATAAAAAATCACCAAAATTTTTTTTACCGTGTATCATTTTTTTTTTCAGTGTAACCCATATCCATATCTACAACTTTGCCGAAGACACAAAATCGATCAGAAAATTCCTTCAAAAGATCCAGAATTTTGAATTTTCATATATCGTTTTTGTATGGACAGCAGCCAAATTTGTATGGAAAATTAAATGAACAAACTAATGATGCAAAATGGCTTCTTTGACATAATTCATGAACACAATTCACGATTTCGGGAATTGATTTTCTTTTCCGTGTGCCGTTGAATCTTCCATATCAAATCTTGGTGTTTCAACAAAGTTGCTTGAATTGGCATGGCCAACAATTTCTAAAATTAAAAAAAAAACCAAGAAATTTCAAAAATTGATTTTCTGAACTCCCCTAAACGTGAACGTAATAAATTTGTAAAATGTACCCCTCCCATTTGCAATAATTCTTCTGAACACACCAAAATTCCAAAATTGTATCACTTTTGAAAAAAAAAATCTGTAATTTCTACTTAGGCCTGTGGAATTTTTATTTCTAAATTTCCTCAAAACATCAGAGGGCAAAAAGAAGTATTGATAACAAAATCATTGAAAAAATGTTAAATCGATTGAAACTATAATCAATACATTGTACAACGTTTATTTATGCATTTTTTTTTATCAAATAATGGCTTTTTATTCTGTCTACAATTGTTTAATTTTTGGATTACTGTTCAAAAACAAATGTAAAACTTCAAGAAAAACATGTTCATATGCATTCATCGATATTTTGCTTTTTTACAGTATATGAATAAATCATTTTTGATACTTTTTGCCTACGGTGCACTTTTTTATCATATGTACAACTTTGTCGAATTGGATCAGAATATCACTTGTCGAAGTTACAAGTTTTCGAATGATTTTTTAGCACTTTTGTATGGGCAGCTCTCAAGTTAGTATGAGTGGTTCTCTAGATTTTCACAAATTATTTCACGTTTTTTAAATTTGTTAATTCGTAGTATTTGTCCATAAATTCCTTATGTCAAAATAGTAGTGCATGCAACAAGTGGCAAAAAGAGGATGTTTTTTCAGCACGAGTCGTACTCGGTAAACCTCGTTGGATAAATACGACGAGTGATGAAAAAATCAAGTTTTGCAACGAGTTCCATACAACATTTTTTGCAATTCCGAAAACACCCTTTGAACAGTATTATAAGACAAATGTCCATCCATGTTGAAAAGAATAACTTTTCCAAACAAGTGCTGAAAAGTTCAACTTTTCAGCATCCCTTTCAGTGCTGAAAAGTAGAACTTTTCAGCATTTGTTTTGAAAAGGGTTACTATTTGATTCTGTAATTTTTGGTACAGAAAAGTAGGCTGTTTCGTCGTTCAAGAATGACAGAAAATTATAAGCTAATTAGCTGACATTTGAAAAAACAAACATTTTCGCCGATTTAAATTCTTTGTGAGGCTGTAACTCAGAAAACAATTGACCAATTTTGAATATCTTAGAGAGAAAATTGTAGGTAATTTTCTTAGCTTTTAAAAACAAAATAAAAAAAGTTAAAATTTTCAAAAATAAAAAAACGTCAAAGTGACTATAACTCCAAAACAGCGCACCTTTTCAAAAATTCGCAAAAGTACTTTTTTTCAATTCTGTCGTGGAACTTCTTATTATTACTGTCATTCATGAACGACAAAACGGCGTACTTTCTTAAATAATGTAAAATTAATACTTTTCTACCTACCTAAAGTTTTACGTTTCAGCATTGAAATGGGTGCTGAAAAGTTGAACTTTTCAGTATTGGTATCGAAAAGCATATCGTACAATTTTGCCGGAGACATCAAATTGATCAGAAAATCCGATGTAAATATCCAGATTTTTCATATATTTACGTATTTATTTTGTATGACCATCCCGCAAAATTTTATGGAAACTTGGATAGAAAAACCAATAAAAATAATTGGCTTATTTGGACATTTATTCGCTGAATTGGAATTATTTTTCCTTAAAAGACAAACTAATCACCTTTCAATTGACGAAAATACCAGTTTTTGGGACCACGATGTAGGTCACCCTACGGTCCGATCGGAGCATTTTTTTCGGTTTATACTCTTTTCAAATGGAATTTAACATATTCCACATAAATTGAGCTCTATATAGAAAAATTCAGCCATACAATGTTCATCATTTAAAAATAAAACTTCTTTCGAATTTGTATTTCTGCTAATATTGATTCAACGCTATTTGAAGCATTATAATGTTAGGAATAAAATAATTCATATAGGGGAACTATGCCCTTTCTCAGCCTATTTCTATTATCGGCCTATCAGCACTTTGATCATGAATTACAGCTTTTATAAAGTGTTTTTGACAATTCTGAAGTAATAAATAGCTCAAATAAAAGTGAGCAAGCAACTCTCCATTGTTGATACATCTGAAAATGTTGATTTAATAGCGGAAAATGGCAAAAGTGATGAGAATGGGTCGAACGGCTTAGTGTGATTAAAATGGGTATATTTCCCCTATGTTCAAATATTAAAAATCCTCACATTATGATAGTATTTTATTTCTGTTAAATCTGTATGAATCAAGCTTCCTGAAGATGTTCCAATCGACAGAATTACGTTTTGATTCAATTCTAACCAGTACTAAACATAACAAGTTTCGAGTATGAATGTCACTGAAGCTTTTCATGAACACAGCCACCGCCTACTTACGTGCTTGTTGTAGTTGACCCGATCGCTCGAGTCCGACCCGCACGATATGCTCTCGGCGACGGACGTCGTGGAAACCTTGTTGTTGTGCTGCTCCCGCTCCCGCTCGCGTTCCCTGTCCCGCTGGGCCTGGTTCGTCGGGCTGGCCATCGCCGCCGGGTACCGCTTGGAGCAGACCTGCGCCTGGATGTGCTCGCAGATCCGCCGGAAGCGCCGAATGTTGCCCGAAATCAGGGTGAACGTAATGGCAAACAGCATATCGTTCACGTCGCCCTGCTTGCAGATCGTGTTGATGTCCACCTGGATGCGGACGTGCCGCTGGAACATGGTCGGCCCGGTGCCGCCGCGTTTGTACTCCACGCGGAACGACATCGGCGAGAGGACGCTGTGCGATAACTCGGTCATCTAGGGGAAGGTTGGGGGATTGTTTTATTGTGTTATTTATAAAAAAAATATTGAAATTCATGAAAAAAACTCTTTTCTAAGCAAAAAGTACTACGCACCGACAAAAAGGCATGGATGAGATGAGCTTTGACCGTCGCCAAGGGTTTCCCCTTGACGAGTACGGTAAAAGTTTCGTCCTTTTCCGTGGTCATCAAGTTACCGAACCAGGACTTTTTCGTCAGCTCGGGCGACGATTCCGGCGTAAGATGCACTTCTTCATTGGATACTGAAAGGCGTAAATGGTGACGAAACAAACGGGTTGTTGTGGTTGATGTTGTTGTTGAGGGGTTGATGAGCCGACTCAAATGGACGAACGGCTATACTTACTCTGCAGTTTCCTCCGGTGGAACTTGGGACTGCCCAGAAAGCTATTCTTGATGTTGGTCAGCCGCGTCTTCCACAGTTGACTGCCGGTGGTGACCCCGGCCAGCTGTGGACTGCCGAGAATCGGCGATCCGGGGATTGCGTTGATCGAGGATGTCACTGAAAGGGTAGAGTCCTTTGTAGTAAGATCATAGCGATACCAATCAACGGTAAACTCACTGTTGTTGGAGTCCGTCTCGGAAAACAGTCCAACGGTTATCGCCGGACCGGAGTTGGCTCTGTGGTGCACCGGCGACGATGGATCGATGATCTGCGACTTTCGGTCCCGGCTACTGCTAGTGTAGTTGGCATGTCTATTCACTACCGAGTTTGGTGACGATGGAGGGTGGAGTTGTGCTGAAAGGGAATACCAAGCACTAGTTAAAGATCTTCTTTCTCGTTTGGAGAGATCCCGAACTTACACAGTGGTGCACCCGAGTTGACTACGACGCCTCGGGTTGGACTTTGATATGAGCTACGGGACAGTGGCACGGACGAGGGCGACCTCCTCGTGCTACTGTGGCTACGGCTACCGTTATTGAACGTTTGCCGCCTGGACGTCAACGGGGAACCCTCGCTGATCTGGCCGTACGAAAGACTACTGCTACCGTTGAGCCGACACGTGTCCAGTCGTTTCCGGGGTGGATCGGCAATCTCGATTATGTCGTTCCGGGGACGGAGCACGTCTTCGTCATCCTCAACCGCCGGACGTCGTCGTTTCCGTTCCAGCAGCAGGAAGTAGATCACCTTTTCGGTGTTGTGACTGTAAGGAAGACAATATTAGAAACAATTCTCCAACACTCGCGATCAATCCCTTCTTACTTGGGACTCAGCAGCTCCTGGATCAGCTTGTCCTTCTCCTTAAAACAACCGAGCGAGCATATTGCGTTGAGCACATCCGTGTCCACGGCCGAGGCCGTCGGAATCACGTGCGTTTGGACGACCTCCATCATGGGCAGTTCGAGCTCGAGCTCCCCCTTGCCGCCAGCGGTTACCCAGGGGTGCTTGTTGATCTCGGAAAGCTGCAACAAAAGAATCAATTCCTTAAAACCATTCAACACCAAAGCTTCAATATCTCACCGTCAGTCGCTTCTCCGGGTTCACCTCGATCATGCCCTTGAGCAGGCTCTGGCAGTCGGGTGGGACAAAGTGTGGGATGTGAAACACCCCCCGCTTTACCTTCTCGAGCAGCTGGCGCAGGTTGTCGTCGTCGAAGGGCAGGGCGCCGACGAGCAGCGCGTACAGGATGACGCCGCAGGACCACACGTCGGCGCGGCGACCGTCGTACTTTTCGCCCTGAGGAGAAAAGAAAAAGTTTGTTTTATTCCTTCGATTGTTTAAATTAACATCAGAATAAAATTTTAGTTTGGTGGAGTGGTTAGTAACAGATTTATAAATAGATGAGTATTTTTTGGAGAGAAGTTGGAGTAACATTCTACAGAGTGGACGAACCGCTTTGCACTTTTCAGTAAAGTTGTTCTCTCGAACACTTACTTTAAGCTCATGAAATTAAAAAAAAAAAACAAAAAGTCGTAATACCGATATTTTTTCTGATATTTTTGCATTTTGGTATGATTCAATCTCACTTCCCAAACCTAGTACCACCCCTGATGACGGTACACTGAAATACAAAAAAAAAGCTAAATTACCAATTTCTTGAGTCATTCCTTTATGAGCAGTTCTCTGAGATTTCGGTCATTCGATTTTTTTTGTATTTTTTAATCCGGCTGAAACTTTTTTGGTGCCTTCGGTATGCCCAAAGAAGCCATTTTGCATCATTAGTTTGTCCATATAATTTTCCATACAAATTTGGCAGCTGTCCATACAAAAATGATATGTGAAAATTCAAAAATCTGTATCTTTTGAAGGAATTTTTTGATCGGTTTGGTGTCTTGGACAAAGTTGTAGGTATGGATATGGACTACACTGAAAAAAATGATACACGGTAAAAAAAAATTTGGTGATTTTTTATTTAACTTTTTGTCACTAAAATTTGATTTGCAAAAAAACACTATTTTTTTTTATATATGTTTTAGAGGACATAAAATGCCAACTTTTCATAAATTTCCAGAATGGGCAGAAAATCTTTGACCGAGTTATGGTTTTTTAAATCAATACAGATTTTTTCAAAAAATCGAAATATTGGTCGCAAAAATTTTTCAACTTAATTTTTCGATGTTAAATCGAATTTGCAATCAAAAAGTACTTAAGTGGTACTTAAGTGGTACCGGTATTTTGGTTCGAAACAGCAAAAGCAGATCAAACATGGTCCAGGACTCTACGGTCAATGAGCGAGTTGAAAGGTTCGATCGAGCTGGAGAGGACGCGGTGGTCAACTTTCGTAGAAGCCATCGTCGTGTATTTCTGTATTTCTGAGGACAACCTTTGGATCCGACGGTGCTGTTTCAGAGTTTGGCAAATTCAACGCCGGAAGTCTCGAAGATCGCTCAAATGAAGCAAGTCTTGAAGATTTCAATAATTGGTGAGCCCGTTCTTGTTAAAATAACAAACCTTTATTCTAACATTCACTCACATCATTTAAAACAAACTATCCAGAGTTTTTATTTTTGAAAAAGTCCTATCAACTAATGTGTTTCATATGTTTATAGGACCTATTCAAAAAAGAACTCTAGATTTGGATTTTTTTGCATTTTAGAAATACTTCTTGAGAGAAAAGCATCGCTGAAAAAAGTATTTCTGAAAAGCTGAGAAAATGTCCTACAATTGTCTCCCTGAGACTTTGAAAATCAGGCAATTAGTTTTCGGGATACAGCCTCACAAAAAAATCAAATTGATCAAGACGAGTTTGTCTAAGTGTTAGCTAATTATTTTGTAATTTTCAACTGACGATGTATCGGAAACTATTTGTCCGATTTTCAATGTTTAATAACAACTTTGTGTAATTTTCTGATTTTTTCATCAATATCCTTTCAAAAATAATGTCAAAATTATAAAATCAGGCTTTTCCTTTAAAAAGGTCTACAGTTTATAATTTCCCTTATTTCATAAATCAGACCAAATTATATATTTTTAGAAATATTTTTTTTATTTTAATTGAAAAATACATATCATGAGAATTTAACTTTTAGTCCGAAAAGTCCTCATCATGACCTACAACTTTGCGGAAGACACCAAATCGATCAGAAAATCCCTTCTCCAGGTACATAATTTTATATAATTACATACCCGTACCAGTCCCAAAATTGTAGGGAAAAACGAATGATGCAAAATTGCATCTTTTAAAATAGGGAATGCATGGACTAATTTTCATCCAAATAAAAAAAATACAAAGATAAGGCGATTTACGAAATCGTAGAGAACCACTGAAATACTGAAATTAAATTTATTTTACTAATATTCATACTAATCAATGAAACTTACCCGAATCACTTCCGGGCAGGCGTAATGCGGCGACCCGCAGGACGTTTCCAGCATAGATCCGGCCGGCTGCAGCGAAGCCATCCCAAAGTCGGCGATTTTGATGTTGTTCTTGTCGTCCAGCAGCAGATTCTCCGGCTTCAGATCTCGATGGCTGTTAGAAGAAGGTCCAGACAAACAAAACTTTTTCGGTTACATGTTTATATTTTTATAAGCAATCAAAGGGATATCCCGAATTAAGAAGGCAGGGGAAATTGAATTTTAATCGATTGGGATTTTCGTTTTTCCGATTGATTCCATCACCGTTTCGGATGTCGTCCTTGGTCAGGGTGGTGGATGGTGGTGAAAATTTGAAGCTTCCTTTCTGTTTCTTCCTCTGTGGCTAATTCGGGTGGGCCCAGGCCGCCTGGCGACAACCTCAGACGACGACGACCAACGCACACGGTATGCTTTTGGAACTCGTTCAATATTTAGAACGATAAACTATAATTGGATTTAATCGGCCCCGGATTATTATACTGGAGCTAGGAGCAGGAACATTGAAAAGGAATTCGGGGAACAACGACAGATATAAAACGGGCCAGGACCGGAGGATATAGTGTGCGGTTGGCGGTCTTGGTTTGTTCTGGATTTTGGGAGCTTACACTATGCTTAGGGCTCACAGTGGCCTTCTATTCTTCCTGGTTGGTACAAGGCAAAAAGCTAGCAGTTTATTGTTTTTTAATGTTATTATGCTCCATTGAATGGACTGCTTTGCATTAGAAGGCAAAGAAAAAAACTGAACTGATTGAAATTTGATTGGAATATGAAGATTGCTTTCCAAGAACGAGCAAATTTCTTCTCTGAGCCCACAAATTTAAGTCAGATTAATCTCCAATCACATACAATGAACCGCAAAATGGAGCCTTCCGCACGTCGCGTCATCAGTTGATCAATCGCAGCTCCCGCAGCTGATGTACGCGCTGAACTAAATTTAATTTGGGAATGTCTCATCAAATTTCCCTATCTCTTTCCGTTTCGACTTTTCCCCGTGCCCCTTCTCGAAGAGTAAATACACAGAGAGAAAAGAGTTCCCAAAATCGTGAACATGCGTTCATCAAAATGGGAACCACGAACAAAGTGTTCAAATTGCATGGTACGTTTTTCAAATACGTGTTCAATTTGTTCGTGGTTCCCATTTTGATGAACGCATGTTCACGATTTCGGGAACTCTTTTTTCTCCGTGTATATATTCTATAACTTTGCTTGTAGCTTTTCAACCCAATTTTGTCTCTGCGTACCATCTCGCATACCTTTTAGCACTTTCCATCACCTTTCTGCTAAGATTCTTGTTCGAATGTTTTCCCATCCTTGGCTTTTGTTGACAATGGGAAATGTTTGGCTTTCGTTTGAATACTTTATCAACATTAATTGAAACATTATGATTTTCAATGGTTAAGGGGTTATATACATGTATATTGGCAAAAAAGTCAGAGGTTAGTATGAGCACACACATCAACTTATTTTTAATTCTTTTTTCATGGCATTAAAATATACATTTTCACCTACTTTCAAAAAAAAATTGAAGATATTTGGTTGCATCGTTGCCGAGATATAGGAATTTCAAGTGAGCAGTTTCAAAAAACGGGTGCCACGATATCTCAACATTGTCTTGACCAAATCGGCTCAAAATTTTGGTGAAGACTCGGTGTAGACTTTGGTGTAGACCGACTCCATGTGCATGACGAAGCCCGATTTTCAAAAAGTTTATTTTAAAAAAAGATAAAAATATTTTTGTGTTTTTCATATAAAAAACCGTTAATTTTTGATTTTTGCATTTTTTAAAAAAGCTAATTTTTAAAATTGGGCTTCGTCATGCACACGGGATACATCTTGAGAGTCTTCACCTCAAATTTAGAGAAAAACGCCAACAAAGTTTGACAGCCCGCTTTGCGCATGGCAAAATTTTGAACTTAAATCGTCTCTTACTCAGTTTAATCATGAAATATCTTCATAAAACTTTCAGGAATGATTAATAATCATCTTCTGAGTGGATTTATCAAATATTCTGTAATATAAAATTTTGTGATTTTCTACATGTATGTAACCCCTTAATCGCTGCACAGAAAAAAATCAATTCTCATAATCGTGAATTAAGTTCACGAATGTGTGAACCACGAAGGAATTTATTCATAAGTATGGTGCATTTGCACTATAAACGTGAATATATTCCTTCGTGGTTCTCGCATTCGTGAATTTTATTCACGATTTCGAGAATTGATTTTTTTCCGAGTGCCAAGAAAAAAAATGTCATTATGCCACATGTCATTTTAAGCATCTGTGTCAAATTTGTTAATTTTAAGCCAAATTTTGTGAAGATTGACCCATTGATACTTGAGGCTGAATTTAGTCAAAAAAACAAACAAAAATGTTTTTTAATCGATTAGAATGAGAATCTCGCTTGTGTATTTGTGGTCATATCTAATACTCGCTGGTCGGCAGCGAAATTATGAAAAAATATAATTTGTGTCAGACTTAAAGGTAGTCAAAGAGAACCCGGCGGTAACATTTCTAAACCATTGGCCCCGGTCACTTTTCTCATCAAACTTGTGATCTGCAACTTCATTTTAGGCAAATTTGAGTGGGTGATTCATAATTGCAATTGGTAATTTTACATGCGTTACCGAAATCAGTTTTCAATATTTTATCGTTGAAAAAATGTGAAAACTTCCATCATTGCCATGATTTTTCGTTCGAAGATATAAATTTTGGCCCACCTTTCGACCTTGACCATGACCTCGACCTAACCTTTCAAGAATAATCTTAGAGAAATCTCTCTAAGTTTAACTAAATTTGAGATTTTTTCGAAACAACGAAACATGATGTTGTACGCTAAAGTGACAAGAAACAAAAAAATATTTTTTTAGAGATACCCCCTGATTTGATTCTTTAGATAAAAATAAGAAAATGTATACAATTCGATAAAGTTGTAGATATTGATGAGGAATATTTAGAAAAAATAATACGAGGAAAAAATCCTGTTTTTTAAATTAACTTTTTATTTAATCTATTTGCCGACATCCGATTTTTTTCATTTATATTTTTTATGTTTTAAAAAAAATGTGTTTTTGGAAAAAATAGAAATCTTACCTATTCTTTTTGAGCACAGCTTTTCGATTTCTTCAATTAGTGGCCATGAGTGACGATTTTTGTAAAAAAATATCAAATACTGTCATCAGGGGTGACATTGGTCTGGGGGTGAGATTGGGTCATACAAATTTATGTCCCAATGTTATCCCTGATGATTTATGACCCAATGACGGTAGTTATCAGGGATAATATTGAGGATGAGACTTCTGGTTGCTGAGATACAGTGAATAAAATAAAATATATACAAACAGGAAAATTTAAAAAAAAATAGGAATCATGTCTAACATCAAAAAAGCTGAATATTCAATATAAAACCTCAAAAAAGAGCCAAATAAAAAATGCAAATAAAATCATTTTTTTTTTTTTTGAATTTGAGGAGACTTGCACTCATGCTAAGTGACGCAGATGCTTTATTCTTTCCCTTAACTTAAACTTTTATTATTTGCTGGTAAAATGAATTTTAAAAAATGTTTAAAGGTAGCAGGTTTTCTAAGTTGTCTATAGAATCCTCACTACTTTATCAGAGACAAAAATTCCTTCTCAAGATGAAAAACACAAAATGACTTGGATATTTTAAAATTCAACAATGTTTGATAATTTCAACAGTTTTGTGGAAACCTAATTTCGTTGTCAATCCGACAATTTTCGTTTCGTCGCTCGACTCACCCATCACAGTGCACTGTGCGGTGAAAGCTCGGCCGAAATGTCCCCGTTTTGAGGCCGCTTGTGTCACCCCCATCCAACCAACAACAACGGGGACCGTGCCAAAGTTGAGTTTGGTGGGAAAAACCCACCACCCAATCAACCCATCATCCCATCCCAGTTGGCGGCGAAAAACGTTTGCATTACATAATGAGCTCTCATCACGAATGGGTTCATGATACTGTAGTTATACCCGACGGTATGCCACCACCATGGCCTACTGCTGTTGTTGTTGGCAGGGTAGGTCGTCCCATCGAAGCCTACTACGAGTCTGTGTACGAGGCTTCAACTTTTTACTCCTAGCTCGCTCGCTTCGTTCATTTATTGGAATCTTAATGCGATATGAGCCTCGTGGCTCCTTTAAGGCTCCTCACAAAGACACGCGGCGGGCGTTTAATGTGAAGCTGTGTGACGACGGGGGTTGGAAAAAACGAGATGGTACTTTAGCAACCCTTTTCCGTTTTAGCGTCAGCATCGGGAAAGCCTTGTTTTATTTTTCGGCAGCCGGAATGGGATTGAGAGAACATGCAAAATGCTGACTCTTTTTTTTGTTGGTGTGGCATATAAAAAGGCTAAGCTGCCGGTTTTGGTCCCCGAGATTTCAGTTTCACTTTTCGTCGTGAATGTTTTTCACATTTTTCTTCGTTTCGATTTGTTCGAAAGTGTGTTTTTATGTGTTAAAGACAGCACATGGCAGGTTGTATTTTGACACCTTTAAGAGGGGAAACCAGGAACACGATAGAGTCGCTTTAAAACTTAGTCTTATTTTTGCATAAAAATAAAAAAAATCATTTCACAATCAAAACATCCAACAAAAAAAATGTGAAACATAAAAAGTCTTCAAAAAATAGTGTTTGACCATTTGACTAAATGCAGTGTGCAAAAACAAAGTCGTCGTCCGTAACTTTTAAGGTTTCTTCGGAGGTTCCCACATATAGGTATTCGTTTCTTCCAGTCGCGAGTCCCTCTTCTTACACAGCAGATGTCCACGGTAGCCACAAAAATAGACCGTACTTGGGCCACAGGTAACGAGTACCGTAAACGGACGTCCTTTTCCCCAAAAACACACCAAAGGGAAGGTCGGCCAGGTTAGCACCTGTGGCCACACTTTCACGTTGGATTCACTCTGCTGCTATGGAGCCGCTGGCCGTGTTCATTTCTTATTTATGCAATGGCGCCATCACGAGAAAAAAAAGAACGTCCAGCAAGGTCAAGACTGTAGTTGCTTCCGAGCGAGCAAGAAAAAAAGCTCTGAATATTAAATCAAGTGATTTGTTTACTGTTTAGAGTTGGCAATAAAGTGGCATCGTGAGAGCGTTGAGCTCGGAATGGAAATAATATTCTTAATATATTGTAGAAGATATTCGGGTTTAAAACGCACGGATAGGAAAAAAATCCATATGAGCAATTCTCTACGAATTCGGCCGATTTCGTTCATGTTTATTCTATGTATATTTTATATTTTTATATTTGACCTTTTGTACCGAAAAGGACCTAATAAAAATAATTTTATGAAAAAAAAATTTGACCTTTTTGAATTTTTTAAAAGATCTGGAAATTTCACAAAAGTTTCACTTTTCAACATTTAAAATAGGACCATACGTTTTCGAGATATTTGTACTACAAAATAGAAGGCTGTTTGGATGAGACTTTTGTTTCTCTTTTTATTTTAATCTCTGTACCAGAGCAGAGGTCCAATCTTCAATGTCTCTTAGACAATCATGGACATTATTTCAAAAATGTATAAACATGAATTTTGAAGCTAAAATTATATTTAAAGTGACTAGATCTTGAAAACGGTGCACTTTACTGAAAAAAAGTACTTTTCGAATGCAAATTTGATTTAAAATTAAATTTTCATTTTTCCTATTAAAATGTGTCCATACTTTATATGGACCAAAGTTGCAGTTTATTGTCCCATAAAAAAATTAAATACGTCAAGAATTTAAAAAAAAAGTTTTTTTTTATTTTTTTTGTGAAAAAAAGTTTATAAAAATCGAAAAAAAATTTCCGCGTACCATTTTTCTGAAAAGTCCTCATCAATACCTACAACTTTGCCCAAGACACCAAACAGATCAGAAAATTCCTTCAAAAGATACAGATTTTCGAATATTTACGCACCATTTTTGTATGGACAGCTCCCGAAATTGTATGGATCCTTGTATGGGTGAACCAATGACACAAAATGACTTTTTTGATCATAGGGAAGCCCAAAATTTTGGTTCTCTTTATTTCCATACATTCTTTTTCGTGATCTTGCTATCTTATCGCACGTAGTTTGAGTTAAGAACGAGTTTTTCACCAATGTGTAACAGATCGTATCGAGGTGCTCCAATTTGGATGAAACTTTCAGCCTTTGTTTATCTATACATGAGATGAACTCATGCCAAATATGAGCCCTCTACGACAAAGGGAAGTGGGGTAAAACGGGCTTTGAAGTTTGAGGTCGAAAAAACATAAAAAATCTTAAAATTGCTCGCATTTCCGTAAAACTTCATCAATTCCAACTCTCTTAGATGCATTCGAAAGGTCTTTTGAAGCACTTCAAAATGTGCCATGGACATCCAGGATTGGTTTGACTTTTTCTCTTAGCTTTTGCAAATAACTGTCAAAAATGGATTTTTTTAAAACCTTAATATCTTTTTCCAACAGCCTCCAACACCCATACTCCCATAGGTCAAAAGATAGGTAATTTCATGGACTAAAAGCCTATGGCATTAACTTTTTGGCCAATCGCAGTATTTCTCATGGTTTTTTGATTTTTCTAGAACAAACATTTTACAACGTTAGTTTTTGCCCTGTAGGCCGCCATAGCGACATTTTTTGGTTTCAATTTTGTCATATTCGTAATCCCCGGACAATTTCACGTAAATTACAAGTATTGGAGTTGTAAATTTGATTGGAAAAATTGCCATTTAGAATGAATTAAATTTTTTTTTTACAATTTGTTGGATTGATGTTGGGGTAAAACAGGTTTTCGCCTACTTGATACAGCATTTGACGTATTGATCAAAGGGAACTAAGATCTATTTCTTTTTTTCAAAAATGTTTTATTTAATTATTTTTTAAATAAAAATTACAACTCCAATACTTCTAACTAACGTGAAATTTTCCGAAGATTCCGAATATGACAAAATTGAAACCAAAAAGTGCCGCTATGGGAGCCTACAGGGCAAAAACTAACGTTGTAAAAAGTTTGTTATAGAAAAATCGTAAAACTATGAGAAAAACTGCGATTGGCCAAAAAGTTAATACCGTAGGCTTATAGTCCATGAAATTACCTAACTTTTGACCTATGGGAGTATGGGTGTTGGAGGCTGTTGGAAAAAGATATTAAGGTTTTAAAAAAATCCGTTTTTAACAGTAATTTGCAAAAGCTATGAGAAAAAGTTAAATCAATCCTGAATGTCTATGGCTCATTTTGAAGTGCTACAAAAGACCAGTCGAATGCATCTAAGAGAGTTGGAAATGATGAAGTTTTACTGAAATGCGAGCAATTTTAAGATTTTTTATGTTTTTTGGACCTCATACTTCAAAGCCCGTTTTACCCCACTTCCCTTTTTCGTAGAGGGCTCATATTTGGCATGAGTTCATCTCATGCCAAACAAACGCTGAACAAACGCTGAAAGTTTCATCCAAATCGGAGCACCTCGATACGACCTCTAGAACAAACCGAGCAATATTTACAAATACTGCCTCTTAAGTCACAAATTCTCAAAATTCGAATTCAATTATGAGAGTGTTGATAGGTTGAAAATAAAAATGCGATTAGATTAAGCGCATTCCCCCTATTAAACAATAAAGGCTATGTGGCAAACAATGTAGGTATTTGTGCCACATCTTGTTTTTAAAAACTTCATATCTTATCGATGAGTTGATAAAAAATATTAGTGAAATTAAAGATTTTATGATGTAGCTAAGCTATAAGTTAGAAAGAAGTACATTTTTTTTCATTGCGATACCTCCTCTGGTAGTGAACGTAGTTCGATTTCGCTAAAAATGAGTTTTTGTAATCTTTTTATACTGTTGGTGTCACTACAAGTTGTGTTAGCCAACGTACCAACAGGATGTGTAGTGCTCATTAATGGGCAAGCTAATAAATACATGGCACGATCGGATTTTTACGATAAACAAAATCGGTTAGTTATACCAGCCGATGACCCCAGTCAAGTGTGGTACATCATCCAACGTGACAGGAAGTACAGAATCAAAGTTCGCGGTCGAGTTAATGAGCTATATGCAGCTTCAAATCATTTATACAACAAAGAAAGACGCAGCGTTTTCGTTTGGGAGCCAATTAACCAAGAAGCAGCTGAAGGAGCGTGGGACAATGGGACATACAGCAGTTGAGCAATGGAAAATATTCTATTCGAAACATTGTACTTAATGAATATCTTTATTTATCCATTTCTGTCGGGAGGGTATTAACATGGACACCGAATGACGTTAAACCTATAAATAATGTCCAATTTCAATGGGATATATTAGAATGTTGATGTAAATTTCGGTTTAAAGTAAGATGTAAGTTGCCAAATAGTCAGCTATGATAATAAAATTATCCAATGAAAGTAAAAGTTGATTTTTTTAAACGGATCTGCTACACAAATTTCCGTTAGCGAGCAAGGTTATGAAAATATCGAACCTTCAATTCTCAGTGACTAACAATAACATTGCGCGTGGTCGGTTCAAATTCTCCCTCTCACGGTCTGTTATTGCGTCGGAACTCCACATATTTTTAAATACTTCATAAGTTAGTTTACTATTATTTCGAAAACATTGATAAATAGGATTATTTAAAAACTCTTTAAGTGGAAAAAACGGAAAGAAGTTTCTAGTTTTACAAGTTTTAGACGTTATTGAAACAGAAATAAAAAAAACGCCAGTTTTGAAGGCATTTTCAGAAGAACAGTTTGATAAGTAAATTTGGATTTATTTACTTAACCTCAAATTTTCATTAAATTGATTAAAAGCTAAAATATTAAATTGTTATTTTTTTTAATGATCATTAAAAGAAAGCTGGCCTAATGATTGATTTAACATATAAATTCAATTTGCTCACTTTTAAGTTGACATTTATGAGAAGCACAGTGACTATCATAGTCACCTTGTATTTTTAAATAACAATTTTAAACGAAACGCCAAGGCTGAAGAAGTTTATTATTGCAAATCAATGTATCTAAAAAAATCTTCGAGGTAAGAACGCTTAAGGGGTCCTTTTCAAATATCCGTGACCTAGAAAATATTTTACCTCGGAATTTTGGATTTATTCGAATTTTTATTTTTTTATATATTTAAAAGGAGGTGCGCGATACTTCTTGCATCTTCACCTAAAACAAAGCTTTATGAATGGTCGTGCGCCTCTATGAAAATATACGAAAAACTTAGAATTGGATAAAAAACAAAAATCCACAGGATAAATATTTTCTATGTCACGGATATTTTTTTATCTCGAAATCCTGCCCTATCCTGAAATCTTGATATTTGTTCAACGATAATTTGCAACAATATCAAAATAGTTTGCCTAAGGATCAACATTCTCAGACACTTTTAATTTTTTGTACAAAGCTATAAACAAAATGCGCATGTTGAGTTCCAAGTAATAGATTGTTATAATCCTTGAATAATTGTTGGAAGAGTTATCCTGTCAGTGATTTTTTTTGTTTTCGATTTCCATAAATAGTGATTATTATTTAAATTTTTTTATGTACCTCGTAACTTTTATCCTGAACATTGATTTACTTAAAACCACCAAGACATTCGCTATCGGGGTATAAGATGACTGTGTGTGTATTTTTTTCAGAAAGAACTAGATTAAATTTGGTCAAATTTGAGTTTAAAGGGTACATAAATATTGGCAAAAGCATGCAGTCAAAAATCAATTAAATATTTCTGACTACAAAACCATTTTTTTAGTTATGATGATACTACATACTTGGGTAAGAGCTGATTAACAGGTTATCATTTAGTGATCTCTAAAAAAATAAAAATGGCAGCGCAGCGCATGCAACTTGAAAAAAATATAAGAAGTTTTATAATTAATCTGTTTTATAGAAAATACTAAAAAATAAAAAAATTAACTTAATTTTGTTGAATAAGATAACTCCGACTCCAACTCCGGGTAATCAGAAATTTTCGGCTCCGACTCCGACTCCAACTTCAGCTAATAAAATTTAGCCGACTCCGGCTCCGACTCCGACTCCAGCTGTTCGAGTTTTTACGACTCCGACTCCGACTCCGACTCCAGGCTTCCCAAAAAGACCCGACTCCACCGACTCCGACTCCACAGCCCTGCTTAAAATAATAAATTTCTCCATAAAATAACCAATGACTTTGTTGAATTAGGAAAAAAAACGAAATTATATTTGATTCTATGTATTTTAAAATTTGTTTACCCTCTAATGATTTAGTCAAAAATTAAATCGAAAGCCAATTTATTCCAAAACTCCCTACCAACACGCCCAAATTGGATGCCTTGCACAATGAATAATTTCCATCCTTTTTCCGCAATGAGAATGCAATTTTCCTGGTTGAAACAAAAGCCAAAATATCCAGGCGCAATCATTTCAAAGTCATGGTCGTCTTCTCAATTCAAACGATCTGACGAAATTTCGCAATTTATTCATCACGATATCATTGTGGTGTGCTGTGTTGTTTCTCTGCTCCGAGCCAAAACTCGGTGTGTATCATTCTTGAACTTTCTTTTATCCAGCTTTCTCTGGTTGCACCACCCTGACCATTCCAGGGGCTCTATCTATTTATCTGGTATAATAGTGTCGGGTAGTTATAACTAGGAGTGTACTCACCATATTGAATGCGAGTGGCAGAAATCCAGCGCGGAGATGATTTGCCGAAAGAACTTCCGTGCCTCCTTTGGCGTGAGTCGGCCCTTTTTCACCAGATAGTCGAACAGCTCGCCGCCGGAAACGTGCTCCAGCACCAGATATCTGTGTACGTGTGAATTAGTGTGTGTATGTGTGAATGGGTGAAAGCATGAATCAAATTTTCAAGCTTTTTATTAGACGTATCCTCGATTTGGTCTTTTTTCTCTTCATACTTTTTGCTGCGGCATCACACGATATTGTTCCTTCTGTTATTTTTTTTTTGTTCACGTCGCGGCGCACACAAAACGTTAATTGTTTGGGGAAAAAGAAGCTTTCTTCGCGTTGTGTGGTGTTACATATACACAAAAAGCTCACGGAACGAAACTGAAAAGCAATGCCGACGACAAGGACGCGGGTTTTTTTTCCTGCTGCATTATTGATTGATTTTTCAATATTTTAATTTTCGTGCGCTTTCGCCGCTCGACCTTCTCGTGGTGCACACAACACAAACTCGAAACGCTGCAGAAGTAGGCCGTGAACGAATTCAGAAACCTGTCTGCTGCACACAAGGCACACTACAGTAGGGTAGAGGGTCCAGTTTTCGCCAACTTACGGGATCTAAACCATTTTGAAATTCGCGATTTTTAAATTTGTATTCTGATTTCAACCATAACTGTGTTCATACATTCCCTAAGCTAACAAATCTTTTAAATAAAAAAATATTTCAAAAATTTAAAATTTGTTCTTAAATATGAAATGAGGAAAATTATCTATCTGCAGGCCTTTTCAAAAATTATGCCTGTCTCCTAAATTTTGAATTTCTTTTTATTTTAAAATTAGAAAATTTCACACGAGTTTCATTTTGAACATTGAAAATTGAACCAATAGGGAGTGTTCTTTTCTTACGTAATGTATTAAGGGTGTAAAGCCGTGTTACGCTCAATACATTTTTTTAATTTGTATGGAAATGTTGTTACGAGAGGGGGGGAGGGCTTCAAAATCTAAATTGCGTTACGTAAAAAAACGCTCTCATAGTTGAAAATTACAGGCTAATTAGGAGACACTGAGAAAAATTTATCTTCATCTATTCGAGTTCTTTGTGAGGCTGTCTCGCAGAAACCAAATGCCCAATTTTCCAAACCCCAGAGAAAAAAAATTATAGCAAATTTTCTCAGCTTTTCAAAAATATTGTTTCTGGATTGGCGTTCCTTCATAAAGCATTTAAAAAAGGAAAGTGTTTAAAATTTATTTGACATTTTTTTACCAACGTTTCGATATTTAAAAGAAATTAAATCTCTGGAACCAGATTTTGCACAATAATATTATAGTATTGCTTTCAAAGAGCATGTCAAAAACGATCTCATTACTGCCGCCAACTTTTTAAATGATAAATAATGGAAATTGACAAAAACTGACTTAGGACAATTATGCATATAACTGCAATAAAGCGGGTGATATTACAAACATAGGAAAATAACGCATAAATGGTTTAAAGATTAACTTGTTAAAAAGTTGTACACTTTAATTCAAAAAATGTCGACGATTTCAGCTTTCAATTTTTTTTCTATTTCAATCCAATTAGCCTATTTCCACTATTTTTATCAAAACTTCACTTGTTTTATCAAAACTGTGCAGAAAAACTTGCTTGTTTGCTCCCGATTAGACAATGTATTATTAGCTTTTTCTATAAGCTGTAATTAAACGTCAAAATGCTGATGTGCCAACATTAGGTGCATAATGGAATCATATGCTGTTCCCTTAATTCTGATATTGTTCTTGAAAAAGCAGCAGCTCTGTCAAATTCGACGCATGCAATTGCAATTATTAGTAATTGAAAACATCTTACTATCTGAAAAAAAAACAAAAGCTTTATTTTTTTTTAAATTTTCAACAAAAATTGGTTTTGAGGGTTCTATAACATTTCCAATCAACAATGTTCAAAATTTAAAATGGCAAATTTTCTTAGAATTATACTTTCATGTAGACGATATCTGCGTCCTCTACCCTTCTTCAAGTCCTGACCCACGGCCTGCTTCGAGTCCTTTTGATAGGAATCTTCTTACACGATTATTGGTAAAGTTCGTTAATGCGGGAATCGTTAAATGAAACGGCCTACTCTGCGTTTTTTTTCTGCCTCTTATTCTTCTTCTTTTTTCAGTACATGCATAAAACAAAACAATTATGAAGGGAAGTTAAAACTTACAAATATTTCCGATTTTCATACACATCCGTCAGGCCAAGGACGTGTGGGTGGTCAATTAGTTTCATTATAGCTATTTCTCGTTCCACCTGGTGTTGGCGTGATTTTTATGTTTTAGCGTTGTTGATGTCGCGCGTGAAGGTATTGGTTGATGTATGGTAGTTGTTGTTGTTGAGGTTAGAAGGAGCAAAGTAAGGAAAACACACAGTGGAAAGAGCAGAGATAAAGAAACGAATACGTAAAGGATAAAAAGTAAATTAATTAGAATGTGTTGAGATTTTGTTTTTCCCCATGGTGGGGGTTGTAACGTGATTGTAACCGATAATTACTTTCATCAGCACGGATTCACTGAGCTTCTCGCGGTTGATAATTTTAATTGCCACTTTCTTCGCGGTGACACAGTGCACTCCCAATTTGACCAGCCCTGCAAAAGGAACAACACAAGACAGGAAGAATGACACTTTGTTCTTCGATCCGGAGGACCCTTGGGCGGCGAGCGCTATCTCCTCTTACCAGTTTGGCCTTTCCCCAGCGTTCGTTCCAGACGATAAGGGCCCACATATTGGTGCGCCTCGTTCGTCGACGGAGTGCTGTTCTCCTTTTGGACCTCTCGGCTCATTTTTCGGATGCTTTTTTGCTTTGCTCAGGCGGTCTGAACTTGACTTTTTTTTTTTTGTTGAAACCAGTTACGCGACTTTTTCCTTCTAAACTATTGACTGCACTTGTCTCTTTCTTCTGACCGTAGCCACCCTAGTCGAGACGTTTTTTTTTCAGCACTCAGTTGGCCATGGGCGCCTAATCACCACCGAATCCTGGCACTTCCATCATGGTGGCATCGGGAATTTAAAACACTTTAAATCCTTTCCCCAAGAAACTCCAAGCTCTCGTGTGTCGGACCGAAACCGTCTTGAATTCTCCACCTTATTTGAAAAATCAATATTCCTCCGTATACGCGAGCAGTAGAACCGTCGTCGGAGAGCCGATGATGACAGGGGCAGAGTCCTCCTTTTTGACTCTCTAGCCTTGCCTATGTGTATTGTGCACTTTTCTTTTTTCCTCTTAACTTTGTCTGCCAAATCCCGTCCAAAAGTGGGGCTCCTTCTATTCCAAACTTCCACAATATGGGGCCAATTTGGAAACTCCTGTTTGTAAGGACCCACTCGTCCGCCGTATCACACGCACACTCGGATCGAACCCGGTTCCGTGAAACAGCTCGAAATCTCCGGAAAAAATCGTTCCGAACCCCGACGACTTCCGACGACGACGGTTCCTCGCTAAGGATTAGCACAGCGAAAGTTTTCAATGGCGATTTCCACCGTTCGTCGGCCGTCACCACCACTACAAACGCAGCTCGTATTGACATTTTGCACTCGAATTTCCCATTTTCGTGAGTGCCTGCGCTAGTGTGCGTGCGCTGTCACGCACCCCCCCTCAAGTTAATTTGTACAACACCCCATCAAAGCAAAGGACAACATTCTGCTCACCCACCCTAACAGAGAGAACCGTAGTAGGCGGTATAGTGGAGGGACAGCAGTGTACAGTTATTTGTTGGGACGTCAAACAGGATACAGGCCGCCGCCGCCTGCGATGAGTGTCGTCACTCCTCGTGCGGTTTTGGTGCGTTGGTGTGGTTGGATCCAGCGAGTCTATCGTAATTTTGACATTACGAGTAGCACCGCTGTTAGGGTAACCTTTTCGAAGATGAACGAAGATAATTGTGAACAAAATTATTCAAAACAATTAAATTATTTGTTGTTAACAGTGAGATTCATGAAAAATCAATTCTGGAATAATCTGAAAAACATGCTGCTGCACGGAGAAAAAACAGTTCCCAAAATCGTGAACAAGCGTTCATGAAAATGGGAACCTCGAACAAAGTGTTCAAATCCCATGGTACGATTATGAAAAACGTACCATGACTCGCCAGCTCACACAGCAGTCTTTGATTTGCGAGAAACTTTGTACTATGGGGTAATTTTTGTCCCTGATCCGTGGATCCGAGGACCACATTTCGATATTTCGTGACGGAGGGGCGGTACAGCCCTTTCATATTAGATCAATTTGAAATCTTGTTTTTTCAAAGCCTGAAATAATGATGATATGGAAATTTGGTGTTAAAAGGACTATCCATAAACCACGTGGACACTTTTTTGAAAATTTCAAAGTTGTTTGTCATAGAATGTTACATAAGAATCTCACACTTGACAATAAATAATCTGACACATTTAACGCCACCTTTTGGTGGAATTTTGAATGTTTTGCTTTTTCCCATACATTTTTGTGATTTTTTCGATACAAACTTTAACGATCATCGATTCAGCGATCAACGATTGTCAAAGTTACTAAAAGTATCGAGTCTTTTGAAATTTGCTATTTTTTTGTCAAAATGCGTGTTGACGTTTGAAGTTATTATTTCGTTAAAAATATGCGTTCTAGAAGAAATCACAAAATTGCTACACAGCAAATAATGTAGTAATCCAGCTGCGTGTAAAATGCCTGGGTGTAAAATAAGTTTTGCATTATTTAATGAAATTCTGTGTAATATTACACCCTGAAATATGTAGCCCATCAGTATGGGAAACCTACTTGACCGAAATGTCAAGCTCACATATACGTTTATCCGTTCCATATTTCATCGGTCTGATGGCCGAGCGGGCTAGGGCGCCAGTCCTTACTGTAGGTGGTGGGTTTGAGTCCCGTCAGTTTGCGACTTTTTTTTTTGTTTTTACAAAAATTGTACATGCAGCGTGTAATATTAAGTGTCTTTTTTGACAAAGGTGATGTGCATGCTTTTGCATGCGATTTTACCATCGGATTTTTTGCTGTGTAACATTTCTAAGAAGGCAGAGCTAAAAAAAATATGATCACAGTTTAAACTTTACATAATGGATAAAGGGTATCATTACGCTATTATTTTTTTAATTGAGGGATGCCTGTTTATGATTTTTGAATAATATTTAAATATTGATCAGTAAAAAAACAATGTAAAATGGAATTTGCATCAAAAAGTATCACCAGCAGGGATGACACTGGATCTGGGAGAAAGATTTGGTCATACAATTTTATCTAAATTATAACCAAGATTTAGTAAAAATAGTAAATTTACAATTAATTTTCAAAACTTTTTTGAGAAACTTGCTTTATCACTTCCACCTTTGATGGATGCCATCCTTTCTGCAACCGCCACACTCACACCAACAACGCTCATGTGTGTGTGTGAACGGAAAACTCACTCGCGAGAGTGAGCGACGAACGTCAAATTTATGCGCATGCATTTTCCTGTCGCCGCCGCCACCACCACCAAACAAGCGGTGAGTGCGCCCAACAACTCTCCCACATTTTCCTCCTGACGGCACTCACGCGCCGCCTACTACACGTGGCCACGCTGGTATTGGTGTGGCCGGTGGGCGCCTGGAGGGTGATTTATGCGAAGGGTTGTAATGTCAAAATTTTGATAGGACGGAAAGGATGATTCATACACCGCCTTGTTTGTTGGGGGGCCTGTCACGGTTTGTGTCCGGAGTCAAATGGGTGCTTGCTGGCTTGCTTGCATGAGGTTTTGTTGTCGTCGTTTGTGTTTGGTCAGGCTGAATGATTGATGCGGATGTGTGATCTGTTTTGTTGAAACATTTGCCGTCGTAGTTTGTTGTTCCGTTCTGACCACTTTAATTAGAACATACATGTAAGAGCACATGCACACACCAGATGTGATCTGTCCAGCAGTGTGGTAATTAGTCATCAGGATGTCGATGACAAAGATATTGGTAGAGTGTTCTACATATTTCATGCAATCAAATTTAGTAGGTTTATTGAATGTTGGATTAGTTCGCAAATCGCAATGACAATCACTGATTGTTGATTTATGTGCATTCAAATCAAATCATCATTCAGTATTCATTCTGATGAAATTTCGATTGCGAATAAAAAAAGTGACCACAAATTGTTCTGCACATTCTCTTTCAAGAGCATTTTCATAACATTACTAGAAGTCCCAAAAATCACTTTTAGGCTGAATCCCTCTAAAAAAAGTTGAGGAAGGGCTAAACGGGTTTTCTCCAAAAAATGTAGGGAACATTTGTTCAGTACGCTTATCTTACAAATACAACGATTCTCCATGGTTCAAAACATCCTAGATAAATAAACAATACATTTTACCACTTAAAAAAAATCAATAAAACGCAAATTTTCTGTTATTGTTTAATTCTTGTTATTATTGAAATATTTAAATGCGACTGAAGCGTAGAGCAGAAAAAATGCTATTATTTAGTTTCTGCCTACTTGTTTGAAAGTATCATTCTTAACCCTTCAATGCCGCCCTTTCAATTGTGTCTCCGGGTTTTATAGAATTTCAGAATTATACGAATATCACCAACGTTTCGTGACATATGTGTGCTATTTTCTTACACGTCTTATCTTTTTACAACAGATGTGTCACAAGATGACACACATGTGGTGATTTGTTGAGTATAGAAAAGCGCTCTTTTATTAAGTAACGCAAAAAAATTGACACCACCCCCACCCTCCCCATAAAATGATCACGTGGTTTATTAATGCTGTGCCGTAACACGGACTTAAACACTCCCCCCCCCCCACCCCCCCTCCAAACTGCGATACGTAATAAAAGAACGCTCCCTAATAGTGATACAGGGCAAAACGAACACAAGAAGGGGTTTTTTTTTAAATTGAATACAATTTTAAGAAAAAGGCGAACTTCAATAATGAAACAATCCAATAGAATTATACTCAAACAAGGGCGTCCAAATTTCCCGGGGTTTGAATTTCCCGGGAAGCGGGAAAAATATTTTTGAAATCCCGGAAAATTTTTGAAACAGTCTTAAAATCTATATTTTCATTATATTTGTTATGATTTTCAAGCATAAAATCATAGAATTAGCTTAATCATATTAATTGGTGATAATCTACACTTCAATTTAAACAAGGACGGCAGTTTTAAATAGCTTAAATGAAATTAAATTAAGTTTTTTGTTTTTTTGTTGTGCTTATTAAATGAACTACAATGTGATTCAAATTAAATAAAGTTATATAAATATATTTCTTTTTAATATGACATGATTAGAAAAGCTTGAAAAATTTCTTTGAAAATATCTTTAAAAAATCAAAAGGCGAAAGCAAATCAAAAGACACCAGTCAATGTAAAATTTGAATTTCATGTTTCATATAATAAAAATGTATGCAACAAATAATTATTTTTCAGTACGAGTCGTACATTTATCGAATAGATCTGGATTACATTTTCAAAATGTCTTATGTACATAGGAAACTCTTGTTGTTTTGTTTTGAAACAGTAATCAAAAAATACGACAAGTGCTGGGAACAACAAGTTTTACAACAAGTTGCTTACAACATTTTTTTCAATCCCGAATAAACGCCTTTTGTATGCAAACATCCATGTGTTCAATTAATACACCGTTAAAATTTAAAAAAAAACTTTTTGATACTAGTGCTGAAAAGTTCAACCTTCACCAAAAAAACTTTGGCAAAAACATATTCTACAAAATATCTTTAATATATTATACTACTAGGAAAAAACAGAAATAGATTTTAGAGCAATAGTAAAAAAATCGGTGTTCTGTGAAATTGTTTTGATCTGTTCCTGTTTTTACCAAAGTCATTCAAAACATCATGTAAAAAAATGACTTAATAGCTGTCTTAATTCGTTTCATTTGTCCTGATTGTGGGGCCAGCGTTTGATGAAAAATAATTTGATTTGATTTTTTTTTTCGAAATTTCAATTTATAAATATACGTAGATATCTCAATCTTTTAAAAATATGTAAATTCAGATTGGAAATATTTATAGCGCCTAGCTTTTTGCAGATCGGTAAACTAAAATTTCAACAGTTTTCCCTACACCTGATTAATTTCAATAAAAAAACTATTATCGATTATGAGATATTCAACTGTTAATCTATTTCGACAACCAAATCTGATTTTCCAGACCAAAAATTGTTTTTTTTTTATTTCGGGAATTCCCGGGACAAATTATTAAAATATCCCGGGATTCGGGAATTCCCGGTTTTGAGAAAATCCCGGGAATTCCCGGGATGGACGCACTAACTCAAACCATGGGAATTTTTAAACAGCAAAAAAATATATTGCATATCTTACTGATTATTTTAGAATCACGGATTTGATGTTTGTTGTTAAGAGTAGATCTCGAGCAATATATAATAAAAAATATACTCCAAATCAAATAGCTGTCAGTGGTTTAGGTGTAATTAATATTAAAGGACTACCCCCTTCAAAATTATGTTGAAAGCAAACTAGTAAAAATGCGGCTTTTGGATAGTTTTCTACAATATAAATAAACCACAGCTTGCACAACTTTTTTTTTCTTGTACAAGCCAATATAATATGTTTTTCTTTATTTTTGAACTTTGTTTTGTTTTTCATATAAAATAAAACTTTACAAAACTACTCAATATAGTGTGGATTCGCTTCGTCTCCATTATTATCAAATTATTCCAACTGATTTGTAGCATTTTGCCGTCATTTTTTGTTTGTTTCTATCCAAACCAACATCACGTTTGCAGAAAACTTTTTTTTTTCTCTCTCTCTTTCATTTTATAGTGCCAACATTAGCTTGCAAGTTGCAGGTTCCGAACAAAGCGCACAAGTCACACTTTCATTTATCTAATAAATGTTTTATTTTGTTTAGTTTTGGTTTTAAATGCTTTCCGTTTCTCTGATGCGTCACTAGCTGACACGTGTTTGTGTACGTGTGTGTGCTTACAGTTTTGTGATTTTGTGCTTGCGATATGGTAAATATAGAGCTAATTTATTTTATTTCAGTTTTCCAGTGTGTGTTTGCGACAAAACATGCTGACATTTTGATTTTTGCAATTTAATTTTTCGGCTTGTTTTTATTATTTGCTAGCAGCAGCGTAGGTTTTGCTATCATTAGTTGCTTGTCATTTTTGCCTGGTTGTGGCTTTTTTGTTGTCGGCCAACTTCGATGGCGTTGACGGCGATGACGATGATGATGGGGGCGCCTTGGCGGGTGATTTGGTGCTGGTGGCGTTGGCGTTTGAGGGAGCGGGAGGAGTGACCCCACTCGGTGGCCTCGAGGGCGCAGTGGAAGAGGAGGAGGAGGAGGAGGAGGTGTTTGATTTGCCAGCGTTCTTGGCGGGCGAGGCAGGTGGTGTTCCGGAGGTTTGATGTACCAGGGTCCGGGTTGAGGCCGACCGTTTTGGGGATGCCTTCGGGGACGATTCCGGCGTGGACCGAGGCGAGGACCTGAGACTGACGCGACGAGCGACTCCGGGGGACGTGGCACTTCCGGAGGGATTATTGGTGCCAAGATAGATGGCTGAGCCGGTATTTTTGGCACTGCCGGCCAAGTCGACCCGGGAGCCGTGGAGGGATGGTGGGGCTGAACCTGCGTGGAGACCAAAAGTGATTAGATTTGGAAACTAACAATTGCTTGAATGAGTATTTTTGAAAGACTTACCCGTATACGAGTACAGCCCGGCTGGACTGCTGCGAGGTCTGAAGGTACTGACGATGCTGGCACTGCGCCGCAACTCGGTCAGTTCGCCCATGTCGATTTCTGCGGCGTATTCTCCGGCGGCCCGCGGGTTGTTCCGCTGGGCCGCGTTTTCTCCGCCGTTACCACCACCACCGGTGAGGGCCTTGGAGCACCGCGGTGAGGTCGGACAGGACTGGGCCGCTCCGCTGCTCCGGACCGACAGGTGGGACGAACTCGATGGTGACGTGGACAGGTTGTTGTATTGCTTTTTCGGTGAGGCCGTCGTGCTGGCCTTTCGGCGAAGGCCACGTGACTCCGAGCGGCAGATTCCTAGTAGTAGGCACTAACTGTTTCAGTTTTTGCGACCCCAACTTTCAATTTCATTTTCAGAGGTACTAGGATAAATGAAAGCTAATACACATGAGATGGTGCTAAGTGATTGCATGAATTCTTCATGGGACTCTTTATTACATTTGAGCGTGTGATCAAGCCTTTGAGGGTGAAAATGGCGTTTGAGTATTTTGGAGAAGGTAGCAGTGGTATGAATCTATAATGAACGGAGCTGTAAAAGTGAGAAAAGTAAGAGAAAAAAGAAGACAAATGGAGCGATGAAAGATAAGCCGAAAATCACAGCTTGCAAAACAATCAATTTGGCTGTTTGGCTGAATGAAATATTTACACATTGAAGGAATGTTGTGAGAACTAGGTATATACAGTAAGCACGATGGGAGGTCGTTTGGTTCGTGTGTTTGTACATTGATGGTTGGTGAACAGCAAACCCCAACCTCACCTGTTGGACAATCCTTGCCAAACTTGCACTGGCCCTCGCAGACACCCTTATTCTCTAACAAGACTTCATATTGGTCTAAAGCTACAAAACATTGCTCTCTATCATTAGATTCCAAAGCTAAGCTGGGAAAGCGTTCTTTGAGGCGTTTTCGTTCCTGAAATGAGCAAAAATAAAACATGTAATTTTCCTTCGAAACCAACATCCCTAGGCCACCTTACTTCCAACAATTTGCTGTTCTCGAACTCCTGCAGCTGGTTCTGGAAGCCCAGGTTCGGGTTGGCGATGGCGCGCCCCGTCCGCACCACCTTGAGCGCCTCCTTCCAGGTGAGGGGCGTGACGGACATGATGTAGGCCACCGCCACCGTCACCGAGCGGGACATTCCGGCCAGGCAGTGAATCAGCACGCAGCCGCCCTTGAGCCGGGCCGCGTGGATAAAGTCGTTGCACACGGAAAAGTACTGCGACAGGTTCTGGTCGGGCGTGTCGGCGGCCATCACGCACAGGTAGTGCTTGTCCTGGGAATGATTGAGGAATTGCATTTTCATGAAAAACCATGCGTCTCCACTTTCCAGCTATTGAAAGGATATGTGATGGAGCCGCATGGTTCCCCATCGTCACTTTTTAGTTTGACTTTGACCAACCAACGGGGTACAAACTAAAAAAGTGTCAAACGAAAAAGTGACCAACCACCGGGGGTTGAGTGTACTTTCATATAAGCTGTATAACATTTCTTCTTTAAAGAAGCCAACATTTTGTCTTTTTTCAATCAGTTTTTAGAGTGTTATGAAATCGCCGTGAAATTCAGATGATTTGTGATAGGCATGCCGTGAAATTGGAAAAAATTGCCGGCAAAAATTATTAGCCCCAATTATCAGATATGGATTATCAGGGCATCAACTCTGAAAACTTGACTGCTTTTATTTTGCGATCTATTCTTAAGAAAGATAAAATTATTATCAAAGGGTGTAAAACAAGTAAAGTTGCTCAGCTTCTTTCTCTACTTTTTTCCAATCTCAAAATTTAATTGGCTATGTCAACTCACCGGGTGAAACCGCCTCGGGCTGTCATGGATCGAGACGATGTGCGTGATTTGGTAGCGTTCCAACTGTTGATAGTCCTTCGAGTCCCGGTAGTTGCCCACGTACAGCCCCGGCATCACCTGCACAGCTCGCCACAAGACAAGAACAACGAAAGCACGAAAAACAGAAAAATTAGTTTACGTTCAACCACGGTGTACGGACAGCTTTGTGCCAGCGCCATCATATCGGTCTTCAATTCAATTAGTGGGTTTGCTCGTTGAATCGGAAAATTCTCGAGAAGCGTTTCCGAAGGGTCTATTTGATTCGGTTTTTAGAGCCCGACGGATCGGCACTCGAGGGTTGAAAGCCTCAATTATCATATCGTTTGCAAACCAGCACCGAATTGAATCTCTCTAGAGGATAGCTTCAATAGTTAGGAAAAAAATCCAACCCACTCATCCTTGACAAGCAATAACGAGTTCATTACCTTGTTCATTCCATTACCCATGGTTGATGGTCGTCCTTTGTGTTATCTGCTACTGCTATGTTTCTAGTGTGTTTTTTTTTGTTCTGCTTCTGCTTCTATCTTTCTACTCTCGATATCACAGATGGGAAGCGATGGCACCCGAACGTGTGATGATTATGTATGCTTCTTTCCAATTTTGCCTTCCCGAGGCATCCAACAAACGCGTAAACACGAACAAACATCAACAGCATCAACATCAACAACAATGACAACAACAATAACAACAACTTGCATTATTATTGTACACGAGCAGCCCGCAGAGGATGTGTCTGGGAACAAACATGATGCTGGCTCCTCCGGTTGTGCTGGTGTCTCGCACCCCACTCCGTCCTTGGGCAGCTTCCGGCGACGACCACGATTGCGATGACGCTGCTGGTGACAGCCTCTTCTCCGCTATTGCTCATTTATTCTGCCACTTGTGCCTTCGCCGACCCCGCGACCTCGAACGTGTTTAGTTCTTTCTTCTATTGATTTTGATTAATATAAAGTCGTTGACTCAAATGCTTTTATTGTTTTTCACTTCCGCCAATCACTGCCTTTTGTTGAGCTGGCGTCGATGAACAGTAGCACAAGGAAAGCGGAAGTGATGAAGATTTCTGATTTCATCCGATCTAAATTTAGCCACAGACAAAGAAAGAGAAAAAAATAACAAGAAAGAAAATCCCATATAACATGATAGTGCTTCTTCCATCAATCCTTGGATATTGGTTCAGTCATGCTGTCGGATTGTCGCCATAAATACTGCTCGACGGTAGCTCGACAGCACGGACAAAGATTTAATCTAAGTAGACATTGCGCTGTAAACAGACCGCGCGGCGCCAGTATTGGCGGCACGCGTGGTGTAGTAGGCTGCCTGATTGTATGCGGGTAACCAAAGTTTAAACAGTAAATTTCGATGTAAACCAACCACTAATTTTACTTGAGTCAATTTACGCAAACAATGTCACTTGAAATGACTCTCTCTGGTCGGCGTTTTGCTAGGATACACAGCTAAAAAAGTAGTAATCCAGCTGAGTGTAAAAGGCCTGGGTGCAAAATAAATATTGCTTATGTAATTTTACACCCTGAAATATGTAGCCCATCGGTATGGGAAACATACTTGATCGAAATGTCAAGCCCATATATGCGTTTATCCTTCCGGCTTTATATCGGTCTGATGGCCGAGTGGGCTAAGGCGCCAGTCCTTACTGTTGGTGCTGGGTTTGAATCCCGTCGGTTGCAACTTTTTTTTTGTGCTTGCGAAAATTGTACATGCAGTGTGTAATATTAAGTGTTTATTTTGACGAAGGTGATGTGCATGCTTTTGCATGCGATTTTACCATCGGATTTTTGCTGTGTAGGACATGTCCAAGCAATCTCTCCATTTGATAGCATCTGTCCGTCGTAATCGTTTGATGGACCATGCAATGTTAACGGTATGTCTTGCTTATTTGATCAGCTTCTCGTTGCCTTCTATGTGAGTGTAGTTACAGTACATACGTGTAAGCTTCCAATCGTATAGCACGGGACGCTTTAGTTATAAAATACAGTTAATTCTCTTGTTCTTCAAACAACCTTTAATGAGTTTTATTGTTCAATCAGGAACATACATTTTAGCATGTCAAAAACCTCAATTCATATTATTTGTGGAATTTTACCGTCAAAACGTCGTGACTGTGCTATAGGTAATTATAAAAAATTTAAATCGCAAACAAACCGGAAACCCCTCACCAAAATTTTAAACAGTTTTGTGAATTTCTTTGGGATACGAGGTCGATTTCTTACGGTATGAGCTCATAGTTCGTACAAAGCAAAAAAAATCTTTTTTGCCCAACACATACAACTTCACATGGTTCGGACTTAGGGCAGTGCTCAATACGGAGACTTTTGACTTTTGACGATTTTAGTAATTGATTTTTGTATTTTTTTAGAAGAGTTGCTCTATCCTGCATTTTTCGTGAGTCTTTTTGTAACATCTTTGGCATTTTTAACGACATTTTTAACGAGAAAAAATCGGGGAGCGGACTTGGCTGACTGGTTACGGTGTTCGCTTTGTAAGCGAATGGTCCTGGGTTCGAGTCCCATCTGCTCCCAACGAGAAAGTATAGGAAATATAAATCTTGAAACTCTGAACATGAACGAAAAATCAAAGTCGCTCGAGGCACGGTTTGATCCCCGGATTGGTAAGCAAAAATGCTAACCACTAGGCCATCGCGACTTGGTGAGCTATGACTGGAATTAGAAATACTGTTACTATCAACTATATACGCGCTGGGCCTTGTCCATTTGACAAGGGTTCGGAAGTTCTAAATAACGTTTGAATCCGATTGGTCCAAACGTTCTTCAGGGCGGGGCTTGTCGATAAAGCTGAAGTACCTCGCGCTCGGCTAGCCAGCGTAGAAATGGGCCACCGAAGCTCGGCAGAGCTAACACCTCCCAAATGCCTATGCGAGTTATTTGCATGTATAGAATGTAAGATATGAAAATACATGGAAACAACTCAATTTGTAAGAAGCGACCGCGTGGTCCCGTTTGGTTGGTTGCACACACACACACACACACACACACACACACACACACACACACACACACACATTTTTAACGAGAAAAAAATCGTATTTAAAATTTGACTTTTAAACTTAAAAATCAAAAATCTCATAAAAGTGGCTTGTATTTTTCTTTCAGTGTATTTTTTTTCGAAAATCCCGACAAATTTCCTACAAGTTTGTCTCTGACCGCTTTTTGATACGAAGCAACGGTTTCGAGATACAGCGATATTTAAATTACGAAATGCAATTAAAACAGTCACGCCCTCCTCAAATGTCATTATCGAGTGAAACTGGCTCGATATACTCAAAAATGACTAACATAAGTGTGGGATAACATATCTACAAAGTTTCATTGAAATCGGAGAGAGTCCGGTACAATCGTTTCCTTATTTGACATGGAATTGCTATTCAATTAATACGCCAATTTTGTTCAAAAAAAATATGGAACTGCACAGTGGAGCTCAACCCCTGCTAATCCCATGAAAATAATTACGGAAAATACTCTTAAATCTGGACCAAAAAGTCGAAGATTTTTCAATTTTCCAAGCAGTTAAAAATTCAAACAGTTCGATTGATGATAGTCACATCAATTTTGCCTCTTTGCCTTTTTTATTCTGAATCCTGACAAATAGTTTGGTGATGTTGATGGTGATGGTAAACCATGTAAAATAATCCATTTTGTACAATTTTTATCAAAAATTTGAAAATATTTTCAGGTACAAATCATGCAAAATGAACGCTTTCTGGCCTCTTCGATGGATCACCACCATTCATTCATTACATCACCGATAACTATTTTTAAAATTACTTTTTTTAAATTACTTTTTAAATTTGAATGAAAATAGTAAAAATACATTTAACACCAGTCCAAATGTTTTGCAATCATAAGTTTTCAAAAAATCGGAAAAAAGCTTTTTGCTATACTCTACATTTGAATTTCACTTAAGGGTACACAGCAACCAAGAAATTTGTTGTCTTCTTAATACAAAATTGATATTACGGGCTTTTATCGGTAGTTAATACAAAATTGTTGAACTTACGGACCGAATCCTGAACTTATTTTATTATAAAAATTAAAAAAAAAATGCTGTAAATCTCTATGGAAATTGTAGCGAAAAATTAAATCGATAGTTGAATAAAATTTGAGTTAAGGAGGTATAAGACTATGACAAACAAACAAACAAACAAACAAACAAACTCGCTTTTATGGGTTGAGTCCCATCGGGCTTTACATTTTTCAGGGGGTTCCTTGGCCAAAATAATTAGAACTGTATTTTTTGTTTGGCCATTATAGTGACCTATACCTAGGGTGGTCCCAAAAGTGGCAATTTTCGACAATTTTCGCAAAAACCACACAATCTTAACTCCGCGCCATTTTAACCGATTTCAGCTGTCTGGACGCAAATGAAAGGCGATTGGTCAGATAAAAAAGTCCAGCCTAACATTTGAAAAGATCGTATGATACTTTAAAATGCCGTTTTTTCGGTGTCTGGACCAATAGCCTATTTTTGCAAAAAAAAAAATCGACTCTTTGGACAATGTTACGTAACATACTCAAAAATGGGAGGATGATCTGAGATATGATTTTTTTTAAATAAAAACTATTTTTTTCGGCGTGCTGCTCGCAAAACGGGAAAATGACACAAACAAGAAAACAACATCTTTTTTCACTTAAACTATCATAACTTTAAAATTTTTAGCAATGGCCTATACTTTTTTGTGTACCTAAAGTTGCGTTCTTCAATTACGAAAATGTTAGTGACATTGGTTGTCTCTTTCAGAAATATTCTGAATATTCTGACGGGTTGAGTACTATTATCAAAGTTGGAATCGAATTTAAAAAAATCTCTAAGGCCCCAAAGTGAAGTAGAAAAAAAGCTTCTTCACAACGTTCTGTCAAACGCCATCGTTGGCGTTTGTTGAACAAATAATAACCTAGGTATTTTTCGTATCATAGCAAAACCTGATTATTGGTTTGACAAACATGCAAGCCAATTTTAAACAAGAGCCGTGAAAAGTTTTCACCTGCGTTATCCATAACAAATCATATGTCCGATCAGAAATTTCAATTAGAAAACCCCAAACATCCGACAGCATTGAACTGATGAAACCATAAAAGAAAACAAACCATCAAACAAAATATTGGATATCAACATTTCCTGTTTAATAAACCCCCCCTCCTCCAGTGTGACATGCTGTGCTTACCGATCCAAACGGGTGCGGTCCCGATGAAAAACACCAAAAAGCAGAACAATAACAACCCGTCGCCTCCTGCGTTCAGTAATTTGCATTTATCTTTTCGACCTCCTCCCCCTGTTGAAGCTTTTACTGATGTTTCCTGTGAGACAACCCCACGCCGCCGCCGACGCCGCCTACTACTCCGATGACGATGACGATTGTGAGGACGCTTGCTACAACAAGCTGTCAGCTGTCGGGCCCCAATCACAGAGACACAAGTACATACACACTGCTAGTGGTCGCCCCCCAGCGCCGACACCCGCCTACTACTGCTACTTGCTCTTCTGTTTCTGTTCCGGCGCTCAGGGGCTCTCCTCCAGCAGCTTCAGCTTTGGCTGGTGATCGGTTATATAATCACACTTTGCCTTGCAAAAGAGCCAGCGACGACGACGACAACAACAACAAGCACACGGACAAGGTCCTGGCTTTCGCTTTCTCGTGTGCTCTTGTTTATTTGGAAGTCCTTCCCCCTGGTCAGCCCTTTTACCCCGCCGCCAACTCAGATTGGTAATCGATCTCTCGAGCCAACCCAGCGAACAGAGCTTATCACTTTGTAGGAGGAGGACCCTCCCACCTTTGCTGCTGTTTAGCTGTTTAGTTCTGGTTATAGTTTGCTGACTTTGGGAGCAAAGGCCAACTGACGCACATCCACCGGAGCAGATAAGTCACGATTCACCCACCGTAATCGTCTCGTTCGCTGGTTCGTGTTCATGCAAAGCAAATTTTATCACTTTGCACCACACATTCTCATGCTCTGCTTCCCTTTCCGCAGGATCCTTTCTTCCACCCTCTAATGAATGTGGCCACAATTATGTTTGCAAAAATTACCACAAAAGCTCTGCGTTTTTTGTTCAGAGTATGAAAAAGTATTTCCTCTGGGAAGCCAAAAAATGTTCGTATCACAATTGATTGATTTCGCATTCGAACTTTCTTCTAATCAAACTGGGATATCACATTGATAGCGCGTGGCGTGGCAACTTGAAGCGAAAAAAAACACTACTAGCACACGGAGAAATTTGCTCAAAAATTGCAACTTTTTACACTTAGAAGCTGGTTAGAAAACTAAAACACTTATTCTTCAGTCAACTTTGTAGAAAAAGGAGTAGTTTGCTTGTTAGAAAAAGGGTGTATGAATGTGTGTGTGTGTGTGAATTTGGTTTCCTTTTTCCTAGCTTGTGGTTGGTGCGAATCGGTTTTTCTTCTATTATTGCAGCAGCAGTTTTGTTTCAGTTCAGTCAGTGAGAATGGAGCGGAGAAGACTGAACGCAAGTCTGGGTCTGGGTCTGAACCTGGGAGCACCTCGTGCGAACGGTCGTCGTCGGAAAAATTGCCGCTTTTCCTTTATTTTTCCACGAAGCGAAGCCAGGCTCGACCACGTTGTTGGTCCTTGTCGGAGAGAGCACACAGAAAGAGTGAGAGTGAGAGCAAAGTTGCTCTTCGCGCTACGAGGTAAACGTAGCAGGCCGGTTACCTCTCGAAGCCGGAGCCGAAGAGCTTGTCGGAGAGGAGAACGCAGGTTGCTGTGATGGTTGGAAAATCGCGTCTCCATTGGAAACTGCTGCACCGCGCTCTTGAGCTGAGAGCTCAGCTGCAATCTGTTGGTCGGCTAGTATCATAGCTAGCGGTGGGTCGAAATTAGTGGATACTTTATGAAAAAAAAATTAGGAAAGAATAGCCAGGAGCATTTTTTATATTTTTAGCTGGTTAAGGATTCGGTTCTATTTTCATCCAATTTGCAACCTGCTTGTTCTCTACTTAGTTTGAGATTTCATTTTAATACGTTTTGACTTCCTCACTGAAGAATACTATTAAATTACGGAACGTTAAAGATGTTTCAAAACCAACCAAATTTGATGTTAAAAGTAAAGATAGTAGTTTCTACACTTTATCTCATAACGTCATGATTCGAAATCCGGACACTTAGTAGCATATCATTTTTGTTATAGCTGACAAAAAAATCATGTAATAAGTTGGAAATGAAGAAATATCATCAGAATGTAGTATTAATAGTCAGTTTTAAGAGAATGCATGCAAAATATGTCTTTTCTAACAATTTTTCATCAGAATTTGAAAATTAAAATGACTTGTTGTTTCGAATCCCGGACTTTGATAAAAGCTGATTTGAAATCCGGACACTTTTGCTTCGAATTCCGGACATTCGTTTTTGCTAATGAATCGCACAAATTTGGACTGAAATGTTAGTGAATGGCATTCTTTAGGTCTCAAATATGCTGTTAACATGAATCGATATTTTATATACAAATTTGCTTGAATTTAAGGAAATCAAATCCATAAATTTCTACTTTGCCTATGAAATATTTCACGTGAAATGTTTCTCATTTTTGGAAATCTTATAATTTTATTTTATTGTTTTGACACCAACTACTGCGTTCAAACAAACTTTAAATGAAAGTTGATGCTAGAATTCATAAAATAGCCCATTTTTAACATTTATAATGCGAACTTATATCTAAATAATCGATAAAACAAGAGGGCTTTTGTTAATTTGTTTTGGTTAACCGCGGTGGATTTTCTTGAAATAATTCGAACTGTCAAAAATCCACCAAAGGATCTACCGGTGGATACTTTTCTACCACAGTTTTTTGTGTGATCAATGTGGTAGATGTTTTGGTGGATTTTTGACAGTTCGAATTATTTCAAGAAAATCCACCGAGGTTAACCAAATCAAATTAACAAAAGCCCTAAGATGATGAGTCCGGGTTTCGAAGCGTCCGGGAATTCGAATCATGACGTTATAAATTTTCAAATTAACCTAACCAATTTTTACCTCACCTTGATTTACAAACTCTTTTTTCTGATACTCTCTTAAAATTGCTAATATTATCAAAAAATCAACTTAAAAAGAATTAAATTAAATTAGGGTTTTGAGCTCTCAGTAGTTAGGTCCTGCATTGGAAGGTGCAAATTTGGTTATTTTGGACATATTGCTTGATTTGGTAATTTTGATCAATTTGACATTTTGGTCGATTTGGACATTTAGGTCATTTTTATCATTTTTGTCATTTCGGTCATTTTTGCAGTTTTAGTAATTTTGGTCGTTTTGAACATTTTTGTCGCTTTGGTTATTTAGCCGAATTGGTAATTTGGGTCGATTTTGTAATTTAATCCAATTTGGTCATTTTTGTTGTTTTGAAATTTTGACCGATTTGGTAATTTTGAACGTTTTGAACATTGTGGTCATTTTGACTATTTTGACTAGTTTGGTCATTTTGGTCGTTACGGCATTTTTTGCATTCTTATCATTTCCTTCGTTTTGGTCGATTTTGTAATTTCGGACGTTTTGGTCATTTTGATCGTTTTGGAAAATTTTATCGATTTGGTTATTTTGGCGATTTTTTTTCTTTGATTTGGTCATATTGATCGATTTGGCATTTTGGTCATTTCGGTCATTTTAGGTCGTTTTAGCAATTTTGTTCTTATTAAACATTTTTGTCGCATTGGCTATTTGGCCAAATTGGTCGTTTTGGTCGATTTGGTAATTTAATCCATTTTGGTAATTTTTGTTGTTATGTAATTTTGGTCGATTGTAATTTTGACCGATTTGGTAATTTTGGTCATATTGTTGGATTTTGTAATTTTGATCGTTTTGAAAATTGTGGTCGTTTTGACTATTTTGACTAGTTTGGTCATTTTAGTCGTTTCGGCATTTTTTTTTTTCATTTTTATCAACTCCTTCGTTATGGTCGATTTGATAATTTTGGACGTTTTGGTCATATATTTTGATTTGGTCATGTTGATCGTGGCCATTTTTGTCGATTTGGACATCCAGGTCAATTTGAGTCATAATATCATTTGATTGTAATAAGTTAACGCGATTTTTGTCTCAGATTTTTATGGCATTTATGAAGAGGGCAACACGAATAGAGAATCCTTTTCATATGACTCATCACGTCAAATGCAAACCTTTGTTTGAAGTTAACGTGTTTGCTTTTTTCAGGCAGAACTACAGAACAGCAAATTAAAAGTTTCATTTGATCAACTTTGTCCAACATAGCAATTTATCAAACTTTTCAGCTTCAGCTCCGTCGACGTCAGTCTAAAACCTGTAAATTTTTCAAATCTAGGTCACTGCCACACTACTCGCTCATAAACGGCCCAATTCCCCCATCAAATTTGTCGTTCCGTAAATAATTAAGTGTCAATCTGCGCCGCACGAAGCGACAATTGTCACCGTGGTGTGCCGAGATTGCCATAATCCCCATCGATCAAGCGCCAACCAACGGCGAAGGCCGTGCCCCCTTGCTGGTCAGGATTGTCCTTTTTCACACCAATAATTAAGGAGAGAGCTGCTGGATTAGTTCCACACGCCCGGTGGGATCGCCCTCCGTCGTGGTTGCAACATTTAATTGCCCGGTGGACTAGAAGTGGAACGGTTGCTTGGATAATAATGGAAAGGAAAATAAATGAAAAGGTGCATGAGGGCATGCGGTGTGCTTTTCCAGGATTTTCTACATGCACTCAACGGTTTTCGTTGCAGGAAAATTGACAAAAGTCACGCCACGGCTTTGACTGGATCGAGATATGCAAAGTATTGTTTTTATGATTTATCTCGTGCGATAAGCGAATGGAAATGACTCTTGAAATTTTGTTGACAACCAAAATGTTTTAAAGCACTTTTTTAATTGAGGTTTCTGGGGGAAACCACACAATCCATGCGTCATTTCATAACAACCCAGGTCACACGACATCAAAGTAAGCTCTATATAGAGCAAGCTATATGGCGAACCACTCAGGGCACGGCTGTGGGAAAATGTTTTCCACTTCCATCTAATCGTAGTGGGCCATGCTTACTAACGTTACTCCTGTGAAAAGATGAACGTGCTCTGGTGGAAGGTGGATTGATTTTTGTGCTGGCTAAACGCTGGGCTCATCACCTGGAGGGCTCGTTTTTCTTTTTTTGCTCTCTATTTCATCGCTATTCGTTGGAGGTGGATATAAATATATCTACTATTATGTGGCTTCAGTTGAGAAGAAAACAGATTTCTTTTATGAAAGGTTGGCCTATTTTGAGTTGATCTCTTTTTATTTTTCACTGAGGTGGAATAACAACAACCTCTTGTGGTTTACTTGGATTTGAATGACGAAGTTCAATGGAGACGCAGGGTGTTTCATCGCCAGTAAAAACAAACTCGTTGTTTGAAACATTTGAATAAGAGATTTATTCTTTAAATCGGACAATTGGACTAGTTAACGAAGATGTGTTTACTTTGTCTACTTAAATGTTTCGAGTACATACTAACAAATTTGAAACTACGGTACGTTTGCGTATTTCTCTGCAATGAGACGTCTCTGCTCGGCGCGTGCTTCCCGCTCAACTACTCGCTTCTTGGACAGCCGTTCGTGCACCCGTTTCATGTCAAGGATCTCCTTCATCTCTTCCTTATCCTCTTCCTGCGCGATAAAACCGAGATAGAGCAGAAATTGTAATTAAAATTGCCAAGCCACAGGGTCATGTGCTCAAGGATGCAATGAATTTATTATTACCGTCATATTCAATCGCAAAACCAAGGCCCTTCTACCGTCCGACATGGGTTGACTGTAGTTCATTAGGTTCTTCAGACGTTCTGCCGGTGGAACGCCTCGCTCGACGACCAGAACTATGCGAGCCCACTGCCGTTGCCACTCGTTTTTCGTCTCGGCAATCTTGGTGTACGTATTACCCATCATAGCGATCAGCAAGTTGACCAACAGCACCGCCACAATTACCATGTATGTCACAAAGAGCACCTGCAAATCAATTTTCTTAAATTTTTGAACAATTTATGAACTTCCCTCCAACTACCTTTGCGCAACCCTCGTGGGCGGTATCCTCGAGCGCGGCGTAGTAATCGCCAAAGTTGGTCAACGACATCAGAAACATGGCCACGATCGACTCCATCGGCGAGGGCATCGGATTCTCGTCGCCCTCCTCCTCGCCCTTGTACGACAGGAACGCGATGTAGTAGGCCTGGGAGAAGCCCATCACGAACACCGAGTAAATGGCCACGAACCGGAGCAGATCTCCCATCACCATGCGGTAAATCATCACCACGAACGGTCCGACCGTTTTGAAGCCGCTGAAAGTGAAGAATGGAAAAGGTTCTACTACAGAGTTGTTTCAAGAATAAGAGTACAGTTCAGACTTCGTAGAATCGAATCACAAAAATATGTTTTGATCGCTGGGATTGAAAATCATTCTTAGACTAATCCAAGATGAACTTGGAATATGTAATCCAAGATGGCGGCGTTGCGATATTGAGAATACTTATTTGAGCAATTAAGGTTTTCTCTACATTACCAAAATAGCGTGTCGTTATCGTCAAAAGCGTTGAGATATAAAAGAACTAAAGGTTAATAAAAACAAATTAAAATGGTGGATAATAAACAGAAGCCGTGTTAGAACATCAGTATAATAAAATAAAAAAAAAGATGGTAGCAAAATTGGAAAAAGAGAAACCCCCCTCTGCGATGTTTGATGGACATCCACAACAGTTGACTCAACATGCTGCGAATCAAAACAATACCGTCTACAATCATAAATTATTTCCCTGTTCCACTTTGTGGCGCCCCTTTTTCAGTCATCTCGACTCTGATCCGCGTCATCATGATAATATTTAATCATATTCCTAGTATATGATTAAATATTGAGAGAATTCTAGATAGGCGTCATCCATAAAGTACGTACGCTCTTAGGGGGGGAGGGGGGTTACCGTAGGTGTGACAAGATGTGACGAAGGGGGGAGGGGGGGTTTGCCAGACTGTGACGTCACGCTAGGTTTTTTGTATGATTGCATGATATTATTTAGAAGTATCACATTATAATTGATTGTATAAAAAGTCACATTTTTTTATTCAGCTGAAACTTCAATATTATGCTCGATAAAAATAAATTCTTTGTAAGCAGGGTGTTCATAAGAAAACTGCTATAAATGGTTTGAACTTATTAGATACAAAGCTATGAAAAACAGTTTTCAAGATTTTTTAATACTTGAATGTTATACCAGGTCTTATTATTTTTAAAAGATACAATACTGTTTTTTTTTAAATCGCAATTACCTATATTCTAAAAAATGAATAATTAGCAAAAAAATTATATTAAAATTGGCAAAAATACCAAAATTATGAGAGTTTAAAGAAATAGAAACTATAAAAAAAATCCCAAAACAAGGGGGTCTGGCAAAATGTGACGTAGTTTTTGAGGGGGTTCAACCTTTCGTGACAAAGTGTGACATTGGGGGGAGGGGGGGTTAATTTTGGCCGATTTTTGCGTGACATACTTTATGGATGACGCCATATTCTATTCCAAGATCACTTTGAAGCATGTTGGGAGT
The DNA here is from genome assembly GCF_015732765.1 of Culex quinquefasciatus. NCBI lineage: Eukaryota > Metazoa > Arthropoda > Insecta > Diptera > Culicidae > Culex > Culex quinquefasciatus. Next base: position 1,039,335 of record NC_051862.1, read on the forward strand.
CATATTATAACTCAGACAACAAAAACAACAAAAAATCAACAATCCGAAATGATATTTTGCAAGTACTCCATATAATTGAGTCTGGACTGCCGTCTGCTGAATTAGGATTATCTCATACCGACAGAAGAACAGGAAGTAGGGCGCAGTTGTCAGCATAATCACGACCGCAACGTGATCTTCCAACTCGGTGAAACATAGCACTTTGAGGCAAGGAACTACCATCATAATACAGCAGGAAAACAGGAACATTACTCTGGAAGGAGCGGTCATCTGAAAGAAAAATCTTTAAAATCGGTCCGACATGGTAAAGCAAACAACTCACCAAATTTTCGATAAACATTTTCCTCCCAAGAAAGCGAGATTCTCTCAAAGCCGAAACCAGATAGAGAAATGATCCCACCAGAATAATTGCTTCCGAAACCAGTCGAATTTTCCCCTCGATACCCTTGTAGATCATCGTTGGACACTTGGAGTTGAAGAACATGTCGGACTCGATCGTCGACGGGTCGAAGAACGTTTCACTCCCATTGAGCCCGACGATCTTGCCGCTCACGTCGGTGACCAGTAGCGAGGACAGCGTACTGGCGTTGGTGAGGTCGGCCAGGGTCATATTTTTCAGCTGAATACTCGTGGTAGTTTTGTTGGCCTCTCCGTCCTCCAGCTTCATTGGTCCCTCGCGCAGTGTGAAGCTAATCAGTGACACGCAAAAATAGCAAAAGAACACGAAAAATTGGCTGTAGAACTTGTCCTTGACGAACGTGTTCCATTTGGTTTTCAGGAGATCGATGAGGACTCCTTCGAGGAGATCTAAATGCTCGTCTTTGTCGCCGAAAACGACCAGATTCAGCGCGGAATCTTTGCTAATGTTGCCGGTTTCGATGTCGATCGTATCGAGCAATGCCAGCGGGTAGGCGGCACACGTAATACTTCCCAATTGCCAGTAGATCTCCCGCTCAATGTTCATGATGTGGAAGAACATTTCGACGCGACCCAGCTTGGCGGCCAACGTCAACGGTGTTAGGTTTTGGAGATTTCTTATGCTCAGCGAAGAACCCACTTCGTACGCCATATCGAACGTCGTTAACTTTTCGTAAATCACCATCATGTGTAGCACGTTGTTCATGTTTGAATCCTGGTTATCCGGGTCGGCTCCCCGTGCCAATACCAACCGGTAGCACTCTTCCTGGCCCAAACAAGCGGCGAAGCTCAACGGGTACTCTCCCCAATAGACGTATCCGTCGTAGTTGGTTTGTGGCATCACACAGATTATTTCCGTTTCCAGTGAATCGAACCGGGATGCTTTTTGATCCTCCGGACACATGAACGTCCCGCAGCACCGTTCATTCACGTCGGACCCGGCATCCAGCAGGTATTTCACCATGGCCGGATCTTCGTTGACGATCGCCAAATGCAGCACACTTTCGCCGTAGTACTCATCGCACATGTACACATCGTTAATCAGTTTAGGGTAGAATCGCAGAAGGCGCTTCGCCAGATCTGCGTGCAGTGAAGTTGCGTTCAGAAGGCACAAATGCAAAATGGTCTCGCCTACTGCGCCACGTTCCTGTAGATTAGAGCATTGTTTACTTCGCTTGCATTCAACAGATGTCCTCACAGAGTGAGTGATGAGCAAATCGTCTCACTTGCACGTGCTCGTTGTGAGAAAAGTAGATGCGCTTGCGTTATCCTCCCCACACACACTCACCTTGATGTTCCAGCACACCTCCCTGTACCCCCCGGGGTTCCGCATGTACTCGCCCTCGGTCACATCCGGGCACTCTTTGTCTATATCGTAGTCCTCTTCGGGATTTTCGAGGGCACGAATTTCCGGCAGTTGCTTGTGGCGTGGCCGTTCCCGGTTCCGTAGGTACACCAGTTGTGCCACCGGAATGTACTTCCCCTTGCCCTTGTTGTACAGAAACGGTTCCACCTTGGTCTTTATTGCGTGGTCTATTTCGGCGTACTGTTTGTTTTGGATCGCCCGCTTCATCATGTCCACCAGCAGGCCGCCACCTTTCAGGTTGACAAACTTGTACAGAGCCTGGGTGGACACTCCGGCCTGCTTCTTGACGCCACTGGTGACGTTACTTTCGGTATTTCCCATACTTTTGGGAAGATTTTCACACGTTTACATAACAATTTTCACAAAAATGCGCCAAACTTTCGCGGAGACGACCAAATTTTCTAAAACAAATTTTCTCACTAGCCAGTTATCGAACCAACTTCGGGACCGGACCCGTTTCCTTGGAAGCGCACCAATTGCATTGTGCCGTGCACTTTGCCATGTGCTTGCCGGTAGATCCCTCTCGAGACTGGTGGGCTTTCTTTTAAAAATAAAACAACTTTTGCTCGAGTTGCTACTTCTTGTGGATTGACGAAGAAGAGAAGAACGGGTGTTACTTTATTAAACCTTAAAAGGTAGAATTTTTTTTGTCTGACAATCTAGTAACAATTGATGAACATGTGATTTTTTTGTGTGAAACATTAAGATTTCATGATAAATTATCGCGTAGTAGTATTTTCATAATATTTCTTGTTGCACTCGCTTTCCAACCGAATCAAATTCGGAGCTGCTCGCTGTGTGATGTGGGTAATAGTTTTCTAAGAAAAACAGGATTTATATAATGTAATAATACAACTCTGGTTTGCGCGCGCGGGGTTTTCATAACTGACAATTAATCGGAAAACACAACTAATGGTGAAACGCTGCCCTATCTAGAACATTTAACGACGCTCTGGTATGAGGATGGGGGGATGTGATGTTTGTGTTTTAATTGTTCGAAAAAGCTCAAATCCGTGAATTCTCTTTGCACTTAGATCAATTCGACATAATTTGCCGGAAATAGTCCGTATGTTCCGTCCGGTGCCAGCCCTTGCCACCAGCCTTCGTCGATCTGGTCAATGTGTGTGATGACATCTCCCGGGTCAAAACTAATTTCCGACTCGTCCGCGGCCTGATAATCGTACAGCGCCCTCGCCCGGATCATGTTGTCCTCGTCTGTCAAGTCAATGGTGGCGTTTGGATCGAAATATTCCTGCGCCCCAGCTTCCACCACAGCTTCAACCGCACCACTTTGCAGCCCGTTCCGTTCCCTCTCTTCGGCCTCCATTTCCGCCTTCAGTTCGGCAATCAGACTCTTTTCCTCACTTAAAGGATCCGGCGACAGGATCAGCTCCGGAGCCACCTGCTGCTGGATGTGCGAAGGACTCAGCTGGGCGGTGCTGTTCAGGAAGCGTGCCTTGGCCGAACTGACCTTGCCGCTTGCCTCGACCACCTGTTTGATTTCGCGGTCCCGTTCGGATTTCGAACTTTCCGACGTCTGTCGCGTGTAGCCGTTGTCCGGGCTTGCTGGCGTACCCAGTGCCGCTTCACGCTTTTCAAACTCCGCTCCTCGCGACGGCGACGTTCCTAAAATTGAGGAATTTGGTTAACAATATTTTGAGCTAACCATGACAGAGTCTTATATCTAAACATGCCCTCCTCGAGATATTTGTTTCATAATAACTTAAAAGATATTCAACGCAATTTTAAAAATATTCCGAAAAAAAATATTTCTTTATGTCGTAGAGATTATATTTTGATATCTACAGTATTCTTTTTCAGCTTTTTCGGTGAGGCTACAAAAATTGTCCTTACCGTACGGGTTTTGTACCATGAGAAGACTGACCGGCAAATGAAAAAAACATTGATTTTTTTTATTGGTAATACAATTATTTTCAACCAAACGAAACTAAAAAAAAACGAAACTATTGGCACTACGCCCCCCGGGGCATGGCCTTCCTCTAACGTGGGATTTCTGCTCCAGCGCCTCTGACGAGACAGGAGAAACCGGGACCGACGTTTTACTTCACCATCCGATAGAAGCTCAGTGGATAAGGCGGGAATCGAACCCGCGTCTCATAGCATCATCGGGATCGGCAGCCGAAGCCGCTACCCCTGCGCCACGAGACCCATATTTTCAACCAATCCTCCTTAATTTTTTCTTAACTAAACATATCTTTTCATTCGTAACTTGTTTCGATTGATGAGTGAATTCAACAAAAAAATTTTTTAGTGAAATAATTCAATCTTCCGAAATTTTCACAGCCTTCAAAATTTAATATAATATTTCAAAAGGTCAGCAAAAACACAAAATTTGGAATTTTAGGCTTGTTAGCATAACATAGCATTGTATTACGGGTCTGTACCACGCTGTTTATTATGAGTAATTTCGTGTTATTCCGAGACTAAGTCAACTTTTTTTGTTTTTGCTTCTTTCATACGACTGCCAAAACCATAGTTGGTCCATCTCGCTAAACAAAATTTTTTGTGATTTTCAAAGAACGCATAAGCATGACAACTGGAACTATTTTAAAAAAGTCTCAGACACCAGATAACTGTTATACAAAAACAACAAAATGTGTCATTTCATAGCAATGAAGTTGAGTTTTGACTTTGCTAAGGACTGGAAATTTGTATCTTTTTGAGGTTTTTTTCATTATCCAATTTTGCCCGAATATTCATACAGAACTCACCTCTTCCAGCTTGACCGTTTCGCTCAGCTTCCGCTCGTACTCTAGCTGGAGACGATGTTTTTCCTCTTCTTCTTCCTTTCTCCAGAATTCATCCCTCTCCGCCGGGTTGATCTCCTTGGTTGGAATGACCCGACTATAGTTTGTGCCGACGGGCTTGATCGCGTCTACAATATATATAAGAAAGCTGCGTTAATTTTGCTTTTTTGAAGTTAACTCTTCACGTCACTGAAGCATTTCAAACTGATATGGGTGAAACAGGTTGAAATGAAAGGACAAAACACGGCGTGTTTTCTAGAACAACCTTATCAAGAAAAAATAGTCATCGCTACTTTCAAATGTGTCTTATAGGAAATTTTCTCAGCTTTCCAATGCTTCTAAGAGCGAAATGTTTCATCGGGAAATTTCTGAGATATCTCTATTTTAAGTTTTTTGGTTTTAAATTTCTTTATTATTTATTGGAAATTTGATACTAACTGTTCAGAAAACTTATGAAATGATGTGTTTCATGTGTCATTTACTCATCAAAATGTGCAAAATAAGACAAGAAACAACTTTGTAGAAGGTTGCAAATCGCTAAACATTTTGAAAATGAAGTTTTTAGCATTTTTTTTAATATATGGAATTTATTCAGAAATTTAAATCATAAAACAATGTAAACACATATTTTTATTAGATTATTACATATATTTATTGTGTACAAATATCACGAGTCTGCTCTGATTTAGCTTGTTCAACCAAAATTTTGGCAGTTTTGTGATTGTTGATAGTATTGTTGAATTTTAATGAATAAATTTGATATTTTCTTAAGCAAACATTAACCAGGAACATAAATACAAATATGATTCAAAATCGAAATGTACTACATATTACTGTTGCAAGCTTCAAAAGTCATATTTTCATGAGAATAAAATAAACATAAAATTTTATAAAATGTTTACTGCTGAAAATGCACTTAAAAGTAGCAATACAACTCGCGTCTTCCAATTCAGAATGCTGAAAACACCGTCACAAACTTTTTTTTTTGTTTGAACAATATTATTTATTATTTTAATAACAAAAAAAAAGTCTTTCCAAACTATTTGAACAAGAATAAAAAAATAAAACATTTTTTTTAAAAAAGATGAGATTAAAGATGAGAGTCTTATAAACTTCTAAAATATTGCTTTTTCCTTGATCATTTAGTAAAAAAAACTAAAACAATCATTTCATACTAATGGAAAGTATTTCTCCTAAAGCTTGCAACAGTAGTTTGCAGTTCAATTTCGAGTATTAAACATGTTTTGTATTCATGCAACTGGTTAATGTTTGATTAGGGAAATATGTTACTTATTTATAAAAATCTTGTAATACCCTATCAATCTCAAACCTGTAAAAATTTCGGTTGTATCAGCTAATTCAAAGCTGAATCAGAGTAGACCGGTGTTAATTGTACACAACAATTATGTAATTATCTATTTGTTCTTGTAAAAATAATATTTTAATGCGGTTTTATGATTTTAATTTCTAAATAAATTCCACATATTCAAAAATTCGGTCAAAACAAAATTTTCAAAATGTTTAGCGGTTTGCAACCTTCAACAAAGTTGTTTCTTGCATTGTTTTGCACTTTTTGATGAGTAAATGACACATGAAACACATCATTTGACAAGTTTCCTGGACTGTTATTTAAATGTTTCCAAAAAATGATTAAGGAATTTAAAACAAAAAACTTAAAATATAGATATCTTAGAAATTTCCCGATGAATCATTTCGCTCTTAGAAGCATTGGAAAGCTGAGAAAATTTCCTATAAGATACTTTTGAAAGTATCGATGACTATTTTTTTTTCCTTAAGGTTGCCCAGAAAACACGCCGTGAAAAACTCGTGATCACGTGGGTATTAGTATCGCCAACTTGGAAAACATCAATCAAATTAGTTTGGTGAACTCTAAAACGCCACACTAGTTCCGATTATTGCTTTACCAGATCCCACCGAATTCCACATTTTTTTTAGTGTAGAGACACGTGGGAGGCCTGAAACGTCACTTGTTTGGAATCAATTGTTTTGGTGCATATTTTCATGGATTAAAAAAATGTGAATTTCCATTATTTTCCTTTTTTTAACGATGAAGAACAAAACGAGAGTGCAGTTAAACCGCCAATGTACCGGTTCGGAAGCATTCAAATTGATGAATTACCGATCTTTCTCGTTCGCACAATCCAAGCAACAACAACAACAACAAGTTGTGCATCGTAGAAGGCGGTGATTGAGCGAGTGAATGGATGATGAGTAAGTAGTGAGGTAAGGTGCACAAGAAAGAAAAGCCGGTGTTCTTGCTTTGTGCAACCCGCCGCGATCTCCCCCGCAACTCGGCATGGCCTACTACGTCTCTCGCGTACCATTTTGCGCGCTGTGTGACTAATGGGCAAACTGTTATTTCCATTTTCTATCCATTACTGCCCACTTGTTTTTTAGTTGGTTCGCTCTCCAGCGCGCCTTTCACCGCATGCTCTGTTTTCACTGCCTACTGCGGCACCAGGCCCATCTTTCAGCTCACTTTTCTAATAATTAAATTCAATTAAAAACAAAAAAGCTCAACCTACCATTGGCCTGTGAGTAATCTTTGACCTTGAAATCGTTGACGACCACTTTCTGTAACTTTTCCAAAATGCGTGCCTCCTCCACATCGTCCTCGGTGGTGGCATGCACGGTAATGTGCGCACCCTTTAGCAAATTGGTCACATCCCGGACGTGCTTGGCACAGGTTCCCTTGCGGGCAGTCGGTGCTCCTTCGCCCTAAAAAAAAAAACAAATATACCGATTGTTATCTTATCTCGGAGAAATTTCCACATTTGACCAACTATCTAAACGATACTTCGATGTAGATAAGGCCCACCTCGCCCTCTCTGGTGCCACTACTCACCTGCCAGTTTATGAACACGAATTTCGCAATTCCAGTCTCCCTGTTATCTACCCGTACGAACCCGTATTGCAATTTGCCCGAGTTGAGCTCGGCCGCCAGTTCGGCGATCCCATCCTCGCCCGTTTCCTGCACTTTGAGCACATTAGTTTGCCCCTCGTACGTGAACAGGGCCCAGTTGGTGGAACTTTTCGTGTCCACCACCGACTTCCAGGCGCTCACGATGGAGTCTCGATTTTTCTGCAAATCTATTGACATCTTTCCGCTCGATATCACTGCCCACTTCCGAATGAACTCAACCCACAACCAGAAACAAAAAATCTATATCACACAATCCGCTTTCATGCCCTCGAAAACGGCAATAGCTCACGAGACATCACCTTTTCTCTTATTTCTACGATATTTGTGCGCCCCTAACGCAGCACAAAATTATGAAGAAAAATATTTATCTTTTTTGGACATTGAAGCTATCTTAGCCGAAAGACACACAATGGTGAGAGACTTTTTTTTTCTTGTGCTGCTACTGCTGCTTCTGCTGCTTCTAACTATACGAAGGAATGTGTGGTGGCTGTGCGAGACTTTCCGAGTAATAATAATGTTCTCACCGTGCATTGGTCCCCCCGCATACATAAAACGAAAAGTAAAAATGGTAAAAGAATGGTCCACCAACACACGCGCCCGTTTCGTCAGCATGGCCAACTGAGCGGTGGCGATGTGCACTTGCTCGCTCTCTCGCGTTCTCATCTCGATTCAAGCAGGGCACACTATGCTGAATGAAAAGAGTGCTGCAAGTGTCAAAAAAGCACGCATACAGTGAAACTTTCTCTTGTTTTTCGAAAATGCTGCAAACCATTCATAAATGTAGTGGGATCTATGCAAGCATTGAACAGTGTGTTGAAATTTGGAAGGATACTCGAAGAGTGCGTATCCGTTTAAAATAACCGTTATTATTACTATTTTTCAAGATTTGTATGATTGGCAAATATAATAAAATCGAAGGCATTTTCTAAGACCTGGAAGTAAAGGGTCAACCGTCACTTTTTAGTTTGACTTTGACCAACCAACGGGGTAGAAACTAAAAAAGTGTCAAACGAAAAAGTGACCAACCACGGGGGTGGAGTGTAGTGCCAAAATTTAAAATAAAAAGTAATAAATTTATTTCATGTTAAATGAATTCAGTTAAAATTAATTCATACTAATTCTATGAAACGTTAAGTAGCTCCATTATTTTGAGGAATTATACTGCTTATATTCGCATGAATGTCCCATATGCAAAAACAGCAAGCTGAGAAAACCACAAATCAAGTTTGTCCCACACATAGGGTTACGTGTTATAAATTTTCACGAAAAAACTAAATTCCCCCTGATTTCTAGAACAAAGTACTGGATGTTATGGGCTTTTCTGAAAGACCACACGATTTTGAACTAAACTGCATCATTAACTCAAAAGTGATGAAAATGCATATGGGATATTTATGCGAACAGGGGCAGTTTGATTTTTTTCTGAATCTGCAAATACAAAATCGTTTCTTAAGCTTTTAAGACTTAAAATTGCAGTTTAAAATATTTACGAATCTTAATTCGCACTGAGTGATTTTTCAAAAATTGCACAAAGTTGTTATTAGATTTTTGTAATCAAAAAATAACTTATATAGTTAATATATAATTTCCCAGTATCGGGAATTTTGCAATATGACAAACAACGACTTAAAACAACAAATTAAACTTTTTTTGTAATATTTATGATGAACTGTAAATATTCATTGAAGAAAGGTCCATTTGTTCACAAAAAACTAGATTATGATGATTGCTATACTCGAGAGAAGATATGGGAATTGAACTAAACTTGAAAAATCTTTTCCCTCTTTGGAATAATAAAGAAAATATTTGATAACTGTAACGGCTAAATATTTTTTAAGGTAAATTTTGAGGTCAAATTTTTTTAGCATTTCTTTATTAAAGTTTTTGGAATTTTTGACAAGTTAAAATTTACACTTTCTAAATAAGAAGACTAGAGAAGCATTGGTTTGTTCGAACTTGTACATCGAACATTAAACATTCAATGTTCAAAACAATTTTGAATTTTTAAAATGTTTTTCTGATTAGTTTATATAATTTAGCTTCAATATTTATGAGTCCCGGGAATCGAGAGGTCCAAAAATGGTCGATTTCCCGGGAATTCCCGCTCGTCACAGAAATAGATTTTTCTTATTTTTTATTGTTGAACTTAATTATGATCCCTAAACTACGCTAAAGTGATTTAGAATTTTTACACCCAAGATGGCGGCCAATATGGCGGTGAAGAAATATTGAAAAAAATGCATTTTGTTTTTTAATAGTCAATGAACTACTGAAATTTGAATAAAAGGAGGTCGCAAAATTCGATTTTTTTTTTTGTAAAAAGCTAAAAAACATTTTTTTTGTTCGTGATTCCCTGACAAAAACAATAACAGTTTAAAAATTGAAATTTTAAGCCACGGTTTCAACATTTGAATGACAAAAGTGTTTTCATATGAAATATACGAGAAGAGTCGGGAAACTTGATCCCTTGTTTGAATCGCCTATCTCAATTCATCACAAAACTATGAACTTATTGCATGAGTTGGAAGCTTAAACAATCAACTATGTCTGGCTGATAAGGGTATCTGATGAGTGTTGAGTTCTTTGAACCATGCCAAGTGTTTTAATTAGGGGTAACTTGATCTCCCTTCAACATTTTGAACATGTCTGGATTTTTTTTTTGAAAAAGCCCAATAAACCAAATTTTCAGTTTTTGCTTTTTGGGTGTTTTTTGATACCCCTGACTCAAGGCGGTTTCAAAAACACCCAAAAAGCAAAAACTGGAAATTTGGTTTATTGGACCTTTTCAAAAAAAAACTCCAGATTTTTCTAATTCATCCAAAATATTGATTTTCTGTTTCACGTAAACCCTGTACGTTTGTGTTCAAATTATAACAAGTTTAGTATAAAAAATATTCATAAAAAAATTGATATTTGTTTGATTTCTTTTTTTCAAAATTTAAGGGGGGGAATAAAGTTTTAGAAAATTAGCGATGGTGAGAAAAAAAAAACAAAAAAAGGTTGAGAACCAAAGTCAAGATATTTATCGTGTATGACAAGGTAAAATGAAATAATATTATTTTAATACATCATTTCTTGTATCCTTTCATGTCCCGATCAGCGTACTAGCCTTATATCTGGAGCTTTTTTTAATGGTCCAATAAAATAAATTTTCAGTTTTTGCTTTTTGGCCAAGGCCTCAAGGCCTTTTCAAAAACATCCAAAAAGCAAAAACTGGAAATTTGGTTTATTGGACCTTTAAAAAAAAAACTCCAGATATTTGCATTGCCTATAACATGGCACTGTTTAAAAATATTATGTCTAGTTGACCCTGCGATCAACCGGAAACAGACGCATGGTTGCTCAATCTGCAAAAAAGGTTCCTTTTGATACACTCAAAGAAACGGCACAGTTGAGTGACTTTCAACGCCATTGACGATGAAACCCCCTCGTTCAGCCGAAAGAAATTCATTCACTGCGATGCCTGTCAAACGGTGGCAAACGCAAAAGTTTGCGTTCCTCGACGTTCAAAGCAAAGTTGGAAAGTTCAACACAAACCACACAATCTCCGCAGGACAAAGCGAGAAAGAAAACAAAACAATCATCTAAACGATGGTCGGAGCGACGCAAAAGTGAAACGCGACTACATTGGCCGACTCGCTCGTTCCAACGCTGTTCAAATGGTGGTGGGCTAAAAGTCGCCTTTGGTTTCGGTGTAGATGTCGCCACCATTAAACCGCACGTAAAAGTCCATTTGTACAGTCGCTCTTTGGTGTAGCGGAGGTTCGTTGTCTTCGTTCAGATAGACATAGAAATTTCCACTCGCGGTCTCGGGCCAAGTTTTGTGTTTCTCTGTGCTGATTAGTGCGTCCGTTTGGTTCTGAACTGCGTTCCGTTTCACCCCAACTGTAGCTCCATAACGTTACGACGGGTGATGGGTGACAGCCATTCTTCAGATTGCTAATTATTGTTGTTTTCTCCGTTGACTCAATCCGACTCGGCTCGGGCTCTCGTCGATCGTTCATGCAAGTGAAAGGCGCAGGGAGAAAAAGAACCTCTGCACACATAAAAGAAAGGAAAAGAAGCGGGCAGCGAGACAAGGAAAGACAGACACAGAGAAAGAGAGCAAAAAGATCACGATCACGCAGCGCAGCGCGGCGGAGAACATCGCGAGAAGAAGAAAGAGTATCGAGAGCAGCGCCAACAAGAAGTGCCCGTACTGTCGAACGCCTCGGAAAGGAAAAAAAGAAAGAAGAAGATTTCTTTTTTGACATTTTGATTTATCTTTTGGCTGTCGTCTCGCATGTTGTGGAGCATTTGTTGCGCTGCTTAGAAAGAATCCTTCCAAAATTCGAGCCAGTTGACCCGCGCAAGGCCAACTAGATAGCTACGTGCACGGCATTAGGCGCTTTCTGGAAGCCAAATTGACGCAGTAGGCCACGGCGTAAGAGTTGCAACGACGGCGGCTACGCTTACTGCGAGACTGACAGCTTCGGACGTCGTCCCTTCTATGCGAAGCAGCGACTGAGGGAAGCGGAACGCTTTTTCTTTGCGAATCGGTTCTTGTAACGCTGCAACACTGAAGAAGTTAGTGCAAACCCGTCTCAACATGATCCGTGACCCGGGTGCCGGCGGTCCGCACGAAGTTCCCGGTGAGTATAGCATGGCGAATTGTTTCAATTGATGAATAGCTAATAGTGGGTTGTTACGATTACAGAACCTCAACCACCCATAAAGTACGATCGGATCCCGTATGATCTTGGCCATCGGCCACCAGTGCCGGCAGTGCCGCCACCCGTAAGCCCGATGGACGTGGATTCGGAAATACCACTGGACATGACCGTTCGCCGGAAGGACTCGGACCGACAGCCGTCATCCAATTCGTCAATTGCATCTTTGTCACCGGTAGCGCTGGTACAGACCACCGATCTACCCAACTCGTTGTCGTCATCGTCCAGCAGCAGCAGCAGCAACAGTAGCAACAGCAATTGTGGCGCAGATGTCCCAATGAATCTGAACACACGCCCGAGTGTGATCACGAAGGCTCCGCCGCCACCGATCAAGAAACGGATCAGCAGCATGCATAGCAATGGTAGGTTGACTTGTCTTCGAGGTGCTCCCTCTGGGTTGCTTTGGGGTTTATCGTTAGCTTCAACGTAAGCTTATTTAGGCATACGTTGACTTTTCATCGAAAACGCTGGCGATCATTCCTGGAGAGTTTGTTTGCAAACTAGACAAGAAATGTTTGACAATTTCCGAGTTTCAAGTTATTGTAGTTAGACCATAATGTTTCTTAATTTATTTAATTAATTTGGGGATTGCAATCTTTTCGTAGGTGAAATAGTGATAAAAAGCGCTGTGGGTGATAATCTGTCTCCGGTCAACTGTGACGTTTTCATCGAGGAACATTTCCGGAGATCTCTAGGTAATACGTACGCTTCCATCTATGGAAACAACAACAACAACAATCAGCCGAAAAGCAGTGGCAGTGATACCAGAAACAGTAGTACTAGCAGCTCTAGCAGTATTTGTAGTAGTTCCAGCACGAGTGGCATTGGCAGTGTTGCCAGCAGCCTCGGCAGCGTTAGCCCCGTCGTCAGACACAATCCCATAATCCCACCACCAATAACGGTGGAGATCTCGCCACTGATCAAGGTAAAGCCAGAGCCTGCTTTGTTGGCCCAGCAGCAGCCCCCGCCGCCGTCGCCGCAGCAGCAGCAACTGCCGCCGCAGCCACCCACCCACATCCGGCCGGAAATCAACGTGAAAACCGAGCCGGGCACGATGCAGCACGTGAGGCCAGACTCCGAGGAGGAAGTGGACGACCACTTTGCGAAAGCGCTCGGCAATGACACCTGGAAGATGATCCAGGAGAAAAAGCTAAACTTGTGAGCAAACCCACGTCCACGACCGACCATACACACTTCACAATCAAACACACACGCCCCGAAAAACAGAAAGGACGACTCAAGGCTCTCGAAAAGATTAAACTCGCCCAAAAGTTCCGCTGGTTGTGAGAGGGACTAAGTTGTCGTCGGCGTCTTCTAGGGGAGAATGGTCAATTGTTAACACATTTATACCATTTTTTTAAATTACTCGTACTATATTTACTAATGCTGATGTCTGTGTTAGGAACGCTTCTCTTTTATATTATTACCTTTTATAGCGTCACTTGTTCAAAACGAGCGCATTTACTAATTCCTTGTTGTTTGTTGTAATTGATATTCTTTGTTCCTAGAGTTGTTCCCGAAATTTCCACTTCCTCACTTTTTCCTGATCCCTTATTTCCTTGCCTTCCTACCCTTTTAAAACAAATATTGTTGGTTATAGGAAATAAACACCTATTTGGATAGTTTATAAAGATCGCAATTCTTACAATGTATTCTCGAAATTATTTTCAAACGCAACCTACCCTATTTTGATCCAAGTAGAGCGTTTGCCCTTTTTGTTCGAATCCAGCATGCCGCGTCGTGCAACCAGGACTAATCCACCAGGTACTGATTTCGAATGGTGCTAGAGCGATATCGAATGCCATCTACTCACCTTTGGAAGCCAGTACTTGCTGAGATTTTGAGTTGCAATTTATTATTTCTTCCTTCTTTATTTAAACACTCTCACTTTACACTGTGCAAACTTAACGTTAGGAAAAAAACCGAGAAAATCAAAAATTTCCGTAAATATTGCAATTACTCTTTTACTTTTTTGTATACAGATTTTTTTACTCCAAATGGGCTTACTTATAGAGCGTCGTTGAGACTAAGGGGAGTAACTATCCTCGTGCGAGGAGGGCGTTTTTTATATAGTGTCTCTGATATTTTAATTTTCCTTTTTTATATTATTATATCATCGAATAATATTAGTGATAAGTTTTAAAGAAGAGCTGAAAACAATACCTATTAACTAAAAGTGAGTAAAAAATCAAAAAAAAAAACAACACTAGTTTTCATTCAATTACACAAACACTAGCTCGCAACTATATCAAAAGTGTACCATCAGTTGCGTTGGCAGAGTACGTATCGTGACAAGTGTAAATTTTCTCCATGAAAACGTAATAAATATTTTTGTGATAGCAACTTCCTTTAAGAGAGAATCCCGATCACACTTTGTTATCACTGCACTATATCACACCAGATCCTTACAAATTGCACCTTGCTCAAGTAATAATCCTGTTTAACGAGAGCGCTCAGCTTCACAATTTCGATGTACTACGCCAGGCCACCGCCAACCAGCGACTGCGGTGAACTCGGCGCAAAAAGGTGGGTTTAAATGAAACTTAGATGTTACAGGTGACAAATCTAGAACAAAAAGACATCCGATCCGGAGCCGGGGTGGATCCGACATCCACCGAGGGAGGGAATCACTACGTTAGTTGCTGATGTTCCCTCCCTTTTTCTCGAATAAAGCCAACCGAGAGGCCATGGAGTTATGTAGAAATAATAAAAGCGTATTAAATTACCTATTTGAGGTGGTTTTCCTCCTCCTCCTATCGACTCACATCTCACAGGCCGTACGGAGAATCCTCCCCAACCACTGGAAGGTTGTGCGAAAAGCACACGCAGATCATCGGATTCCGTCGAGATAAATGCCGTTGCGGTGGCTGCCCGGTAGGGTTTCAGGCCACTTGGCCACTTGTTGCCGTCGTCGTCGGATTCACACCGAACCCCGTCATCGTAATGTCAGCGTGTGTAACAGAATCTGGTTTTGTGATGCCAGAGTGAACACATCCCCCAACGTGACGAAATGTACCCCTGCCCTGCTGCCCACAGCCAGAAAGGAGCTTTTGGACGACGAGGTTCCTTCCCACCCCCGGTTCACCTGATTCGATTCAGCAGTTTCTGGTCACTGTGCAGCGTGGTATAACGATTGGTTTGTTTTCCTGGAACTAGTTCTGATGAGAGGGATTTTTGGTTGATCAATTATAAGAATCAGAATTTTAGGATAATTGAATCACAAAAAAAAACTTGATGGTCTAATTTTTTGGTCGTTTAACACAAATCTCGCTTACATTTTCAAAAGGTCCGATGTACATACGAAACCAATTGCGCATTGGTTGTTCTGAATCGACATAAATTTGTATTCATCCCCTAAACCAATGTCCTTTAAATGTATACGAAAAGATTTACGACTAAACTGAACTATTTTTACAATTAAATTGTTGCAAGAGCGGGTCCGTAAATTCAAAAATTAATTAAAAGAAAACAAACTTCTGGACGGCAGTTTATAAATGAGAAGCCTGGTTTTCTTAGAAAATAAGCTAGAGAACTCAATTTGGAATACATAAAAAAATTGTTAAAAAATTCTTTGAAATCATTTGGATCTCTACAAGTGCATGTCACAAGATGAGATGTCAAAGTTTTTTATCAGTTTAGCGGCATTCCGTAAACCAGGTGACATGGTTAGAATGACTATAAAAATATTTTTCAAATATATGCTGCTTATTTCAGATTGAGTGTCTGCAAATTAACATTTGAATGATTTTTTTTAACAAGTTGGTTAACTTGTTATTAAATACATTCAAATCTGAAGTTTGGTAACTACACAGTGAAAAATTGTGTGAATTTGGGAGATTTAAAGTTGGTGACATTAAAAATGTATTATGATTTTTTAACTGTGTATAATGTGGCTCATTTAAAATCATTAAGAAAATTTTTTATAATACCTAGATTAAAATTCCAAAAAGTCCTATCTGCATAGGAACCCCCGTGACTCATAGGTTGTTATGAAAATTTAGTCTAGAATGTCTCTTGTTATTACCAAGAGAAATTCCATACCAAAAAGGGAATCGGTTGTCACGATAATATGAAAAAGCTTAATTTTCAGCTTGAAATCTATTTTTACAAAAGAAACTCGTCCAGTTTTCCTTTGACTGCACATTAAACTTTCCGAATAATTTCATTACTTTTGTCGTTTTCGTCTATCGAAACAGCATTTTCAGAAAATTCAACAAAGGAGAGTTGTTTGAGCTCATATGCCGATCATAGAAATGCGATGAGAAAGGGTATTTTCCCCTACTTGAAAGAGTCCGAAGTGCAGTCCGTTTTCCGATTCGAAATCACCTTTGTTTTTCTATAACGTGATTTCCATGGTACCTAAGTATTTTCAAAACCTCAGATTATGTCATTCTTTCTTTTTTTAAATTTGTCTAAAAATAAGTTTGAAATATGACAATAGTATTAAGAATGTTAAGTTTTGCTTCCCAATTTAGTTATATCTCAAATTTTTCCACATAAATTATTCTTCACTTGCCCTACAGACATTCTGTGGTGTTACAGAATATCTAAACATTCGTTAATTGAAACAAAAAATCTCCAACAAATAAAATACATCGACTTCTGACCACACTTTAGTCACCACGCTATTACGGCCGAGCCCGTAAAGCCTTTTAAACATATTGTTAAAGGTCCCTGGTTCGATTCCAGCATTCGTCACTTTTTGTGATGGGTGAACTTTTGGAATGAACATTAAGACATAATTCTCTCAGCCATAACGAGCTGTGTCTCTCAAGTCGATGCCATAATTCTTTCGGACAATTTGGAGTATATTTGGTGTTCATTCAGTTCTTTCAGAAAGAGAAGGCTTCAATGCTTATTTCAAATAAAGTAAGAAACTTGTACATTTATAGTTAAGAAAAATGTTTCGAAAGTTTTTCGTGAAATAATAATGAGTAATTCAACAAAAATGTACGTAAAAACAACACTTTTCTAAAAATCATGTCTTTGGAACATCTGACCAATTTTGGGCTTTAACTGAAAAATACTAAGCCCATTCAAACACATATCAAAATACACTTAGGGGAGAGTGAGGAGACTTGATCCCCGGGGACTCTTGATCCCAAGCCTGTATCTCGTCAGCATTTGAATAAAACAATTAGCTTTGTTCTAGAAAGTTGTGCGAAATTGACTAATACTTATTGTAGAAAACAGAGAAAAAAATAAAAATGATTACACACATTTTTCTAAAAGTGCTACAAAAAAACTCCATGAGATCTTTTTTCTTTATTTTGATATCTTTAGAAAACATTCAAAAATTATTCAAACAAATATTTTTTTTATACATGAATTGTTTAATAAACTTATTGACTCCACAATCCTTACGCATTTGACGTTAAATTTATCGTTATACTATTTTTACAATCAATTGTTTAAAAAAGTGCGTTTAGGGAGACTTGATCCCTGGAATCAGCCTCAAGATTAATGAATTATTCTGGGTTTTCGTACATATAGATTCCTTTAGTATAGTTGTGCATAACTTACTGCAGTTTGAACCATTTTTTGAAAGTTTTGCTAACAAAAAAATTACCAGCTTTTGTTAACATGCTCAATTTTGGTCTAAAAAAGAATATTTCAAGTTTTTAAATATTTTACAAACTAAACTTGTTATATTTTGAACACAAACGTACAGGTTTTATGTGAAATTTCTGTAAGGCCGTTGCAAATATTTTTCAAAGTTTATGTCGCCAAGCAACTGGGCGCGTGTACACTTTTTTCATCCAAAAGTTGAAACCCAGGCTTGAAATTTCAATTTTTATATTTTTTTATTTTTTTGCGCCCCCGTCAAAACGAGGGAAATAAACTTCAAAAAATGTTTAATTTTGTATGTTTAAGCTTTCAATTCATGCAAAAAGTTGTTTTGTGAGAAATTGACAGAGTTATGTGCGATAGTCTCCCCACTCTCCCCTATAGATCAAATGGAAACTTTGCTTACTGATTTACCAGGAGTCTGAGATATGACTTCTTGAAAAAAATATTACATATCGGGTTTCGGTATTTCAATCGAACTTAAGGTACCATGCTTCTCCACCGAAATTAGTTCCCAGTACACATTACTGGAGACGCATGGTGCTTTATGTTATATTATATTTATGTAAGGAAGGTTGACATCCTTTAAAAAAAATCATATTCCAGAATTTTGTTAAGGTGAAGCCGTTGATCATTTTTGAAGAAAATTGATCATCACTATAAAATATTCTGTATTAAATTCAATTTGACGAATTTCAGCACCAAAAGGAATCAGCATGTGCCAGTTGTTGCCTTCTTGAAACCACTGAAAGAATTTTTGATCTAAATCAATTGTGCTTCAAAATTTATATAATTTTGTGGCACAGTCATTGACGTCTTAGTTGGCAATCATTGATTAATGACGGTTTCCATAACTTTACAGGGAATGGGATAATCGTTACCAAAAGGAATCAGCATGTGTAGGGCACTATTCTAAACAACTTGTTGAAGGAATTTTGTCAAAATATTGAAAGCGACGCAAAATTTATATCTTTGAACGAAAAATCATGACAATGATGGAAGTCTTCACGTTAAGTCATATCATATTCTAAACCATTTAGTTTGAGATTAATTTACGAAGTTATAGAATTGAAAGTTGAAATTGAGAATGATTCAGGTTTGTTTGTTTGCAGAAGGTTTTCAAACAATTTACGAATAAATAACTTCAAACATGTCTTCAATTTTTTTTAAAATAAAAACAAACAATGCTGATAAGGCTTAAATGCCAAATAACCCGAGATGCTCATTTTTTTTATTCTAAATTCAAAACCACACACAATACATAAGATCTTAATTGCATAACACGCTTTCGGATATCCCCTCAAATAAACGCATCCTCCAGACTATCCGTCGTCCTTTGTTTTCATTCGTGTCGTCGTGTGCATGCACTTTGCGTGCACATGTAGTGTCGCATCCTGGAAGGACCCTCTCGAAGGCCGTTTCATTGTATATATGTATGCCTTCTCTCGGTGGCACTGGCTGCGTTCTGATTTTTTGACCACGTTTCGTATCAGCAGGTATCAAAACACATACACACGCACAAACGGGATGTCCTTCAAAATCTCGGGAACCAACAAAAAAATGCAAAACTGTTGCATACATGCAGGGGAAGCAAAGCACAGCAGTAGGCTCTCGCTGATATGGTGTGATGGAATGTGCCTACCATTGAGGCGCCAGTGCGCATGTGTCGCACCGGTTGCATACCTTCTCGGAGGATCCGTGCCGCGGCGGCTTCGTCGGCCAGATGGAGCAGAACCTTTGCGCGAGAGAGAGAGTTGTGTCACCGATGTTTTCGTTCGAATTAGCTCTGGGTGTTGTGTTATAGTTTTTCCACGGTGTTTTTACTGGTTTTGGGGTTTTTAACCACGGCTGTGCATTTTTCTTCGAGTTGTTGGTGGTGAATCGCTCAAGTGCCCTCAAATTGTCGAATTGTGAGTGGGGTTTTTGACGGTCGATGTGACGAAGCGAAGAAAAAGGCGTGAGATTTTTTTTTCGCTTTCTTCCATTCGTGGGAGATTTTTCTCATCTCGTGAGACCAAAGGATACTGCGCGTGTTGTGGCGTGTTGACACACGCAAGCACGCACATCGCAGGAGCCTACGACGACGACGACACCACAGGAAACACCTTCCGGAATCGAGAGGGGCCTGCTGTGATGAGTTTTTTTGGATTGAGATATAAATCTTTTTAGGTAGAGATTTTTAGTGATATTTCAAATTTCTGCTCAAATCGCTTCGACAACACTGATGTTTTGAAAGAGCGTGCTCAAGTGGGCAGTCCCCCGGACTAGCTGTCAAATTCATTGAAGACTACCACCAACGCAGGTACACACAAAGTTCCGTTCGCCCCTTCCGTTGGAGTATTGGTGCACGCCTACACACACGTGCGCCACGCTGGTGTTGGTGTGCGAGTCGATTTTAATTCATTATTTCATTCGAGTTTCGTTCAGAATCGGATTCTCTGCTGCAGCGCGCCTCACACTTGCTCGAGTCGCTTCAAACGGTGCGGTAGTGTGTTGTTCTCTCCGTGTTGTCGTCTTCGTCGTCGTCGAGTTCCGCTGAACTCCGCTGTGTAACGCGGACGCGTTTGGGCCGAGATTTGCTGAGTGTATGTTTTTAAAGGGAAATAATAGATGTTGGTTTGTGTTGTGTGTTACAGCTGTGCAGATAAAAGAACAAAAAGATTGTTTTGTTGTGCAAACTGAAACAATAGCCGCGTTTGTTTGTTGAAGTAGGCCTAGATGACGCCGCTGTCGCGACGATCCAAGTAGTCGCGAGTGTGTTTTCTGTGGTGTGTCGCGAGAAATTGTGAGTAAGAAAAGTTGGCCGTGATTTTGGGTGCATCGTAGTTGAAGTCGCGAGTTTTAGAGGTTCAGCAAGATGCCTGACCACGATATAGAGATCATTACGAGTGAGCAGTTGCACGGGGAGCTGCGAAAGTCGCACAAGAATTTTATCATCCTCGACTGTCGCAGCTCGAATGAGTTCACCGAGAGTCATATCCGGACGGCGGTTAACTTCAGCATTCCCAGCATAATGCTGCGCCGATTCGCCGCTGGCAAGATCGACATCACCTCGACTATCAAGTGCCGCGACCTGAAGGAAAGAATCCTCTCCTGCTACAAGGAGAGCACCTTCGTGTTGTACAACAATAGCAACGATGTGGTGATCAACGATCCTGGCTACAACAATACGACGAATGACACTACCATCAACGTGTTGCACAGAAAACTTAAGCAAGATGGCTGCCGTGTGGTGTGTCTTGAAGGTTAATATATACAACTGTTTTACTCTTTCTATCTCTCTCTCTCCCCGTCATCTACTCAGCTTCCGCCCATCCCGCCCGCTTCATCCCACCAGCTGTACCCATTTAAAGCCATTTCCTCTTGTTGATGTGATCCAGATCTTAGTCATCGCCATTCATCATTAATTGATTTAAAAGGAAATATCATTCGCTGTACTGTTTAGAAAAATAATTATTATTCATAGCCTGCTGCGGCAGTATGCGTGTGCTTTCACACAATCTCAGCACCATGTCCGCGAGCGCGCACTCACATACCAATACCAAGCAGGCGTTGGAATCACATCATCAATGAGTGAGCCCCGCAATCCGATACATACCGCCGCGCACACAACTTCGCCAACTGTGATGATCCCAACTGTCACTTCCATTAATGTTAAAACCTGTTTGCACTTGTATTGGTCGCGCGCACACACTTGCACAGGTTGTTCACAGCATCCCGACCTAAAGTTTCCTCAATCCAGCAGCAGCTATAAAACGCGCCTGCGCATTGTTTGTATATATTTACAGTCGATTACACTGCCCCCCAACCAACCGCCTCCCTCTCCTTCGTCCTTGCGTGCGCGCGCGCCTGTTTTTTATTCAATCAACCCACCTCACCCTACCTCAACCTCTGCAACCGTCCCCCCCTCGCCCGTGTCGCGCCCACAACCACGAATTCATTCAGTTTTATCAAACACCCAACCTACGCTACCGCGGTGACGACGACGCTTCGTCATCGTCGTAGTGGCCGCCTGCTATGGTTTGGGGAGAGCGGAAAATTCCCCCCCTTCCTGCCCTTGCAGGGCGGATCCCACCGGAAGCCACCCGCTGTTGCCTGGTCTATAGTAAATCACCCACTCCACCCCACAGATTGCTGGGATTGCTGCTGGCTGGGTCGATATTACCACCGCAGTCCAGCAGGGCACACTACGATCCGTTCGCTGGGGGGTGCTGCTCCAGCTCATTCAGCTTTTTCGGCTGCCAGAAGCCGGGGGAATCCCAGTTGGCCTTGGGTGTGTGGCATGGGGGGAGGTCGCACACGCCTTTTGTGTCGACGAGCCCACGCAGCAGCAGCAGCAAGGTGAATTTTCCAAGGCTAATAATACATCCATCAGGCGGGAATGCGGCAGGTCGTCCTGGCTGGGAGACGTGGGTGAAAATGTTCCCCAACCCCCAGAAACTTTGTTATCTAATGGGGGTGGAGGTCACTCTTGCTGGCTGCCACCCACGCCGACCCAAGACCGGGCCAGAATGTGGAACGGTTCGATAATGTGCCTTTCACCTGTCTGCCATCTGCAGATTGGAAATGATTTTCTAGCAAAACCGCGTAGGAAACAAGTTGTGGGTTGTGTGTCTATCAATAACACACCGCCTCGGTGGTGGTTGTTGCGTGATGTAACGTGGTTCTCTGGCCCTCTCCAGCAGCAGTGTGCTCTCAGAATGTCATCGATTGACGGCCCAGGCGGCTGGAGCGTGATCTAACGACGAAACGATGATGGCTAACGAGATGGGGTGCATGATCTAATAGTAGGCCGTGCTAATTGCTTGACGTAATTTTTAAGCTTCCCAATTAGCAAGGTTGTCAAGCCAACACACACACTAAATAATAAAAATAAAGAAAAATAAACATTTATAAAAAAATGCAATAGCGATTATTATCGGTCTCAAAATTGAGCTTCAGCTTGAGAACCGTAATGTACTAAACCCCAACAACAAATTTTCAGGAATTCATTGATATTTTGCAATGTTTCGACGGTATCATTATTATTTACAAAGCATATTGTGAAATATCGAGAATCAAGCTTAAAATTTGATTTTTATATTTTTTGTGTGTTTTGCATGAATTTGCATCATGGTCTTTGAAATGCCTTCCAGATAAATTTTAAAATCTGGCAACTTTATCCGTAGATATATGCACTTTATTCTCTACTTCTTTTTATAATATTATTATTTTAATATTTTTTCTTTTGCAACTTTTGTTACGCGAGAAAAATTACTTCTCTTGTTTTAAGTTTTTCTTCATTCATTTAAAGTAGTTTTATTTGTTAAGTTCTTGTTTAGTTTTTGCTTTTAACGGAAGTTTCAGGCCTACTGTACAACCTTCAATTATTATCTTTGACCTTTTCGTTGTTTTTAGTCATTTTGCAGTAACTTTCTCGAGTTTATATATTAAACCATTTGCTATTGAGTCACAACAAAAGAAGGCAAAACATAATCTACACATAACGTAATATAATCTGTCACACTTAAAATGGAGAATTCTTGCTTACTTTTCAAAAGGTCGTATGTACATAAAAAACCCATGGCGCATTGGTTGTTTTGAAAAAGTAATCTTGAATCATAGTGAATAGGTCACTTTTTCAGTAATTACCACTTTACATACCCATAATATTAATTTCTACTATGTCTATCCGATGACAAAATTCAGTTTTTCAACTTCCAGTAGATAATAATAAACAAGCTCTAGAACAAGTCGTCAAAAAATCTATTTATTTTTTTTTTAAGTCTTAAATATATCCTTATTGAACTTTCTTATGATAAATACATTTCAGGTATGCCTAAATGCTTTTAATCTTTCTTATACTTTCCGTTTTATTAATTACTGTTCACATTTTTTTTATTTACTACAAATAGTTTTACATTTTTGCATTAAATGGTAAACATTTGGGTAAAACAAGACATTAACAAATGGAGCCTAACATTTCAAAAGGGCACATAACTTTTGTAAACAATAGTGTTTCTTTTTCACTCAAATGACAGTTTACATAAGGTGTTAAAGGGACACACTCTTGGTTAAAAAAGTTATGTGCCCTAATGAAATGGCAAGCACGAAATATTAACGTGCAACGTTTACCTGCAATATAAGTCGAGATATGACCCAATTACTAATGAATGGAATAGTGGAATAATCTCGAATGTTTACATTTTGGTTTTGTGTCCTAATGTAATGTTTGGCTCGAAATGACGTTCTTTCACGGTGCTAAATTTCAGACATACCGTCTTGCCCATTTTGCTAAAGAAAGGTATAGAATAGTATTTGCTTTTTTTTATTTGCCGGAAAAATACAAACACGGAAACACTGAATACTAAAGATATATGGGAGAAAAACATAATTTTGAAAATGTGGAATAATCAGTTTAAAGTGATTTTTTAATTAAATCAATTTAAATCAAAGTGATTTAAACTGAGGAATGCCAGATTTTTCCAAGATCAGCCAGAATTAATGCCAATCGTTCAGTATTCCAATTTTTTTTACTTTAAATTTTCCGGTAATTTTTACATAAACAAGATCTTAATTTTGAGATTTTTTCAATTTAAAGTGCCAATTCATGTTTCCAATATTTAAACCTGTTGATTTATATTTTTCAATTTTAATCATTAGAACAGCCACAATTCTGTTCACTTTCTTGCTAGAATTGGAATGTCATTTATTTTGTACCCTACCAATTTCGCCATAAAAATACGTCAAGTTCCACAACTCTACGCGCATACACATATTCGCTACCACTTAATCGCGCTTAAGCAGCCACTTCCGAGAAAGAGAAGACACATAGAGGAGAAAAGGGGGGAGTTCAAAGTACGCTGAATCGGCTCGGCGACAAAAACGATAAACCCCCTTCTTGCTTCATTCGAGACCGTTGTCACCCAGCCAGTTTGACGCGCTTAATTTGATTGATTCCTTTCCGCCGTCGAAACCGACACCGCGCCGTCCGGTTGCCCAAGTTTCGGCCTACTCCGATCTGCGCTGCGATACTAAATGGCTTCGTCCGCGCGCGGAAAATGAGTCAAAAAAAAAACCGCACATACCGATCTAGTTGCCATTGTCATCTTAAGGGTCGGTCCGTGTCGTTGGCTCCATTTCTTGGCCTGCCTAACCATTTCCTTTGTCGTGGACGATCCCCACACACACATATTAGCGTGCACGTGGGACAGTTCCGCCGCCGAGGCTTTCCGTTCAGCAGTTTCTTATTCTTCTTTGCTCGGTGGTCGTGTTTCTCTTTAATTTTGTCGCTATTCCGTCGTCGTCGTCACACTCTCCAAGCCCGGCGTTTCCGTTTCTTCTTGTTCGCGGTTCGAATATTTATGAATGGGACAACCACGCGATGACGACGACGACGACGGCGACCGGGGGTTAAACGATTCAAAGTGGCTTGAAAAGTGGTTGTTGAATCGCCGCTTCGCGCTGACATGAAAAAGCAAGAGTGTTGTTACGAGACGCAGGGAGGACGGGGTTTCAGAGGGTCGTCGACAAAGCACACACAAATGTACACGGGGGAGAGAATGAGTAACAAAAAACCGCACTCTAACGAAATGAATGAGTTGTGACGACGACGAATGAATGAGCGGATATCGTCCTTCGTGCGCCCTCTGTTTGTTTGTGCTTCAAAAGCTTAGCAGGCTGTGCGCGACCACTGCATTGCAACTGCAGCACACACAAGTTTTCCCCTCTTTTGCACGCCGCCGTTGATTTGCACGCTTGCTACGACCGACTGGTTGGACTGTTTTGTGTTTGCTTTGACAAGTGAGACTTTATGGGAAATTCACACGGAGATGCTAGGCCTAGATGATGATGCACAAAAGGGTATCATCGCTGCGCTGAAGTGTCTCTTTACATGGTTGTTGCTTTTTAATTGGTAGAAAATCTTTTGAATAGAAATTTTTAACATTCAAAAGCAAAAGCCACAGCCTTGAATTATCTTTTTGTGCATAACAGCTATGCATTTTTTTATGATTCTGAAAAGAATTTTTGGTTTCTACCTAACCTTTGAAGTTTATGCAACAAATTGCAAGAAGTGAATTTTTTTCAGCACCAGTCGTTCATTCATCCAACGAGGTTCACCGAGTTGGATAAATACAACGAGTGATGAAAAAAATAAGTTTTGCAACGAGTTCTATTCAATATTTTAGCATCAATTTCAGTGCTGAAAAGTAGAAAGATTCGGCATTTGGTTTGAAAAGTGTTACTATTCTATTCTGTTATTTTTGGTAGAAAAAAGTAAGCTGTTAAGTCGTTCGAGAATAAAAGGAAATGTTAGTAGTTTCACGACGTTCATCATATATAACATTGCTCATTACTTTTTTTAAACTTTGCGTTCAAGCGTTTAGTAAAGGTGGCCATTTCGAGAAAAACCGAAAAAATGTCAGGAATAGCTTGTCAGTCATATACAAATCAGGAAAATAATATTTTATTTTGATGTAGTTAAATTTCAACAAATTTCTCTTCAATAAAATCAATATATTTTTATGTAAGAATATTATAAAAAAAAATTAAATGAATAATTTTAGAACATTGACATTATGTAATACACTTAAGGGGTTACATAAATGTAAATCGGCAAAAATGTCAGAGGTTGGTATGAACACACACTTACATTTTTTGTAAATCTGTTTTCAGTGCATTAAAGTATACATTTTCAACTTTTAACAAAACAAATTTGGAGACATTTGGTTGTATCATTGCCGAGATATAGCTATTTGAAGTAAACAGTTTCAATATCTCAACACTGCTTCGGCCAAATCAGCTCAAAATTTTGGTGAAGACTAGCTAAACCGGTTCCGTGTGCATGACGAAAGCCGATTATCAAAAAGTTTATTTTAAAAAAGTTAAAAATATTTTTCTGTTTTTCATATAAAAAATCGTCAGTTTTTGATTTTTGTATTTTTAAAAAAAGCAAAATTTAAAAATCGGGCTACGTCAGCTACACTCATCCCAAATTTCAGCGTATTCGGTCCATACCATCTCGAGATATCGTGGCACCCGTAAATCAACTCTGTGTTTCGAGAAAAACGCTCACAAAGTTTGACAGTTCGCTTTGAGCACGGCAAAAATTCAAACCTAAATCGCCTGTTACTCAGTTGAATCATGAAATATCTTCATGGAACTTTCTGGAGTGATTTGAAATCATCTTTTTAGTGGAATTTACGATTTTGCCTTAACATAAAATTTTAGGATTTTCTTCATGTATGTAACCCCTTAAGCTACTTGGTTTTGGATTGTTTTCGTTGAATATCAATTACCAGTTCTCCCGATCATATTGGCGTATGAATAATCCAAATCATGTTTCGAAAAAAAATACACATTCATATGATTTTTGAAGACTTCTTCCATTGTTTAATCAATAAACGCGTTAAACAATTAAACATATTTTTAGAAAATTTATCAGATTCGAGTATTTTTAATATTTACTTTTAAAATGTCTCAGATATTTGGTATTCATCAGTGAAATAACTTTCTCATCTAAACGTGTTGATCATTGTTTAATACAATGTCAAAAACCATAAGTAAAATTTTCTTGTCCTTCGAGTGAAAAGTATTCATTTGCATTTTTTTTTAAATTGGTAGAAATTTTGTGAGAAGTTTCTCTTTGATAGAAAGCCGTTGTGCAAAATTAGTTCGTCCAACCTCTAAATACGATTTTGACAGCTGTCGATACAAAAATGCTTTAAAAATATTTAAATATCGAAAGAGATGAAAGATAATTTTTATGACTGGTTTTATATCTTCGGTATAATCGTAGAATGGATAAAATTCTAGAAAAAAAATAAACGCTCTAAAAATCACCTTTTTCAATTCCTCATGAGGAAACGAGTGACCCAAATAATCATATTTAGGTTGTATTTAATTACTTTAAATGTCATATTTTGAACGCAAGATGATCAAAATTCTATTGGCAGTTCTGAGATTTTTGAACAATTTGTAGTTTTTTTTTCGTCTATAATAAATTGAAACATTTTTCACATAATTTTCAGATGAAGAATAAATTTTAAAACCAACAAGATATAAATTCATATTTTTGCTTTAATTAAAATTTAAAATGTGGACGGAGAAATTCAAATTATTCAATTTTTCTGCCAACTTCATTCAAAAGAGCTCGTGTGATTTTAAGCAGAGCTTTTTTTTTCTAGAATTAGAAATTTCCTTGATTTTTGTTGTACATCCATAACCCTATTTTCGTTTACAACTTTTGAAAGCTATTCTTAAACATTACGATTGTTTAGAGATTAAAAAAAAAACATTGTGCGTAAATTTGGTTTGTTTCTTTCAAAATTCGATGTAAATAGAGCTAGTGTGATAAAATTCAAAATTTCACTTGTGACAATTATGCGATTATAGACAGTTCAAGTAAAATTGTCCGTTGCTAGTCATCTTGGCGTCACCATCATCGCCTTCACTTACATCACACACACTTCCGCCGAAAGCGGCGGCGTTTGGAACCTTGCGAAAAACTTCACGGAAATGTGCCGCAATCAAATAAGAGTGTGTGTTTACATTTGCATTTGTGGCTATGTTTACATCGAGCTGACCCATGGTGGGTAAGCAAAACAAGACATTTTGACGTTTTGTTTATGCGCTAAAAAACTAAAAGTTGGATCACAATTTGTTAATCGTAAATGGGGATGGGGATCATTATGGTGGTGTTTGACGTCTAAGCCGAAGGATGCCATGACATGAGTCATTTTTTTAGATTTACATTACAACGAGAGTCTGAAGCTTTGTTTTCAAACTTTAAATTAAATTTTGTGAATTTTGTGCTTACATAAAAGTTCTAATCAAATGTTTTCATATACACCAACACGTCAGATTGACAAATTACGTGTTCTACGAAGCTATGTACCAACATAGCGAATGCTGCTAGCAGCATAACCTCAACCGATGTTGTTCGAAAGAACGCACACACACACGTCTAACGTTCCAAGAGACACAAGTTGATATTCCATAGAAAATAAACGTTCTATCTCCAAACAAAGTCGACGGCGGACGCCTCACGCACACACTTTTGCCGGGAGACACCAGAGCAAAAAGGAAAAGACAAGTTTTTATCGCTTTCCCACCTCGCCGCCGCCCCCTCTTTTCCCCAAATCAGTGCCTACTTTGGTGGTGGATACCTTCACAGCGCGACAAGACATTCACACAACTAGCCTACTATTAGAATGTTGTGTGTTGTTATTCGTACACATGTAGGTATACAGAAAGCTGCCAGGTTACTTCGATCTCGTGTCTCTCTGTGTGTGTGTGTGCCTTCGTGAGTAAGCGCGCGCGCCCGAAAGCTATGAATGTGTCGAATTTCATTCATGATTTTTTTTTGTGTTCCGTCTCGTTGAGTCTCGTTCGGGGTGTTTGCTTCTTCTTGTTTTCCTCTTCTTCTCTGGGTTACAAAATCCGCAGCAAAAGCGCATGGGAAACTGTTGTGTTGAGAGCGAAAAAAGTTTGCGCCCTTTTGCAGGGCGTCAGGCGTCCTCGACGTGGCCTGCTTGCCT
Source organism: Culex quinquefasciatus (assembly GCF_015732765.1). NCBI lineage: Eukaryota > Metazoa > Arthropoda > Insecta > Diptera > Culicidae > Culex > Culex quinquefasciatus. The sequence continues at coordinate 1,068,626 of NC_051862.1, forward strand.
TTTTTTTGGGGAATTTCCCTTGGGCGCTTCGCCGTGGCAAGGCCTGCCTGGATGTGGTGGAGCCTCCTTCTCTGAATGATTTCTCGGAATGCAGGCGGCAGCGAGTGGGAATTTTTACGGAAGGGCGGCGACGTCGTCGACGCAAAACTTCATATCTTTCTCGATTGATTTTTCCGTGGGAAGTTTTGCCTGGCTGCGTGTCCGTTCGTGCGAAAAAAGGATCCTGACCTGGTCTTGGTTGGTGGTGGTGCTGCTGTTGATTATAGGGTGGCGGTCACCTTGGGTTCGCATGCGGACCTGCGGCCCAACCCAGTCAGACTAATTAATAGGTCAGGCAGGCAGGTTGTCGGAACGGAAATTAAGTAAATTTGATCTGATGGATCGTATTTAGCTAAATTGCCCCAGCACGGAAGAGTAACGTTTACCCCGGGGCTTTCCCGATCGGAAGGCTTTATTGGAAAGTAGCGATGAACGGGTTTTTGTGGGTCTGTTTTGGTTTTGTTTGGCCTGCGGAACTTGGTTGACACTGGCTTTTAATAAGCGTTTTCGGGTAGCCGAGATGAATGGGCTCGCTGATTGGGACATTATCGGCTGCATTTTTGTGTTTTTTGCCTGGAATATCATTCAGTGAAACTGGTTCGTAAATTGAGTACTTTTTCTGGGCACTTTTTCAACGTCAAGTACAGGCGATTCTCCGTATGTCGATATCTTGTCGAGAAATGGAGATATCAGGGTAAAGAACGAAATAATCAAAGTCTACTTCGACTTGATTATTGTCACTTGCCGCGACCAAAATCAGTCAATACTATCAGCGTATTTTCCGCCAATATGGAGCCGAAATCGGTCCTAATCTTGCCCCGAGCAAAGCTACAGGTCACCCAAGCCAATTATTATTCCAGAGACAAACACACACACTCACGCGCACCCTTATCAGACGCTGGCAACTTACAATCAAACCCACAATAAACATCCCGTGAAAGTATCCCGTTAGTGGGCAATATTTATACACAAACAACACACTCGGTTGGCGGTTGGTTGGTCGGTGTATGCATAACCAACTTTGAGCGGAAGTCGCTTCCTATCTAATCTTGCTGCAGTCGCTTATCAGTCCACCACCATTGTCAACCCCTTCCGCAATCCGCGCAACAGGTTCGCTCCCCCCGAGCCCAAATCAGACCGGATGGGAGACCTATTACGGCCGACGACGACGACGACGACGATCATTGTCGATCTAAAACGGCTTAAGCGCCGAGCGGAAATGGTGCAACGAATCGATCGCGACCGCGTGGTCTACCGGAGATCGTGGGTTTTCGCTGCTTGCTTCAGGGGTGACAGAACGCGCGTAGGTGATCTTTTTTTTTTCTCAATGACCAGCGCATTGACGGGCGGTCGTAGTAGGCGATGACTGCTGCGGTGTTGGGTGACAACTCTTTGGAGGTGATCGCATACGCGCGCAAAAAAAAATATCTTTATGAATGGTGTTTGCCAGTTTGGGCGAACCGCACTTGTAGCGAAGTAGGCTGTGAAGTAATAACTTGTTGGCCAGATTTTGTTCTTGTTGTTGTTGCATTAGGTACGGTTTCATTGAACATTTTTGAAAGGAGCTTGTCGGGAAACGGCCCACTAATTTCTTGACAGGTGTGAAATTCTTTGCATAATCGAACGACCTGTTACTTTAGTACAAAATTGACCAAAATCAAAACCATGCTGCTCAGAATAATTGAATAAACATTGCTGAACGAATGATATTCACAAAAGTTTCCACACAATTTGAAGATGTGCCCATACAAAAATGGTTTTTGATATTTTTTTTTTTTTTTTATTATATTTTCATCACTCAATCCACCTGAACCAGATTCTACTACCGTCCATTGCCCATGGAAATGGATTTTGGAGACGAGAAGTGTTGACGCCCCACTGTTCTAAGGGGAAAATCTCCCCAAATAAGTTTCGCTTGGAGTTGGACGGTTTATCGGAAGGTATAAGGTCTAGGATACGCTCTAAGCAAGTGTTGCGACCATTGCATTGGCATGAAATGTTGAAATGGTAAGATTTGATTCTCAAGGTAAGCAATCGGATGGTCATTTGTTAAAATTGGTCGTTTTGTCCGTTTTGGTCTTTTTGGTCGTTTCAGTCAGTTTGTTAATTTTGGTCATTTCGGTCGATTTGGTCATTTTAGTTGTTCAGGCCATTTTGATAGATTTCGTCATTTTGATCGATTTGTAAATTTTTGAGTCGAGAACAGAACACTGATGAAGTCTGCAAGTAGTAGACGAAATACGTATCTGTCAAGATATTAAAAATATATAGCGGAATTAAAAGGAACAACTCGTCTCTTTGTATTCACAGTAATGCATTCTGCTAAAACGCTCAACCAAACCACAATGTAAATTTTGGTTTATTTGATAATTTTGGTCGACTTGGTCATTTTGGTGGTTTTGGTCATTATGGTCGATTTGGTCATTTCAGTCCATTTGATATTATGGTCGATTTGGTCGTTTTGGATGATTTGGTAATTTTGGTCGTTTTGGTCATTGTTGTCATTTTGGTCGCAATTTTGGTTGTTTTGGAGAATGTGGAAATTTTGGTCGATTTAGTCATTTTGATCGATTTGTAATTTTCGTCGACCTGGTATTTTTTTGTCGTTTTGGCTATTTTGATCGTTTTGGTCATTATGTATGATTTGATCATTTTGTTCATTTTGGTTGATTTGGTCATTTTGGTAAATTGTTCGATTTGGTTATTTTGGACGTTTTGGTATTTTTTGTCGTTTAGGCCATTTTGATCGTATTGGTAGATTTGGTAATTTTGGTCAATCAAGTCATTTTGATCGATTTGTAATTTTGGTCGACTTGATCATTTTGATCGATTTGACCATTTTTGTCATTATGGCCATTTTGGTCAATTCATTCCCCAAAGGAAAAATATATCTCAAAATCTGCAACATTGGATTTCCTGCAGAAAATGTCATATTTTATAACATTTTTTGCAGCAAGCCCGTAGATCATTTTTGCCCGCGTGTAAAAATTTCAGCGATCTGCAGTTCTTACCAACACATATAAAGCTGGCCCGTCCCCGAGCAACACTCCAAAGAGAAGCATATCTTGGTGCTCTTTCACTCACTTTTCATCAAGCGTCCATGGCGCGGTGGTAGCGTGTCGGATCAATAACCAAGAAGTTGGTGGTTCAATCCTCGTTCTGCTAAGTGTTTTTTTTTGTGAAATACAATCAAAAAGCCGTCGGTAATGTCGATAATTGTCGGTAACGGGCAAAAATGTCATACTCCTATATCGCAAAAAATGCATGAGGACAGATTTCATGCAGATTCTGATATACTTTCATGCCGCCATGCATCACAATCATGCGACTGCCAGTTGGGTGTTCATTTTAATCAATCAAGTAATTTTGTTTGTTTGCTGTTTTTTTACAATAAGGCCGTTGCAAATATTTTTCAAAGTTCATGGCCTGAATAGTCAGGGGGCAAAAAAATATTTTAATGAAAATTAAAGTTTAATCAACTAAAAACCAGTTCAAACGCATTTTCCCGCGTTTATAATCATATCTAGCATGTTTGAACATCTTTGAAAACATTTTAGTCCCACGAAAAGTTGTTTTTTTGCGAAAAAAAAATCCGTCAATACCTCGATATTTTCAAAACTAATAATTGGAAAGCAACTGAACGCCTTTAAAATGCATTTCAAAACACTTTTTTTATCCAAATGTTGAAACCTAGGCTTGTAATTTCAATTTTTATATTTTTTATTTTTTTGCCCTCCCCCCTCGACTTTGGTCAGAGTCGAGGGACATAAACTTCAAAAAATATTTGCAACAGCCTAAGATTAAAAAACTCCGACTTTTCAGTGATCTTTAAATTTTATTTTAAATGGTTTAAATCGGATTGATTGCATGACAGATACTATCCTACACCCAACTGGCAGTCGCATGATTGTGATGCATGGCGGCATGAAAGTATATCAGAATCTGCATGAAATCTGTCCTCATGCATTTTTTGCGATATAGGAGTATGACATTTTTGCCCGTTACCGACAATTATCAACATTACCGACGGCTTTTTGGTTGTATTTCACAAAAAAAACACTTAGCAGAACGAGGATTGAACCACCAACTTCTTGGTTATTGATCCGACACGCTACCACCGCGCCATGGACGCTTGATGTAAAGTAAGTGAAAGAGCACCAACATATGCTTCTCTTTGGAGTGTTGCTCGGGGACGGGCCAGTATTATATGTGTTGGTGAGAACTGCAGATCGCTGAAATTTTTACACGCGGGCAAAAATGATCTACGGGCTTGCTGCAAAAAATGTTATAAAATATGACATTTTCTGCAGCAAATCCAATGTTGCAGATTTTGAGATATATTTTTCCTTTGGGTGTAGCTATCTTTTGTCAGGCTTTTAATATCCCCATCAGATAAGGTATTTTGAAAACCAATCTAGAGAATCTGATGCATAACAAAAACCTTATTACTATATTCTGTAACGTTTTATTGCAACACTTTTATTGGATCTGATCATGCCAAACCGGTTAAAATTGGTTCAGCAAAACCTCAGTACAACTAGTTTATGTTTTGTTATGCATTCAATAAATTCAGGAAATCTGGGAACACTTCTGGAATTTTTATTTATTTATTTATTATTATTTGTTCTTTTTTTTTTTTTTTTTTGAAAGGTCAATAAACCAAATTTCAGTTTTTGCTTTTGGGTGTTTTTGAAACCGCCTTGAGGCAGGGTTATTAAAAAATCCCAAACAGCAAAAACTGAAAATTTGGTTTATTGGACCTTTAAAAAAACTCCAGACTTCCAAGAGAGAGTGATGAACTTCTGAATAGTGAATGAGTAACCTTATCTTTTTGTTGATTAATGTTTTCATAGAAAGTATCTCGTTTTTTTGTCAAATTCAAGAATATTTTCAAGCACCTTATTTAACAATTTCAACTTCATAACTTCTTCTGTCAAACTGATCAAAGGAACCGCGCGCCGAAAGCGCGCGGCCCTCTGGGATGTGCGAAGCTGGGCTGATTGAAGTGCTTCAAGCTTTTCGCGGGCATCAAGCTTTTTCGCGTGGGTGCCTCCGAATCCTTTCCCAAGTTCTAAATTTAAACAGACGCGCTCGCGCCACCAGAGTTAATTTCGGTGGCGGCGGCGGCGGCGGAGTGCGCTTTTCTTTTCGCTAGAAGCACTTCATTAAATTTTAAACATTGTAGCAAGCATCACTCACTTTTTGAAGAGCCCGAATGCAAAATGAGAATGGATCGTGGAGCCCATGGTGAAGTATTCTGGCAATTGGTGGTACAAAAATAGACTCAAAAGAATCCATTGGCGTCGTCAGTATATCTTTTGCTCGCGAAAAGCACTCACCGAGAAATAATTAGAATAATGTGCTGATTATGTAATTAGTGCCATGGGAAAAGATTGATTATTTTACTCGCTGGAAATCAGATCTCCCCGCTTTCTACTCAGTTTGTCGTCGACGAAATTAAGCTTGATGTGACAAAAGATAATTACATTTTTCTTAAAGGCAGCATTTGTACTGTTATCGCCCCCCCTGACAAGATGGTTAGTAAAACATGCTTTCATCTTCCAGTGATGCCAAGCCGCCCTGTTATTTTAGCTCGCGTTTTTTTTTTCCTCCGTGTAACCAAAAAACTACGCCCACTTGGGAGTGAGCGCGCAAAAAGCGTTGACGAAGACGCAAGAATTCTAGGAAAAATTCTGCCTACTCTTTTCCCTCGGTGTGCCATTCGGAGAAGGTTGAACTTTGCTCGAAATTCGCTACCATCCTGCATGTTTTCCCAGCGCAGAATGTTGTTCATGGTGGTTGCGTCGCGTTGGTGTCTCGCTGCGACTTTGGGCACAATCACACAGAGAGGCCGCCGCAGTCGAGAACCAATTTTTCATTCATCAAAAAAAAATCCCTGGAACACCACAGCAACAGTGAGAGAACCAACGCACTCGGACTCGGATTGCATCGATTTGGCCAGAACTTTAATTGAAGCTATTCCTTACATCACGATTGAAAAACGCTGTAAATGAAGGTCATAGTGCTGATAGTCCTAAAAGGTCACTGACAAAAGTTTTATGACTTTGCTGACGCAAGAAACAATGGCCGATCTACAATCACTTAGCTTAGAAAATTGTAAGAAGCGTAGGAATTTGAATCCATGCAAAGGCATCTGATCTTCTGCAATAAAAAAGTACGTAAATTAGTAACTTTACCTAAGATTGGAAATATTTCAAAATCTACGCCAAGCTGACGGTTCTGTATCAAAGGTAAACAAACAACTGTTTTGCATGCATTTTTTCAATTTATTGCTTATTTAAACATTGATGTTTTAACTAAGCTTTTTTTTTGTTTGAAAGCATTCTTAAAAGCTTCTTGAAATTTTATTTCCATGCTAAAGCTGAAAATATTTTTATTTCAAAATTGGTATATTTCCCCTAGTAAACCAATAAATCGTTTTTGTGAATAAAGGTACTTCATGCTATTTTATTTATTTTTTTAAGGTCGTGTCAAATATTTTTTGAAGTTTATGTGCCTCGACTCTCAAATTATTTAATTAAAAGTTTTGGCTCCCCCTTCTAAATTTCCAGAAAAATCATGGGGCAAAAAAAATTATCATTGCAAAACCTTGTACAATCTGTTGTAAAGTATTCAAGATAGATTAAATAACGTTTGTTTTTGTATTTTAAATCATATAACGTAGTTTTAGGCTTATTACTAATTTTGAATTTTGGGACGGCACATGAAAAATAGACGCAAAACTATAGTGAAAAAAAACGTTCGCGAATTAATTGATATTAAAATATAAAATACAAGATTACAAAGTATAAAGCATTTTGTGATACATTTTGCTCACAAAAACATTTTAAATTTGGCTTGAAATTTGATTTTTGCCTTCCTCACCTCACTGAGGCAAGGCTATAAAATCACTCAAATAATGAACTTCTTAAATACACCTCTCAGATATACCTTCACGTATATCTATCGACTCAGAATCAAATTCTGAACAAATGTCTGGGGGATGTGTGTAGACATGATTTTATTTCCACACGATTATCTCAGAACTGACTGAACCGATTTTGGCCGGATCCGCCTAATTTTGTTCCTTTTGGGGTCCCCTAGGACCCTATTGAATTTTATTCTGTTTAGTGAAGTACTTTTAAAGTTATGCAATGAAAAAGTTTTTTTGTAGCTACTAAAAAGGGTGATTTTTGCCTAACCTCAAAGGCCAGGTCTTTTTGCTAACGCGCGAGGGTCGCGCAGCATGCATATCGCCCGGTTGCCACATTTCTTAAGCAGTGTCTGCGTCTCTTCTGGAAAAAGTCTGTATTAATTATGTTGCTGAATACATCATTTGTCTCGACAAAGATTTACACGAACTTTTTACTGAAATATACAACTCATAAGACATAGTTTACTAAGACAAGGAGTACAGCATGCAATTCCATCGTGCACCTAATGTTGGCATATAAGCACTTTTAAATTCAATTACAGCCCCCCCCTTTCTCTTTTATTTTAGAGATTTGGTTAAAAAAGAATTGAAAATTGCAGTTCTGGTAAAAACAATAATTATAAAAAATTGAATGAATAAAAATTAAAAAATTAAATAAAAACAAAATAAATAAAAAATTAAAAAACTCTTCAATTAATTTGAAAATACAACCTAAAATACAACATGAATGTGAGGAAGGCACCAACCACCTTAAGGTGGACTAAGCTACGTTTTTTTTTTTCATTGTTTGCCCTACTCGACCTCGTCCAGAGGCAAGGAACAACAATTTTAAAATAAAATTTGTTCAAGGTTAAAAAAGGTAAACAATAATTAAAAACATAATAAAATAAAATAAGACAAAATAAAAGCAATTTTATTTTATACTTTACTTAAAAAATTTGACAATTTTCTGAAAAAAAACTTTTTGGGAAATGAATCTCCCATCATTAAAAATTAATTTGCCAAAATTCGATTTTTTCAGTTTCCAATTAGGCATATTTCCTCTAGAAAATCGCAATCAGTAGGCGTAATATTGAATGTTTGGCCTTTTTAAAATGTTAGTCTTGGTTTGAAAATTTTCAAAATGTTTTTTTCGAAAAGATCGGAAAATTTCACGAATGTTTCATATTTTAACATTGAAAATCGGACCATTAGTTGCTGAGATATCGACATTAGAAAATGGTGTGTTGTTAGGGTGGGACTTAGAAAACATCAATTTTCCTGTTTTTAAACCTTTGCATGGCAATATCTCAGCAACTAAGGGTCGTATCAACAAAGTTCAAAAATGCAAAATATAGAGAATTTTCTCAGCTTTTCAAAAATATTTTTTTCAAAGGTAGGCAAACATGCGCACTAATTTTAAACAAATTAAAAACTTCGACTATTTTCAAAAAAGTCATCTAAAAGTGGATTTAACTTGAAAACGATGCACTTTATCAAAATTTCACTAAAGAACATTTAGATTGCAAATTTGATTTTACATCAAAAAATGAAGTAGAAAAATTTTTGCGACCAATTTTTTGATTTTTTGAAAAAATCAGTATTGATTCAAAAATTCATAACTCGCTCAAAGATTTTTTGCAGAACCTGGAAATTTCTGAAAAGTTGGCATTTGATGTCCTCTAAAACATATAAAAAAAATAAAAAAAATAAAAATAGTGTTTTTTTTTGCAAATCAAGTTTTAGTGACAAAAAGTTAAATTAAAAATCATCATCAAAAATTTTTTTACCGTGTACCTTTTTTTTCAGTGTAGTCCATATCCATACCTACAACTTTGCCGAAGACACCAAAACGATTAAAAAATTCCTTCAAAAGATACAGATTTTTGAATTTTCATACATCATTTTTGTATGGCCACCTGCCAAATTTGTATGGAAAATTATATGGACAAACTAATGATGCAAAATGGTTTCTTGTGGCATATCGAAGGCACCAAAAAAGTTTCAGTTGGATTAAAAACTATAAAAGTTAAAATTTAAGAAAAAAGACCGATTTCGTAGAGAATTGCTCAGTTCGCTTTGCGCATGGCAAAAATGTGAATTCAGTTACTCAGTTCAGTCACGAAATATCTTCATGAAACTATCAGGAGTGATTAAAAATCATCTTTTTAGTAAATTAGTGAATTTTCTGAAATTTGAAATTTTGTGATTTTTTTACATGTATGTAACCCCTTAAGCTAAATAATCAACTTGACCAAACAATAATAAATTCGTATCGTTTTGAGGAGATTAATTTGGGTACGAAAAAAATATGGACGTGAATAAATCAATAGTCATGATCATGCATCACCAAGTTTATTATTAGGTTTGATATTTAACTAAACAATCAGTTCAGATGCAAAACTTAATAAGCAATCGAAAAGGACTTACTTCAGAAAGCTGAGAAAATTTCTAATAATTGCCAATTTTAAAATTTTTACGTAACTAATATTCCGTCTCTTGAAAAACTATTTTTGAGAAAAAAAGTTTATTCAATTGTAGCAGAAAATGGTGTTTTGAAAATGGTTCCTAATTGAAAAGTTTTTCAAGGAATTACATGCAATTTACATTAATATTTTTTTTTTAATTGACAAAACTTCTGAAATAAATTCAACGTTTTACCTAACTTCCCTTCCCTTACCCTACCCCACCACCCCCACAAAATGTTTCGCAATGTTTGTGTTTTGCTGGCTGGCAAGGCAATCATTTGCCAAGTTGGAATCGACAACATCGTGGGGGTGGCAGCACTGGCATCTACTACTGGCACTGAAGGATAAGCCACAAACGCGGTCCGCAGTCCTTTGAACGGGGACGAATCCTGACATGGCGCGGCATGGCATGCTACCACCATGAGCGCGTTACGTTGTAAGCTCCACCAACAACGCCCTCGCAAGTTTTGGGCGCGTGGGCGTCCTCGCGCTAGGCGTGTGAGAGTGAGAGGGAAGTATAATAATAAATGGTTTTCATGGAAATTGTTTTGCTACTTCTTTTTTCTGCAAGTACGAACCAGACAAATACACAGACGCTCATAAACAAATACGAACGAAAAAAAACGCTGTCGAGGTCCTGATTATCCTTTGGGGATACCACCACCTCACCCTTCCCCTTTTCATTCTGTTTGGGCACCGCGTCACGTTCGACAACACCTTTTGCTCCTCCACCAGAGTCTATCGTAATGGTGCGGGGGCGAGTTTATGTACACGAAGCTCTCGATAAAAAAGGACCTTTTCGCACATAAGCTTCTGCTTTTTTTTTGTTCTCCTCAATTTTGAGCTTTCCGACGTCCACATAGACGTTCTGTCGCCCACGCAAGGATTTCATGACGTCCGCCTACACGTGGTTTCGCCTTTATGTTCTAGCTAGCTCGAGAGAGAGAGAGAGAGCGCAGTCCTTTAAGCATTACAACATTCCCAGCAAGTCCTTCACACGTACCTTTGCACGTGTATTAGTCAACGCAGACAAAGGCGCTCACAGCAGCACCAGTTGGCCATGGAAAAGTTCTTGGTTATATCTTCGAGTTGACTTGGAGACGGGTGGGCGAACCAACCAAGTGCGTGGGCTGCTTCTTTGTCAGGTAGTGGGGTGGCCTCTCGAGTAGGCAACGCCTACCGAAAACGGGGAAAAGCTCGTCGCGTCATTACAAACCAGTACCAGCATGTTGGCGGTGGTGACTTTGGTTATTAGGGGTGGGTTGCTGCGATGCTTTTGGTCAGGACTGACGTCACTGCGATTCGACGTCATTTGCTGTTGCGATTCTGGAAAACGGTTCTGGCGCTGGCACTTACGTCATCAAATGTTTACTTTGATGGCATGGTGGGTGCGCGTTAATTTGATTTCCCAGCGTTTACATTTTGAAGTGTTAAAATGTTATTTCAAAACACATGCAGAGAACAAAAACGGAAACCAAAATGAGGCAATTTTTCCGAACCTGGTTTAAAAATGTTTTTTAATTTATTTTTTTTAATTAGCTTATTTATCAGAGGGTAAATCTCCTCCAACTTTACTATAACATTTCATAAGGGCGTAATATTGAATACAGTCCAGACTCGATTATCCGAAGTTTCGATTATCCAATGTTCGATTATCCGAAGGTTTGTATGGGACTTCGGATAATCGAATCACGAACAAAAAAAACGTATTTTTTCATTTCCTTGTTTTTAACATAAAATTTGAGTTCTATGACCCCATTTTAGTCAAATTTGAGTTGTTGATTGATAAAATGCATTTTTTCAATATTGCATCACCGCCATTTTGACCGCCATCTTGAATTCAAAAATTCGTAAATTAGGGGTCATACCTATGCTCAACAATCAAAAATTAGACAGCGAAAAAAAAAATTTCGTGATTCGATTATCCGAAGTTTCGATTATCCTAAGTGAAATTTTTCCGAGGCCTTCGGATAATCGAGTCTGGACTGTATTACTGGAGTTTTTTTAAAGGTTCAAAAAAAAAGAAGTTTTTTTTTGCTTTTTGAGACCGCTTGAGACGGGTTTATTCAAAAACGTCCGAAAAAAAAACAAAATTTTGTTTATTGAGCCACTAACAGTACTAACAGTATTTAAATTAAAAAAAAACGAAGAGATCAGAAAATTTCACAAATGTTTATTTTTTTAAATAGGACCATTAGTCTCTTAGAAAATTTTCTCAACTTTTCTAGAAAAATATTTGCAGGAAGGACAATCATAGAAACTATTTGAAAAATTTCAAAAAATAAAAATAAATATGTACTTTCGGAAATTGAATATTTGTGAAAAATAAGTTAATAAAAAAAAAAACCTGTAAAAAAATTCTTTCCACGCATATTTTTTTTCTGAGTAGTCTTCATCAATACCTACAACTTTGCCCAAGGCACCAAACCGATCAGAAAAATACCGATTTTCGAATATTTACGTAGCATTTTTATCCAAATCTTTTCATACACGGGGCTACCCACTGAAATCAAAGATTGTCCCAACACTAGGCTAAACTCTGAGCTTATTCTGTCCAAGTGACGAATGACCTATCTAGGTTAATGAACTCAAATTTGGAATTTAGCCTAGCAAGGGGCCAATCTTTGATTTCAGGTGGTAGCTCCGAGTTAGCCCTGATATGGACAGCTGCCAAAATTGTATGGAGACTTGCATTTGTCAACCAATTACACGAAATGGCTTCTTTGATCATAGAGAAGGCCCCCAAAAGGTTTGAGCCAAATAAAAATGCACGAAACCGATTTCTTAGATAATTGCTCTCCTTTGACGTAGATTAAGCTATGTTATTCACCTTTCTTTAGCAACACGATGAGCTTATGTTGGGTCGACTCTGTAGAGCGTCCAATTTCCCGGGGTTTTAAATTTCCCGGGAAACGGGAAATTTTAAATTTAACGAAAATTGTTATGATCTTGGTTTAAATTATTATTATGCTACAAAATTTTATACGACATCAACATTAATGGTTTAAATAAGTGTGAAGATCAATTAACAGCTTGACTGCAAGAAAAAAAAATCATTCAACTACAAGAAAATGTATTTTGGTATCTTTTGATGAGAAATTTTAAATTTGCCTCTGTGACCAGTTTATTGAAATGAGAAAAAAAACATGCAGAAATTATGTTCTTCATGACAAATACTGGTTTCAGCTCTTGAACAAATGGTAAAGCTTTTTAGTGTTAGTTTTACTCAGAACAACCCAATGTTTTCAAATATTTGAAGCAAGCTTTGAATATATTTTTGCATTTTTTGAGAAATAACAATAGAAAGTAATTTTTCAATGATTTTTTTTATTATTATGCAATATGATTTAAATTATACGATAAATTAACATCATTTCACAAAAAGTCTTCTATTTTTTCACATTTAACCCTCTAACACCTGTAGTTGCTCCAATGCTCCATAATTCTTTTACTTCAAATTATAATTTGTTAAGTACTAGTATTCAACCAATTGAATTAATTCTTTTTGCACAAATTCGATTTTCATCTCATTTCATCATGCACAGAAAAAAATCAATTCTCGAAACCGTGAAGTCAGTTCACGATTATGAGAACCACGAAGGAATATATTCACGTTTATGGTGCAAATGCACCATACTCATGAATAAATTCCTTCGTGGATCTCACATTCGTGAACTTAATTCACGATTACGGGAATTGATTTTTTTTCTGTGTGGTAAACAGAAATGAACCGGCTCCGCGGCTTAATGGTTACGGCTTCTGCCTCACAAGCAGAAGGTTCAGGGATCAAATCCCGGCCGGTACCTTTGAAATTTGGAATCTGGAATTTGAACTTTGAATATGAACAAAAACGAAAATGAATCAGGTGGGATTTCGAACTCACACCTCTGGATTGGTGGTCTGGGACGCTAAGCATTCGGCCATCAGAAGGTATACGCTCTAGCAGTGAATTGATCCGTAGTGTTGAAACATGTTATCTTCTCATATTAAATACGCGCTGATCCCTGATTTGCCTGACGGGATTGGAAGTCTAAATATAGATCGAGTTTCCTTCAGATGCTTGCTTTTATGTTTAGGCGGGGCCGAACAATGCCCAGCGACCTCGGAATTGGACCGCAAGGAGCTCTGTCATTCTGAAACGGGTCGTTGGAAGCAGCGCGAGGGCTGTCACCACCTAATACCCGGGACTGAGATAAGCTGTATCAGCATTCGGCATATACACAGTCTGATACAATTTATACTTTCCCATAATTTCGCTACCGGTTAGCGGGTATTGGATTGGACCACACACACATTTCATCATGGTAAACAGAAACGTAAGAAAATCTCAATTCTAATTTGTAGGTAAGGAGTTAATATCAGACGTGCATTGGCACGCTCTGCACTGGCACTTCAAATTTAGCACTTACACCAAGTTCAAAGCATGCTACCCCAGCCCAGTGCTAGTGCTATTATTTAGCACTCCCATTTAGCACTCATAGATTATTTTTCCTTTTTAAGGAGACTTTTTATTAAAAGTTCTCAAGCAAATTTGATTACCGGCCAACGAGAATATATTACAACTGCAATATACCTATTTAACATTTATTCCAGATTCTTCCTCAGGGTCTCAGGGTCCGCAAAATCTTCAGGATGTTTAAATTCAAATTTTGTACCCATTTAAATGCCAGCCTTGTCACGTCTATTTATATCTCCAGGCCACCTGGAACTAATTTTCGGGTACTTCCAACAAATTCCTTGATTATTCCATGAAGCTTATTATTTGATTCCAGGACAATAATCTGCGTTGATTGAAAAAAAAATGTTAAGATTTGTGCTAAAAGCAAAAAAAGTTCACCTTGAAGGGATTAGAACCATGGATCTTCTGCTTACAATCCTTGAACACTAGCACTGCACCAAATTTACAGATGAATGTGGGTGTAGTTAGTTTCATCACATTCTGGACAATAATGACAGTAAACTTAGAATCAACAAATGAAAAAACAACCTGGTTACCATTTTTGTTCGAGTGCCAGGGCGAGTGCTATGATTGAAAGCGCAGTGCTATCCATTAAAATAGCACGCGTGCTAACAGCGTGCAGTGCCAATGCATGTCTGGTTAATATTGTTTTGATAAAATAATATCAATCTGTTAAAAGCAGGGATGGAATAATCGCAAAAAAAATCCATTTCGCTTGTGAACTTTCTTCACACGTGAAAGAGAGAGGAGGCAAATCATGCAAAAGAAAATCGCTCCCGAAATTCTCCAGGAAAATCAATCTGCTGATGATTTTTTGTGGATTTCCTTGTCAGCACCACTTAACAAAATTTAATTCACTTTGTTTACACACATTGCCCATCTACAAAGTGTGACAGTTAATTTTTTGACGTGTAACGTTCCACTTGCAAGTGTGGTAATGAAAAAGATGTTCCGCCGAATAATCAAGATGATGATTTTTTTTCGATTCTTTTTACCGATCTTTCGTGCGCGAGAGAGGAGAGCCATACTCCCTTCGGATTTTTTCTCTTGATGAACGTTCAGAGATTTTCTCTTGATGATGATTATGCCTTCGCTGGTTAAAAGCTTACCTAATTGTAATAGTTTAATACTCATTAAGCAAGATCTATTCCCAGTTGCTTCAAAAATTAATATTATCAGAAATAATTGTGATATCATAATTTTGATAATCTAATTAATTATATATAAACCAAACAATACATTTAATTGAACAAAATCATGTTGAGTTTGTTCATTAAATATTTTTCAGAGCATTTTCAAATAATAGTTCGCTTGAATTTCGGAAATTCCCCGGAAATTTACAAATTTCCCGGGACACGGGAATTTTTTTCCCGGGACGGGAAATTGGACGCTCTAGTCGACTGTTTTGGTTTTGGTAAAAATCTTCAATCGTCAAACAAAAAAAAATACAGGTCTGCATATTTTGGCCATGGCCAAGGTTTTTTTTTACTCAAGTAGTTCAAAAATCAATAAAAAAAAAGATCGACAAACTATCCGTCAAAATAAAAAAAAAACTTTTTGGTTTTAGAGAAAATATTCAACTGAAAAGTTTAATTTTTAGGATCTCTTTAAAAAATCTCAAAATTTAAATCACAATTCTCAAAAACAAAAAAACCAATACTCTTGAATTGAAACATTTGAAAGCCTCCCCACCTTTTCAATCACGTGGAACCTCCGTTCAGCGTGTTAATTCAAGCTTCAACCCTCGAATAAACAAACACATATCGGGTGCACCATCACACACCTCTCCCCATCAGGGACATTTTTCCCCCCTTTCGGAAACGAGAACATGCCATTAAAGTGCATCAATGCAGTGAATGAGTGCACCACTCGACAAAGCAGGCCCTGAGTTTGTGTGTGCTCTGCGCGCACTCTGACAGCCAGGAATTTTGAATGAAAATGAGCTTCGTGTGTCGAACGCGACGTGAATGAGTGAGCGAAGGGGGGATGTGTGCTGTTGTTGTTTTAAGTTTGTGAATGATTGCGAGTCTTTCATAACAAAGAGTACGTATAGGTAAGCGGGACGGGGGGTAACACGTTCACTCTGAATGGTGTAACAATAGTTTTAACACAGTGTTTAAACAAGTAGGCGTTGAATGGGAGCAGCGCGAAGCGGAGAGAAAGAGCTCGAAGAAAAGCTTCTTGGATTGCTTTTCACCTGAAGAAATTGTGGGTTGGTGGGGGTGTGAGGAATCTGAGGAAGTAGGTATTTTTATTCAAATGAATTATTCAAAAACCTTTTTTCCTAGAAGAGAACACATGGCTTGGCGTGTTTCAAGAGAGGGAGGTTTGAACAGTCTTGGGCCGCGCAGACATGCCATGTCGACCGGAACGGACGCCCGGCTCGGTGGCCGCCCATGCGACGACCCGTTTTGGACTTCTGAGGGAACCGGCGCGCGCGCGGTAACGGGAAGCGTTGATTTTTCGCAGTAAAATGAGCTTCTTAACTTGGAAATGTCGGAGCGCGATATAAATCCGGTGGCGGGGTGAATGTCAGCGAGTTTAATTTATTTTGACGACCGATTTGGGTGGTTGACCGAGCGAGACGCTGATGAAAGATACCCCAGCATGAAGATTGTATTAGAAATAGTTTGGAACTGTTTATTTTTTAAATGATTGAAAGGTTTGATTTGAATGTAACTAAAATAACTAAATACCAAATTTCTAAAATACAAAAAAATATTTTTTAAGATTCAAACGTTGGTCCCCCAAGCCATTACTACGCCTCTGGCAAGCCTCGTGCTTCTCTTCAATGAACGCAGTAGGCGTAGGCGCTTCTTTTTCCACTCACTCTAGCCTTCTCCCTCATGCAAATGCCAATCTTCTGTACGCGTGGAGCGCGTAAACACAAATCAAAGCAAACCACGCAAAACCGGGTAAAAAAGAAGATTTTATGAATGAACGTGTCTTCGTTGTTTTTATCTTCCTCTTTTTCGTTCACAAACACTCACTTGTACGCAAAGTGCACTGCGCCGGTTTTTCCGCAGCTCAATTCCGGCTTCCTTCCGGCGGCGCGCTGATTAACCAACCGCCAACTAGATTACTCTATACGCTTTCCTTCGTTTCCCATACGAAATCGCTTGCGCGCATCTGCTTTTTGAAATCCGGTCTTTTTTTTCGCGGCCTGCTTTGCTCTCCCTCCATAAAATTGAATCGTTTTCTAGATTTCTTCCGCGGATGACCTTCAGGTTCAAAGATCTCATATTTTTATTGTGCGTTGGAAAAAAAAAATCTTTCCTCGGAATCGGCAGTCGGCGTGGCCTGTTTTCAGCGTTGGCCGTCGTCGTCTGATAGACACAGGAAATGGGACCCCCACGTGTTTATGCATAATTTCACGCTTCCCGCGGACCGACCGGTCATTCCAGCGCCGCGTGGACACGTTTGAGGGAGAAGGTCTCATCCGTCCATTGTCTTCCACCACACCAGGTGGACCCATAAGACTGCTGAGCTTGGCTGAGGAATTTATGTTGCTGAAACTTTCGGCGAAACTAACAGTTTTTTTTTTTCGCTATACACAGAAAAAAATAATGTAAATTTGTAAACTGTAATTTTGGAAGGTTTATGATTTTGAATTTTGGACCTCTATTATGATGTAAATTTACCTCAATTTAGACTGAAAAAGTGACATTACACCAGAAAAGTGGTAAAATTACACATTTCCAGAGGTAAAATTACACCTTTTTTCTGACATAAAAGATGTACCCCTTCCCAGATGTAATATTACCATGATTTTTTTTTTCTGTGTACAAAATATTGATTTCAGCACAGACAATTAAGTTATACCTTCGGTATTTTTAAAACAAATAAACAAACTATAACTTATACTTTTCCCTAATTTCGCTGCCAGACGGGGGTTTTGGATTGTAGAACGCACCTCTATTTTTTCAAGTTTCAGTGAGATTTTTGTAGTCTGTTCACTGGCGGTACCAGGGAGGGGCCTGGGGCCGGGCCTCCCCTTCGACAGAAATTTGTACTAGATATGCCCGAGAGGTCATTCACAAACACTGTAAGCGAAAACATTCCCATCCGTTACAGTTAGACTATAGCTTTCATAATTTTTATTTATGGATCTCATAGGAAACGTTACCGGTTACGTAATGAATGAACGCTCCCGTAGTCCTAAAAATCTTCTGGTTTCTTTTCGCATTTGTTATTCAAAAGATAAATTGATAAGTTTCATTTTCTTTTTTTTTCATTGAATAGTTAAAATCAATGTTAATTTACAGCTTTTTTAATCCGTTTTTTTTTCGTAATAGATCAAAAACAGAAATAAAAATGCTAAATTTTACCTCTTCCCAACCAGCAGGTCTTGAGACTTCACGATAATGTTTTCGAAATTTAGTTTTGAACATGACTTGGCATGGCTTTTTGTTTTTATATATTTTTCCGTTTTCAGAAGGTTTTTACTTTTCGAAAATTAAAGGCTTTACAAATTTTGTTCTAGTCGAAGTCTGGAGGGAATAATATAAAAAATACAGCATTTCAAGTCTAGTCCAGCTACTGAGCAGTTCTCTACGAAATCGGTC
Source organism: Culex quinquefasciatus (assembly GCF_015732765.1). Taxonomy (NCBI): domain Eukaryota; kingdom Metazoa; phylum Arthropoda; class Insecta; order Diptera; family Culicidae; genus Culex; species Culex quinquefasciatus. Next base: position 1,087,070 of record NC_051862.1, read on the forward strand.
TTTTTTTCAATTTTAATGTTTGTATTTTTTTAATCCGACTGAAACTTTTTTGGTGCCTTTGGTATGCCCGAAGAAGCCATTTTGCATCATTAGTTTGTCTATATAATTTTCCATACAAAATTAGCAGCTGTCCATACAAAAACTATTTATGAAAATTCAAAAATCTGTTTCTTGTGAAGGAATTTCTTGATCGATTTGGTGCCTTCGGCAAAGTTGTAGGTATGGATAAGGACTACACTGAAAAAAATGATACACGGTAATATTTTTTTGTGATTTTCTATTAAACTTTTTGTCACTTAAACTTCATTTGCAAAAAAAAACACTATTTTTATTTTTTTAATTTTTGATATGTTTTAGAGGTCATCTAATGCCTACTTTTCAGATATTTCCAGGTTGTGCAAAACATCTTTGACCAAGTTATGATTTTTTTTAATCAATACTAATTTTTCAAAAAATCGAAATAATGGTCGTTAAAATTTTTCAACTTCATTTTTCGATGTAAAGTCAAATTTGCATTCAAAAAGTACTCTAGTGAAATTTTGATAAAGTGCACCGTTTTCAAGTTAAGGCAATTTTTAGGTAACTTGTTTGAAAATAGTCGCTGTATTTCATTTTTTTTAAATAAGTGCCCACCTTTGAAAAAAATATTTTTGAAGAGCTGAGAAAATTCTCTGTATTTTGCTTTTTTGAACATTGTTGATACGACCCTTAGTTGCTGAGATATTGCCATGCAAATGTTTAAAAACATGAAAATTGATAATTTTCAAGTCTCTCCCAAACAACCCACAATTTTCTAACGTCGATATCCCAGCAACTAATGGTCCGATTTACAATGTTAAAATATGAAACATTTGTGAAATTTTCCGATCTTTTCAAAAACAATATTTTCAAAAAATTAAATCCAGATTAACGTTTCAAAAAAGCCAAATATTTAATGTTACGCCGTTTTGAAATGATGAGAATTTTCTCAGCATTTAATTTTTTTTTCAAAAATGAAAAACTGCGACTTTTTTCAAAAAAGTTACCTAAAAATGGCTTTAACTTGAAAACGGTGCACTTTATCAAAATTACACTGAAGTACTGTTTGATTGCAAATTTGATTTTACATCGAAAAATGAAGTTGAAATTTTTTTCGACCAATATTTCGAATTTTTGAAAAAATCAGCATTGATTAAAAAATTCAAAACTCGGTCAAAGATTTTTTGCACAACCTGGAAATTTCTGAAAGGTTGGCATTTGATGTCCTCTAAAACATATAAAAAAATGAAAAAAAAATAAAAATAGTATTTTTTTTTTGCAAATCAAGTTTCAGTGACAAAAAGTTAAATAAAAAATCACTAAAAAAAATTACCGCGTATCATTTTTTTTCCTACAACTTTGCCGAAGACACCAAATCGATCAAAAAATTCCTTCAAAAGATACAGATTTTTGAATTTTCATACATCGTTTTTGTATGGACAGCTGCCAATTTTGTATGGAAAATTATATGGACAAACTAATGATGCAAAATGGCTTCTTTGGGCATACCGAAGGCACCAAAAAAGTTTCAGTTTGATTAAAAAATCCAAACAAAAAAATCGAATGACCGAAATCTGAGAGAACTGCTCTACTATCAAAAATTTTGCAAAATATTAATGAATGTACGTAAATATTGTTTTTCTCAATTAACATTTTTCTACCGATCTACGGTTCGTAAATTCAAAATTTGTAAAGAGATTAAAAAGTCTTTATTTGATTTAAAATGTATAAATAAGCGTTCTACAGTGTATCCTGAATAGTTTACAATCGATTTTACACGGAGTGGGGAGGGCCAATTGCAAAGACGTTTTGAGCAGGGCTACGGAGTCGAGTATCTTTTTAAGTGAGACCGACTTCGACTTTCTAATAATTTTGCTGCCAGCCAGAGGAGTTTTGACCATACACATCGACTTTAACTCTGGCCTCGGAAGATTAAACGAAATGTGTACCAGACTAACTGCATTCGAGTCTAGATGTAATCTAAATAAACTTTTTATTTGTGAAATTCCCAAAAACCGGAATGACTTTAACTCAAGGGCAAACACAAACAAATAAAAAGAAAATAAAACTTGTTATATATGGAATTTAGAACATTCAACAAACATTTAAACAAGTCGATCAGAACCAACTTAAAGCCAGTCACCACGCACACTAGATCTACTGCGTGCTGTCAAAAAAGTAATAGCTCTTTTCCCTCAATCCCCTCCCCGTCCATCGCAGCAATCCATCACGGTCACCCGCGTCCCACGCATCACCATAATCACCTCCAAGCTATAGCAACTTCGCCTGCTACGATCACCAACACCGACGACGCCGCGTCATGTCGTCATGATGTAACCTATGTTCTGGTGCTGGTGTTCTGAACCTCGTAAATGTTCGTGCATTTTTCGTCGTGCTCCCGTCGTGTGCTCGGGAAAATGAATGAAAAGCTCCTTCAGCAAGCAAGGGGGCGCCCACTCATTTCCATGCCACCCACGCGGTTGAACCCTACCCCTCTCCTTCCTCAACCGCCACCAGCCCCCCTCTTTCACCACGTAAGGGAAAGAAAAACCCACGGCACACTTCGATTTTAATACTAATACCTTTCTCTCGTTGTTTGTTCTTCTCTTCCTTCCCCCTCCCCATGCTGATCCCCGGCTGTGAACGTGCGTGAAACGTGAAACAACTACTACTGCCTGCTGCCTGCCGCTGCTGTTGCTACTGTGGCAACGCCTACTACGCCGTCGTCATTGTGTGCGCGCGTAGGCGGCTATGCCAACTTTCGGCAGTCGTTTCCGGAGTGGTGCGAGGATGAAGTGCCCGCCAACCTGCAGTCGGGATGTCCCGAGCAACTGATGGGACTGAGGTAAGTCACGAAGCGGGGGAGCAGCAGCGCTCCTTGGCCGCAGTCGGTCGCGGTTAGTCAGTCGGTAGCGTTCGGTTACGGTGAAAGTAACGAGAGTGTGTTTTTGCTTCCTTCTCATGTTTTAAAGTGTGCGCAATTTTAGAAAACCCAAACTCACACACACACACACACGCACACTGTAATTTGAGTTCATTGTTGGCGCTGCAATTGTTGCAAACAGTAGTGGCCTACTGTGTAGTTCAGGAAAAAGAGTCAGATGATTGATTATGTGGACGGAAGAAGCTGTTGTGGTCGTAAATTACAGAGGACTTGGCCGCTGAAGCAGGCCGGCAGAAAACTGAGTTGTAGTGCTGCGGAACAGCTACTACTAACCGCCGCCGTTACTACTATGCACTGCCGAAGAGTTGCCAGCAAAGCCGGCATCAGCAGTGGCAATAATGGTACTACTAGGTACGAGAGATGATGAAAGTACGCGGGCTAGTTACTTTTTTTTTGTTTGTTTTAATAGTGCACAATTTGGAGTAGACCGCAGTTACGGACGTGGTTGGGGTTTTTTCCCCCCGGAGCTAAAATTGGATAAAGGTTGCGCGTGCATTGTATTGTGTTATATGAATGTAGGAAGCTGGAATATGAGTGTACCGCGTTGAAAAAAAATAAAATTTGGCTAATGAAGTGAAGTTATTAATGTTTAGTGTATTTTCTGTACTTGTACAAATTCTCTTTTGCAATGAAGACAGAAAAATATAAACTAAAATTTTGAGACAACATGTTGCATACAGCAGTAGCTTTCCTTTTAGTTACGTGTTATAAGTTACCTGAACTATGTGCTTCGTTTATAGTTAAAATATCTCGGCACTTCTACAAAAACGGCTTATAGGAACATACAGTCCAGACTTGATTATCCGAAGTTTCGATTATCCGAAATTCAATTATCCGAAGGTTTGTATGGGACTTCGGATAATCGAATCACGAATAAACTATTTTCTTGCTTTTAACATCAAATTCGAGTTCTGCGATTTAGTTTTAGACAAATTTGAATGGTTGATTGCCTTTAAAATTACCTTTTTTTGCATTATTTCATCACCGTCATTTTGACCGCCATCTTGGATTTAAAAAATCTAAATCAGTTTAGTATAGTTTAGCGGTTATACTAAAGTTTAACAATCAATTGAAATTTTTGCAAGGCCTTCGTATAATCGAGTCTGGACTGTACAATCATGGGTAGCGTTGATATAATATTCAAGATAATTGCAAGCAATTGTGATAGATAAAAAATATATAAATTAAATTTATTGAAATTCCATTGTTCCTTCAGGTCAAGAGTGGAACAACTAAACCTCAACCAAATGCGCTCAAAATTTCAGGCTAGCCTCTGGGGCCATGTTGCTTCAAAATTCCGGTCGAGGCGTTCGAAATTAAACACTTATGTCTTTTTCATATATCCGTGAGTCACGCTAATAATCAGCCACGCCATCTTAGATTACATCAGTAATCCTGTACGTTTTCGACATGCTTTGTCCATGTTTTTCTTATGTCAAACACGGTGTATTTTTTCGAGACCTCAAAGAAAATTATTTTTCGATTTTATGGGATATTTGTTCAAAAAAATCACTGAAAATCGGTGCATTCATGTTGATATCACTCAAATTTCTTTCGAATACACTTTGGGGACTCTAACCAACTATATTTGACCAATATTTGACCTCCAATAAAAAAAATCGAACCCAAATATCAGATTTCTAGCTTTCTATGAAATTACCCCAAAATTCAAGCTGGAAACCCCGAAACGACCGAAAGTAAATCCTTTCTGTGTGCAATTCGTCATGAAATTATAGCAACACATTGCCTGGATATAAATTTGAGCTTTAAACAATGCAAAACATAGATTATTTATTTAATAAGCTCTTTCTACCCAATAGGTCCCGAAAATTATTTTTTCAATCCTCTGCCACATCACACTATTACATTTTAAAACATTTTAGAATCAATCACATTGTAGAAAACAGTTTTCTGAACAAGTTCCATAAAAAGTATCAGTTTTGGTTCAATATAAGCAGAGACATGCCCAATTTCCTGAAATAAATAGTGCCTTTCTCCAAAATTTCATAATTTAATTACCTTCCACATGATGGGCATTGTCTACTGAGTTTTGTAATGAATGCTATAGAATTATTTTCATAGATCTAGGGTTTTTTCTCAAAAAATATGTTCCCTAAAAGAACACCCAGTTAGCAAAATCTAAACGTAGAAATATGTATCCTCCCTGCAGAGGCTTTTGAATTGATCTCAGTTGAAAGGTTCTCCAAATCTCTGAATTGCAAATGTAACATCCTGGAGCAGAACAGTTAAATTCTAATAAAAACACTATTGAAAAAGAATTATTTTCATGAAATTCGTCAAAACTTGTAATAATTTGTATGTTTCAATAAAATATTATCATCAAAAAAAATATCTTAAATTAAGTTGAGTTAAGAACGCTATTTTGTGCATCTCACAATGCCGCATCTTTTGACCTTCACGGATCCCCAAATTTCGATTTCAATCCTAAGATATTCAATGAAAACCAAAAAAGCACCAAACATTTTTGTCACTTTACATATGAAAGAAGTTTCAATCTTGTCGTGATATCTTGTCACTCCCTGAAAACTGATGTAAGTGCGACAAAGGGATTTCAGGTCAGGATGCGTTTGACGCACGTACAAGCTAGACTACCGTAAACATTTGTAATTATAACTCGGGACTCCAGCAACCAACTTCAACTAAACTTCGGGACAATGCACAGAATGGTCGGCCAAAAAAAACGTGTTTGTTATTGTTTACATTGCGTGCTCTCGTTTTTTTTATTCAAGGCCAATCATTAAAAAGCATTTTTCTCGGAACGTCAAAATGACTCGTGCGACAAGATAGCACGACGACGTCGATCTGAGACTGAGAACGCTTTGGGTAAGGCAGTTTGATATATTAAATAGACACTTTTACTTTTAGTGAATTTTTTGGTTGTAATTTTTTGCTCGAGGGACCGCTTAGATCCCAATTTCTGGTGATAATTTTATCATATTCGTGTTCCTGAGACAATTTCACTATAGAAACATGCATAAAAATGTATATTTTCCATTTTCATCCATTTTAACTCTTTAAAAAATAAAAGTTAAAAAAAAATCTTCGATTCGCATTTTTTGAAAATCAAGTTCGTTTTCAAGGATACTAGATGACACCAGAAAAAATCAGGTTCCTTTTTTTCCATTCATTTTTTAAAGGGTTAAAATATATGAAAATAAACAATTTTATGCATGTTTCTATTGTTAAATTGTCTTAGGAACACGAATATGATGAACACGAGCAATAATTTTCAATAAAAAAATTCACTTCAAGTAAAAGTGTCTATTTAATATGTCAAACTGCCTTACCCAAAGCGTTCTCAGTCTCAGATGGTAGTCCCAGATGTCCCCTACAAGCTGCAGATCGAGCCGAGTTGATATCTGGATGGAACAATAACTCCCTTTAGATTGAACCAATTGGGATTCTTCTCCCTGCATTTTGTTGCATTTTTTAAGCCCTTTCAGATGCATATTGAAATTAAATAAAGATTTTTGACGTCTTTGAACCTGCAAACTTTGTGTCCCGATTTGCCCCACTTCCCGTTGACCTAGAGTGCTCATATTTATATGTACAAAGAACCCCTGGAAATTTCAGGCAGATTGGCGAGGTCCAAACGACGTCCCATACAAAAGGGTATGCTCTGTTCGTGGACTCGCTCTGAAACATTACTTAAAATTAAATTATTTTAGGGGACTAAAAAAACATCTTTTGCGTTTAATTTTGGGATGGGGCATAATCTGGTACCAAAGCAATGATTTTTTGAAATAAAAATATAGTTTTTTTTTTAAATAGGAAATATTATCAAAGAAAACTAATAACATTTATTTTTAAGGTTTTTTTTATTGTTATAGACATTTTACCACTTTTGTGGCATTCATGTCTTGATTTATAAGGTGTTAAATCACATTTTCAATCAAAAATTACTAAATACATATTTGTAACTTTCACTCTTTTCAAGAAATATGCATTTTAAGGTGAAAATTTGTCAAAAAATTAAATTATTTGAATAGTCCAATAAACCAAATTTTTAGTTTTTGCTTTTTGTGTGTTTTTTAATACCCCTGACTCAAGGCGGTTTCAAAAACACCCAAAAAGCAAAAATTGGAAATTTGGTTTATTGGACTTTAAAAAAAAAACTCCAGAATTTTCGAGATATCTTGAGTTTAAAAATGACACAATTTCAACTTTCAGACGCTTAAGAACCAGCAGTACGATGTCACAAAAAATGTAGGAAATATTCCAAGCTTATAATAAGCTGTACATTTTTTTTTCAAGGGAATTTTTCCTTCATAAAGTATTTCTAAATTGTGAAAATTTTCTCCTAGAAACAGCAATATCCTTGAATTTTGTAAAAATTGAAAAACGTTGCATCAGGTCAAGGAGATTTACAAATCTACAGATGTTCTCCAAAACGCTTCCTAAAATTATACAAAAAACGTTGCTTAATCCACCTTTAGGTGGGTGGTGCGTTCCTTACATTCATAAAGTTAATACACTACAGAGCCTCAAAAAAGAGTATGAATAAGACTTATTTTTATCAAAATATCTGAGATCCGGCCTAAAAAAGTGTAGAAATAACAATTAAGTTGTTATAACTTTTGATAGGGTTGTCAGATCTTCAACGTTTTAGGCTCATTGGAAAGGTCTTTTGATTACCTATACAAAAACAGGACACATGGTGGATCCGGCAACGTTTTCATCAAAATATTTTAGGTACGGCCTCCAAAAAGTGCATAAATAACACTTAAGTGCTTATAACTTTTGATAGGATTTTCAGATCTTCAACATTTTGGGCTTATTGGAAAGATCTTTTAAATACCTTTTTAAAAATGTATATCATGACGGATTTACTTACAAAAACCACCCTTTTTACAATCTTCCGGACTTTATTCGAAACCGTTTTTTGAGCATAACTTTTGAAGTACTTTACTAAACTTCATAATATTAACTAGGGTCGTGTGGGACCCCACGACGGATCGAATGAGACCAAAACGGTCCAAATCGGTTCAGCCAGTCCGTTGATAATCGTGTGCATATTTTTCGGTGCACGGACTCACATCCAGACACACGCACAGACATTTGTTCAGAATTTGATTCTGAGTCGATAGGTATACGTGAAGGTGGGCCTAATAAAGAAGTTCATTTTTCGAGTGATTTTATAGCCTTTCCTCATTGAGGTGAGGAAGGCAAAAAATGAGAATTAAGGATTCCAAGAGGTTTCATGACTACCGTTAAGACTTTAAGTTTTGATTATCCAAAGCGTTCCTTAAAAACTTCGGCGTTTGGCGACCTAATTTGGAGTCGAATTTGATTTTCATTATCAAATGATTATTCTCAATGGTCCATCACTGCTAGCCATCTCGAATTCCATATTACAATTTCACTGTAGTGCGTTTTAGAAATCGTATTTAAACTCAACGGCCTTTTAAAATGAAACGTTTAAGTGATGATTTCGAATAATCTATTCTGGACTGTTTGAAGTGACCTGTTAATGACTTGAAAATTTGGACATAGGGGGAGGGGGGCAGAATGGCCCGCCTAAGTAAAATGCGCCAAAAACCATAGAAAAACATGAAAACTTATGAATTCAGTGTAGTAGGCTTATGCTTTGGGATGTTCCCTTCAATGTTATATACTTGGTTGATGAAAGTTTTTAGCTTAAAACTGTTTTTGAGCCACTTTAAAAAAAAATTTTTTTCGACTTTTTTTCCAGGGTGCGGGGCAGAATGGGCCACCTTAGAAAACAAGCCATTTTGTCTAATACAACGTTGAAGGGAGATAAGAAATGACTTAAGGTACCTTTCTAACATAGTTTCCATGAAGTTAGACCACTTTAATAAAAATAGTCACTTATCAAAACAAATTTTTTGAAAATAGTGTTTATATGTTGAAAAAGGACACTATTTTTACAAATAATCATCAAAACAACTAAAAAATCAACTAATTTTGCATTAAACGTGATTTGTGAAGCTACCTGGAGTGAAATAATCCATTTAATCCAAATTTCATAACTTTTGATTGTTTTTATAAGGCGGGATAAGGGTGGTCCATTCTGCCCCCAAGTGGATTTTAATTTAACACTTCCACCACCAAGTCTCTAAATGATTTTAAGGTTCCGTTGTTGTTTGTATACCTTGGTAGTAACATCTAGTAACGTTATAAGCATTGAGCAAACTTTTTCAAACAATCCAACTTTTCAGAAAGCTTATTTAAAAACCTCGAAATAAACAACATTTGCGTAGTTTTGTCAATAAATTTACATTTTTGCTCATAATTCGAAAAATACAATGAATTCAAACGTCGTTTTCGGTATGGTGAAGTTATTTGACATCCTTTATAAGACCCTTGCCTTACAATTGGTCTAAATCCATTCTAAAGCCCAAAACCAAGGGTGGCCCATTCTGCCCCCCTGGTCCATTCTGCCCCCCCTGCCCCTACAGTTAAACTTCGCATAGTGCGCAGGCGTTACGCTTTGTATGTACTTGTACTGTACTTGATTGATGCTGAAATTTTCTTAACCATTTAGGAGCCAAAACTGTGAAATATAAAAAAATGAATGAAGTTTGAAGTTTGATTGTTCGAAAGTTTCTTATTTGCTTCCGATATTCCAGTTTTTTTTGTCAGATTTTTTATTTTCTTATTTTTAAAATCAAATTCTTGTTCTGAGCCATTTTAGTCAAATTTAGGTGGTTGATGTCATATTTGAGCTCAACACTCCATGTATGAAAACAATAAAAATCCTGAACCAATTATCCGAAGTGATTTTCTCTAAGACTTCTAATAATCGAGTCCGGACTGCACAATGACTTCACTGATTTCTAGATTAAACTTTCAAAAGGTCCAATCTGCATGGAAACCCGTGACTCATAGATTGTTTTGAAAATTTACTCCAAATTTTATGTCTTTACACTGCCGTTCTACGCATAATTGTCCCATGTCAGTTTTGGGCGATTTTGACTTTATGACATTTTTAAGTTTAGTTTGATGTGTACTTTAAGAAAAACATATAAATTCTGGTACTTTGTTCGGAAACTCATGAAAAACAACACCAAGTCTGTTTGTCCCATCGTTAAACTTCTACGCATAATTGTCCCACCAAGTATTTTCTTACACGGAATCATTAGTTTTACTAAGTATTATATCTTGTTTACCTTTTGTATAGCAAGAGAATCACAAAAAAGGGTGATCAACTGCTAACTGGGGCGATTAGGGACACATAGGGCGAATATAGACCCACGGGACAATTATGCGTAGAAACACAGAAAACGGTCGAAAAATTTCAATCGCGTTTTTCTCAGTTGCACTTTTTCGAACATTTTGACAATTATGCGTAGAACGGCAGTACAGTGTTGAAAACAAATTATATTAAAATAAATAGCTGCGTTCTTTGTTTATTTTCTGTGCACTGATTACGTAATTTGATCCTATAAAAAATCTTATGACAAAAATGTAAAAAGCAATTGAAATTCTGAGTGTCTAGTAAAATAAGAAAACCAGAATGAATACAAAGAGAATAAAAATATTAAATAATAAGTCCACACACTACAAAACATGAGAAGTAAAGATTTTATTGAAGCAAAGGTTGCTCTAGCTGGTCTTCTGAACACGGGAAAAAATAAAAAAAAACGCGGCTTTTAGAGTGTTAACAAGTTTTACCCTAACCCTTCCCTTTCTTCTCTTTCCCGACCCGCAGATCGCTCCGCATCTCGATCCCGTTCTCGGACTCGACGTGCAGCAGCAGCACCGACTCGGACTGCGAGAGCACAACGAACTACATCGCCGAACCGGTCAACGTCGAGCCGGTCGAGATTGAGAAGGGCCTCTTCCTGGGGAACGCCTCCCACAGCGAGGACCTCAAGTCGCTGAAAAAGTACAACATTAAGGTGGGTTTGAGGGAGTTTTGTTGGGAAATTTGAAGATTTTTTTTTATTAATGTGATTTTGTTGTTACAGTATATCTTGAACGTGACTCCCGATCTGCCAAATGTTTTCGAGCGCGATGGGCACATAAAGTATCTGCAGATCCCGATCACGGACCACTGGTCGCAGGATTTGGCCGGTCACTTTCCAAATGCAATAAAGTTTATCGGTAAGGAATGATTTGAGGTTTGTTTGGGGAAGGTTACAATAACAATCTTTTTGCTCTATTTGCAGATGAGGCCCGGTCCAAGGGTGCTGGCGTGTTGGTGCACTGCCTCGCCGGAGTGTCCCGGTCGGTGACGGTCACGCTGGCCTACATCATGTTCGCGCGGACGCTGAGCCTGAACGATGCGTTTTCGCTGGTGCGGGCACGCAAGCCGGACGTCTCGCCCAACTTCCACTTTATGGAGCAGCTGCACATTCGAGCGCCAGCTCAACATCGAGGCCGGCCACCGGGCAAAGCTGATTCCGGGCGGTTGTTCGTCCGCGTCAACGCCCTCCTCGTCCTCGATCAGCAGTGGTAGTGCCGCATTTCCCTCGTCCAGTGGGCTCCAGCGTAACCTGTCCGCAGATCAACCTCCGACGGCCCACGATCGGGGCTCCGGAACCGGTCCGCGAACCCACATGGGCAAGTACAGCTGCACCTGCTTCGAGGTGGAGTGCAAATGCAACCAAGCGGCCATCGAACTGCTCGGACCGTTCAGCAGTGGCATTTCACCCGACTCCGGCATCGAGTTCGACCGGTGGACGCCCAGCAGTAATACTCCTAAATGAGGTTTTGCCGTAGAGACCAGGTTCACTCTTCCAGACCCGATCCAACAACTGCCAACGGGCGCCACAGACGGTGGTGCCGAACTTTCCTCCGAGCAACAGCCGCAGCAGTAGAGACCGTCAATCTGGAAGGGAGAACTTTCTCTCTACACACACACAGCCACAACCACACACAGTTTGAATTCCCTCAAACGGAAGTTTTTTGAATGTGCACAAAACTCACGTGCCCAAAAACAAACAAAAAAAAGATCCAGTTCCAAACCTCTGGGACGAAACCGTTTTTAAAAAGTCACAGTCCACGTGGTGATCGTAGTAGGCCGACACGGCAAGCAAAACGCGCGCGCCAGCGTGCTCGTCTTTTTTATTCGATTGTGACGTGAGGATTGCTAGGACCAAACAACGGCGTGAAATTGCAAAGGCCACTACGATCCTCGAAACTCGAGAAGAGCACAAATGTTTTTATTTTTGGATTTGGTGTTGTTGTTGTTGTGTGAGCAGCGCGCGGCCGCACGACGCCACGTGGACACTCGGTTTTTTGATATTGTTTTCTTTTTTGGCCTAGCGATTAGAGAACCAACACACACACACGTTTTTGGACCCAAGCTTTGAACCCAATTTTGATGATCGCCACGTGCAACCGAGTCAGGAAAAAACGAAAACAAACAATTCAGATTTAGAAAAACAAACAACACATTGTGTGTAAAATTTATAATGCAGCAATTTTCTAAAAATCCAATTTATGAGAGAAACTAAGCGGAAAAAAACCATTTCATTGCTAAGAAATTACATCTAAATAGTATATAACTTGAGCATAGCCGAGCAACGGCAACAAAAAAACGTTAATCGCTATATTTATATAATATAACAGGAAGGAGAAAAAAAAAACAAAATATACAGACTGCAGGTGCAGTCCGCCACAAACTAAAACAATTAAACTACATAATATAATAGGGAGCTTTTGAATAAAGAAAAAAAAAAACAAACAGCAAAGAAAAAGCCAGATTTTTGCATACTAAGTGCGAAAGATTAATCGTTGCTACTCCTAAGCCAGATATATATAGTTTAAACATTAAAAATCAAAAACAAACAAACGAAAATTGTATTACCTTATGCTGGTTAGTAATGAACTAAAATTAATAACCACAGAATAGAGTGACAAACAGATAATTTAGATTATACACAAGAATAAAAAGCGAAAAAAGTTTATTATTTATGTTGATCTTTAATTATTGTCAAAAAAAACTAATCCAGCTGCGTGTCGTCAGCCAAAATCAAAACTACAAAGTAAAATTAACAAACAAAAAAAAAACTCGTGTTTAAATCTAAACTCAACAAATCAAGTTGTCAAAGCGATGCAAATTGTTGGTTTTACACCAGTTGAAAGAAAGCGAGAGACTAAAGTCTTAATTATTATGAATTCCAGTTCTAACCGAGTAATGGCGCGATAGGTAGAAGAGAGAGAGAAATAGTTACAAAAAAAGCACAGAAGCAAACAGACACAAACATGTTTTCACACAAAAAAAACACAAACACACACAAAAAAGAAGAAAATAAAGTCTAAATGAAAATAGTTCCCGAGTACTACTAATATTGATGAATTGAACAAACAGAACAAACAGGAGTTGTATGAATGAGAAAAGCGGGTGGCTTTTATAGCCGCGCGGTAAGCCAGATTGATTATATTTTCGATTGAAACTAGATGGGTATGGAAGGAAATTGTAGAAATATATTCATGATATTTATGTCAATAGTATTTGAGAGTTTTCTTTTTCATCTGATCCGAAATAGCTTCACCCTCCTCTATTTGCTCATTTTGCAAAGGTTTTTCCCCCATTTGTTCTACGAAAAATATCTCTGGTTCCCTTTAAAAAAAATCCTTTATAAAATTATAGTCAGGACTTATTATTTAATATTTGGTCCTTTTAAAATGTAATTCTTGAATCCAAAATTTTAGAAATATTGTTTTCCTCAAATCGGCTTAATTAGCCAGTGGACTGTAATTTTTCACTCGGATTTGGCGGAAGAACGAAAAACTCGCGTGCGTTCTCTTCGAGTGACAAGTAAAAACTTAAACGGCTTTATTCCAAGATTGTAGTTTAGAGGTGGGAACAAAATAAAAACTAGCTATGTACACTAAATTGAAAACACCGATTTTTAACGACAAACATCCTCCCCATTGAAATGGTGCATTTCAATCCTCCGTTACTTCCTGGTCCAGCGGAAGCAGGCATATCTCCGACACGCCTCGCTTGCACTCGCCCTTCGCTGTTCGTAGTGTCACCACCCTGGTGACGTCGTCCTTGCCGGGATGCAGTGCGATGATTCGACCAAGTTGCCACTGCATCGGCGGAGCGTTCGGGTCGCTGATCAGCACCAAAGCGCCCGGTTGGATCTTGGTGGTTTTCAACCACTTTTGGCGGTTCTGCAGCTCCGGCAAATACTCCGCAATCCACCTCTTCCAGAACTGCTGTTGCATTGCCTGCACGTGTTGCCAGCGGGACAGCGCCGATTGCTTGAGCTGGAGATACGACGGCTCTGGAACTGCTTGCATTTCTCGTCCGATGAGAAAGTGTGCTGGGGTCACGGCGGTCAAATCGTTCGGGTCGTTGGAGCACGGCGTCAAAGGCCGCGAATTCAGCACGGCTTCTATCTGCACAAGCACGGTGGTCAGTTCTTCGAAGGTGAGTTTCTGGTTGCCGACTACTCGCTTCAGGTGATACTTGACCGATTTTACCCCAGCTTCCCAGATTCCACCGAAATGTGGGCTGCGTGGCGGGATGAAACTCCAAGTGATTCCGCGGCTGCTGCAGAACTCCTCCACCTTCTCAACGTGCTGCTCCTCTGCAAACAACTTGGCGAGTCGCTCGAGTTCGGTCTCCGATCCAACAAAGTTGGTCGCGTTGTCCGAGTACATCTTATTCACCAGGCCCCGTCGTCCAGTGAAACGCCGCAGGGCAGCCAGAAACCCATCCGTTGTAAGACTAGAGACCAGCTCCAGGTGTATGGCTCTTGTGCTCATACACACGAACAGGGACACGTACCCCTTTGTCATCATCGGCCTTCGTGCTGCGGTCAGCGACTTGATCAGGAACGGCCCAGCGAAATCAACACCAGTGTGGAAGAACGCCGGGGCAGGTTGCACGCGGTACGACGGGAGATCTCCCATCAGCTGAACCGTCTTTGTTGGATCCACTCGGAAACACGTCACGCATCCCCGAATCACCTTCCGGATAGTCGTCTTGACGTTCATCGGCCAAAAGCGTTGGCGTATCAGTGCAAGCAGGCCCTTCTGGCCCACGTGGAGGTTCTTTACGTGCTCGTAGCGGATGAACGATTCCGTGACAGGGTGCTTGGCAGGCATCAGGATCTGGTGCCGGCTGTCGTACGGCACGAATGCTTGTTTGATCCGACCGCCAACTCTCAGAAGGCCGTCGTCAGGATCGATGAACGGGTTCAGTCCTCGCAGACGGTGCGAGTGGCTCTCCTTCAACGCCAACAGCTCGGTCTGGAACGTCTCTCGTTGCACCAAGCGCAGGATTAGCTTCAGCGCCGCCGCGCGCTCCTCGCTCGTCGGCAAGCCCTTCACCACCACCCTCCTTCTTGAGATGATGTAGTTCGCAAACCGCACCACCAGGCTCATGCTGCGAAGCAGTCGGCGGAAATCTCCGAGCTTGTCGAAGATCCGCAATCGCTGAGTCGGCGCCGCCAGTGCCAGACACTTCGAGGATCGCAATCCCGGGAGGTCCGCGCCGTCGAGAAGAGGGGGTTGCACAACCTCGATTGTGCGATTGTTCATCGACACCGGCCCGTCTTTCCAAATGACCCGCTGGATCAAGTTTTTGGGCATCACCCCTCTCGAAATCAGGTCGGCAGGATTGTCATCCGTCGGGATGTATCCCCACCGGTACTTACTGGTCAGCTGCTGGATTTTCCTCACTCTGTTGGCCATAAACAGTTCCAGGTCGTCGGGCTTCTTCGCGATCCAGCTCAGCACCACTTGCGAGTCGCACCACAAGTTCACCGAATCGAAGCAAACATCGACGGCGTTTATCAGCTTGTCAACCAGTTCAGCGAGAAGCAGCGCACCCTCAAGTTCGCCCTTGGGAGTGCTGATTTCTTTCGGGACGTTCTTGACCTTCTTCGGGAGGAGCTTTGACTTGCTGCAAATCAACCGCATCGTGATCTCGCCGTCCGGGTAGATGTTGCGTGCGTACACGCTTGCGCCATACGCATCGTCCGACGCGTCGGAATAACCGTGGAGTTCAACGCGTTCTGCCCTTTCGTCGTAGACCCACCGGGAGACCCGAAAGTCGTTCAGTGCAGGCAGCTGCTGCCGGAATCGACGCCACTCGTTGGCCACACTCTCCGGAACCGGATCCAACCAGCCGATGTTCTTCAACGTGCCGACCTTCCGCAAGATCAGCTTCGCAGTTGTCACCACCGGACCAGCCAGGCCAAGTGGATCAAAGAATTTGGCGATTTCGCTGAGTACTTTCTGCCGCGTGAGCGGCTTCGTTTCTTCCTCGGGTGGCAGCACGCTGAAGGTGAACCAGTCCTGCGACGCATTCCACGCCACACCCAGCGTCTTCACGACCGACTTGGCAGCCGCGTCCTTCAGGTCGAACGTTGTTCCCCAGAGGCTCTCCGGGACTTCTTCGAGAATCGCTGGATCGTTTGCGCACCATTTGTGCGCGTCGAAGCCGCCGGTGTTCAGCAGCTTGCGCAAGTCTCGACTCAGCAATCGGGCTTCTTCCACACTCTGCGCTCCGCAGAGTCCGTCGTCCACGTAGAACGATTTCTTCAATGCCGCCGAGGCCAACGGGAACTCCTTCTCGCCATCCTCCGCAATCTGGTTCAACGCCATCGTCGCGTGGAACGGAGATGAGGCCAGGCCGTAAGTCACCGTCTTGAGCTCGAACACCTTCAACAGCTGCGATCGGTCGTCACGCCAAAGTATGCGCTGGTACGGCGTGTCTTCGGGGTGCAGCTCAATCTGGCGGAACATCTTCGGGATGTCCGTGGTGAAGACGTACCGGTAGCAGCGGAAGTTCAGCAGGATCGACAACAGGTCGTTCTGGACCGTGGGGCCAACCTTCAGCGCGTCGTTTATGGACACTCCAGTCGACGTTTTCGCAGAGCCGTCAAACACGACTCTCAACTTCGTTGTAGTACTGCTGGGCCGCAAGACGCAGTGATGCGGCAGGTAGTACGCGGATCCAGGTGGTTCGGACGGTCCGACATCGACTTCCTTCATGTGTCCAAGCTGCTCGTACTCGTGAATAAACTTGGCGTACTCTTGTTTCAGGTCGGGTTGCTGATCAAGCCGCCGCTCGAGGTTCAGGAACCGACGGATCGCCATCTCTCGTGACACGCCCAGGTCACTCTTGCGCTCGTTGAACGGGAGGCGAACAACAATTCTCCCATCTGGCCTGCGACTGTACGTGCTCCGGAAGTGCTCGAGACTCTCTTCAGCCGTCGACGTCACCGGTCGCCGCAGATTTTCGACTCCTTCGATCTCCCAAAACCGGTTCAGCAGCTTGTTCAGCTCTTCGTCCTCGTTCACGGTGCAGAATGTACGTGCGATCACTGGTGTACATTCTGACATCACGCCACCGACCACCCAGCCCAGTTCCGTGTCTCTGAGCGATGGGAGGTTCGCCGCCAGCGTGATTCTCTTCGCCTTCATGAGATCCCAGAATATGCCCGCTCCGAGCAGCATGTCGACCCGGCCTCGCTGGTTGAAGTTAGGATCCGCAAGGTCAACGTCTCGTGGCAAGTTCCACCCTGCGATGTCGATCGTCTTCACTGGCACGTCGCCAGTGATCTTCGGGGCCACCAGGAGCTCGAGGTCGGCAGCAAAGTTGCCAACGCGGGACTTGACCTTCGCGCGCACCAGGTGACTGATTCTGGTCGTTCCCCCCGTTCAATCCGCTGACCTGGTAATCAGTCCGTTCCTTTTTTGCTCGCCAACAGGTTAGCAAAGCGCTCGGTCACGAAATGGTTCTGTGAACACGAGTCAATCAGCGCCCTACACAGGTAGGGTACGCTGCCGGCGCCGTAAACTAGCACTACAGCCGTCGAGAGTAGCGTCTGCTTCCTTGGGGCCTCGGACGTGGTGCAGAGTGTCAAACCTTGGCCGGACTGGGACGTCCCCGCCGTTGTCTGCGGAACAGTTTGAGCGCGGCCTTCCTCGTTGGGCTTCTGCACAACCGTCGACGTCGTGTTCGCAGCCGCCTCCTGCTTCTTCGGCCCATCGGTGTGAAGCAAAGTATGGTGTCGCTTGCTGCATTTCTGGCACGAGTTGGTCGACGTGCACCCGTCGGTGCGGTGCCCCTTCCTCAAGCAGTTGAAGCACAGGCCATGCTTTCGCAAGTGGCTGTACCTCTCGTTCACACTTTTCAGCTTAAACTGGTCGCACTTAATCACTTCGTGATCCTGGTTACACACTGAACACTTTGCTTCGCTGGCCACCACCAGCGTCTTCGTTTTGTAACCGAACGTTGCGGTTTCACTTTCTCACTCTCACTGTTCTGCTCCAGCTTATCCGCGATTCTGCGCTTCTCCTTCAGGAACGTGATCGTGGCCTCGTACGTCGGCAACACACCCGCCTTCTGGGTTGCTTCCCATGCTCTGCGCGTGTCTTTGTCCATTCTGGAGGCCAGCAGGTTCACAACCATCTGCTCCCCCAGTCCGTCGACTGGGAGGTTCAGTTTCTTCAGGGCTTCGGTGTTCTTCACGCAGATGTCAATGACCCTCCGGAGCTCTGCGGCGTTGTCGCGGGTTATCTTCGGCAGCGCGAAGATGTTGTCAATGTGCCGATCGATGATCGCACGTTTGTCCTCGTACAGCTCCTCCAAGACAGCCCACGCCGCGTCATAATCATTATTGTTGATCATTTCCTGATCGATGACGCCGGCTGCCTTGCCGATCAGCGCGTCCCGGAGATGGTACAGCTTGATCGCCGGTGCCTCGTTGGTGTACCGCGCCATTATGTTCTGAAACATGGACTTGAACGAGTACCATGTTTCGTATGTTCCGTCGAACTTTGGCAGAGGTACACTTAGTGGCGGAAGATTCGGTTGTGTGTTGGCGACGGCGGGAGCTGCCGGAACGAGCGCAGTGGTCGGTGTGGGTTTCTCCAGCTTCTCGATGATATCGTTGATCCTAAGCGTAAGCCCGCGGCGCAACGCTTCGATCTCCAGCTCGCATTTCTCGTGCTTGGCATGCTCGTCCTCTGAGAGTGCCATCGCGAAAATCTGCTCCTGGTACTCACAGAACTTAGCAAAGATATTCTCGATGTCGCTTAGCTGGAACTTCAGAAAATGCAGATTCCGCAAATTTTCGTTCGGCGCCGCTGCACTGGTTCTCAAGTCCGTCTGCACCCGCTTGAGTCGTCTCTCCGCTGCATCTCGTTGACGCACCAGCGCCTTAAGTTGTTCCTCCATCTTGCGAGCGTTTTCCTTTTTCCGTTGCTCCCACAACTGCTTGCTGATCGGCGTCACTTCTTCCTTTTTCTCGTCACCGCTTTGTGTTTCTTCCTTGGGCACTCCCGGTTTCTTTTTCGGCGTATTCTTTTTCTTTTTTTGCACTTTTAGGCGTACGCGGCAGAGTCATGTTTCGACATGCCCGATTTCACTTAAAGGGTGCTACGCCCCCGCCGGAAGTGTCTTTTTCAACGCGTGGGTTCTACGCCCCACGCCACACGAGAACTTTTAGCACGCGCACTTTTTTTCACTCACCAACCCTCGGTCAGTGTTCACTAAACGGTTTCCACCGAATTTCGTCTAAATCCGTTCGTCCCGAGCCGCTCTCCAGCTGCCCGACTTCCGGATCACAAACTTTTCTTCCCGCGTGGGAGCTACGCCCCGCGCCCCACGCCTTCACTCGCGGACACTTCGTTCGCGATTCTTCGACTCAGGTTCCCGCGCCGGCAACCTGTCAAACTTCCGTCCGGTCACTACTTCAGCGATCCGGCCGTGAAGGACCAAATGTTTTCCTCAAATCGGCTTAATTAGCCAGTGGACTGTAATTTTTCACTCGGATTTGGCGGAAGAACGAAAAACTCGCGTGCGTTCTCTTCGAGTGACAAGTAAAAACTTAAACGGCTTTATTCCAAGATTGTAGTTTAGAGGTGGGAACAAAATAAAAACTAGCTATGTACACTAAATTGAAAACACCGATTTTTTAACGACAAACAAATATTTTAAATGAAAAGATCAGAAAATTTCACAAATGCTTCATATCATGACTTTGGAAATTGGACCATTAATTCTGTAATTTCGGAATACATTCGCCCGGCTTCAGCTGAAGATTCATGCTGTCCCATGTTGCATGTTCGAGTGTAGACCTACGGAAAACCATGCCGCGAGGAGAGGTGTGTGAACCTGTACACGAGCCACCTACGACATAATTCCTCGGGCGGCTCAGGTCAACTCGAAGTTACCCCAGGCATCCCCAGTGCAGGACACATTGGGGTAGAAAGCGGATAGATATTTCAGTGAATACAATAATTATGACAATATAGTTTCATATAATCCTTATTCCTTGATCTTACCTTTTGACACTATCAAACCTAAAATCGAACATTGAATAATCTAATCTAATCGAACATTGAATAACAGACTAACACAGAAAGAAAGAATAAAGAAACCTTATTTTGCAACTAGACAGAACTACCAACTTGTAACGAGAAGTTTATAAGAAAACAACTGAAGTTGTGAAATATGGGACAGGACAAACAAACTAGAATAGTTAATACATATAATAAAACAGATTGAACGTACCTTTAATCATATTAAAAACAGTTATGTCATCCTTTCACCCCCAATACATGGTCTATCCTTCGTGCCTTCGTGTCTTGGGTGATGGCGAATTCTACCTAGAATTCACAACAGGACCTCCCTCGGCTCCAGTTTACAACATGACAGCGACGAGAACACAGCCGAATGGGAGTTGAAAGTATCAAATGCATGCTATACCCTTTGCTTTGCTGGATACTTACTAATAACAAAGGGCGAGAGTCCTGCGACTCTCAGCAATCATGAATACTGCCCATTTGCCACATCATGACTTTGGAAATTGGACCATTAATTGCTGAGATATTAGAAAATGGGGGGATGTCTGGGTGAGACTTAAGAGTAATTCAAGCCCACAACAAGATTTTATTTTAGGTACTTTTTACTCAATTCTCTCCGATTTCAATTAAACTTTGCAGGCATGCAGGTATAAGATGCCAGTTGCACTCGAGAAAGTTGTCTCAACGTATTTTTTTTAAAACTCGATTGCGGTAATCGATTCTTCTGACAACTTCTCGTAAAAGTCTCCATATTGACCATTTTACAAAATCCAATCTAAATCGACCAAAACACAAATCGATAAAAATGACCAAAACGGCCGAAACGACCAAAATTTAAAAAAAACTACAAAAATTACCAAAAAGAACAAAATGTTCAAAACGACCAAAATTACTAAAACAACAAAAACGACTAAAATGGAAAATTACCAAATTAACCAAAATTAGCAAATCGGCCACTAGAGCGTCCAATTTCCCGGGGGTTAAAAATTTCCCGGGAAACGGGAAATTTTCAGCCAATTTCCCGGGAAATTTTAAATTTATTCAAAATTGTTTTAATTAATATTATGCAACAAAATTGTATAGGACATCAACATTAATGGTTTTAATGAGTGTGAAGATCAATTAACAGCTTGACTGCATGTTAAAAATCATGCAACTACAAGAAAATGTATTTTGGTATTTTTTGATGAGAAATTTTAAACTTGAAATGAAAAAAAAAACATGCAGAAATTATGTTTTTCATGACAAATACTGGTTTCAGCTCTTGAATAAATGGTAAAGTTTTTTAGTGTTGGTTTTACTCCAAACAACCTTATGTTTTCAAATATTTGAAGCAAGTTTTCAATATATTTTTGCATTTTTTGAGAACAAACAATAGAAAGTAATTTTTCAATGATCTTTTTTGTATTATCATGCAACTAAATTATCAAGATTCCACAAAAAGTCTTCTATTTTTCACATTAAACCCTCTAACACCTGTAGTTGCACCAGTGCTCCATAATTCTTTTACTTCAAATTGTAATTTGTTTAGTACTAGGTATGCAACCAATTGAATTAATTCTTTTTGTACAAATTCGATTTTCATCTCATTTGATCATGGTAAACAAAAACGTAAAAAAATCTCAATTTTAATTGCTTCAAAAATTAATATTATCAGAAATAATTTTGATATCATAATTTCTGATAATCTGATTAATTATAAATAAACCAAACAATACATTCAATTAAACAAAACGTTGTGTTGGTTCATTTATTATTTTTTCAGAGCATTTTTCAAAAAACAGTTCAAAATATTTTAGAAAATGTAGGTATATTTCCGCTTGAATTTCGGGAATTCCCGGAAAATTTACAAATTTCCCGGGAAACGGGAAATATTTATTTTCAGGAAATCCCGGGAAATTTTTTCCCGGGACGGGAAATTGAACGCTCTAGGCCAAACTAGTAAAAACGACCAAATGTTAAAAACAACCAAAATTATCAAAACGGCAAAAACGACCAAAATGGATAACATAGCATAGCATAGCATTGGTGTCTACCCGTAGCTGCTACTTCGTTATTGACCAGGACCCCCAAACATTGCTCCGTGGACCACAGATGAAAAGTAGGAACCAATCATCACCCCTTCGCAATTTTCAAAGGTCCCTATCGTGCTGATCAATACCGACGCCGGCCACGACCAGTGGTAAGACACGGGGAAGTGGATGGGAATGTTAGCCGATACTTGAGTGATGGGACCGCCAAATCGACTGCGTCTCCGACAAAGTATCACATGAGTTTTAAGGGGTTAGTATGATGGGTATGAGGTCAGGATTCACTGTGGTAGGTGATGCGACCATGAGCAATTTGTTTATCGGTTGAAATTTTAAAAATCTTAGGCAACCGACTGCGGAAAGATACCTATCTAGGGATTTAAATATAGTATTAATTCGACCGCGATTCTCCAGAAATTCTCCGTCGGCGTGCCTTCCGATCAACGGTGATGTAGGAAGGGCTTCATTCATTAAAATTATGTTATATCATAAGCCTTAAAACATATCCGTCGACGTGCCTTCCGATCCTCGATGATATGGAAAGGACTTAATCCAGCAATACGACTTGCTTGTCTCAAAAAACAAAAATCGGATCGTTTCTATCAAAAACTATATAAAGAGAACAAAAATAAAATTCATCGGCAAACGAACGCGCGAACAAAAAAATAAATGAAAAAAGAAGAAGAAGAAATCCAATCACCCCATGTACACAAATAGCGACACAAAAGAGACGGAAAATAACACGAAAAAAAAACAGGACTGCGCGTCCACACAGGCACCGCACTACTGATGCCATTATTTTATTATACAGACCAATCACCCCATTCACTCGAACAGCGACACAAAAGAGACGGAAAATAACACGAAAAAACAGGACTGAGCGTCCACACAGGCACCGCACTACTCAAAAACGACCAAAATGGATAACATGACCAAAACTGCCAAAACGATCAAATTACCAAATCGAACATTATGACCAAAAGACCGAATCGACCAAATTGATGAATATTACCGTAATGGTCGAAACGGCGAAAATGACAATACCAAATTGACCAAAATGGATAAAATTACCAATTCGACCAAAATGGGCAAGACGGACAAAATAATAAAAACGACGAAAATGGCCGAAACGACCAAAATAATCAAATCGACCAAAATTATCAAAACGACCAGAATGGATAAAATTACCAAATCGACCAAAATGGCCAAAATTACAAAAATGGGTTAATTACCAAGTTGACCATAATAGCCAAAACGACCAAAAAGTTTAAAAGGACCAATATTAACAAAACAAAAAAATTACCAAATCAACCAAAATAAGCAAAACGATCACCAAAACGAACAAAATAATAAAAATGATCGAAATGGCCGAAAAGATTTGTATTTGTATCTTTATTTCAAAAATATACATAAGGGCAAGCCTTTTATCGTATACAGAGACATCATTTAGTTCGAATATGATAAAACTACAAACAAAAAAAAAACTTAAAACTAACTAAAAATTAGGTTAGAGCACATGAAATGATCATTGTATAAACAAAGAGAAATAACTTAACCTAAAAACAAATGAAAATGACTTCAACAAGAAGAATTTAGGTGAGAAAATAAATTGGTCAAGAAACTGTTTCTATCAAGTGTTCCTTAAATATTCCCTACACTGTTGCTTGAAATCACTAATAGAAGTAAGATTTTTCAGACGATGAGGCAAAGCGTTCCACAGGCGTGCGCCACGGACTACGAATGAATTCCCCAGATAACTAGTATGATGAGTTGGAATTAGAATGTTATGTGTACGTTGTGATCTACTAAAGGAAAGTTCTTCATATAGATAAGTTGGCTCTTTGAATTTAATAAGTTTAAGATAAGATAAGATAAGATCAAATTGACCAAATCGGCCAAAATAGCCAAAAACACAAAAATAAATAAAATTACTATATCGAAAAAATAACCAAAATAGATAAAAATTACCAAAACGACCAAAATGATCAAAACGAACAAAATAATAAAAATGACCAAAATGGAATCGGTCAAAATGACCAAATCGGCCAAAATAGCCAAAACGACCAAAATAACCAAATCGGGCAAAATTATCAAAACGACCAGAATGGATAAAATTACATAATCGACCAAAATGGGCAAAAACTCTCAAAATTACCAAAACGGCGAAATTACCAAAATGGCCGAAACGATCAAAATAACTAAATCGGCCAAAATAGCCAACACGACCAAAATGTTCAGAACGACCAAAATGACCAAGTCAGCCAAAATTACCAAAACGACAAAAACGAACAAAATGGCCGAAACGACCTAAACAAACAAATTGATGAAAATTACCAAAATGGTCGAACGACCAAAATGACTTTAACGATCAAAACAAACAAAATTACCAAAATGGCCAAGTCGGACAAAAAGTTGCTTTCTCCCTATAATAAAATAAAAAAAATGGTTGAAACAAAAAAAAATATTCTAATTTCTAGCCAAGGAAAATGTCATCACCTTTAAAACACGGAGAAAAATATTTTATTTTTTCAATTATTTATTTTCTTTGTCTGAATTCAATCATGATCCATTTTTGTTTTGTATATTACATGTGTTGTTTACTTTTTCATCGTTTTTTTCACTTTATTTTTCAATAATCTTAATTAGTTTGTGTAAAAAATATAAATATACAAAAAAGAACATTTAAACAATTTTCAATATACTCTATGGTTAATCCTCTGTGTATGGTATCAGGATGTTCCGCCGTGCCGTGCCTTCCGTGTATGGTGATTTCTGTACACGTTGTCTTTCCCGCACTCACGCTCACGCACGCAGTGTGATAGGGGGTGGGGGTGGGAAATGTTTGAACCGAAAAAGTAGGAATAGTCGTTTAAAAGATGTCCGTGCGCGCGGCACTCACGGGTGACCAACTCTAACTAACCAGAAGGGGTGGGCACAGCGGTCGCATCCTCATCCTTTCCACTCTCACCAATGCACTGCATCGCGTTCGGGAATCAGGGTTTAATTGTTTTTATCGTGTATTTTTTAAAATTACTTTTTTCTCTTTGCGTAAAAGTAGGCTCTCTTACTGGTTTAGTAGTGTGTGTGTGTTTGTTTGTTTTACAACATAAATAAAGTTTACAGTATTTACAAGCATATCAAACGAAGACAAATCGTTTTCCATTTTAGGGTTGTTTTTCTTTTCTCATGCGAAGGTGTTTTTTTTTAATCTACGTTAGCGTACGTCTTAAATTTTAGCTGTAATAATTTACTTGTTTGTGTTTAGCTCAAGCTGTGTCCTACCGATCTAGTTTATGTTGGCTCTAATACGAGATAAATTCTCTGCCAACAGAGCATTCTTTTTGTTTTGTAGTGTTCATGTCCTGGTTTGTTGTTGGGAAATAAGTTCGGTTTCGGTTTTAGCAAGCATGCCTTCGTTCAGCTTCTTTTGATTTGTTGTTTTAAAATGTGTACTTGCGATTGTTTGTTTTTTTTTTTCCTGCTACTTTTAAGGGTACAAGCTATTTTGGATTATATTTATTAGAGTTTTTATTTTTCGCAATGCTTTCATATATTATAGCTTTTTTTAAATTCACTTTTAGTGTTCACGATTTGCCCTTCTTTACGCATGTGTCTCTGTTGTTTTATTTTTTTATACAATCTATTTGTACTATTTTACACGATGTATGCCGAGCTTTTCACCAACATTTCGAGTGTTTTTATTTTATCAACTTTGTTCTGCCTTTTTTTAGGCATTGCTCTGTACACATATTTACAACTGGCGAGAATTTAGTAAGAGTAGTTGTCAATCAGATTTTAGTTTTGCTACAACAGGTGGGTTTCACTGGAGATTTTACTGTCAGGGTTGGGGGGAGGGAGGAGAGATTGTGGAAAGAATATCCTGGAAAGGTGGGAGAAACGAATCAAGAATCGGTAAGCTTGGGTGTATGTTACAAGGTTTGCTCAACTATAATTTATGTATATTATTCTTTGTTTTAAACTATTTTGCATTCGTGCATTTATGCTGTGGTTGTGGTTTTGTATATACGAGTTTTCTATAGTCAATGGTGTGTAAATTGGAGAAACAGAATCGTCACAATCGTTGTGTTCAGCCAAGGTTATACTATTGAAAGTATATTTACAAGATCTCTCTCTCTCTCTCACACACTCTCTTATCTCTCTGCACTGCTCTGCTGTACACGCGCCCTAAGTAGCCTTATCCACTAGATTTTTATTACAATTAATAATCTTAGCTTCATCAGATTAATGAATCTACTTCCACAAGAAGTATAGCTTCCTCCTCTCCACTCCGCGTCCTTGCCCTCAGCTCTTACAGCCGCTTCCCTGTAATCACACACAACCACTCAGCCAACCGCGCTTAGCTTCGGAGCTTCCACACCGATGAAGATCAACAAACGACCAGCGTCCTATTCTGCAATCTTGGGTGGTAGTTTCGTGTCCGGCTTTTTTTTTGTTCAGGTCACACGTCCAGCAAGGCTGAAATTATCGGTTTACGTTGCATTTTTTGATTTTATAATAATACGAGGCACTACACATTTTCTTGGATGTTAATACATACCGTTGCAAAGTTTCGTCAACTCTCTTAGCAAATGTAATTCAGCCGATTACCAGCTTCTGCTTACACTGAAAAAAAGAAAACAAAATTATAACTCAACTCTTCTCCCCTCAACAACCCAACAAACCGTACCTGCTTCCTCCGTCGAGCTGGTCGGTTCCATGGTCGTCCCAACGGTGATGTCCCCCGTCTCGTCCTTGCCACCACCGAGTTCCAGCTCCAACTCCAGGCTGAGCTCCTTGCTGATGGAGCTGCTGACGTCGTTGCTACCGAGACTGCTGCTTACGTTGCCACATCCGGGACTGCTACTACTGCTACTGCTCGTGGAGGAACTACAGGTGGCGGCGACCGCCGACGACGTGCACGTCTCGGATCCGGTGGACGGCGTGGCGCTTGTACTGCTGCTGCACGATGCCATCTTCCGCTGGCGATATTCGTTGATAGAGAGCTTACGTTTGGGGGTGATTGGTGCCACCGGTTCCGGAGTGGTCAACGCCGGGTTCAGCCGCGGGTCCGAGCTGGCCGTTTTGGTGAAGATCTTCGGGTAGGCGGTCGCGGACGAGCCTAGCGTGGAGAGGTTTTCCGTCACTTTGGGGGATGCCAGCGACGACAGGAACGAGCTGGTTACGGTTCGTTCGGTGGCGATGGGCGTTCCACTAACTCCGGTTACACTTGGAACACGTTCCGTACCGAGCGTCGCAAAGCTGGACGGTCGAGTGCTGGAGAAACCCTTTTCGAGCAGGTTGCTGATCTCTGTCGATGGTCGGTACTGGTAGATGCTACTTCCGGGGACGACGTTGGTCGCTGCAACGGCCGATGGTGTCGTCACCGGTGCCGGTGGCGATGGTTTGGGATAATCGAGGAATGTACTGCTTGACCGGAAGCTCGTCAGCGACGACAGCGGTTCAGAACCAACTGACAGTGAAGTCAACAGGTTCCGTGCCGCGTTGGACTGGTACGTGCTGGGCGAGTTGAAGTTGATTGGCGGAATGTCCGGCCGAAGCGTCGACAAACTGGTGCGGATCTCCGTGGGGATCTCGGTATGCTTCCGCTGTGGAGACCCACGAAGGATGCGAGTAAGATCGACTGAGTGTCGAGACGGAAGTCTCTTCCGATGTTACCACAAGTGGTGCGGGTGGTGGAACTGGTTGTGGCGCGATTTCTGGCTCCGGTTCCGATGGTACAAACTCAATTGATGGTTCAACTGGTTCCGATACCACCGGTTCAACATGTTCCGGTTGCATAGGGGAAACAGACACAGGTGGCGTCAATGAAACTTCCTCTTTTGCAAACGAACTCTGCTTGACCTTGGGTTGTCTCTTCGATCCGCCACTTCCCTCTCGGTTCCCCTTTTTGGCCTTTTTGTTCCGTGAAATAAGCGTCATAATGTTCTCCGAGTGGAACGACGCGATGGCCTTCTGCAAATCTTCCAGCTCGTTATTTTCGCACTCCTCTTCCGGAACCTTGCGACTCAACTTGTCGCGTCCATTCACCACTTCCGCAGGTTTCACAGGCACCACCACAGCTGGTTCAATCTTTTCAACTTTTGCTGGCGGTTCTTCCTCTTGCACTGTCACCACCGTCGTCGTCTCTTCCATCTCCGTAGAACTCACTTCCATCTGTTCGACCACAACTTCCCCTGCGTCCATCACTTCCTCCTCATGCACCACTTCACTGGACTCCTTCAACTCCGGTTCCACTTCCGGCACAACCACACTTTCCTCGCGCACCTCCTCAACACTCATCTCTTCAACCTCAGGTTCAGCTACCCTCACCTCCACCTTCACCTCCGTATCTTCGTCCACGTCCGAGTTGGCCACACTGCTGCCGCCACTTCCCGCGAGCGACCCCTTCTCGGGCGTTTCCGCCACCGAACTGCTGTGCTGCGAGTCGGCCGGCGACGGCGGTGCAAACTTGGCCGGACTGCCAATGTACTTTTGGCTGCCCTTGCTGCGCGGGATGCTGCGAACCGACGACGATGGTTGATGTTCGGCGGTCGGATAGCTCACGTCGATGCGAACGTGTTGTTGTTGTTGGGGTTGTTGTTGAGGTTCAGGTTCGACCACTGGGGGTAGGAGCGATGCTGGGACCATTGCGGCTACTGCAGATGCTGGAGGTGGAAGGGGCTCGTAGCTCGGTATGACCTGGGGTCGTGGCGTGTACTCGACGTGAGATTCCTGGTGGTGGATCTGGATCATCGGTGGAGGAACAACTGCTGGAGGGGGTGGTGGCAAAGGCAGGGGATCCGGGTCGGTAAAGTGCAGCGGAGTCAACGCTTGCGCAATCGGGACTATCTTGTACGGGGCGATGCGAGGTTGCTGCTGTTGTACCACCAACGGAGTGACCACCGGTGCCGTTCGGGACAGATCCATGGCGTGCTTCTCCTCGGCGTAGGCCGTCGGCACGGCGTTGCTCCAGTACATGCTCCTGTCGGAGTAGTTGGTCACGCTGGACATCGTCATCGGTGCGTGGTTGGCAAAGTCGATCTTTTGCGCCGACAGAATGGGTTGCTGGTGCTGGGTAATCTGCGGGTCGTCTCCTCCGATGTACAAATGACGCGTCGCTTCTTCAATGGCGTGGTGAATCCGTTCGGCGGAGGTGGCGAAGACGAGGCCTGTGTCAGTTCGTCCGTCTCCTCCGAGATGGCCTGCCGAAGCCAACGCTTTTTCACCGCGGCACTCTCCGAAACGTTGCTTTGCGGTTGAACGTGACTTGGCTCGACGGGAGTGGTGACGACGGCAGCGGATGCGGCCACAATTGTACTCGCACTACTGGAACCTAGCTCGTCCGGTTGGGGCGAATTTTGCGCTATGAATTCCTCGACCTTCTTCGCTGCGATGCAAATGTTCGCATCGCCAACGTCCACGCCCAGCGGAGTCGTTACCGACGCCGGTCGGTAGTCGTGCGATTTGTCCTCGCTCATGTAGCCCGAGTCCTGGTCGGGGGTGATCCTTCGGAACGGAACCGTCGCACTATTTTCCAACACCTGACCGCTGAGCCACTCGCGACTCATGCTCTTCTTGGTTTTCGCCTTCTGGGGAAATTTAAAGTCCTGCTCCGATGGCGTCAACGAAGATCCCGTCGGCGTCGATCCTGCAACCTGTTCCAACGGGCCGACCGCAGCTTCCACCAGCATGCACACGGAACTGAGCAACGGCAAGTTGGACACGGACGCCGCAGTGTTGTTATTGTTGTTGTTGAGCAGTTCCGGACCTTCACCCGCGATCGGCTTTACATCGTCCCCAAAGTACGACGACTGGGACTGCTCCGCAGACTGCGAAAACGTCAACAGCAGTTCGGCGGCCTTACTCTCGTACGGACGATCGGAACACAGTGACCGCGATGCTTTCTTCGACGACGACGACGACGACGATTTGGACACTTTCTTCTTGCGACTCTGGTTCGGCGATCCAAAGTGCTGGCTCAACGACTTGCTCTTCTTCTTCTTGCGCTTTTGCTGCGACGAACTGAGCGACCGTTTCTTGGCCGAACTGCAGGGCGTTCCCTCGTCCGGCGTCGACGACGAAACGCTTCTCCGTTTGCCCTCTTTCCGCTGTACTTTGAGCTCTTGCTTGCGCTGCTGCGATTGTTCCATCTTCTCAAACGCCTTCACGATCGCTTCCATTTTGCGTTCCTCGCGGGTCAGCTTCCGGGAGGGCTTCTTCTCCTCTTTGACCGTTGGTGTCGAGGTCGTGGCACCCCCCGCAGGGGCAGCGTCCTTTGAGGAAGGACACTTTTTCTTTCCGCTGCCGCCGCTTCCACCCAGGTGAAGTTGATGATGGGACGCGATCGGTGAGCTGTTGGTACTGTTGCCACTGCTAACGCTGCCAGGAGCAAGACCCGTGCAGGACTTGACCGGTGAACCGGGCAAGCTGTCACATAGGTTGGGTTCTTCTTTGACATCTTCGATCAACATGGGTGGTGTAACGGGCCGAGGAAGTTGTTCCTTGAGCGGAGACTCGGGCATTTGCGGCAACGGTTCTTCCTTCTTGACCAGCGGAAGCGGGTCCATGTGGACGGCGTCCGGAACACAAAGTTCCTCCTTAACTTCGTGCTCGATTTTCACCGCAACGGGAGAGGTCGGCGGGGGTGGCGTCGGTATCCGCGAGGGTTGTTGCTCCAGCTTGATTTCGGGTGCCACAACCGGGGACAACGGGGGATATTCGAGCTTGACAGGGGACGATTTCGGCAGAGGCGTCGGCGATGCGGGTGAGAAGTGCGAGTGAAAGAGCTCGTTTTTGAGCGTCTCCGCGCAGAGTAACCGTTGGGCGATTGGAATTGGGGGTGGTGGAGGTGGCGACAGCATGCTGGTCATCGTTGGTGAAGGTGCAGATTCTCGCTTGACCGGGCTAGCCGTTGGAGATTTGATTTTGATCTTGAGCACATCTTCGATGATGTGTTGCTGATGAAGTTGCTGCTGCTGGTGGATCATTTCCAGATGGCGCGGCTTTTCCTCCGGGTGTTGTTCTCTCAGCGGGGGAGGAGCCAAGGGCAACATTGGCATTGG
The DNA here is from genome assembly GCF_015732765.1 of Culex quinquefasciatus. Lineage (NCBI taxonomy): Eukaryota > Metazoa > Arthropoda > Insecta > Diptera > Culicidae > Culex > Culex quinquefasciatus. Next base: position 1,118,389 of record NC_051862.1, read on the forward strand.
TTGCGGCGATGGTGGTGCCTGCGGGGTCAACTTGGCAGTCGGGATCACCAGTGGAGGTGGACCGGCGGCACTAAGATTGAGCGGGGGTGAGTTCATCGGTGACTTGATCTCGGTGTAGAACCCGGGCCGGTTGTTGAGACCAACGGGACTGACCGGAGGTGGTGGCGTACGGGGAGGCATCACGATCTGCGGCGGATGGTTGGGTTGTGGGGGAGTCGGACTGTACATGTACACCGGAGGTTGGAGCTGCTGCTGCTGCTGCAATGGCGGAGGTTGACTCAACTGCAACGGTTGGTGCGGCATCAATTGAGTTGGACTTTGCTGGTGCATAAAGTGCATCTGTTGAGAGATCATTTGCGACGGAATCTGCTGGGGCTGCTGCGGCTGCTGCTGCGGTTGATGCATCGGTGATAAGGGCGCGTGGCCACCCATCGGCATCGGTGGTTGATGCGATAAGGATTGTTGCTGCTGCTGCTGCTGTTGTTGATGCTGTTGCTGGACGTACATTAACATTTCGTTGATGCTGTCTCCACTGGATGAAATTGACCTTAGCCTAGTCGAATCGGTATTCGAGCTGGTTGATCGACTGTTTCTTGGCTTCTTGGGCGGTTTCTTCTCACCGTCCGCGAGGGCGCCATTGTTTTTCTTGCTTTTGGACGGCTTTCCAGACGGTGTGAGGGCTGGCATTCCGGAATTGTTGAGAGTCGTACCGGTAGCCGCCATAGACGCAGGTGTTTGTGCTATTCCTGGGATTGGTTGGGTGTTGCCAATGTTGGCCAGGGTATCGCCAGGTCCTGGAATGGGCGCTGGTGCTAGAGCTGGTACGGCTGCCGCCGGAGGTAGCAATCCCTCGCTGAGTTGGGCCGAATACTGGCAATCCTTGATGAGGCCACACGCGCACAGTTTCGTCACGGTCGTGTGCGTTAGTATGACCACCCCGCCTACCCTCTGGATCAGCTGTTCGTCGTGCTTGATAGTGATCTCGGTGTTGGCCTTGATGTTCGAGGTGGACACAATGTACAGATGCACCACACCTTTGTCCACGTTGTGCAAGATTTCCGCGTTTGGCCGGCACGATCTCCGTATGAACCGGGCATCGTTTCCGTACGTTCGGGTGTCGACGCACAACTCCATACCGCCTTGCGTCAACTGGTACAGAAATAGGAACGGTCCGGCGTTTTTGTTGTTGCTGAGCTTTCCGTTGGCGGCCATGTTAAACAGGGACTGCAACTGCTTGTGCTGCGACGAGATCATGTACTTGCCACGGATCTCGATGATGGGGGTCTTTGGTTCGATGTCACCGGTGCTGATGAGAATTTTACCTCCGGCGTGTGGTACGGTCGTACACTTTTGCATCAGATTCGTCACCGACGCGGCCGGAATGAGGCGGTCCGAATTGAGCAGCGGATTTTGCGACTGCATCTTGCCAAAGGCCTGTAACCGGGCCCGCAACTCCGGCGAATAGTGGTTAGTGATGGCACGCTCGTAATTGTCGATCCACGTCCGGATCATGTTGGACATTTTCTCCGCGTTCTGCTCGGTCGTTTTGACCTTTTTCTTCGACGGCTTCTTCAACTCTTTGCGCTTTCCGTTGAGCCTGTTCAGCGCGTTCTCGGCCGTCTTTTTGCTGATCTTTTTCGGCACCGCTGGCACTCCTCCCTCGGCCCCGGCCGCTGCCTTGTTCTTCTTCGACCCCGTACCTGCAGGTTTGTTCTTTTTCGCACCGGCCAGCGCCTTCCCGGTGGTGTACTGATTGGCGCCCTTCCCACCGGTGCCGGTCCCACTCGAGGTCACGGGCACGTTGAGAAGGTTCGTGCTGGTCACGGCCGGATCCGCAACCTGCTGCATTTGTTGTTGTTGCTGCTGCTGCTGCTGTTGTTGTTGCTGTTGCAGATTGTTGTTGGCCAAGAACAGTGATTGCTCCTTGCGCTTCTCCAGCTGCAACATCCGGGCACGGTTCTTGTCCACTGCCCGCGGCTGGCACATTTCACAATTGTACTCGTCCGGAATGTTCATCCGATCGATGCCCATACAGTCAACGTGCTGCCAGGCGCTGTAACAAAAACAAACAAACAAACAATTAGAAGTGACTCAAAAGCGTCTCAAAATAAAAAAATACTTACGAGCACTTATCACAGCAAATCATGTAGCCATCGTCATGGGTAAGATCACAGATGCATCGAGTGACGGAATCGTCCTCGCCTTCCCCCTCCGGGGCCGTTTCGGTTTCCTCGCCCAGATCGTTGTCCATGGCGTTAAAGTTGCGCGACCCAGTGCTGATGACCGAGTTGGCGTCGTCGTCCTGCGGCCCCGTTTGCCGCTGGTAGATGTAATCGAGACCACCGCTGCTGTTGGAACCTGCCACAGCCGTTGGTGCCGGAGATATTGATCCTGCCGCCGCAACGACACTGCTTGTGTACGCCGCCAGCGAGCTGAGGCTCATCTGTGTCAACGGAGCCGGGACCGAGGCGGTCGAGGAAATTGTCGTGGCAAGTGACGACGACGGGATCGTTGAACCTCCAGCACTCGACGTGATCGCCGGAGCAGGTGAGCTCGATTTTTGCTTCGACAAGTGCTGGTGTAAGGATGCGGGTGTGATTACGGGCGGGGTAGCGACCGAAGTCGGCGTTTGAACTGGTGGCGCTGCTGTTGCTAACATCGGTGGAGGTTCGGGCGGTTTCAACTCCGGTGGCGGAGCAAAGTAGGTGTGATCCTGCATCACCGCTTGGAGTAAAAAGTACCGTCCGTTGGAGGTGTCCACCGGGGCGGGTCGCACCTCTTCGCCGATGTGGTCGTCGTCAACGCGCGGGTAGCACTTGTAATCCGGAGGATAACCCTCGCGCAGCGGAATGTTGTCCGCGTACGTGATGATCTCCGAGGTGCTGTAAGTGGAGAGGGAAAATCTGTTAGACCTTGGGCATATATTAAGTTGAGTAATTTACCCAAAATAACTTTTTTTTGTAATTTGGCTGAAATAATATGAATAACTACTATTTCTTTAGAATCAATTTTGCATAATAAGTTCGGCGATACAAATTTCCATACAATGTTGTATGATTAAAAAAAGTTTTGTGAATAGTACTTTTTTGGGAAACAGCAAAAAAATAGTGTATTATTTGCTTATTTTTCTGAATACAGAATAAAACCAGCATTAAGTTTTATTCTATTTTCAGAAAAATATGCAAATAATACACTATTTTTTCGCTGTTTCCCAAAAAAGTGCTATTCAAGATTCAAATTCAATCATTTTTAAATTAAAAAATAAAAGTATGTTATTTTTTCAATAAATAAATTCAAAAGTTCAATTTTTTTTCGCAATTCACAATTTTCAGTGTAAGAACGGGCCTTGACCGATCTTATGCAACAGGTTCCCGACGAACACGCACTGCCCTTACACCTACATCTCACCCTTGCTCTGAATCAGTACGAGCAACACGCTAGAACACGCTTTGACAATTTTACATAAAAAAAAAATATTGAGAAAAAAAAATTAAAAAAAAAATAAATTTCAAAATTTATAAACCCAGAAAAAAAAATATTTAAAAATTCAAAGCTACTGCCCAAATTCTGTTTTCGATTATTTTTATTTATCCCGTGTTGAGGTGGTCATTTTGAGCATCTTTTTATCTACGAAAAACTTTACTTCTCTTGTTTTATGTTTTTCTTCGTATTTTTTTCGCAATTCGCAATTCGCAATTTTCAGTGTAAGAACGGGCCTTGACCGATCTTATGCACCAGGTTCCCGACGAACACGCACTGCCCTTACACCTACATCTCACCCTTGCTCTGAGTCAGTACGAGCAACACGCTAGAACACGCTTTGAGTGTTCGTGCCAGGCATGCACACCTTCTTTTCCGGTTACGCATTTTAACTCGGCCGGGGGTGGTACATTACGTAGGGTTTGATGTAAGTATAAGCGCCTAACCATTTATAGTGTTCCTATCAACTTTCACTAAAGCAAAAATTGTTTTATTTTTAGTTTGGATTCAAAACTAGTTGTTATTTTACTGTGTATTGTTTTCTCCTGAAGTCTTTCCTAGTGTTGAGTCGTGTTTATATGTTGCTATTTCTTTTGTCGCGGTGTTTTGTTACAATTTTTGGTCCTAAGCATGTTATAAAAGTTTACCAAAAATACAATAGTAATATTTGTGTTAATCCTTTAACCATTCCATAAATTGAGTAAGGGCTCAAACCTCACTTGTTTGAAAAAAGGGTGAAGATTGAAAACAATAGACAGTAAAAGAGAATTTATTTTATAAAAATCAAGTATCAATTGTAAGAGAATGATGATCGTATTTCAAAGAATAAAAATGAGATGCTAGATGTATTAGATGTAAAATTAGACAATAGTTAATAAATAGAGATACAAAACAAGCTTAGATTATAGTAATGATAATTTATAGGACAGATAGAGAATTATTCAAATAAATAAATTCGCAATAAAATAAAAAAAAAAAAGATTGGGCGAATGATGAATAGACTTGATATTACTAGTACATTAAGAAAAAGTATATTTTTAAGGAAAAAAAAAATACAAAACAAAGTTTGTTACAGCAGTATCAATTGGTAAAAAAGAGTGGAAAAGTTTCGAGAGATAAGAGAATCAAAAATTAGTCAAATCAAAATCAAATGATGGATATTAAATAGAAGAATCAGTGAAGAAGTGAGAATTAGTAAAGCAAAATAAAAATAGGTGATAGGTGGTAGCTGAGAATGAAGAGAAGAGAAACCCCGTTGTGCGATATTTTAGGCACATCCACAGCAGTTGACTCAACATACTGCGAATCGAAACAATACCGTCTACAATCACAAATTACTTCCCTTTCCCACATTGTTGCGCCCCTTTCTTTCAGCCGTCTCGACTCTGACCCGCGGTGGTCAAGGTTTACGATCCGTTTCCACAGGCCACCAGCTAGGTCATCATGAAAACCAAGCCAACGTGGAGGTAAGAAAATAGGACACTCGCAAGGAACCAGAGCTATACTGTTCTGATCAAGATAATTCGGATGATCTAACAGAACTACGGATGTAGTTAGTTACGCTCCTTCCAGGATGTTCCTTACGTAGACGTCAACCGAAGAGCACGCAACAAGGTCAGTGCCATTGCATGCTCTTAGGTATCAATCCTTGGCCTGCATGTTTTTCTTCGTATTTTTTTGGATATAAAATTCCAACAAAATAAGCTGAGTCCTTAAATTCCAGAAATTTCTGAAATTCATTTAACTATTGTAGTTCCAAGAAATATTTAAGGTTTTAACATTCTAGCAATTCTCAAAAAGCTAAAATTACGGAAATTAAATAAATCTCAAATATTCTTGAAATCTCAGAAGTCTCTAATATTTTTGAAATTACAGGAAACCGTTAATTTTTTTAAATTACAGAAATTCATCAATTATTGGAATTGCAATAATTTCTAAAATTCCGTAAATTAATAAAATATTATATTTTTATAACAATAACTTCTTTTAACATTTGTTGAAAATGAGACATTTATGAAATTATACATTTTTTTAGCTATGGAGTTAAGGGGATTTCTGGAATCAAAGAGTTTTAGAGATTTCTGGATTTTTTTTAAGTAAAAAGGAGATATAAAAAAGCTTAGAAATTATGTGGAATTTTATAAATTTTAAGAATTTTATGAGTTTTGGGAGTTTTTAAAAATTCAGGAATTTAGGTTATGTCGTTAATTATTAGACTTGGAATTTTATGAATTTCTGTAACCTTGGAATTTTGGAAACTTTTGTACTTTTAAATTTTAGGAGTTTTGAAAATTTCTGGCAAAAAATATGTAAATTCCGTGAGTATTTTTTTAAAGGTCCAATAAACAAAATTTCAATTATTTTGCTTTTTTGTGTTTTGGAACACCACGAACGATTAAAAAACTCTAAAAAAAATTTTGTTAATAAGACCATTTAAAAAAACTCTAAATTTAATGTTTACAGCTTAAAAAAACTTTTTTTAATTTCGCTGCCGGCCAGCGGCCGACCACTTGGAGCAAACACAGGTGTTCCAGTTAAGGTTTTTGTAACATTTTTTTGTTTTCGAAAAGTGATAAAAATTATTTTTTCAGAGTGTAACTTAAGGCAAAACAGCTGTCAAAATTGTACGAACAATGATGCAAAACGGCTTCTTTTGCCATCAAACTAATCTTACCTCGTTGTTCGCCGCCCGTCGCTCTTTTCATCGTAGAACCGCGCATCACTGGGATCGTACACAATGCCTGGGATATTGGTATTACTAACACCTCCCCCACTGCTTCCACTGTTGGTACTGCCCGGAATGAACGTGGCCGGCACACTGCTCGGCGACTGCGGCACACTGTCCGAGCCGTAGAACGTAAACTGCTGCTGGGGTTTGTACTTGGTCGGCTGCTCCGGCTGTGCCGTCTTTTGCGACAAACTCTGCAGTATCCGGGCGGACGTTTCGTCCGTCATCTGCTGCCCGTTGATGATGTAGTGGTCGTCGCGACCACCGCCACCGCCACTCGTTGTCGTAATTTGCTGGTTTTGCTGCTGCTGGTGGATTGGCGAGGGTTGGAATTGTTGCGGCCTCGAGGGGGAAGCCGAGTATCGCTGTTGTTGCTGGTAGGGAGTCGGGTTTGAGTCGGTTGGTTGGTAGTTGGATACGCTGTTGTTGCGACCCCGTCCCGAGCCCTTCATCTTGACCGGTGTGATGGCGGTGAAGTTGCCGCCGTCGGCGTTGTTGTTGTTGTTTAGGATAGGTGCTCCGTACTTTTTGCCCTTGCCGGTGGTGGACGTGTACCCGGTGACCGTCATCGAGGGTTGGATTTGGTGCGGTGGCGGCGGCGGCGTCGGTTCGCTCATCGGAACCGAGCTTGAGTCGTACGACGGATTGGCCGGGTAGAGATTGCTGTAGGTGGTTTTGTAGCTACTGCCGGCAAGGGTCGTGGTGGGTGGTTGGGAGGATGGGATCGAGTACGAGTTGTAGTTTTGATAGCGCGTGCTCGTGGTTGAGAGTGGGACGCTGTACGGCGTGCCGATGGGGCTCGGGGACTGCGGCGTGACCGATCGCTGGGGAGATTGATGGGGTTGTTGTTGTTGTTGTTGCTGCTGCTGTTGTAGTTGTATTAGTTGATTTTTTGAGGTTTTGTAGACACCTTTGCCTTTGCCGGTGCTAGGAACGGTGGTGATGGGGTACTGCATTGGCTGTTGTTGTTGTTGGGGTGGGTGAGGTGTTGGGTTGTGGTACACCGCTTGAGCCGGGGACGTCGTGTAGATGGACGTTGTCGTACCGGGCTGGCTCTGTTGGAGTGTTCCGTTGGTCGAGCTTTTCACGTAGTATTGTGGGTTGAGTCCGGTGACGGTGCTTTTCGAGTTGTTCCGGACACTCTTCAGGCTGACACTCATTCCTTTGCCAACGGCGGATTTGGGTCCACCGTGGTTGATGGGCGTGTTTTGCATCATTTTCAACGACGTTGACGCGGCTTTGCCCTTGCCGGTGGTGGTCGTTTTGCCGCTGCTGTTGTTGGTACTGCTGACGACGGGAACCGGCGTTGACGCCTTGATGTCCAGACTGGACGACGAGATGGCCGTGCCGGAATCGGCGTACTGTTGAATGGAATATTGTGGCTGGCTGGAGGACGATATCGTCGGGGTGAGCTGCTGCACCCGGCCATTGCTGACGGAAATGGTTGAGTTTGGTATCCTCGTTACCAGCTGTATGCTTCGTGGCACTGTCACTTTTTGCTGCTGCAGCTGAGACGACAGAATCTGCGTCTGCTGGGCCTGCTGCGTACTCTGCTGCTGTTGGCCAATGTGGTTGAAGGATTTGACCTTCGTAATCGGCACACTGATCAGCTTGTTGGTGCTGATTTTTCCGCTCGACGTGAGCACGTTAAAGTTCTTTCCGCTCGCGTCCACGTAGCTAAAGGTTGAGGGCTGCGAGCCTCCCTTGGACACGAGCTGCACATTGCTGAGCACTTGCACCCGGGAGCTCGTCTGGGACGCGTCCCCGGGGATGATGTTGACCGTGTTCATCTGCGCGCTGCCGTTGTTGCTCGCGCCGGTCGTACTGTTATTGCTGCTGCTGCTGCTGCTGTTGTAGCTGTTGATTAAATTCGAATACTGTAAGGCGCAGTCCCGGGTCAGCTTTATCGTGCCCGCGTTGGACAACTGCTGGAGACCGGCCGCCGCCACCACATCGTTACTGTCCAGGATCTGATTCTCCAGGATGACAATGTTGGGGGCATTGCTGGAATTGTTGTTACCGCTGCTGCTGCTATTACTACTCTTGCTGTTATTACTCGGTGCCGATGTCGAACTTATAGACGACGTTGCAGACATTATTTTCGACTGTAAACTCTCACATTAAAATAATCATCGAACTGAAGAACTGTCTGCAATGGGAAGAGAAGAATAGCCGGTTGTGGTTGTGGCACTTTTAGCACGCGATCTAAACTTGTACTCACCTCTTTCTCACTCTAATCTTCTCTACGCTCGTCGCTCGTAAATCCTGGTAACGACGACGAAATTGCTTCTTTTGTTGAATTGTGCACTTCTGCTGCTGCTGCTGCTGCTGTGGGAGGATCTCCTATGCTATAAAAGTTCAGGTGGCTTTTACTGTTCCAAGCTGGCGATGGCAAAACGGCCATGACAAAGTAGTTCATATCAGGAGATCCTGAAAATCTGCAACGGAAAAGGAAGAGGTTAGTTTGCTGAACTGTGACCTTGGCATTTGATGTGTGTGAGGAGAGTAAAATAGTAAGGTTAAACAAATACACAAAATGTCCGCTCTTCGCCGGTGTTCGCGGACAATACCCCAACCCAACAGAACCAGAGCCAGAGGAAGAAAACGAAAGACTGCATTCACCTCTGCTGGATCTTCTCCCGTGTAAAGGTTCACGTTGAGCCAGAATCGCGACGTTGTTGTTATTTGTGATCTTTCGCGCTCTCTCAACCGACTCTCACTACGAGGCATCATCAGTCGCCGCTCTCCGGAGGTCAACCAGCTCAGCATCTTTTCGCAACATATTCAGTGCGAAAAGGTGCAAAAAAAAACGACGACGAAGAACTCCAGCGAACGCTGAATGTGTGTGCGTTTATTCAGATGTGGCAGCAAACGTTTTAGCGAGATGAAAAGAGAAACAAGCAGCGAAAAAGGCTTAATTTCACGGCAGTGGCCGCAGGGCATCGGCCATCAGATAGTCACGAAAAATGACACAGAATAATAACAATAATAATTCTATGAATGAGGCGGGGCCTGGAACAACTTCAAACAGAGAGGGGGACGAATGCCAAAATGCTAAACTTGGCATTGTTTACGTTTCAGTTGGTCGGTTTTGAATCAACCAGCCTACTTTGACGATGACGATGGGGCGGCGGCACCACACACAAAATGGCCTCCCCCCACAGCTATTTGACAGGAGTGCAAGCAACCATCGTTCAACCAGCCTACTAGTGTCAAGTCAGTGCACACAGAATAAAACATGAAATTATTGATCTTTTATTGCTTCATCGCCTTTCTGAAGGGTTGTGCGCGGAGTGGTGGTGCCAAAATTCCCAACACCACCCCAATCCCACACACAATTTTTCTGCACCTCGTATTCTCCAGCAACGCAGGGCAGATAGTGTGTGTGTGATGGTCGTGAAAAAAAAACCCCAAGCAAACAAGAGAATAAACAACGACACCAGAATGTGAATAATAAACATGCGCATTCTATCCTTCCTTAAAAATAATTTCATTTCCTGCCACCACCCATCCTCCAGTGTACTGAGGAGTGTGTTGTCCCACATCGCATCCAAGTAGTCCAAGTTTTCGTTCGGCGCGAGCTCGCTCGCTCGCATACTTGGATTTGCTTTGGTTTAATAGCCCCAAGCTCCAACCAACTACACAACACTACACACATCATCACCGGAGTCCGTCGTCGTCGAATCGAATCGACAGAAAGTGGCAAAAGTGTAATGATAGTGTTGGTGTGCCAAAGTGTTGCGTGCTGCGAGGCTAGAACTCACATCTACATGAGCAGAAGAAGGCACACAACACACAATGCAAAGTAATCAAACTCGGCACAGTGGGTGTGGGCGAATTTGCGCGAGATGTTTTTTTTTTCTGACGATAGCTCTTCTCTAATACGGACGTAGAGTTTTAGTACCCTCGTGAAATGCTTTGCTCTTGAAACGTTTAATGCGATTCATGCAATTTTCAAAGTAGATCAGATGATAGAAATAGGTTGATAGAAGGTCGTTTGTTATGGCACCTTTGACTGAACTTGACTGAAAATACTGATTATTGACGGTGGACAATATCTTCAGAATTGGTATCACTTCACTTTAAGCTGAGTGAAACACGTCTTGCTGGTTTGAGCTATGAAACAAGAATGACATTTTAGTTCATCTGAACTAACAACAACATGGTTCCGATTATTCTGGTTGATGACCGATTAACTCTTGCATGATTCCAGATATTCTCGTCGCTAACTGTTGTTTATTCTGCTGAAGATTTGGTTTACTGAGACTTATTCGTGAGAGTGTCGGAATCGGAATGAGAAAAGATTAGAACAGGTTACTTCGATAATTGCTAGAATGTTGTTTGATATGTCAACATTACCAACATGTATGTTTTAGTCATGAAACAAATCCGACATCCCCACAGTGCAACATATCTTTGTAGTGGTGCGAGCTCGTCTCCATGTGTGTGCGATGCCAAAGTTCACAGCCTACTGCCACACGAATACACACTTCAAGTCACCGAAGAGAGCGAGCAAACGAACGAACGAGCCACTAAACATGCAGTAATTGTACACATAACTTGTTCTTGTTTGACAACCTTTCGGTGAAGAGAAAAAAAAAGTCTCATAGCCTCGCGCACCCCACCTTACCCCTCCCTTCCCCCTACTATTCAAACAGACGAATCAATTTTTCTCCATCGTTGACTGTGTTTTTTCGTGTTGATGTTGCTGTTTTGTGCGGTGCTCCTCGCAGTAGGCCACCACAGCAAAACAGCGCAAAATTTTAAAATGGATGTGGCGATATTCAATGCAACGGTGCGCCTACTGTGATGATGATGTGACCACCACTTTCCGGAAGCACACAAGAGTGCGCGCACCGGGGCTCGTCGGGTTAGTCAGCCGCGACTGAAACCTCAGAGCGATGGGAGAGAGGGGAGATTCAAATTCTCGTCGCAATTTTGACGATGTTATTTTTAAATCGCGAGGAAGCGAGCAGCGAAAAAATTGTAACAAGATAAAAATGAATTCAATTCGGGTGTTTTAATATAAAAATAACACACACCAGCACGAGCGTGGACTGCAAAAGTCCCGAGCGCGACGACGTGTACAGAGGACCAGTTTTCTGCGCTTGTCTTTGTTCTATCGAACACACTTCCTCGCGGTGAGCGTATCTTGTAGGTTTCGTACTTTTGCCCATTTTGCGCTAATCGAAAGCAAAACGAATACACGCGAAAACTCGCGCAAATTGTTGGCGAGAGCCGCACTATGTGTGTATAATGTTGTGGCCAAAGCGAGCTGGGCCGTGTACAGCGTAGCTCGACCAAGAGAAGAGTTTGAGAATCCGATAACGGCAATTAGAGTCGCGGATTTTTTTTTCTGCCTTTCTTTTCCACCCTCTCTGTGTTGTGTTCCCTTCTGGTGCTGCTGCCACAACAGCAAGACTCTCTATAGCAGGCGCTGCTCGATTGATTAATCGCGGAAAAGAAAATGTCTGCCGTCGTCCTCCCAGGCCACAGAGACGTATAGGAAAAGACTCTTCCTCGCGATGAAAACAACGACGCGCAGTAGGCTATTATAAAAGAGCGTTCGAAACTGGATTCAAGGCTATCCGTGCGATGAAGTCACACTGGCGCGCACACCAGAACGGCGATGGGTTGCTGCGATAGACGAAAAACCCAAACACTGTGTTCTTGCCTTCATACAATTCAATTGCGTAATGCACGGCCTGCTACTGAGCTGTAGGGTTCTGTCTGGCGGTGGCTAATGAAGTAGTGCAGTAGAAAAGTTCTGACGTGACAGCAGTTTTATTTGGGATGCATGACAAGACTTCAAAGGAATTCGTATCCGGATGAAACTTGTTTCATTCTGAATTTTCTGCAACATTCGACAATATCCTTTCTTAGGGCTTGCTGTCTTTCAAAATCAACACGGGGTTTCCTACAGGGCACAGGGCGATATAATGTTACTAGTCATGTTCATTCTGATTTTGTCACTATAATAAAAGGAAAACATAGAAAATCATATACTATTTTTGCGATAAGAAACAAATAAAACTTTTAATCTTCTAGCTGTCCTAATCCTGATTAATCAACCTCAAGTCAAAGCCGTCTACATAGTTTAGAAACTAGTCACCGCGTACTATTTTTTTCTTCTAATATTTAATTCAAAATAATAGCAGAAAATGTAGTTCAACTTTAAGTGAATGCTCTTTTATCTGCAATTAAATTTGCCTTTAATAACGCACTTCCCAAACACAGATGTAAACTTCATGTACTTAGAATGTACATAATGTTTAACCCAAACTAACGTTTTCTGAAGCTCTGGAGATGTTTTGTAATTAACTAAACTGACAAAAATTATATTTCCTGACAAACCGTTTTGCTTCCTAAGATCAATAAAAAAAAACAAACGTATGTAATTTTGAGTGTTCCGAAACCGATATCAAAGTGACCCGTTACAATCAGATTATAATAATATCTTGTTGTAATGATGTTTTGGTATGAAACAATGAACGAAAGGCGGTTTTCAACATTGAACAGCTTCTCTAAACGATTGCAAAGCCTTCTTCGATTTGCTATTTGACAGCTCCGCTCTGCGGCCATCTTGTTAAATTTTCCTAGTCCCTTTGCTTGTTTGTTTGTTTTTTTTTTTTTTTTTCAACTAACCTGACTTTCACAAACCCAAATTTTCAAACCAAATTCTTCCGCCGATGTGCCCTTCTCGAGTGTTGACATCGATTTTTTTTCTTCTTTTCGTTCGTTCCGCTGCCGCTTTCGGTGATGTGCCATTTTGAGAGGCTGCTGCTGAAATTCTCACGACGATTCTTCCATCATTGAATAACACACCAACACTAGCACAGAAACGAGCCACCATTTCACGAACATACACACACTTTGGCTTTTTTCCCCGTAGCTCGGTCCACGACGGGACGGGTCGGGACAGGGAATAACATGGAAGAAGGCAGCAGCAAAATTGTCGCTGGATTGGCTTTTTTTTCGCTGGCCAACACACCAACACACACGGAACGCTCGGCCCTAGCCTACTCGGATTCGTCCAAAGAGGGGATGTGCTAGGTGTTGAACCCGCGGCGGAGTACACCCAAAATACGGAACGAAAAACGTTCCGGAACTCCGCAACCAGATCGCTGCTCTCCGAAAATCGCGCCGCCAAAGGAAACCAAATATCAAAAATGACGAAATTGCCCCGACGACGAAAAAACAGATTCCTTCCCTCTCTCTCTCTCCCTCTACTTACGTTCGCCTACTTTGTCCGGAGCGCTCCTCCGTCGCTGATCGCTCCGGATACTGCTGTCCACCTTGACCGCACTGGGAAACGACGAGTAGCACGGCACTGCTGCCCACTAGGTGGACATTTTTCACTCCGAAAACCCGAGAAAAACGGCCGAAAATCGAGGATTTTGGAATTTTTCGCTTCCGAGCTTCTGCTTCTGCTGCTGGCTGCAATTTACTTTTTTGTCTTCTTCGTCGTCGCAGTCGTCGTCGTCTCGTCTTTTTTTCTCGCTTTTTCGGTACGTTCGTATCGTTGCTATCGTTTCGATTTTTTCGTCATGTCCGGTGCGAAATTATATTTTCAAGCGAGGGCGGTAAAATCGATAGGCCGAGGGGTGTGTCGGGGTGGGTTTGAATTTGACTGTTTTAAAGCAATTTTTTCTTTGTGTGCAAGAAGTTTTTTTTCGGCGAACAAAAATCTCATCAATACTTGGATATTTTGAAAGCTAATGATTGCAAAACAACTGGGCAGGTGCAAAATACACTCTAAACCGAGCTTCAAACATTTTTTTCATTCAAATGTTGAAACCATGGCTTGTGCACGGCGTCTTTTTCAGGGGGGTATTATTTTTTGAGAAATAGCAAGAAAACTGACATATACATATGAAAGTGTGGAACATCCCCGTTCATTTGCGGGGCGAACGAAAATCTTTGGTCGGGAAAAATCAAAGTTATCCTCATTTGATGTTTTTGAACTTTTTTCCTATGGGGCCAAATTTCGTCTATTTCAATTTAGTATTGTTATAAGTCTACATGGGCATGATTTATGGTTCAGATCATATGATTTCTTATGGGAAATGATGCAAGGAACATTTTTCCTGAAGCACGCAAAGTGATTGAAAATAAGGGAAAAAAAGTTATAAAGGTTTTGTTGGAAATTTGGGAGATTTTCTGATAAAATTGCACACCTCTTTCCCAAAAACCGCAATGTTTTTGATATTCAGATCATTATTTTGATAAATTCTTTTTTGAGAAATGTTTCTGGGCCCATTGAGTATATAAATCACTACAGAAAAGTGTAATTGGTTGGGTTTATGCTCAACTGTATGTCACATTTATGAATTTTGGATTTCACCGAATCAACATATTTTTGTGTGTTTTGATTATAAAATGTACCGTTTACATTAAATTTTCACTTTTTTTGTGAGTACATGGTCCACATGATATGTTTTGTATCTAATTGAGACATGCAGTGTAAATACAATCACAGGGTTTCTATTTCTATGCCTTTTGTTAATTTGTATTTCCATTTGGGCTATATTATTTGTATTGAAACTACAGAGTTGAACTTGCAATTATTGGTAATATCATAAATATTGCGTAAAAATCATTAAAAAGTTTAAATGTATGTAAATCTATTAATTTAATCTCAAATAATTGAGCTTAACATACTAAACAAGTCTGGCATCCAAATTTGAAACAACGAACAATACAACAATTAAATTGTTTTGCTAAAAACACACAAATAATTGATCATAGTGGCAGTGCGTGGCCGAATGGTTACGCTGTCCGCTTTGTAAGCGGATGATTCTGGGTTCGATTCCCATCTGCTGCAACCTTCCATCGGATGAGGAAGTAAAATGTCGGTCCCGGCCTTGGTTGTTAGACCGTTAAGTCATTCCAGGTGTAGGAGTTGTCTCCATGCCATAAGTACAAACAACACATCAAACCAAGCCTACTTCGGTGGAATCGCTGGCGGCGGTTGGACTCGCAATCCAAAGGTCGTCAGTTCAAACACTGGGGTAGAAGGTTCCTTGGAGTAGAAAGAGGTTTGGGTGCTCTCCCCATTCAAGCCTTCGGACTCCTAGGTTCGAGCAGAAACTTGCAATAGAGACCACAAAAGACCTGGGGTCGTTAATGTGGATGGTTTGATTTGATTTTGATTTACAATATTATCACCTGACCTCAATATAAGTACGAGATCTCTTGTGAGGTTTAATAAGACTAATACAAATGTGAAAATCTAATGGAAACGGTACATTTTATAACAAAAACAAACAAAAATATGTTGATTCGGTTGAAATCCAAAATTCATAAATGTGACATACAGTTGAGCATAAACCCAACCAATTACACTTTTCTGTAGTGATTTATATACTCAATGGGCCCAGAAACATTTCTCAAAAAAGAATTTATCAAAATAATGATCTGAGTATCAAAAACATTGCGGTTTTTGGGAAAGAGGTGTGCAATTTTATCAGAAAATCTCCCAAATTTCCAACAAAACCTTTATAACTTTATTCCCTTATTTTCAATCACTTTGCGTGCTTGAGGAAAAATGTTCCTTGCATCATTTCCCATAAGAAATCATATGATCTGAACCATAAATCATGCCCATGTAGACTTATAACAATACTAAATTGAAATAGACGAAATTTGGGCCCATGGGAAAAAAGTTCAAAAACTTCAAATGAGGATAACTTTGATTTTTCCCGATGTATATGACAGTTTTTTTGCTATTTCTCAAAAAATACTACCCCCTGAAAAAGACGCCGTGTTGTGATTTCAATTTTTATATTTATTTTTTATTTTTTGCGCAACTTTTCATGACCGCGTTTTTTTTTTGTTCCCTATACTTAGCTTAAAAGACAAAGCGTACGCCATAACATTTTTTAAAATTAATTAATATTAGTGTTTTTTTTTAATATTAATGTAAACGCAACAAAATTTAAAACGACTGTTGGAATATTGTCATTTTCTATTCTCTGTTGGCCAGCAAGGTCCAGGATGCTAACTTAAGGAGGTATTAGACTACACTGAAACCCCGATGGTTTGACACCAACTGATGTCAAACGAACGAACACTACCAAACATTTGTTGTGATAGTATGCGTGAGCGCCGTGTAAAAAGTGGCAGTTCGTCCCTTTTTATTTAAACTTTGTCAAACCAACGGGGTACAAACCAGGGGGGTGCTAAAGGCCGCCATCTTGGGTGATTGAGATTGATGACGCGCGCAAACTGCGCACAGTGAAAACAAAAATATTTTTTTATTATTAATTCAATTTTTGTTATAAGAAATACTGTAGTAAAAGTTAAATTACACAGTAGTTTTTAAGTAAAACGTTGCATGTGATAAAAGTACAACTTTAAACGAGGTCATCGACTCGATGTGTGATTAAAAATCCCAACTTTAGTAGTTTATTTTGCAAATAAATTGATAAAAATCACCTCAAAAGCATACACTATCTTTTAAACGTTCATTGCGGTAAAATTTAGAAAGAATTTCTATTGAAAAATGTTAGCAATCTTCATTTTTGTCCTTTAAAAATGCAGTATTAGGCGGCTATACTGCCCCTGTTCAAATATATGTACCATAAGCATTTGCTTCACTTTTGATAATGCAGATAAATTTAAAATCTTGTCTGGAGATTTTTTTATCTACTTTTGTTTTGCTCGTTGTGCGTTTTTGAAAACACTCAAACCCCGATGTTTTGACACCAACTGTTGTTAAACGAACGGCGTCTCGTTTTAGTTTGACACCCCTTTTACACGGAGTTCACACACAGTATTAAACGTTTGTTTTGATGGCACCAACCAACCAACGGGGTACAAAGTGAAAAAGTGTCAAACGAAAAAGTGACTAACCACCGGGGGTTGAGTGTAGTTTCAGGTGTGCACTTTGTTGGAGAGCTATTTACAACTTTCATGATTGTTGCAAAATCTCTGAAATAAGCATTAAAAAAGGATTTTCAGACTTTAAGATAATGAGAACTTAAGAACTGAGAAATTTTAAAATTGAGGAGTTTTGGAATTCAAGAATTGTAAATGGAAGAATGTACGGATTTGATGATTTTTGAATTAGGTCCTGAATTTGTGATCACAGCGGTTAAGCTTATTTTTCTGACTACAATGACCCTTTGTATGACCGCAAATGATTTAAAATGGATTTTTTAAATCAATTCAAAACATAACTTCTAGCAAAACAATGCAAAAGGGCCGTTGTGGGTTTGTAAACAAAGAGTGTGTCCTGCTCACACTAGAAGATGTTTACATCTGGCATAAAAGGGATACACTCTTTGTTTACAAACTCACAACGGCCCTTTTGCATTGTCTTCACCGCCCTTTTTGACAGAAAAGGTCCTACTTGACAGCTCATTCCAGGGGAACATAGTCGATCCATCGAAAAATGCTGTCTAATTATTTTTATTTACATTACAATTTAAAACAGTGATCAGAAATGGTTTTTAATCGTTTTTTTCACCGTTGTACATAAAAACTTACACTGGGCTTTAGGACCCAATTGACAAGACAACTTTTTTTTTCGATGGATCGAGCTGTCAAGGAGGGCCGCGAAAGTCTTTTTTAAAATTTGATTTAAATATCCATTTTAAATCCTTTGCGGTTTTACATAGGGTCATTGTACTCAGAAAAATAAGTTTTATCCTAGGACCCAATTTACTTTTTTTCATTAGAATAAAAAAAAGTGATCATAGGTGGTTTTTAATCAAGTTTTTAGGGAGCGTTCTTTTATTACGTAACGCAGTAGGGGGGGAGGGGGTGGTCGGAGGCCGTGTTACGCTCCATACAAAATTTTTAAAATTTGTATGGAAATTTTGTTACGAGGGGGGGGGGGGTCTAAAAGTCCGATTTTTCGCGTTACGTAATAAAAGAACGCTCCCTTAATCGTATTCTTTATCGTTGTACACTCAGAAAAATAAGGCATATTTGAATCAACAAAACATTTTGTGGATTTGAAAATCAATATTTTTGTTGAATCAACGCTAAACGTCAAAGCAACTTTTTCAAAACAACAAAAGATTTTTGTGGAATTAGGTCCTAAAATGAAGCTTAGATTGCTGATATTTTTGTTTTCAGCGATAAAGCTTATTTTTCTGAGTACGACAACAAAGAGTTTAGAATGGATTTTTAAATCAATTTTGAAAAATAAACCCCGCGGTCCTCCTTGACAGAAAAGGTCCTACTTGACAGCTCTTTCCAAGGGAACCATAGTTGATCCATGAAAAAAATGTTGTCTTGCCAATATTTTTCTTTTTTTTGCGTTAAAATGAAAAAAAAGAGATCAGAAATGGTTTTTAATCGTGTTTTTTACCGTTGTACATAAAAATTGAGATAGGGCTTTAGTACCCAATTGAGAAAATCAAGGTTTATTTCCAGACTACACCCTTACCAAAAATCATGATTTTCTGAGTTCAGTATCCTACCTTTCATACGAATTTTTCAGTTCAATCCATATAACCATTTTTATGGTTGTAGTACCTGAACTCAAAAAATCGTATGAAAAGTGGGATATTGAACTCCAGATGTAGTTTCCAGAGTTTGGTGCAAAGTGTGCAATAAGGTCCTTTGAACGTATGAAAGACAATAGCTTATATGCCCTTTTAAAAAAACCACAAGATTTCAACGCAAAATCGGTATTTACTATATTCAACAAAATTTTTGTTGAATCAAACCTCGTACATGCGTACAAAATATTTTTCTACGTGTATAGAGCGGATTCGTTAATTCGAATTTCGCTACTTCGAATGTCCGCTAATTCGAATGCTCGCTAATTCGAACGTATTCGAATTAAAAAGCACTAAAACGTCAAAATCAGTTGTCAAACTGATGAAGACATTTCAATCCCGTTGTTCGACGATTTCTGAACATGTGGTTTTAAGCTTTTAAGAGCTGTCAGTCGTTCCAATTAGCGAATTCGGATTCGCTAATTCGAATGCAGTTTCATTCGAATTGGGTCCTAAAATGAAGCTTAGATTGCTGATATTATTATTTGCAGCGATAAAGCTTGTGTGGAATCAGATTCCGTCTAGGAAATCGTCTGCCTAGGATGGCCAGTGCGGACTTGCATCCGAACCGGCCGAGCGTCACACGAGGAGAAGAGGCTGACAGCTGGACCTGCTTTGCCAGCTGTCACTGACCCGTGTGTGTGGCTGCGTCCATGCGTTGTCAGCGCATGGCTGCGTCAAGCCCTGCGTACGAGGGGCCTATTGGACTAGATTCAATGGAGTGCGTTCACTAACACCGCAACAGGGTTTATCACTCCACACATCTCTCCTCTTCTCCATGAAAAAAACAAAAAAAATCTTCCTTGAAGACTGCGATCAATAAACCATTGCAAAAACAAAAAAAATCTTCCTTGAAGACTGCGATCAATAAACCATTGAACTACGACTGAACACTACGCCTGCAGTCCATCCCTATGGACTACTATCAACTTCCCCTCATGCTTTGTATCCATTGCCATAATCGATCGAATAAATGCAGGTTACGGTAGAATTTATTGAGCATAGAAGCTGCTTCATAATACCCAGTTAAGTTATTTTTCGATCCACATACTTCTTTAGGTCCACCATCGCCTTGCTCTTAAGCTGCTTGTCCATCGCTCTGTCACCTGTTTACCCGACTCAGCTTTAAAGTTCTTTGAACAATTCTAGAGCTAGCCCAATCAGATAGATCATGAAAGATTTCGTTGTCGCAATTTTCGAACCTATCCGATTTTCTCCAAAAATTTTTAAACAGTTATACATCCATGATTATTATCAGACAACTCTTTCTATCTCTTTCTCTCTCTATCTCTTCCTTTCTCTATCTCTTTGTCTCTCTATCTCTTTCTCCCTCTATCTCTTTATTTCTATATCTCTATCTCTCTCTATCTCTATCTCTCTCTATCTCTATCTCTCTCTATCTCTATCTCTCTCTATATCTTTCGCTCTCTATCTGTTTCTCTCTCTATCTCTTTCTATCTATCTCTCTACCTCTATCTCTTTCTCTCTCTTTTTTTCTCTCTCTCTCTTTCTAAAAAAAGTAACTTCTTTATACAACTAAGTACAGAAATATTTTTCCTTTTTTCTTTTATGATATTTGTTCTCATCACTCACACAACACTTTCCTCAATAGAACATCGGCCCTCAAACATTGTTTTTGTTTTTTTTAAATTTGTCATTTCTTGCACTTAAATTTGATACACAATTTCTCACTATCTTCTAGTCGACACTTACGTTCAAAAGAAAGATCATTATTTCACGTACATCCGTTTATAGTTTTGCTCACAATTCGTCAAAAAAACATTCGTGACAATAAAGCCTTATTCACAAACCCGTCTCAATTATCAACAATGCTGCCTTAGCCTTTCAACCACAGTGAGTCAGTCTGGATCACCATTTTCTGATTGAGTAACAGCAATAGCGGCTTTTCAGACTTTTACCGCGACAAACCGAACCACCGTACAACACGATCATTTTTACTTGGAACAATCGCGGCTATTTCCCACGGCAGGTCCATCTGACCTCCGTGCCCAACGCGACTATTTTTTCTTTGGAACAATCGCGGCCTTCCAGGCTATTTACCACGGCGGGCCAATCTGACCCACCGTGCCCAACGCGACAAAATGTTCCTCCAATCGCGGCCTTCCAGGCTATTTCCCACGGCAGGCCCATCTGACCTCCGTGCCCAACGCGACTCTCTTTTCTTTGGAACAATCGCGGCCTTCCAGGCTATTTACCACGGCGGGCCAATCTGACCCACCGTGCCCAACGCGACAAAAAGTTCCACCAATCGCGGCCTTCCAGGCTATTTACCACGGCAGGCCCAACTGACCTCCGTGCCCAACGCGACTCTTTTTTCCTTGGAACAATCGCGGCCTTCCAGGCTATTTACCACGGCGGGCCAATCTGACCCACCGTGCCCAACGCGACAAAATGTTCCTCCAATCGCGGCCTTCCAGGCTATTTCCCACGGCAGGCCCATCTGACCTCCGTGCCCAACGCGACTCTTTTTTCTTTGGAACAATCGCGGCCTTCCAGGCTATTTACCACGGCGGGCCCATCTGACCTCCGTGCCCAACGCGACTCTTTTTCCCTTGGAACAATCGCGGCCTTCCAGGCTATTTACCACGGTGGGCCAATCTGACCCACCGTGCCCAACGCGACAAAAAGTTCCACCAATCGCGGCCTTCCAGGCTATTTACCACGGCAGGCCCATCTGACCTCCGTGCCCAACGCGACTCTTTTTCCCTTGGAACAATCGCGGCCTTCCAGGCTATTTACCACGGTGGGCCAATCTGACCCACCGTGCCCAACGCGACAAAATGTTCCTCCAATCGCGGCCTTCCAGGCTATTTCCCACGGCAGGCCCATCTGACCTCCGTGCCCAACGCGACTATTTTTTCTTTGGAACAATCGCGGCCTTCCAGGCTATTTACCACGGCGGGCCAATCTGACCCACCGTGCCCAACGCGACAAAATGTTCCTCCAATCGCGGCCTTCCAGGCTATTTCCCACGGCAGGCCCATCTGACCTCCGTGCCCAACGCGACTCTTTTTTCTTTGGAACAATCGCGGCCTTCCAGGCTATTTACCACGGCGGGCTAATCTGACCCACCGTGCCCAACGCGACAAAAAGTTCCACCAATCGCGGCCTTCCAGGCTATTTACCACGGCAGGCCCATCTGACCTCCGTGCCCAACGCGACTCTTTTTCCCTTGGAACAATCGCGGCCTTCCAGGCTATTTACCACGGCGTGCCAATCTGACCCACCGTGCCCAACGCGACAAAATGTTCCTCCAATCGCGGCCTTCCAGGCTATTTCCCACGGCAGGCCCATCTGACCTCCGTGCCCAACGCGACTCTTTTTTCTTTGGAACAATCGCGGCCTTCCAGGCTATTTACCACGGCGGGCCAATCTGACCCACCGTGCCCAACGCGACAAAAAGTTCCACCAATCGCGGCCTTCCAGGCTATTTACCACGGCAGGCCCATCTGACCTCCGTGCCCAACGCGACTCTTTTTCCTTGGAACAATCGCGGCCTTCCAGGCTATTTACCACGGCGGGCCAATCTGACCCACCGTGCCCAACGCGACAAAATGTTCCTCCAATCGCGGCCTTCCAGGCTATTTCCCACGGCAGGCCCATCTGACCTCCGTGCCCAACGCGATTTTTATGTTTGAAAATGATTTGACGTTCTGTCAAATTCAATTCCGACAAAATAACAAACTTGCTCCAAATATTGAGCAAACAACTGCACACTACCACAAATCTTCTTGCCACAGATTCTTTTTAACATGCCACACTCTACTTACGTTGAAAACAAACTCGGCCGTAACCTTTTTTCGACGAAGACAACTCTATCCTTACTATGATTTTCCTTGGCAGACGATTTCCCCGCAGATTCTTGTAAATTGCAAAGAAAATCGCAACTCCGTCACGGTCGCCAATGTGTGGAATCAGATTCCGTCTAGGAAATCGTCTGCCTAGGATGGCCAGTGCGGACTTGCATCCGAACCGGCCGAGCGTCACACGAGGAGAAGAGGCTGACAGCTGGACCTGCTTTGCCAGCTGTCACTGACCCGTGTGTGTGGCTGCGTCCATGCGTTGTCAGCGCATGGCTGCGTCAAGCCCTGCGTACGAGGGGCCTATTGGACTAGATTCAATGGAGTGCGTTCACTAACACCGCAACAGGGTTTATCACTCCACACAAAGCTTATTTTTCTGAGTACAATGACCCTTTGTACGACCACAAAGAGTTTAAAATGGATTTTTAAATCAATTTTGAAAAATTTACCTCGCGGTCGAGCTCGCGGTCCTTCTTGACAGAAAAGCTCCTACTTGACAGCTCGTTACAAGGGGACCATAGTTATTCCATCGAAAAAATGTTGTCTTGTCAAAAAAAAAATGCATTAAAATGAAAAAAAGTGATCAGAAATGGTTTTTAATCGTGTTTTTTAACGTTGTACATAAAAATTGACATAGGGCTTTAGTACCCAATTAACGAATCTGCGCTGTATATAAAAATTGAAATGGGGCTAAATTAGGACCCTATTGAAGAATTCAATATTTTATAAAATAAGGACACCAGTTTGAGTTCACACACACACACTACCAGTAATAGTGTAAGAGAGCTTCGTGTTGAAAAAGACAGATCGTCACTATTTAATTTGACTGAAAAAGTGGTGTTTACCTCCTTAAAAGGCAAACAAATGTTTTTTGCGCCTTTTTCCGTTTTGGAAAAACTTTGCTAAAATTGTTATTTTTTCCAATTTTCGGTAAAATCGCTAAAACCAGCCAAACCCACCAACTTACCATTTCCTGTCTTGAATGAGAAATGTTTGCTTGCAAACGATAAGTCCACTGTCCGTTCCCTCGGCCATGAAAAATGGCCGAAATGTCAAAAGAAAATAAACAAAAATTTCTAAACGTTTAAAAAGTTTGCAAAAATATTTCGACTGCGAGTGATTAAGCAAAAAATAAATAAAAAAATAACACAAATGCATTGTTTTATGTGGAATAAGTGACTCGATTTTCAGACAAATCGTTTTTGTTCCAAGTTCGCGAACATCGCAAAAAAAATGACGATTTGCGTCGTTCAAAAACAAAACTCCGTCCTCGCAAAACGGGGAACAGCACCGTTCGGGTCGAAAGGTCGCTCAGGTCGAACGAACAACGAGGGACCCCCGAAATGTCAAACTGTCTGCAGATCTGTCAGTGGGCGGTGCGGTTCGTGTTTTGCTCTCCGCGCTGTTTTTCGGTGTTGGTTAATGGCCAGATCGTGTAGCTCCGTCCGGTGTCCAGCGGTCCAGTAACAACACAGCATCCCTGCCGGGCAGACGCATTTTTTTTGGAGGAGAAGGTGCTTCTGGAACTCTACATCACACTTTTGAGTATTGATAAGAACAGAGGGCGACGATGGCAAACCTGAGGTGAGATTCATTTCATAACCCGTCTTCGGAGGGGGGTTAAGTTTAGGATTAGAACTAGCTTAGGTCGAGGTTAGAGAGAAGATAGATAGATACGTGCTTGAATGTGTGCGACGACGATGTTCTCTTAGCACACGAAGTTGATAAGTGGCCTTCGGGTCAAGAGGTTTGCACTTCAAGCGAATCTGTGATTAGGCTAATTTAGAGCACAAAAGAAGTAGTTGTTGAGTGCTTTGGCACGATCCCGCTTCCGCTCGGAGAGGGGTCAAGGTTGGTGTTGGGATGATAATCTTGTTTGTTTCAGGGACGGACTTTTGCTTGGCTGTGGCAATCCTTTGCTGGACATTTCCGCCACCGTGGAGAGCGAATTCCTTGCCAAGTATGACATGCTGCCAAATAACGCCATTCTGGCCGAGGACAAGCACATGCCGATGTAATTATTGCTGATAAATTGTCCCACATCATGATGATTAACGGTTTTCTTGCGTTTCAGTTATAATGAGTTGATTGAAAAGTACAAAGCGGAGTACATTGCCGGAGGAAGTGTCCAGAATTCGTTCCGCGTGGCGCAGTGGATTCTGCAGCGGCCAAAGGTAGCCGTGTTCTTTGGGTGCGTTGGCCAGGACAAATACTCGGAGATTTTGTCGGAGAAGGCTTCCAGCGATGGGGTGAACGTGCAGTACCAGCGTTGTAAGGAGACGCCCACGGGAACCTGTGCCGTTTTGATTACGGGAACGCAGCGCAGTCTGTGTGCGAATCTGGCCGCGGCCAACAATTTTACCGTGGACCATTTGACCACACCGGAGAACGAAAAGTACCTGAAGGAGGCCGAATACTTTTACATTTCCGGCTTCTTCCTGACGGTCAGTGTGGAGAGCATCTTGCTGGTGGCCAAGCGCGCCCTGGCCCAGGATCGGCCCTTTATGATGAACCTGAGCGCGCCATTCATTCCGCAGTTTTTCAAGGATAACTTGGACCAGGTGTTCCCCTACATTGACATCATCTTTGGCAATGAAACTGTGAGTTAAGATCTGGTCTTGAAAAAGCAAATTTAATTTTACGATTGTTCTTCCAGGAAGCGTTGGCCTTTGCCGAGAAGCAGGAGCTGGGTACGGAAGATCTGAAGGAAATCGGGCTGAAGATGGCGGCCCTGCCGAAGCAAAACAGTGGCCGCGGTCGGATTGTGATCATCACTCAGGGCAGCGATCCTGTCCTCTTGATCCAGGACGGTAAAATTGCCGAATATCCGGTGGAGAAGCTTGCGACGGAACAAATCGTGGACACCAACGGGGCGGGCGATGCCTTCGTGGGCGGTTTCCTTGCCCAGCTGGTTCAGCACGAAAGCTACGAGACCTGCATCAAGTGTGGCATCTGGGCCGCACGGCAAATCATCCAAAGATCTGGCTGTACCTTCGAGGGCGTGCCAACGTTCAAGGCATAGAGAAGGGGGCTTTCGAAGAGTCCTTCCGGCGGCACCAGCGCTATACGATATTTTTTCGAATAAAGTTTTTTATTGTTGCTACTTACATTTTGCTCTCATTGTGGCACCGTGTACAGGCTGGCGATGGCCGGATCTTCCGTCTCGTAGATGGTCAACACGTCTCGAAATTTGTCAACCAGCTGGAGGAGCTGAGAGCGGCGTAGATTTTCAAAGTACATAATTTCTTCCAGGTGGTGCTCGCCCTTGAAATATCCGGCCTGCCACAGCCGTACCATCAGCGCCAAGTCGTCCGGATTGGACGCGGCCGGTATTTTAAGGATGGCCCGCCGGTCACACTCGTCGAACGCCGACAGGAGGCGCTTAATTTTGTCCTCGTCCTCCATCGAAGCTATACTTTCGTCGTTGTCCGTGCTGGAGGTCGTTGTCCGGTTGGACCGGTGACTGGCGGACGAAGGTCGCGTGTTGGAAGTGGTCGACGCAAGGGTTAGACTGTCTGGGAACAGTTCCTCCGAAAGGGAGTGCTTCCGGTTGATTGGAACAGCCAGTGGTTGACTGGAAGTCGCCGGTAGCGAACTGCAAACGTTGATCTTGGGCTGGGCTGGCTGTTCCGGGGCAGTTCCGTTCTGAATGATCTTGTCCAGCGATCGACAGGACCCGGATGAATCTTCCTCGTCGTCGTACGCGGCGATAAATTGAACATAGGTGTGAAGTTGCATCAACAGGTGGTTCTGGAGCATCCACAGGACCATCTGGGCCAGTCGTCCCTGCCGTGCCGGGTGTTGGAGTGGCGTGGTTAGGTGGCCAATCGATGTCGGAAGGGAAAAGTCGCTAATTACCTCAAATAGCGACATGCCGGGAAACTTGGTGGCGAACTTGTCCGGGAGATTCGAGTGAATATTCAGCTGAGCATCCGGAGCAATGACATAGACGTTTGTCTCGCAGAGTGGATAAATGATGGTCGCTTTGGCCCAGTACACCAAGTGGCCAACCAGTTGATACACGTTCTCAATCAACAGATCGGCGTCCGACGCCATGTTCTGCAGACTCTTCAACGGGTTGTACGCTTCGATAAGCTGCAGCAACATTCGTGCCCCGGAAGGAGGCACACAATCCAGCAATTCCGACGGATCGACCAACAGCAGCATTCCGTGATACGGCTTGAGCGCATGCAGGCACCTGTCAATAGCTTCCGGCTCAACGACCACACCCTTCTTGTGAAACTGATGCGCCTTTTGTGGCAAACAAAAACTCAATGTTACCGAATCATTCAACGTCACGTTCAGCAGTCCCGTCGTGCACAGATCGTGGTAGATCGTTTTGATAAACTGTGCCAACGTACAATCCTTCAAGATTGTATCGAACGCATTGTTATTCCCACTCCCAGTCTGGTCAGGCTCCTGCACCGCGGCCGTAGCTTCGTCCATACACGCCACCATCTGCTTCATCTCGTTCGACAAATAGGCCACGCGCCGTTCCTCGTACAACAAAGCCACCCCGATCCGCTTGCTCAACTCGTAGTAACACTTGACGATCGAATAGCTGGCCTGGGCGTGCAACGCAAACACAATATTAATCCGGAAGTACGACGTGTTCTTCTGATCCTCCCCTCCGTCCACCTTCACCAGCGTCGGATGCGACACGAACCGGACGTCGTTGACCTTCAGCTCAAACTTCTGATTGCACAGTTCCGACTTGACGGCAAACAGCGTGGCCAGCACGTCGTCCGAAATTCCGTACAGTTGATCTGGAGAAGAAAAAAAAATCAATCGTACATAATTAAATCCCAAAAAGACACAACATCAACCCTACCAAAGCAAATATTGGACACGATGGGCGGCGCATTCTGCAGGACGTCGTCCCCGTTGTGGACGATCGAGTAGGGCGTCTTCCGGGCCGGGGCCACGCTCGTCTGGAACTGGGTGCCGTTGAACACGTTGAACGGGTACCGGAACAGCAGCCGGTCGCCCTTGCTGTCCGATTTGACCAGGATTATGCTCAGCGGGGTCACTTCCATCTTTTGCTTTCGCTATCAGCTCCGGCAGTGATAACGGGACTAAAGAGAAAACGAATCTGCTCGCAAAACCGTTTCTCATTTGTTTACCAAAATCAGCTGATGTCAAAACTAACTGTGTCTTGCATGCAACTTGCAGCATTTCTCGATGCACTTTGATTAGGGTGACCCGCTGAATGTGTACATTTTGCAGATTTTTTGAGGTAGCAAAAATCTGTAAACTGTTGGTTTGGCTTATGCATTTCGCGTACGCACACCAGCAACATTTAATTTTGCTGGCCGAACAAAATTTAACCTCACCTTTATTCGTTTTTCGTCCTAAACAATTCTGCCCAAAGTTTGGGAACGCTTGGTAAAGTCACCAAATTGCGCAAAGCGATTCAATTTTGTATGGGAATGTGCATGGATTTTTATTTTTGATGGCTTAATAAACAACAGGTACATGTTTCACGTAGGGACCTATATAGGGAAATGAAATGTTCTTGAAGAAATTTCAAACACCCAAAGTCATGCAAATTTAAGGTTGAAAAACTTGTGGTTTTTCTTTGATGCTGGCGCGTTTCTTGCACCGAACAAGTACAAACATTACAAAAACTACCAGATTATTATAAACAACAGTTTTACAATGTTTGTGATTGTTATAAATCTCGTTTATTGCCCAAAATTATTTTAAATTGATTCCAACCTTGTTCTTGCATAGTCTTGTTGCTCGATTGGAACCCCGATTTGACAGTTCGATTGGAACCCTGAGAGTGACATTTCGCCTCTCCATATAGGCTCTCTAGTTTCACGCTGTTTTAGAATATTAAATTTTGTTGCAGGTGCTCTACAACTTTCCCGAAAAAGTGTGTGGTGCTAACTTGCTCCTGAAAAAGATCTGCGGGTCAAACCTGGTCTGAACCATATTTTTAGCTCGAAAAATTAATAATCTGGGGCTATTTTGTCCAACTGGCGGAATTTTGATCTCTATTGAACAAACTGTGACCCACTTTACTAAACCCACACGTTTTGCATAGAGTGAGTTCCGATTCCTTTCGGGAATAACCGTACGTTGCCCTAATTCCCAGTATAGTGAAGGTTTGGTCGATAAAAGTGCTCACATTTCCAGATGCCATGTGGGGGTGTGGAAAACAAAAAAAAAACACTTCTAAGTCTGGTATTTTTACTTCTTTTCACTTGTTATTATTTTCCGAGTAATAGTTAGATAGATAATGCATTACAATGAATCATTAAGATGCTAAGCCGTAGCGGAAAGCGCGCAAAATACACAATCATCGATGAGAGGGGGACGCTTAAGAAACATTAAGGCTTGGTGAGGGCAATCTGACTCTGGTACTGGCGCTGCAGCTTCTGCAGATTTGCCCGGTACTTGTCCTGCTTCTGTTCCAGCTGCTGGATGTTGTCGGTGCACTTTTTCAGCTCCTTGTTAATATACTCGATTCGCTTGGTCACGTTCTGTTTGCTTTCCTCCAGTTCCTGCTTCACCAGCACCGGACCGTACAGTTTGTACACCTGCGGAACGGGGAGTAGTGTGTGGGGGCGGAAGAAGAAACACACATGTTCATCAAAAATGCACAAAATCCAACTCAAAATCAACCCTCACCGTGTTGGTCGGCTTCAGCAGCTGCAGTTCCTCCAAAACGTTCTTGTTCTCGTTGTACTGGCCATCGAGAAGCTGCTGCTGTTGGACCAGTTTGTTAAATTCTGTAAAAGGATGAAATTCCCTTCCCGTATTAATAACCTTTGCCGGGTGGGGGCGACTCGCCCGGAACATTTTGGCTTACCTTTCTGGGCGTCTTTGTAGTTTTTCAGCTCGGACTCGAGGCGACGTTGGAGGACCGCAGTTTCTTTGTCCATTTTGGTTGAATTACGCGATAATCTGGACGATTCAATGCAGGAAAATGCAAAATTAACACTGGCAAAGTTCCTATGGCGATGACCGCGATTTGGAAAGAAGACGACTTGAGTTTTCGTTCCTCGCGAGTGTGTTTGTCAATCTCTGACAGATGGCGGATGATGGTTGGTTATGCGAGGCGAGTTGTCTTGATGAGTAAAACATGATGAAGAGGGGCGAGACACTTTGGTTGAGAGGTATCAATGTAAGTTGTTATTGATAATTAGTCCTAAGTGCCATAAGTAAACTTTTATGTACAACGATAAAAAACAAAATTAAATTTATGTACAACAATAGTTTCCATTTCTGATCACTTTTTTTTCATTTAAACGCAAAAAGTAAAAAGGCAGGACAAAATTTTTTGATGGATCAACACTTTGGTCCCCTTGCAATTGTAAATTGTATATTGTATATTTTTATGTACAACGATAAAGAAAAAACAAAATTTAATCCATGCACAACGATAAAAAAAAACAAGATTATAAACCATTTTTGATATTTTTTTTTTTATTTTAGAGCAAAAAAAAATTGACGAGCGAGCAGTCATGTAGGGTTTTTTTTCTGTCAAGAAAGGCCGCAAAGTTATTTTGTTAAATTAATTTAAAAATCCACATCCAAAAAGCAAAAAAAAATAAACGTGGACCTGTAAAAAGAACTCAAGATTTATTTATTGCCTGATACAATCCAATAAACTCAAAAATAAAAAAAATTAACAAAAAAAATTTAAGGTTTAAAAAAACAAAAGATTTGAAATTTTTTAATATGTAATTTCAAACAATTAAAAAATTCAAAGATATTTTTTTATAAGTTTTTAAAGATTTTTTTCAAATTTTTAAGAATTTAAAAAAAATAGATATTCAAATCTCAACTACAGCCCAGATTTGATTATCTGAAGTTCGATTATCCGAAGGTTAATGAAATCACAAAAAAATAAAAATAAACGTATTTTTTCATTTTCTTGTTTTAAACAAATTCTTAATTACTTTAGCGTTGTCACACGTAAAGATATTTGAACACACATTCAAAGCTCAAAATAATTGTTTTCATAAGAATTCAGCAATTAATCAACGGATGAATTTCTGTAACAAAAAGAATAACTTTTTTCATAACTTTTGACTGGTTTGGTTTGGGAAAATAATGTTTAGTTCGAGAGTTATACTCGTTTTTTAATGTGCTTAAATATACAGCAATTCCCCACGAAAACAGCATGATTCGAAAAAAAATTCTTCGATCGGGCTCAATAATTTACTGGGGGTTCCTTGGCCGAAATAATTAGACCCGTATTTTTTGTTTGGCCATTAGGGTGACCTATGCCGTGTTAGGGTGGTCCGAAAAATCGCAATTTTTGTCATTTTTTGAAAAACCACATTTTTCAAAAAATCATATCTCCGCGACATTTCATCCGATTTTAGCTGTCTTAGACGCAAAGAAAGGTGATTAGTTTGGATATTTAGGAAAAATAGTAAAAAGTTTCAAAAATCAAGCATAACATTTGAAAAGGTCGTATGAAATCTTAAAATGCTGTTTTGAAGGTCTCGGGACCAAAGAGCTTATTTCTGAAAATATTTTTATTGAATTCCTCGGAAAATTTCACATTATATATCAAAAAATGGTGAAGTTATGTTTGCGATACTCTGAGATACGATTTTTTGAAAATAAAAACTGTGTTTTTCGACGCGCCACGCGCAAAAATAGAAAATGTTAGGGTACCAAAAAGGTGCGTATTTCAATTACGAAAATTTTGGTATCCTAACATGTATAGGTCGCAGTTTTATAAAAAAGTCGATTTTTGCTCGTTTTCGTAATTTTTCCATTTTTGCGCGTGGCGCGTCGAAAAACCCAGTTTTTATTTTCAGAAAACCGTATCTCAGAGTATCGAAAACATAACTTCACCATTTTTTTATATGTTATGTAAAATTTTCCGAGGAATCCGATAAAAATATTTTCTTTGGTCCCGAGACCTTCAAAACAGCATTTTATTTTTTCATACGACCTTTTCAAATGTTAAACTAGATTTTTGAAACTTCTTACTATTTTTCTCAAGTAGCCAAACTAATCACAATTCTTTTGCGTCTAAGACAGCTAAAATCGGATGAAATGGCGCGGAGTTATGATTTTTTGAAAAATGTGGTTTTTGCGAAAAATGACAAAAATTGCGGTTTTTCAGACCACCCTAACACGGCATAGGTCACCCTAATGGCCAAACAAAAAATACGGGTCTAATTATTTCGGCCAAGGAACCCCCAGAAAAATTTTGAGCCCGATCGGAGAACTTTTTTTTCGAATCATGCTGTTTTCGTGGGGAATGTACGTTGTGGCAAACCTGGGTTATACTTAAGCTCGACAATCAGGGAGAATTGCTTATAGAAGTTGTTCGACGGAATGCATTCAAATCCTTATAAATTACCAAACAATCGTGCATCTCGCATATAATGCGAATTGAACTCTCTCAGTTGTCTTTTTTTAACAGTTATTCTCTGATTATCCGTCTCGACTACTTATACAAACTAGAGTTGTTATTTATTAATTTAGGTCAAACCTATATTTAGTTTTTTTTAAACATAGCAATACGCATCAACATTAAATAACTTAATTAAGGATACCCACTCTGAGCTGACTCATTCTAGCAAAATGAAAGAGAGCGAAAAAAAAGATGCAAATCTTCGCGGACCGTTGACCTGAAACAAATCTCTTGTAACGTAACGTCGTGCATCTCACACATCTCACGATATCCTTGACCTTGACGCTCCGAGAGCCAAGCCAAACCGTATACTGCGAGAGAGTAAACGATTTTACAAGGATCATCGCCAGAGCGTTCGAGTTACTTTCTCACCTTACGTTATCACACCGATGGGACTGGACTTCGCGTGATAACACATTGGGTTGAAATGGTGAAATAGGCGAGTTCTTTTCGTGCGCTCGTATCATCGCGTTGAGCTGAGAGAATCTTCATTGTGCGTGCACCCAAATCAAAGAGACCGGACAGAAAAATGCCGGTTGCTAGGATTGAGAGATTTTGTGACGCTCGCGTATTTTTTTTTTTTTAATTTATTGAGGACATTGCGTTGCAGCGGTAAAGAGCAAGATTGCCATTCAAAAGGGCTCCGGTTCGAATCTCGTTTGAGTGCTTGGGCAAGAATGTGCAAGTGCAGTTCTTCTAAGGGCATGGAAACGAGAGAAAAGAGCACCGCGTTGACGATGATGATTTGAGAGAGCGAGTTTGGTTGGTGGGTTCGAAGCGGGCCGTATACTGAAATAGCATTCAGTGTTTAACATGTCGTGGTCGGTTGCCGTAGTCGTCGTCAAGACTAAAATTTTCTCACCGCCCAAGTCAGACTGAGGGAGAGGAAGAAGGTGTTGTATAATCACCTGGTCTGCGAACCGTGAACTGTGCCGTGGGTGCCCTGTGGGACAACAGGCAGGACACGCGGGATATGGCCTAGTGTCCTCGATAGTTGATATATACATGAGAGAATAATATCACCCTAATCGCGTAATATGTGTGTATCGATTTTGCAAGCGATTTTGCACCGATCGACGATTTTTTCAATGTTCGACCGTACTTCCGGAAAACGCGAGTTGTGTGTTTTATTGTGCTCGAATAGCTAGAAGTAGGACCTTGTTTCTGTACCACACCAAGCCAAGTCAAGCCGAGTCCGCGTTATACGAATTTAATCATCATATTTAAACTATTTAACAATCACAAGAGCGTCGTCGTCGTCTGACTTGATTAGCACAGGACCAAACAAGGCAGACCTCATCTTACTAAGCTAATCGAGTGCTCGAGCGACGCGAAACGCGAGCATTATTCGAAATCAGGTAGGAAGGCCCAAAAGTGGAACATCCTCTATTGATTATAATATTGCAAAGTCATCATCCCATTTGGGTGGGCTCAGATCATTCTGGAAAAGGGAACAAACTACGTTTTCCCCTTGTAGCGCCGGAAAAGCCTACCCAAGAGAAGAGAGAAGGAGAAAGTTGTGCTATTGCATTTTCCCAATTACATAACACAGCTGATTGAAGTTGGGCGAGCAAGGAAGAAACATCGTCGTGCCAAAGGGACTCGTGAAAGGAACATTTTGTCGGAACCATTAAGAGTTACAACGCGTGCTGAACCTGGCACTGTTAAGGACTAAGGCCCAGGACACTCTCACACAAAAGCAGTGAAAATTGCTAGATAGTTCCCCACAGACTACTAGATCGGTGGCCGCCAGTGTGAAGAAGCAACTTTTTGGCAAAGTTCGTAGCCGCGTGGTTTGGATTGGATTTTTTTTTTTGAAGCATCACGAGGCACGTGAGTTTCCACACTTGGCGGCGCGGCGTCCGCGAGCCGGTTATGCAATCTGAACTACAGACGACGGGAATGGAACTTTTCAACGAGAGAGTGAGGGGAATAGCAGTGACTGTGCTGTGTGTGATTGTGCATATGTAGTTAGAGGCAAATGTAATTACTGATAATTGTTCAGACATTGTGTCTATCTCTGGCAAGAAGATCGGGTCAAGTGATTTTTTGTTCCAATTTCTAAAGAAGAAAATCCGTCTTTCTCGGCTCGCTTGCAGATTGAAATCGATTGGCAGGACACATCGACTAGGAGGAGTAGTCCTTTTTTTTTTTGCTTCCTGGGATCCCATAACCTTCCATCACCACCACCACCCCCAGCAGCGGCGGTTTTTACTCAATGGCGAAGGGTGCCAGGAAGAAAACGAAATGGGTCCTGTTGACGACGGCAACGACGGTTCCACCAACCGAGAAAGAAGCCGGTAAGTGAACGGAAAGTTTAAAATTAAACACTATTCTTGGCGGTTAGTGAGTTACTTCTTGTCCTCGTCGTCGGCTTATTTGCATTTCTCTCCCGTTGGTTGAGTCGGCTTGTCAATCAAGACACATACATATGCTGGCATTTTCTAAAAAGTTCCCTTTTTTGTGTTGCTTTTCGCCGGAGAAGAACCGCGTGTCGCAGCACCGCGGAACCTAGAAATATCTCGCCGCAACCAACCAACCAATATCACATGGTCGTCGTCTATCGCGCTATCCCAAAGTGGAAAAAAATAAGTCAAACTGGAGAAAACTGTAGCAGCAGCATGATGTGTGACTGTGTGTGATGCAAGGCAAACACAAGATATAGAGTGTGTGAGGAGTTGATGAGGAGGTTCCAGATAATTTGGGCCTCTGTTGGTTCTTCTAATTATTTGGCCGCGGGTTGAGCTTCTGAGATTTACTTGGCGGGGCAGAGGTGTGTCTTAGGGGCCGAGGCGCCCCAAATATGAAATAATTACTAAATTTCAATGAAAACATGTCATTCTATCATAAAGCACGGCATAAAATATCGATAACTTGCGAATACATCTTGTATTAAGTATCAATGAAGCAAATACAAAAAAAAATAAGTGCATTTTATTTGCTTTGCATCTATTTTGCTTCTGAGACATTTTACATTTTCATAACATTAAAAGCCGAGTGATTGCATTATTATTGTTTTTTTTTTTTAATTTTATTTTTAGAATGTTTTTTTTTCTTAATATAAATCATGAACTATTTAAAAAATACTGATTTTTATTCTCATATATTTTTGCAAACATTGATTTATTAAGATCGTACATTTTTAGATGCTTTTAATGTATTTATTTTTGACTAAGACCTTTTACGAATGATTTGAGACGGACAGTGTTCTGTTATAAGTCCGAAATAGATATTTAGACATGTCTGGTCCAGAATAGCTTTTATTTGATGGAAGGAGTAATAAACATCCGCTTTGTTTTTGTGTTTCAGCCAAGTTTGATTAATTTGTTTCCTCATATTTCACAAACTTATGAGCAGTTCTCTACGAAATCGATCTTTTTTTGGAATTTTAATTTTTGTATTTTTAAATCCGGATGAAACTTTTTTGGTGCCTTCGGTATGCCCATAGAAGCCATTTTGCATCATTAGTTTGTCCATATAATTTTCCATACAAATTTGGCAGCTGTCCATACAAAAATGATATATGAAAATTCAAAAATCTGTATCTTTTGAAGGAATTTTTTTGATCGATTTGGTGTCTTCGGCAAAGTTGTATGGATATGGACTACACTGAAAAAAATGATACACGGTAAAAAAAAATTTGGTGATTTTTTATTTAACTTTTTATCACTAAAACTTGATTTGCAAAAAAACAATTTTTTATTTTTTTTTATTTTTTGATATGTTTTTAGGGGACATAAAATGCCAACTTTTCAGAAATTTCCAGATTGTGCAAAAAATCTTCGACCGAGTTATAAATTTTCGAATCAACACAATTTTTTCAAAAAATCGAAACATTGGTCGCAAAAAATTTTCAACTTCATTTTTCGATGTAAAATCAAATTTGCAATCAAACAGTACTTTACTGAAATTTTCATAAAGTGCACCGTTTTCAAGTTATAGCCATTTTTAGGTAACTTTTTTTTAAAATAGTCGCAGTTTTCCATTTTTTAGAATAAGTGTACATGTTTGCCCACTTTTGAAAAAATATTTTTGAAAAGCTGAGAAAATTCTCTATATTTTGCTTTTTTTGAACTTTATTGATACGACCTTTAGTTGCTGAGATATTGCCATGCAAAGGTTTAAAATGCAGGAAAATTGATGTTTTCTAAGTCTCACCCAAACAATCCACCATTTTCTAACGTCGATATCTCAGCAACTAATGGTCCGATTTTCAATGTTAAAATATGAAACAATCATGAAATGTTCCGATCTTTTCGAAAACAATACTTTTAAAATTTTCAAATCAAGACTAACATTTCAAAAGGGTCAAGCATTCAACATTACGCCTTTTTGAAATGTTTGATTTAAAAAAATGATCAAATCAAGTTTTAGTAACAAAAAGTTAAATTAAAAATCACATTTTTTTTAACGTGTATCATTTTTTTTCAGTGTAGTCCTTATCCATACCTACAACTTTCCCGAAGACACCAAATCGATCAAAAAATTCCTTCAAAAGATACAGATTTTTGAATTTTCATATATCATTTTTGTATGGACAGCTGCCAAATTTGTATGGAAAATTATATGGACAAACTAATGATGCAAAATGGCTTCTTTGGGCATACCGAAGGCACCAAAAAAGTTTCAGCCGGATTAAAAAATACAAAAAAAAAATCGAATGACCGAAATCTCAGAGAATTGCTCAACTACAAACTGAAATTCCATGGGAAACAATCCCAAAGTTTCTCTAAATCAGCCCGCTTCAATTGTTTAAACCTTTTTAGCTGCTGTTTTAACAATAAATATTAAATTACAAAAACTTTCATCTTATGCAGCACACTATTGAAAGTATCCAAATTTGAGAGGATTTTAAATCTTGATATAAAATTGTCAAACACTTGTCAATAATTCTAAAAGCTAATATTTTTTTTAATTCTTTATCAAAAAAATAAAGAGCAAGTTTTCACGTTTTTATTGCAATGAACTTTTTTACTTTTCATCTTAGACCTTAGGATTTGATCCATGAAAACTGTAAAGTTTGGTTAATTTGTTCAAAAGTTTTGGTGGATGTTGAAAAGAGTAGCATTTGAGAATTCCTTTACAATTCCGACTTGTTTGTCAGGCGAAATCAAATACAAACAGGAAGATTTTGCAATTGATTTTGTGACTGACTGAGATAGTTTAAGTTAGGTATTTTTCAGAATAGTAAAAATAATTTTGGTTTTTTTTGTAGTACAAGGATTGTTTTACTACTCCAATTACTATCTGTTGACTTTTTGGTTTATTTTTTTGCATGTTTTTATAATTTAAACAGTGCTTGGGGCATATAAAAAATTACGGAATAATTTTCGAGCATTAAAATAGGAGATTTAAGAATAAACAGCATAACCAAAGTTTACTCTAAAATTAAATTTTTTTCAGTTCATTTACAGAATGACACGAAACTAGGGACCTACATAGGGAAATGAAATGTTCTGAGAGAAATTTCAAACACCCAAAGTCATTCAAATTTAAGGTTGAAAAACTTGTAGTTTTTTCTTTAGTGTTGGCACTTTTCTTGTACCGAACAAGCACAAACATAATGAAAACTAACAGATTATCATCAACAACAGTTTTACAATACTTGTAATTGTTATAAGTCTCGTTTTTTGCCAAAATTATTTTAAATTGATTCCAACCTTGTTTTTGCATGATCTTGTTGCTCGATTGGAACCCCGATTTGACAGTTCGATTGGAACCCTGAGAGTGACATTTCGCCTCTCCATATAGGCTCTCTACACGAAATAAGTAAAATCTCCAAACTAAAGGTATTCGATAAAATCAAAAGATCTCCCTTTCAATGTTTTTTGAAGATTAAAAATTGGTTCAAAATTGTTTTTGGTGTTTTATTAATCAGTCAAGGAAGCCTATTTGGAGTTGGGAGACTAGATTTATGGTGATTTGTCAACAAATAACTTTATATATGTTAATTTTTGGAAAGGTGTACAAACTTTTTTTGCACCTTTTTTATTTTTGTTATAGTTATTGTTATAAAACTTTTTATAGAAAACATCTTTTCATGAGCTTTTTGTAGCAACTTGTTCGGCATGAGTTTCTGAACAAAACGTACATAGAAAAAAATAATGTAAATTTGGAAGCTGTAATTTTGGAAGATTGAATATTACCTCTTTTATGATGTAAATTTACCTCAATTTAGACTGAAAAAGTGACATTACACCAGAAAAGTGGTAAAATTACATATTTCCAGAGGTAAAATTACACCTTTTTTCTGGCATAAAAGATGTACCCCTTCCCAGATGTAATATTACCATGATTTTTTTTTTCTGTGTAGTACTAGGTTCCTGTCAAACTTTAAATTGTTACATGTTTCATCACAAAACGTGCATAGTGCCCAAGGGGTGTAAATACTTTTTTACATACTGTATATCAAAGTCATGCGTTTTCTCATATAATATTGCATGCTTTTGCTCACAAAGGTGTTGTGCATGTTTTGCATGCGATTTTACAAAAACTTGTTGTACTGTTAATTGATCATTAAGGACTTAGGGCAAAATAAAAAAAAAACTGTTTTTTTTTATTTTCCTTTATAAAAAATAAATAAATATAGACTATTTTTATATTGTAATTAGAAGTTGAAAAAAAAGAATCAGCTATGGGAGGTGGGGGTAAAACAGTAATACTCTTGTTAAGAAAAGCTTAAATTGATAGTTAACAAAAAAATTAATAATATTGTTTAAAATATAATTCACTTTGAGCCAATTTTTACAAATCATAGATTTATTTACATTTTTTTGATAAATAAGCCTGTTGTTGCCTAAATCACCACGTGACTTGATACAGTCCAGACTCGACTCGACTATCCGTAGGTTCGATTATCCTAAGTTGGTCCATGTCATGTTGAAGGGGAAGTACGCCCGAAACACGTCTCTGGCCCTTCTTCCATGCCAAACATCCACCCATGGTAGGGAAAATAGTTTGCCTTTGCTGCGATTTGTTTGCTCTTGCTTGCTTGAGGTGAAACCGTCTTCGTGATGCGACCAAAACTCAAGCAAAACGTGTGTATGCACTTGGTTATGACGAACCTTCTAATCATGCAGTGTAGTGCTGCTGCTCCCGTTGGATATTACCATGTACTTGATAATGGGTGCTGAGCAATTGGAGAGCATGTACGGAAGAGACTATTTGTACTGTTTGGTGATGAGTTAGCTTCATATAATTAGTACAGGTAGAAATTCTTGACATAATTTAATTTAATAATGTGTCATTTTTTCAGATGCATCTTCCAAGCTACCTTGGGAGACCAAGCCGCACACAGCGGTTCCTTCCTCCGATGATTGTAACGCCTCCACCATCACCACGCAAAACTCCGAGTACAACGTCCAGACCAGGCCGGAGGATCAGGACAGGGGTACCACCGTCAACTCGTCGTCATTTTCGAACGGTTATCGCACATCATCCTCACATCACTATCCGCCATCGCACCATAGAAGTTACAGTAGATCCCATCATCACTATTCCGGTAGCAGTAGGAAATCTCACTACGGCGGCAGTGGCAGCAACTACAGAAGTAGCTACAATTCCACTGCCGAGGTCAGAAACGAGCAGACCAGTTCTGTTACTATTAACGAAGGTGGGTTGTTGGAGGGTTATTCTTGAAGGTAGTGTACTAGTGATAATTTGTCCCATTTCAGACGAATACACGAAAATCACAACTCCCCGGCAAGATGTCCTATTCAAGAAGGGCTATCTGTCCAGACCAAAGAAGCACCTGTCGGCCACCCCGAGCGACAACGTCAATGGTTCCTCAACGACGACGACGACGACCACCGATGGAAGTGATATCGCCACCGGCAGCGGGAGCGTCTCGACGGCGGAATCGGTCACGTCGGATTCGACCTACCTGACTGATGGCATGTTCATGGATTCGTACCCGACGCCGTACCCCTATTTTGGCTACATCGACCAAAGTGGAGTACTTGTGATGAACGGTAGGTCCAACACGTGTTTGACAAGACATTCAACCAGAGATAACGCGAGTCGTCGTTATCTAGAAAGGAACTTGGACACACCTCGCACGAGAGATAATATTATTTCGTCTAATCTACAGGGTTTGCCGTTGACAGTAATGGCTATTCCTACATGAACGGTGGCCAGACTTACATTTACCCACCCAACTACAACCTGTCGCAGTCGCAGACTTTCGAAGAAAACGAAGAAGGTGCGGATGTGCAGCAACCGGATAGTTCGACGGAGTCGGAATTGCCGACGGCCGACGACGGCGGATTGTTGGCCGAAAGTGATGCAAGTGCCAACGAAGGTTCGGACCAGACCAAGGCAGAAGGAGGTCTCGAAGAAGGTGGTGGTCAAACGGTGGATGATGAGGAGATGACACCGCAGCAATTCTTAGCGCCTTACGCGAACGGTTATGATTACGCTCAATTTTATAATAATTTCTACTATCCTGGCTGTGTGATGGCACCGTTTCCGGTGGTCGAAAATGGTAAGGCAATTGTAAAGTGAAAGATATTGAAAAGATTTTAAAGTAAAATTTCGTTCACAGGACTGTACTACGACCAATTTGAAACACCAAGTGATAACCAGTTTGATTTCAAAAAGCACCGAAAATGGGCGCGCAATTGGGAAGAGGTTAGTGTTTGAATATGCTACACTTTAAATTAGTGAAATTAATAGCGGAATATCTTCTTACAGTATCCTGTACAAATGCAAGGCGAAACAATGACTGAAGAGGTAAGTTGAGCTCAATTTCGACCTGAGCAGATGTTCTGAAATTAAGTTAAACTCTAGCGGAAAATCACACAAAACAAAAATAAAAAATACGTATTTTGGGAATCCAACATTTCGCGATACTTGTTGTCTAACAAAACAATCTGGATTTTTCCCGTGTAGCTATTTTTCTGAATAGTACCAATTTACCTACAACTTTGCTG
The DNA here is from genome assembly GCF_015732765.1 of Culex quinquefasciatus. Classification (NCBI taxonomy): domain Eukaryota; kingdom Metazoa; phylum Arthropoda; class Insecta; order Diptera; family Culicidae; genus Culex; species Culex quinquefasciatus. Next base: position 1,159,251 of record NC_051862.1, read on the forward strand.
AAGGCAGAAAAAAATAATAAAAAAGTAAATTCGATTCGACATGATCCATTTTCAGAACAAGGTTTTTGGGTGCATTTTGGACCCTAAACAATTCCCAATATTAGGAAGCGATTAGTTGAGTCCACAATTTGCGCATTGCTTTTCAATTTTATTAGAGGATTTTTTATGAGAAAACCTGTTTTTTATCATTTTGATATTTCTTACTTTACATAGCGTTATTGGAAATGTTAGCGACGATATGCAGATCAACGATCTATAGTAAATGTGGTAGACAAAAAAATAAGCTTTTTTAATGTCAACTGTTACAAAATTATAACTTTGAAATTATTTTTATCGTTAACCTTGCTCCCAACTTTCCATTCCAGACCTACCAAGATCCTAGCTTTTTATGCACGCCGCTAGCCGAAGAATCTGTAACTACCACCACTGAAGTGCCTGTAAACGCTACTCAACTGGAGCCAACTCAAGCTTCTGCTACTGTTCCTTCAGCGTCCACCGTACCGCGTCCAACCGCAAATTCTCACAAAACTTCTAGTCAGCCATCGCCGCCAGCCAAGTCCCAGCCGAACAGCAAATCCGTCGAACCGCGATCTCAACAGCAGCCAAACCAAACCGCGAGCGTCGTCGCCGTCGCCACCAAACCGAAACCCGCACAGTCTCAGAAAATTCGCAAAAAGGATCTGATCGAGTCGACGCGCGCCTTTGCCGAGCAGAACATCGACCTGTCGAGACCCACGTACCTGCAGCGAGCGTCGTCGTCGCGCCACGAGGAGTCGACCACGTGGCGAACCGTTTGCAACGGGAAGGAGGTGGCGATCGAGGAGGAAGATCGCGCGATTGAGAGTGGATCAAAGCTGGAGATTATCCAGGAAGCGCCGGAAACGACGATTGCCAACGAACCGGTTGTGATCGAGGAGCCGAAGCCGATCGAGTCGAAAGCGGAAAAGAAGGAATCGAAAAGAGGGAAAAAGACTGCCAAGGGAAAGGGAAAGAAGGCGAAAAGACAAAACGTGGTACAGCGGCAGGGAAAGGGTTTCGAGGTGATCGAGCCGGAGTTTACAAGGGTCGTCGCTTCACCGGTAGCTGAAGAGGAGCCTTCGGTAGTTGAAGAAGAGGATCGGGACGAGGTGATCGAGGAAGTTTTTGTAAAGGAAGATCAAGCTGAGGTTGAACTTGTGATGCTGAACGACGATGACTCACAGACGGTGATTGAAGCGATCGAGGCTGAAGAGGATCTGGAGCAAATGCTGCAGGACGTTCAACTCACCGACATTCACGTTGAGGAAGAAAGTGTCGCTGTGAGCCGTGAGGATCATGCTGAAGACACAGTGGAAACGGTAGAAGAAGTTGTGGAGAGTGATCTTCTGCAGGTGATCGATAGCTTAATCGAAGAAATTGATGAAGTAACCAGTGTGTTTGAAGAACATCCCACGCCCGTTCAAACTGAAGATCCTGCACCAGCAGTGTGTGACAATACGATCGCACCGTTCGAACACGAGGACATTGTGTGCGAAACGTGTATCTCTCCAATCTCGTGTTCCGTCGACGGAGGTGACAAGGAGGAAGAGATCGAGGAGTTTAGGCATTTCTCCGGCGAAGAAGACGGTGAACATGTAGACTCGGGTGTTCAGAGTCCGGCCGCGTTCATTTCACCGGCTGTGGCTGCGATCGAGGAAAAGAAGGAACGTTCCTACTCCGGCAGTGGACTGCACGTGACCGATGCCGTGACCAAGTGGCTCTCGGAAACGCTGAGCAGCACGACGCGGCTGGAGGAGCTGTTTGTGCTTCCGGAGAATCCCGCGTTACTCCACCGAATTCAGCAATTTCACGTGCTAAACTTTGAAGATTCTCTCGCGTTCTCCTCCGACACGTACAGCAGCAGCAGCGCAAGCAGGCGACGAAGCTGACGACGCAGACAGCGATTACATGAGCGATGTGCAGGTGAAGAAAGCCCAAAAGACAGAATCCCAGAAAGACCAGCTTGCCAAGCAGACTGCGAATGGTCACCTTCAGCGTCAGTCGATGACCGGAGATCATTCTAATTGTAAGCAAAAACGCTGTATTATTATGTAATGCCTTATGCAAAACCCAAAAAAAAACAAAGCAAAACAAAAAAATATCGTTATATGCAAGAAAAAAATGAAAAGAAAAAAAAATGTGCGCAAGAAAAACAACAAAAAGTAACTACAAGCTAAATAATTATGAAAATACTACTTAATCTTATGCCATAAAACCTGTATCATTTTCGCGCTTTCTGTTTGTACTTGTTCTGTTGCATTCATTTGAACTTAACCATTAAAACTTTGGAATAAATTGACGAAACAACAAACTTATTCCCGAACATCATCTTCTTTCCATTTTTTGCACTTTCAATGTCACAGCCTTGATGTAAAATATTTGTTCTATTCTATTTTGTTTGGCATTCCTCCACGCCGTCGTCGTCGTCGCTTGACCTATAAAACATACCCAACTGTAAAGGTCGTGGGCGCCACTCACGTGATCTTCAATTTAAGATCCGAAAATTATAGCAGCACTATACACAACGTGAAAATCATATGTGCACGTTCAACAACAACGGAGCTAAAATTAGATCCCTTTCGGCGTGTTGTGAGTTTAGTGGTCTGCTCAGTGTGAGAATGACGATATGTTTTTTGGTGTTTTCTAAAAATATTAAGTATTCCTTAGACTGGTTCAGTGTTGGTTTCAAAACAAGCTTAAAAAAACTAAACGATCAATAATTGATCGTTTAGTTTCGTCAATTATTGCTTGTAGCCCTCACAAAAATCCAAACAAAATTCGAGCATTTCTAGAGTGTTTTTTAATTAAAGGTGTTTGCTATTTGAGTGTTTTTGAAAACGCCTCGAGTTAGGGCCGTCAGGAGTATTTAAAAATACCTAAAAAGTAAATTGATTTTTTTTACCAATTGAAAAAAAACGCCAGATCTATTTACTTGCATAAAATGCGCAAACTGGTCAGTTAATCATACCTCCAATTATCGCAGATGAATTAAACAAAAAGTCTTAGGCCTTAAGCAGTATAAATCAAACAATTTAAAATTTGAAAATTAAAAAAATCTAAAATTTTGAAGTTCTCAAGTTCTGAAAATTAGTTTTTTGCGATTGTTTCTGTTGGTCTAGAAAACGTCAAAAATAAAAGAAAATGTTAACTTTGATATAAATATGAATCAGTCTAAACTACCCGCGATAACTCAGAGAAATTAAAAGTTTGAGTAAATCCGAACACGGTCTATGAAGAGAAAAGAAACGCGCGCGCATCTTTCTACAACCACACTGTCTGGTTTCTAAACCAAACGCTGATGATCAGTGTCAGTATTTTGGCAACATAAGCATCAACACGTAACGCCTTTTTCCCTCTCTATTAATTAGTCTGTAAAGTGTTTAGCAAATGAATTCAACGATCTTGCACTGGAGCTACCGCGACTTCCGGCAAATGCCGGAAGAGTTGACCTCCTGTAGTGATGAAGTCGTCGAGGTGTATCTTAAGGAAAACTTTATCCCAGCGATCCCGAGGTGGTTCTGCGAGCAAATGTCCCGGTTGACCTTTCTCTGTCTCGCTGGAAATCTGATCACGTACGTTCCTGAGGAAATTTCCCTGCTGATCAACCTGGAATCGCTCGACGTTTCACAGAACGTTGTTGAAGCATTGCCCAAGTCCGTTGGAAAGTTGCAGAGATTGATTCGTTTGAAATTGAGTGAAAATAAACTTACGGGATTGCCCAAAGGTAGATAGCTCACAATGATCTTGATTTTAAATTCGATTTCTAATAAACCAATTTTAGAAATCGGTCAACTTCAGAACCTGGAGATTTTGGAGCTTTCCAAGAACAGACTTACTGAACTCCCCATCGAGATGTCTCACTGCCTAGGCCTGCAAGAGCTGATCCTCGACGATAACTACTTCCTATGTCGAATTCCCACCAAAGTGTTCACCATGCCCCAGATAACTTATTTATCAGCTGAACGATGCAACCTGTTACTGCTGCCATTCATAGTGAACACCGATTCGCTTGAATTTGTGAAACTCTTTAAAAACTACACCCTGACTCACTACCCAATGGTCCTGGAGAGGTTTATGCAGCCCAACTATGATCAGTTTAATGCGGTACAGCAAAATAGAACCCTCAAACCGTTCTACTACCAACGCGTCCGGTGTGATGCATCGTCTCAAAACTTGATCTTTCCCGCCGAACTGCGCACCATTTTAGATCGTCGAAAGTCGCTTCAAATGCCCGGCTCACTGGTGGAAATTGCACTCCGACGTTGCAGCCCCGCAAAATGGAGTCGATGTGCGAGCTTAAAGGAATGCATTCCTTCGGAACTGTACGCGAGACTTCGAAGCGGACCGGTGGCCAGATGTGCGAGCATTCCGTGTTTGAATGAAATTTTCAACGAGTGCATTCTCGGTTTGGTTAAAAGGTAGTTTTTTTTTTATTGCTTTCATGAGTTACATGTTAATTTTGTATGGATTTTCAGGAAAAAGCAAGCTCGCCTCGTGGTGCTAAGTGTTCTTTTCTGTTCGAAATTGTGCGCGGATTTGTGGTTCCAGTACAATTGTGACGTCTTTGAAGAGCTCAGCTGGGCACTGGTTTAGAGGCGTGACTGTAATTTTGTAGAAAAAGGTTTTAGATGATCTAGTCATTAAACGAGTATTACACGATTACCTCTAAATGGATCGCGATTACGCCATCCTCGGCGTCTCGGTTGATGTTGATAGAAGCACGACCATCGGCCAGAACCTGAATACTCTTGCCAGTGCAAGCGTTACCAACCTTGTCACCCGAGATAACATCACAATACACTCCACCGGGCAGACCAGTCTGGAGGACTTCCAACATGTCCTGTTGACCCTCGTTGTTGAACGCAACAAATCCGCAATTTCCACGACCAAAGGCGATCTTGTTGTTTCCGTTGGACCACCAGTTCACCATCGGAGTACCCCAGCAAACGTTCCGGAACCGGATCATGTTGGCAATCTGGCGCCAACGGTGCTCGCAAACCCATCCATTGCCACAGCTTCCATCCGGGTTGATCGATGGTGAAATTATGTTGTTATTGATATCCTCCGGAGGTCCCTGATCTCGATCATCAAAGAAGAACGAGCTCATAATACGAAGCTGGCCAAATGGAAATGCAGCAGCGAATGCCGTCGCCATTTTGTACGCTCTGGGCGATTTATGGGTCAAAGCATGATCGCGTTGATTATCATGGTTATCAATGAACACCAACGCATCGATCGACGGCAGCAAACCCCAGTCTTCACCAATATTCTGCAGCCAAACCAGTGCATCATTTCCGCCAAAGGCACGACCCACGTAGTACGAGTACATAAATTCCGTCACAGTTCCGAGGTGCATGTACTCTGTTTGCGGCCACTTCGTGAGGACCATTATCGATCACTTCTTGCATCATGAATGCCCGCGACCCAGCAGCGAACCCAAAGCCGGTGTTCAAATTCTTCAACCGATTGAAAATGATCTCCATATCTTGCGGCCACATGTGCTTAGCCGCATCAACGCGAAAACCACCAACGCCAAGATCGATCAAATGGTCCAAAACTCGACGGCTCTATCGCGCACCCACGGCAGACCTTGATTCAAGTCGGGCAATCCAAACAGCTCACAATTTCTTATCTCAATGGCGTTGTTCCAGTCGCTAATCTGACAAGATGGATTAAAATCCCAGCTGCTGAACGGAACAGCCGGGAAATCCCGATCGCGCGGAACCGAGGTCGAACCACCCACTCCGTGACCCACACCATCTCCATAATCACCAGGATGCATAGCCATGTGGTTGATGATAATGTCCACGTACAATCTCACCCCAACCGCATTGCACCGTCGCGCCATATCGAGAAAATCCTGCTCATTCCCCGATCGGGACACGATCTTAAAGGACACTGGCTGGTAGCGCTCCCACCATGGTCTAGTCGACCCGCGTTGAACGATAACGTACTCATTGACTGGAGACAACTGGACTCCTCCGTAACCTCGTGGCCCAAGGAACCGTTCACACTCCAGCGCAACGTCGGAGAACTTCCACTCGAAGAGATGCACGATTCCGCTGTGACCAGCCCAAAAATGAGGATTGTGCTGACATTGTACACTTACAAGTGCCAATAAAAATAATCCAAAGCCTCGTATGAATGCCATGCCCCGATTGATTTTAAATATCACTTTGTCCAAAAGAATAACGCATTCAATTTCGCGCCTTCTTATATAGCCTTAGTTATCGTTTATTTTTGCGCTTATCGATAGAGTCACAGATTGTAGTAGCCCCCACGAAGATTAACTTGCAAAAAAAAACGGTCCTAATAGGTCCGATACGTGATAACAACAGCCAATCTAATCTAATCCGATTGTGGTTTTCAACGTTGACGTATGTATTAGGTTGTAACAAAAATGACTTTTTGGCGGGCATTCAGGGGTTTGTTCCGGTGGGCATACTGAGCCTAAATCCCAAATATGAGCTTGATTGGACGTAACAGGAGCTGGCGCTCCGCCCTTGAATTTTAAATGGGATTTAACCCGTAAAAAAAGTTTTTTTCATAAATGTCACTTTTCGAGGCATTTTGGCCACCGATGCGTTTACCAAAAACATCACTGGCGTGTAGGCCAGATCCTTGCGCATCTTTTGGTATATATAACATTGAAGTTTGGAGGATCCTGGAGCTCGGTACAGACCTTAAAAGTTTGGCATTTTTTCGAAAAATCGGCCCCGGCAAAAAAGATATGCGTCGCACCTCGCGACGCCCGAGACGCCATTTGATTTTGCTGGGACCGATTTTTCGAAAAAATGCCAAACTTTGAAGGTCTGTACCGAGCTCCAGGATGCTCCAAACAATGTTATATATACCAAAAGATGCGCAAGGATCTGGCCTACACGCCAGTGATGTTTTTGGTAAACGCATCGGTGGCCAAAATGCCTCAAAAGTGACATTTTTGAAAAATCTTTTTACGGGTTAAATCCCATTTAAAATTCAGGGCGGAGCGCCTGTTACGTCCAATCAAGCTCATATTTGGGACTCCCGGAACAAACCCGAATGCCCGCCAAAAATCATTTTTGTTACATCCTAGTATGTATCTCAAAACAATATAGGTAAGTTGGGCGAATTGAATTCACTTTCGTTTAAATAATTTGAATAGTTCAGATTCACCGCTTATATCATACCGATGAGTTTATAATCTGGAATAAAGCCGGTCTTGTTTCGAAATAATTTCGCTATTTCTGGAGCAACATTTGAAAGGGGCGGTACGACATTGCTCTTACGGCCTTTCGTCCCATTTAAACGCGTGTAATGAAAGGCCGTAAGAGCAATGTCGTACCGCCCCTTTCAAATGTTGCCCCAGATTTGAAGTTTTTTTTTTTTAATTAATATCAAATACAGGGAAATGTGTTTGATAGCAATATTCTAAGTTTATTTGATTGAACTTTTGTTCGATCTTCAAAATAACTCTCAAACGAAAAGAGAAAATAGCAACAAATCCAATCAACTTGGCGGGAATAGACCGAATTCAAAAACCGAGAATCTCAAAATGTCATTATTGAATTTAATTATTGTCACTGTCTAACCCCTCAGTTCCCACCAATCTTTAACAACCTGTGTTCGAGGTAAACGAGAAAAGCACAATTCTGACAACACTGGCTCCACTGTCATTAGTGTCATTGAAAAGCCGCATTTCGCCGCACGCACGAGAAAGAAGAAAATACATTTTTATCGCGCAAGCAACACGAAAATCAGACGCAGTTAGAAAAAGCCGCAAATCTACGCTGCGTTCAAACCGGGTCCCGTGCGTGGGCGATGAAATCGTCGGAAATGGTAGCCCCCAAGATGGCCAAACTGAGCAGCGAGCAGCAGCCGGAAAAGGACGCCGACGGCGGTGAGCCGGCGGCCAAGCAAACGTCAAAAGCCGCATCATCATCGAAGGAGGCGGCGTCGGCATCGTCAGCGGCAGCCACATTATCAGCAGCCGAGGTAGGGCGCTTTTTGTTATTGTTAGTTTTGGGGGTTGCGTCATTACTTTCTTTTATGCCGACAGGTTGGAAAGGATGAGAACGGGGAGGATAAGCTGGTGATTGGGGCGGAGTATCAAGTTCAGCGTCAGGATGGTTCGTGGCACACGGCGCAGCTGATTCAGAGCCGGCAGAATCCGTGCGATCCGAAGCATTTGGAGTATTACATCCACTATGAGGGGTTGAACCGGCGGTTGGACCAGTGGGTTACGCGGGACCGGATTTCCTCGGTCGCCGTTACGGGTACGGACAAGAAGGCCACGACACCGTCCGCGCAGGACTACAATGGCAAGAGTCCGGTTAATTCGCTGGGGAATTCCAAGGATCCAAAGTTGGGTAAACCTAGTGGTGACGTGGACATGGGCGATGGGGATCCGGACAGGAAGATTACGCGAAATCAGAAACGACGGCACGATGAAATTAATCACGTACAGAAGACGTACGCCGACATGGATCCGACGACGGCCGCGCTGGAGAAAGAGCACGAAGCCATCACAAAGGTAAAGTACATCGATAAGCTGCGATTTGGCCGGTATGAAATCGATACTTGGTATTTTTCGCCTTACCCGGAAGAGTACGGTAAAGTCGGAACGTTGTACGTGTGTGAGTATTGTCTGAGGTACATGCGCCTGCCCAAGACACTTCAACAGCACAAGTTGACCTGCACACATCGTCAACCGCCGGGAAATGAGATCTACCGCAAGGGAACGGTTTCGATATTTGAAATTGACGGCAAAGATCATCGCTTTTACTGTCAGACGCTCTGTCTGATGGCCAAACTGTTCCTGGACCACAAAACGCTGTACTACGACGTTGATCCGTTTTTCTTTACGTGCTCTGCGAAATCGACAAAGAGGGTCAACACATCGTGGGTTATTTCTCAAAGGAGAAAGAGTCCCCCGAGGGAAACAACGTTGCATGCATCCTGATTTTGCCACCGTACCAGCGAAAGGGCTACGGAAAGTTGTTGATCGCGTTCAGTTACGAGCTGTCGAGACGCGAGGGCATAATCGGAAGTCCCGAAAAGCCCTTGTCCGATCTGGGCCGGCTGAGTTACCGCAGCTATTGGGCCTACACGTTGCTGGAGCTGATGAAGGAGTATCGAACTACCACCATCAAGGAACTCAGCGAACTGTCCGGTATTACGCAGGACGACATCGTTTACACGCTGCAATCGATGAAAATGGTTAAATACTGGAAGGGACAGCATGTGATTTGTGTGACTTCGAAGGTGGTTCTCGAGCATCTTCAGCTGCCACAGTTCAAAAAGCCCAAACTGATGATCGATCCGGCTTATCTCAAGTGGACACCCCAGAAGCGAACCATTCCCGTGAAGCAGGTCAAGAAGGCTTAGACCGTGATCCGTAATTGACGTATGTATTTTTGTCGAACGTAATTGTAATTATTTTGCTATCTTTCCTATTTTCGATTAAGTGCACATGGACATCTGTACAATTAAACCCCAAGTTGACGAAACAAAACAAAAATCTGATTTTATTGCTAAACTCTCGAAAGAACGCCCCTCTCTTCAAACGTTAACTCGCTCAATGATGTGTTCAACAACCGCGGCAAAGTTCCTAAATATTCCACTAACTTTCGGCAGCGAGTCCTTGTCATACAACTCGGGTTGATACTTTCCCGTCTCAACCAAAAATCCGCGCATTCCAACAGCCATCGCGCCCAAACAGTCATCGCTGGGATCGTCCCCAATCATGCAGCACTCACTCGGATCGACCCCCGATGGCAGTGCGGACCGGAAAAAGTACTCGTTTGGCTTCCCGATGCAAACACTCTTGACCCCACTGCTGTACTCCAAACCCTTGACGAAGCAACCAGGCCCGACGGAGATCCCCTGCTTAGTTTTGTAGAACTTTCCCTCGTGAATGGCCACGAGCCGTGCGCTTCCCTTGCTCTGCTGCAGAATCCGGAACGCTTCATTGATGTATTCGTACGAGAACCGCTCCGGTGCCAATCCAACGACGACGGAGTCGTGTCCGCGGCTGGAGTCGTCCTCCGGAAAATCCTTTCTCGCGTCATCAGTCAAGATGTAGTACGGATTGAGCGCGTTACTTTTAACGTAATCCGCCGCGGCAGTTAGCGAGCCGTAAATCTCGTTCCTCTCGAGCTGGAATCCGATGGCCACGAGCCGATCGTACAGCGAACCGACGCTCTCCTTGGTGGTGTTGGTCACGAATTTGACCGCTACGCCGGCAGCCCGTAACCTGACGGGGAAGACAATCTTACACAAACGCCGATAAGTCTATAACTGAACATCGAGAAGTAGGTACCTTTGCAGGGCATCGACGGCACCTGCCGTCGGTTGGTCCTCGACGTGCAGAGTTCCGCTGAGATCGATGAGAGCGGCCTTTATGGGGGTCATTTTGAGCGAAAAACTGCTGCACCGACGACGGACGACTACGGAGATGTTTTTGTTTGTGCCAAGAACGGTGCGAAACATATCTGACAACTATAGAACTAACTAAATAGACCGATGGGGTAAAGAAACCACGGTTGAACCGGTACGAGAAAATAATTAAGTTCAAAGCGAAATTAAATAAGGGTTGAGAGCCATTTGGCAATAAACTTTAAAAGCTAAAAAAAAATCAAGTTTTAAAAAATGATAAAATTAAAAAAAAGTTAAATTAAAAAACAATCAATATAAAAAATTACAATGAAAAAAATTCAAACATCTTTAAAAAGGTTCAAAAATTTATAAAAAAAAATGGAAAAATAAAAAAAATACAATTTGCAATTCTTAGTGTAAAACGGGCCTTGACCGGTTAGGCACCAGGTTCCAGATTCCCGACGAACACGCACTGCCTTAAACCTGCATCTCACCCTTGCTCTGAGTCAGTACGAGCAGCACGCTAGAACACGCTTTGAGTGTTCGTGCCAGGCATCCACACCTTCTTTTCCGGTTACGCATTTTAACTCTGCCGGGGGTGGTACATTAAGTAGGGTTTGATGTAAGTATAAGCGCCTAACCATTTATAGTGTGCCTATCAACATTTATTTAATCGAATAGTGTATTATTTATAGTTTGAATTAAAAATCTAACTGTTATTTACTGTGTTTTGTTTTCTCCTGAAATCTTTCCTAGTGTTGGATCATGTTTATCTGTAGCAATTTCTTCTGTCGCGGTGTGTTGTTACAATTTTTGGTTCTAAGCATTTTATATATAAAAAAATAGCAAAAATACAATAGTAATATTTGTGTTAATTCTTTGATCATTCCATAAATTGACTAAGGGCTCGAACCTCACTTATTTAAAGAAAAGGGTGAAGATTCAAAACAATGGACAGTGACTATTTAAAGAATCAATAGTTAAAGAAAGATAGTAATTTATTAAGTAGATAAAGAAATAAAAGATAGTTACTAAATAGAGGTAACAAACAAGCTTAGATTGTATTAAGGGCAATGTATAGGGCAGATGAAAAAAATTTCAAATATATAATTAAAGAAAAGGCACATGATAAACAAAATTGACATCGCTGCCAAATTAAGGGAAAACAGACCGTTTGTTTCAGCAGCATCAATTAAATAAAGTGGAAAAGCGTTGAGAGATAAAAGAATCAAAAAAGTAAAATCGACATCAAATGGAGGATAATAAACAGAAGCTGTGTAAGGAAATCAGAAGAACAGAAGATAGGTGGTAGCTGAAATAGAAATAAGAGAATCCCCGTTCTGCGATGTTCAGGTACATCCACAACAGTTGACTCAACATGTTGCGAATCAAAACAATACCGTCTACAATCACAAATTATTTCCCCTTCCCATATTGACGCGCACCTTTCTTTTAGCTGTCTCGACTCTGGCCCTCGTTTACGAGTCGTTTCCACAAACCACCAGCTAGGTCACATCGTGTCATCATGATGACTAAACCAAGCCAACGTGGAGGTATGAAAATAGGGCACTTCTGGTTCCTTGCAAGCTTAATTGTTTTGACCAAGATGATCAACAGCACTACGGATGTAGTTGTGCTCCTTCCGGGATGTTCCTCGCCTGGGCGTCAACCGAAGAGGTATCATCAGTATCATCCACCCTTGGCCTGCATGTTATGTAAGATTCACTTAAGTACAGAAAACGTTAAATGGGGCTACCAACTTTTTAATGTTAATAACGTTTTCAATCTAATGTTTATGCTGGTGCTGAAAGTGACAACTAAAACGCTAGAAATTGAGTTCTTGATGGGTTATAATAATTATAAACCGGCAGTGAGGAAGACAAAAATCTTCAGTCATTGTCAAATCTAATTAAAACAGGTCGCCAAAAACCACGTTGGAAACCTAATTAAACGCGATGGTTTACGAGTTTCTATTTCTAAACACGATGTCCGGCGTTATTCTTGAAATCTGGAAGACACAAACTTTCCACCTGTTTGGCATTAAACTGTTGCTTTTATTCACCATCTCATCTCAAATTGTTTAAAACCGCACGACGTACGAGCGCTTCTAGTCTCTATGATTGCGTTTGATTTGATGAGCTTATCTAAGCGATTAAAGTGATCGGGGATTGATGAAGCATGTGGTTTCAAACCACGATAACGCCATCTTTTGTATTCCAAGTCCCAGTCGACCTTCGATCTCAACAATAGTGCGACGTCTTTCGAGTGCGTTTGGCATCTACTGAACGCGATCTACGCCGATCTGCATCGAAGCGCGATCCTCTGTGTGTTGTGTTGTGAAAGATTATTTTTATCCTTTTGGTCGTGTGCAGTCTCTCTCGCGTCAATACTTGCGCGCGCTCTGTTTATTGATTGTGAGTCGTTCGGAGCGAATACACGATGGTCAAGAAGTCGGGCGTGGGAGGTTTTGTGCTGTGCTGTCTACTGGCGGTGGTCATTCGGGATGTCCACGGGACGACCTTGTATCCCGCTGACAAGTTGTCCATCCTGGAAGGGGCCGGATTTCTGGTGTATCTCGTTCCGGATCGTGCCGTTAGAGATTCCATGGGCGGCGTGATCCGGTGTTCGTTGACTTTGGGAGATGAATCTTACAGTTTGGAAAGTGAAAAAGTACACACGATCGGCCAGGATACCACGGTTCAACGGTTCAGCGCAGATGTGTGTGGAATTAGGGTACACAATGTACGGGCTTCTTTGGGGACCGATTGGACGTTAAAGGACTTGGATGAGAGGCTCAACGAGGTTAATCATACGTTTACCTTGACGGTGATCAGTAAGTTATCCAGCAACGATTAATCAATATCAATATTACCAATAATCCTCAACCCTCAGAGCAAAAGCAGAATCCGGAGATCAACATCGCAGTCAGTGACACCGCTAGCTCGTTCACGGTGACCTGTCCGGAGGACTCTTCCCGGCGTTACTGCCGCATCCTGGACGAGGCCGACAACATATACGACGGATGTTCGCGATCTTTCGATATTACTTGGGACCAGGCCCGATACCGCTGTCGGCTGCTCTACTGGGGCGACATGGACGAAACCGAAACGGTGATTAATGTGCGGGTGGAAAGTGAGTTATCTTCTCCTACTGCTGATAAGCAGCAGCTAATGGTGATGTTCTTTGTTCTCAGGAAACAAGCGCGCCGTAACTTGGTCGACGGAGGAAAACGAGAAACATGTGGTACTAAACTGTCACTACAACAGCCGGATAAGTCCGTGCCGGGCGGTTTCTGTGGCCAGCCAGCGGCAGATGATGCTTCTCGATGGGCACCTGGCCAATCGCTACTCGGCGTACAATACCATGTGAGTCGAACCTCTATCAAAAACCTTCACTTTTAATCCAAGATCACTTTCCGCAGGGTATCGGAGGGAATCTGCGCGCTGGAAATTCAGAAACCCTTGATCAAAGACGATCGCGGCCTGTGGCGAATCTACCTGGAATTGTCCGGCAACGATTATACGGGTTGTGTGTTCGACTTGTCCGATCCTGGTACAGAAGTAGGGTACACTGCTCAAGTCAAACCGCAACTCATCGAGGTCTTCCATGATCCGAGGTCATCGATCACAACGACAACCGAACTGGAATGTGAGTCACCCTACCCTCTCTCCTATTGCTACCTATCCGGACCGCAAGGAGGAGACTTTAAACCAGAAAAGTTCGATCATCTCGGCACCCTCGGAATTTGCCGCTTCAAGGTTTCAAACATCACCACCGGCAAATGGGCATGTGGACGGAACGATAACAGCGGTGGTGAAGATCGCTTCACCTACTACGACGTGAAAGTGTACGATCAACCTGCCCGTGCCATCACTCCCCAGATAACGGCCAGTACAGGAGATGAAAATCGCGACCTCCTGTGCAAAACGATCCTCGACCTGCCGATCGAGATTTGCCGGTTCATAAGCCCAACCGGAGAGGTTCATGGCCTGTCGGAAAATATCGTCCCAGCGCCGGATTCACGGTTCAAGTACCACGGTAAGGGATTGCGCGATGGCGAATGTGGTATGCAGATCATGCAGTTGAAGCGCGAGGATTTCGGCCGCTGGAAGTGCTCGATCAAGGTTCAGGGCCGGGACTACGCGATCAACGTGGACGTCATTGAAGAAGGTGAGGTGAGCGGAGAGATTCGTCGTAGATCAACCATTGTTCTAATCCGGATCTTTTTCTTTGTTTTCGTTACAGTTATGAGCACCACCACGATCGTGGCCATTTGTATCGCCGTGACGCTGGTTCTTGGGTTTGTGGGCGGTTTCTTCGCATACCGTAGGCTCAACAGACGCCGTGTACCCTATCGCAACAGTGTGGGATCAAATGGCGGGTTGTCGCTGAGCAGTTCAATCAATACCTGAGTGTTCTGAGTGTGTTTGCTACAGTTTGTCGGTTTTGCTTGGAATTGTGTAAATTTTGTGTTTTTGTCGTTAATAAAATAAAGAGAAAAACAACACCAAAATGCGCCTTATTTTATCAGCAATCAAGTTGTCCAAAAACATCACGCTGTTGGAGATTCTATGGGGGTTATAAGCCGGTGCTCGTTGACATTGGGAGACCAATCTTACAATTTGGACACTGACAAAGTGTACACGTTCGGTCACGCCAATAATATTCAAAAGACCTTTCCAACGAGCCCAAAAGATTGAAGATCTGACAACCCTATTATAATTTAAAAGTACTTTAGTGTACACTTTTTTTGAGGCCGGATCATAGATATTTTGATAAAAATAAGTGTTATTTATACACTTTTATGAGGCTGTGTAGTGTATTCACTTTATACAGGCGAGGATACAAACATTTTTGGAAGAAAATTCAATTTTGTTTCAATAACAACTTCTAAAAAATCAAAGTTTTTAAACGACGAAAATAAAAACAAGTTATCCTAGTTTCCGCTAATATTGTTTTATCTGTACAGTTGACATTTGGGAACATCAGCTAATTAATACACTCAAACCCTGATGGTTTGACACCCCTTTTACAGGGAGTGCACACACACTACCAAACGTTTGTTTGTTTGATAGTGTGCGTGAGCGCCGTATAAAAAGTGACAGTTCGTCACTTTTTAGTTTGACTTTGACTAACCAACGAGTTACAAACTAAAAAAGTGTCAAACGAAAAAATTACCAACCACCGGGGATTGAGGGTATTGATTATAGCCAGTTTCCTTAATCATTTACAAATAAAAGTATTTATTGAAATACTGTTTGCTCTTAGAATACAAACGTGCCGTAACTTGGTCATCGAAGGAAAACGAAAACCATGTCATACTGAGCTGTCACTATGGCATATGGTTTGATCAATATACGAGTCCGTGCAGAGCGGTTTCCACGGCTGGCCGTATGCAGATTCTGCTCAAGGATGGGTATTTGGCCAGTCGCTATTCGGCGTACATCATCCATTGTTCTAACAAACTGAAAGTGTTATTTTTCGTTACAGTTATGAGCACAACCACGATCGTGGTGGCCCTTTGTATCTCCGTGAGGTTGGTTCTTGGCTTTGTAGGTTTCTTGGCCTACAGAAAGCTCAACAGACGCCGTTTATCCTACCGCAACAGTGTGGGATCAAATAGCGGGTTGTCCATGAGTAGTTCAATCATTACTCTCCTCGATTTGTGTTGGTGTTGAAGGAACTAATTAGCAATAAAAATAAACTTACCTTATTTCAGCGTGATTTCCTATTCGTGTCGTCGGATCGTTCGCCTCTGAAGTAGACGGCAGATCCTTTGTAGATATCACACTTTCTTCGTACTCCTTTTTCCTTCTTCAAAAGCAGGAATATTAAAACTTGCTTCGTCTCCGTTTTCAGACAACACTCACTGTAGAGACACAGTTGTTTCGAAATTACACCTTGTTGCTTCCGGTAAAAATCCTCCCGAAAAATCGCCGTCCGAAAGTTCTGCTGCGCACTCCGTCCGTTTCTTTTGCTCGATCGTGCACTGTTTTGTGCGCGCGCTTTTGTTTGTAGTTTTTGCGTTAACTGTCAAATCACCAAAATTCATTGCCATGGCCAACTGTTAAAGAACGTTCGGACAAAATCATCAGCTTCACCTTTAACTTTACACTTGACCGTTTCTTTATTTACCTACGCGGAACCGTCCTCAAATCGTACTATAATCATTCCGACTCCCAAGCAACACCAGCGTCCGCGCAAATTTGCCCTTGTGCCGGAAGCAGAGCAGTTTGGCAAACACCAGAAACACAACCACACACACGCCGTACACCACGTTCCGGAAGAGCACCTTCCGCCCGTGCCAGGCCCGGTAATCGTCGTAGTACTGAAATCTGTTGCGATAGTTGTTCTCCAGCTCGTACTGGCAGCGTGCCGGGAAGAGCGACAGGTAGAAATCCTCCAGCAGGGCCGAGATCAGCTGGTTCTCTTCCGGATTGTCCTCCTCCAGGTTGTCGTTGATGCAGTTGAACTTTTTCGGCGTTTTGCGGATCTCGTCGAGCGAGTCGACCACCCGGCTGATGTTGGTCGTCAGCATCTTGAAGTTACTGGCCATGCCAGTTTTTTGTTGATATGAAATTTGTAGAGTGGGACGGTGCCAAAGTTGGCCCGCATCATGTCGGTGAGGTCCACGCATTGAAGCACCAGCTCTTTGGTGACCGTTGGCTGGAAGGGAGGATGGGTTGTTATGTTCAGTCGCGACGTGTGTCAATTTGAGACTTTGAGCTTACAATCGTCGAGTCCTCGTACCGCTCGTACACCAGCGTCGGATAGACCTGCCGCTGCTGGGGTTGAATCTCCAGCGGAAGAAAGTTGTTCTGCTGCAGCGAGCAGTTTGTGATGATCTGCTCAAAGTATCGCACCGCGGACCAATCCAACGGCAGGTTGTACACCTTCGAGAGGAGCGTGCGGATCTCACGATCGGACCAGGTTCTGTGGAAAGAATGTTGATAAGTTTTAGTATTTAATTCTAGTTATTTCGTCCTACCCCGAAAGATCCGTGTCAAAGTCGTCGAAAATCTCCGAAAGTGTCTTGTTTCTGCTTTCGCTCATCAGAAAGTGATAGTAAGTGAAGGCGTACTGCAGATCGTTCTTCTCCCGAAAGCGATGGCTCTTAGTAACGGCAAATTCGGTGCGAAACTTTTGCAGCATCGCTTCGATCACGTCCACATTCAGCAGAAAGCCAACATGGGCCAGGACTTTACGATTTTTAAAGCCGTACATTCTGCGAATACAAGAATCTACGTTAAGTTCTACGACTCCAACACCAATCAACCCAATACATACATATTAAACACCTTATTCGTGTGAATCAACGAGTGCGCAAAATGTCCTGCGAATTTGAAATCTTTTCCTCGCTTTTCCCTTCACCTTGCTGGTCGCGATCGCGGTTCCGACCCGACAACGAGCTCTTCTTCGAGTGCTGCTGCTTGTTCAGCTTCATCTTGTCCCGGTTAAACTTATCCACTAGCTGCCTCGTCGAGGTGGAATTGGTTCGCTTGAAAATCTCATAAATATCACGAATGTTTTCAGACTTTTTACCGCCGCCCATGCCCAACGTTTTCGGCACATCGATAAACGTCTCCTCGCCGGACAGGTTGTTGTAGTTGTCCTGTTCCGGGTCGTGCATGTGGTCCTGATAGTCCGGATGACTGCAATCGCCCCCATCGAACTGACACTCCTCCACGTAGCAATGCGAATCACAGGAACCGTCCCCCACAAACATCCACGGACAGTCGGGGGCACAATCGGGCACGAGCCACGCCGTAAACACGCTCACCCCTTCCGAGAGCGTTGTCAGATCGTCAGGGAAAAGGGGCCCCAGGAAGATGTCGTCGTTCAGGTACAGGAAGTTCTTCGACAATCCCGGAATTCGATGGATGATAGTTTCAATCGCTGCGCTTGAAAACGTCGGCAGAACCGTTCCCTCGTCGGCAATGTCCGAGTGCTGCACAATCTTTACCTTCGGGTTGTCCAGGTTCAGCCAAAAGGGAATCTGGCCGTTGGTCACGATGTAGACGTTCCTCACCCAAGGAGCGTACTTTTCCAGCGATCGAAGCGAATACTTCAGCTCGTTCTTATCGTCGTAACGAGCCTTATCGCGCTTGGTTGCGTACATTTTGATACTGTCCAGGAAGCGTTCGTCACTTCCGTTAACCCAGGTGTACACCACGTCTATCGGATCGTAACATCTGGTTCCATGCTGGAGCGGATGCTGTAACAGATTCAAACTAGAATCGAGAATCATCATCACAGAACACCGGGACTTACCGTGACCATAACGCTGACGGTGAGGTAAATCAGCGCGACCAGGGTCGCCAGCGACACCAGACAGCAGCATCGGAACCGAACTTTTCCGGTTAGCCGCGGCAACCGGAGCAGCCGCATTCTACGCTAGCACTTTTGCAGCGTTCTCCTCGGGAAGATTCTTCGAGCGTTCGTTAACGTTAGTGGAAATTGATTGCACTGTTTCTTCATAATGACTAGAGAACTAACTTAATTTTAATTTAACAAAAATAGACGCGCTTTGCACATTTTTCTGTGAAATTTATAGGAAAAATCATTTTTTGTTGCTGGACGGAAAGATGACCCTCCTTCGAATGTTTGTAAACAATTTTTGACACTCAAAGAGAACAGTGATGCCAACTTTGATTGTCTAAATCTGCACATGTGAGAATGATTTGTCTGCAGAGAAGTTTTAAAGATTTCTTACAACAAAAGCGAGTGACATTTGCATGATTTTTTACTCTTTGTACAATTTAAATTTACGGTTTTACAGGATAGACAATTATATTTTCCAGTAATTTTGTTAAAATGTATTACCTTAAATTTGAATGAACATCCAGTTGCAATTTTGGTGATTGACATAAGTCTGTAAACGTCCAAGGGACACCCTAGCACACAAACGGGAATCCCTCGTTTTTGTGGCGTTTCAAATTCGTGCAGTGCTTCCAGAACTAAACATTCTTAATTTTTTAAATATTTTGTTTCCTGACGAAGATACTCCAAAACAAGATTTTCCCTGCTATTGATATGGTTCGACTCTTATAAAAAATCTCCTAAGTTTATTGAAAGGTTATCATCACGTTCCAACAAGTTTTGAGGCAGTTTTGACTGAAATAAACCAACCAATAACTGCGACCAACTTCAAAACTCAGCTGGCACCCCTCCGGCTCGACCAATCAGCGCAGACCACATCAGATCCATGATTCACAACAGAGCAGGCCACTTTTTCCATCATTCGATCGCAAGCTTCTGCGAAGGTTTCATCAGAAAATTTCTAGCTCGGACAGAGAAGAAATCGACGGTGCCATGAAAAACTTTGATCATTCCCAAAAAGATAGTTCAACCGAACGGAGTACCGCGTACCGGAAGTAGTTTTGAACTGTGGATACACACACGAGCTTGAGGAAGATGGTTTTGCGAAAGTTTTAAGCAAAGTAATTTTTGAATAATTAATTTTGAGGAAAGTTTTTTTTGTAACTACGCGTAAAGTACAACGCAACAATCATGAGCGCCCCAATCGTCATAACCGTGCCCACCAAGTACGTTCCGATTAATCTGGCCCCGGCCGGAATCACCATCAAGACGGAATCCCTGCCGGACGAGGGCGAGGATTCGTCGAGCTCGTCGATGGAGGAGTTCCTGGTCCGCGGCAAGAAGCGCCGCCTGGACCATCTGACCTGGGAGGAGCTCCAGCGGAAGTAAGTTTCTATCTTATGTGTTTGGCCACGGGAAATTACCATGGTGATGGAAGAAGGAATGGGGTGAACGGTTTCTAGAACTTTCCAACGCAGCAAAGTGGGTGGTGACGTGTCATCGTGCGCGCTTATCAATGTTGGGAAAACCAACAGCTTGCTGCGATGCGATCCAAGCTTGAATGTAGGGCGATACACAGGGTGGCTTTGAAGTTTTAATTCTAACCCTTGGCCGACTATGGGGTGATGTAATCGCAATGTAAACATATTTTTGATTATTTTAATTTCTCTATTTACAGAAAGTTAAAGAACCGCGTGGCAGCCCAAACCTCCCGGGACCGGAAAAAGGCCAAAATGGAGGACATGGAGAAGACCATCCAGGAGCAGTCGGACCAAATTAGTGAACTTCAGAGCAAGTGCGATTCGCTCGCACAGGAGAAAGATGCCATCTACGGCAAGTATCTCGATCTTGAAGGCCGCTTCGAAGAGTTGAAGCGAAGACTCGATGAGCAACAACAACAACAGCAGCAGCAGCAACAACAGATCTCAACCCCAGCCGCCATTAAATCGGAACCGTCGCCGGACTTGGCCTCGGGCAGCGTTGGTTGTGTTTCCACCCTACTAGGATCAGCAGCATCCGCCCAAACCCCTCTGCCGCAGGGATTACTTTCAATGGAAGCACAAACGACGCTGCGCCAGTGCCAGCAGAAGACGACGGACGAAAAGGTGGCGGCTTTGTGGAAGATAATTGCGCTCTGCCTGCTCTACAGGACATGCTCGAAGACTTCGATGTGTCCAAGCTCGAAGAGCTCGCCGAAAGCCTCCTGGCCGACGTCACAAGCGAGCTGGAAGAGCCTGATCGACGAAGCTGCCCGGCTGATGCCCAAGATGCAAGCGCCGGCATCGGAATGCCTGGATCAGTGGTGGGGACCCCACCAGAACAGCTGGAATCCGGCCAAGAAATTAATCAAGGAAGCAGCATAATTCTGACCACCCACAACTACTCCAAGTCACCGTTTCACGTGGAGAGGACGCACCTATCGCTACAAGCAGAGAGCACCGTGCTACAGCAGTCCGTTGTAAACCCAGACACCGTCTACGGAACCTACGACAATGAAAACAACTGCATCACCATAATCCTGGATAACGACGAAGGCGGCGATGATGCACGAATCGGCAAAACGCTCGAAGAGGAAATCATCTGCGAAGAGTCCGACGAGGAGATGCTAGTCCAGGAACCGGAGTTCCAAATCAAAATAGAACCCATGCAGCAGCTTCTGTCGCCCATTCCGAGCATCGTGTCCACCAGCAGCTACTCAAGCGTGAAAAACGAGGAGGCGCTGGACACGATGAAAAACCCGCCAACGCCGCGTTCGCTCATCTCGGACGGCGGCTACGAATCGATCGGATCGCCAGACTACAGCATGGGTACGCTGGACGAGTTCTGGAACCTGGACCTGTTTCCCATCCTGAGCTAGACCAGTCGCTTTGTAAATAACCGTTATTCAGTGAAGTTGTACAAATTAGCGCTAGTTGTTAGGCGTTCCTACCAGATATTGAACTACTTACGTAAGACGCTGTTCTGTTTCTGTTTAGATAGGTTTACACCAGACTGCTGTAAATATTAGTCGTCGTATGCGTTTTATTATTATTTATAATCGAACAATTGCTAAACAGATGTTTAAGACCACACTCTCTCTTATAGTGATAGCTAGTAAGTTTGCCTGCATCGCAGTGCGGTGTAGCAGAACCTTCTTTTTGTGCACAAAATGAACCTAAGCCAAACTAAGAAATGTTTCTTATAAAAAATAAAAATATAGGTAATAATGATCATTGTCATAGTTTTACTATTCACCACATTTTGTGTAGACTCACTCTCCACTGAAAGGGTGCTTTAACTTGGAAAATACATTGGAAAAAACTTAACACACACAAAATCACAATTTTGTTTTATTTCCAGTTGATGACAGACCATGCTTTGTTATGGCTTATCTACAATTACTTAGGTTGGATTTTTTTGTTTGAAACCCGGCACAAAAAATCTGTGAGCAAAATATATATATTTTTTTTTGTCGAAAAACCTCAAACCTTTTTGAGGTTTTAGTGAAATTACAGCAAAAAAAAAAATCGCGGAATCCTACAATACTTGGATATATTAATAATTTCGAGAAAAATTAGAATCTTGCGCTCCAATTAATCGCCGCAAAAAGATATCGTCGCAATGTGAAAACCCTGGGAAAGCTAAAGAAGGCAGGAGAGTAGGCCTAGACATTTTTTTTTAAATTATTGTTAACTGTCAATCTGAGATATTCGTAGGGACTTTTACTGCTGGCTGACGATTGCTCGTTGGTTTTGGCTGCGGTTGTCTGTTTTCTGGTGGGGGAATCTACGGTTTTGAGACCTTTGTGGCTTGATGGAACCGGGTTCCTGGTCGGCACAGCGGGCATTGCTGGCTCTGTCGGGCATGCTTCCCCATCGTTGGAGCACTTGACGCCCAGTTATATGCTAACCCGGGCATGCTCAGAGGGGACATTACCTGACGTTTAAGGTCAGTTGCGTGAGGGCTATTGGCCCTGATTTGGATTACGCTAAATGACACAAGACGATGGTTAAGAGTGAGAAAATGACGAAACATTTAACAAAACATGGTTCCACCAAAGAGTATTGAGTATTTCCTTTCTCTCTGGTTCCACCAAAGATTACTTCCAACCATCAAAACAGAATCTTATAAAAAATTACCCCACAGACCGGTGGCCGGGGTACGGTCCATCGATAAATCCGGTTTTGTCAAGAATTTTGATTCCATTGCTTTTTCCATGCAAAACAATACTAGAATAGCAAAAAAAATCCATGAGAAGGAACATCGAAACCGGTTCCACTTTCTTCGGTGGCCACATCCAGAACCGTATTTAGGAAGCAGCGTTAACTCGTTGGTTAACTGACCATGCGACGTATAAAACTTTTTGATTTTGAATGGAGTGTCTTTAGTGTATTAATTTGTCTGCTGGGTCGGATCCCATGTTACCCGGTGGTCACATCCGAAGTCCGTTTTGGCAAATCAAAAAAGTATTTATAAGTCTCCCACATCCCCTTACTGCGTTACACAATAAAAGAACGCAGTTGCAAAAACCCCAGGATTGATACATTTTCAAATCAAACATGATCCCTGCAATAGAAGGAAGAAGATTTATTTTAAATATTAAATTTTATTCCATTAAAACACGCTCACCATCTGAAAAAGACTCTCAAAACGAAAAAATAGCATAAATTGCTGATCTGCACTGACAGCAATGTAAAGTGAAAATCAAGCCGATTGCTGCGATCAATTGAAAAACTCCTTGCGCTCCTATGTTTGGGACCCCTTCAAGATAATCACCAGAACTGATTATTTCTCAATACGCGCAATATTGAAAACTATTTGTTCCGTAACCATTGAACTGGTATACACTCAAACCCCGATGGTTTGACACCAACTTTTTAGTTTGACACCCCTTTTTCACGGAGTTTACACACACTACCAAGCGTTTGTTTGTTTGATAGTGTGCGTGAGCGCCGTGTAAAAAGTGACAGTTCTTCACTTTATAGTTTGACTTTGAGCAACCAACGGGGGGTACAAACTTAAAAAGTGTCAAACGAAAAAAAGGCATTTAATTTTTGTTTTAAATTCAAATGATGAAACCATGGTTTGTTATTTCAAATTTGAGAAGAAAAAAAAAGTACAAGATGGTATGTCAGAGACATAACCGAAAGACATAGGATCATATATTTTGAATGGGATTGCTGATGTTTTCGGTTTGTTAGGTAAATGGAGAATCACATTACAGAGCGGATTCGTTAATTTGGTGAGAAATATACCACCACATAGGGATGACAGAGCGTTTAAAATCTCGTATATTTAGCACGCTAAAATTGACGCTTCAGATCAAAATTTTGTACTGACCTCGCTGGTATAGTAAGCAAGACAAAGTTCCATGTCAAAAGTTTTACATTATTTTTTTAACTGTCCAAAATCTTGTCAACGACCTCGTTACGTTACGCCCTCGTCGCAGTCAGCAAAACTGGCGCCAAGTGAACGCCCTTGAGTCATATTTCGCCTTATTTCGCTTTCGCTCTTTGAACTTGCTGCTGCCCATCAATCCAGCAAGCATATCGCAATCGCCGATCGTTGAACTTTTTGTTTGACGACAGGAACGAAAATAAAAATCCAGTTTCAGCAAAACCTGACCTATATATCGCGGTGACAGGTTCGTCGCTTCCTTTACCTTGGAAAAGTTATATAAAATCGTTGATCGCGGCTTCTTCACGGGCAATTCCACTTCGGCCAGTGGAATGGAAGGTTACTATTCATAAATTAGAACGATTTATTATTACTAAATAGAATGGGCACTCTAAAGTTCCTGGCGATCGCAATACTTGCTACCGCAGTCAACGGTGCCTCCTGCTGTCCGAGGATGCCCGCAATCTGGCCAATCCGGCTCCCCTGCTGAGGCGCTGTCCGTGCGTCCCGATCAACACCTGTTACGCCCAGGGCGTCAGTCTCAACGAGCAGGACTTCCTCAACACCCATTTCGAATGTCCCGATTACACCCAGAACCACTGCTGCGGGCCGTACTTCCCGACGCTGGGCAGCGAGGATTTCTACTTTGACGACCCGGCCCAGGGAAAGCTGCTGCTTGCCGAAGCGACCATTCCGGGCTTTTCCAACACTGGCGAACGCGTCATGATCGTGATGGCGCAGAATAACGTCACGACGCCGGAAACGAGCCCTCCTGTCATCGTGACGGTCTTGCCGGAAACGACCACGACGGAAGTCGCTACCACAACGGAAGTTGAAGATGTTGGCAGTACAACCGTGGAAGTTGAAGCGACGACGATGAGCGAGGCAGTTACGGAGGAACCGGAAATTGTGACGACCACAACCACGACGGTCAAACCCAAGTTGCGCCTGCCGAAAACGCACTCCCGAAGGGTTCTGCCGCGCTTCGAGCGAAAGTCAACGCGCGGTTCAACGACGACAACGACGGAATCTTCCACTACAACCACAAGTTCCAGTACGGCGACCACGGAATCGCTGCGAAGACTTCCCCGACGCGGCGAGCCCTGTACAGGTCGGAGTTTCGGCAGCGGCTCATAGGTTCGCGTTTGCGTTCGACCACCGCGGCGACGGCCACCACGGAATAGTGAGGGCTTTCTCAACCGTTGAGTTGTAAAATTTCCAAAGATTTTGTTGCTTGTTTTTTGTTTTGCTTGTTGCAAATAAATGTTTAAATGATTTAATAGTAAAGCGCGGATTAATAAACTTACACAATTGAGTGCTGCTGCTGCGTTGAACAATCGCTTTACACCTTTTTCACAATCTGGACAACGTCTTCGTCGTTTAGGATGTGATCGATGCCGACCTTTTGCGGCAGATGCTTGACGGACGATCCCCAAACCAAGGCACTGTGGGAAAATAAGAAATCGATTTATTTTTAAGCTCTGAAAATATTCCAAAATTTCTTACTATTTAAATTCCTTTGCAATTGTTCGATGCAGCTTGTTACAGAACGCTTCGATGCTGGTGTGCTCGTGGTGCAACACAATCGGTGAGCTATAATCCGGCAGTTGACCCTTGGGTTTCGTGTAACTGAAATCGGGAACATATTACAAACTTTTGAATAATACATAAAAGAACTTTCGCTACTCACACTCGCACCAGCTGCAAATACTTCCACATCATTTCCAGTAAATCGTCAAAGTTCCAGTGGTGATGGGCGGAAATGGGCACGCAGTGGGGAATCTTGTAAATCACGTCCAGCTCCTCGATGCTGATCTGGTCAATCTTGTTCAGCAGATAGATGCACGGAATATAGATCCGATTGCCTTCAATCACGTCGATCAGGTCGTCGGTCGTGGCGTCGAATTTGAGCGTAATGTCCGCGTTGTGAATCTTGTACTCCGAAAGAATCGACTTGACCGTGTCCAGATCGAGCTCGGACTGCGCCACGGTCGCGTTCAAATTCACACCGCCCTTGTCCTTCCTCCGGAAGCTAATGTTCGGCGGTTGCTGGTTCAACCTCAACCCAAAACCTTCAATTCATGCTCCAGCAGCTTCTTGTGCGTCAACGGTTTCAGCACATCCAGCACCATAAAAATCAAGTTACAGGTTCGAGCCACAGCAATAACCTGCCGACCACGACCCTTGCCATCCTTTGCTCCTTCGATAATTCCGGGCAAATCCAACAGCTGAATCTTCGCTCCCTTGTACTTGATACAGCCGGGAACCGTCGTCAGCGTTGTAAACTCGTACGCCGCAACTTCCGAGTACACACCGGCCAAATTAGACAGCAGCGTTGATTTCCCCACCGAAGGAAAACCCACAAATCCAACCCGAGCATCTCCAGTCTTGGAAACCTCAAAACCCTGCTCCGAAGCGCCGCCGCCACCCTTCGGAGTGATCAGCTCACGACGCAGCTTGGCCAACCGCGCCTTCAGCAGACCCAAATGACCAGCCGTGGCCTTGTTCCGCTGAGTACGGGCCATCTACCGAAACCCCCCACCAAAAAAAGAAAAAACAACAACAAAATTAGTCCTAACCTCGCACCTTCCCACAAAACAAAACCAACCGAAACCCACCTCGGCCTCGATTTGGGCGATCTTCTCCACTATCGTACTCATCGTTGCCGGTCACGGACGGTCGGAGCACCGGAAGTTACACGAAGTTCAACGTAAAACCGGTTAAAAACACCGATGAAACAGGAAAAGTACCGGAGCACACCGCCAGCAAAACCCTGATGGCGAAAAGACTTGCACGTCAACACTGGAATTTGGCAGGTCTGTCAAATTTTACATTTTACCGAATTTTAGAACACACGCGGTAAAAACGTACACGCTCCAGTAAAGAAGCCTAGAGCTTGGTTATAAAAATTTTCATCGGTGTGAAGAATGATACACTCAAAGTCAGAAGTATTCCTCAAAAGGGTACTTTCAATCCTCAAAAGGATACTTTCTATCCATTTTTAAGTTCACGGCGTCACCCTTTTAAAAGTGTATGTCAAATTCAGTACATTTTCGATACCCTTTTAAAGGGTGACGATGAACTGAAAAAGGATACTTTTACTTTGAGTGTAGGTATCACAATTTTAAGCTTAATTTTTAGACCCAATTCTAAAATTCTAAAATTCTAAAATTCTAAAATTCTAAAATTCTAAAATTCTGAAATTCTAAAATTCTAAAATTCTAAAATTCTAAAATTCTAAAATTCTAAAATTCTAAAATTCTAAAATTCTAAAATTCTAAAATTCTAAAATTCTAAAATTCTAAAAGTCTAAAATTCTAAAATTCTAAAATTCTAAAATTCTAAAATTCTAAAATTCTAAAACTCTAAAATTCTAAAATTCTAAAATTCTAAAATTCTAAAATTCTAAAATTCTAAAATTCTAAAATTCTTAAATTCTTAAATTCTAAAATTCTAAAACTCTAAAATTCTAAAATTCCAAAATCCTAAAATTCCAAAATTCTAAAATTCCAAAATTCTAAAATTCTAAAATTCTAAAATTCTAAAATTCTAAAATTCTAAAATTCTAAAATTCTAAAATTCTAAAATTCTAAAATTCTAAAATTCTAAAATTCTAAAATTCTAAAATTCTAAAATTCTAAAATTCTAAAATTCTAAAATTCTAAAATTCTAAAATTCTAAAATTCTAAAATTCTAAAATTCTAAAATTCTAAAATTCTAAAATTCTAAAATTCTAGAATTCTAGAATTCTAAAATTCTAAAATTCTAGAATTCTAGAATTCTAAAATTCTAAAATTCTAGAATTCTAAAATTCTAAAATTCTAAAATTCTAAAATTCTAAAATTCTAAAATTCTAAAATTCTAAAATTCTAAAATTCTAAAATTCCAAAATTCTAAAATTCTAAAATTCTAAAATTCTAAAATTCTTAAATTCTAAATTCTATAGCGGAGAATTCTAAATCTTCAGCTATATAAAATATTTTTTTCCGGAAGTAGCAGTAGCAAATCAGCACGCGTGATCGCGTATTGACCGGGAGCGTCGGTGTCGACGTCTATCTGCCGAACAACAGCAGCAGCAGCATCGTATCCGTAGGATGCCCCGGTAAAACAAGAACCGAGTCTGTTTTGACAACCTAACTTTTCAAATTGGGAAAAAATGACAGCGAGAAACGTCATAAAAAACGTAACGCCTTAGTATACATTGAACAAAAATTGATCACCCCGAGAGTTATTCGCCAGACTGCTGAGATGTGTACCGCGTGTACCGCGTTACGGGGTCAAAAATTAAATGCCAGTGTACCCTCTCATCTCCCTTCTCTCTGCCCTGGGGTTCGATTTGTATTCGGTAAAATTAAATTTGAATTGTTTGTACTAAAACGTGGAAATTTTTAGTACAACGTTTTCGGTGCCAGTAAAATTAGCCAAAAAATTAAAATTGTGCCTGTTTTTGTTGAATTTCTTCTAAAAAATTCAAAATAAGTTCAAAATGATGGGCAGGAATGGTAAGATCACGAAACTGTTAATTTTCCATGTATAAATATCCCACTTCCGGCCAATCAAGCAGCCGCTGGCGGCCCCATAACAAGCTGCCCAAAAACACCGGCTCTCGTCAACAACTTCCGCCGGATGCCCATGTCCATCCTCGAAACACCGGCCCTCATCAAGCGGCCACCTGGTGACCAAATCAAAACCGCCGTGGTTGGCCCATCTCCGGCAGCCACCCGTCCGTTCTGGATGTTTTCGGAGGGTCCGAAAGCGAAACCAGGAGTACAGTTCGGTTCGGTGAGAGGAACCACTTCCGGTTGGAATATTTCTGCTGCAGACAGCAGCAGCTTTGTCGGCGGTGAGCGGAAGGAGAATGTCGCGCGAAATGTGGAAGAAAGACCGGCCAAGCGGGTGTGTTTTGAGCCACTTCCGTTGCAACCCCAGCAGAGCAAACCCAAATGGGTGCCGAAGGTTGTTCCGGCACAAACTGTTGGTCAGAGCAAGGGGGAGGCTCCCAAGCAGAAGTCGAAACCGGATCCGAAGAAGCTTCGAATCATAACTGGTTCCGTTGAGCACATCCTGAAACTTTCCCGGTCCGCTCCGGAGGAAGCTCCGCTGGTGGAGCTGTTCGCCAACATTCTGAGTATCCGGAAGGGCGCGCACGACTGCGAACGGGTTCTGCTGCTGCGGAATAAAAGCGGTCCGGTGCTGCAGGGAGTGTTCTTCGAGATTGACTTTCGGATGCCGGTGGTGGGTGCGGGGGATTGTGTGCGCTGCGTTGGTCGACTGACCGGCGGAAGTCGGCTGCAGATTCTGAAGATTACGCCCGCTTCGGACGAGGACGAGCTGATGGGACTGCGTCTGCAGAAGGTGAGCGGATTCGCGGCGGAGTGCAAGCGATGAACACAAGGTAGGAGAATCTTTTTTGTTCTTGTATTCTATCGTGATTTCAACAAAATACATTATTGTGGGAGGAGTCCACAAGAAAATCATTTGAATTTACTGCCGGAACAATATCGTATATTTGTACCAAATTAGAATTACATAAACTACATTCTTGAATGATCCTTCTGAAAGGATTGGCCGACCTTTATCGCTACGATTTACAATAGATAAAACAAAATGTTAATCTTTTGCTTCCATCTCTGGATTCGCCGGTTATTTACAATAAATTCAACTTAAAAATAAAACTAAAACTCTTAAATTCTGCTGCTGTTAAGCCAGACACTTGCGCTTGCATATAAATAATCTATGTGCGATTTGGATTCTACTTACAAAACTGGAGTTAGAGAATGTTCTTAAGTTTTTGTTTGGGATTAAATCTTACTGCAACTTTCGATTTGTTTGTTCGAGCCCCTCCCTTCCAACGACTAGCAAAAAATGGCAATCTCTCACTCCACAAACAGCACAATCAAAAACACCGTCAGCCCGCTGAGCAGCGCCGTAATGTACCCCAAATGGAACCGACGCTCCTTATCCGAGAACCGCTTCTTCTTGCTGGCGGAAAACGGCGTCGGCGGATTAACGCCCGGAATGCTGCTGTCCAGGTAGACCACAAAGTACGTGAACCAGGTCACTCCGAGCCCCAGCAGGGATGCGAACACCACCTGCGAGGGGTTCCGCAACTGGTCCACCAGGCTGCTTCCGGCCACCGTCGTCCGCAGCGACTCGAACTGTTCGTGGCTGGCGGCCAGCGTTACGGTGGCACGTTCCGCGATGAGCTGGCGCCACTGGCCCAGTGTGGACAGGGCCGTTTTGTACGATTCTGAAACGAGCAGATCGAGCGAAGAGTTGGTTAGCATTGCGTTGGGTGAAGACTATAGTTTGGAAGTGTGTGAGAAGGAGGAATGATTCGAATGCAAATTGCACATGCGAAAAAAAGGTGGTGTTGCTAGTTTATTTTACCATTTAATTAGCCGACGGATGACTTCATTGCTACATGAGAGCGTAGAGCGTAGAGTTTTCTCCCTGAAAGATTGTTTTATTTTCTCTCACTATTATCGAATCGGTAATTATATCGTCGCCATCGTGCTAACTTGTCGTACGTGCATTTTGGGCCAAATTGAGTTAAGAACGCCATTTTGTGCAGCTCACAATGCCTCACCTTTTGACCTTCACAGATCCCCAAAATTCGATTTCAATCCTGAGATATTCAACAAAAACCGAAAAAACTCCGTGCATTTTTGTCACTTTACATATGAAAGTAGTTTCAAACTTGTCGTGCTATCTTGTCACTCCATGAAAATTGATGTAAGTGCGACAAAAGGCCAAAGGGATTTCAGGCCAGGAAAGTCAGGATGCGTTTGTCGCACGTACAAGCTAGACTACCGTAAACATTTGTAATTATAACTCGGGACTCCAGCAACCAACTTCAACCAAACTTTGGGACAATGCACAGAATGGTCAGCCAAACAAAACGTGTTTGTTATTGTTTACATTGCGTGCTCTCGTTTTTGTATATTCAAGGTCAAACATTAAAACGCGTTTTTCTCGGAACGTCAAAATGGCGGGTGCGACAAGTTAGCACGACGACGTCGATATTATCTACTTTGACATAGGTATGGTGGGATATTCAATTTGGATGCACGCGTGCACACATTCACACCTACAGGGTACTCGACATGTATGGGAACGTTTTATTGCAAACGATGACCATGTCCAGAAGTGTATTCTATATTGAATTTATATTGAACCCTCAAAAGTTAATTTAAAATTTGAAATGTTTAAAATTTTACATTTCTAAATTTTCAAAAAATTCGAAACTTTAAAAAAAAATATTTTTTTTAAATTCTAAAATTGTTGAAAATTCTGCAAATTGCAGTCCCGAAAATTTCTAAAATTCCTGACATTTTTAAATTCTAAAATTCCAGCAATCCCAACAATTCCGAACATTTTAACTGAAAAAATTAGAGCTGAGATTTTTTTAATTAAAAAAAGATTGAAATTGTTTAATCCTATTACTAAAAAAGCTGAAATGAGGAAAAAAATAAAATATAAAGAAAGCCTTATTTTTTTTAAAAGATCCTGAAATTCTGATTTTTTTTTTAAATAACTACGAAAATTCTAAAATGATTAATTCCTGTAATCTCAAAAATTTCAACAATTCCAAAAATTTCCATACCTCCACCTCCAATAATAATAAAAGAATCATAAAATTCCTGAAATTTCTATAATCGGTGACCTTCTAAATTCAAAAATTCCTGCAATCTCAACAATTTCAAAATTTTCAACAGTTCCAAAACTTTCTTAATTTTTTTTTTCTAAATTTAAAAAAGCTAAAATATTGTAAACAAAAAATGTTAACGTTTTGAAAAATTTCAAAAGGTTTTGAAATTCTGAACTCCAACGAAAATTCTAAAATACATAACTTTTCGTTTCATTTTTAAAATGTCCTATCTACATAGGAAACTCAGGATGCATTGATTGATTTGAAACAGTAATCTAGAATTTTAAAATTCTCAGATTCCTGCAATCTCAAAAATCCCATTAATTTCAATAATTAAATAAAAAATAATTTAAAAAATATATACAAAATCAAAATACAGTCCAAACATGATTATCCAAATCTTCTGAAAAAGGACTTTTAAAAGTTAGATATAAAAAATACGAGTTGTTTTGTGTTCATGATTTGATTTTCCGAAGTCTTTGGATAATCCAAACTTCGGATAAACACGTCTGACTGCAATCTGAAAAAAATAAATAATTAAGGGTTCAAAATAATTTTAAAACTTTCAACAAAATCAAAAACATTTAATAATTTCTTCAATTTTTATATTTATAATTTTTTTTTATTCCTGACATTCTAAAATATTAAAATTGAAAAATTGATGCAATCCCAATCTCAAAAATTTCAGCAATTCCAAAAATTAATTTCTAGAGTTAGTTTTGAATAGGTCCTATAAAAAAAACTCCAGATTTTTAAAATGAAAACAATCAAAGCACCAATAATTAATCTAGGTAAAACTAAAATAAAACTAAAAAATCCCGAAATTCTGAAATTTATATAAATACCCACGAAAATTCTAAAATACTTAAATTGCTTCTCTAAAATTCCATGGATTTCCGAAACTTAAAAAAAAAAACAAAGAATCTGAAAAAAAACAAAAATTCTAAACATTTAAAATAAATTTAAAAATTTAAAAAAAAATAATTTCCAAAAATTTCAAAATAAAAAAAAACAAAACATAAAAAAACAGAATTTCTAAATTTTCAAATATTTCAATAAATACATATTATTTTAGATTTCACGAGTTTTCAAAATTTAAAGAGATCCAGAAAATCCCTGGGCTTTGTCATAATGAGTGTCATAGGTTTGATGCTTGTTTGGCAAAGAGTATGATTTGATTCGATGTGGAATTAAAATCGAAGTGTTCAGTATATTGCTGAAGCTTCTATTTTTACACATTGACACCACTTCATGCTGCGAGAACCCACTTTGGCGTAGTCTCAGGGCTTAATCGATGGCCGGTAAGCTGTCATCGAGACAAGGAGGTTCTCTGATAGTGGAAATATCACATTTGTACAATGAACCGCTACATATGTGATTTTTCCCTATCTTAATGTGGGTGTCAGGTTAGGATGCGGGTTTAAAAAAAATAGTGTTTGTAGAATTTAGGATTTTAACTATAAATATCGATCGGGACTGGCAACACCAGCCAGCAACAGTCAACTGTTCGGAGCTCCTCAAACTTTTCGATTTTTTCGCCGTAATTAACAGTGTTTACCCGCGAGTTTGCTGCTCCAGCATGCCAAGGGCCGGCCGTGGCCGTGGCAGTTCGAGTGCGGCCTCGAAAAACCCGCGAAGTTCATCTACCGGCAGAGTGCAGAAAGGTAAACATACCAACGCCGCATCGACCGCCATCGCGCACGGGAGCGTGCCCGGTGACGTCACCGATCCTTCTTTTTACGTGTCATACCGTCCACGTGAGTCCCCAGTACGGACGAGACAATCGACCCGGGCATCCGGAAGTACTTCCGACCAGCAGCAGCAGCAGCAGTCCACCAGCACTACGACAACAACCACTTCCAACGTTCCCACCAGCAACGAATTTGAGATGCTGAGTGGAGAAGAAAACAACACCGCCAGTGACAGCAGCAGTGCTGGCGACGACGATGACGATGATGAACTTGCGCGCAAGCAAGGAAAGCAGAAAAAGTGTAACTCTCCGAAGGAACGACGACCACCTCCAATTTTTGTTTTGGATACTTTGGCGGACGATGTTGACGAGTTGCTTGAGGGACTCCAATATTGTCTTAAAATTAGTAAAACTTCGGTGCAAGTGATTACGCATAAAAAACAGAAATTCGACTTGGTAGTGAAGAAGTTGAAGTTGCGAAACTTCAAATTCTTCACATTTGACCCAGCAGAGAAGGTCCCAGTGAAGATCGTCCTTCAGGGATATCCGGACCGCCCGATCTCCGACCTGGAAGAACACCTGTCGGGCGTCAAGGTTAAGCCTCGAGAGGTTAAGGTGCTCTCGAAATCGACAACGGTGACAGGTACGTACACATTGTACCTCCTGTACTTCGATCGTGGGTCGGTCAAAATCCAGGACCTACGGCAGATCAAAGCACTGGACGGCTTCTTCGTGACGTGGCGATTCTACACGAAGAATCCGACCGACGCAGCGCAATGCCACCGCTGTCAAAAATTCGGACACGGTTCAAGAAACTGTAATCTTCCGCCCCGGTGCGTTAAGTGCGGTGAGACCCACTTCACCGAAAGGTGCAATCTTCCGCGGAAAGACCAGCTGGGGGAAAACGCCCAGCAGCACAAAGCGCGCGTCAAGTGTGCGAACTGTGGTGGAAACCACACGGCGAACTTCCGTGGCTGTGCCGCGCGGAAAAAGTACCTCGAGGAGCAGGACAAGAAGAAGAAAGCGCCAGCGTCCCGCCAACCTCCAAAGACTTCGAGCACGAACGCTGCAGCAGCTGGCGGCGGAGCGGTTCCACCGACCAACCCAGCGTTCCCTCCCGGTTGGGGAGGTTCGTACGCTAAAGTAGCCGCTTCTGGGAGTGGTACTCCACCGGGACAAGCAGACGTTACCGGAGATGATCTCTTCACGCTTCCCGAGTTTTTCGCTCTTGCTGGAGAGATGCTCACGCGCTTTCGTGCCTGCCGGAACAAGGCAGAACAATTCCAAGCTCTGAGTGAGCTTATGGTGAAGTATATCTACAACGGATAAGCTGCCTTGTGCAGCGAAGTTTTTCGACGTCAAAAGACAAAACAAACTGTGATCTAGTTTTAAGCTTTTCTATCTCTGTCCTTTTCCTTAGCAAATTTAGAAGGTTTTTTTTAAATAATTTTTCCTTCTGTTGGCAAATCCATTGTTAGAATATCCAATTACATCAAAATGAACTATAGTACAAATCATAGTTGAAAGGTACTCCAAAACTCTATTAGGTTATAAGAATTACGAAATTGTGAATTGATTATTTACTAATAAAAACTAATTGAATTGAAAACTATAAATATCAACTTTTTATACTTTGCCTTTAGTTATTTAGGGACAAAATTAGTAACAGTGAATTTAGTAATTCTATCTCGGTGATTTTCATTCAAGTAGCATAAAAACCATTCTGATTTGTCAAAATTTCCATAGAGTCTCGATCAATCAATAGTGAAATGATATCGGACTAAATTCGTTGATCTGTTGAACTAACGGTTGTCGGATTATGATTGTATCGACCATTGTTGCGAATAGAGGATCTACTGGAATTTTGACGAACAAATGGTCGCCTCTTTTTCAATTCACGACTTGTAAAATATCAACTGTTATTTTTTTTTTGTTTTTTTTTTTTTTAAAGAAGCCAGACAGGTTTTAAAAGAAACTTTTTTTTGGTTAATAATTAAAATGTCGGGGATTTGAGATAAGAGTAGCTTTCGGATAGGTTGCTTTAAATCTTGTATTCAATTCAAGTTAGGTAGTTATCCGCAAATGAATATTTGGACTTATATGAATAATTGAACATTTTGGACTTATGAATAACGCACAACTGTGCATTTATTCTAGAGTCAGATCCATACAGCGTCAGTGTTTATTTGGTCGAAGTGTACTAATTCATTGGCAGATCTGGTTCTAGTTGTAATGTACGACAAGACTACTGACGGACGTGACAGGACGAGGGCCCAGTTTAGAGGTTTCGACATCAACGATGTGCGGCTGGATCACCCCCAAAAAAAAAAAAACGAGTTTTCAAAATTTAAAGAGATCCAGAAAATCCGAAAAATTCTGAAATTCAAAAGCTTTTTCTAAATTTGTAAAACTTTGAAGTTTTGTTTCTACCCCTCCTGTTGTTTCATGATTTGATTTTGTTTCATCCTTTCTTAAAATTTGTCATCCTGAAATTATAAATGTTATGAGATTTAAAAAAAAAAGTGTCTACGTGGTTTATGGTTTTCAAAAACTCAAAATAGGTATTTTAGGATTTTAACTAAAAATTCGATAGGACTTTTACAACTTTGCCTGTCAGCCTGTGTGGATCAATCGGACCGCGCACTGGACTCACAATCCAAAGGTCGCCGGTTCGAATCCCGGGGCGGACGCAAAAAAAAATCTATGTGTAAATATAGGTATTCGGTACCCTCTCCCCGTGCCCATACCTTCACACTTAGGAGACCTGGGAGGCGGAGTCTTGTCGCTAAAAGAACGATACACGCCTGTGGATCCGTTGACGAAACCGCAGATTTAAGAGGGCCACATTATAAGGTGTTACGCCGATTCCGTTTTTTTTACAACTTTGCCGAAGACATCAACTTGCTATGCCGTCATAGGAAAAGGTTAGATATCAATTACTTTTGATATCCCTTTTTATATTTTTGGCAGATTTTTTTTAAATGTTGAGCCTGCACTCAGTGTTTTAAAATTCATAAAAAAAATGGCCGATCAAAAACATAGATGATAAGGGTAAAATTAATTGTATTTTTTATGGAGTTAATTTAAAAAGGTATTCTTTTTAAGAATGCAACCAACCTGTTTAAATTTTTCAGATGAAGAAACTAGTAAAATTACAAAAAAAAAAAAACGCAGAAAAATTGCGTTTTTTTTGTAATTGCTGCTTGTTGCTAAAAGTAATTGATCTTCTTTATTTAATGTTGACTGTCAGTGTTTCATGCTCTTATTGGATATAGTGATGATTCAAAAATTTTAATTGTTATAAATTGGAAATAATTTTAAAAAGAATCGAATTTCGAAATCGGTCGCTGTATTTACAACGGTGCTCGCGTGTAAATATAAACAAACTCCACTCTTACTCATCTCATCATCATCATCATCATCACCACCCGAACGTCATGCAGTCACAGCAGGCCGCGAGAAAAAAAAAGAAGATCCGATTCTGATGATTGGATTTTGTTGTTTCCCTTTGGCGTGAAGCAAACACCGAGACTGTACAGCAGACCAGACTCCCCAAACTTTGGAATTTTACGCGATGACGCGAAACGGCCTGCTACGATGAGACTTTTGCAAACAGTCAGTCAAAACTCACCGGAATTGAAGGGCAGCAGGTAGCGCACAAGTAGGCCGGCGGTGACACACAGCGTAGACGCGACGACCACCCAGGACAGCGGGAATCTCCGCACGGCCGCTCCCAGCTTCAGCCGGGTCAGTTCCATGTCGGTCTCGTCGAAGGACAGCTTGCGGGGCCGCTGCGGTGGTTCCGGACTCTTGATGCCATTGCCGTTGGACGACGACGTTTCGGTTGCTGGTTCCGGAAGGGGCTGCTGTTGTTGGCTTTCCGTCAATGCCATTTTTACGGATGTTCTGAACGGAAGCGTGACGCTATTTTTAGGTGGATTGGATAATGTCGAATTCGTGCTCTATTTACACTCGACGAGGTACGATTAAGGTCACCGAATGCGCTTGCGTGGGAGGGAGTTTTCTACGCGTTGTTGCATCGTAGTAGGCACGTACCTGCTGCTGCTGCTGCGTTCACCACCACACGACGCTAATCCAATCCAAAGTCCAGGTCAGCTAGACAGTCAACTAGGTTTTTTTTTATCGGTATTGATCCAAGCAGGCGTCAGTCGCTGCGAACGCGCCAACTAGATCGGCTTGGGTTCGTCCTTGTGTTTTCACCTTGCTGCTGCACCAGAGATTATGAATTCTGGAACTTTTTTGTTGCTTACTGAACTGAAAGACGAAAACACAATAATAAAAGTTGACGAAACGGAAAATATGCATGTGTGCCACTAACCTGCAGCAGCTGGCCGTACTGAGAAGAGAGAATTTTGTAATGTTGTTCGTTCGCTGCCCGTGGATGGGAGAATGTTGACCGGTTTCGCGCGGTTGTATGTGTGTGTTTTGGATTACAATCTACCGACCGAGTGGAGAGAGCGAAAACGGATAACCGTCGTTTTTTGGATTGAATTGTAGTGGTTCGATCAACAAGTTGCATACTAGCAGGCGTAAAGGTTGAAATTTTGAAGAACGCGATTCAAAATCATGTTTTGGCGCCAAAATTCAAAATTTGATATCGCAATTAGACCGTCAGCATCTCTGCCATTCTGAAATGGGTCATTGCGAGCAGCGCGAGGGCTGTCACTAACTAATATCCGGGACTGAGATAATCTGGATCAGCATAAACCAAGTCTGAAACAAACTATACT
Source organism: Culex quinquefasciatus (assembly GCF_015732765.1). Taxonomy (NCBI): domain Eukaryota; kingdom Metazoa; phylum Arthropoda; class Insecta; order Diptera; family Culicidae; genus Culex; species Culex quinquefasciatus. Next base: position 1,197,412 of record NC_051862.1, read on the forward strand.
TTCCCATAATTTCGCTGCCGGCCAGTGGGTACTGGATTGCACCACACTAGCGTTGAGACATTCCCGCACACTGTGCAAGAGGTTTGTTGTGCTGGACGGCGACGACCTTGGAGTTCATCCCTTTCCATTCGGATCAAGGATCAAACCGCGCATGCTCGTCGCCACTACACCACAAAGCAGACGGAACAAAACCCGGACAAAAACACTCCTTCTTCGGTAAACCACAAGACGCGTCCATCCTAGTAGGCAGCATCACAACAAACCGCAGCCGCTACGAAAACACCTGTTTTGCAGAGTGAAGATTTCCCACGCCTACTGGCTGGAGGTCTGTGTGGTGTGGCAGCGTAACAATTTTCAGACCTCGCACTGACTACTAGATTGCGTCTAGTTGTTTTTGAAGATTGCAGGAGAAGGAATAGAACAAGGCATTGGTGTGATTTGCCCTTTTTGACGGTGGTTGCTTATCTTTGCTGAGCTGCCGATTGAACGAGAGATATCGATTATTTTTCTTTTCACTTCACCGGGTTTATTCCACTGGGTAAGCGAGAGCGTTCAAGTTCAGCATGAAAAATGTATCACATTTTAAAGCGAGTCCTTTTCTCTAGCTTTGACAATGTCATCCGGCTACAAACACTTGTACTCCTGTGTGACCTTCATCCTGTTCATGGTGGTGGTCAATTTCTACAAAAACAAAATCCACCAAGCCCGCGAACGGGAAGCCTCGGTACGGGCTAAGATGCGTGGCAGTCCACAAAAGCTGTCCTCGTATCAACTGCATCGCCGTGAGACCACGCTGGACGAAGAAGCGTCCATCATGTACCCGGGAGATTACTACGCCGACAAGATCGAAGCGGAATTCCAGCGCCGATTTTCCAACGCTGACTCACTGCTCGATCGAATGCTGAAAGAATTCCCAGCCAAGTGTCGTGACATGGAGGTGTTTTACCCTGCAAAACATTCAAAAGAGCACGAGCTCAAACGGTTCCACATCATGGAAGAGTTGCTATCCCCAAAGAAGGCCCGCCAACCCCCCATCGATCCAAACCTAGCCCAATCCAACTCTTCAATGTACGTATTTCTCTCCGTCCTCATCATCCTGATCATCGCCGCCGGCGTAGACATCGCCAAACACATCCGGGTCAACCCCCGTCGCCAAGAAAACATACGCCGCCTCTCCCTCCAAAACTACCAGGCCCTCATCCGCGAAAAGCAGAAGCAGTTCCGCATGATGAAGCAGCACTGCTCGCAACCCTCGATGAGCATCAACCGCTCGATCGACGAGACCAACTACCCGCCCCGTTCCGCGCCGCCACCAAGGAAGACCTGGACACCAAACCACCTCCGCCGCCCCTACTGCGCAGACAATCCGTCCCCATTGGACTGGTCCAGCCACCGTCAGCGGTGTCGGCCCTGGCCAGACCGAGCCTACCAGGCGGCGGCGGCAAACATCTGCTGCGACGTCCGTCGATGGATTCGTTCGGGCTGGCCGACCGGGGTGACGGTGACACGGTCAAACCGATGCACGCCAACGGATCGCCGACGGAGATGCGACGACGGGTGCGGATGCTGCATCGGCATTGAAGTGAATTTTGGATTTAGTGTTGAGCACAAGTGTGACGAAACATACTCAGTAGGCTATGCTCACTAGATTGTGTTATATTTGCATTAGAAATTAATCAGATTTTAGAGTTTAAAGAGTAGTGAGATTAATTTACAACGCAAATAATTGATCTCTTTGACTTAATTCTTTTTAAACATTGCCAAATTTTAGTGTTTAAATGCAACCAAACATACGAAAAATTTGTAAACGTAAATGTGATGGAAACAGCTTCAAAATGTACTTAACTGTTGAGCGATTCGATGGATATTTGTACACAACTAAAATAATATTAGATGTTTTAACAGCGGATCAAACAAAACTTTCTCAAACCCGTAATTAAATTTTTAAATGCAAAAAAAAAACAAATAATTGAACACATATTTTATTTTCTAATGTAGCTTTCACATAAACTTTTTGAGGTATAACAAAACTTTTTACATATCAGGGTATTATTCTAGTCAGATCCTAGTCTTAATAAGTCATATATTTTTAGGATGAAAATTTCATATATTGTGAGAATCTTACACCTTGTTCTGCGTGCACACAATCACCACGTCTTATGATCCGATCCTAGATATAACCAGTAACCGTCGTTGTATCAAGTACGTTTATTATAGATGTTCATTAAAAAAATCCGGTAAGATGCAAATGGAATTCGGATTACAATGGTGTTAACGGATTATAAACTGAGTACTTAAAATGTGGCCAATAAAGAAAATTCTTAAAAGTGAAACTTATGTTGGTTTTTAAAAGTTAAGTGAAGCAGTTTTTTTAGTAGTGGAAATCTAAATTGTGCGCAAAGTACTTTTCAGATTTTTATTAATTTTGCTTCGTGTTTCCACGAGCCAAAGCCTAGGCTAGGTTATTTTTTGTTAATTTCGGTTTTATTGTTCATTTTTTATTACTTTGCTCATTTTGTTTTTTTTTTTGTCATTTCGGTTATTTGGTCGATTTAGTTATTTTGATAATTTTGGTCAATGGTCAATTTGGTATTTTGGTCATTTAAGTTATTTGGTAATTTCAGTAATTTTGGTCAATTTGTTAATTTCAGTCATTATGGTTTTTTTTTGTCAATTTTCTTATTTTGCTTTATTTTGCTCATTTAGCCATTTTCAATTGTGGAGATTTTCCCTTGTCCCCTTAAAAAAGCTATTTTGCCGCCAACTTGGATTTTGAAATTCAAAATAACTATTGCTTAGTATGGTCATACTTAAGCTCGACAATCAAACATAAGACAACAAAAAAAACCTTTTTTTTTCGATTATCCATAGTGAAGTTTTTCCAAGTTTTCGGATAATCGAGTCTGGACTGCAAAAGGCAATGAACAAATATTTTTTTAACGAGTATTCATACTAAAACAGAAAAAAAAATCAAACTTATTTTCAACGGCCCAACAGGTTTTTTTTTGTATGAATTCGAGTCAAATGTCACAAATCGATGTCTTTGTGTTCTCTTGAACTAAGCTTGCTGGTTTTCCTATCTAGTTAGCATAAGAGCGCACAGAGGCATCGAAATGTAAGAAACGTTTCCTCATCCTCGAGATCCTTGCTGTCATCCGATAAAGTAAACTAATAGATTTGTTCTACACAATCATCACTTTACATGATAAGATTTTGAGTTTATTGAGACATTTTTTGTAAGTTTTTTTTAAATATATATTTTTTTATAGATGATGAATAACATGACAGTGCGTAGTACAAAAATATATCATATGTTGGTCAATTCCGGTGATGAAGTGAAAAAAAAGTTTTAATAATAATATATTCGAAAAAAAAAAAAAAAACACAAACCAAAAGCATAATCGAACTCCCCTCAATCCGGCACCTTCCACTGCAGCTTCTTGCCCGTTTCGTACAGCTGGGACAGCGCCATCGTAAACTCGTCCTTGGCGTTCAGCTTCAGGTAGTGTTTGTACAGCTGCAGCGCCGTGCGGGCATCCTCCACGGAGTCGTGCGTCTCGGACTGAATTTTAATGCCCAGAAACTGCCACGCCAGGAAGCGCAACGACACCATCCGGTGGTGGGGCAGATGGAACAGATGAACCGTGTCCACGATCTGCTCCGGCGGGACGATAATGTTGATGACGCGGAAGTCATTTTTCAGACCGTGACCCACGAAGATGACTCCGCTATCGACGAGGTAGCGCAGCTTTTGGTAGGAGTTCTTCAGCGTGGTGAGTCGTTTGTTGCTGAAGTTTGCGTCCAGATCGCCCGGTTTGATGCCGGAGAACTTGGTGAGATAGTCGACGACCTGTTCCTGGGTTGAGATGTAATCGTCCACGAAGGGAACTGCTTCGTCTTTACCTTGGCCACGGATGCACGTGATCCGGGCGACGCTCATGTGGCTTGGCTTTACGGTGGACATTTTCCCGTCGGAGCGAATTTCGCTTTCTTCCGGGTTTAGCGTGACGAATTCGGCGTCCATGGCCACCAGATCCCCTGCTTGGAAGATTTCGCCCGGTGTCAGTGGTTTGAAGTTTTTGTCCGCGATTTCATCGGTGTTCTGATCGGCAAAGAACAGGTCGTTCGTGAAGGAGTTGGATGGTTGAGGCTGTCCTTGTTTTCGTCTTCTTCATTTTTCAACGTCGTACTCGTGTAGAACAGCACGCAGGGCACCTTCCAGTCGAGCGTGAACCAAACCGCCTCCTGGACCGACACCGGTGAAATACTAAAATCGTTGAAGATGTACCAACTGCCGTCGGTGAAGTCCACTCCGGAGATTCCGGTGCTGGACTCTCCACCGCGGTTCTGCTTCAGATCGTGATAGCTCTTGGGCACGTGGATCAGCGCCACCAAGTTGCGCTGGGCGCCGTCGTTGATGTAGCAAACGGCCGCCGACAGGCTGTACCGCTTGGATTTCCGGAAGGGTTTGGCTGAAATATGGGATTTTTGATAAACGATTTTGATGATTAATCCACGATTAACGAATCAAACTCACCCTCCTGTTCGGACTCGTTATCGTCGCTGTAGCTGACACTGCTCGAAGCGCCTTTCAGAGAACCAACCTCTAAATTGTCCTGTTCGTCTAGGGTCATCCGGAAGCTCAGTGGAAACCAGGACTTGGGCTGAACCTGACTTGCACTTGTGATTACGATCGGGGACGATTTTCTGCAAGCAGATTGAAAGTCGTTAGAGAATGAAAGAGGATGAATTGAGGATCTTTTGTTCTTTCATTAACAATATTAATAACATAAACATCTTTTTTAATCCAACCATTCTTTCTTTATTCATCGAACATCCTAACTACACTCGTTGATAAACCAGTGAAACTGTCCGTCTTTCCTCGGGTTGATGTGACGGCGCCAGGTAAAGATCCAATTCTCGCTTGGATAGTCCGCCGAGTAGAGGTACTCGTTGTGGAACCTGTTCCGGATGCTGTACGCCCCGTCCTGAATCGGCTGAATGTCCCACGTGCCCTGGACGACCGGTCCGGAGTCCCAGATGAACACGTAACGGCGATCGTTGTCGTAGGTGTACGCCGACGAGGCAAACAGATCATGATTGGTCCGGAACATCTGAATCCGGTAACCTTCCCCGGCACGGACAATGTTCCACTCGGCAGTCGAATGAGCGCCCTTGAGCGTTACATGCTGACGACCGGTGTTGTAGTACGCCGCGGAGCCCAGATATAGGTCCTTGTGGGCACTCTTGATTTGGACACAGCCCGTTGGAACTTGTGCCGTTGTGACTTTGAACAGAACCAGCAGTAGAGCTGCTGCCAGACAGAAAATGCGAAGAGCCATCCTGAGCTATAGTCCAGACGCACTTGTTAATCTCAGAACAGTTGGCAGTGAACTGTGATTGCCTTTCTAAACGTTGCAGTATTTATAGTTGCACATGGAACTATTGATTGTAACTGATATCAGTTGAAACAATCTGTGAAATCCCGTACGTTCTACGATGGGAAAACCGCACCTTATCTCATCTTATTTTTACAACACTAAATAAACAATTATATTTATACAAAATATTATTAGAACAACTGCGTGTTAAAAAATGGCGTTTGTTGAATCGTTGAAAAAAAAAAAAAAAAAAAAAAACATTTCAAAAACTTTCAATATATCGGTAAATAGTGCTATTTGTGGAACGTGTGCAAATGGGGAAGGGGAGGTGGGGAGGCTTGATCCCTTTTTTGTTTGTGTCGCACATAAATCTAGATTTTGATTTATTTTGCACAACTTTTTACGAAAATGTGTGGAACTTAATATGAACATTTTTTTAAATTTATAAAAGTTCTACAGTAAGTTTGAGTAATTTTTTCAAACCTTTCTAGACTCTACTTTCCCTTTAAAAAGCAATTGAATCCAAATGGAAAAAAAAAATCATCAGCTGTGTACTGCCCCTGATCGCATAAATGCCCCATATGCATTTTCATCGTTTTTGAGTTATTGATGCAGTTTGGTTCAAAATCGTGTGCTCTTTCAAAAGAGCCTACAACATCTAGTACCGTAAACTGGGGTGACTTTGATAGCCCGGGGTGACATTGATAGAAATTTAATTTGGCCACTAATGTTGATACATCCAATGTAATTGTCACATTTTTGCATATATGTTCGATAATAAGCTATCCCTTAATGCTTACATACTCAAAATTCTCAATAATGTTTAGATATTAATTTGACGGGCATTAGAAAAACCTATCAAAGTCACCCCGGGCTATCAAAGTCACCCCAGTTTACGGTACTTTGATCTAGAAATCAGGAGGAAATCCAGTTTTTTCGCGAAAACTTTACACGTAGCCTTATGTGTTGGACAAACTTCAAATGCGTTTTCTCAGCTTGCTGTTTTTGCATATGGGACATTTATGCGAACATGGGCAGTGTAGGCACACGCCGGGAATTTGACTTACAAAATCGCTCTCCCAAATTTTTAGTTTCGTCATAGAACTTAGATTTTCTATACGAGTTGAAACGATCAAAGGCAAAATATACTTTTAGGCTCAATCAATAAACACAATGTTTTGGAAAATACCGAGTTTTCCAACATAGGAAGTTGTCACAACAGAAAACTATCCCGCGCAAGTATCGTAGATCAAAACATCAACCTAATTAATTGATGGCGGGAAATCCACAGAATGAAGGGATCTAATGCATCTACGACTGTGCAACGCTTGCTAGATTGATAAGGCTAAAAGTGAAAGTGCAGCTATAAATACGGTTGCGCTCCAGAACAGCGATCACAGTCCAGCTCAGCCATAGTTCAAGTAATACAGAGTTCCAACATGGTCTTCAAGCGCTCCGTTTCACTCATAGCAATGGCCACCCTGATGGTCCTGGCGATCATTCCGGACATCCGAGCGGCCGTTCCGACGGGTTGTGTCGAGATCGAAAGTGCCCACAAGAACCAGTATCTGGCCCTGGGTGGTCGCTATAACGAGAATCGGCGTCACGTCACCGTTTCCAACAACCGGCAACAGTGGAATATTGTCCGCGATGGAGACAACTACCGGATCCGGCCAAGCCGGACGGCCAACGAGTTTTACGCGGCAGGTTACACCTATGACAGCGATCGTCGCCACGTGTTTGTTTGGGAGCTAAGCCATCCCGTGATCCAGGGCGGTTGGGACATTCAGGAACTCGGCAATGGACGCTACCTGATCAGGAATACCCACGAGAATGAGTTCCTCTACTCGGCAGACTATCCCAACCGGGGATCGATCTTCACGTGGCGTGGAAATATCAACGCTCGGGACGACACTCAGTTCCACTGGAGATTGTCGTCGTGTTAGATGGACAAATTGTTGGTAAAATTAAATATTTGTAGAGTTTAGCTGAATTATGAACAATAAAAAAGTTTATTATACGAAAACAAATTTCATTTTTTTTATGTAGTATTTACTTTCATAATTTTCTATTTTATATTAATTAGTTTTTCAATACAACAAATGGGTATCAAAACCAAAAATCAAAAATCAGTATCTTGCCTGAGAAGAGAATTTCTGATCGATTTTATGCTTTTAGCAAAGTTGTAGGAGAGAACTTTTATTTTTTATCACAAATTAAAATTAGAAATAATCAAGAAGCATAATATAAAAAAAATATTGTTTTAAAAGGACTTACCAAGCATTTTGCATTAGAGCTAAAACATAAAATTTACAGTATAGTAGTATTTTTCAGGAAAATGTTTTTATCTATGCACCACGTAAATTATATTTTGACGGCTGAGAAAACTTGCTACAATTTTCGTATTAAGAATTTATTGATTATTGTGAAGTTTTCTACTCTTTTAATAAAAAAAAATCAAGCACATGAAAATGTCCAAAATAAGTGTTAATTTTCGAAATATTTTTTAAAGAATAGCGAACCAATAATTTTTGGGATATCGTTAAAAAAAGTAGTAGTCAAGCTTCGTAATATATATATTTTTTAAATAACATTGTATGTAAGTTACGGATGCCCGCCACCACCCTAGCCACCATGCCCGTAGTGACACACACACCTGCGCTGCCCACACGACCGATGCCACGACCGATGCCACGACCGCTGCCACAGCCGACACCAACACCTCTCTGGAGAGAGGCAACGATAGCCGGAAGAAGCTTAAACTTGCGCTCAATAAAGCAGTATTGAACTAGCAACCGAGTAGTTCACTTGACTCTAGAGAACGCTCCCCCCATAACTGGCGCAGTCGCAGTCGTCTCGGCGGATTACCGGGACATAGGGTAAGTACTATAGCTTAAGCTTAGTATTTTATGTTGTGTGAAGTTTAGTGATTTATGTTGTGTGGAGTTTAGTGATTTATGTTAAATGGAGCAAAATAATATCGCACAAGAAATGGATGAGGCCGCAGAAGCGTTAGCGCAGCAACAAGCCAGAATTCTAGAGCTTGAAGCACAGTTGGCCGCCGTGGGCCGAGTGGAAACAGCGTATAAAACGCTGAGAATTCCGCAAGGAATTAGGGAGTTGGTACCCTTCGACGGCACGAACCCCAATAAGTTAAATAGATTTATCGAAGCAGTGGATGAAGTAATCCCCTGCGTAGACGCCGTGGCAGGTACGAATAGCTACCGCATCTGGCTGCAGGCCATCCGCAGCAAAATAACTGGACCGGCCGACGATGTGTTGGAGTCCTCCTCAACACGCCTCGACTGGGATGAGATTAAAGAGAAGCTAATAGTGGAGTACTCCGATAAGAGGGACGAAGCATGCCTCATTAAAGACATGTTCGCCCTGAAACAGGAAGAAAAAACTGTGAAAGATTTTTACGGGGAGGTGCAAAGTACCATCGCCCTTCTCGTAAATGCAGCGAAATTGAATGAGGGCAACCCTTCGGTGCGGATTTCCAAAACCACACTATACCAGGGGTTAGGGCTCAAAGTGTTCCTCGGAGGCTTGCATGAGGAATTGGGGAAGCATGTCAGGTCACTTAAACCTACATGTCTCCCAGATGCGCTTGCACTATGCATCGAAGAAACTAATTATCAAAGCCACTTTGGCTCGAAACAACCAACCCTTTCAAATAACCGGCAAAACTGGCCGGTGCAACAATTTCCAATATTTCCAAATAATCAGCACAACTGGCCGATTCAAGCTCCGTATTCAAATTACCGGCAAAACTGGCCGATTCAAACTTCAGCATTTGCAAACAATCCACAGAATATGCCGACTTCACAACCTCGGACATCGTCCCATAACCGCCAAAACTGGTCGAATCAGCAACCTTCGAACGTCGCGAACCCTTTCCAACCAAATGCTCCGATTCAACAACTTCGGACATCGTCCAATAGCCGGCAAAACTGGTCAAATCAGCAGACGTCGAATTTCGCGAACCCTTCCTCGCAGAGTCAGAATCCGCAACGCCGAAACCCAAGCCATCGCGCAAATCAGCACTTTGGAGGGCAACAAAATTATTTGCTTTGCCAAGAGCAGAGCCCTGCAGAGGAGAGTAACTCCTGTGAAGCTAACCCTCAGCCGAACATGGCTGAGGAATTGCAGGGATTTGAAACTAATTACGATGAAGCCGCGGATTTTCCCTATCCCCCAGAAAATTACCAGATGGGATGATTGGAGATTCCGACAACAATTTTCTTCCGTACATTACCGTCGTTACGGAACTAGGAAAATTAAAGTTTTTGGTTGACACTGGGTCCAATAAAAACTATATTGACCCCAGTGTTCTAAATAGCAACTCGGTGTTACAACCAAAGCCAATTACAGTGAGGAATATTGACAAAACGCACAATATCGAGTCCTTTACGGAGCTCCAGATTTTGTCAAAAATACCTCCCATTAAATTTTTTGTTTTTAAATTTCATAATTATTTTGATGGGCTCATCGGATATGAAACACTTAAAAGCCTTAAAGCGAATATTATCACTGAAAGAAATATTCTAGAACTGCAAGGGCTGACCATCCCACTAAACCGAAAATACCCTGACTCGTTCGCAGTCAAGCTCAAACCGTATGAAGAAACTGTGTTGAGAATGCCCACAGTAGCGGACGAAGGGGAATTTCTGGTGGAGGAAGCCATACCGGTAACAAAAGATGCAATCGTGTTGCCTGGGTTATACCGAGCCTTCAATAACTTTTGTTATGTTCTACTTAAGAACATCCGCGATTTCCCAGTCCAAATTTGCCCTTCTCACCCGATTCCCAATTCAATCCACAACTTCGAAATATCAAATATCCCACCAGACATTTGCGAAACCAAAACCGGGCCAAAGGCCAAAACAATAAAACAATTAAAATTCGATCATTTAAATGACGAAGAAAAGGCTGCACTGATAGCTATTATCTCAAAATTCCATAAAATTTTCCATACCGAGGGTGACGACCTCACGTTTACAAACGTCATTAAACACAAAATCAATACAACGGATGAGATACCGACACATGCTAAAAATTATCGTTACCCCCATTGCCACAAAGAAGAGGTGCAGCGTCAAATTTCGCAAATGCTTACACAGGGCATTATTCGACCCAGCTCTTCACCTTGGTGCTCTCCGATTTGGATTGTTCCCAAGAAAATTGACTCCGAAGGCAAACAGAAATGGCGCTTAGTAGTCGATTATAGAAAGTTGAATGAAAAGACTATAGATGACAAATATCCGATGCCAAATATAAATGAAATTTTGGACAAGCTGGGCAAATGTCAATACTTTACCACTTTAGACTTGGCATCTGGGTTTCACCAAATTGAGGTCCACCCAGATGATGTGCAAAAAACGGCTTTTTCTGTTGAGTATGGACTTTATGAATATGTTAGAATGCCATTTGGGTTGAAAAATGCTCCGGCTACTCTACAACGCGTAATGAATAACATTCTTCGCAATTTAATTGGAAAGTGTTGCTTGGTGTATATGGACGATATAATTGTCTATTCAACATCTTTGCAAGAACACTTGGAGAATCTCACTAAAATATTCAGTATTTTGGAAAATGTCAATTTGAAGATCCAATTAGGAAAAAGTCAATTTATGAAAAAACAAGTTAACTTTTTAGGTCACCTTGTTACTGACGAAGGGGTTAAGCCAGACCCAGAGAAAATTAAGGTCATTCAAAACTGGCCCACTCCAAGAAATCCAAAAGAATTGAAAGGATTTCTAGGCCTTTTGGGCTATTATCGAAAATTTATAAGGGATTTCGCCAAAATTACAAAACCGCTAACAGCCCAACTTAGGAAGGGCGAAAAAATTAAACACACACCCATTTTCCTCAAAACAATAGACACCTGCAAACAACTAATTACTAGCTCAGACGTCCTGCAATACCCCGACTTTTCGAAAAATTTCATTCTCACAACAGATGCCAGTAATTTTGCTTTAGGCGCTGTCCTATCACAGGGTGCCATAGGCAAGGACAGACCTGTTGCATTCGCATCCAGAACGCTAACGAAATCAGAGGAAAAGTATTCGGCTATCGAGAAGGAACTCTTAGCTATCGACTGGGCCACGAAATACTTTCGCCCATATCTATTTGGTAGGAAGTTCACCTTGTATACCGATCACCAACCACTGACGTATGCACTGAATCTAAAGACACCCAACTCTAAGCTAGTCCAATGGATGCTAAGGTTACGCGAATATGACTTTGTACCTGTTTATAGACCAGGTCAACAAAATGTTGTAGCTGATGCGCTATCCAGAGTTTTGACGGAGGTTAACATAAACGAAGAGGAACCAGAAGAGAGAGATTCACAACCGGAAATTCAAAACAATGACTTGATTGAGATAACCGAGTCGCCTGTCAATACCTTCAATAACCAAATCATTTTGAAGATGCATGACACTAGTTCGGAAGCCTTCGAAGAAGTATTTCCTAGGGTATATAGGAAAACAATTTCAAAGTCTGGCTTCGATTCCAGATCATTGAAAAAGATCTTCTATGATAACATGGTACATACAAAAGTTAATTGCATCTACTGTCCGGAAGAGCTAATCCCGGCTATTCAAGAGGTTTATAGGCAGTACTTCAGCCAACTCAACCCGTTTAGAATAAAAATATCCCTGAAATTTTTGATCGATTTAAAAACAGACGAAGAACAGAACGCTATCGTAGAAGAAACTCACGAAACCGCACATAGGGAATTTTGGAAAACAAAGCAGAAATTTTCAGAAGATTTTATTTCCCAAATCTGAAACAAAAGATAAAGAAATATGTTAACCTTTGCGAAACCTGTAATAAACAAAAGTACGAAAGAAAACCATATAAAATCCGTTTAGGTGAAACACCTATACCTAAGAAACCGTTAGAAATCATACACGTTGACATTTTCATAATTCAACCTAATCTATTTTATCAGTTGTTGATAAATTTTCTAGATTTGGTACTTTGATTCCAATAAAATCTAGGTCAATTCCTCATGTAAGAAAGGCGTTTATCAAATATTTTTCACTATATGGAAATCCTGCGTTAATCGTGTCGGACAACGAACCAGCAATAAAATCGATTGAAGTAAGAGGACTACTAGCAGACCTAGGAATTCAGCAATATTTTACACCTTCCAATCATAGTCAGGTTAATGGAATCGTAGAAAGATTTCATTCCACTTTGTTGGAAATCTTTCGTACAAATAAGCATAAATTTGAAGATTTATCGCTTAAAGAAAAAATATTGATATCTTGCACACTATACAACAACACTATTCATACAAGCACCTCTCTAAAACCACGGGAAATATTTTACGGAATAATAGACGGTTCTGAAAGACCCCTCAATATGGATGAAATTATTGAGTATAGAAACAAACTATACGACGGGGTCACGGAAAAAATTTCAAAAATACAAAAACAACAACATGACTACCACAATGCAAAAAGAGAAAATGAACCTTCTCTCGACATTGGAGGGTTGTGTTTAATACAACTCAAGGAATAAAATCGAAGTCCAGAAATAGATTTGAACCCGTCGTCGTAATAGATAACAATAATCAGACTTACGTGGACGAAAAAAATCGGACGCTCCACAAACAGAAGCTCCGGCGATTGAAAAAATAACCCAGTCCTTAACGTTTCTAACCTATTCTTTATTTTTTAGGGCGTGAATAACAACCGTTACCATTAGAGGAAGACTCTGGATCCTGTTAAACTCCTTCCTTAAGAGCATACCGAATGATTAGGTTGCATGAAAATTTACTTTTCTTTTGTATTCGCGATTTCAAATGCCTCCCGAAAATAACAGTAATTCAGCAGTAAATCCTATGTAAATTTACGGCGTAACTTTCAATTACACACTTTTTGTAATTCCAAATTACATCTCATAGGAAAAAGGATTGTAATTCGTAATTACTGCCATGTAAAGTTACACTAGAAAACATGTAATATTATTTTCATGAAGGAAAATTCCGCTTATCCGTAATTTTACATGCAATCTCATTCACACTTTTTCCCGTAGCCGGGAGAAGAAAAAAATAACATTTCCCAGCACTAAAACTTATTCCTTTTTAGATGAAGATTCCACTCATTCTATTCTGGGCCTGGGTCATCCAAGCGGACATGCAGCTTTACGACTTGAACACCAACCCCGGCGTTGTAATGTTGCGATCAGGAAGAAGATATATCAAAGAAGGTAACATTCGAATTTACCATAAAATTGACCTCCAGGCATACGGACCACTGATTGTTCGGTGTAGAACCGCTATCAACAGCCTAAAAACAGCTAGGAATTATAAAGAGGTTATAGATTTACTAAGCCATAGGGTCGAAAAAATCATGAACATGTACCGAGATCTTTACCCTAAAGAGGTAGTAAGAAGAAAAAGAGCTCTAGATTTTCTAGGAACTGGGATTAAGTTCATAACGGGTAACATGGACTCCGATGATAGGGCCCAGATCAAGAGCGACATAGATACAATATTGAATAAGGAAGAAGACCTCGTTAAACAAAATAATAAACAGATAGTTATAAATAAACAGTTAGAAACAAGAGTAAACAAAATGATTAGGATTATTAATGATCAGCAGAACAATGCCATACTACAACTGAACGATTTCAACATCTTAAAACAGACAATTATTGCAACCGATCACCTTAACCAAATCGAGGGCCATCTAGATAGTATAGCTGAAACAATCCATCTGGCAAAATTCAACATCATCTCGAAATCGTTTTTAGAACCAGAAGAAATAGGACTAGTTCAAAAAACCCTGATTGAGCAAGATGTTGCTCTTCATAATGTTAATCAAATCTACGATTTTTTAGAGATCAAGGTAGCATACTTGCAATCGAATCTATTTTTTGTTATATTGGTCCCGCGGTTAAAACAAGGAACGTTCAAAAGTTATTTGTTAGCAGCCATCCCAAAGAATGGGAAGATCATTCAACTCCCGGCACCCGACGCTTTGGTCGGCGGAAACCAAACGTATTTCATCAGGCAGCACTGTGCGGGTGGTGACTCTATTGTGGTATGCAATGAAGAGGATCTTATTGACGTTAGTGGCGACAACTGCTTCGACCCAATATTTCGAGGCTCAACAGGTGACTGCGTGTTCACCAACTATTCAAGCACAAGTAGAGTAAGGAGGCTAACGGACAATCACATTCTTCTAAACAGCGGAAACAAGACAAAGCTGTCATCAACGTGCGGCCTCCCAGATCGTAATCTGAGCGGTAACGTTCTGATTTTTTTCGAAAACTGCACTGTCCAGATTAACGACGAAATTTTCAAAGACGTCTTGTTTAACACGAGGGAGAAAATCGACATAATCCCCCTAAACGGACAAATTATTAACGAAGGTCGCTTCAATGCAAGCCTATCTCTGCAAAACGTACACGAGCTGCACCTAGCTCATAGAGAATGGCTAGAGAGCATTGAGAGGAAGGCCACCGCGACGGATTCCAGAAACATAGGAATATTTTTCGTCTTTTCCTGCCTTTTCTCGGCGATGTTTGTAGCCAAGGTTTGTGCGAGACGCACAAAACTGAAGGACGGAGGAGTTACGGATGCCCGCCACCACCCTAGCCACCATGCCCGTAGTGACACACACACCTGCGCTGCCCACACGACCGATGCCACGACCGATGCCACGACCGCTGCCACAGCCGACACCAACACCTCTCTGGAGAGAGGCAACGATAGCCGGAAGAAGCTTAAACTTGCGCTCAATAAAGCAGTATTGAACTAGCAACCGAGTAGTTCACTTGACTCTAGAGAACGCTCCCCCCATAACTTGTATACACCCAGAAATATGTAGCCCATCACTATAGGAAACAAACACGACCGAAATGTCCACTACTTTTCGTCGGTCTGAAAGCCGAGCTGGCTAAGACGCCAGTCCTCTCTGTGTTTGAATCCCGTCGGTTGCAACTTTTTTTTTTGAGTATAGAAATGTACATGTAGTGTGTAGTATTTTTATGTTTTCTCACAAAGGTGATGTGCGTGCGATTTTACTATTGTTTTTTTTGCTGTTCAGCAACCAGTTCTTCGACTAACAAAGTCATTAAACAAAATTTGAGGAAATTATGAAATATAAAATAAGCGGATGTTCCTGTTCTTCATAAATTTATTTACTGAAAAATCGCATATTTTGAAATTAGTTTCCTTAAATGTTATTTACTCGCAAATGGTGTAGTTTATCGAATGTAAAGTAATTTTCGAGTATTATTGTTATTATTGGCTTCATTAAAGCTACCGATTGTTAATTCAAGTTTACATAAAAAAAAAGTTTGATTTTATTTTATTCAAAAATATTTATTTTGGAAATTTAACTTTTTGTGATAAAAATCAAAATAAAAACATAAGAAAACTATTTTATGTATTTTCTGAAAATTGCTGACCTACATTTTTTCTAAAAACACCAAATCGATCAGTAAATCATTATCAAGATACTGTTTTTCGAACATACACATACTTATTTTGTAGCAAAGTTTTATGGAAAAACAAATTAAGCAAAATTAACTTGCTTTTTAGAACAAAAAAAAACTTCGAAAAAAATGCGAAATTCCAGAGGAATACTCAATGGACAATCAAGGCACAGTGGTCCGAAACCGAAATCTAGCGTGACAATATTGGTGGCGGCCACACGTTAAGATTTAGAGCTTTGGTGTCTTCGGGACAAATTATCAGGGTCAATAGGGGCATCTTTTGGTATGGTGAACATTAGGGTGGTCAAAATTTTAGGGTGGTTCAGAATTTTTTTTTTGAGGGATGCCGAGATAGCGCTTCGGTGTCTTCAGAAAAGTTGTAGGGAACACCATTCTGAGCAACTTTGATGAAGAGCACAAAGCTCTATCTTCAAACAGGAAGTTTCTAGAGCCATTTTTGTATTTAAGGTTGAGGTGGTAATGAAAAATCGAGTTTTTTTTTTTAATTTATCAACTCAAGCTTATGTCGTAGCGAGATGGTGTCTTCTAGACATTTGTAGAGCTTATCAAAACACACATTTATCTTCCAAAAGAGCAAAAATCGTTATAGCCAAAATACGACGAAAAAGACGCCATTTTGAAATGTGAATAACTTGAAAAGATGGTGGAGTTTGACCTCGCTCTTAGAAGCATCTGAAAGTACACATCCTAGAGTACATTTGCTGAAAATATCTCGGAGGTCTTTTTTGTGTAACTCATTTAATTTCAATTTTGAAAATAAGAATTTTTCAATCGTTTTGCCTTACTCACTGAGGTAAGGCTATAATCCTGCTCTAAAATTGAACTTTTTATTTAAAGCTCGAAAACCCAACTTGATGTTTACATATTGACTCAGAATCGAAAACTGAACAAATGTCTGTGTGTATGTGTGTGTGTATGTGACCAACAATGTCACTCAGTTTTTTGCCCATAACTTTTGATAGAATTAACCAAAGTTCGTTTTTCAAGAATAAAAATGTTCATTTTGTCAAGCTTTACAATTGTCTAGAAGGGCTAAAAAATGTACAAAATGATCTAGTGGTTGTAAAAGTAGAAACAAGTTTTAGCTGAAATATTTCAGAAATAAATATTATTATTTCAATTCATTGCAATGATGAAAATACCCACATAAAAAATAAACTGATTTTTTTTTCTTACAATAAAATTTTTTATTGTTCATAATTTAACTAAACTCTAAAAATATTTAATTCTACCAACAATTTGTCCATCTAACACGACGACAATCTCCAGTGGAACTGGGTGTCGTCTCGAGCGTTGATATTTCCACGCCATGTGAAGATCGATCCCCGGTTGGGATAGTCTGCCGAGTAGAGGAACTCATTCTCGTGGGTATTTCTGATCAGGTAGCGTCCATTGCCGAGTTCCTGAATGTCCCAACCGCCCTGGATCACGGGATGGCTTAGCTCCCAAACAAACACGTGGCGACGATCGCTGTCATAGGTGTAACCTGCCGCGTACAACTCGTTGGCCGTCCGGCTTGGCCGGATCCGGTAGTTGTCTCCGTCGCGGACAATGTTCCACTGTTGCCGGTTGTTGGACACGGTGACGTGACGCCGGTTCTCGTTGTAACGGCCTCCCAGGGCCAGATACTGGTTCTTATGGGCACTTTCGATCTCTACACAACCCGTTGGAATGGCCGCTCGGATGTCCGGGATGACCGCCAGGACCAGCAGGGTGACCACTGCCAGGAGTGGAACGGAGCGCTTGAAGACCATGTTGGAACTCTGTATTACTTGAACTATGGCTGAGCTGAACTGTGATCGCTGGTCTGGAGCGCAACCGTATTTATAGCTGCACTTTCACTTTTAGCCTTATCAATTTAGAAAGCGTTGCACAGTCGTAGATGCAGTAGATCCCTTCATTCTGTGGATTTCCCGCCATCAAATAATTAGACCGGTGTTTTGATCTACGATTCTCACGCGGGATAGCTTTCTGTTGTGACAACTTCCCAGATTGAAAAACTCGGTATTTTCCAAGCTTCTTATTTTTACAATGCAATCGAATGTAGGTAATGAAAGGTGATTGACTTTTAACGCATTTAAAAATCTAAACAAATTTTCTTAAAGATAAATTAAAAAAAAAATATATCACTCACCTCGGATGTGAAAAGTGGCAATCCACGCGGGAGCAGTTCATCCCGTAGCGGCACATCTTGCCGTTTCCGTTGCGCGTATCGCCTCCCTCCGTGGCCGCCGTCGACGCTCCCGTACCCGCACCACCCGCGCAAGCACCCGTGATCTGCGCCGACGATCGCACCATCTGGCGCTTCAAGTACTCGAGCTCCTTGTCCGTCTCGAGGCCACAGTTGATGGAGAGTATTTCCGGCAGGTCGGCCACGCGACTCTTCTGGTTTGTGGGGGTGAATTTGTTGCATTTTTCGCACCACGCCGGCGTTGTTTTCTCCACGGTTAGGGAGTTTTTCAGGATCGAAGCGAACGTGCCCTCGATGTGGCGCTGTGGCGCGGAACCGGTGCCGGAGCCGGTGGGGTAGAGCATGTTGCACACGAGCAGGATGTTCTTTTTGACGCGCTCGACGTTGCACTTGAGACAGCGTTGGATCGTTTTTTGTTGCGTTCCGAAGAGACGGCTGATTTCGGTATCGGTTTCCTTGTTTTGGGCGGTTCCTCCTCCTACTCCGGGCGAGGGTACCGGATCGGGTGATTCGGGGGTTGTCGTCGCCGGGTCGGAATCGTTGCTGGCTTCGAGGAATTGGAACTTTTCGTTTTGTGAGTTGTACTGTTGGACTTCGCTGTCGAGCATTTCTTGGCAGTCTTGCGGGATTCCCGTCGTGGCCTCGTTTTTCTTGATTGCTTCCAGCAGTTCGTAGTGCATTTGGTGGAGAATGAATCGGTTCCAGTTTTGAATCAAGCTGCATAGATTTAGGCTAGCGTTGTTGCTCCGATCAGAGGAAAGGATTAATCCGAGTGCGGCCGCCTCCGGTACGGTACGGAACGAACGCAGGAAATTGCTGGCCTGGCATGGTTGATTGGAGAAGCCAAGATCGAGCATGTGAAATAGGAAGCCCAGCTCACAAGCGAGGCAAAATTCCTTCGAGCAGCAGTGCGACAGGATGGCCTTCCGCAGCGGAACGATAAAGTACAGGGACTGCAGCATGGCGTTGCAGTAGGCGTTCGGGAGGTTGGCCTCCAAGCCGACAAATCCTGTCTGGTTGTAAGATTCAAAATCAAATTCCTCAAAGCCGAGTTTGCTGTACTTGACCTCGACCTTGCGGTACCGACGAGGAACCAGCTTCATTCCCTGTTCCGTGGTGCCCTTTTGCGAGCTGCTAACCGGAGTTGCGTTCGTGTTTGAGGCAGAGCTCTTGTCCATCATGTACGGGATCTGATTGCGCAGTGATGTCTTCGGGTTTGGAGCGTATCCGATTGGTCCTTGCATCTTCATCGTGGAGTTGATTTCCGACGGGATGGCTTTCGGTTTGAGATACTCGTAACTGTTCAGGAATTCGGGCCAATCGCTTAGCCAACGTGTTCCGGTGGTCAGATGTGGAAGCAGTATCGAGGATAGTGGGAAGTTCTTATCGGTGATGGACACCATTGGCAGCGGTTCAACTGTGTCGGCGAATTCAGTTTCTCTTGAAAACGGGTTGAATTGCAGCGCTGGTGTGTTTATTTTGACGGCAGCTACCAAGTTGATGTGACCGGATTGGTCTCCGAATGCCATCGCTTGGCTGGACGAACTGATGTCAAAGGTCAGACATTGGCTGCCACTGGTATTAATCTGGAACATGCAAACTCTGGGCTCGCTTAGTTCCACAGTGTCTACCAGTTGCAGCTGACCCAACGGAGAAACGACGGCTAGCCGATCAGTGTGCGACGGCAAGAATCGCATCAGCTGAGGTTCCACCAGGCATTGGATTGGCGAAACCAGCCGCAACATCCGCATATCGTAAACCATCAGAAATCGGTCGATTGCCAAATTTCCCTGCCGTCCACTAAATCCACACGAGATCAGATAATTCCCCTGAACGTCAAAGTCGGACAGACTTCCCGAGTGGGTCAGCAGCTCATGTTCCGCAGACAAACTATTCGGATCACGAAGCGTGATCTTCCCGAAAGGATCTCCATCGCACAGATAACGCGAGTGCAGTCGCAAAATTGCACACCCATTCTGTCCGGCCGGAACGGAACCTACCTCACTGTACGTGGCCACGTCGAAATCGATCAACTCGCTCTGATGACCCCCGAGAAGCATTCTGTTCCTATTCGGCTGATGTTCAATCATACACACCATATCGACCGCCTTCTCCGACCGATAGGTAAACTTCGGAATGCCACGTCGAATCTGATGTCTCAGCGTGGTGCTGGTCAACGCCAAAATCCCAGAATCAATCGTAAATATCTGCCGAACCATTTCATTTGAGTGCACCTGGAACGAAGTGTACTTTTGCATCGTTCCACCGCAGTACGACGTTACGTGGCCACCCTGGTTCCCCATCCACACGAGCTCCTCGCGCGAATCAAACGCCATCGCGGACACCCCGAATCGATCCCCACCGTCCGCCAGTATCATCCCATGTTCCATCAGCTCCGGCTCCCCAAACCCAATGTTGAACGTGCCGTAATCAATCTCCGGATTGTCGTACACTAAAAAATCAGACAAAAAAAAGGTAAGTAACCCAAACAAGAAAAAAAAGTGAAATCCGCCGACGAAACCTACTTGTCAGCGTGATAATGTCCTCGGCCCGGTTCCCCGGATCGCCGCTCATGTAAACGTAATCCATTTCGACCGCGTCGTGCTGCTCGGGACCTGCTCAGCCGGAAATCATCCGGAATACGACGCACTTTCCACGGAAAAATCAACAATTTTCACTTGCGAAACAAAAAAACAACAAAGTGCGACGAAAAACTCTCTTCTTTTTGCTTATTTTTATGCAGTTTGACAGCTTGCGGGACCGTTATAGCGTTTTTCGCTCTGGGAGAGAGCGGAGAGAGCACACAAACAACGGTACCGTTTGAGCGAGCGTAAACAAAACAAACGATCAGCTGATTGGTGATTGGGGAGAGGGATGCAGTTTTGCACAGCCGGCTTTGGGGTGGGAGATTGTTTGTCTTGGAGAGGGGGAGGGATGGAGGGGGAGAATTGAGAGCATAGAATCAAATGACATTTTTAAGGATTGATTTACCGTTATTTTTGAAGGATTCTGTTGCAATGCTTTTTTTATGAAATTGTTTAAACCTCCTCCGTGTACGCACGAGTGCAAGCAGCAGTCAAGTGCTCAGTGCTCCATCGTTTTTTTCGAAAATTTTCGCCGTAATTTACCGTGATTAGTCGCGAGTTTGCTCCAATAGCATGCCAAGGGCCGGCCGTGGCCGTGGCAGTTCGAGTGCGGCCTCGAAAAACCCGCGAAGTTCGTCTACCGGCCGTGTGCAAAAAGGTAAACAAACCAACGCCGCGTCGACCGCCATCGCGCCGGGGAGTGTGAGCGCCAAAGGATTCGACCCCAAGTTACTACACGCTAATTACCGCGTCCAGGATCGCAGCCCTATTAGGCTCCGTTCAGCTACTTCCGGCAATCCGTCGACCGATGGCGCTTCAACATCCGCCAACATTCCCACCAGTAACAAGTTCGCGAGGCTGAGTGACGAGGAAAGCAGCTACAACAACACCGACGGTAGCACTACCGACGACGACGACGACGATGGTCGTGCACGGAAAAAAGTGCCGACGCCAAAAAAAGTAATTACTCCAAAGGAACGACGACCACCACCAATTTTTGTTTTGGACACGTTGGCGGACGATGTTGACGAGCAGCTGGAAGGCCTCGTGTACTGCCTCAAAATAGGTAAAGCGTCAGTGCAAGTGTTCACATTTGACCAAAAGAACTTCGACCTGGTTGTGGAGAAATTTAAGCGTAAAAACTTCAAATTCTACACATTTGACCCCGCGCAGAAGACCGCTGTAAAGATTGTCTTGCAGGGTACCAAGACCGCCCGACCTCCGTCCTCAAGGAGCACCTCTCGGGTGCCGGAATAACGCCGCGAGACATAAAGTCCTCTCGCGGAAGACAACAGTCACAGGTACACACACACTGTACCTGTTGTACTTCGACCGCGGCACCGTCAAGATTCAAGACCTGCGGCGGACTAAGGCGTTGGACGGTTTTTGGGTAAACTGGCGGTTTTACTCCAAAAATCCGACGGACGCAGCGCAATGTCACCGTTGCCAGAAATTCGGCCACGGCTCGCGGAACTGCAACCTCCAGCCCCGCTGCGTGAAGTGCGGTGAGTCACACCTCTCGGAGGTGTGCGCACTGCCACGAAAGGCGGACTTGGGGGAAAACGCAGAACAAACCAAGCCGCGCGTAAAGTGCGCGAACTGCGGCGGTAACCATACCGGTAATTACCGCGGATGCGTCGCGCGCAAGTCCTACCTCGAGGAGCAGGAAAGAGGAAGAAGAAAGCAGCAGCGTCCCACCCTCCTCAACGAAGTACGAGTGCAGCCGTTCCTGCAGCTGGCCAGCGTACGGTTCCAGCGGACAACCCAGCGATCCCTCCTGGCTGGGGGCGATCGTATGCCAGCGTGGTCGCGGCCGGTAGCGGCAATGCGGCCCAGCAAGAAGTCACCGGGGAAGATCTCTTTACCCTGCCGGAGTTCTTTGCTCTCGCGGGGGAGATGATGACGCGGTTTCGGAGCTGCCGTAACAAGGCGGAGCAATTTCTAGCCCTCGGGGAATTAATGATTAAGCACATCTATAAAGGATAAAAAACTGTGATCTAGTTTTAAGCTTTCTCTATTTCTATCCCCTTTTCCTAGCAAGTTTAGTAAGTTTTTTTAATTTTTTCTTACTCTTGGTAACACCTTTATTTACAAGCAATAACTGTTCCAAAATGGATTATGATGTAACACACAGCTGAAAGGAACTCCAAAACTCTGTTTTGTACCTCAAAAGAACTTATTGTATCTTGATTATTCACCAATAAAACCGAATTTGGAATTTGAAAATTTGAAATTGTTTAATATCTAATCTAACACAAACGCAGCCATTCCGATGAAAGCATGCTGGAAAGTCTTGCGATTAGATTACGCCCCAAGCACTTTTCTTGTCATTATTAATAATTGTAGTACATCCGAGAACACCCGAAAATGTATTGCAAAAATTAAAGCGGCCAGCCCTACTGCGTTGTGTTTACCGCAGAGAGGATTCTGAGAACGGATCACATTTCACAGAATCTACAGGGGAGGAAGGATGCGTGGACATACCGTACCAAACGCTCCAATGCCGTGTTTCATGTGTGTTATATAGTAGTTTTTTATGTTAAGATAAATAAAATATATAGATAATATATCAATTGCAGTTTTACAAATTACCTTGATTTTTCCTGAAAAAGAATGTTAATTAAAAGAAAAATTAGAAGGGAAACGAAGGAAGAGTCACTCTTCCTTTATTTTTTATGAAATTGTTTAAAAAAATCGAGCTCAATTTAGACCTCTTTTGAATGTAAAGCGGCTTAAATTTAAATTTTCAAAATAATTAATGAATTAATTGAAAAAAAGAATAAATTTTGGACTAATCGGACTGATAGAAATATTATTTTTGAAATTCCTTCATGAAACTACTCACTTTTCCTGTCACTCTCGAACGACGAAACAGCCTAGTTTTCTCCTCCAGAAATAACAGAACCGAATAGAAACTCTTTTCAAAACAAGTGCTGTAAAGTTCTTCTTTTCAGCACTGAAATGGATACTGTAAAATTGAACTATTGTTTTGAAAAGTAATAATTATATTGATTTGAAAGGTGGATTGACTGAATACATGGACATTTAACTTAAAATTCCATGCAAAGGGTGTTTTTCGGAAGTGCAAAATAATAAATTATGCAACAAGTTGCAAAACGAAGATTTTTTCATCACTCGTCGTATTTATCCAACTCGGTGAACGTCGTTGGATAAATGTACGACTCGTGTTGAAAAAATCTTCTTTTTGCAACTTGTTGCATAATAGTAGTTTATGCAACAAGTTGCAAAAAGAGGATTTTTTCAACACGAGTCGTACATTTATCCAACGAGGTTCACCGAGTTGGATAAATACGAAGAGTGCTGAAAAAATCAAGTTTTGCAACGAGTTCCATACAACATTTTTTGCAATTCCAAAAAACACACACTGAGGGTAATTTTATGTAAAATTTTCATGTATTTTGTCAATAAATCGTTTAAATTAAAAAAAATGTTGAAAAGTGTTACTTTGCGAAACAAGTGCGGAAAAGTTCAACTTTTCAGCACCCATTTGAGTGCTGAAAAGTTGAACTTTTCAGCATTTATTTTGAAAAGTGTTGCTATTCGATTCTGTTATTTTTGGTACAGAAAAGTAGGCTATTTCGTCGTTCAAGAATAACAGGAAAAGTAAGTAGTTTCACGACGGAATTGCAAAAACTATTATTTTGCAATTCTGTCTTGAAATTACTTACTTTCTTGTCATTTTCGAACGACAAAAAGGCCTACCTGTCTCTGTTAAAAATAATAGAATCCAAAAGCATTTTTTTTTATACATGGGCTAAAAATAATTCTTTTGAATATTGTTTTGGTTTAACGATGAAATTACCGAACACATCGACATTTGACTTAAAATTCCATTCAATGGACGAACTTCGTTGGATATATGTACGACTCGTGCCGAAAAATCTGCCTTTTGCAACGTTTTGCCTCTGACCAAAGTCGGGGAATTGAGAAAAACTAAAATAGAAAATTGCAAAATTGAAATTCCAAGGTCTGAAACCTTGTGTTTTTAATTAAAACGGGTTGTCAAATGTAAATGTAAAAGAGAAGTAGTTTGTAGTTATTGGTTGTAAAAATAAACAAAGTATATTATGACGAACTTTTTTTTTGCGGTACAAATTGACATCGAAATTTTTACAACAAAAAAAAAAACTGAAATATGTTTAACTGATTCAATCATACCTAAAGGGCGACGTGCGGAAATTCTTGGGAAGAAAATCCCGGGAAATTTGCCATTTTTGAAATTTTTGATTTCCGGGCTTTTTGATGATTGCTTATAAATATTGAAGCGAAAAAAAAAATCGAATTGGTGTTCGATTGTATCGATGCTTCTATAATTTGGTGATAAAAATATGTTTCACTTCCGGTCCAGATATGTAAAATCATAAGTAGTATGTAAGTAAGCAAAGCAATGATTTCAAATATAAAAAATACAGAAATTACAGATTTCATGATGGAGAATGGCTCCTTTGGGCATACAAATTCTATAGAAAACTATTTTTTATTGCTGTTTCTATTCAAATATTCCCAAAAAAAAAATTGTCATTAAAATAAAAAAAATATCAAAATTGAAAATGACAAGATATCAATAAAAGTACAGAACTGGACAGAACAACTCTCCTCTCCATGATCACAGATTGTTTTTTACAATATTAAAAAAAGGAAATTTGGGACCAAAGTTCATTGAATTACTTTGCAAAAAGGATTAAAGTAATCAAGTTCAAATTATGTTGAGGTAGTTTTTTTACCTGCTTGAAAATCAA
This sequence comes from Culex quinquefasciatus, assembly GCF_015732765.1. NCBI lineage: Eukaryota > Metazoa > Arthropoda > Insecta > Diptera > Culicidae > Culex > Culex quinquefasciatus. The sequence continues at coordinate 1,222,808 of NC_051862.1, forward strand.
TAATTTAATTTGAAATTCACTTTCTGAAGTTTGTGTCTGGTTAAAGTTTTTATTTATAATTTTACATACATCGGCATATTAATATTTGCTGACATAAATATTCAAAAATTACAAGTTGATAGAATCTCAATGCTTAATAAATAAGAAATTAAATAAAACATTGAATTGAAACAAAATTTTGTAACTATTTAACTTGATAACAGTAGGAACAATGTAATACATATTTGGATAGTGTGTCATTTCCAAGAACACAAAATCAAGTTAATAACCAACAAACTATTGTTCCCAGCATCCCACGGGAACAATAAATTTCTGAGCCAGAAATAAATCAGCTCAAGTGCTGATAAATTGCTCATAAAAGGAGCTAGCACTGTTATTCCATGCATGTTTCCCAAGAGCAGTTAAAATAATCGAAAATGGCTCCACAAATCCCAGAGCCACTTGGAAGATGCGCTTTAAGAGGGGCCTTGTATTCTTACAATGGGTTAATTGCGCTGAGAACTTGGTCCCAATCGTCGACGACAGATAGGGCAACGCAATGCGAGATTTATGGGAGAAATATTGAAATCACTCGATGACTTCTTCCGCCCTTTTAAACATTTCTTTTGCCTTGTTTTTTTCTTTTTCGTTCCTGTCTTTTCCAAGGAGTCACGTTTCCTGCTGCGAATAGCACTTAAATTACATTCAGATACGAATGGGATTACAAAATATGTCAATTATATCTTTTCACGTGTTGGGCCATGTGCATTTCATTTCGACTGAGTTGGAAATTTGAATAAAGTGCACAATATCGCGAGAAAGGGGTGTCCCGGAAGCGAGGGCAAGAAAGAAAGAAAGTTTAAAAGCCCCTTTTTGCCGCAGGAAAGAAAGGAAAATGTTTGCATACATGGCGGGAAAATCGAGAGACTTCAATTGAAATATTATCTGTTAGTGCTGCTGCTGAGAGACATTTAATTTCCGTTATGACTGCGGATCGTTGTTTATGATGTGATAACTTATCCTTCACAATATTGAAAAAGGTGTGAAACGGTTTCTTAATGATGAAGGCTGAACCGTTCGCGAATATAGGCTCCGATTATGAGTAATGTGACTCTCGAGGGACAAAATTCGATACCGTTTATGCAAATTTTCGTGAGAAAGTGACGAAAATTTCAGTCGCTCATAATATGGAAATCAATCGAAATTGGACCAAAACGATAGTTCTTGAATTGCTCAGATCTAATAAATCTTGTGTTCAGAGACGGTTCTAAAATGTGTTCTTCTTGAGTTCTATTTTCAATAATTTTATTTTTTTGTAAATAAAATTTAACGTACTTTATGTATTTATGTATTGATGAAATGTAAATAATTCATAAATTTTTGTGAAAAGCATTTTGAGTACCCACGAAAATGTTTTGCCTGAATTGAAGCGGCCAGGCCTACTGCGTTTCATTAACCGCAGGAACACTTTCTGTGAACGTATCACATTTCACAGAATTAACCAGGAGAGGAAGGATGCTTGGAAATTTTATTTGATTCTTTTTACGCGAATAAAATATTAGTTGAGGTAATTATTTTTTTTTTGCGTGCTCCATTAATCATAAAAAGCAATCAATGTATAGTTGAACTGGCCTTGGTCATTTTCTCTTTTCAACACATGAATATTATAAGTTTATTAATTTTCCAAAAAATAGTTGTTGCATATCATTAATTTACATTCTTTTTTTTAAACCGACTGATATTTGTTTTTATTTATGTTTAAAATAGAAACTCAAGCTGGTTTTAGATTAAAAAAAATCTTAGTTTTCTCGGAAAACAATCGTTGGCAAAATCTAATTTTTAATTTCCAGCATCTTCCCACAGATGCATCTCTTTGCTAAACTTTGACCCCGTTATTGACGTTGCATCGAGCTAAGAAAAGGCAATAAAATCGGGGCTGACACATTTGCTAAAATCATAAAATCAACTAATTTACGACACCCATCCGTCCCCAAACTTGGCGCAAGCAATCAAAACATTCAGACACCCTTCAACACCTCTCGACCATCATCAGTGTCGGCAATTTCGACGTAAAACATATCAACAAACCGTCATATCCACTTCAAAAAGATCCTTTTTATTGCATTCTCCCATCATAGCAGCAAAGCAAAAGCATAACAGGCCCTGATGATGCTCGGGTTGTCCTGGTGGAAGAAATTTACGACAATTGTCAAAAGTGTTAATGTTCAATGTCGAAAGGATTCATTTCTCTCACTGCGCATCGCTTCAACGATCCTAGCAGTCGGGAATAATTTATTTAATAAAAAAGTCAAAAGTCCACCAGGTTTCTTGGATGGGTGAAAAAATTGGAAGAAGGTAAAAAAAACGAACAAAGGATCGCACTCTTGAGAACTTCAAGAACCAAGGGAAAGTGTAAGGACGAAAGTCACACTATCCCTTTTGCCAAGGCGTACTACGATCGGTGGTGCGCCCAATGTTTATGTTTATTTTCCCTTTACGGCAGCAAGACGCTGTTTTTTTCTTCGGGGAACCACAGAGCCTACTTTACTAGAAAGAGGAGGCTGGAAATGCGGCGGGTTATTGCACTTTCGAGGAGATGACGAATATTTCAAGTCAGAGTCGAAAAAAATTAAAACAAATAAATTAGTTGAGGCTCGACCGGAGGCATGGACGGCCGGAGATCTAGGTTAGGGGGAAGGAACCGGTCCGAGGCGTCGAAAGTGTGCGGTCCTCCGGGGCTTAATATAGCAATTGTTGTAATCCGATCTTGCTGCGCTGCAGTGAGGGGAATCGACGACCATCGGCAAGGAGTGTTAAACTGCGATGACCTACCTGGACAAACCGGAATTGCATCCGATTGTTTTAAGAGGATGGGTTCCATTAATCATTTTTTTCGGGCTACCTTGAAGGATGGTCCGTGGCCTTCCGCCGGTGACCGTTGGTGATCCCGAGCCGGGCCGGATCTATGGGAAAGTGTCCTTTTCTCCGGAGAAAACTTTGGGACTAATGAAGCATGGCGTGTAACCCTTTCGGAGATTCCGATGCCGGTGATGGACAGCTGGCGGAATGATTTCGGGAAAATTGTACGGATTAAGGACACATTTTTCATGTTGGTCAGGTTTTGGATCATATTTTGATAAACGTGACAAATGTGGACAATTTGTCCTTCCAGGTGCACTGATTAATGATAGTTTGACGTTTGAATTTGTCTGGCCGAATGATTTGCATTTGTTTGTGCGTAAACATTAATTTATCACAAGGATGAAAGTCCGTTACGAAAATAAAAATAATTAAGTTTAATTCATTCACACGAATTTGAATAAAGTTTACTTGATTTATAAAACGCTGTTTAATATCATAAATGGTAAACTACTTTTGATCCTTAAAAGTATATGAAGGAATCTACTAATGTTTTGAAATATATGATTGAAATAGATGAGTTTGCATTCGCTAAAACTCAATAAAATTAAATCAATTTCTCTTTTGTTGTACTTGAGCAATTCTCTAAAATGTCACATTTTATCTAGATGATGAAATTGGATTTTATTTATTAGGACGAAACTTTTTCCATGTAGGGTAAGCATGGAAAAAGTTTCGTCCGAATAAACAAAATCCAATTTCAAAATCTAGATAGAAATTTAAGCGATTTTGCATCATTAGTTTTTGTCTTAGGCTCCATACAATTCTGAGCAACTCTCTACTACATCTGCCGATTTCGTGTATTTTTTCATTTGACTCAAACTTTTTGGGACCTTTCCCATGACCAAAAAAGCCATTTTGTGTAATTTGTTCCCCACATACAAGGCTCCTTACAATTTTGGCAGCTTTCCAAACAAAAATGGTAAATAATTATTCGGAAATCTGTATCTTTGGATATTTTTTTTATCGGTATGTTGTCTTCGGCAAAGTTGTAGATTAATTACCTATCAATAACTTTTCAGAATAAAAATTGGCTCACGGAAAAAAATTACAATTTTTGGACTAAGATTTTTTCACCAAAAAAATGATATGTTTAGGGGCCAAAAAACCGCAACTTTTGAATTGTAGAAAGCAAATATTTTGCGCCAAGTTATAATATCTTATGTTTTTGGAAAAAAAAGAAATTTTACTCGAAAATATATTTTGCTTCACATCGAAAAGTATCTTACAGATTTTTTGATAATGTGCACTGTTTTCAAGATGTAGACTTTTAATGTTTAATTTTTAATAAAAAGTTCCACTTTTTCGATTATGATGTGTCCATGGTTTTCCATTTCTGAAATTATCATCTTTCAAACGGAAAAGTGTTGTAAAACGTTTTTTATTGCCAAATTCGAGAAAATATCAGAAAATGTATTTTTAAGATAGAATGATTACCGTCCAGCCTCGATTATCCGAAGGTTTGTAATCGAATCACGGACAAAATTAATTGTTTTCATATTATTTTCAACATCCAATTCGAGCTTTGCGACCCAAATTTAGTCAAATGTTCATGGCTGATTGCCTTAAAAAAATACCAAATGCAATTTTTCAGTATTTCAAAGCCGCCATTTTGACCATCATCTTGGATTTAAAAATTCTAAATCACTTTAGAGTAGTGTATCGGTCATACTGAAGCTTGGCAATTTAAAATAAGACAAAGAAAAACATATTTTTGTCGTGACTTGATTATCCGAAGATTCGATTATCCGTAGGATTATTCAAAGGGAAATTAAAAAGTTTCAGTCCATATTTTTTCTAGATATAATTTCAATTAGCAGATGCGCCCATTAAAATGTTTTCCAAAATTTACAAGCCTACTAAGTGTGAGCACGTGCTAACTGCATAGTACCATAAATAGAACCTTTCAGCATTTATTTACATACATCCAACTCCGCTGCCGCTTGACAGCTCAGCCGGCTAATGCTTGTAAAGTATGCTCCGCTGGGCTCACGCGTATAAAGACCACGGCGGCGCTTCCGACGCAAAAGTGGTTCCGTGCCATATGTTTATCTTCCCGTCACTTTGCATCGCGCGCACGAGGCCAACAAACTCAAAAGGCCTGCTGCGCCGAAAAGGGACCGAAAATCCAGGCAAATGGTCACATTTTGTGCAGCACTGAGGGATGATCCGAGTACGGGCTGGGGTGGACTCAGGATTGCATGAAGTTCTGCCGGGCATTGAGTTACACCCTGGGTACCGGTCTGGAAACTTTTCCGAACAAAGTAGGCTCTGTTGATGTTGATGTTCGGGGGGTGTAAAACGGGATGGATTGTGATGCGCACGCAGATATGCTGCCGCCGCATGGAAGAGCAACCCTCACAACACGATCCTCAGCCTACTACAACGACTGGGGGAGGTTCAACGCTCTGATCCGATGATGGTGGTACACAAACATAAAAATGCACGTGCGCATCTGGTGGCATGGATGGCAGGCAAGGGTGCTATTTTTATCGAAAACCTGAAATCTATACAACCAGTAGAAATTATGGTTTTCGGAGGACTTTCGGGAGGTCTACCGGTTTGTAGCTACTTTGAAAAGTGTTAGATTACGAAAAAACCTTGTATTAAAAATACTGCGTAAATTGAAAAAAAGTAAATATAAAAAAACAGTTTTGGGTGGCCTGAAAATGATTCCCCTTTATATTTATGTTTTACAGCTTACATGAATCCGCTATGTCTAACCAGAACTTATTTTGAAAAAAAAAAAAAAAAAAAAATCCGTCAGTTATTGATAGACAATTCCCTTTTCCCACCTAAAATTTCTCGTCACATGTTCTCCGCTGTGCCAGCAAAATGATGTGATTTCTGAAGAAGAAAAAAAAAATCAATTCCAGTAACCCGGTGGTGTCTTCTCCCTTTTTAATCCAAGCGCATCCCCGAATGCAGTGTCATCTTCGCCATCAGGCCATCACGGCTTGCTTTGATTGATATTGATTTTTATGGCGCTATTTATTGCAATTTATTATGATTTTTATTAGATTCACACTTTTCAAGCCAACCGACGACGGCGGAGATGATGACGACGATGCATCCATGGATCCATGGACGGCGGCGGGGTATCTGCTTCTGGGTGCAGAGATAAAATATCCGAAAAAAAGGTGTTGTGCATTTCGTTTCGGTCCTTCCCCGGGAGTTGCACAATGGTTGCGCAATTTGTAAGGATGTGTTTCAGGAGAGCTGTTGCTGCTGCCGCTGGTCGCTCGTTTTTGAGTTTATTTATGATTAGATATGCAGTTTGTATTATTTGATTCCTTCTCGTTTTTCGCCGAGATATCCAACGTCAACACAGCTGTCACGACGATGCGGATGGCTTGCTGCGTTTTGTCGCGCAGCTTTCTGCTGTTTATAACAAATTTAGTCTCATTTTCGAACAAAGTGGGCCCCTTTTGTCACGGGGAATGGCACTTTAAGATTGGCCAGCTTGTTGGTCGAATAATAAATGAGCCCTCTGATGCTGTGGACGCATTTACTACACTCAAAATGGACCATTAATGTTGTGTTGACCGTTTTGTTCTTGGGTCCTTTTTTTGATTAGAAGATTTTCGGTGAAAAAATGGACCCGTCACTTTTGTCAAAACGACATTAAACTTTTAATGTACTTGAGAAGTAGATAAATTACGGCTAATTTGACAGATAAGTACTTTTTGTAAATAAAGCGTGACTGATCGAGTGACGAGATATTTTTTGAAGTCAAATCAGTAACTTCCGAATGGAGTAGTAAAATATGAAAAGGAATCCGTTATTTTTTTCTGGAAAACAACTTTTATAGCATTGCATTGCTATTACTACGAGTTTTGCCTTGGTTTGAGAAGTAATATTTAAGAATTTTTGTTCTACGAAAAACTTTCCTTATTTTTTGGTCTTCTTTCAGGCTAATACAAATTTTATCAATCAGAAAATCCCTTCTAGAGATACAGTCCAGGCTCAATTATCCGAAGGTCTCGGAAGAATTCACTTTGTATAATCGAATCATGAAAAAATGTTTGTGTCTTATTTTTGATTGCGAGCTTAGATAAAACTAGATTTTTGATTTTTGAAATTAAGTATGACCCTTGACTCCTATGATGTACTGGTTCAGAATTTTATACCCAAAATGGCGGCGATAAAATATTGATAAAAAAAATGAACCAGTAAAATTTTACTAAAATGGGGTCATAAAGTTCGAATTTGATTTTGAAAGTATGAGGAAAATAGAAAAATACGAAAAAATGTTGTTTTTTTGTTCACGATTCGACAAACCTTTGGATAATCGAACTTCGGATAGTCGAAATTTCGGATAATTGAGGCTTCGGATAATCGAGTCTGGACTGTATAGTTTTTCGAATGTTTTCATAGCACTTTTCTGTAGACAGGACTAGAGAACTGCTTATTATGTTTCAAATTTTTGCCTTCCTCACCTTACTGAGGAAAGGCTATAAAATCACTCGAAAAATTAACTTTTTAATTTGACCTTGTAGACCCACCTTCACGAATACATATCGACTCAGAATCATGTTCTGAGCAAATGTCTGTGTGGATGTGTGTAGGTGGGCGGACAAAAAAATTGTCACTCGATTATCTCCGGACTGGATGAACGGATTTTGACCGTATTAGTCTCATTCGATCCGTCTTGGGGTCCCATAGGTCTCTATTTGAAATCAGCAAGATTAGCCAAGTACTTCAAAAGTTATGCTAATAAAACGATTTTGGTGTATGTCCGGAAGATTGTAAAAAGGGTTGTTTTTGCAAGAAAACCTGTCATGTTATTCATTTTCAGATAGGTATTAAAAAGACCTTTGCAATGAGCTCAAAACATTGAAGATCTGAAACCCTATCAAAAGTTATTAGCACTTAAGGACTTAAGTGTTATTTACACACTTTTTGCAGGCCGGATCTCAGATATTTCAATGAAAATGATGTCCGGGTCCATCATGCGACCCATTGTTAGTTAGATAATCGAAAGACCTTTCAAATGAGCCTGAAACATCGAGGATCTGACAACCCTATCAAAAGTTATTAGCACTTAAGTGTTATTTATACACTTTTTGCAGGCTGGATCACAGATATTGTGATAGAAATATTGTCTGAATCTTCCATGCGAACTATCGTTGGTTAGGTTTTTACCAGACCTTGCCGATGAGCCAATAATATTGAAGGTCTGCATACCCTATCGAAAGAAATGAGTAATAAAGTTGATGTGTTAAACATGTTAAGGGGGAATATTGCTATTTTTAATGAATGTATTGACTTTATGAGGAAAGGCACCAACCACCTAAAATCTAATCTAATCTAATCTAATCGAACACAAGCGCAGCCAGTCCGAAGAAAGCATCCTGGAAGAACTTGTGGTAAGATTACGCTTCAAGTCCTTTCTTGTCAATATTAATGATTACAGTACATCCGAGTTACCCCGAAAATGTATAGCAAAAATTAAAACGGCCAGGCCTCCGGAGTTTGAAAGTTGTAGGTTCAAAATTCACTGAATTGCAGACCTTCAAAGGCAAAAATGGTAAGAAAAAACATGTTTTTTGACAAAAAAATGATTATTTTTCATAGTTGTACTGTGTAGCTGTTATTGTATTTTTTCCTGCATCATTATATATATTCAGAAAGGTAATTGATTCAACTTTTCAATAACATTTTACAAAACACACTTTTACAGGCTAAAAAAAATAATAAAAATCAAAAATTTGGATTTTTATTCAAAATTTAGTTTTTTTCAACTTTGTTAATGGAGTACTTTTTTTGTGTGCATTTGTGCGATCTGAAAATTTTGCAGCTTAAAATTTGAACCATGTCCTAACTTGTCTCCAAATTTTAAAGTGCACTTATGTGCACTTTTGAGTTATGCCATTTTGAACATTTTGATTCTTGCAAGAAAAGTAATGATTTCGCGTATACGCTTGGTTAAAATCGCATTATTTACCTGCGGAGGCAGAAATGACGTACCTGCTATGTATGTTTTGAAATTGATTTGATATTCATGACTTTGTTGGTACTTAGGTACGTTTAATAAAATTAGAAATTTCAATTCAAAGTATTTTACAGTAACGATTCGTCGAATATTCATATCAGTTCGTTGTTGTGTTCTTTTGAAAGTATGGATCATAATACCGTAGTGTCCCTGTACGATATAACGAAGCACTATTCTGAAAACGTGAGAACTGCTTTCGAGTATATTTGTAAGAATTACAACATTGCAGAAGTTCATATTTTAAGTAATCTAACGACAATCGCTTACGTAGTGATTTTGATTCAGAAGAATTTATCGTGGAAAACGTGAATTTTGCAAGTGGATCAACCAAAAACGTGGACGAGAATCCATACAATGTTCCATAAAATAAACCGTCTAAAATTCTAAAATACCGCAAAAATCAAATTTTAATTGGAGAGGAAGGGGGAGGGTCTTCAAAGAGAGGTGGATTTTAACTCAAGAAAAAGGGGAGGGAGATTGAACGTAAATCAGAAACTTTAACATAGCATAAACCGCCATTCCGTGCATTAAATAGACAGAGCAAGAATATTAAAATTCACCACTTTAATGCATGTGGCCTCAAATATATGAAAAAATCGAAAATTAACCTTTTTTTTTTTGAAAAATATCAAAATTTATTTGTTTTCATTATACTAAGTACAAACAACACAAAAAAGTCACAAAAAAGCAAAAAAATATTTTTGGCCGCTCGCTTATATGGAAATACCCCAAAGTGCATCGTGGCCTTCATGGCGTTCATCGTGCCAGTGCTTCTTTCAGGATCCAAAATCGAGCTTCTCATAAATCCACAGGAACCACCGTCGCAACTGCCGAAACCACTGGCTTAATCCAAAAATCCGCGTTCATTCAAATACTTCTGAAAACTTTTTCTAAAAACTGATCGTAGAGAAAAAAAACGACAGCAGAAAAAAACACGTCTGCCCGCACGCCCGGCTTACTGCGATCCCGGAAAGGCACCAACCACCTAAAAGTGGATTAAGTAACGTTTTTTGTATAAACAAGGCCAACGCATATATTAATTGTGTTAATTTAGGGCTTAGAAATAAAAAAATATGTTTTTGTGACATAAGGTTGAAACTAAAATTTATGTGTACGTATAACCTGCTTTACCAAGAAGTTTTATTATTTGATAGTCATACAAAGACATTTCTTTATGTTAGGAATATTATGCCCATATTATAGGATATAAATGTCGATCCTTCAAAGTGGCCACTAGAAAATTTTTACTAAACCGCCACTCGAAGCAAAAAGACGAATGTTGCACGAAATTTCAATTTCTTATGCCACTGGAGGAGAAATCCTCAAGAAGTTTTCCCACAAACTGGTTCCCGTTCCCGATTTAGATTTAACCCTTTCTCTTCGTTTCTGCGGGCTCGCAATGAAATTGATGTAACAATTCGTCGCGCATTTCACTTTTGGACAAAAACTGTTGCACTCTAGCTAGAGCCACTTGATAGACAAGCGTGACTAGCGTGAATGCATAATCTAATCATTAATAACGCATAAAAGTACTTGGCCGATCGAGAGTGCGAGTGCGACATTTTCAATTTCCAAGGAGAAAATGCAAACCAGAACCATCAAGGTGAAGTGAAAGTGTTCCTCCAAGGGGTTGTTCCATTTCTCCCTTCCAGAAAACTTGTGACAGTTATCCCTCATAAAAGGTGGTGGTGCTGGCTCCGACAAACGGATTTTCGTCCGCTGTTTTTGATGTAATCAATTTCGGGGCATGAAATAAATTCATCATCAAAAAGACATCAACACAATGACGGACTGTCTCTTTTGGGGAAGGTTAGAAGAAAGTGATTGAAATGCAGTTTTGATACATCTTTTCTTTTTTTCTGTAACAAGAAATCCGTAAAGGACAGGAAACAAGATTGCATCAAACATCAAACGAGATAGAAGCGTGAAGAAGGAAAAAAAATTGTTTATGCAGTCCACGAAAGGTGTGCGATATGTCGCTTACGGAAAGTTTGTGTAAATCTAGTTTTTATGAAGTGACTTTGGCTCGTTTAGGCCGAACAAAGGAAGGGATGCGCGCAGATTTGGGATGTGTTTGGGGAAACAAATCTATTACGGGACGCATGTCGTTTGTGCTCGGTGACGCCATAATCAATCTTTAAAAAGTGATCGATCATTTCTCCGTCAAGTAACTATACAGTCTGAAAGAAACTGTTTTTCTTAATATAAATTTGTGCAGAAGGTTTGACATACAATTTACAAAAAAAGTAGGCTTTGGTCCAGAAAAGAATCTACCGATCTGTAAATTGGATGTTTTGAACCTATCTTTTTTTACCTACACTTATGGGTAAAAGATTTTATAACATAGAAAAGATCGTTAAAAATTACATCTGAGCGATTTTTTGGTCATAAATTTTTGATTTAAAATTACTCATTTTGGTTCTGACTCTGACATAAGTCTTGAAGGATTTTTGATTTAAAAAATGTGTAATTTTACATTCGATTTGTTCTAACAAAAATCCATAAATAACTTTACCCTTTTCAACTACAAATTGCCAACGAACTTTCGCAACCGGCCAATGGCCGGTAAAGTTCGTTTTCCAATTTCACCCACCACCGAAATCAAACAATATTTTCCGCTTGAGAGCCATTTCCTGCCGGTTAGAGCAATTTTCGATCAGGTTCGAATGAGAATGCAACATTACGAATTACAAAAAAGCCTTCACACAACCCGATAATTGTCTGTGAAATATTGAACTGTGGGGTACGCCCAAACGATTCAATCGAAGCAGGCCCGGTCTGCACCGAGCGAGGGGAATGAATCCTTTGAACCGTGACGTGTCCAAGACAGCAAGTTCGTGAGAACCGCTCGCCTGCTACGATCGCCGTTCTGGGAGCGTGGTTCCAACGGTTTCGTCGCCCGGCCCGGAAGTGCAGGTTGACGATGTCCCTGGACAAATGTTGCAAATCACTTCTCGCTGGAGGTCTCTCTTTTTACGCGGGCTGCTTTGGAGTGATAAAAAAACGTTGTCAGAGTCAGCTAGGCCGACCGTGTATGACAATGGACCCTCATAATTCCCGTGATGATGGTGGGTACAAATTCGTTCTATCAAATTTGTAACGAACTTTTGTACTTGTCCAACCTTCCCAACGGTCATTTCGCCCCGGCAAAGGAAGCGCAAAATCAAGATCGTATCTTGATTCATTAAATATAAATGTGATGACTCGTTTTGCCCCAGGAAGTAGGCGCTGAGAATTTTTCCAAAATCTTGAGTTAGCAGGCCATGATGATGGCAAGTGCAAGCGCTCGAGACGGTCACGGTCAGCTGAGCCTTGTGTGAATGGGAAAATAAACACGATTCTTGCCTTGTTGGGGTTCTTGCGCATCCAAAAGGTAACCGCAAGGTGTCGGGATGTGGGGAAGACCTGTTGGATTAATTACGGCACGACCAGGCGCAGTCAGAACCAGCAGAAATTATGCTCGGTTTTTAACATGGGAACAAACAGTCAATTCTGGTTAAAAATTATAACAAAAGATATAAACAAAAGATAGACAAATGCATTCAAGCTAATATTTTGACCTAAGATGAGTAAGAATGTTATCTAAAAGTTGTCAGGTCATGTTTCCCAAAAATTATACATTTTTTGAGAAATCGCAATTTTTCTGAACAATCTCCCAATTCTAACACTCAGTCCTTAACGGCTTTATTAGAAAGGAGCCTAAACCTTTTGACTAAAAACGCCTTCTTGGATCGCCTGTTCATCATAGAGCAGTTTCACTGTGATTCCCCTAAAGTGTGGTTTTGTAAATTCCATCAAGTTACCTTGGAACCTATCACATTCCTTTCAAAGAGTTAAGGTTCCCCCTCCCCCTACAAATAATCCCCCGATTTTTACCGGATGACTCTTGGTCCGAGAGGATGTAACCAATCTCCTTGATGTTGGTTAGCCCTTTCCTCTCTGGATCGTCTTCCCAGGCCGAGCATAATTTTCTCACATTTCTATGCACTTTCATGCTGGTCGGGTTGGCCGACGAAGAAGGGCTTCTCTCTCCTGCCTTCCAACCGCCTTTCCGGCTTAAGTGCGGCCAACGCAGCCTGCTTCGATTATGTTTTGGGTTCTTGGGTGAGGGTTAATAGGGGTAAAATAGATTTCGTGACTTTTTCAAGTTTCGTCAGATTTTGTTACAAATTTATGTTGACCTCGCTAAGAAGCTATGTTGAGCTTAGAAGAAATTAAATAAAAGACCACTTTACCCAACCTTCCCCCACACTTTTATTTCTCAAGTCTTAAAACAAGATCCTACAACCTTGCGTAACGTGTGTAGGATGGTAGCCGGTGTGGGTAATTTTTAATTATTGTACTTTTTTACAGCCCCCGAGGCGAGGATCACTTCCTTTTGGGTTATTCTTCTCCTTGCATTCTATATACGCATGGTGTTTGGAAAAAGGGTTCTAATTGAACGGGTAGGAGGTCATCCTTGGTCTCTATATCACGCTGTTCTTCATTAGTGGGAAGATCGCTTCAAGGCGGGATCACCATTATTTTCACCCTAGGAGGTATCGAACCGGAAACTCAACGTGGCATGTAATGGTCGGGATCGATTATTGAAGTTTTTTATATTGTATTTTGAAAGTAAGTTTTTTTGTTGTTTCAACTCTAATGAGAATCAGAAATCCAATAAATTTCTTCACGCTGCTTTGGGTCGCTGATTAGATACCGAAAAGTAGGACCCAAGTCGGTAAATTAGGTTTCGATTTCGTTTTCGAAACCGTGTTTAGAACAAATAATGAAAGGAAAAATGATAAAAATTCTCAGCCACGCTGCGCGCGTCCTTTCAGGGTCGGTGAATCCTTTTCGGTTGAATTGGATTTCCCAATCTAGTCGGGTCTAGACGTGGCCTACTACGTCGCAGCAACGAACGCAATCGCAGCAAGCCACGCAACGCAACGCAATAAAACCCAACATTTTATGGACCATGGCAAATGGACGGCAATGGGATGCATTTCTGCTCGCTCATCGTCTTTTTATTCCATGAATAATTCCCTTTAATTGCAGTTTTCCTTCTCTATCGAGAATCCCGGTGTTTGGGGAGCCTCATCGATTACGTATTCGCAGCAAGCTACGTCAGGACAGGAACATGGGTTTATGATCACCATGCTGTGAGGAAGAATCGTCATTTTTTTGGCAGATTTGTCTTGCTCGGCCTGCTGCGATATCGATTCGGTGTGTTGTAATTCCTAATGGGATTATATGGCATTCTTCCCATTTTTGGGCGAGGGAATTTAAACTTTTAATTGCCCTGCAAGAGAATTAGCATTTTTCACAAGTTTATGTTTCGGGGTTCTTGGTAAAGGATTGTTTTCTTCTCGGTTTAATCCTTTTAAAGGATTTAGCAGAGAATCTTATCAATTTAATGAGGTAACGTGTTAAACGTCTTTTTTGCTGTTACTTCACGTGAACCAAACTCTACTGCCGTTTAGTTATTATAAGGCTACTGACATCCGTTGACACTTTTACTCTACAACCCAACGATGAACTTCAGTGCCGTCCTTGCAGTCTTTTGCAGCATGATTGTACTCTAACTGTACACTTCTAGAAGAAATTTGGTAGGAACGATGTCCCGTTTGCTGACACTCGTTGTCAGAGAAATCGGTACTTTTCGCTGGAAACAAATTGTTTAATTAATCACTCAAATTAAGTCTCTCTCATCGATAGCCAGCATCAAACACTGAAGATCGCCCAAATGTTTCAACACTCTCCGCCTAAAACAGACAACATCCGATACGACAATTTATCATACGGGCCAATTTCGACGTGCCGCACATATGGTTCAAGTTGTGCCCTCTGTAAAAACGATCCGAAGGACCATTTAGCAACATTTTGCGCCCTTCCTCCGGGTAAAGCCCTTCAACCGTGCACGCCTGCTGGCGCTGTGCAATATTTATTTTCGCTCAGAAATCAGATATCAATTTTCCTTCCCAGCAGTCGAACCGAGAAGATGAAAGAAAAAGCACATTATTCATGTAATCGCCCTAATGATCGCAGTAGGTCTGTCGCTTCTTCAGTTTGTCAGCTCAGTTCATTAATCAGCTGGCAATCGTAGTAGGTAGCCCCGATGATGAAGATTGCTCGTACGAAAACACCTCAAGGGCTTCTTCGATGCCGGAGGGCTCTTCGGTTGAGCTAGGTCCGCAGATCGATATCAGTTGGTTGATTGATCCCCGGGATCAATATGGTCCTCTCTGGAAATTATGCTCAAGGAGTGACAGTTCAGAAAAAATGGACAGTCATCACACTTGTTGTACTCCCACAAGATCGGGGCATACTATGATGTTAAACTAAACCGACATCCCGCTGAGATTTCGTCGTAAAGTGTTAAAAAATTGGATGTACAAAAAGTCCTTTGTCATTCTAATTGGAGACACGAAGGACGAATGATGATGTAGACAGTTTGTCATTCGTTCTGGCAGAATGACAATGATTTTCTTTAGACGGTTGATTTATTATTTTACTACTTACTAGGCAATCCTGGAAATCGAATTCTATGAGTCCATCGAGCTCAACTTGATTCATCTTTCTCCAACGACCCAACTTAACCAGTTAAGCCAAGCATCAATCCGAAACGGACACGCTGCAACGTGTTTCAGCAGGTCGCGCAGATTGTATTTAGTCTTGAGGACAACACAACTCAAATAAAGAAGAAAGACGACGCTCAACCGGTGGGGTTTAAACTCCTGACAACGACCAAAAAAGAGTTAAGACCAAACGTATGGAGATGAGTCAGAAGGAGTGTAGAGAAGAAACGCGTAAATAAGATTAACGAAAAATAAGAGGAAAACGGGGACTCCAATTTGATAATGGAATCGTTCCATGTCTGACTAATGTGTGTACGAAGCATTGTGGCGTAGAAATTAAATCCCACGACGCAACCAGTACTGAGCATTTGACGGAAAAGGACGCAACACAAAAAAAGACAGAAAAGAGCATTTAAGTCACATAGCACAGATAGAAGAGGACGATTTAGATGACGACAGGTTTCTCCGTTTTTGTTCTGCCCTGTTTTTTTTATTATTATTGGGATTGGGATATCCAAATGGGAAACGTTTTTCCAGTTTCGTATTCGAATTTTTTGAGGCCACAAAAGAAATAGGAATAAAAAAGCATGCTTCGAGACGAAAGGCCCTTCGAAGAGAGAAGACCAAATAAGACCACGCGGTTGCGCAAGCCAGTTTAAAAAATAAAAATGCTTTTTCTCGATTTTGGGTCGTTCTACGCTGTTCGTATCCAGGAGACTGTACTCCTCCTCGTGGCAAGGAAGCGTTGTTTGGTTTGCATGGATAACAAGTGCTCGAGAGGGAGGGTGACTTTTTTTTAAAAACCTAATCTAATCGAATCTAAAATAAGTGTTTTGTTGTTTAACGCTTATTTATGCATTTTATATCAGGAGCAACGACCTTTCTTCCCATAAACACATGGAATTAAAGGTCGGAAAAGCAATGTCGTACCGCTCTTTTCAAATGTTGCTCCAGTTGTCAAAAAAGACCATTTAATCTTATTACAAATTTTGAATTTCGGAACCACAGATAGTTACAGAATATACTGATAACCTCGACAATACTTATTTTTTTCAAACTTTGATTGTTTTTTTTTAGTTTGATGACAATGTTTAGTATAAGATTATGTTTTGACGTAATAAATGTTTGATTATTGTAATTTTGTATTTAGCTTCTAATCCCAACAATACGAAAAATATCTTTGAAACAAAAGATTTTTTATTTTTGCCATGGCCATACATTTACATTTTATCACCACGAAACCTTTCAGGCTTAATAAACGTTACACAATGTATTCTAAATAGTTTAAAAATTGATTTTAGAAGTTTTTTTTTTCAAAGAAAATTATTATTTTTGCCATTATTTTTACCTTTGATTTTTTTATTTGAAATACAATTTGACGAGACATATTTTTTTTTTAAAGTGAAGCTTTAATTTTAGGAAAGGTCTACAAATACATAATCTTACAAAATTCAGAGTTCAGCCAAATTATATTTTTTTAAATTTCTTTTATGAAAATATATGAACTTTTGAAAAAGTTAATTTTTTAACATTGAAAATCGGACCAATAGTTTCTGAGATAGTGAGTTAGGCTAATTATGTGACACTTAGAAAATTTCATTTTCATCGATTGTCATTCTTTCTGAAATCGGGTATTTAAGAAAGTCAATATCCGATTCCCAGAGAGGAAATTGTAGCAAATTTTCACAGCTTTTCAAGAAAAAAATTGTGTTCTTGGGACTTTTCTTTCGAGAAGTATTTTGAAAATGCCAAAAAAAAAAACAAATATTACACTTAAAAGTCGCTATAAGGCCGATGCAAATATTTAAAAAAGTTTTTGTCCCTCGGCCCTGGCCGAGGTCAAGGGGGCAAAAAATAAAAAATATAAAAAATTAAATAACAAGCCATAATCTTCACATTTAAATGAAAAAACTAACTTAATCCACCTATGTGGTTGGAGCCTTCCTCACAACAATGGCTGTACACAAGTTTCATCTATTTTTTAGATCCGGCTTCAAAAAAGTACATCAATATCACCTAAGGGGCCATATCTCGAGACAGGGTTGCCAGATCTTCAATGTTTTAGACTCGTTGGAAAGGTATTTTGATAACCTAACCAACAATAGGATGGATGGTGGATTCGGACATAGTTTACATACATTTAAGTGAGATCCGGCTTCAAACAAGTACATCAATATCACTTAAGAGGCCATATCTCGAGACAGGGTTGCCAGATCTTCAATGTTTTAGACTCGTTGGAAAGGTATTTTTATAACCTAACCAACGTCGGGTCGGATAGTGGAGCCGGACATAGTTTACATACATTTAAGTGAGATCCGGCTTCAAAAAAGTACATCAATATCACTTAAGTGGCCATATCTCGAGACTGGGTTGCCAGATCTTCAATGTTTTGCACTCGTTGGAAAGGTCTTTTAATAACCTTACCAACAATAGGTTGGATAGTGGATTCGGACATAGTTTACATACATTTAAGTGAGATCCGGCTTCAAAAAAGTACATCAATATCACTTAAGTGGCCATATCTCGAGACAGGGTTGCCAGATCTTCAATGTTTTGGACTCATTGGAAAGGTTTTTTGATAACCTAACCAACGATGGGTCGGATGATGGACCTGGACATAGTTTACATACAGTTAAGTGAGATCCAAATATATATGAAAACACATTTTTATACATAACTTTTGAACTACTTATCGAAACTTCAATCTGTATAAAACTCGATCTATGGGACCCTAAACCAAGTCGAATGCAACAAGTTCGGATCAACTCGGTTCAGCCAGTGCCGAGAAACATGAGCTAGTTTGTTGGTCACATACATACATACACACACACATACACACAGACATTTGTTCAGTTTTCGATTCTGAGTCGATATGTATACATGAAGGTGGGTCTACGACGTTTTTATACGAAGTTCATTTTTAGAGCAGAATTATAGCCTTACCTCAGTGAGGAAGGCAAAAGTGTTTTAAAATGCATTTTACACTAGTTCAGTTGGTTTGCAATCATTAGTTTTCAAAAAATCTAAGATCTGACAAAAACAAAAATTGTATCGAAAAAAAAAGATTTTGCATCGAAAATTTTCAAAAAATCTTAAGATTTTTTAATAAACCCAAACATGCTAAAAATGATTTTAAACGCAGAAGAATGTATTTTAATTTGATTTCAGCTGGTTGCACTTGAATTTTCATTGAAATTTTGAAGTTTATTGTAAATTTTTTTTTGCCCCCTGATTTTTCGGGCCAATTTTGAAGGGGGGGGGGGGGGTTTGTACCAGCCTAACTTGAAAACGGTACATTTTATCAAAGAAAAAAAAAGAAGCTCAGAAGATGTCTTTTTAGGGGACTACATATTTTTTTTTAAATTATATTTAGGTTATTTAAGGTGGGGACCATCCGGGTATTGCGATTGTCTATGCTCCATATAAAAAGTTTTTTTATATGGACAATTGAACACGAGAGGGGGTGAGTTTGAGATTTTCAAAAAAGTGTTCACGTGGTTTGTGGATGGTCCCGTGTAAAGTTCCTTCATCATAAATGGCCGGCAAACATGGTGGATTCCGGTACCACCTTAAACAAAATATTCTTCCCGGCTTACCTTAATCAACGAAATTCCATGGAGCTTCCGAAAAATCAATTTTAAATGCAAATGGAAGCCTCTAGCACCAACACATTTTTAATCACTGTGCCCGCAGTACAAAAAGTTAAATAACAAAACGGGGTTTTCCATGTACAGTCCAGACTCGATTATCCAAAGGCCTCGGAAAAATTTCACTTCGGATAATCGAATTACGAAATTTTTTTTTCGTTGTCTTAATTTTGATTATAGAAAAATGCATTTTATTATTTGATAGGCAATCAACTATCCAAATTTTACTAAAATAGGGTCGCAGAACTCGAATTTGATGTTAAAAACAAGAAAAAGACAAAAAAGTTGATTGAGGATTCGGATAACCGAGTCTGAACTGTACCTGTTCGAAAAGTCCTAATCATTACCCACAACTTTGCCGAAGACACCAAACCAATCAGAAAATTCCTTCTCAAGTTCAAAATTTCATACATTTTCATACCCATTTTGTATGACTAGCACTGAAAATTATATGGAGACTTGTATAGATAAACTAATGATGCAAAATGACTTATTCTGAAATAAAATTAGAATTAGAAGATTAGATAAATTACGGGTCCGGATCGGGTCCGGTGGCGCAGTGGTTAGCGTGGTAGCCTCTCACCCCAGTATGGCCTGGGTTCAATCCCAGACGGACCCGGTGGCATTTTTCGAGACGAGATTTACCTGATCACGCCTTCTATCGGATGGGGAAGTAAAACGTCGGTTCATTAGCGTAAAAGAGGTTTTGAGTGACTCACCACACATAACCTTCGGACGCCTAGAAATGAACAGAAACTTGCAACAGAGCCCACAAAAGACCCGGGGGTCGTTAAAGTGGATTGTTTTGCTTTTTAGATAAATTACGAATTACGAAGCTTTGCTAGCTAAACTCTGAGTCTGAATCATGTAAAACTTGAGTTTCAAAAAATTCAAAATAATGCATAATGTCAACGAATCCGCTCATCGAAGCACTCCTCCGTCAACAACTGTGATATTAGTTTTCAAGCTAAACATAGATCTAGGGTTTTTTCTCAAAATTTATTTTCCCTAAAAGAACACCCAGTTAGCAAAATCTAAACGTAGAAATATGTATCCTCCCTGCAAAGGCTTATGAATTGATCTGAGTTGAAAGGTTCTCCAAATCTCTGAATTGCAAATGTAACATCCTGGAGCAGAACAGTTAAATTCTAATAAAAACACAATTGAATTGAATTAAGGATCAATCAATGATCTTTAAACCGCACCCACCCACTCAAAAGTCCAGTTGGACGTTTAAAAGCTCAACAGAATGTTGATCCATTTAAATCAGCCCGGGAGCATGTTGACAGCTCCCATACAAACTGAGCGTACCCCGTTTTGCGGGCCCAGTGGGCCTAAGATGGCGGCCTTCGATATTATCTAGCCAAACTTTTGAAAATAGCGAATAGTTTTAATAAATATATATTTTGCCTTGTTTTGGTTTAAAACCACAAAATAAGCATTCTGGAATCATTTTCTTCAAAAACTTGTTTAGAGTTGCGCCACGTTCAAATATTAGTCTAGAACAGCTGAAGTGAGCGTGCCGCAAAAGCCGTCACGAAAAACAAGTTTCCTATGCAAATTTTGAGTTTCGTATTTGATGGGCGGACTCCGACGAGGCCCACTTGCCATCTGTCGGTGAATACACGCAACTCATGAAAACTGTCATCTTAGGGTCCGGTTGATTTAAATTCGTCTCACAATACTTACTCCCCCAAGGTACAGATTTAAATCTCCACCGTTTCTTTTTTCAAGCATAAAAGTGTATGGAAAAAAGTATGTTTGTATTGAACGAACGGATCACGCCGTCGCATAAAAACAAGAAGCATAAGAAGAAAGCACCCCTCCCCTCTTCCGTCCCTGTCTATGCTACCGAGTTTATGCTGCGTCTCCTCCACGCAACTCAAAAACATCATTCGTCAAGGGGTGCTTCAATCCTCGCCTCCTTGTTCCAATCGCAACATATTTCCAACATCGAAGCACCCCTCGATCGTTATTTTCGCTGTGTTGGTGCCATCGCCGCCGTCGCCACGTGTGTGTATTTGTGAGTGTTTCGTCCGGTGGCCTGCTTCTCGCTTGCTGTTGGATTTGCCGTGCACCTCTCGGCTAGTCTCGTTCAAGGCGTCAGTTGAGTCGAAAGTGTTTCCTCCTCCGGAGCTCGTTCGGTTTGAAAGAGTTTGAAGAGTTGGGCGTTTGCCAAAAGAGCTGAAAAAAGCAAGTCTTGTGCAACGTTACTGTTGGGTTGCAAAACGGGAAATTTTTTACAAGTGAGCGTGAAGATTTGCGGTGAAGTAGTGGCTTGAAATTGCGGAAAAGCTGTGCTTTTTGCCCTCGAAAAAACAGTTTCCAGTGAATGAGAGCAGTCTGTGACGTCACGTTTGGGTGGAAGTTATTTTCGACGAAAAAACCATCTAAAACAGTTTGAAAGTTGGGAAAACTATTGCGAAAAGTTGCGCGCTGATTGTCCGCATCCGATTTGGTAACTTTCGCTTGGTGAAAAGTGCTTTTCTACGCGAAAACAGCGATTTTGATTGCGCAAACCTAACCTCAAACATAAATATAAATACGACGAAGGTTGCAGTGAGTTGAACGGCTAGGAAGAAGAAGAAGCCCTCTCCCCCAGCTTGCTTTGTTGGATTGTGAGCACAACACAAAATCGAGAAAAATAAAAACGAGTTTTGTTGTGCGTTTTGGTTGATATTTTGAAGCTCGCAGCTCCGAAATAAACAAGGATTTTGTGGTGCGTTTGTTGGTGAATCGAAACAAATAAAATAAACATGAGTGCCAAGGTGTACAACCCGATGATACTGTCGGAGATATCGACGCTCCGTTCGCCGGCCATCGGTCGGCGGCCGGCGCCGACGTCCGCGGCCCGCATCACGGCCGCCCGGGTCAAGCGGGACCTGTTTGGACCGGTGGACAAGGAGGACTCGAAGAAGTAAGTTTGGCTTTGGTTATTGACCTTATTATCTTGTTTTTGAAGGGTAGTCTTATCAGTTACTGTTGGTAAAGTTGGCTTTGACAAACGATGCCTTGTTATTGCAGCAAAGAGAAATGTGCAATACTTTTATAGCCCAAACTCTTCAAAATTCTATTAAAATAGTTTTTAAATTTGAGCAAATTTAAGCTTCAATTAATCCTAACTCAGGAAAGAGAACATCATCTTCGTTTTAAGAATATAAATATAACTTTCAAACTTTTAATTGAATTTGTTGGACCTCATATCAAAAAAATACAAAAAAAAACAAAAACGAGATAATTCAAAAAACCTATGATATAAACTACAAAATATATAAAAATCGACAATAATTCTTAGATAAAACATTCTAGCGATTCATTCATATTGAAGAATTTTGAAATTCTGTGAAGGCCAACTTTGATATGATTTCTATATTCTATTAGCTCTTCAATCAAAGAATAATGAAATTAATTTTAAAATAATTTGTCCCTTCCTCAGATTCATTGAGCGCGAGCTGGCCGCCCAGAACGACGTCCTCAGCAAGAAGTGGGGCTTCGATTTCCGCTCCGGCGAGCCCCTCCAGAACCACGAGCAGTACCAGTGGGAGCGCGTACCCCGACTTCCGCCCCGTCTTGCTTCGTCGGCGGAATGGTTGCCCTGACGCGGGCCGCCCACGTCGTCGGCACGGCCACCGCCACCGAAGATCTGATGGACCAGCGCGCGGAACGCGAAAACGGAACCTGCTTCAGCACGACCGCGGCCACTGCTAGCGGATCGGACACCGATATGGACACGCCCGTGTTGACACACCCGCTGGCCAAGATCAGCACCGCCACCACCGTCGTCTGCCTGTCCAGCTCGTCCTCGTCTTTCCCTGCCTCGGCCACCCGGGCGCGACGACAGCAGCGAATCACAGGTAGGACACCCCCTTCTTTCTTGAAGCTTATTGAACCACGAACGGAACAAAGAATTTATAATTAACCAGAAAAATGCACCGAACATTTCGGCGTCGGCCGTTTTTCCTGCCCTGATGCGTGAAATATCGGTTTTTGTCTTGCCCTCGCGCGAGGTAGGAGGAGGGAACAAGAAAATTAAAATTTCCAAAGACGTCTCGCTATCTGATCTAGCGCTGCAGTTCTTAGCGCAACACTCGCTTAAGCTGGTAACCGCTGCCGGCTGGTCACGGCTGCACGCGTTTTTTCAACGGTTATTTTTTCCTTCGTTCCGACGGTGATCATCTGTTCAAGCTCTGTCTATCGTCGTTACGTTACCCCCACGGATATTTCACCGCGCTGGGTACCGAACCGGGACACGTCAAATTTCCATATTCCACCCTCGTGAGTTCTTTTTTCGGTCGTCGTTTTTGGAAAACGTTGAAATTAATACCTTTTTCCGCTGAGCTCAGCTCTCGCGGAGTGTTGTCTTTTGTTTCCGAACTCTATTGATGAATAGAACCGTGCACGGTTCGTCTCGGGGTTTTCTCTTGGGGACAGGAGCGCTCACGCACGCAGATGCCCTGATTTTGCGGGCAAGAACACAACACTGTAATTATTGGTTTCGTCGGGGTTACCGAGCAAGCAATTATACCTTTTGTGTGTGCTGGAAATGAAAATGTTGGTTAAAATAATGAACACAGAAGCTCGGAAAGCGGAACGGGACGACAAGGTTTGGCGGGTTTCTTTTATTGGTTTATTGACGGACAGCAGCAGCGTGGCGTACCTTTCACAGGGCGCCACAATCCTCTCTGATTTATTGGTGCCCTGTGCGAGCGGGCACGGGGTTCCTTTTTTGCGGTTAAACTTTCGTCCCTTTAATTGGGACAGATGGTTGGTTTGGGTTCGACCCGCGGGGGAATTCCGCGTGTGGTTTGTCGATTTTTTTGTTCTGTTGAAATTGTTTGACAAAGGTAATTTTTGGCTTGTTGAACAGATGAAGAATTTTTACGAAATATTAGAAATTGAAGTTCACCTTTGACAAATAAGCGTCCTTCCTCTCCTATACATTCTGTGAAATGTGATCCGTTCTCAGAATCCAATCTGCGTTAACACAACGCAGTAGAGCTGGCCGCTTCAGTTTTTGTAATACGTTTTCGGGTGTTCTCGGATGTACTGCAATTATTAATATTGACAAGAAATGTGCAAGACTTTTCAGCATGCTTGCATCGAACTGGCTGCGTTTGCATTTCAGAATAGATTAGATTAGACAAAATTCACAAAATTCAAATCAATTTCGATGTTTTACACTCTTTGATTAAGGTAAAGGGTAAATAATTCCTTTCAATTAGAGCTTATTTGGACGAGAAAAATGCCATCTGCAATAAAAAAAACCTGAGGCGAACTTTTTCTCTTTTCTTCTTTGCTTATTTTTCCATTCTCTAATTCTTATCGAATCGAACACAAGCTCAGCCAGTCCAAAGAAAGCATGCTGGAAATCTTGTGGTTAGAATACGCCCCAAGTCCTTTCTTGTTAAAATCAATGACTGCAGTGCATCCGAGTAACCCCGAAAATATATTACAAAAATTAATGCGACCAGGCTTACTGTGTTGCATTAACCTCAGAGACAGATTCTGTGAACGGAGCACATTTCACAGAATCAACAGGGAAGGAAGGATGTGTGAACATACCAAATGCTCGGAATAAGTTGTGGCTTGCTGTGTTTGTTTGAATTGGTAACTGATTTAAATTCGCTGTTATATATATTCGATTTGAAAAAAAAAAAAAAATGTCGAGGAATAGGTCCTCAATAGAAATCTCCATAGTGTAATAATGATTTTACTATTTTTTTTCGTTTTAGTAAACTGATAACTGTTTGAAAAATTTCAAATATTTTACAGTTTACAGCAAATAATAAGCAAGAGAACCATACATAGCTATCTGGTTTTGACAGAACTCAAAACCTAAGCCTAGTTGATAAGTCTCAAAACAGGTACTACTACCCTATCCAGCAGTCCTTCCTACAATTTGATTCAAAGTACGCAACTGCAATTGACTCACTTGCAACGCGAGATGACCAAGAAGTTGCCGTTTCGTCATCGAGGCAAAACCATAAATTGCACGCGAGAAAACGGAACATACAATTAGGTCATACGACTTGTCGTGTGGAGCCACTGCTGCTACTGCCTGACCAAGAACACACTGCAAAGCGAATCGAAAAGAAACCAAAATCATACACGTTCGAACAAGTCGCCGCTCGTGACGCGGCTGCCAGCGACCAGGTGGATCTCGGACTTGCTCGCAAACAAGTCAAGGAAGCAAGTGTTGTTCGCGCTGGGGGGAAACAAGCTATTAAAAAGGGGGACTTTCTCGAGCCAGCTGGTGCATTGAGTAACATCTGCCCAGGACCCCTTCTGTTTTTTGGAAAGTTTACCTATTTGTTAACACACAAATCGGAAGGCACACACTGCTACTGATTGATAAAATCAATATTGGCGCGTGGTAAACACGGACCTGAAGCCTAGAACACGAGGATCCGCTTGTTTGTTTCGCGCCAAAAATCACAAATTCCACCTCGGCAAACAACAATAAAATATCACCTTCACGCGACTCCTTCGTCATCGTCGCGAACGCGACTAGGATCGAAGTAGGCAAAAAATAAGGAGCTCTCGCGCGCAGGTAAAAACAACCTTTCTGCTTCTGTTGTTGTTGTTGATCCATAGTCGACTTGGATTCAGTGGCATAGAAAAACAAAACCCAAACCACCTTTAAAGAGACGGATATAAAAATTGTGTAAATCATTGTCGGCCCTCCTAATGGGATCAGCGAAGGACGCGCACGAGAGCGCTTATTAGGGTGGCCAATTTCGAGTGGTCATCGCGCGAGTCACAGATGGCCTCTAAATGACCTCCCAAAAAGTAGCTCCTAGCTCGGGGATCAAAACAGCCATTACATACCGCACACGCGCGCGCACATTGATATGCGCAGTAGGCGCTGTCTTGTTTTGTGGCTTGCTCCGCGATATCGCCACCGCCGCCTACTTGATCGCGTCAGCTGTTGAGTGCCCCCCCTTAAAACTGCAACGAAAAACACACAAAATTCATCTCATGCATAATGGATGAGCGTTGCGCTCGCGCGCACTGATCTTTACGGGGTCCGAACGCCTAAAAATAGACCACTTTCAAAGTGCACTCGAGCTATATGACGAGGAGAGGGTGCATACGAAATTTCTCTTGGAAAGGGCCATCTGCGCCCCGTTAGTGCCACTGTGTGGCACATGCCCTTTCCAGTTGTCCTTTTTTTTCGTGGTGAGGTGGCAAATCCATAAATTAATACACATTTTCCCTGAACATATGCCACGTCGACTTTATCTCGGGTTGTTCATCTTTATTTTTGCGCATTTTCTCTGGTTTGTTGACAACACGCTCGAGAAGACGGCAAAAGTCGGAAACACACGCACGAGTAAGTGGTGTGGTGCGGTCATCAGATTACAATGACCCGTGGAGAAGGGAAAGAAGGGAAGAAAGGACTCGCTTTCTGGAGGGAGTGGCAGTTTGTCATAAATTAGGTCCGCCCCGGTTGGGTGCGTACTCAAGGAGCTTTGGTTTTCACGTTAGACATGCTCACCCGAGAAAGAAGGAGGATGAAAGTAGATCGAGATAAGGGATCCTTTTCTAATGACTCACCTTTCTTCTTCAAAGGGATGGACACAGTCGAAAGGTAAACAAAGCGCAACGAATGAATCACTTGAGCGTGCGGCAATAATTTCCGCTGGTGGTCAGTTTTATTTGGGTTTCGGGGATGAATTGGGTCTAATCTGCGGGAAAAGGGGATTTGTGGTCAGTCCAAAGAGTTTCAAATTTACTCTCGGCGATAACCGTGCCAAATCTGTTCTGACCGTTAAACCAAAGAAACCGATAACGAACGAAAGAATCTCAAAAGAATAAACAATCAACCGTTAAACACCACTATCAAAAGAAGTAAACCGCAACTCAAAAGCCAAAAATCCAATCTTTCTTCACTTACAGACTACCTGAAAGAGCGCAAACGCCTCTCGAGCAGCGCCCCGAAGGTCGCCCTGGCCAAGCGAGCCCGCCAGATGCTGAGCGGTTCCCCGACGGCGTCCTCGTCCTCGTCGCAGTAAACGCTCGCGAAGCAAGATGCAGCAGCCAGCAGCGATCTCATATCCCGTTTGATTTTAATCTATCGTTTATTTTCCCCCATTTTTGTGAGTGCGAAGGAAACACACCTTTATTTTTATAGATGCGATCTGCAGCGAAACATTTCCTAGGCTTAGAACTCGTCTAGAGCGCAGGAATCGATAGTAGAGACAGCGGAACAAAAAAAGATAACTATTTACACAAATCGGAAAGGGTTAGAACAATTCTGCAAAATTGTTGTAAATTTTCGAACAAATTGCCATGATAGAGCTACGGATAAGTGTAGTCTGTAGGAGTTTAGATTGTAGCATATTGGTAGCGCAAACAGCGAGAGTATTGGCGGAAGTGGAACTCTCTGCTCGGGAGGAGAAGTGTTGGACCAAACTTTGGGACTTCCTCCTGGCGGGGCGGTTTTGCTTTCGCGTCTACTTTTGTGGTAATGTAAATATATTTTTAGTTAAAAACCCGATCGTTTCGATCATTACACGAACGGAAAGAAGTTCGTCTCCGATAAGGCCGGCTGCTTGCAACGGTCGCCCTTATCGGACACGAACGCTCGTCGCCAGTTAGCATTATCTCTTGTTTATAAATTTACTCTTAATGTATGTAAATAGCAATAACAGACAAGGTCATCCTCGGAAGAAACTTGCTTGAGTCTGTGATTCAAACCGATAGTTGAAAGTGCAATCGTCACCACTATCTGCAAGCAGATAGAGCTGTCCTCTGCAACTTATCAACAAAACAACTATCTCTGCAATGTCAGTGAATCACCGACTCGACCAGCTAACTTCTTCAAAACAATTTCCTTTCCCAAACAAAAAGAATACACCGGTCCGGCAAGAACATTCCCCGACCAAAATCCTTCAGCGCAAAACGATCTCAAAAGAACCGTCGTTGCAATAGAAATCGCAATAATCTTTTTTGAGTGCAATACCATCGCTGACGATCGAAAGTCACCCGGAACGTTCCTGCCGGAACCACAACCTGTATTCTCTTATCCTCTAAAAGATATCTAAAACATGCACCCCCTAAAAAAAGCCGACGGTGAAACGGTAATCAGTGCCAAAAAGTGATGGAAAGCGTTTCACCCGGAAGAACGAAACTAAACAAAACAAAAAGTAAAAACATAAAACGCCCTTCAAAGCAAAAAGCCAAGCTGTGTATTGTCCGACTGCAGCCGCCGGAAGTACCCGGTGGGATTGGGTCGAACCTGAATTTTTGTGTATTTAATTTTCTGCTCGTTACCACGTAAGACTATATCGTTGCTTTTCAACATATCGCGCAGTCCCCCCTCGATCAGTAAACCGTACTAAACGCCAGAAGCTAATATATTGAATGTGGACCAAAAAATCCGATCATTCGAAGCACACACCTTATTTATTCTTCAAAAGTACCTCTTTACTACCTTGTTTGTACTATCGAACAGTTAAAATTAGTCTCTTTTTTTTGGATATACACGTTGAAAATCGTACACACGTTTAGTTGGTAAGTTGATAATTCTTTGAGAAAGTTGACGCAAACAATCTCATTTGAGTAAGAAAACAAAACATACAAATATTTAGCCAATAAAATAACTATTTCTATTGATTTCGTGTAATAATGAACAAATAAAATAAAAATACCTATACGACAACATACCTTTTAATAGTCTTCGAAGCATTCCGAAAATATGTAAGCTTTTCCCTATTACCGATTTCATGTTTTAGTGCTTAGAAAATATCTGGATTCTTGAAATGCTTTGAAAATAAATTGTTTGCTTACCTTTTAAAGTCAAAATACTTCAGTTCCTTAAAAGATTGCATAATGGTATTCAAGCCGGAGGTTGACGATTTCGCATCACCGCCATCATCACCAGAATTGACGATGTGGCTGGACCAGCAAAAGAAATGCCTGCAGGTGCAGATAATCCTCACGATAATGGAACACGATACCATCCTTCACGAGATGTTGCGAGTGCCAGCAAGGTGGTTTAGGTGATGTGTGGAAGCTGCTTAGAGAGTGGTAGATTGCATCAAAGGAACTACAAAGAATATTTCAGCAGACAAGCTCAAGAAAGTGACAGCGTCTTCGGTACTAACAAGAAAAGGAAATCAGCATAGGAAAGATCTCGTACTGACTGCACTGCACTGGGTCATCGAGAATTATGTTTTGAGCGAGTTCCAGCAACAGTTTTTTTTTAATCTATAACGGCTTCCTGTACGCCGAAAATAACGGAAAACTGTTGGATTAAAAATACGAACACATCGGATCCTGCGGCGAATGAAGTTGAGCTGACACCATCGGCGATGTCCAGGACGTTGACAAAAGCAGGGAATCCTACTGTGTGGGCCGTGCTCCTCAAGCGGTAGCTAATATCAGAGGAACTACAAAAGCCATTTCAGCAGAAGAGCTTTTACAGTGTCTTTTGTACCAATAAGAAGAGGAAATCAGCAACTGAAAGATCTCATTCTGACGGCCCTTGCTTTAGACGACACCGATAAATAGCTTTAAATGTCTCTGCTGGATCGATATCCACCGGCGTTAGAAATCAAAGTTTCCTGTAAATGCGTTATATAAAATTGCTCAAGAACCTGCTGTAGCTACTTCTTGAAGTCCGTTTTAGAAACTGTTAAATTCAAATATCAGCGTTCGCAAAGAAAACGCCTACCGTTAGGCAACACGCACAACACGATGAAAAACGAGCAGTTCGCTTGCTGCTCCCATGTTCATGGCAGTTTCTCTCGAAAAAGTGCACCAACTCGGTCATAGATGATACTTCTTTATTCAAGATTGAATGGTACTCTGATTATATACATTTCAGCTACATTTGTTGTGATTATAATTACTTCAAGCGTTCTTTAACAATATCTGAGCCTAACTTAACGCAACATTTATCATGACCCTAAACCTTTTTCTCTCTTTTTCTTGCGTAACTTGTAGTTTTAATGAGACCTGACTCGCTTTGCTACTAGAATTAACGCAACGAACAATTTGAACGTAATAATGAGTGTAACAATGATGGGTGGATGATGCTGCTAAACAACGAAGAAATGTGTTTGGTTGAGAAATGCAGAGAAAGAATAACTAACGACTAACATTCAAAGGGATGAATTAAGCACAGACTGACGATGAGAGGAAGCGGTATTCGTGGAAGGTGACGGGATGTGTGCTTGTGCGATGAACATGGAATTTAAGCGTATTGTCCGCAGTCCGACGACGCTGACCGGAGTCGGTTATTTGTGGATGCTGGCCTCGATCTGTGCCTGGATCTGCTTGACGGCCGAGCTGGTCGTGGACGAGGAGGTGGAGGTGCGCTTGAGGAACGAGTTGATCGACTTCATCGATCGGTTTTCGACGGCCTCCTTTGCGCCCCAGTCGACGGAGATGCTGCGGATCTTCATGGTGTTTTTCAGATTGTTGGCGCTTTCCGTTTCCGACGTCGTGTGGACGTGGCTTTTGTGGAGTTTTTTCACCAGACAGTCGTCTTTGGGCACGGTCAGTGCGGTTTCCGTCGCGAAGATTCGGTTCTGCTCGAGGTATCGCTTGGCAACGCTGTTGATCGCTACCGGGACGTCCCGGCTGCTCATCTGGTTGACGCGGAACTTGGTTCGCTTGACGGTGGCGCTGGCCGTGGACGATTCCTTGGTGGGCGTTGTCGTCGCCGTCGCCGCCGCCGCCGAAGTTACGCCCTGTTGTTCCTGTTCGGTGATCTTTTTCTGTTTGACGATCGTTTTCTTGACGGTGACGGTTTTGGTTCCGTCGGCGTTCACCTTGCTGCTCTTGGTGGTTTTGGTGACGATTACCTTGGTGCCCTCGGACACGGTCGTCGTGGAGGAGGTGGACGACGTCGAGCTCACTTCCTGGTGCGATTCTTGAATGTGGGTAGGAGGTAGAATGGCGTTGCGATCACAGAATTTGGTGTAGTTCTCTTTGAACACGGAGTCGTCGTTGCACAGACTGATCGATTTGGGCAGGAACTTGAACGTCGGCAGCTTGAACGGGTCGTTGGCGAGGAAGTCGGGCTGCTGGGCGAGCTCGTTTAGCTTGTTCTGGGCCCGGGACGTTTTGACCTTCAGCTTGGACTTGAGACTCTCGAGGTCCGAGTCCAGGTCGGCGGTACTGAGAGTCGTGGGGCTTAATGGGCTGGTGGGTGGTTTTGGTGGGGTGGATCCGAGGTTGATGTTGCTGTTGCTATTGTTGTTACCATTCAGTGTACTGTTGTGCTGTTGTTCTGGGAGGTGTTTGGGGTCACAGGTCACGGGTGGTGGTTGCTGATCCTCCTTTGGGGTTTTCATTTTTAGTAAGTCGGATAGCATTCGTAACTCATCACATACCTTGATCGTGGTGTTGGTGGTGGTGGTGGCCGTGGGAAGTTTCGGAGTCACTTCCGGTTGCGCCTGGCCTCCGGTGGTCACTCCGGCGGACTGC
The DNA here is from genome assembly GCF_015732765.1 of Culex quinquefasciatus. Classification (NCBI taxonomy): domain Eukaryota; kingdom Metazoa; phylum Arthropoda; class Insecta; order Diptera; family Culicidae; genus Culex; species Culex quinquefasciatus. Next base: position 1,254,343 of record NC_051862.1, read on the forward strand.
GAATGATCTGGGAAAGATGAACGAGAGTGATGATCAAGTGGGATCGCCGTGATGGATGAGCTTTCGAGACTACTACTGAAATCGCTAGCACTACTAATACTACTAAGGTTGTTGGCATTACTGAGTTCGCTGCTGTTGCTGCTGGTGCTGCTGGTGTTAGAGACTACTTCTAATGGCGCTAGTGCGGGGCGATGGGGCGATGATTGTGGTGCGGTCACTTCCGATGAGAGTGGTGGCGGAGGTGGTGACAGGGTCGAGCAACAGGAAGTCGACGACGATGGGGACAGAAGCAGCGGGTCATCCTCGTCTGTAAGTGATATACACAGAGAGAGAGAAATGGATTTGGTTTGTGTGATTTGGTGGTCTCCTGTTGCTCTTTCGATTCGATTCAATTTTGTGGCCAATTCGCGCTTTGACGCCGGAAGGGATAAACTGGGCGGTTGGTCGTCGTTTGATTAGGGTTAGTAGTTGATGCTCAAGGTTCTGGCGTAAGCCTTCGCTTTTTGTAGGCTGGTTTGAGGATGAGTTGATTAGACATTGTGCGAAAATACAGTAACGTTCAACACGAAAAGTAAAGAAGAAGAGGTGTTAGTTTTAGTTTGTTCATAAAGTTTTGTATTTTGCGATCAAATTGCACTTAAAACTAATATCACTTGCATATATATTTACACATTTAAGAATTTTCGGAGGGGCCCTAACAGCTATCATCGCGATACGAGCTAATAATACTAATCGGTCAAAGTCGATTCGCTGGGATTGTGTCTTCTTCGGGTTTCGGTGGTCGTTGGTGATGAACTACACGCACACACAGTTATAGATAGATTATGCTGGAGTCCGGAGGTTGGTTGGGAGATTGGGAGACGTTGGTTGAGGAAAAGAGTAAGATACAAAATAACTTGGATCAATACTTGTTGCAACAAAGAGTTTTACATTCAGACTAATTTTTGAAACGTTCTTCCGAATCATTGAAGATAAAACAAATGCATGAAATTCGTTAGATTGAATGCCCTCCGTGATCCCCAAATGGTGTTTGTTAGTTTATTTCTAAGCTATTTACACAGGAAGCTCACATATTTTAGCTCTGCTTTTTCAGGCTGTTAATGTTCCACCAACACTGGCAAATGTAAGTCTCGAGCAATGTCTCGATCTGCAAAAAGTACAAAGAACAATCAAACAACGAAAAAAAAGGTCCATTTGGAACGTAAAAATGCGATGCGATTAAAACTAAAATCTCGATCATCGTCTGCGTCGTCCTATTCGTCCGAACCTGAGGGGAATCAAATCTGAGGCAAAAAAAAAAAAAAAACAAACGGCAAAAGCGCGCGCTGGCATTCCAACAACTACTAAGCTCTGGCCAATCAAATTGTCATCAGTTTGTACAACTCTCGGTTGGGTCGCAGCACCGACCAACTTACCTCTAGCTAAGCTGCCCCTCCGGCCTCCGCTGGCATCGCCACTGGTTCGCCGCATGAGGAGCGCCCCCGCCGGAATCAGGTCCCCACTGGGCGAGATCACACTCTCGGAGGCCTGGTCGAAGGCGTACCGATTGTTCGGGGACTCGTTCCACTTGGAGACCAGATCCTTGAGGTTTTCCTTGTCGATCTCGGCGTCGTTCTGGCGAAAAAAGATCAATTTTTGAAATTGAGTCTTCGATGGAGTAGCATGGTCTCTTACTAAAAACACGAAGAAACCATGCGTTTCCACCGGATCACAGGCTACTTACGTGTACATTGCTGTTGTTGTCATTGCTGTCCTCTAGCAAAATTGGTTTGAAAACGGGTATCGAAGGTCGCCGAGGATTCGTCGGGTAGTATTGAGGTTTCCGTTTGATCCACTTGTGTTTAAGGGCCTGCTCTGCGTTGATTCGTTCGCTAGAAAGGACGTCGCTTTTTATTGAAAGCTTCTCAGTGTTGAATTTAAGGCCACTCACTTGGGATCCTTCACCAGACAGCGGTTGATAAAGTCGATCGCTTCCTCTGACACGGTGTCGAACGCCTCGTCCAGGAAGTCGTACCGACCGATCGTGATGTTACCCATGGTCTGGATGTCGTCCTCGCCAGCAAAGGGAGAAAGACCGGATACGCTGTCAAGAAAAAAGAAGATCAAATTCAAGTTATATCGCATAACACTTTAGTCTAGTACAACTCACAGCACGTAGGCAATTACGCCGACGCTCCACATGTCCGTCGCGAACGAGATCGCCTCAAAGTTGACCACCTCGGGGGCCACAAACTCGGGCGTGCCAAACAGCACCTGCAGCTTGTTGTCCGGGTCGTACTCGCGGGCCAGCCCAAAGTCGATAATTTTTATCCGATTCCCGCTCTCCGTCAGGCACAGAATATTCTCCGGCTTCAGGTCCAAGTGCACAATGTTGTTGCCGTGGATGTACGCGATGGCGTCGCAAATCTGTCGCATAAAGATCGAGCAGGCCTTCTCGGTGAGCAGAAACTTTTCGTCCAACACGCGGTCAAACAGCTCGCCGCCCTGGACCAGCTCCAGCACCATGCAGAACGTCCGGTCGTACTCGTAGGCCGCGTACAGCTGGGCTATTTTGGCGTGCCGCAGCACGTTCATCATGTGCACCTCGCGTTCGATGTTCTTGCGGTCGCCTTTCTTCTCGATCTTGATGAACTTGGCCGCCAGCCGGAGGCCGGTTGATTTGTCCGTGCATGTGTGAACGACGCCGAATTTGCCCCTGGTGGAGGAAAAAAAATCAATTAACATTTACTTTGCAAACAACATTCAATTTTCTAAATTATTTTTTAAGGAACCTAAATATCTGTAAACATTAAAAAAGACATTTAAGCCATCATGCAATTTCGTACAAATCCAAATTATACACAAAAATTCTTACAAAAATCAGGCGATTAAAAAATCCTCGAAGAGGATCAAAAAATCGTACGGTAAGAATTAAAAACCGTACAGTTGGTAGCCTAAGGCATGAGCCATTAGGGTGTAATATGTTTGTATGGAATAAAAATAAAATTGTCCAAACTTAGTGAGCACAGTACATTTTCAGTTCCTTTTGAGGTCCTAAACAACTCCTCAAAATTTGGGAACGATTGGTTAAGTCCTTACTTTGCGCAAAGCGATTCAATTTTCTATGGGAATTTGTATGGGAAAGGGAAATCCATTTTTTTGGATTTTGATTTTTATAAAAATCACGTTTCACGCTATATTAAAAACGGACTCATATTCGGATGCTCTGGAAAGTTCTCTATAACTTTGCCAAAAAGAGTATGGTGTTAGTTTGCTCCTAAAAAGATACAGCGCATTCAAAACTGGTCCTAAACGTGATTTTTGCTCTAAAAAAAGCAGACAAACTTCAAAAAACTAAAACAAACCGAACTAACCTAGGGGTTATTGGATGAAAAAATCATGTTCAATAAATAAAAAACACTTTTTTCAAACTATTATTTAATTTCAAGTCATAATTAAAGAAACATGAAAAGTAAGCATTGTAAATAAATTTTTCGTTCAGCCCAGTTAACGATTATCATTCGGTGACTGTGGGCTACGTTCTCAGCCCATTTACCGAACAAGTACTGTATTGAGGAAAATTTATAAAAAAAATAAATTTTTATTCACATTTAAGATTCTTTGTAAAGAAACGTCATTATGGCAAGTAAATTGTTAAACAACTCCATTTCTTTAAAAAGTCAAATTTCCACTTCATTTTGTGATCCGGATCACCCAGTGCATTGTTGAACCAAGATTATTGAAACTGTTTGTTTTCTGAGTGCATAAAATGTCCTGAACTCAATCACTTCTCCTCAGTTGTACGTAGTTTGAAAATTGGATGGCTATGTAGACATTAAAATGCAATATGGTTCTTATATGCAATAAAGTAATTTATTTTGCCTAAAAACACTATTCTATAACATTTCTGATTCAACTAAACAACATCAATTTAACACGATGACAATCTCCAGTGGAACTGGGAGTCGTCCCGAGCGTTGATATTTCCACGCCACGTAAAGATCGATCCCCGGTTGGGGTAGTCCGCCGAGTAGAGGAACTCATTCTCGTGGGTATTCCTGATCAGGTAGCGTCCATTGCCGAGTTCCTGAATGTCCCAACCGCCCTGGATCACGGGATGGCTTAGCTCCCAAACAAACACGTGGCGACGATCGCTGTCATAGGTGTAACCTGCCGCGTACAACTCGTTGGCCGTCCGGCTTGGCCGGATCCGGTAGTTGTCTCCGTCGCGGACAATGTTCCACTGTTGCCGGTTGTTGGATACGGTGACGTGACGCCGGTTCTCGTTGTAACGGCCTCCCAGGGCCAGATACTGGTTCTTGTGGGCACTTTCGATCTCGACACAACCCGTTGGAACGGCCGCTCGGATGTCCGGGATGACCGCCAGGACCAGCAGGGTGGCCACTGCCAGAAATGGAATGGAGCGCTTGAAGACCATGTTGGAGCAGGGTTGTACTGATCTATGGCTGAGCTGAACTGTGAACGCTGTTCTGGAGAGCCACCGTATTTATAGTTGTACTTTCACTTTCAGCCTTATCAATCTAGTAAGCGTTGCACTGTCGTAGATCCCTGCATTGTGTGGATTTCCCGTAATCAATTATTTAGACCAGTGTTTTGATCAACGTTTCTCTCGCGCGATTATTCTGTTGTGACAACATTCTTTGCTGAAAATGTTAGTATTTTCCAAGATGATGTGTTTTTTTATTATGCTTGGTAAACTTTTTTTTCTTGATCTTTTAGGAAATTTTGAATAATTTTGAATTATAGCAAATTATATAGATTTTTTGAGGATCTGCTCAATTTATTGAACATTCTGGTATGCTAATGATTCGTAATTTTTGTCACAGTTTTTCAAAAATATTTTCTTTGAGCTGACTAAAATCTTTGTTGAGCTGCTAAAAGATGGAGGCACAAATGATCTTGGTCAGGATTTGATAATTTTAAATTATCGTTGTTCTCCTAGGAATTTTTCGACTGCTTTCTGCTCCAATTTTATGTTTTTTTTCTCCCTTAATTTGTTTATAATTCCACCCAGAAAACGAGTTCATCATTCACACCGCATAGCAACGGAGAGTTTTCTTTTCGCTGGTCAACGATTTTCACATTTTCCAAAATAAAAAAGGAACAAGCCAGCTGACAGCTTAGTAACAGCCGTCGCCTACTTAACTAGTGACGAAATAAAAAAAAAACGTTGCAATAAATTATATTTCGGCGCAACCAACAGCCTACTTGACCGACCGAGTCCTGTGTGTTGTGGCAACACGTGACTACAAACCGTCCCACCACAAGCAAATTGTGAATAATTCCGACGCACAGCCGCCTACTTTGGCGACGTCTTAGACTGTGGTGCCACGTGACCACCTAGTACAGGTCACCTACTTTAACCGTGGCGGCGCAAACAGAACAGGTCGCCTTGGCATTGAGGGTAAATCGGACTTTGAGAGGAAAAACTATTCAAAAAAAATTGTGTCGCGGAATCTCTTACCTTCCGATTTCGGTGCTCAGCTCGTACAGCTGTTTGGCATCGACTCCGCGCTGAATTTCCACCTCACGATAGGGAAACGGTGGTGGCACATCTGTGAGAAAAAAAAAATAGAAAAGAAAAGGGAAGTGGTCAGTCAAATTAGTGAATTCCGGCAGCAATCAACGTCATAGTCATAGAAAGTAAATGTTTCGGAACGTCCCTGCCCCTGCCCTGATGGCAAAACAAGAAAATGCATCACTCTTCTTCAATTCTTCAGCGGCAGATGTGCGCTGCCAACTTGCCAACTTGTGGGGTGGGTGCACGAGCAGACCGCGATGCGATGAGGCAATTTAATTAAATAAACCAAGTCTGCCGAAACGACCTGCCCCGGGATGACCCACCCTTCCTCTCCCCTCACGTTGTTGAGGGAGGGATGTTTGGTCCGACGGAAGGGCACTGAATTCTCTTGACCGTCAAAAAAAGACGACCAATGGGGGAAGTGAAAAAAATAAAACTTTCGACGGCTGCCAAAAAAGAATCGATTCATTTCACACATCGCGCAGTAGACTTTTACGGGTGAGCATTCATCTGTTTGGCTACTAGGATCTCGTACTCGCACTCACACATACGTGCGTGACTAGTAGACGGATGTGAAAATAATAAACAACAGCAGCTAGTGCAATTTGCATAGTAGGCGCGAACAATTTATTGTGGGGTTGGTCGTGTGTGTGTGTGTGTGTGTGTGTGTCTGTGCGGAAGTAATATCTGTCTGTGGACTGTTTTGTAGCACCGACGTTGACGTCCGGAACTGAGAAAACGACGCACGTTGGGTTTGGGATGTTTTTTATAGATGTTCTGTGTACATTTTTGTGTGCCCACTCACTTGATGGGTTTTAAATTAATTGTTTAGGAGTGTATTTTTAAATTGAATACTTAGAAACAATATTTGAACCTTTTAATGCGTATTTTAAACAAGGTTTGGGGCCAAAAAACTAACAAAACTTGAATTTAAATTCATTGGTCCCAAAATTAAAAATCTGCAAAAAGTTGAAAAATAGTTAAAAAAACAAAAAAAGTCATTGTACATTTTTCTATGACAATTTAAATTTTCAGCAATAATTAGGGGAGAGTGGGGAGACTTGATCCCCTTTTTTTGTATCGCACATAACTCTGTCAATTTCTCACAAAACTATAAACTTTTTGCGTGAATTGAAAGCTTAAACATTCAACTATGTTTGACTGATAAGGGTATTTCATCAGATAAACTCTTCGAATCATGCCAAGCGTTTTAAAAAAATATTTTAAACCGGCATTTTAAAAATGTTAGGGGTAACTTGATCCCCCTTTCAACATTTTGAAGAAATCTTAAGCAAAATGTTTCTTATTCATCCAAACTTTTAATTTTCTATAAGTTACAGCAATTTCACATTAAACCTGTGCGTTTGTGTTCAAAATATAACATGTTTAGCATGCAAAATATTTAAAAACATCAAATTTTCTTTTTTAGACCAAAATTGAGCATGTTTACAAAAGCTGGTAATTTTTGTTTACAAAACTTTTGAAAAATGGTTCAAACTGCAGTAAGTTATATAAAACTATACTAAAGAAAACTATGTACGAAAACCCAGCCCAATTATTTAATCTTGAGACTGATTCCAGTGACTGTAAAAAATCAGGGATCAAGTCTCCCTAAACGCACTTTTTCAAACAATTGATTGTAAAAATAGTATGACGATAAATTTAAAGTCAAATGCGTAAGGGTTTGGGAGTTGATATGTTTATCAAACAATTCATGTATAAAACATATTTTTTTGAATAATTTTTGAGTGTTTTCTATACTTATCAAAACAAAGAAAAAAGATCTCTTGGAAGTTTTTTGCAGCACTTCTTAGAAAAATGTGTGTAACTCAATCTAAACATTTTTTAATTTTTTTCTTTGTTTTCTACCATGAGTTTTAGTCAATTTCGCACAACTTTCTAGAACAAAGCTAATTGTTTTACCCACATGCTGACGAGATACAGGCTTGGGATCAAGTGTCCCCGGGGATCAAGTCACCCCACTCTCCCCTATCTTTTTGCCTCCTGATTTTTTGAGGAATTTGTAAAGGGCGAACAAATAAACAACATAAAATAAAATTGGCAATAGCCTTGTAGTTTAAACAAAAACAAATATTTTGAAAGAACTAGATAGAAAAATATACGATTCCACGTCAAACCAGTAGGATCCATACGATTTCTTTTGTTCCGTGAAAAGGGTTGTCCTAGCCAAGTAGCGTTTTTGTCGATTTTTGCAAAAGAAAAGTTTTTTCAACAATATTACGCCCTTTTAAAATGTTAGTCTGGGTTTAAAAATTTTGAAATTATTTTTATTCGAAAAGATCGGAAAATTTAAAGAATGTTTCATAATTTAACATTGTAAATCGGACCATTACTTGCTGAGATATCGACATTAGAAAACGGTGGGTTGTTTGGGTGAGACTTAGAAAACATCAATTTTTCTGTTTTTAAACACTTGCATGGCAATATTTCAGCAACTAAGGGTCGTATTAACAAAGTTCAAAATCGTAAAATAAAGAGATTTTGCTCAGCTTTTCAAATCTATTTTTTTCAAAGGTGGGCAAACATGTAAACTAATTAAAAAAAAAAATAAAATCTGCGACTATTTTCAAAAAAGTTACTGAAAAATGGCTTTAACTTGAAAACGGTGCACTTTATCAAAATTTCACTAGAGTACTTTTTGATTGCAAATTTGATTTTACATTGAAAAATGAAGTTGAAAAATTTTTGCGACCAATATTTAATTTTTTTGAAAAAATCTGTATTGATTCAAAAATTCATAACTCGGTCAAAGATTTTATGCACAACCTGGAAATTTATGGAAAGTTGGCATTTGATGTCCTCTAAAACATATATAAAAAAATTAGTGTTTTTTTTTGCAAATCAGGTTTTAGTGCCAAAAAGTTAAATAAAATATCACTAATTTCTTTTACCGTGTGTCATTCTTTTTCAGTGTACTGCCGTTCTACGCATAATTGTCCCATGTCAGTTTTGGAAGATTTTGACTTTATGACATTTTTAAATTTAGTTAGATGTGTACTTTAAGAAAAACACATAAAATCTGGTACTTTGTTCGGAAACTCATTAAAAACAACACCAAGTCTGTTTGTCCCATCGTTAAACTTCTACGCATAATTGTCCCACCAAGTATTTTCTTGCACGGAATCATTAGTTTTACTAAGCATTATGTCTTGTTTACCCGTTGTATAGCAAGAGAATCACAAATAAGGGTGATAAACTGCTAACTGGGGAGATTAGGGACACATAGGGCGAATAAGAACTCACGGGACAATTATGCGTAGAAACACAGAAATCGGTCGAAAAATTTCATTCGCGTTTTTCTCAGTTGCACTTTTTTGAACATGGGACAATTATGCGTAGAACGGCAGTGTAGTCCATAACCATATCCATACCTAGAACTTTGCCGAAGACACCAAATCGATCAAAAAATTCCTTCAAAAGATACAGATTTTTGAATTTTCATATATCGTTTTTGTATGGACAGCTGCCAAATTTGTATGGAAAATTATATGGACAAACTAATGATGCAAAATGGCTTCTTTGGGCATACCAAGGCACCAGTTTCATTCGGATAAAAAATACAAAAAAAATCGAATGACCGAAATCTGAGAGAACTTTCAATCAAATGTTGTCTCAAATCAAAATTGGCCAAAACTGCCTATCGCATTTTTTACTGCAAAAAAAGCCTAAATTGAAAGACATAAACCTCTTAAAGATATAGAGAATTTACCTACAATCTTTCAAATAGTAATGAAGTCCACAACTGGTAATGACAATCCTTTAACTTTACTATTTTTGCACATTCCAAATTTCATTTCGTACCCATGCAAACAAGATGAAAATATATTTAGCACCATGCCCCTCCCCTCTCTTCCCCATACAACGTTTTGGCGTCGTCTTCCGTGGAAAATATTTTTCTCACAATTCGAAATCCACAGGAAAACGGATGCTGGACGTCGTAAAAAAATGGCGCGAAATTAATTCATGATTTTTTCTTCTCTATCTTCTTCTCCTGCTTCAAGATTCATCAACCTTTTCCGCCAAACATAGCAACAACCCGAGTCTTGTTTTTTTGGCAGAGGTCACCACGATCTCGTCGTCACCGCGGAAATTATCGCCAGCGCCAACTAGATATTTTCATCGTGATCATCGCCCCGTCGTGCCGGCCTGCTATGTCGACGCGAGTTGGCGACGAGACATCATTGACAGCGTTGTCAATTTCGTCACTTGTCGCCTTCCTGCTTCAAGTCGTCATCTCTGTGAGCACATCTCATGAGCTGCTTGAAAATGCTTTTTGGCAAAGCACTCTGAAACATTCCTAGCCCGTGTTGGTTCGTTTCGTTCCGGGCTGCGGTTCTGTTTTCGAAAGTGGCAGCTCCCGCGGGGATGTGAAGAGGGTGGCAATTATTTCTGCAAATGCATCTCTCTCTCTCGATATTTCCCCGAAGGTAATGTCCCGTGGCTAATTGAGTGCGATTGTCAACTGGGACAGGTTTAGATAAATTTAATTTAGTGCTCTTGAGGCACCGACACTGACGCCGCGGCCATTTGAGTGGTGGCAGATCACTGCTAATTAGGGGTTGCAAAAACAGGTAGCTGGTACGGAAAAATTGGGTGCGGAAAATGGGTGCTTGTTTCGGGGTTTTAGCAGCCGCCAAACGAGCGATTTAAAAATAAGCATGCGGAAACATTGTAAAGCTTTGACTAATGGACAAGTTGGATATCCGTTTTTGAAATGACAACTGTGGATTTTTTTTTTGCATACGACCACTGCACATTTTATTTCAAGTATTAAATACTTAAATACAAATTTTGTCCTATCAAAATATCCCCAAAAATCAGGGGGGAAAAAAGAAAGACTCAAATTGAAATTGTAGGTAAATACAAAAACTTGTAAAATAGATTTTAAATTATTCAGAGTAAATTATATAATGCTATTTCATGCATCTTCAACCACATAAATAAATTTTAATCTCTTAACAAATTTTGAAATTTAAGACCACAGATCGCGACCGCGATAAATGAGAAAGCAGTTCAGAAAAAAAATAATTTATTGTTTGCTGATTTTTGATTGTAGCATAATTACCATAATTGTAATGATGTACAGTCTAGACTCGATTATCTCAGACCTCGATAATGTGAAGTTTTGATTATCCGGATATGGGACTTCGGATAATAACGGATTTTGTTTTCTTTTTTTTTTTTTAGTTCTGCGAACCCATTGCCTTTCAAATAACAATATCCATTTTCTCAATATTTCATAACCGTCATTTTGGCCGTTATCTTAGATCAGGCCTGTCCAACGTCCGGCCCGCAATGACTTTTCAAAATAGTTCTATGACCGGCCCTTCAGGCTGTTCATGAAATATTAAATAAATAAAACGATTGTCGGAATTAAAAAAAAAGCTTAGGATCAATTTTTTACATATTATAACAACATTGTTTGAATTTAATTTTATAATTGTATAATTTTATAATTTCTATACTGTTTTTTTTATTGAAAAATGGAGCAAGAAAACAAAATTATCCATTTCGTAAAACTGTGAAATTAATGAAAATTTAGTAAGAAAGGCAAAAAGTTGAGTTGTTATCTAAAATGTACAAAATGACACTCAAATTTAAATTTCTTACAGTTTTAATTGTGTTTTTGCCTTCCTCACGTTACTATAAAATCACTCGAAAAATGAACTTCTCAATTTAACCTCCTAGACCCACCTTCATGTATACCTATCGACTCAGAATCAAATTCTGAGCAAATGTATGTGTGTGTGGTGGGATGTTGATCAAAAAATTGTCACTCGATTATCTCGACATTGGCTGAACCGATTTTGTCCGTTTTGGCATCATTCGATCCGTCTTGGGGTCCCATAAGTCGCTATTAAAAATAATGCAGTTTAGTTAAGTACTTCAAAAGTTATGCTAAAAAACGATTTTAACAAAAGTCCGGAAGATTGTAAAAAGGGTGGTTTTTGTCTGCCTGTGTGGATCAATCGGACCGCGCACTGGACTCACAATCCAGAGGTCGCCGGTTCGAATCCCGGGGCGGACGCAAAAAATTCTAAGTGTAAAATATAGGTATTCGGTGCCCTCTCCCCGTGCCCATACCTTCACACTTAGGAGACCCGGGAGGCGGAGTCTTGTCGCAAAAAGATACACGCCTGTGGATCCGTTGACGAAACCAAGGTTTAAGAGCAGTGTTGGTATTATCGCGCTCTCGCGAGAAAATTTTCTCTCTCTCGAGTTCTCGCCGCGAGTCTCGAGCTGCCGAGAGAAACTCACCGATTGCCCGTGCTCTCCTCCGCTCGCGAACGGGTTTTCTCGCGAGCCAGAATTGCCCGTTCGCGAGAAGTTGAACGTGTTAGAAACGAACAAAAAACAACACAGTGATTGAAGTTACACCTCTATACCATCGCCTGGTTCGTATTCATAAGCCTGATGAACAAATTGCTAGCTTGGGACGAACGGCTAGCACGAGGCGCTCGCGAGCGCTCGCGGCGAGAGCGAGAACGCGAACGAAAATGCGAGCGCGAGCGAGAACAGAAAAGTACTACAAGTTCTCTCCCTCGTTCGCGAGCGAGAAATGCTTTCCTTCTTCTCGCTCGAATTCCAACAATGTTTAAGAGGGCCACATTATAAGGTGTTACGTCGATTCCGTTTTTTTTTTTTTTTTAAGAAAACCCGTCATGCTATACATTTTCAGATAGGTATTTAAAAGACCTTTCTAACGCGTCCAAGACATTGAAGATCTGACAACCCTATCAAAAGTTATAAGCACTTAAGTGTTATTTACGCACTTTTTGCATTTTGGATATCACCCTTAAATGTGAGGAAGGCGCCAACCACCTAAGGGTGGATTAAGTAACGTTTTTTTTCTATTTTCTATTTTTTTAAATAAATATTCAAGCAAAAACTCCTGTATTGTTTAGAACAACTTATCAGTGATAAAGTTTTTTTCAAAGCTTTAAAAAGCAAATTATTCATAATAATCGCTGCAAATATATATATAAAATTTTTTTTATTTTGTGTGTGTTAAAATCATTTTAATATATATTTTTAAATATTTGAATAAAAGTGCACAACAACGCAAACTTTGTTTGAATAAATTTTATTATGTCTCTTTATTGTTTTATATTGTAGTGTTGAGGAAATTTTACTTTAAAAAATTGCAACGACGATTGAAATATGAATGTTTTTTTTTTTATAAAAAATAATATCATGCTATTAAATTGCAATCATCAAAAACAAAATCTAAACAATTAAAAAGAAACAAGAATAAAATAAGTCAAATAATCGCTTTTTTGAATTTATCTTTGTTTTTCATTCTTGAAATCAAGATACATGAATCTTTTTTGCAACACTATTTCTTTTATTTATTTACTTCATAAGATCCCAATCATAAAAAAAATATTTAAAAGCATGTGTTTACTTTTTAAACTTGTATCAAATATTAGTTCCGGCCCGTCACTGCTTCAGAATAATCAGATCTGGCCCGCAGGGTCAAAAGGTTGGGCACCCCTGCTTAGATTCTTAATTTCTAAATCACTTTAGAGTAGTTTTAAACTAATCTGGGGTCATAATTAAGTTCGATCAAAAATAAGACTTCGATATTTTTTTCTTTATTCGATTATCCGAAGTTTATATTTTAAATTTATAATACAAGTATAATCGAATTATTTTAATATTTTACTAAACTGAAAAATTTCCCTGCTCTTTTTGTTGCATTTTATTCAACTTTTAATTTAAATAAAATCCTAAAATAGATTGTTTTTCCAAATAAAAAATCAATATTACTTTGCAGATCCTGAAAATTACAGGTCAGCGTTAAAATTTTGAAGCTGTGCAGATTTTTTTTTAGAAATTTAATTTTTTCATGTTTTTTTTTATAATTTTTCCTGTTGGAGCCGAAAACCCCAGATTTTACATAAAATCTTTGAGAAGTTACGTAACTTTTTCGACGATTCGAACAAAAAATAAAAATGTTAGAATGGTCTAAATCTTGAAACAATGAAATAAAAAAAAATATCATGGTTTCTCAGGAATTTAAACAAATTAAATTAAAACCTGTTTTTAGTCAACTTCGCTCTATTTCTATGTGTCTTAACGTGAAGACTTCCATCATTGTGATGATTTTTCGTTCAAAGATATAAATTTTGCGTCGCTTTCAATATTTCGACAAAATTCCTTCAACAAGTTGTTTAAAATAGTGCCCTACACATGCTGATTCCTTTTGGTAACGATTATCCCATTCCTTGTAAAGTTATGGAAATCGTCATTAATCAATGATTGTCAACTAGGACGTCAATGACTGTGCCACAAAATTATATAAATTTAGAAGCACATTTGATTTAGATCAAAAATTCTTTCAGTGGCTTCAAGAAGGCAACAACCGGCACATGCTAATTCCTTTTGGTGCTGAAATTCTTTAAATTGAATTTAATACAGAATATTTTATAGTGATGATCAATTTTCTTCGAAAATGATCTACGGCTTCACCATTTTTCACAAGTGCTGATTAATTTGATGTCAACGGCCGTTACAGATCACCACCATTGAAGGTAATGTCGGCGACTATGTCGTTAAAAAACATATTATTTTTATTTCCATGGCAACTCAAACGATCAGGAAAATGCTAATTAATCGTCGGACTCTCCCAAAGTCCACCAAGATCGGTTTCCCACCCAGTTCAGTGCTAGTGTATGATTTAAAAGAGCATATTTTTAACCACCAACCTCCTCCACCGACATCGACTGCTACTCATGGCCTGCTGAACACGCGTGTGTTCGAACGATCGCATGCTCACTTGCTCACCGTCACTCGTCGACCATCTCTCAGCCTACTACTACTGCTACTAGCAATGCTGTACGCTATCTGGCAGCATAATTTGCGGGTAAAGGAAAAGTATTTTAGTGAAAAGTGCAAGGTCAAATTCTGGCCTTAGTTTGAGCGGAACGCGCCGCCGCCATCGTCTGAAAGTCATCGCCGTGTCGTCGGTGTCTAAACTGCCATTCGACAGCTCAGTTGGTCGAGTTCTGCGTCTTGACACCTCACCACCCGCTCGAATTCAGATGTTTTGCACTTGTACTACCCGTTTGGATGCCGTTAAATTCAACGTTTGTTTCTTTCTAGAAACAAGAGGGCTTGTAGTCTCGTCTCGTCGATAGAAGGTGCAAAACAAACCATCACCCAACATGAGCGTGCTTTTGGTCGTTAGAATCGATCGCCAGGGAACGTGTGGGGAGGGACACCGACTGCCGCTGAATAACTGAAGGAAGCCAGTGGCCGCTAAAAATAAAAATCGAGTGGCCAAAAGCGTTGCACAAAACGACGGCAAGATGTGGAAAATGAAAAAGGAAAAAGAGAAAGAAAACAACACCACAGAAAAAAAAAACGAAAAGAAAAAAACAAATCGACTGAGTAGGCTGCGCGACTGCCGCTGGGTGGAAAACCGATAGACAATTTGTTTATAAGTAAAATATTTTCCTTCTCGCCGCAGCGCCACCAGCGACAGTGCAGCAGTTGTTTTGGCATGGCTTGCTTGTGTGTCTATTGGTACCGACCCTAGCGCGGCGTCAAGTTCGAACGAAAAATGACAGAGTCTTGGTCTGGAAGTCGGCAATGCAATGAGATGACGGGAAAGGCTCACTCGGTGATGCGTTGAAGTAGGTCGTTTTCAACTGGGTGAACTAAATTTTAAGGGATTATTGTCTTGTCAGAAGGGAAAGTAGTACGATGGTTGTACTTGGTGATTCATTATTCGTTGTAGGTAAGGACTTCTCACAAAGTGAAAAGTTGTTTCTTGAGCAAAGAGTCAAATGTAGTATTTCAGATGTTTCAAAATTCTAAGGGTTGGTTTTAAAATATCTACAGTATTCTATATTTTGGTATAGTTTCAGAATATCGAATAATAAAAAATAACAATTTTATTTGTTTTTTAGCGTAAAATTCCGAGTTGGCGATAAATTTGTGTGGTTGACTGTACACAACTCGACATTTTTAAGGATCATGCCAGTAATTGCTTCAGTGTCAACGAGGTATAATAGATTTGGGGTCCTGGACACGTTCGAATCGAAAGAATTGAAATTTAGTGAATTTTCTGCGAAAAAATAGAGTTGTAAATTTTGGCTATTAATGCTATGATTTCATTCTATGAAACCAAGCGCCTCCATTGAATTTCTCCGGTTCAGAATGAAACCATGGAGGCACCTGGCTTCTTCGCACGGGATTGTGTCATTTCTGGAGTTTTTTTTAAAGGTCCAACAAAGGAAAATGGCAAAATAAACAAACAAAAAATTGAACCTTTAAATTAAAAACTTTGAATTTGTACCCAAGATATACTTTTTTTTCTATCGCTGGAAATTAACTAAAAATAAATTCTATCGATTGGAGCGTGTTCTGGGTGCCCAAATCTATCACACCTTGACAAAACTGAAACGTTTACTGACATCAACTTTACTTATCACCGTATTGCCGCCATCTTGAAAAAAACTCCTCGTTCACTTTAGAGTATTTTTGTACCAGTTTTGATCTGAATTCTTAATTTTAACCTATCGTTATACCTAATATACTGAAACCTAACCTAAAAAGTAATCTTCAAAGTACATTTTATGTTAATTTGAAATATCGCACTTTGCATGCACGTTTGGTTTGCCCAAATGAGCCATTTTTCATCATCCAGTTGTCTACAAAAGTTTCCATACAAATTTTGGGGTAATCATACAAAAATGCAATGTAAATGTTCAGAAATCAGTCTTCATTCCTGATTTGATCAACACAGTCACGGGATATCGTGGAACCCGTTTTTTGAACCTGAATCTAAAAATGTGCATACCTATTCTGGCCACTCAAGTCGGAAAATCGGGAATTTTGGGAATATGTAATTGTTTTAAAATAAGTGTCGAACTTTTGAAATGTTTGAAATATTTTCAACAATATTCGAATCAAGTGCACTCAAATAGTTATTATCTTCTGCCATAAAATGTTATTTTTATTTCACAAATTTAATAGATTTAATTATGAAAAGGCTTTTTAATACATTTAATTTTATTTATATCATGCATTTTATTATAATTTTTGAAATGCATTTTTTGGAATGAGTTTATGTAAATAAAATGGTAACAATAACCTTTAAACAACAAGAAGGCTGCATATTGAAAACTCGATCTGTAAATAGAGTGTAATTCTCGAATTAGTTTTCAAAAAGCCGTAAGAGCCATTGGTAAACAGAGTCCTTTTTGCATCGGTATTCGACCTACTAACGAAAAACTAATATCAAAAATGCTCGAGATTGTTCATCTACACGTCCTTCAAGTGCCCCAAACTTAAAATAAATGAAATTTTGTTTCATATTCGAGGAAAACAAAAAATAGTGTCAGAGGTCACGATGGCTCTTACGGCTTTTTGAAAACTCATCCGAGAATTCAACCTTAATGTTTTTCTGTAGTTAAAATGTTAAATCTGTTTAGTAATAATTGTTTAGGCATTAAATTTTTTTATTCCAAATGTTGGATTCCCGTAACTCTTTTTATGAGTATGTAAAAATGTAGATGGTTTTAATTTATTGGAAAAGTATCAATTAAAATCCAAACGTGTTTCCTTTGAAATGGAAAATATTTTCATATATTGGAAAAAATAAACTATGAAAATGACAAAATAGATTCAAGATATTTTTATCTAGGCTTTTGCAAATACGTTTATAGAATCAGCAATTTGTTGTGTTTAAAGCTCCATTATTTTTTTTAGAAATTCAAGATTTTTTTTGTAATTCATTAAATTAATTTTTTTTTTTATATTGGTTTTTAGGTTTTCTCCCTGTATTAAAATAAGAAGTCCATTTTCGAAGTTTTTTGTTCAATATTTCTTTGTTTTTTTTTTATATATTTTTAATGTAATTGTCAATTATTTTCATTTTAAAATTGGTTTGGAAATGCTGTTTGATTGTTGATTTTTACATTTTATGGAAAGTGTTTGATTTGAAATCATTCTTGGTAAGAAATACTTTTGCTTTTTTGAACATTCAATTTATGTCCACGCAAAGCCGAGATATTTGCATTTTAGTGAACAAAAAGTGTCGAGTTTTCAAAATTTATGGTAAGGCACATATTTTGGAAATTTTTATTTTGCTCGCTCAAAAACGATATTTGTTAATAACATTTCATGAAAAAACATCAGATTTTCTCACAATGTGACGTAAACGACAAATAATCATAAATCAAAATTAATTTTATTAAAGTTCATATCTCCAAGCTGTGAACGTGATTTTTTTTATGTATGTACATTCGAATGAAACAAATTCATTTATAAAAAACTTATTTTTTCAAAAAAAGTTATCCATTAGAGATTTATTTGTTCATATCGAGAAGAGCACAGAGCAGTACTTATAAATATGTCGTTTACGTCACATTGTGAGAAAATCTCATGTTTTTTCATGAAATATTATTAACAAATATCGTTTTTGAGCGAGCAAAATAAAAAAATTGAAAATTCGACACTTTTGTTCACTAAATTGCAAATATCTCGGCTTTGCCTGGACATAAATTGAATGTTGAAATTTCCTATAAGCTGAATGCATTAGTTTTGGCTGCAAAATTTTTTGGCTCGTTTTGGGGAGTGATTTTTGAAATTTTTTGGCTAAAAAATACAATTTTTTCTCCCTAAAACGCCCTGCCATGCCCAAACATAAGCTTTAATGGACTATGTCTGTACAAGAATTTGTTCAGGGGACATTAAACTATAACTTGAAGCCCAAGGCGATCAAATTTGAATGACTTTAGTATGATTGTTACTCGCATTTCTGAAAAATACTCGAAAAATGCACTTTTTACATTCAAGCTCCGCGCGCGAGTTGTAAACTATTTTTGGGAATTTTTTGTTGTATGAAAACATTGTTCCTGACATCCTAATCTATCATTCTAGGGGTGAACACAAAGATTTGACAACTTTTCATTTTTTTGGGACGGCCTAGTGGCCACCCTGTCGACACCTTAGTCACTTTCAACGAGTTGAAAATATGTTAATGCCCTTAAAGTTAATTTCAAATACTGTACAGAATAGAATCATACATATTTGTATAGTTGACCATAACAAAAATGTAAAAAAAGACCAAAGTGATTGTTTTTTTCCAGTTAAATCCATGAATGTAAAGTTAGTCAAACTCAATACCTCCTCTTTAGAGTACTATTTTTGCAACTGGGTCAAAAAACGCATGCACTTATTATTACCCTTTAATTTTTCATCCATCCACGTGTCAATTCGCTCAACCATGCCGCGTCGCGTCTGGGCCAACAGACATGGCCAACTGCGTGACGACCTGGAATTCGCACACACGACCGCCAACCATATAGAGGTTCTGCTTGCGTCCGTCCGAAGCGCGTAAGCCCTACCCCCGCACAGCAGGCCATGTGGAGACGCACGGTGCCTCATTTCCAATTACCCGATATGTATAGGATTCTGTTCAAGATCATAAATTAAAATTCCACTTGACCGTGCGAAATGGCCTGCGCTGCCCAGAGTGCCACTGTGCACTCTAAATATTTTTTTGTTTACACTGTGAAATTTGAGCACTTGAGTGAGGGAAAATATAGAATCCAAACGATCGCATGTCGCCAGGAATTTTATTGGACTTTGCGACCGACCGACGACGAGAAGGAGTGGAATCTGAGCGGACAAATCAACATCACGAGCGTCATCACCATCTTGTTATTAAATATATGCAAAGTATATTTAGTTGGAGGAGAGTCAAATATTTGCGTTTTTCTTATTCTTATTCGGCTACTTACCACCGACGGGATCGGATTCGTCCACGTGAATCATTTTGTGTCTGCTGTTTGTAGGTTGAAAACTTAAAAACTGACGCTTGTTGAACGAGCTGTTAGACAGCACTGTTGACTAGCCAAAAAGGTGTGAAAACTATCTCCACTCTCGCACATATTTTTGTTTGCTCCTTTCGATGGATTAGAGGAGATCTTTTTTCTCACTTTTTACAAATCGCCACGCCACAGACTAGAATGGCATCCAAGGTTGGCACCGGTTACCGCACAAAGTTGTCACACTTCACTTCTGGGTGTTTGCCCTTATTTTGGTTGAGCTCGTTGCGTCACTTTTTTTTTGCTTTTCTCTCAGCTGGAATGTTGACGGATGATGCGTGTTAAGAATTTGGCGTGTCGAAGGTTACGGTGGAAGAGAACGGAATTTTCCGATTTCGCATAGAAAGCGCACGGTTTCTCACGTGGCTCTTTCATTCATCGAAGTAGGCATTTGGTAAACTTCTTCTGGTATATTTACAATTACTTAACCCTCTACAACACAACCCCGCTTTTAGACGGGCTTCGATTTAAAAAATCGTCAAAAATCCATTTTCCAACCAATTTTTTATCTTTAAATGCATTAAAAAGAAGAACTCATAAAATATTAGATATTTTTTGGGTTGAAAGTTTTACTTGTTTTTAAAAATGTCCTTTTCACTAATTTTCCTACATTTTATGTAAAAAAAGTATGCAGAATTTTTTGACACAATATTTTTGCAATTTTTTAAAGCAACTTGCTCGTATTGTTCCAATTTACAATTAGCTTAAAAAAGATTGCAAAAATATTGTGTCGTTTCAAAATAATCGAAGAACTACAAAGCGTAACGCCTGCGCACTATGCGAGTTTAAACTGTATACCTCCACGCGTTTTTTACAATTTAAATGATAATGGTGCCATTTTATAGAAGAAAATGTGAAAAACAAGCAAAAATTTAAAAAGTGACTGTAAAAACATGAAAAAAAATGTATAGGCAAAATTTAATGATAGGAGGTGGTAGAATAGGCCAAATACTACCAAAAACAAACATAAACTAAACAAAATAGAAGCAAATTAAATTACTAAAAATAAAACTAGAAAAACATAAAACAAGAGAAGTAATGTTTTTTGTAGTTGGCATTAGAGGGTTAACTTCGAAAATTGTAATTAGCGTAGGAATTTGAATTTACGGAAAGGAATCCGATCTCCTTCAATGGCAAAATGATTTAGCGGAAATACACCCATTTTAATGACTCCAAGCCGCTTGACCAATCAACATTTCTGGATTTTTTTTTTGCAAAGGTTCAATAAACCAAATTTCCAGTTTTTGCTTTTTGGATGTTTTTGAAATCGCCTTGAGTCATAGGTATTAAAAAACACCCAAAAAGCAAAAACCAAAAATATTTGGCTAATTGGACCTTTTTTTTTTAAAAAAAAACTCCAGATTTTTAGATACATCAATAATGGAGAGTTGCTTGCTCATATTCATTAGAGCTATTTGCGAATTGCGAATCAACAATGGAGAGTTGTTTGCCAAAAACTTTTAAAAATATTTGTAGCAGCCTACGAGAACACTAACAAAACCACAATAATTTTGCTTCGATGACAAATTTCTAGGGGGCTGGCTTTCAAGAATGAACACAAACACAAATGTGTTTTTATTTTTGGAAAGAAAAACATCAAATACGCTGTAACCAAAAAGTAGACAAGTCGAATACTCGTATTTGCACACATATTATTAAAACCAGAAAAAAGTAAAGATTGACCGAAAGACACATGCTTCGCTCCTGTCATCCCATTTTTAAAACAACTCGAAATTCCTTTGGCGTTATTTTTGTCAACTCCGCTTCTTTTTTCCTGGCAATCTGAATGACTGACAGACTTCAGACTTCAGGTTCGGTCCATCGCCGCCTTTGATTTGCTCATCTTTCCAATCCATTCTTCTTGTTCCTTCGCTCTATTTTCCGTGTCCGGTTGTTTTCCACCCTTCAGTGAGTGATGTAATCAACCTGACTACTTGGATCACGATCAAGAATAATAACAAGAGGTAGAAGGGTGCGCTCCCGATTAACGCGAGATCATTTTTCATTTCTGGGCCAACTGCGCAGCGAAGATTCTGGTGGCGATCGCAGCAAGCTGCACGACACTTTGCTACCCATTAGAACAAACGGACAGATTGAGGTTTCATGATTGTCGATTTTTATGTCGTATTTCTTTCTCTTGTAAAAAGTCCGTCAAGGAATGTGTACAAATGCCTACTTCGATCGAATGCAGCGCCGGTTCCCGAAAAGATCGTAAAGTTAAGTCTTCTTGGGTGATGAGAAAATAAACGTTTGCGAAATTGGTGGATTCCTTCACTTCACACAGACGCACGCACGCATTGTGGCTGTGTGCGTGAGCACACGTGTGCCGCCGTGTAGCGCACACACGTCATTTCTCACGGTAGTTTTCACGATCACATCACAACGACAGTGAAACCTCTTTGTAGCTATGATCTGCGATCGCGAATCTCGCTACCTTAATTTCTGCAGATTTTACGCACTTTTTCTTGCTGGATTCCCCTAAACTTCCCAGCCTCCTTCGATCGTTTTCGATATTCGCAATGTTGCCCGCAGAATCGCTCACTTTCCGCACGTTTTATTCTCCTTTTTTTTTATTTTTGGACAAAATTTATAGTTATGTATTTTCCCCGCGGAGAAAGCAGAGTTTTCCCGTTTTTTCCTTTCTCTTTCTTTCTCGCCTAGGCACTAGGAGTCGCGTCGCAGTCTTCTTCGCAGTTTTCCTCTTCCGCCGTCGAAACTCGCGATCATCGTAGTCCGACTTTGCACGCGCTAATTCGTTTGGGCTTTTCCCTTTTTTCTAAACTACTTTTCCTACTTTTGCTTGCTTCTGGGCTAAGCTGCTGCTTTTTGCTGCTGCGTCCGCCAGGCAACAATATCGAATGATCACTGACGGGCGGAAAATCTCCGAGCTGCGCTCTTGGCTTAGCTTTTCACTGGGTGAATTTTCCCAGGCGGAAAAGCGCGGCGAAAATCCTTGGCCCGATGGTCATCATTCTGTTGGCACTCACTCTCATCGTAGTAGCCGTTGACTTTCGCTCTCATGCTCACGCTAACTCTCAATGACCATGCGTCTCCATCGTGCACCACCACCGCCTGCTTTGTGGGATTTCTTTATAAATCTGCCCGTGCCGCGAATTGTTGTGATTCGGATGAAAATGTCATAGTCTTAACACGATATCATTGGGTGCGTTCTTGGGCGGCGGCGCTTAGTTGCCGTGGGGGGTTAGTCATCAAAACACATCCGGGATGTGGCGGAAGTAAAATTGGACGGCCCCCACGCGATGGTTGGGAGCCAAAATAAGCTAATGGCAGGATTTATTCATTCATGTTTGTTTCAGTTTACATTTACACCAGCATGTGACGCTGTATGAATGAACGATTTCTATAAAAGGAGAAGCAGCAAGTTTGCAACGGAAACAAAATCAAGTAAAATGTTTTATTAAATCTTTTAAAGGTAGTTTAGGGGTCATACAATCATAAATAAGAAAGCTATTTTTTCCGTGCCGCGATTATCCGAAATGAAATTTTTCCAATGCATTCGGATAATCGAGTCTCAATTTGCATGTTTTTGAGGGTAACATTTAAAAATACATTTCCTTCAATTTATTTCAATGGCAATCATGATTTAGATTTTTACATAATACACACGACTTTTATACGCAACATTCCCCGATTTTATTTGGATTTTTTTTTCATCTGGCTCATTTTCTTTTATTTGGCTCCCTAAGATCAAAGAAGCCATTTTGTGTCAATTATTCTCCCATAGAAGTATCCATACAATTTTGTTACAAAATGTTACGAAAATATTCAAAAATTAAATTAATTTCCTTAAAATCATATTTTCAAATTGTTTGTCAAGTTTTTCAGGTTCAAGTTTTTTGCACTAAATTTCAGCAACATACCATAAATTTTCCTTTCGATTCCTTTTTTCTACAAAGTTGCCACCCACACCCCTATGTTATGACTGCTGACAAAACATCAGCTTATCCGCGTAACACAATCGAGGAATCGGTCGCCACCCGACCACAACAAGCCGTGCAACATTGCAACGTCCCTATTGTACCGAGTTTGTCAATAAAAATAAACCTGCAAGTAAAATTAGCATTGTCGTCGTCGTTGTCTACCTTGACTGAAGGACACACGACGGCCAAAGTGCAGCAATATTTTGCAAAACTGAAAACATGTGCACCAGGATTTAATTTCTTCAATCTAAGTAGGCATTGCTTACTGACTCAAAGAAATGCACGTGGAACGTGAGTGTTTTCCACTTTCTTTGGCGATATTTTCTTGGAGGATCGTTAGGGTGGATCACAAGTTGTATATTACATTTTTTGCTTAGTTAAATTGAAGTTTTTTAATTTATGAAAAATGTTATATATTTTGGATCTTTTAGTGAAACAACTTGAAGAAAAAATAATATCATAAAAGCAAAATTAAGGAACAGTTAGAATCACTCTAGCAAGCCACAGTAACATCGCATAGCAAATCAGCTGTCGTCGTTGGTTCAATTGGATTAGAACTGGAGGAATGCCCGGAACCCGAAAATCTATAAAACCCCGACCGGCGGTGGCCAGCCTTTTTGATGGCTTCTGCAAGTCACAGTGGACAGATCGCGGCCGTTTGCTTCTAGTCTAGTCGCTAGAGGGGGACCTCGCTAGGGTGCGGTTCTTTGGCGGTTTTGGTGCGGGTCAGTGTTCGGTGGGTTCGGTTTTCCGACGAGGGGACACTGTGGATTGACCGGACCGTGAAGAATCCTCTCCGCATGGTGGCGGAATTTGTCTAAATCGAGACAGCTGGAAGAGAGAGGTGTGTGATACGTTTTTTTTCTGAATTGTGTCAACTCTAGAGGATTTGGCCTTCGTGAAAGTTTTGTGCAAAACATTTAGCAAGGAATTTCAGTGTACATGGACTGGACTGTTATAAACGGCGATCAAAGTAAGCGCAGTTAAAAAGAGAAGGCGACCATCATTCTGAAGGAACAATGATCATCACCCTATCTTAAAAAGGAATGTGAAAATCATCACCAAAATTTGTCTTGATTTGTGGATAACTGTTCCAAACAACTTGTAGAGGTATACAGCAATTCCCCACGAAAACAGCATGATTTGGAAAAAAACAGTTTTCCGATCGGGCCCAAAATTGGGTTCCTTAGTCAAAATAATA
Source organism: Culex quinquefasciatus (assembly GCF_015732765.1). Classification (NCBI taxonomy): domain Eukaryota; kingdom Metazoa; phylum Arthropoda; class Insecta; order Diptera; family Culicidae; genus Culex; species Culex quinquefasciatus. The sequence goes on from NC_051862.1 coordinate 1,278,868, forward strand.
AGACCCATATTTTTTTTCCATTAGTGTAACCTATGCTGTGTAAGGGTGGTCCAAAAAGGCCAATTTCGTCGATTTTCGCAAAAAAAAAAAAAAAACGCATTATTCAAAATATCATAACTCCGCGTAATTCCAAGTGCATTCAATGTCACCCGGAAACAAATAAAAAAAAAATTACAAACATGTAATTTTTTTAATGGAATTTTAAGTGCAATTAACTGAAATCAATTTGAAACGTATTCCTCTGCGTTTAGAATCATATGAGCAAGTTTGGGCTAATTAAAAAATCTTCAATTCAATGCAAAATCCCGCACAACTTTTCTCTGCATTTTTTTTTGTCAAATCTAATGATTGCACGGTGTGTTTCCTAGAACAAAAAAAAAATAAATTAAAAAATTCGGCGTGTGGCACTAAACTATCAAACTGGCACTGTCAAAGAAGATTTCTTTCGCGACATATTTCGTCGGGAGGCCTAGACCAACAATTTGTCATGAAAGAACATCAACAGCTAGCCCAGATACTAAATCGAGCATAACACATTGTAGAGGACAGTTTTCTTAAAATTCCCATAAAACAAGTATCAGGTTTGGTTCAATTTAATCAGAAATATTCCCAATTTTGTAAAATAAAAAGCGACTTTCTCCAAAATCTGGATTTACTTCCCATTCGAATAATGAACACCGCCTACTTAGATATTTCGATGAAAATATTTTTTGAAGCATTCAACTGACAACAAATTTTGATGAAATTTATGGAAATTATTTCTATTACAATCATAAAAAAATCTAGTGTGAAAAATATGGCTTGTCATTTCTGTTTCTCAATTTCGACTTCGGCCTTTCATAAACGGCTCGAAAAATTGAGGGCAATTTTTTTTAAATCAATGGAAATTGAAGTGCAATCAGCTCAAATCAATTTAAAATGCATTCCCCTACGTTTAGAATCATTTTTATCATGTTTATAAAAAAACTTTAGAATTTTTGAAAATTCTCGTTGTACAGTACCGCAAAAAGTTTTGTTTTCGCTAATTTTTTTGTTTTTGTCATTTTTTGAATTCTAATGATTGAAAAACAACTGAACTAATGTAAAATGCCTCTAGAACACATTTTTCATTTAAATGTTGAGACTATGGCTTGTTATTTAAATTTTTGAAAATATTTGCTTGGTCTAAGAGACATTCAAAAAATATTTACAACGTACGGTCGTACTTTATGACTTCCCTGTAATTCGTCATAACGGTCAACAGAACATCACAATCTGCTTTTATTTATTTATTCACAACATTCCGGCACAGCTTTTGCTGGTCATCATTCCTCCCAGCAAGGGCTACATACTTACGGCAATGCCACCACACCTTTCGATAATTGGATGAAAACCAGTTCACGTGTTTTTTTCCTGTTTTATCCGAAACGATTATTCATCATTTCTTCGTGTACCATGCGGCGACGACGCGCTGCAGCCCTGCAAGTGTGGCAATTTTCCGCGCTTATTGAACGATTATAATTGGGATATAAGTAGTACACTGCTGGTACTTGCAAAACGCAAAAAACCGGATGTAGGTAGTGAGGGAAAATCGATCGCGCGAAAGTCAGATCCCCGAGTCCGAGTCGAGTGCAAATTCTTAGAGTGCTTCTTCGGTGTTTTAGTCGTTTCAGAGCAGGGACCAACAAGAGTTAGCTCGTCCAGTGCCACGGCGACACCGCGAAGCGCGTTTCGATTAACGAATGCTGCCATTTTTCGTGATCGCTAACCACTGCTAAAACTGAAGATGTCCAACGAGAAGAAAGACCCCGGAGGGGTTGGCCTCCAGATCGAGGCACCCTCACCGGTACCCTCCAACTCCATCCTGACCATGCCCATCGGCAACATCAACCTGCCCGTGCCCCTGTCCCTGGAGGAGAAAAAGTATCTGCTGGCGGTTGAGCGAGGCGATCTTGCCACGGTGAAGAGGTAGGACCCGGCTGCGTGATCTTGCTTTTGAGGATCGTTTGAAATATTGGGGTTTTGTTCCGCTTCAGAATCCTCCAGCGTGCCCACCGGAAGCATCACATCAACGTGAACTGCGTGGACTCACTGGGTCGTGGTGCGCTCACCTTGGCGATCGACGGTGAGAACCTGGAGATGGTCGAGATGCTTGTGATCATGCAGGTCGAGACCAAGGACGCACTGCTGTTAGCCATCAACGCCGAGTTTGTGGAAGCTGTAGAGCTATTGCTGGAGCACGAAGAACTGATCCACAAGGAAGGGGAACCTTACGTAAGTTCGCCTTTGTGGTGTGCTCTTGAGGTGATCATTTTGCTGACTTTCGATGATCTTTCGCAGAGCTGGCAAAAGGTCGATATCAACACGGCCATGTTTACGCCGGACGTGACGCCGCTGATGTTGGCGGCTCACAAGAACAACTATGAAATCTTGAAGATTCTGCTCGATCGTGGAGCGACTCTTCCGATGCCCCACGATGTCAAGTAAGGGGATCGGGTGCGCGATCACTTGGATTCTGGTTCTGATTAATGTCGTTGCAGGTGCGGTTGTGATGAGTGTATTCGTCGATCGTCGGAGGATTCGCTGCGTCACTCGTTGGCCCGTGTCAATGAGTACCGTGCGTTGGCGAGTCCGTCGTTGATCGCGCTCAGTTCGCAGGATCCACTGCTGACGGCTTTCCAGCTGTCTTGGGAGTTGCGTAACTTGGCCTTTGCTGAACAGGAGTGCAAATCGGAATATCTCGAGTTGCGTCGGCAGTGTCAGACGTTTGCCGTGGATTTACTGGATCAGTCGCGTAGCTCGCAAGAGTTGGCCATCATTTTGAACTATGATCCGGAGTCGCCGCCGTACATGGATGGCGATCATATGAAACTGACTCGGTTGGAGCTTGCGATTGACTACAAACAGAAGAAATTTGTCGCTCATCCGAACATCCAGCAACTGTTGGCCGCCATGTGGTACGAGGGAGTTCCTGGGTTCCGTCGCAAGTCTGCGCTGGACAAGATCGCGATCATCACCAAAGTGGCCGTCCTGTTCCCGCTGTACTGTATGCTCTACATGATCGCGCCGACCTGTGAAACGTCCAAGTTTATGCGAAAACCGTTCATGAAGTTCTTGATCCATGCGTCGTCGTATTTGTTCTTCCTGTTTCTGTTGATATTGGTGTCCCAGCGAGCTGAAGTTCAGGTAGTTCTACTGTTTGGTACGGAGAGTATGAAACGAGCCCTACAGGAAGAGTTGGCCCGCCAGCGAGGCAACGGTCCAACGTATCTCGAGTGCCTCGTGGTCATCTACGTGATCGGATTCATCTGGGAGGAAACTCAGGAGATCTTCGCCGAAGGCATCCAGAGCTACCTGAAGAACATGTGGAACTTTATCGACTTTTCTCGAAACTTCCTGTACTGCTGCGTGGTGTTGCTTCGAGTGATCGCGTACATTCAGCAGACGTCGGAGGTTAACAAAGACCCGAGTACGGCGTACATTGCACGTGAGAACTGGGACGATTTTGACCCCAGCTGATCGCGGAAGGTCTGTTCGCAGCGGCCAACATCTTCTCGGCCCTGAAACTGGTCCATCTGTTCTCGATCAACCCGCATCTCGGACCGCTGCAGATCTCGCTCGGTCGCATGGTCATCGATATCGTCAAGTTCTTCTTTATCTACTCTTTGGTACTGTTTGCATTCGCTTGTGGTAAGTGTGTGAGATCATTGGAGGTTGAAAACGCCCGTCTAACGATCTTCCCCCATCAGGTCTGAACCAACTGCTCTGGTACTTTGCCGACCTGGAAAAGTCAAAGTGCTACAGCTTGAAGGGAGGACTACCGGATTGGGACAACCAAGGGGACGCCTGCATGAAGTGGAGACGTTTCGGAAAGTATGACCATCTCCCCAACTAGGTCTCGCAGGCCACGATCACCACCATCTCTCTCTCTCTCATTCTTTCAGCCTCTTCGAGTCGTCGCAGTCACTGTTTTGGGCCAGCTTCGGCATGGTCGGGCTGGAGAGCTTCGAACTGCAGGGCATCAAGTCGTACACGCGCTTCTGGGGTCTGCTCATGTTCGGTTCGTACAGCGTGATCAACGTGATTGTGCTGTTGAACCTCCTCATCGCTATGATGTCCAACTCGTACGCCATGATCGAGCAACACTCGGACACCGAGTGGAAGTTTGCCCGGACGCGCCTCTGGATGAGCTACTTCGAGGAGAGTTCGACGCTGCCGCCGCCCTTCAACATCTTCCCGACCATGAAGCACCTGCTGCGGATCTTTGGCAAGAAGAAGAAGCGCGACATCAAGCGCGAGTCGACCATCGTAAGTTTTTGTGACATCAACAATTGCCGGAAAAATTCACCTATCCTCTCAATAACAGCGCCGCAAGGAGGACAAGGAGCGGGCCGAGCGTTACACGAACGTTATGCGGGCGCTGGTGTGGCGTTACGTGTCGGCCATGCACCGCCGCATGGAGGAAAGTGCCGTTACGGAGGACGATATCAACGAGGTCAAGGGTGAAATCTCCGCCATGCGGTACGAGCTGCTGGAGATCTTCGAGAAGAATGGCATGGATGTGTCGGCGGCCGATCGCAAGGAGAAGAGTGAGTGGGAATTTTGTTTTTTTTGTTATTGCTTTTAGAAATGCTTTTGTTTATGTTGGTCCGGACGCGAACCGTCTTTACGTAGTGCATACCACAAAATCCAGTCGTTTACGAACAGAAATTAAAACAAGGTTCTTTAGTAGAACTTAAACAAGCGAAGACATTTCGATTCCAGTGTGCTCTCTTGGAAATCCCAGCAAGCTTAGTACAAGAGAGCACACGGGCAATCAATGTTGGCAACCAACGGAAAATCAATCAAAACATAACAAGACTTTAAAATGACAGTTCACATCTATGCGCTGTTACAACAGCAAACACCCTTTGAGAAATGAAAAGCCTCAATCAGTCTGAAAGCGGGCCGACGATCGGGGTTTTACATTTCTCAGTGGGCTATCTAAAATGATTGGCCCTTATACCGCTCTGGATGGCAGATAATTTCCGTTGTTGATGATGTAAAATTTGGAAAAGAATCTGATGTAGTGCTAAACGCGTAGAATTTTGTTATTTTTGAAACAATAACTCAAATTAATTGTTTTATAACTCGAATACACGCAGCTGTCCTGGCGAAGCGCATGAAGGTTTGGGAGCGTCGCCTGATGAAGGACTTCCAGGTGGCCCCGATAGACGTGCAGAACGAATTGGCCGAAGAGGACGAGGAAGCGCAAGAGGACGCCAATCCGTTGGCCAAGTTCCGACGCGTGGCGAAGAAGGTCGCAACCCAAACGGCCTCGGCCAAGTGGGGCCAGGTCATGTCCGGGGTAGGAATTGAAACCAACTCGCAGATTGGCCGATGTCGCAACCGGGACAGCTTCAAGCAGCAACAGCAGCTCCAGAAGGCCATGCACGAGGCACGCCGGTTGGTTGAGCGAAGTCCGTTGCCACGATCCCGAAGTGCTTCACCGTCGATCAACGGATACGCGGACGAGACGACCAACACGTTGGCGATGCTGATCAACCAGTTGGCCGAGGAAACTGGAGGCTCCGTCGTTTCTCCGTATGCCACCCTGAGACCGGATGACCATGGTCAACGTTCCGTTACCCCGTTGGATCTGCTGACCGCTCAGCTGCAGGTTGCTCTCAGCAAGAACCCTTCGCCGATGATGATGAGAGGATCGCCGAAACCAGGAGATAAATCTCCGGCCAACAAGGCCGGTACCCGTTCTCCAGCTCCACCAACGATGGCTTCAATTGTGGGCAGTTCGCCAACATCTCCGGAACCGTGCAACGATAAAAAGATTACTTCCCTTGATGTGAGATCCCCACCAAAGGTCATGTCGCCTCCCCCAGCTAAGAATCCTCCAATGTCCCCACCACCGGCCATTCACGTGACTTCCGACATACCTCACCCCTTCAAGAAGGCCGGTTCCAAGGACAGTTTCGATTCTATTCCCTCGGTTGAGATCAAGGGCCCAACTCCGGCCCCATCCAAACCAGCTTCCCCGGCAAAGGCTAAATCTCCACCACCTCCTCAACCCTCGGCCCCGGTCGTCGCTGCCGATCAACCGGCGGCCACCGTTGTCCATGCCGACGATCCGTCACCACTCGTCTCAGGTGTCAACTCACCGCCGAAGGTCGTCAAACGTAAGTCGGCTGCCCCAGCAGCCCCCGAATCCTCCAGCGACATCTCGGTGTCCCGCCCGGTGGCCAGTAAACCACAACCCGGCCAAGGAATGATCCCACCACCACCCTCCAAAGAGGAACCAGCCCTCGTGATCCCAACCCTATCAACCACCCCAGCTACACCCCTGCCCGTCCCCAAGAACCTGGGAGCGATCCCAAAGACCCCACAATCCCCGCCAGTAAAGGCTAAATCTCCGTCGCCGCCGCCGCCACCGGCCTTCAAGGTGGACACGATGGCCGACCAGCAGATACCGTCGGACGTCAACTCCAGCTTGGAGCAGCTCGTGCCGGCCGGAACAGTGGAGACCGCTCCGCCGTCGCCGACGTGTCTCCGTCCCATAAACAAGATTGAGGACGTGAAGACCATCAAACGGCAACCCAAGAGCGGATGGCTGTAAAACTAAACCGTTGACATTGTTGTACTACTGTGACTACTTTTATTCTGTGAAATTTGATATTAGAAAAGTGATTTTGAGGTGCCATTCGAGATGCCAAAGAAAGTGATTAGAACAGTGTGAAATAATGAAGAACTGTGAAGAGAAGGAATTGTTTTTATACTATTTACTAGGTGTTATCATGAAATATTCCTTCAAATGATTGTATCGATATCTGGCAATAAATAGAAAATATTTAATGATAAAACTGTCGTTTTTTTTAAGGTAGCAAATTACGTTTCTCTAAAAGAAGCTAAAATTATTAGACACAGAGTGTACGTGAACACATATCACAAGATCCTCCTACGTCAATTTTTTTTAGGTACATTTAAAAATTACAAAAAAAAAATCCAATTCCAAATTGCAAAGTACCTTTAAAAAGAGTTTCGATTTTCAGGAAAGTGCCGCAGGATTCTGTTGGAAACAGAACACTGGCCGCTTGGCAGAATTTTCATCTTTACATAATATTTTTCACATCAGCCATTTTTTTAATAAAACCTCGGGTCCTGAACCGAGTTTTTCGCGTTTCGCAATCATGTTGGATGTTATGTTGAATTCGAAATGAAATAGTTCTGGAGTTTTTTTTTGAAAAGGTCCAATAAACCAAATTTCCAGTTTTTGCTTTTTGGGTGTTTTTAGAACCGCCTTGAGTCAGGGGTATTAAAAAACACCCAAAAAGCAAAAACTGAAAATTTGGTTTATTGGTCCTTTTCAAAAAAACTCCAGAGTTGTGATTTTTTGCCTTAACCCTAGCAGGCCTGAATTTTCAAAAAAATATTTTTTTAGTTGATGATGGGAAAATGATTCTTATGACCATACAAAAATAATAGGCTCGTTTTGGAAATTTTGATTTTTGGGTCATATATGTGACCCGTCAGGCCTGAAAGGGTTAAGAAAAAAAATGCACCGATTTTATGATAATATCAGTTTTAGGTCAACATTTTAATTATGAATGAATGAAATGAAATGAAATGTCAACATTTAAATTAACACCTAAACTCTCAAGCTTGAGAAAAAGGAGGAGTTTATACGGAAAATCCCTTCTGAGTAATTCTCGCTGAAAGTGGACCACTATTTACACAAGGTGCTCAAAAATCAAAAGCAATGTACTTTTCCAATAGCCCCCACCAAATTATGAATGAAACCATGTTTGGTTGGTTGAATTTGTCCTCACCTCGGCGCCACGAAGCTAAAACATTTTTTTTAATTGGTATTTTTTTGACTTAGGCGCGTCTACAAAATTGCTAATAACTTTGCAAAACTTCAACGAACCCTTGATGTTTAGGGGTGTTTTGGAAAGGAAATGAGCAGAGCTTTCGAATGCACTTGTCAGAAAAATACCCTTCCATACATTTTTTAGCCATAAAAAGTCATTTTGTTTATCAAAAACTGACAAATCCATTCGAAAGCTGAGACGATTTCACATAAAGGACCAATAAATCTAAGGTGTATGTTCCTCCTATCTTTTAAACTTATTTTGATTCTGAGAGCGCAGCGCTCCGTTCGTATTTCGGGCGCCCAAAATGTTGCATTAGCTTGCCCCAATTTAAGGTTTTGTCAAACAATATAGGTGCTCACTTTTTAAATGATAGTTTATTATCCAAGGATCAAGATGCACTATCGATAATTGACCAATATTTAAGGTTTTGGGTTCTGCCAGGCAATTTAACGTCGAAAAGTTGTTTTTGTTTACTTTTTTTGTTGTTAAATGCTTATTTACAATTGGGTGGACATTTTTACAGTAAAACTAATGAATGTAGCATGTAGGAAATTGCACCACGAACATTTTTCTCGAGGAGAAAACGTAATTTCGATACTCCAACGCAAAGATATTTGAGTTTTAGTGAGAAAAAAAGTGCCAATTTTACAAATTTCTAAGAATTAACAAGCACGGCCTATTATTTACATGCGGCATATGTTTTGCAAGCCAAAGTATGTTTTTTTACAGTTATTTAGGTAGCTGAGTTCGGATCTGCAATCAAATTTCAGATAAAAGCGGTGTATGCACTTCGGAAGGAATCGGTCAAGAAAAAATTCAAATGGGCAGCAGCTGCAGCGAAAGCAAGCCAGAGAGGGTGAAGAAAAGCCCCAAGAAAACGCTCCCTCTCCTTTGTTCTGCTGTTCGTAATGCTGTTTCTTGACCCCTTTCCTTCCGATCTCCATACTAGCCTAAACAGTGAAATTTCGAGCCACACCCAAAAGTTATTTGCGGTAATATGCTGTAATTTTAATCGCTAGTGAATTCGGTCATATTTTATCTTTTGCTCACCTTCAATTGATATTTTACTCACGGATTTTTTTTATGAAGAATGTTTTTTTCAAGTTCTGATTGTTTTGAGAATGTCAGAAAATCTCGTTTTGTGATTTGGTTGGTTTCAATGTAAACTTACAAATGAATGAAAGCTTTACATTTTTAAGGATTTTTTTTATGATTTTGTGGAACGATTGTATACGTCAGTCATTAATTAATGACGATTTCCATAACTTTGCAAGGAATAGAAAAATCGCTCCCAACCATTTTCACTACAAGCAAATAACATTTAGGCGTGGCTCAAATATCACTGTTCACTGTTTATCTGAAATTTGATAGCAAATCCGAATTCAGCGACATAAATAACTATAAGAAACCATACTTTGGGTTCCAAAACATATGCCGCATGTAAATAATAGTTCGTGCTGGTTAATTCTGGGAAATATCTTTGCGTTGGAGTATCGAAATTACGTTTTCTCCTCGAGAAAAATGTTCGTGGTGCAATTTCCTACATGCTACATTCATTAGTTTTACTGTAAAAATGTCCACCCAATTGTAAATAAGCATTTAACAACAAAAAAAGTAAACAAAAACAACTTTTCGACGTTAAATTGCCTGGCAGAACCCAAAACCTTAAATATTGGTCAATTATCGATAGTGCATCTTGATCCTTGGATAATAAACTATCATTTAAAAAGTGAGCACCTATATTGTTTGACAAAACCTTAAATTGGGGCAAGCTAATGCAACATTTTGGGCGCCCGAAATACGAACGGAGCGCTGCGCTCTCAGAATCAAAATAAGTTTAAAAAAGATAGGAGGAACATACACCTTAGATTTATTGGTCCTTTATGTGAAATCGTCTCAGCTTTCGAATGGATTTGTCAGTTTTTTGATAAAGCGGGGCGCCGGCCTTCAAAAATGACTTTTAAAAATACATTGTTGTTTTATGGCTAAAAAATGTATGGAAGGGTATTTTTCTGACAAGTGCATTCGAAAGCTCTGCTCATTTCCTTTCCAAAACACCCCTAAACATCAAGGGTTCGTTGAAGTTTTGCAAAGTTATTAGCAATTTTGTAGACGCGCCTAAGTCAAAAAAATACCAATTAAAAAAAATGTTTTAGCTTCGTGGCGCCGAGGTGAGGACTAATTCAACCAACCAAACATGGTTTCATTCATAACTTGGTGGGGGCTATTGGAAAAGTACATTGCTTTTGATTTTTGAGCACCTTGTGTAAATAGTGGTCCACTTTCAGCGAGAATTACTCCCCTTTTTCTCGAGCTTGGGAGTTTAGGTGTTAAAAATTTTTTAAGTGCAGTCCAGACTAGATTATCAAAGGCGATGAAAAAATTTCGTTTTCTTTGTCTCATTTTTGATTGTGAGCATGAGCATGAGCATGAGAGACCACCCATGGTTGTCCTTCTCCGTTGCTGAACAGGACCATAATATCCCATCAGCACAACCGGTCACACGCTTCAACGATCAAATGATGTTTCCCTTATCAACAGCATGCATGAATGCGCTGAAAAGATAAAACATCACGATCATCAAAACTAGAGCCGGTGCGAATAGGAAACAGTCGTTGGCCACCAACGGCGCCCGCCATGTCAGTTTGTAGATCTCGAGGGAATGGGACGGGAATGTTAGTTAGCACAGGCTGCTACCAAGGGTGGGTTCTATACGATATCCACACCCCGCGTGTGCCGGAAAACTACTTCTACTTGGGATTTTGTTAGTGGGTAAGGGTAATGGCCAGGATTCAACATAGAGGATGATGATGCGACCCAATAATCAATAAATTTTGTTTAATGGTGTGATGTATTATGCATTCTCAAGACAATCTGTCGGAGTATGCGGATGAGACTATTCCCGGTTATTTGGTGTTGAGTTTAGCATAAAAGATTTAATATTAGACAGCCGGCTGTGGAAAGATAAAACGAAATAAAATGCGAAAACGCGAAACCACCCGGATCGAAATACACGTACAATTGGGGGGACAACAAAGACGGAAACGGCAACGAAAATCCTGCGTGATGACCGCGACGCACACCGTTTAAATTCTCCAACGTAACTCTTCTTTGTCTCATTTTTGATTGTCGAGCTTAAGTATGACCCCTAAACTATGTTAAAGTGATTCAAAATTTTTGAATCTAATATGGTGGCCGAAATGGCGGTGACGAAATATTGAAAAATTGTAATAGTGAAATAAATTTAAATATGAAATGTAAAGTTAGTTTTCAGTTTCCAATCGATTTTTAATGTTAAGTTGAACTCGTAACATGGAAATCGAACAAAATTTTTCGAAAAATCCTCAGAAGAATGAGAGCAAATTAGCATTCCGATCAACTAAGATTGAGAACGAAAATTGTAGGAAATGTTTATGCTTTTCGAATATTTTTATTTTCTTTCATAAAATATTTCTAAATAGAAAAAAAAACTTTTTTTATTGCCTCAAAACAATGCACCCTACCAAACAAAATTAAGGGCGTTTTGAATTGGTAATTTATTTTGCATTTATTTTTAATTTAACATTTTGTGCAGCTTGACATATTGTGATAATGCTCGAGTAAGATTAATCTACTCTTTTTGCCTTCCTCACTTTACTGAGGAAAGGCTATAAAATCACTCGAAAAACGAACTTTTTAGTTAGACCTCCTAGACCTACCTTCATTTGTACATATCGACTCAGAATAACCAGCTGAGCAAATGTCTGTGTGTTTGGCTGTATGTAGACATGTGTACCAAATCAATGTCACTGGAATATCTTGCAACAGGCTCAACCGATTTTGGCCGGAATGGTTTTGATCGATCCGTCTTAACGTCCCCTAACTTGCTATTTAAATTCATGCAGTTTTATCATGTATTTAAAAAGTTATGTTAAAAAACTGTTTCATATTAAATTAAAATTATGGTAAAATGGGTGGTTTTTTCACGAAACCCTCCCATGTTATAGATTTTTAGAAAACATATGAGAAGACCTTTCTTATGGATTAAGAATTTTCAAGATCTGACTTACCTATCTTAAATTACAAGCAGTTTGAAAATTGGTCTGAATTCACATAACCTCAACTGGTCGGGCCTGATCGCCGCGTAATAAGCCTTGTAGAGGGATGCCATTTTCCTGAAAGGCGGTGTCTGTATAATCTTGACAAAAAGTCTGTATGAAGTCATTTTTTTTTACTCCTCACTTATTTTTATTGGGACCTCTTAGGTGCTGCGATCACGTTAGGGGAGATCCATAAACCATGTGGACACTTTAGGGGATTGTAATCACTCTATAAATGAGAGGAAGGCACCAACCACCTAAAGGTGGATTAAGCAACGTTTTTTAAGATTTGTTTACTTCGAATATCTCATAAGCTCGACGCCACCGACAAAATAAATTATAGATCGATTACAAAACTTGCCACTTCTTGGTATCATTTTTGTTTTTTAATATGTAATTCAGTTTTTATTTAAATTTCTAATGCCTTCAATTTTTGGAAAAACTTATTATGAAAAAATAACTTCTTCTGATAAATGGTGTGGAAAGAATTTCATTATTAAAATATTAATTAAAATTAAAAAAAGTCTAAAAAAATGCAAAATGTTAGAAAATCACAAAAAAATTTAGTTGTTACCCAGTCCTTCAAAAATCATAAGCAAAATAAGCAAAAAAAATCAATTTTCAAGAAAAACTTATTGTACAGTTTATTGCTAACCTTTTGAATATCACACGCTTATTTTTGGGTTTATAGGCAAAGGAGACACTTTTCGGGTTTTCATCAAAATTTATATTTTCGAGACCACAGTTCGGTAAGAGACATGAAACTTTAAAAAAACATGAGTGCATTGATATTTTAATTTTGAACTGTAACAATATATAAAACATTTTGGAATACTTTTTGTTTAAGTTTCAATTTGATATTTTTTATTACTCTCCCCTCGACCTCGACAAGGGATGAGTGACAAAAAATTTAGTTCAAATTTGCTATAGCCTAACTGGCAATATAAATGTCACCAAAATTTAATAAATCCAAATTTACAGTTTAAATATATTCAGAAATTTTGTTAAGAATGTATGTTTTGATAAAAGGTTCAATTCTAGAGTTTTTTTTTTATTTTCATTTTTTGCTTTTTTGTGTTTCTGAAATCGCCTTGAGTAAGAAGTGTTCAAAAACACAAAAAAAATTGGACCACTTAAAAAAACAATAAATTTGGAAAAAAACACCCTGTTTTCCACGATCAATTCTCACAATTTGGCAAACCATGCGTCTCCATGGGGCAGCGAATGACCGAAAGGTTAAAGCTGCCGGAAATAAAGTAATTAACAACAACAACATGCGTCTCCATGGAAACATTGATCTCAACTCTTTTTGAAGGAGCCGCATGGTACTTCTGCTTGGAAAAGCAGACTTGATCATTTCCCCAAACGTCACGTTCAACAACAGATCCCACGGAAACACTACAGAATAAAACAACTCCGCAAATAGACCCGTTTTATTTTTGTTTTTTTTTTTGTATTTTCACTTTTTTCTCTTTTTTATGTAATATATCTATGATTTAATTCAATAATTAATAACAATGTACAATAAAATCAAAATTCTTTTCCTAGTTCGATTTTTTCTTTTCTCTTTTTAATTGTTCTTTTTTTGCTCTTTTGGTTTGCTCTTTTTAAAAGGAAATGAAATGGTTCGAAAACTAGTTAGTGTTCCTTTTCTTTTTCATTTTTTTTCCTGCAGCAGCTGCACTTTATCTTCTTTTTCTTCTTCTTCCTTTTCTGCTTCTGCTTCTGCTGCTTACTGCTGTTCATCTCGAGTGAGAGAGACGCACAGGAACAGGGCGGGGTGGTGGAGAACATTTGCGCTTCTGCCGGCTTCTGCTTCTTCCGCTTCCGGGGGGTCGCCACGAACGTCCGTGCGTTTTTTGGGGTGCGGGGGGTTTGTGTATTGTTTTCCTGTTCTCTCGATTTTATTTTTCACCACTTTTTTTTTGTTTTCTCGTGATTTTTAATCTCTTTACTTTAATGACTATTTGCTATACAATTTTATGTTTTCTCTGGTTTGGTTTTTTTTTGCATCATTTTTTTTCCTTTTTTCACTGAAATAACATTGATAGAATGAATTTCAAGGCTTTTTAGTTACTTTTAAATTTACTTTTTACTTCCATGGGTTCCATTCTTCTGCTTTGTTTATTTTCATTAAATTAAAAGTTTAATACTCTTTCTCTCAGTGTTGTTTTGCTGGTTTTGCTTGTGTTTGGTTTTCCAATCTGTCAGTTTTATCATATTTGTTTTTGTTTTGTTGTGAAATATTATCAAACGTTTTTCTGTCAATCGTGAGAATCAAGTAAACAATTAATAAGAAATAAAACTGTTTTGTGTTTTCTTTTGTCTGTTCTTGTTTATTTTGTTTTTCATTGGTTTCAACAACTATTTAAAATAAATAACATTTGTTTGTTTTTTTGTTCTTGTTTTTTTGTTTGTTTGTCATATACTAAGGTAGGTCACTATATTTAGCACTAAACTCACTTGAAATATTAGTTCGAACCTAACTGTAAGAGTTTTCTTTTGTTTTTCTTCCATTTTGTTTTGGTTTGCTTCCAAGGGGGTTAGGCGGTTAGAGATGGGAAGGGAAGGGAAGTCGGGGGACAGGAGGATTTCTCGAGAAGTTTGAGAGAAAATAAGGCTGGAGATCAGTGTTGTATTCTTTGTCGAGTTTAATCGGATGATGCGCGGTGATCTTAATTGAGTTTACCTACATATAACAAGTAATAATAAGTTTTTGTTGTTTTTTTTTGTTGTTTAATAGTAATGACAAGATGAAGACCACATGTTGATACGAAGAGAGAAGGAACCTAGTAGGCGTGTTTGATTTTCGTTCATTTTCATAGGTTTTTTGTTTTGGTTGCGCGCTGACGGTGGGCTTGCTTTGTTTTTCTTTTCTCTTGACTTTTGTTTTCTTTTGCCAGGGGCGTATCCGTTTCGGAAATTGGGCGTGGCCAACTTGGTTGTTGTTTTGTTCTGACCCTGTTCCGTTTGTAAGTTGTTGTAAGTTTGGTTGTTTGTTTGTTTGTATGTTTTTTTTTCATTCTCGTCGCATTACATTTATATATATGGGGGAATATCGTTCTGAACACATGCATGGCATTTGTTGTGATTAAAATCGTGTCGCTTGTCAGTTGTTTTTTGTTTGTCTGTCAACGTCTGTTCGTCGATTCGATAAGATCTTTTAGAAGCATTAGCCGCATTTTTTCCGCTTGTGCGTCATTATAACAGTTGATATAATACACAGTACCGAAAGGGGAACCGGAAGCTGCTGCTTATGCTCTCGTGTGTGTGTGAGTGTTGATGTTTGTGTGTATGTTACGTTAAGCCCTCTTCGATTGTTTGGCAAACCAATAAACCCACCGGGCGCAAACATAGGAAAAACCATCAGGCAAAAATTGATCCATCAGTTCAAAGTAGCTGCTACATTTTTTAAGTATCTCTCCTATCTGATTTTTTCCTTTAGAAAAACATTAACAAAAGTAACAAAGTAACAGCGAATAGAGAGTAGTAGAAGTAGTAGTATCAGTAGATAATGACAAATAATGTACATGTCCGTTTAGTTTTTTTGGTTTTGTATCAGTGTTGGTCAGCTACAAAACTACGAGTACTTATCAAAGTTGGCTCTGATGCGCGAGTTGCGATCAGATCAAAGGCGGCTGGTTTCAAATAAATATCAGGCTCAAGAGGGGTGGGGCGAGGGGGGGTTGACCATAATTTAAATGCAACAATCAAGTTAGCCTAACTTTCTGTAACCGGGTGGGGGAGTTTGGGAGGTTGCTATGGTTTCGAGAAGAAAGCCAGCTCGTTTTGCTTTTTTTTCCAGGTTGCTTGGATTGAACGCACTCTGGGTTCGCGTATTTTTGTGTGTTTTAAACTAAAAGAAAACACACACAAAACATAACTTTGGGGAAGGCTACGCTGTTCGCACTCATTCGCGCGCACTCGTTATTCGGCTAGTTTATTTTTTTCTCGTAATAATTTCTTAAACTACTACACGGCTTCTTCAAAGTAGCTACACTTCTTCTTGCTTGTGTTTTACCCGCGAATTTAATTTTTCCTAACAAACGTGTATGCTTTGACTTTATTTTGGCTAATATTCAGCAAAACGTACAAATTCAAAGCAAGAAGATTTCACCACGAATGAAACGTACTTGGAAAAAACGCAAAATCTAACAAATTCAACGGAGATTTTGTGAGTGAATTTTTATTTTTGTTTACTTTTTTTTTGGATAGGCGCTATTAGTGCTGAAGAAGAGGATTTTTTTGTTTCCTGTTTTTATAATGTGTTATTACTTTTGTTATTTCATTTTATCTAGCCTGTGAACAACTACTAGTAAACCGACGTGTGTGTGTGTGTGTGTGTTTGTTTTTTCTGTGTTTCGAAGTGTCATTTTTTATATGAAATAGTGTTTTTTCCTCTCTTTTATCAAGATGGTTCATCTTAGGTGACGTAAGTATTATACACACATATGCTGATTTGAAGAAATCTGTGATTTTGTTTTTTGGTTCCTATAGAGTTATAAATGTCCATAAAGGTGTTCGAACGATGTCATATTTGCCTCCCTTTCTTGTTTTGTTTACTTTATCGCTTAAGTGTGTGGGATTTTATTTTGGTGTTACTTCGTATTTTTTTTCTTTCCTTCTTTAAATGTACGTGCACAGTAGAATGTGTTGTATGTGGGTGTATCTGTGAGTGTGTTTGAGTTACTTTTTTTTAAACTTCAGAAACGCGACGTTCCGTTATTTTATGAAGTTTCACTTTAAAAATGCTTACTTGGTTTAGTTTAATAACCCCCTCCCCAACGATGTGTAGGTTGCTCACTTACAATAAGTTTACCACTTTTTATTTTGTTTTACTCTCTTTTGCACTACAAATGGTATTTTCTTTATTGTAACAATTCTTGACTCGCCTTATCGCCTACCGATTGATGATTGGTTGATGGGAAGAGTGCTTGTGGTGAGCAACGTAAAAACCCTTTTCTTTTGGGAATCGAGAGCAACAAGGGAGGCGGGGAGGGATCGGATCAAAGCAAGCCCTGCTACTGAGATTTACTCTTGGAGATGAACATTCCCCCATACAGTATAAAATGATCCGGCTGGTGGTGGCCGGGCAGGTCGTAGTAGGCCTAAAAACTTTGAACTACTAAAAACTAAAAAAATTGAATCAAAAAAGTTTTGTTTAAAGCTGAGATAAAAGTTTGACAGATTGATTGGAAATATCCACTCAAACCAGGAAATTGAGTTTTGTTAAAATATAAAACTCATCACTTTGTAATTACCACAAAAATCATTGCGTTTTTACTTTCGTATGAATATTTGGAATTGTCCTTGCTACTGGACTACAAATGTTTCAAATTTTACTCATGCTTCCATAAATCAGCTTCACCATTCCCAAATTTGACTAATTTTGGACAGCTGGGTTCTAAATTAGGATTAAATTGCTGATTTCACAATGATACAGCTTATTTGTCTTATTTGACCCTTTGAACGGCAAAGGATTTCAAATGGATTGTTAATTCATTTTTTTTAAATTATCCTCGCGGCCCTTCCTAACTGAAAGCATCCTACTTGACAACTTGTTCCAAGGGGACAATAGTTGATCCATCGTAAAATGTTGTCTTGTCATTTTTGTTTGCAATAAAATGATAAGAAGTGATCAGAAATGGTTTTTTATCATGTTATTTTTACCGATGTACATAAAAAAATACATAAGGCTTTAGGACCCTTTTCTACAGGATTTTTTCAAAAACACTTTTGAAAAATCATTTCAGCATTGTTAGTTCAATTGACGCATCCTCAGCAAACGACATACAAATACAAATTAGCTTAGACAACATATATTTGAACTGATTGGACGTTTTCTGAGGTTGTTGAAAGTTTTGGTTGCGTACTTCAATGAGGTTCTCTTGTCGAAAATTCAAAGCATGTTTAGTATTAATCAGTAAACGATTTTTTCTTCAATATCGCTTTTAGCAACATTGATTCCCTTGTTTTCAAAGAAAATTTTGCGGCGGTAACGTTTTTTTCTGTAAATGTACTCATGAAATCGGCTCCTCTCAAACATCTTGAAAAGGTTTAGTTGAGTTTCGTTTTACTGAGTTTTCGTGTGCATGAGAGAGGAGAAACCAGTTCTCTTCCAACGTTGTTCTGCAAATCTTTGCAAATATTCTACAATATTTTGAAATGTAACTCTATGTGTTTTTGGAACTGAGAGTTTCTGACACAACACAACGGTGGTTGCCATGTTAACACCTCAAAAGCTACTCAAAATGACAATTTATCACAGAATCGCAGAGTGCAGAGAAAAAAAGAGGCCTACTACGATCTGTCGGCGGTGCGACGGTGAAATCCAGGTGCTTTTTAATTATCTTTTTCAAAGAGTCGAACTTTACGATCAGTTTTCTGAGTGTGTCTGTGTTTCTTGTGTAGGAGTGTGTATTTTAGCTACTAAGTATTAAACTTGTCTCAATCTAAAGGGTTCATATTTTTCATCGTATCATTGTTACTTGTTTTGGTTTTACACACTAGTTGCGCTAAACTCGATAGTTCTTCTAAATGTCTGCTTTTGTTTCCTTTTAGTCGCTGATTTTCTTTCTCTTTCTTTAATGTTATTGATTTTATTGGATTAGCTTTAACGTTATCTCCTTTAAGATTTCTATGTTTGCGCTTAAATCAACAGGTTTTTAACCCTATTTCCTCTTTACTTGGTTTGCCTTTATTTCATAACACGAAACTTATTCCTGGTTTTATTTATTTTTTGCTAGGTTCGTCGATTTTTTTTGTTCATTTTTATCGCTTATTTGATACTTCCTATAACTCTGTAGCTGTCATTACGAGATTGTGACTATTTTGGTTTTCTTACTGCAAAGGTTTCGCGCGCAAGTTTAACTCGCACCACACCTCGTTTTTTTGTTTGTTTTAAAGTATTTCATCGCTAGCGCTTGTTTCTATCCGCAAAAAATTACTTCGCGAATCATGCCCGTTTTTGGAAATCGGTTGTTACAGTAAAAATACCTTGTTTTTATTTGCAGTTTTGTTTTTTGCATTCATAGTGTAAAAATGTGTGTTTTTTTGTTCATTATTGCGTAAATATCTCGACCATCGTTACAATTTAAGGTTGTGTTTTACTTTTTACTCATTAAGTATAGGTTTTTCTTTATTTTACAAGAAGTGTCGTTTGTTTTTTTTCGCATTTTTGCTATTTTTAGCAACTCGTGCGTGTATCATTTACTTGTTTTTTTTTTGTTAAATACAATTGGTCATATATTTTAAGTGTTCTATGCTGCTGCGTTTTTGCACCACACCGGTAGCGACAATCTGCTCTCTCTTTTAAAACCGAAATCCTGTCGAACTGAAATTGGTGATGGCTGATAAATAAAGTTAGGTTCTGCATCTGGCTAGAAATCTTCCAAGTTGCTGAAAGAATCAACTCAAGAGTTAGTAATTTGAACCAGATTCTATCTATCACCCCGAGGCAATCGCAGCAACCCGCAGCTGTCACCTTGACCGCGCCGCGCAACTGCCACGTGCTTCCTTCCACACGCGGTCATGACATACCACGACCTACCTAGATTGTCACAAAGCTTGAACTAGGGCGATCCCCGGATTTGGCGCGCCCGGTTGCAGATCCAGATCTCGTGTTGCATTACAATCCACTCGGTCCGCTTGACGATGTCCTGGAAGCTAATAGCAGTCGTTTAGAGGAGGTCACGCACGCACGCACGCACAACAACGAGTTTAAGACAACGATCAATCAACGCTTTTCTAATCAACATCAACGATTCGTTGCAACACTCAGTCCAGTAACTATGGTGACGGTTGGGCGCGGTGGTCAACAAGACTAGTCTCTCTTTTAGGATTTTCCAGTGTTCCGGGTTTGTCGTCATGATCTTTTGTTGTCTCAAGTGTGTGTGTTCATTTGTGTGAGTGTGGGTAGAAGAAGAGTGGGATTTTCTTTTGAGGGGTAGGCAGACAAAGAAGAACAAGAAGAAACGGGGAATTTTCAGGCGGGAAAAGCACCTAAAGCTTCGACTCGAAATTTGCAATTTATCGCCATGGTGACGCGGCCTGCTTCGATGGGCGCTACACGGTCAGCCATCACGCCAAAAGCTACTAAAAATCAGTGTGTGTTGATTAGATCTGTTTCTCTCGCTGGTCCTACCGGAAAGCTTACTCGCGCGCGGCCTACTACGATCCACCTGCGCCGGTTTTGACAGGTGCTGTTGTGTGAGTGATGCGATAGCCTACTTTGCTTAGCGGGTTGGCTCTTATCAAGTCGCGGCAAAACATCCGTGTTTGCTTTGATTACACTTTCAACTCCGACGGATGTCGTCGTCGTCGACGGCCCTGTTTGGTTTGGCCTTCAGCCTCAAAGGGGGGGTTGTCAACTCTCTTTCGCTTGATCGCCTCTTTAGCTACTTAGGTTTTTTTTGGTTTTAGTTTAGTTCACTTCCTTCGCTCTCTTCGCGTCTTCGTGCTCGACTCTAGTGGGTAAGCTGTCTTTTGATATTCATTAATTGCTCATAATTGTTGGATTTTTTGGGGCTTTGTTTGGGTTTGCAAGGTGCTTCACCTTATTTTGCGTTTTGTGTTTTTTTTTCTTGTTGTTTTCACTATAGGTCGATTTAAGACTTTGTCACCTTTCTTCATTTTCGATCTTAACTATAAGGCAGAAAAACAGTACTTTAAACATTGTGTTCTTTTTTGTTGTTTTTATCTTCACTATATACGATTTTTTCATTATTCAACTTCAATGGTTCTTCTTACTTTTTTCGTTTAAAGTAAAGTAAGGGAGAGGGGGGTATACATGGAAGGAGGGGGGTGGGGACAGAGAGAAGGATTCTTTCCTTTGTTTTGATGCTCGCAAAATAGACTAACTAAAGCTGTCTGGTACAAGTTAAACGATAAATGCCTCGGCAATTTGTCGCCAATTACAACGCCCTTAAACTTGCTTAACTTTTTAGTTTTATAAATTTTTAAAAGAAAAACTGTCGTATTTTACATCGTATTCATTAACTTATGATTGAACTATTATCATTTGTCTAATATATATGTGTATAATCAATGCTTTTTTTTATACAAAATTAAGAACAAACAGTACCCTGAAACTTTCCGAATTACGATTGCAAAGTTCATCCACTGTTTTCTGGTGTAGATTAAGTTTACTTAAAGATTACTGCAATTTTCCTTACGTGCTTTCCATTATTGTGTGAAAACGATGTAATGTAATTGTGTGTCTCGTGTGAGTGTATGTGAGTGACTTTCAACGCAACGAATGAGTTCCATGTGAGTGAGTGTCAAACAGTGAATTGTTGTGATTGTTTTCCTTTAATGTAACTGTCATGGTGATGTGTCAATGTGGAGTGCGCGTTTCGTCAACTCTTTCAACTTTTTTCTTTCTCTCTTACGGTAGCTTGCTTGCTCTTTTTATTTTGTTCTGCTCAAACATAATACTCATTTTGTTATTTCCTTTTCACTGTGTGTGTGTGTTTGAAACATTTTTTTGAATCGCTAAACCAGCAAACTTGATTAAAGAAATCTTCTTCAGAGACGCACAGCATGCCGCGTCACTATTTGAACTGTTTTACTTGGTTCCTTTGTATTTTTTACTTTTGATTCTCTAAACGCGTGGCCTACTCTGCCCCTAACAGCGCAGCATTCTCTCTTTAAGATTGCGAAAATTTTAATTTAAGAAGTTTAAAAAAAATGTTAAAAAACGAAATGCATGCTATTTTTTCGTGTTTCTCTTTCTTTTCTCTTTTATAGTGTGTAGCTTAATAATGCTAACTTCTTCACTTTTTTAGCTGTTCTGTTGCGACTGTGACCTAACGTTCTTCACAAAATCTGTATTGCTCTCTTCTTCTTGTGTTCTTCTTCATCTCTCTTTAAAAAAACCGTCGCATTTAGAAACTAGCAACAAAAAAGATCAAACTGAAACGCGCGAGATCTATCGTCTCTCTCTTTCTTTTTCTCTCTCTGTTTTCTGTTCATCCCTTTTGCACAATCACGTAAAGGAATTTATACTGTTGTCGATTTTGTCCAAACCGCGAATTTCTCTGTAAAAAATTAAAGAAAGTAAATTTAAGATTTTCAGAATTTGAGTTAGAAACAGGTGGTGTGAAGACTTTTTTTGGTGTTAAATTTAGATAGTTGATTTTTCTTACAAAAAGTAAATAAAATAAAAACACAACAACTGATAGATTACGTTTTGTTTTTGCTTGTTCCACATTGAAGTAGGCATGCAATTTTATTTCAACCAAAAAGTGTTTTTTTTGCGGCTGGTTTGCTTATAATACAAATTATGGCTATACAACAGTAGTAGTAAGAGTAGTAAGATAATAACAGTAGTAAAATTAGCAGAGTAGTACTGTCAAACAGTGCCGGGAGGTTTTCACTACATTTCCGTTTTGCAAATGGGTCAAAATTGGGTCAATTTCAGTTCGGTTAGTCGAAAGGGGGTTGGGGGAGGGTGCATTTCACACAAACACACTGCACTGCAAATGTTGCTAGTGAGGTCACCGCCAATCGATCGAAGAACAGTCGAAACGAACGCGCACAGATAGAAACATCCCATTCTGGCCACCCAAAAGTTAAGGGAAGGAAAAAGTTTTTTCTCCGAGATTCAAGGAAGGAAGGAATCTCCGGAAGACAGCATGGCCCGGTTGCTACGATTGTGTCAGGCACACATACGACGTCATGCAATCGATCTCTGGTGGGAGCGCGAGGGAGGAAGAGGCAAAGAGCACAAGCACAAGAGCAGTTGGCCATGGGTTTGGCTTTGACTTTCACGTGCGCCAGCTTTTGCTTCTGCATAAAACATAATTACAGCAGGGGTATTTGTTACAGTGCAATCATAGAGTAGTAATTAAGATATTATATTTTTAGGTTTAGAAATTATCAAATCTGTTTATCTATAAAATTAAAATATGAAGACAAATTTTTGGAGCTTTTTCAACGTTCTTCCAAAATATTTGCATTAAATTTAATTAAACCAATATTTTTAACAGGTCTTACGAGCTGAGGGATTTCCTATATTTTTTTTCACTCTGTCACTGGTGACCAATAAATATTTCGGATTCGACCTGTTTCCTAAGTGTACCCTTATAAGTTGCCTTTAAAACGTAGTATTGGGATTTACCATAAATCGCTTGAATCTCGAGAACCACACAGAAAAAAAATAATTCTGAATGATACACCACGTTACACGTCATTGATCATTTAAATGTGATCTAATGTAAATTTACAACAAATTATACGTAAAAACATGATTTTACGTGTCATACAGACGATTGCATCGAATCTTTAGATTACATCAACAGAGTTTACATGTAATTCTTTTTTTTGTCGAGTAAATTTATACTTTTTTCTGTGCATGTACCTAACATAAAACGGTAAACTTTTTTGTAACTCATTTTGAAGCACTTTTGATGTAATATGTTATTTACATTTAAAATAATATTTTATTTCAACGTGTTTTGCAAAAAAAGTGTCAAGGTTCAGAAGATGAAATTTTCGTCAAAAATGTAAATTCTTAATTAAAAAAATGTTTGCTTCATTTAGTTTTTCTTCTGAATTCTTCTCATCAGAACCTACAACGCTGTTTGCTGTTTATTTTTACTGCTGTCAAAAATGTCACAAAAAAAATGTTGTCTTTTTTTAAGGCGTAAAATCAAATTTGCAATCAAAAAGTACCGTCATCAGGGGTGACATTTGGTCTGGGGGGTGAGATTGTATCATATAAATTTCAGCATTTTTGTATGACCCAATCTCAACCCTCAGACCCAATCCAATGATAATTTTTGGAATCGTGCAACATTTTCGAGTTACATCAACTAAATTTTTTTTCTTACGTGATAACGTGATTTTTACCAGTAAACGTCATTCTGGTGAATACAGTTTTTTTCTCTCTATGTTGCCAATATAACCATGGACGAACGGACATGACACGGGGTTTCAAAAAGTGAAGCCAGTTTTCTTTTACTTCTTCTTGGCGCAAATATACGCATACTTTTTCCATCAATTTTAGTGAAAAAATGACTCGCTGCTACAACTTTGACAACCTGAATTTGAAATTTGAAGAAAATTTGTTCCAGTCCAGACTCGATTATCCAAAGTTTTGTGGATAATCCAGTCCTAAAAAAAATGTTATCTTTTTTTAATTTTCTTACATTGAATATCAAATTCGAGTTTTACGATCCCATTTTTGTCCAATTTGAGTGTTGATTGCCTATAATCATACCAAATGAATCTTTCAATAATTTTTCTCTACCAATTTAGCCGCCATCTAGGATTCAAAAATTTCAATAATGTGTTTGCAATGGAGTAGAATTAGCTAAAAATACTTAACATGAATTGCCAATATTACATGCTTAATTAATATAATAAAAAATGTTGTACAACTCTTAAAAAAATAAACCTTTTTAAAACATTAAAAAAATTTAAAAATAATTCAAACATGTTTTTTTAGTACAGATTGCTCCGTCTTAAACACCCGTCTATGATGCAATCATTTTCCTAGCTTTTCCTTTGCGACACGTGCTTCTTGCATAACAGTATACCGCTGGATATTGCTCATTTCGAGAGACCAGGGCCAGGGCAACACGTCAATCGTCGTGCTTTGCTGAAAGATTCGACAATCCCTTAAGTAGTTTTGCTCTTCTCTGCGCCCTAAAAGAGACACACGTGTTTCGCCAAACTCCATCTTTTCTTCAAATGTGACATAAAAGTTTCCCTCACACAGTAGGCGATGGAGACGGGCGGTGCGTCAGCTTGGGGTCCCACTTTTGTGACGTTTGACGATTTGTTTGGAACAAGTGAAATCCACCCAACACTGCTCGTGAACAGAAATGATTATTTTCACTAGCTTTACACAAAAGTTAACAGATTTGCTCGGTAGTAAAACTCATAATTACAGGTTTTTTTTTGGAAATCAAAGATAAACGGCTAGCCTAGCATGTTTTTTTTAGTTTTCTCAACGCAACGCAAAAGGGATAATTGTGTGTGATATTTGAACTGAAAACGAAATTATAACAAAAAATATATTCAGGCAGCGGTGTGTTCAGCAAAACAGGAAAATATTTAGACAACCAAAAGGGAACAATTTCTTCGTGTGAGTGGAGGTGCGTTTTTGTTTAATTTCTCGGAGTGGTTTCTATTGCTGCGTGAATTCAACAACAACAACGATTTTTAAACGGAAAGTGGGTGGAATAAAAGAAGAAACTAGTTGTGTTTACAGTGTGGACAACAAAAAAAGAAAGAAGGAGAAAAGAAAAGACAAACCAACTAACTAAACCATAACATGAAAACGCAAGGCAAAACAATAAAAGTGTTACAGAGAGAACAATACAATATCAGGAAACTTCAAATTTTCAGTGTTTCGAAAATCGTTTTTTTTTTTGTTGTTTTTCATCAACTTCAATTTACAAAAGAACGCTTGAGCGTGACTTTTCGTTTTACATCAAAACATGGTATTTAAAAAGGTAACCAAACCAACTGATTTTTACAGAAGAAATATTGTGTGTGGGTGTGTTTAAAACTTTTGTCTGTGGTGCGAGGGGGAGGAGGTGCACACTGTTGCTGTTTTAATTGTTCCAATGAGACAACAATAACAATCCAAGTAGGGTTAGCAAATTTCGAGAATGCACGCTCGTCACTCACACACGCACGTCCAGAAAGATAGACGAGCGGGGGGTTTTTGTACAGATTTTAGAAGGAAAAAAGTGTTAAACAATAGGAAACAAAATGGCGGGAACGAAACAAATGCAGACAACAAAATCAACAACAGATCGTAATTGTACAATTTTAGTGGCGGTTTTGTATATTTGTTTTGGGTTAATTTGCGTTTGTATTGACATAAATTTTGCGTTTTGTTTGTTTTGTTTGTTTGTATTGGTTGCTTGGTTTTTCCCACAACAAACGAAAAGTACTACTTCTAACATGTCAAAAACAAGTAACTTGGTTCTAACGTAACAACTTGCCTTTGTTTACATAACAAATAACGGAACGAGACGAAAGTAATCCAAAAGCCGCTAACGTAACAAATTGAAACACCAAAAACAACTCGCTCGTTTTGGTGCGCAAAAAAAAAACCAACAAAACAGAAAAAGGTAAACAATGCCAGCATAGTATTATGTCAACTATTTAGTATAAACACAGTCAAAGGGGGTTCAACAACATCATTCGATCCGAACAACTGTTAACAAGCAGCTAGTTTAAAGAGTGTGTCAGTGTGAGTGTGTGATTGTTTCTTTGATGAGTTGAGGGTTAGAGAGGTGTTGGTGATCGCAGCAGGCCGCGTTAGCGGCGATTGTTCTTGCTGTGATCGCGTCCTGTGTGGGTGGATGAATTTCCATGGTCTGCTTCGATCGACTAGGGTTGTTCGTGTGTTGTGGGGTTGTTTTTTTTTCGCTACAGCCAACTATATTTACACTACGAGAAAGGTTCGCCTGGGAATCGGTCGATTTTCTTTTTTTTTTGCACAATATCCAAAACACGAGTAATTTTTCTTGTCTATCTATCCGTTTCTAATAATAGATAATGATGCAGTGTGTGAGTGTGTATGTGTTTGGAGGGTAGAACTACGATTATTTTTGCTGGCATCTCTCGATTAGCAAAAAAAAAAACTGATGCAAAAGAAACTGTGCGAGGGGTGAATCTCTACTCTGATGAAGGGGGATGTTGTGAAAGGGTGGGGGTAAATCCTCTCTCTCTAAATGAAGGTCATATCGAAAAAGGGAGGGGAGGGGGCACAAACACACACACACACGCCTATGGATGATGTATGGAATGAGGCCAAGTATGGGGAAAAATCAATGACGGCAAATGCTAAAGAGAACAAGAAGAAGAAGAGAGAAAAGAGCTGGCTTCTGTAGCAGAAACAAAAAAGAAGTTTTTTAAAAAGAGAAGGAAAAGTAGAACGATGGAAGATATAGAGAGCAATTATGAATTGGATGGCACTACTTTTATTATGTTGAGGGGACGGGTGATGTTGGTTTGCCATGCCAGATGGAGATGAAGGGGGGTGGCGACATCATTTGAAGAGATGAGACAAGGGTGGTATTCACAACTCTGTTTGTTCGACGCTTTTCCGGTGCTTCAAATTTCATTCAAGGACTCGCGCAGACTGCCATAGGTATTAAGGTCAGGTGACACAGCATGTATATACTTCTTGTGAGATTTTTTTTTATTCGAGTGAAATGATGACTCTAGATAAATTATGATCAGCTATCAGAAATCGATGCGAAAACTTTCCCGACTAAATATGGATGATAATTATGCTTTTCTAGGTGAGTGTTTGTGTGAAACTGGCTCTAAAAATGAGTTCAACTCGCTATCGAGTGTTTCGAAAGAGTGAACGAAAACAACACATCGACTCACTAACGAAAAACCAAACTAGAAGACTTCACTCGCTAAATTTCACTTGTTTTCAACTCGATTTTAGCTCTATAACTAAAGAAATCAACTCTAACCAACACTTTTCGTTAATCAACCAACCAATAGCTTGTGTCGAATTGTGTATTTTCCAAATCTTCCAAATCGAATCAAACTGAAGGGGAAATTTCAAACTAAAACAAAAAAAAATCAAGAAGGGTCAAAGGTATACAGGGACGATTACTCACCGAGACTCATTACAGGTTCAATTTAGAATTAGATTGGGGAAAAGGGTAGGAAGGGGAATTGAAGAAGAATTGCAATTTGCGCGCGCGCTGTGTGTGAATGTTCTAATTGAAACTGAATTGAAGAACCATCAAAGATTCATTTGGCACAAGGGAAGGAAGCGCACACACACACACACATCGGCCGCACACAGTCGTTGGCTGCACCCCGCGAGGCGGATCGATAACCCTCCGCTCCGCTTGCCGTTGAAATATTCAGATCTCAGAGCAGCACGCGTTCGGTGGAGACGCATGGCAGTTGGAGCGGTGCCAGCTAGATAGAGTTGAATGCCGTTTTGGAGTAAACGCCATTCGCGTCAACAAAAAATTGACGTATACGCCATTCTGTCGTATAAACGGCAGAGTAGAAGTGATTGCTAATAGCACTAAAGTGCTGACGATGGTGGTGGTGGCGGTGGCGTCGCAATCACTGTTTGGATTGAACGATTCTAGGAATTAGCAGAGTTATTAAAAATGGGGTTTCATTTGAAATAGGTTCAGCAACAGAAGTGCTGGTCAATCGATATTGAATGAACTAAAAAGTCAAACGCTGTTTTTGTTTGAATTTGCGGTTAAAATACACAGAAAAAACGGTAGTATTGCATCTGGGAAAGGTGATAGATTTTCGGTAAAAAAGTGTTATTTTACATCAGGAACTGGTGAAATTTTCATTAGTTTCTGTTGAATTTCACATTTTTAACCAACCAAACAAAATTGTCAACCTTCCGAAATTCAACTTTTTTTTTGCTGTGTACATTCAATTATGTATTTTTCAAATTTCATGAATCGAAGCCAGAAAACTAATTAATCCATTAAAGACTTTTAAACAGTAAAAATGAAAAAAAAAATCAATCGATTTTGATTTCAAAACTAAGGATTCATGTTTTATTCGTGGTTTATGGAAGGTCTAACGTCTTCTCAAGTTAAATTTTTGACGACCCACGATGCAAGTTCTTTTTTATACTAAAGGTACAAATTGAAAATTAGCTCGGAGTTAATAAAATATTGTTAAGAATCAAAACTTTACATTTTTTAATAAACCAATATGAAGGGCAAAACATTTTTAAAATTTTTTGTAAAGGGATAAGGCGTCATTCATTCTTGGAAAACGACTGGCTTTGAGTATACAGTCCAGACTCGATTGCCGGAAGCCTCGATTATCCGAATGTTGGCATAGGACTTCGGATAAACGATCACGAAGCAAAAAAAATGTTTCTTATTTTTTCTTTGTCGTACTTTTAACATCAAATTCGAATTCTGCGACATAATTTTAGACAAATTTGAAATGCATTTTTTTAATATTTCATCTCTGCCATTTTGACCATGGCCTTGGATTCAAAAATTAAAAACTCACTTTTTTCGTGGCCGTTTTTCCCCCATCTCTCCTATTGACTATTTTAAAATAATATTATGTTTCTAGATAGTGTAAAACACTTTAAATCGCCAATGTTAATACTCAAAACGCGATTTACAAAGTGGTCACAAAATGAGGACGAATCGGATTTTACATGTTTTGAGCAATTCCATGTCAAATAGGGAATCGGTTGTACCCGACCCTCTCCGATTTCAATGAAACTTTGTAGACATGTTATCCTACGCTTATATAAGCTATTTTTGTGTATATGGAACCAGTTACACTCGATAATGACATTTGAGAAGGGCGTAAGTGTTTTCAATATTTTTGTATTTCGTAATTTAAATATCTCGAAGCCGTTGCTTCGTATCAAAAAGTGGTCAGAGACAAACTTGTAGGATATTTGACGGGCTTTCCGAAAAAAAATACTCAAAAATACAAAAAAAAAACACTCAAATTTGAAGGTGAGCTTACGATTTTTTTTCGTTCAAAATTTTTTGTGAAAATAGCCTAAGATGTTACAAAAAGACTCACGAAAAATGCAGGATGGAGCAACTCACCTAAAAAAATACAAAAATCATTTACTGAAACTGTGTTTTTCAAAAGTGCTCTAAACAAAAAAAATGCATAACCGATAGTGGGAATCGATTCTCCAGACAATTTTACATAAAAGTCTCCATATTGACCATTGTCCTAAGTCCAATCCTTATGAAGTTACAGCGGTTTTAAAAATAAAAATGTTGAAAAATAGGTTTTTGATGGTTCTTGGCAATTTCTATATGACAGATTTGATTTTTCAGTCTCGAAAATATTTTTGCCGGAAAGTTTGTCTTAGACCACATTTCAATTGGATGTATGGGCTTACAGAAATCGGAGAGGGTCGAGAAAAAAGTACCAAAAAAATCCTGTTTGGGGCTGAAATTGCTCATTTTTTTTCTTTCCATGGGCTATTCCTCAGCAACCAAAGGCTGTTTCAACAAAATTAAAAAAGCAAAACGTGAGGAATTTCCTCAGCTTTTTGAAAATATTAATGGCCCTAACTTTAAAACGGTTTCTTTTCGATGCCTCTGTGCTCTCTTGTGCTAACTAGATAGGAAAACTAACAAGCTTAGTACAAGATATGTAGCACATAGTCATTGCATTCATTGCAATTTTAATTTCAAATTTAAAAAAATCCTGTTTAATTTTTTTAAATCATCTCTAAAAAAAATATTAAGTTTTTTTGCCGTATTGTAACTTTCTGAAAAGATGAACCACTAAAAATAGTGTAGTGAAGACACCAAATTGATCAAAGTGTATGGAAAATTATATGGACAATATGATGATGCAAAATGACTTTTTAGGGCATACGGAAGGTATTCAACAATTAGCTAGATCAGAAAACAAAAAAAATAATCGGAGGTCGAGTTGCTCTTGCAGAGTCGGTTCCAGTTGAGGTTCGGCGACAGAGTAACTCAGAGTGAACAGTCTTTTTATTTTTTTGGCTCCAAAAGGTTTGCTGGTAGAAAACGTGTGATGTACCACGAAGTTGAACCCAGAAATCAATGGTCAGTGTTTACTCTATGGTTCGCCTGCTTCGTTTTGACTCTGGGCAGCATTATTATCAATTCCATAAAAAAAACTCTTATTTGGACAACATTTTTCGCACTTTTCAGCAAAGTTGTTCTTTGGAACACGAACTAGAAACTTATCAGGTTTTCGAAAAAAAAGTCATTAAGAGACTCCCAAGTCTCTTTCAAAATTTGTTTGATTTCGCTTAGAATGTTCGAGTTCATAATCAAACTTTGATATTCGAGACTCTGGTCAATCGGGCCCTCCAAATAACAGAGTCAAGGCTGCATGAGAATATCGGGTATACAAATGGTTGCCAGGTTAAAATAAAAAAAAATCTGGTCAAGTACCGAAAAAAAAAACTGATAAATTCTGGCAGACGAAAATCTAACAAAAAATAATTAACGAAAAAGGGGAGGGGGGATACGAATTTCCAAAAGCTTATAAAATCCTGATGGTTTGATTTATTTTCGATCAAAAAAGTTGAATTTAAATTTTAATAATATTGCGCCTTTTGCACTTTACTAGAGTCCTGCGTAATTATTTTCATCACAGTATTTTTCATCACAGTGATTTTTCTTCACATTAATGATGAACTATTCCGCAGCACTCTACTGAGGTGCTTAGTGCGCAACGTTGACTGTTCTCAATCCTGCAAAGCAGTGTGATGAAAAAATCTAGGCCTAGCACGATTGACATAAAACTCTCGAAATTGCTGCAAGGCGCAATAAAAAAATATTTAATATTTTTCGGATTTTCCATTGAACTCGTTCATTTGCATCGAAAAAAATGTTCCAAATTGGCAGAAAATGAAAAATCTGTCAGAAATTCATTCATACCCAGATTAATCTTGCAACCTGGCAACCCTGGTTACACCATGGAACCCCATGAACGCTGCTGATTCAATCAGTTAGAACTGCCATGCGTCTCCATCATTCGTAGTAACTTGAACGAGCGTATAGAAAGTGAACGTTCTAAACAAAAATAAATCAAAATCAAACTAATTATTACCAACAGAAATACAAAAAATCTCCTTCCTGCTTTTCGAATCAATCAATATAATCTGTGATTTCTACTGTTTCACTTTAGAGTTTTTTTTTGTGTCTGCGAGCGAGCCTATTTGGTTGCTTTCATTTTTTTCTCAATATACAAATCACCTCACTCACTCACATATTTTGTGTTATTTTACATGAAAAGGAGAAGTGATGGTGTAGCTTGCTTTCCAGTGGACCTGCTGATTTTTTTTTACAAATTTTCGAGCCGACTGCTGCTGCTACCTACGAGGAGACATTTCGAGGGAGGGTGGGGAGTAATCTACGGACAGTACCACACTGACTGGCTGGCTGCGAAAGGCGGGGGTTGCGGGTTTGCAATAGAACAATAGAAGATTACACAGGGCGTAAGGGGTGGGCTGGGGGTTGGGGGGAAGGTGCCACAGAAACAACACACAACCGGCAATCGAGAGACTTTTCTATAGATATATTCAGAGATTATGGATACACAACACAATATACTTTTTAGGGTGGAAGGACGTGTGTTGGTTTTTTTTGTGTGTGTCTCTGTGTGTCATTGTTGCAATCGTGAAAGTTGGTGATGTCTAACAATTTCGTGGTGTTTGTTGTGGTATTTTTTTTTGTGTGGAAGGGGGTGGTTATTTTTTTGCTGATTTTAGAAACATTTGTAGCAGATTTATGTTTTTTTTGTTTGTTCAAAGGGGTTGGGTAGGGTAAGGTAGGCTATATCCAAAACAATATACACATGCAGCACATCCTAGCTTCC
The DNA here is from genome assembly GCF_015732765.1 of Culex quinquefasciatus. Taxonomy (NCBI): domain Eukaryota; kingdom Metazoa; phylum Arthropoda; class Insecta; order Diptera; family Culicidae; genus Culex; species Culex quinquefasciatus. Next base: position 1,311,107 of record NC_051862.1, read on the forward strand.
AATTGGCAAAGATAGCTTCATCGTAATCATCGTCGTAGGGCGCGCTTTGGTCACAACACACGGGTGGTCACTCTCAATCGATTAACAAACAAATTTGGACTCTTTAGCATTTTCGTAATCTCTCTCTCTCTCTCTGATTGGCCGGTTCCTGGACTACGATCTTGTATGAAAGTTTTTTTTGTTTGATTTCGCAAGTTTGTTTTTGCGCTAAGCTCGCTACTCTCGTCTAACATCATTTTCGTTTTGGAAAGGTTATTTAAAAAGTTTTAGTGTGTAGAAAAACAATAAACAAAAACACATATTTTTGTAGTTTTTTTTTTATTCTTGGAGAAACAAGAGGAAGGCACTAGAGTAGTGTGAGTACGTGTGTGTGTGTTTGTGTTTGGTAGTTGAGGGTTGAAAGGAAACAAAGAAATCAATCGGAAAATCTGACAAAACCGCAAACAGAAAAAAAACAAAACAGGACGAAGAAATTAAGAACAATCCCTCACATTTTCTCTTTCGCTTTGCGACTTAACATATCTTAGGGTCAAACAAAGAAGTCATTAAAGGAAAGAAAACGGTCGTCTGCGGACACGGTTAATGGTCGGTTGCATACACGGCACGCACACACACAAACATAGAATAAACAACAAAAGAAGGGGAAAATAAAAGTGGGTATAAAACACAATTACTCCACGGGGGAATTAAAGTTCAGTGTTTTAAGCTGAAGATAGGGCAGGGTTAGTGAACCGCTTACGACTAGAATTGAGTTTGTGTTAGTAAAAGGGATCCAAAAAAGAATACGAACAACAAATCAAACTGAAACGGTTTATTGGTTCTGATCTATTAGCATTTATTAAAAGCTGTATCTTACTTAGATGGGGTAAAACTTTACAAAATAAATAAAATTAACAACGAATTTTAAAGTTGGCGCCCTTTGTGTATCCTTCAACTATCCTAAAACAATTAATCTTAGTGTTAAAGTGTGTTTTTTTTCTTCATTTCATTCCGTATGATAACTAACTTTTCTAAAACTTTATGTTTTTTTTTAAATCGTAAGAAAAATTAAGTTGGTCTATTCATATGGCTTTATATCAAAAGTGTATAATATTTTCTTTAAATTTGTTCTCCTTTAGTTTCTTTTTTTTCTCTCTATTTTAACAAACATGTTTTCATTTTTAAACTCTAGCTTGGCTTAAATCGAAGTTGGCTTTGAGTCGACTAGGTCGCTCATTTTCGCTTTAATTTTTCGAATCCTATCTTACTGTTTCTCGTACTAGCTCTTAGTTGTGTTTTTAGTGTTTTTTTTTCCTAGCCGTGTGCTTCCTAATATTGAAATTATAAAATAAATGAAAATAAAAGGAATGTTGAAAACTGATAAATGAGACACCGAATAAGGGGGGACACGGGACTTTAAGGGTTAAAATACACGGAAAGACAATTCATCGCCAAATCAGCAATTATTTTTGCTAAGCCAGCCAATTTTTTTTGCAGCTGCAGTCAGTTCTGGCAGCTTCTAGCTTTATTTTCTTTTACTGGATATGCAGCTGAAGAAGCTACTAGACTAGATTAAATCTGGTTAATCGAAGTAGGCCGACAAAGTAGTGTAAACAAATAGTCTACCCAGCTTACGTCAAAATTTATGTTTACATAAATATTAAGCAAGATTGACTGTTTGTTTACATTTCGTCTTTGGTCCATATACATACTTTTGCTTGATTTCCACAATTTAAAAAATCCAACGCGCTAGTAAAAAAAAATTGTATAAAATCGAAGGCTGAAGGGAATATTTGTTTACAAAAACATTTCAAAATTTGTTGAGACGTCGTTGCAAACAAGTTTTCAAGCAGTATAATACCATCTTGAGGTCATTGAAACATCCAACTTTACTCATTTTTTATGTTTTTGAGGTTGCGTTTGCCAAAAATTTCAGTTCTGTTTACATAACAAAAACGGATTTTTGTTTTGATTATGTTGCCAAAAATGCGACTGGATCAGCAGAAAATGCCATTAAACTAGCAAAACAATCTGCTAATAACCTCGCGATGTCCAACATTAAAAAATGCGTTTTGATGTTAAAGAAAATATGTTATTTTACGCCGAAAACATGTAAATTTACCTCTCTTCCGTTGTAATCCTACAATCGAGGTTAAATTACATCTAAAAGAGGTGTAATATCAAATTAAAACCTTTCAAATTTGTTTTTTAAGCTGTGTGGCGGCGCTTCCCAATGAAATAGCTAATTTGCCTGTGGTGATCCAGCAAACAAAATCTGTTGGTTCAGCAACTTTCTTAGCGAAGACAGCAAACCAACTTTCTGGAAGCTGGCAACTCGGAAAAATGCGATTCCAGTCAAATTTTCTTCAGGCTGAGATAATTTTCATTTTTTGAAGTTTTAAGCTAACTTAATCTCGATTTGACGATTAATCCCCTGTCCGTGTGGTGTTCAAAACATAATTTTCATCACCAAGATTCATTTGACAATAAGTTTGATTTTTCCCATATGGTCCAGCGGCCAGGATGATGGTGACATAACTACCGTCAACAACGAGCCAGGTGTTGTGTTGTAATCCGCGAGATAAGCGTGCAGTCGCCGCTCCCTCAAGTGGCACACTTGTACAACTCTTGAAACTCTGCTGCTCAGGGCAACAACATTTCCAGAATTGTTGACTTTTTCCTACCTCATTTTTTTTTTTTGAAATCCTTTAAATCCCGTACCGGCCCCATTTGGCGAAATTTTTCCTAACTTTTTTTTGCTTGCTTCTTCCGATTTTGGGTCCAATCCATCGCAGTAGGCCTGACTGACAACTCTCTCTCTCACTCTGTGTTCAAGTGTGTGTGCTTCTGTGTTTACCCTGCGCGTGTCGTGTAGGGAAGCCTACTGTGTTAAGCCTTTCGCTCCTATAGAAAAATAAAACAAAGTAATGAAAATTAAACAAGAATAAAATAAACTAAACGAAAAAAGAAACTAATACGCACACTAACTTTAAAACACACATCAATACAGGTTCGGAGAAACGCAAGACTTGTTGTAGTTTAACTTTTTTTTTTTGCTCAACTCGAAACTAATAAATCACGTGGTACACACAAAACGACGAAACGGTGTTAATTGGCGCCTTCGGCGCGGCTTGCTTGGCTTTGCAGCAGTGTTGTTAAAATGTATTAATTTGGCGCTTTTCATGTTTATGTTTAATTTTTCGGGGGGCGCAGCAGTATCATCATTGTTACGACGCGGGGTGGAGGAGGAGCGTGGTTTTTAGTGGTTTTGGGCAGTTGGGCGGGGGTTGCGGTTAAACAATTAAAACAAACAAATAAAATAAAAGAGGACACACGTTTATACGGGGGTTGGTCGGACGGTTAAAGTTAAAATTAATCGTAATTAAGATAAAAACTAAACGAATTATAGACTGTACACAGCAAATGTTTATACGGTATGAACAAATAAAACAGAAACGGTAGATATATTTTTGATTTCGTGATCATCGTCGGAAAAAAATATATTTCTTGGTGTCACAAGAAAATGGCGACAGAGTGGTGGGAGAAAAGGGAGTAAGAAGTAAGAGGTAAGAAGAAGAAAATAGTGAGACAGAGTGTGTTGGTCTTGTTGGTTGGCACGGTACAAATAGAAAAACAAAATTAAAGTTTGTTTTTTTGTTGGGAAAAGTAAAAAGAAGTGAAAATAGAAGAATTTTTTTTGCGATATTTTGCTTTCAAAACGTGATCCAAAAAGAGGTCGAAAAATTTTGTTTTTGCAATCTTTAATAAGTAATAATTTTGTCGTTAAACAGCGTGTTTTTTTTTGCTTTTTTGAAGTTTTCCTATATATTGTTGTTTGTTTTCGAATCGAATACGAATTTCCAAATATATAGTAAATGTATAGAATACATATGCATATGTGTGTGGAAATATATAAATTAAATTTATATACTGTATTCTACTTTATTGTTTATACCTATAATATGCTGATTATTATGAAGTCTTTGATCTTCATCAATATACTTAAGATCGCCAACATTAGTACCTATTAGCCGGCCGGTTGGGATGTTGGAACCTGGTGGATATAAGAGATTTGAGAGACCTTGACTAGTCATTGTACCACTCGTGCTCATGCCTCCGGGATGACTGCGTGAACTTCTAAGACTATGCAAGCTATGAATGGAACGACGTTCTTCTAAATCTTCTAATGTGGATCGAAATGCACGTACAACACGAAGCTGGGTCTGCAGCCTAGTAAGGCCACGGATCCATAATATCTGACCTGCACGGGGTTTCTTGTCATTGTCCAGCGAGTCGTAGCGTTCCTCGCCGAGCCGGATCGCTTCGGCGTACTCGGCTTCGCCCCGGCCCCACGCCATCTTCTTGGGCATCTTGCGGGTCGGGATCGACGTGACAATCTGGCCCCAGATAAGCGTGCCAAGGCCGAAGAACACACTCCACAGCCACTGTTCGACGTTGAGTGCTTTGGTGGAGAAGGCCACCTTGCCGAACTGGATGATGAAGATTTGCGACACGAGCGTAATGATCCAGATGCTGTAAAAGATCGGGTTTGTGAACAGGCCCTCGAAAATGTTCCGCTGGCCGTGGATCTTGCGAGCGTTCAGCTCGTTGAACAGCGTCATAAAGACGAACACGTTGAAGATGATGGTAAAGTGCTGGGTCGCTTCGGAATTGAGTGGTTGGCCCCGGCCGGACTCGATGTCCAGCAGTCGGTCGCCCACGAACAGCAGGCCAAACACGATAAACAGTTGGTAGAGTGCTTGGCCGAGGATGTTCTTCATCATTGTGCGTGAAATCAGTGGTTTCGTTCGGCCGTACGGCTTACGCAGCAGCAGATCCGGCGTGGGCATTTCGGTGGCCAATGCAAGCGAAGCCAAGGTATCCATAATCAGGTTCATCCACAGCATCTGCACGGCCTTCAGCGGTGAGTCCTGGACGGCGCACGCTCCGATGAACGCCACAATGACCGCCACCACGTTCACCGTCAGCTGGAACTGCAAAAACTTGGCAATCGAATCGTACACGTTGCGGCCCCACATGACGGCCTTGACGATACTGCTGAAATTGTCATCGGTTAGAATAATGTCGGAAGCTTCCTTGGCCACGTCTGTGCCGGCAATGCCCATCGCAAAGCCGACGTCGGCCTTCTTCAGGGCTGGTCCGTCGTTGGTTCCGTCGCCGGTGACGGCCACAACCTCGCGATTGTCCGACACCGCACTGTCGATGATGCCCTTGACCAGGTTGTACTTGTCCGTGGGGGATGAACGCGCCAATACTCGCAGCTTCGGCCAGACCTTGTCCAGCAGGTGCTGCTGGATGTCCCCGTTGCTGTCGCGGATGCGTCGATTGAACTCCTTACCCTCCAGGATCAGGAAGTCGTCCTGCGGCCGGATGATGCCACACTTGGTGGCGATCGACCGGGCCGTGTTGATGTTATCGCCGGTGACCATGCGCACCGTAATTCCTGCCCGTTGACACTTGCGGATGGCGTCCGGAACCTCCGGCCGGACCGGATCTTCGATACCCACGACGCACAGACAGGTCAGGTTGCTTACGATGTTCTCCTCGTCGTCCCAGTTGGGTTCGCCGTCGCAGTGAACCTGGTTGATTTCGGCCTTGCCCGGAACAAACTCCCGGTACGCGATCGAGATCGTGCGCAGTCCGTCGCAAGCCATCGGTTCGATCACCTGGTGCAGAAGCCGCTCCTGCATGTCGCGGGTAAACTTCTCCAAAACCCCATCCTGACCGTAGATGAACGAACACTTCTTCAGCACGATTTCCGAAGCTCCCTTGCAGTACACTCGGTAGCCACCACCCGGTCGCGGAATCACCGTACTCATCGATTTGCGCACCGAATTGAAGGTGTACACACGGGTGAACGAGTTCTCCGGATGTTGGTCCCGGATGGATTGGTAGCTCTTGCCAACGCCCTGCACAAATCCGAGCAGCGCACATTCCGTCTTGTTGCCGACCTGCTGGAGCGGATCGCCCGGGTTCGTGCCCGGCATCAGACACGTCGTGTAGGCCGAGTTCAGCGCGATTCCTTCGATGACCGCTTCGCCTACCACTCGCGGAATGTCCGAGAACTTGGGCGTCACTTTGCAGAGCTTTTCGCAGATGTACGACTGCACGACGGTCATCCGGTTGGTGGTCAGCGTGCCGGTCTTGTCCGAGCAGATGGCGGTGGCATTTCCCATGGTTTCGCACGCGTCCAAATGACGCACCAGGTTGTTGTCCTTCATCATCTTCTTGACGGAGTAGGCGAGCGACAGGGTGACGGCGAGGGGGAGACCTTCCGGAACGGCCACGACCAGCACGGTCACACCGATGATAAAGTGCTTCACCAGGTTGTTTGCGTACGAGTTCTTCCAATGTCTCTGCTCGATAACGAACGTCTGAATGCAGAACTGGATGATGAGGATGATCACGGTCAGGACGGCGATCGTCGATCCGGCGTATCCGATTTGGATTGCCAGTTTGGTCAGCTTCGCTTGGAGTACGGACTTTTCCTTGGCACCTCCGTGGCCACCGGCAGCCTTACCTTCCTCGCCATCGTCCGAAGTGATCGAGTCGACCGTCGTTTGCGACTTGAGTCCCGGATGGTGGCTGTTGTTGGTGATCTCGTCTCCGTCCTTCGGCTTCTTGCTCTTCTTGGCTTCCTTCTTCTGGGCCTTGGCCGCCGCTTCGTGCTCGTCCACAGCGGCTCCCAGCAGCGTGAAGATGATACCGGCCTGCGAGTTGACTCCGACGGCCGTCACGATCATTTTGCCGCTACCCTCCATGACGTGCGTTCCGGACAGCACCATCGGGTCCGTCGATTCGCTCTTTTTCACGTGGTCCGACTCGCCCGTCAGCGAAGACTCGTCAATCTTGAGGTCATTGCTCGCAATCAAAATTCCATCCGCAGGCAGCAAATCGCCGTACTTGATCTGGCAGATGTCACCGACCACGATGTCCCCGATGTTGACCTGGACGGCATCACCGCCACGAATCACCGAAAACTTGTGCTCGCCCTCGATCCGCGACTGCAACCCTCGGAACTGCTTCTCCTTGGAGTAATCGTTGAAGGCCGTCACGATCACGACCACAAACACCGACACCAGAATGGCCAATCCCTCGATCCACGCGTAATGCTCTTCCTCCTCCTCGCCCAGTCCCTCCTCATCCTCGTCTGCAGGCTGGTAGAACGACAACAGCAGCGAGATGATGGCCGCAATCTCCAGAATGATCAACGTCACGTCCTGCAGCGCCTCCCACACCAACGTCAGGAACGCCTTCGGGGGCTTCGGAGGGATGATGTTCGAGCCGAACGTTTCCCGCCGGTGCTCAATGTCCGCCTTCGATCCGCTCAGGCCCTCGTTCTCCGACGTGTACAACTTCCGGCAAATCTCGTGCACACCGCCGTACTCGGTCACCATCGCCACCCCTTCGCGGCCCCGATTCTCCATGATCTCGCGCAGATTCTTCAGCGTGATGCCGTACTGCGCCGGCCGTCCGTCTATCGTCGCCATCGTTTTGTTGTTGTTGTTGGTACTTGTTTTTGCTTAGCTCGAATTAACTTACAAATTACTCTCTCTCTCTCTCTCTTAAAGCAGGGGGGATGTGTGTGTGTTTTCTTGTTACTTAGTTTGCGAATTCCTTAAACTACTCAAAACTCCTCGCTCTTTCTGTCTATCGTAGCGCGCCGCGTAACTGGTAGGTAGTTAACAGTAGTAGCTAATAACTCTAGTTATCATCGAGTGTTGTCAAGTTGTGTAGAGGAGCTCCTTCCGGTCGTCGTCGCGGCGTTTCCCGCGGGGGAGTGGATCGACCTTGACCCACACGTCGTCGTCGTCGTCCCACACACACACACACTCACACGCGCGCGCTGGTTCTTAACTGACCGCCATCCTCGATTGCTGGCCGGTTGTCCGTAAGATCGATTCCTGAAGTGCCCCCTTCCGCAGGAGGGGGAACGGTAAGAGGGTTTGGGGAGGGGAGTAGTTTACACAACGCACACGCACGCACTTTTTTAACCCTTGGTCAGTCAGTTGTTCCCCGGCTTGCACACTACAACGACACCATTTTTTTCACTTTTCTTTTCTTCGTTTCACGGAATTGGATCGATTTTTTGATTGTTTCGATTTCCACAGGCTCCTTTTGGTGCAGCAGCTGGCTGCCAGCGGTCGTCGAGGTCTTCAAAGCGCCTCACTCGGTCGGTCGATTTTTATCTAAAATTGAAAAGGAGAAGAAGGAAAAAGGTAGAAATGAGAAATCAATCCTCCGGGGGTTACATCATACTGAGTTGGAGGGGGGGATGTTTTTCCAAGGTGAAGAAAAACAGCGATTCTCATCGTGTTGTTGCAAAGAAAAGGACAATTTCGGTGGCTAAATTTGTAATGTTGATTTGAATTATTGCGAATGTTTTCTTTTTGCCATCGGGGCCCCCCATGTTTGGTATCCTTCATCGAAGTAGGCATGGAGAAGCATGGTAGCTGAAGGGGACAATAAATCAAACGAGCTCGAAACATCACAACTCCGTCCAAGCCTGCTTTGTTTGAGTTTTCATTTTCAGCTCAATTTGCAACAACACATTTTGAGATTCCAACTGTTTGGATTTTTCAAGTGAGGTGATTAACAAGATTTTTCCGCACCATGCTTCGCTTCGTATTTCACTCGGCTGTCTTCAAACAAGGTGAGTTGTGTGTGTGTGTTTGAGTGTAAAAATTTCAGTTTCCAACAAAAATACCCCACCACACCGAGGCCCTACTCAAATATTCAATTCGAGCAAATTTCATTATCCAAAAAACACTTCAATCTTGCATCTTGTTAGTCTTGTTCTTCGACAACATCATCTCTTCCAAATTCTGAGCAGTTTTGTCTTACTCCTCGTGGGTGGCATTATATTCTATACTTCTCAGTGTTTTCCTCCCACATACTCTCTCTCTCTTTTCTGTATGTATGCTAATATGATGCTTTCCCGTCTTTTGTATCTGTGTGTGGTGCCTCTTCCTTTGATCTTAAAATACATCCACCTGCGAGAAACATTTTCCGAATTTTCGTTCCCTCTGGCTGGTGAGATGGAGAGATGGGCCCACAACCTCCCACCTGGCAACTACCCATCAATTTTACCCACCCACCAAATGCTGCTGGGCAAGGAGGGAGGATCGGAGCAAAAAACATGTGTGAGCCATGAAACAAGAGAGCATCACTTTTACTTTACTGTGTCTAACTTGTTGGGTTGGGTTGTGTCGGAGGGGAAGAAGCATCCAGCGAAATCAAGTTTCAGATTTTATTACATTTTTCAAAGTGTTTCTGGAGTAGTGAATAAAGCTGTTTAAATGGCAAGATTCAATATAAACCTCAAGTTTTATGTAACTAACATTACTAGAATTGAGAAGATCACAAAATTTTGCTGAAAAATCATTTTCAACATTGAAAATTGAACCAATAGTTTCTGAGATATCGTCTTTTCGATTTGGTAAAAAAATGATGTTTAGTTTTTTTGTAAAGGTTTTTGATATTTTCCAACAAATAATGTCCCCTTAAACAGATTAGGCACAATTTCGCACTATGGCTTAGAAAAAAAAATTTAACCCCATATAACATATCAAAAAATTTCGATAATAAAAACTTATTTTGGGAAATAAACTTTTAGTGATCAAACAGTAAAATAAAAAAGATGATTTTTGCATGGTACTACACCTTTTTTTGAAAAGTCCTAATCATAACCTACAACTTTGCCGTAGACACCAAACCGATAATCCCTTCTCAAGATATAAAATTTCAAACATTTACATATACATTACCAGCCCTCAAAATTGTATGGAGACTTGTATGAAAAAACTAATAATACAACTGAGATTAGGGAATGCATGGAAAAAGTTTCATCCAAATAAAAAAAAAAACAAAGAAATGTCGATTTGCAAAAACGTAGAGAACACCTCAATTTAAAATCTTCCAATGTTATGTAACTAACATGACAAGAATGACAGATTACTATGTCAAAACTCATTTCACAAAAAAAAAATGCTTAAGATAATGTTAAACAATTTTGAAATCTAGAGTTTTTTTGAAAAGGTCCTATAAACTATTGTCTTTCATATGTTTATAAGACCTATACAAAAAAAAACTCTAGACATTTTCTGGGGATTATACTCAAGGTCAGCAATCCTAAATAAGTTGAATTTGAGTGGTTGATCATCTGTGGAGTTTTTTTTTGAAAGGGTCCATTAAACCAAATTTTCAGTTTTTGCTTTTTGGGTGTTTTTTGATACCCCTGACTCAAGGCGGTTTCAAAAACACCCAAAAAGCAAAAAGTGGAATTTTGGTTTATTGGACCTTTTCAAAAAAAGAAAAACTCTAGATCTTAGGATTTTTTTTGAAAATCGGGAGAAACAACCGGTCGATACGGTTTCAAAATGGTCGACTTTTTTATAGAAATCCGCTTTGCAAAAAAAAAAAAAAAACAAGACTTCCTATAGTGTTCGTAATGTCCTACAAATAAATTTCCTAGCAATACCTATTTTTTTCCAAATATTAGACTTTAAAGGGTTAAGCATAGAACAAATTTGGCTAAAATCAATTATTTTTCAGCCTGCAAATATTCTTACTGAAAAGGCCAAAGGTTAGATGATCCTGTATAAAAGAACATTTATTGACAAAACACGACAAATTACAAAATGATTCGCAATAACCAGAATCAACTTTCCAAATAAATGCCTTCTTTTTCCACGGAAAAAAACATGAATTCTAGAGTTTTTTTTTCAAAAGGTCCTGTCTGCATAGGAAATTCACTGAATATAGGACCTTTTAGTGGCAGTGCGTGGCCGAATGGTTACGCTGTCCGCTTTGTAAGCGGATGATTCTGGGTTCGATTCCCATCTGCTGCAACCTTCCATCGGATGAGGAAGTAAAATGTCGGTCCCGGCCTTGGTTGTTAGGCCGTTAAGTCATTCCAGGTGAAGGAGTCGTCTCCATAAGTACAAACAACACACCAAACCAAGCCTACTCCGGTGGAATCGCTGGCGGCGGTTGGAATCGCAATCCGAAGGTCGTCAGTTCAAACACTGGGGTGGAAGGTTCCTTGGAGTAAAAAGTGGTTTGGGTGCTCTCCCCATTCAAGCCTTCGGACTCCTAGGTTCGAGCAGAAACTTGCAATAGAGACCACAAAAGACCCGGGGGTCGTTAATGTGGATGGTTTGATTTGATTTTGAGGACCTTTTAAAAATTACATTAGAATTATAGCTGTGTCAGTTGTATGAGTTTATAATAAAAAATGCAAATAAACATTTTGCTTCAATTAAATTATTTTACAACACGTTTTGTTTTAGAAAAGACAATAACTTTCATCGATATTGTTAAATATTGTGTAAGGCCGATGTCAGCATCCGAACAACAATACAAAGCGGTAGTTACCACTGACCTAAAGTGGCGTCTGGCTCCTAAGATCATTCACCTTTCCAAAAACCTTCGAAATCCAAGCAAAACTTACTTGAAGATGCCGTGGAGAGTTTCCTTATCCTCTTAAAAAGTGGAGAAGATGAAGGGTCTTGTTTTTCGAATTTCCAAATCAGCAGAGGGAATGTTGATAGTTGATATCTGTTGATTTATTCAAATTGCTTCGAAGTACTAGGCTTCCATTCTACCAGCCATACCAAGATGTTTTTTTAATGAAGCCCGGTATCGAAAATCAAGAATTTTGATACTCATATTACTCAAACTCGTATAGTTAAAATTGTTGGAAAAGTTGGATTGCTTGACTATGTAAAAAACTGACAACATAAGAATTTGATTATAAAATTATAAAATGTTCAACGGAATACACGACTAGATAATAATTGTAAGCCTCGACAAATTCCATGTAACTTTTATCACGTTCCAATTCCAGTCAAGGGAATTCCAATAATCGCCCCAAGAATCGATTGTCGAGTGATCCGGACTCGAAAGTTCAAACGACGAATAAAATGACACAATTTTATTGCCTCATCCCTTGCAAGTATCAACAACAACGGTGCAACCATCAACACGACATGCATCCAAGTAGCCCGGGGTCACACACACTTCCCATTGCATACATATATTGCATCGGCAGGTGACACACAAGTGACAACATCAAAGTAGGCTATCAAACGCGTTGCGTTTTGTTGACACTATTCGATGATGGTCCGTGCACATGGCCTGCTTCGACGCGATAGGTCACTTCGATCGACCATCTATCATTGTCCAAACTTTATCGCGGCCACACAAACACACACACACACAGTGCCAAACTTTTGTTATCAATACGCTGATATTTGGCACTCACTGATAGGGTAGAACAGTTTGGATCGATCACAAAATCACTCACTTCGATTTGGACACGACAACGATGAACCGGTTCTTGGGCGTTGAAGACACGGACTGGTGGCAAAACCCGCACGCGCGCTTATCACTAGTGAGCTAGTGGAACTAGTATAAAAGTTTGGAATCATTGCCTGGTTCTATTTATAATGTTCTTCCCTGTGCCGTCACTCGGAGTGAGTGAACCAGACTTATCTTGAGGGAGCTTCGAGGAGCGCGGGAAAGAGAAGGAATGTCATAAAGATAAGCGATTTTTTTTCTTCTACCAAGGCTCAGTATGTGTGTGAAATGATAGGGTTATGGCTCTGCAACAACACTCTGGAGTATTGTTAGTAATACTGAGTTGTTCGGTAAGTGCCTGCATTGCGTCTCGGAGCCGCACAAATACACAGTCAATGTCGCACAAACAATCTGCGCGGCTGCGATAGTGTGGTGTTATCGAGTTGTAACAACACGAGTCACCATGGCGTCCCTTATCAATCGTCATTCCTCTTCTTTTTTTTTCGTTGCCAAATTCCTTCACACCAAGAGTCTGCCTCGAGAGCGAAAAAGAGATGCGATAATTTATCTCCGATGAGGATGAGAGAGAGAGAGAGATGACGAAGTCGAGTCATCTTCATCAGCATTACCCAAGAACCTGCAGATTTATGCGTGCGTGAGGGATGTGCGAGGACACTTCTTACGTATAGCTTAATATATGGACTCTGTTGCTGTTGTATAGATAGTAGGTGCTGTACCTAGACCCCGACAACAGCTGGTTCGATTAGAAACCCCGTTACTTGTAGTACAGATAAGATTCCAACTGGTCAATCGAATGCCGTCTTGACGGTGCTATGGTCGTAATATGGTTATCTAAGATAACGATAGCGATTTGCAATAAAATGTGTCAGGGGTTCAAATTGATAATGATACATTGAACTTAATTGTGAGAAATTCGAGGCATGGAATCAACTTTCTGTTGAGAAATTTTATGTTGAAATCGTTTCAAATTTAAAATTGAAAAAAGGGTAGGGAACAAATACGTTAAATCTTGTTTGTATTGGCCTGTTTAATCTATAATATACACAGAAAAAAATATGTGAATTTACTCGACACGGAAAAAAATAATTTCATGTAAACTCAGTTGATGTAAACTTGAGATTCGAGGTAAACGGTTACACATAAAATCATGTTTTTACGTATAATTTGCATTTAAATTTGAATGTTTAATGACGTGCAACAGTGTTACATCATAAGTTATGTAACATTCGGAAATATTTTTTTGTGTGTAGAACAATAATTGCTATTGAATTATTCTCTACAAAAAACTGGAAATGTTTTTTTTTTGTTTTTTATTAACTATTTGGGAGACTTCGCAAGTCTCCATACAATTTTCAAAAATCTGGATCTCGGAAAGGAATTTTCTGATCGATTGAGTTTCTTCAGCATTTTTTTTCGCACAGACAGTATTTGGTAATGACAATTGTTCATGCTCAATGCAAAAGGTTTTTTTGCAAATTAGTTACTGCCTTGACGGAGAATTGGTGACAAACACAAATACGCATTTATCTCGGAATTCACAGTAAAAAATAATGTGAATTTGGAAAGTTGAATATTAAAATGTGACATTATACCAGAAAAGTGGTAACATTACACATTATCAGAAGTAAATTTACTCATTTTTTTTCTGACATATAGAATGATTTTTTTAACTGTGTATTTGATTTGGCATAACAGCCGAATTTTCAGATATGATGTGAAAAAATAAAAACATTTGTGAAATATTCTGATTTCTTATAAATAAAATATTTTGAAAATTTCAATTTCTTTTTAAATATTGGAATGGGCTTTGAGTATTATGTTTTATTTTAATGTTTTAAATTAAAAAAAAATCTGTCAAATATTTGTCCGTACTTCTCTATGGTTCAATTTAGAGTTTTTTTATTAGGTCCTATAAACATATAAAGACAATAGTTTATTGGTCCTTTAAAAAAAAAAACTCTGGAAATCTAATCTAATCAGACCCTAGCGCAGCCAATCTTTCGAAGTGATCCTGGAGAGTGCCTTAGGTTAGATGACGCCTAGCGCTCTTCTTGTCATTTATTAACACTTGTAGTGCGCCATTGCATTGAAAATGCATTGAAACATCACAAAAAAAAAAAACTCTGGAAATGAATATTAAGAAAATACTTATTTCGGGAAATTGAGTTTTGTAAAAAAAATGTTAATGCAAAAGAACATACGACTTTGTTAAAAGGTTCATACGTAAAAAAGTGAAAACTTTGGCCACTCTGGAACCGATTCCGGAAAATCTGCAGATTGTATGGGAAAAGCTGCGTAAAATCAAATTTTGATTACAGGAGGCTGAATTAGCAAACAAACGTCAGAAACCAAAAAAGGGCAGGACGAAGTTTGCCGGGAAGAGCTTGTTTAAATATAATATTTTTAATAGTTTTTGTGCGTTTTTGTATCCTCTCAAAAATTATCAAGTAATTGGGTTTTCTTGAATCAATTTCATGAGCCCTCCAAAATATTGTTTTTTTATGCTCAAAAATGAGTTGAACTAAATTTAAGAAAAGAAAATTCATGCGATTTTTCACATTCATTCAAAATGGGCAGTTTCGAAGAATAGAAAAAAAGAAGAGTTTTCTTGAGTTTTTGGGTTGAGCATAAGATGTTTCAATTTTTGTCAGTTTTTACAATTGTTACACAGCAAAAATCCAATGGTAAAATTGCATGCAAAAGCATCCACCATTGTGAGAAAAAGCGATGTGATGATATATTTGGGGTGTGCGAAACCTGTTTTTTCTTGCGTACATACTTTTTGTGTACACGTTTTCTCATGCAATATTACATGCGTTTGCTCACAAAGGTGATCTGCATGCTTTAACATGCGTTTTTACAAGGAAATTTTATGCTGTGTACTTTCAGTTTATTTTAAACACTAACAATTCTTTGAAAATTACATAAAGTTTGAACTGTTTAACCCTTTTGAAATGTTAGTCTTGGTTTAAAAAATTTGAAAATATTTTTTTCGAAAAGATCGAAAAATTTCACGAATGTTTCATATTTTAACATTGGAAATCGGACCATTAGTTGCTGAGATATCGACATTAGAAAATGATGTGTTATTTGGTTGGGACTTAGAAAACATCAATTTTCCTGGTTTTAAACCTTTGCATGGCAATATCTCAGCAACTAAGGGTCGTATCAACAAAGTTCAATAATGCAAAATATAGAGAATTTTCTCAGCTTTTCAAAAATATTTTTTTAAAGGTGGGCAAACATGTGCACTAATTTAAAAAAAATGAAAAAATTGCGACTATTTTCAAAAAAGTCACCTAAAAATGGATTTAACTTGAAAACGGTGCACTTTATTAAAATTTCACTAAAGTACTTTTCGATTGCAAATTTGATTTTACATCGAAAAATGAAGTTGAAAAATTTTTGCGACCAATTTTTCGATTTTTTAAAAAAATCAGTATTGATTCAAAAAATCATAACTCGCTCAAAGATTTTTTGCACAATCTGGAAATTTCTGAAAAGTTGGCATTTGATGTCCTCTAAAACATATCGAAAAATAAAAAAAAAATATGTTTTTTTTGCAAATCAAGTTTTAGTGACAAAAAGTTAAATAAAAAATCACCAAAAATGTTTTTACCTTGTATCTTTTTTTTTCAGTGTTGTCCATATCCATACCTACAATTATGCCGAACACACCAAATCGACCAAAAAATTCCTTCAAAAGATACAGATTTTTGAATTTTCATACATCATTTTTGTATGGCCAGCTGCCAAATTTGCATGTAAAATTATATGGACAAACTAATGATGCAAAATGGCTTCTTTGGGCATACCGAAGGCACCAAAAAAGTTTCAGTTGGATTAAAAATACAAAAAAAATCGAATGACCGAAATCTGAGAGAACTGCTCATATGCGTTTATCCTCACGGCTTTTCATTGGTCTGATGGCCGAGTGGGCTAAGGCGCCAGTCCTTACTGTTGGTGCTGGGTTTGAATCCCGTCGGTCGAAACTTTTTTTTTGTGTTTGCAAAAAATTTACATGCAGTCTGTAATATTAGGTGTTTATTTTGAACAAGGTGATGTGCATGCTTTTGCATGCGATTTTTTGCTGTGTAGAGATTGCTTCCTTTCCCTGCTAGGTGGATTCGTCTGCATTTCCAAGCATCCACGCGCACATACTGTGCAATTGCATAAACAAGTAATTCGAATACTCCGACGAGTCAACGGGAGACAAACGTCTTCGATTTTCCGGTCGATCGCAGCTCCGTCGCCTAGCGCCCGATTTAATTACATTCAGTATCGTTTATTAATGCAAAACTAAATCGCATTTTTAAGTAGTTGTTTTGTTGGTTGATGATCATCCGACTGACGGTGATGATTGTGATGATTGCTGCATTTCAAGAGGGTGTAGTACTGCAGTAAAGATATCGCTTTGGCTGAGCTATGGCACTGCAGTTGTAATAACGTCAATTGAGTAGGTATCTCTCTCTCTCTGGTGGGTTGAGTTGGTAAGCAAATAATAATAAAAATTTGGACGGATTGCCCGCACTCTAACTGGGCTAATGAAGAACGTGCACTTCATTATCTTTACAACTATGCGGACGGAAATAAACCAACAAAAAAAAAAAAAAACTGACATCGCCGAAATAATTGTGGTGATAAGGTAGACTTAATCTCGGCCACACGCACGCGCATTTCGCAACAATATCCGCAGCGTCCGTCAAACTGGATAAATCCCGGATCAGGCGCCCAGTAAATCAGTTTGATAAAGTCGAAAACTCAATTAGGTAATATTTCAACTGGATTAGCGTAGTAGCCTTTGAGATAAGACGCTCAAAGGAAAACCGGTCATGGCCGGCTGTGATGCGATGACCGGGAGCAGCTTTTGAGAAGGTCGTATTGGATAATCTGGTTCGAAATCGTCTTCTCAAACCAGTTCAAACTATTACGCTGTGTTTGACGCCAAGCTGACGGTCGAGGTCCGCTAGACATCAAAACATCGTTTCGGCTCGGTGGTCGAAGGAACGTCACACTTCCGGCTCCGGAGCTGCTCCAAGGCGAACAAAAACGGCAAACAATTACAAATGCCAGCAACGGCGAAGGCGAGGGCGGATGGATAAGAAGAGCAAACATTCCGTATTTGATGCAATGACGCGACCTGCGCCGTGAGATAAGTGCGTTTGTTTACCGTCACGTGGCGTTGGACGGAAATGTCACCTCGCAAGTCCAAACTTACCCCATCTGAAGGTTCGCCACACTTGGCATGAGGAGTTCAATGGTCTTACGCGAGAGAAAGAGAGATGAGACGAGATGGTTACCCCAGGTGACAGGCTGCTGCGATCCGTTACAAGTTCCCGGTTGCCAGTATCGTCTAGACAACCGACAAGACGCCTACTGTGTGACGTGACGGCATCGGTTACCGAGTACACACAAGTTTTGCTCTCTACCAAGGAAAAAGTTTTCCACCACCCACCCCATCATCGTCGCCTACTGTGACGGCGAGAAAAACAGCCCGGAGAGAAGAAAAAAATCTATCAATTAGTGACGCTAATTCGGACGCCGCCGCCGCCGCACTTTTATTTTGGATGTTTTTTCGCGCGCCAAAAACTTTTGCACCCCCAAGAGGGTGGCAGCAAAGGTGCGAAAACAGCCACCACCTGGGCGTCGCGAGAGAAGAACAAAAAAAAACTCCGAAATTTGGTGGATGGACGTTTGTTTTGTCATTCTTACTTACAGAATGACAGCCACGGACAGACAGGATGGAGCAGTTTGAACGGTCGTGTTCTTTTTTTTTTGTGTGACAGTGACGATGGCCAGTGACCAGTCAGTAGCGGTGACGGTGGCGTGCGGTAATTCAATTAGACAGCATCATTGGCGCTTGACGAAGGGAGCAAAAAAAAAGGGAACCATTTGCGGAAATAGGGTGTAGGTCACAAAATAAAAAAGTGTTAAGGGAAAACAAACAAACCATCAAGGCCGGTTGGGTACATTGTCCAAAGTTGATTAAAATTGTGCAGAGTGCCCTTTGAGCCCGGAGCGATTTCCAATCCTTCACTCCAGTAAACGAAAATCAGCATAGAGTTATTCTCTAGAACTTTGCATTTTTTTCCATAACAATCTCCATACAATTATGCCAATTTTTTGTTCACTAAAAGTTGACTTCTTAAGTAAGTAACGGTCTAATAAACAAAATTTTATTTGTTTTGTTTTTTTAGTGTTTTTGAATACAAAACACACAAAGCTTATAAAAAATGTTTTTGAACCTTTAAAACAACTCGGAAACTTCCTAGTACGGGAAATATGAGGTTGAAAAAAAAAAATGATCTATGGAAAATATAACCAAATTTCAAAAATAATTTTCAAGGTGCAAGATAAGATTCGCAATCGAAATGACTTTACACATTTTTTTTTTTGAAAATAAGGTTACCGTTTTCATGTTAAAGGCATTTTTGGGTAATTTTGAAACATTAAACTATTGTTGAATTATCTTCTCCTTTTATAATTTTTTCCATGTTTAAAAATCAGCCATTTCAAAAAGTTTATTTTGATTTTTAAATTTGGAAATAACTTTTATAAGAAAAGAGCAAAAATTTCACGAAAATAATTTCCGTGATACCGCAAGTTGATTGTCACAGCCTGAGATTTTAAGAGAATTTATTTAATTTTTGTACAAAAAAGAAAAAAAATGTGAATAAGGCCATTGCAAATATTTTTTGAAGTTTATGTCCCTCGGCTCTGACCAAAGTCGAAAAATTAAAATTACATGCCCAGGTTTCAACATTTGGATGAAAAAAAGTGTTTTAAATGCATTGAAAATATCGAGGTATTGACGGATTTTTTATTTCGCAAAAAAAAAAAACTATTCGAGGGACTGTACTTTGGTATTTCATGAAAATTTAAAATGTTTTCAAAGGAGTTCAAACATGCTGAATATGATTATCAACGCGGGAAATGTATTTTAACTGGTTTTCAGTTGATTAAACTTTAATTTTCATTAAAATTTTGAAGTTTTTCGAAAAAATGATTTTGCCCCTGAATATTCTAGCCAATTTGGAGGGGGACTTACATTTCAATAGGGCTCGAAACTTATTATTTGCCTTTTTAAATGAAGTTGGTTATACTTTAAAACGGTGCACTTCATCAAATGTTCACAAAAGTTCTTTTGAATTGCAAGTTTAATTTTATATCCAAAAACGTCTTTGAAAAAAATCTAGGATAGTTCTGAAAATTAAAAAAAAAGTAAATTTTGTTAAAAAATTTTGTCCCTCGCTCTTTAAAATGTCCCTAAAAAATCAGAGGGAAAACAAAAATCACTCAAATAGACTTTTTTATTGAATTTTTTTTTAAACGGTTGTAAACTATTTACAATACATTCATTATGTAATGTAATATGTATTCGATTTTACCATTTTTAAATCAATATGTCGATTTAAGGCAACAATGTTATTTTGTCCTCTGATTTTTAGGTGAAGCTATGTACAATCAATTAATTAAAATTCTTAAAAATAAATAATTCCGGGATCAGCGAACTGATGTTATAAAGCATTTCGTGATAGTTTTCGCCTACATTTTTAAAATATCAATTATGAAATTTGGAATTTAGTTTGTTATGCCCTTCTCCTCTCTCAAGGTACAGGTTTTCGTACGTTTTTATAGCGGTTTTTTCTTCGGAAGCATCCAAGTGTTGTGGAGACTTAATTTGAGAAACTAATTATGCAAAATTACTTATTTGGACATAAAGAATCGATAGAAAAAGTTTCATCAAAATAAAAAAGGCAATGAAAAGTCGACTTGCGAAAACAAAAATAATTGCTTTAAATGCTCTTGTTAATTCTTTCCCATTCCTCAATTGTCCGATAGCCGAGCGGGCTATCTTCTATCGAATCTTCTCAATCCACAAAAGTCATTTGCTGTTATGAAAAATTTGCTCTGACGTTTAGCGTTGTTACAACAAAAATCTTGTTTTAATAAAAAAAAAAAGTTTTATTGGTACTAAATGCGTTAATTTGTTGCATGTTATGCGCTCCAGGAAAAAAATCAGGGAAAATTGAATTATTTTAAAAATATTTAGAAATCTCAGTGCCACAATCGCAAATTCCCATTATTTAGAAAACTACAAATGAAACAACTTACGCGTAAGTTTTGCATCAAACTTTGCGGCCACCATCAGAATGGGCAAAACACGACCGATGACGAAGGTAACCAAGAAGTCGAAGATGGAGAAGAAGTAGTCGCCGGTCCAAACAGAGTCATCGCCTTCGGCTTAGACACAACTCGAACTGACAGCTTCACACGTAAGAGCACAAACACCACCATCAGATGACGCGAGTTTCGCGACCCTGAAAAGGTGCAAACAAATTCGTGCACTTCCAAATCGAGAGCAGCAGTTGTAGAAACCGCCACCACTTCGTTCGCTGACTGTGCTGAACTGAACTAACGCACCCCGCACACGGAGAGACCCGGCTTAGCCGTCTGAAAACGCGCTAAGCTTGAGTTACTTTTAGCATGCTGTCATACCGTCACCGTCACCATCACCACCGCTGCAACGCAAAACTATTTACCTCCCCGCAGGCGAAACATATTGCTCCGTTCTCCAACAATCCAACTACCTAACCCAAGTAGGCAGCTTTCAAAATAAAAGAGAGAAAAAAGTGACACCGACGACGACGACGACTAACACCTAACTAAGCATCCACTGACTGCACCGAGTGACCACCACTTTACCTGTTTTGCCAACGACTACTATGACCAGTTTTGATTTGACTCACTAATTTTGCCCGATGCTGACGGAGATACCCCGACACTCATGACACACTGCGATCTGCGATCTATAACGTCACACACCCTGGACTGGTCTGTGCACTGTGCGTCACACTTTTTGTAATCAAACTTCATCAATCTGATCTGGAAGCACTGCCATAATCAATTTATTAAACCGGCAACCCTTCCCAAAGCAGCGTGGAGGTGTGGTGGGTGACACATCCAGCTGAATGAAAACGGTCGTCAAATTGCCAACAAGTTGGCACGGCGGCTACTTTACTACTACTAAATAGCAAAGCGTTTAATTACAATTCAAAGAATTCTTCGATACTACCTGTTCGCCGTACCCTCCTTCTCTCTCTCTCTCTCTCTCTCTCTCTCTTTCTGCCGGTGCGATACCAAACAAACCGGTTTGTGTGTGAGTGTGGAGTGGCGGGGCTACTCAGCCGTCGTTTGCTGCTGCATAGAATGCAACCGGACAGTGTAATGTTGCAACACAATAGGGTGGTGCAAATTTGGTTTAACTGAAAAGTTTATTAAAGCTTGAAGCAAGATTATGAATGGCTTCAAATTTTAATTAAGGCGGTGGTAAATATTTTTAGAAATTATCTAGTTCGTTTGAACCTATTTTAAAGGGGGGAAACCACTTTAAAATAGGTTCAAAAACAAACAAAACATTAAAATTTTTATGGAAAAAAATTAATCTCAAAAAAGAATATGAACTCAAAATTATAAAAATGATAGAAATACTCAAAATTTTAAAATACTCAAAAAAACCCTAAATACTCGTAATACTCAGAACATAGAATATATTTAAAAAAATATTCACAATATTCAAAATATTCAAAATATTAAAAATATTAAAAATATTCAAAATATTCAAAATATTCAAAATATTCAAAATATTCAAAATATTCAAAATATTCAAAATATTCAAAACATTCAAAATATTCAAAATATTCAAAATATTCAAAATATTCAAAATATTCAAAATATTCAAAATATTCAAAATATTCAAAATATTCAAAATATTCAAAATATTCAAAATATTCAAAATATTTAAAATATTCAAAATATTCAAAATATTCAAAATATTCAAAATATTCAAAATATTCAAAATATTCAAAATATTCAAAATATTCAAAATATTCAAAATATTCAAAATATTCAAAATATTCAAAATATTCAAAATATTCAAAATATTCAAAAACTTCAGAATATTAAAAATATTCAAAATAATCGAATATTAAAAATAGCCACATTTCATGTTTTCTTTCTATATTTTAAACAAATTAAAAGTTCGTAATATTGCGCAATTCTCACTAACTTGGACTTCGCACTAAATAATTGCTATCGATCGCACTATTCCGGCTTGTCATGCCGCCTTGAGAAATTTTAATTTTCTCAAAAAATGATCATAGCGAGCCGATGTTGCTCACCTGTCAATTGCAATTTTAAAGTGCGAATGTCCAGTTTGGTGGAAACTGCGTCTGGAAATGTAAATAAACAACTGCTGGTTGCCTGGTTTTTGGAAATTTTGTTGTCAAAAGTGCGAGAGAAAAGTGCGGGCCAAATCCAAGTTACAGTGCAAGGATCAATAATGAACTTTTATTAAAATTCTAATTGTTCAAAAAATGTTGAAAAATCTAAAAAATTCTGATTTTCCAACATAACTCTGTAAATTCTTAAAAACTTTAAATTCTGATTTTTTTTTAAATTTATAAAAATTCTTAAAAATAATAAATTTTAAAATATTTTTTTTTATTTTTTTTTTAAAGCAATCAATTAATCAATGATTTTAAATTCTATTCTATTTGCATTAACATTATGAAGCTTTATTTAAATACTTTTTTTGCTCCCTGTTTTTTATTCCGATGTTGTTATTTTATTTATTTCCGGCAGCTTTAACCTTTCGGTCATTCGCTGCCCTTTATTCCGATGGTTTTTCTAAATATTACATTAACAGATTCTGAGATATTCTCCGTTCTTTGAATTTGGTAAAGGCCAAATTTGATGTTATTTGAAAGGAGATTTATTTTTAATTTTATAAAGATGAGAAAATCTTCGGAAATAGGAATTTATCATTTTATTAGAAAAAAAAGTTTAATATTCATTTACAGAAAAATTCCAGCTCAAATCGCGATTTTTTTGGGACTTTTGTACCCGACCCTCTCCGATTTCAATGAAACTTTGTAGACATGTTATCCTAGGTCTATATAAACCATTGTTGTGTGAATGAAGCCAATTGTACTAGAAAATAACATTTGAGAAGGGCGTAAGTTATTTTAGTATTTTTTTTTTATTTTGTAATTTAAAAATTACTGTATCTCGAAGCCGTTGCATCGTATCAAAAAGTGATCAAAGACAAACTTGTATGAAATTGGACGGGCTTTCTGAAGAAAAAAAATACACGCCTTTTCTATGAGATTTTTCAATTATTAAGTTCAAAAGTTAAATTTAAAGGTGATGTCACGATTTTTAACGGAATAAGTCTCATATGTTTGGTTTCACCAAATTTTGTCGATAATAGAGCAAAAATTAAAAAAAAAACTTCGAATATTTTAAAGTGAGTATAAGCGGAACCACCCTAACGTTACATTGCGGTTTTCTAAAATGAAAAGAAACACTTAATGTTCAAAAGTGACACTAAACCCTTGGCTAATCGGTGCTGTTCGAATTCTTCAAACGCTGTATGCCAACTAAAACCTCCCCTACTCCCTCTCTCAAAGTACAAGGAATGTCCACGTTGTGCTGGTCATGGTCTCGATCGGCTATCGGCATCCATCTCTAGTACGAACCCCTGCCGCGTGTGTCGCTCGTCGTCGTCTTCGTGATGCAGTCACTCTGATTAGCAGATTGAGACACACGAAAAACATCACGTACGTGAGCACAATCTGATTTGTGGAGTTCTTTGAAGCATGGTCTACTTGGATTAGCAGATAAGAAGGTTTCTTTTTTCAGGGTAGAGTGTTTGAAGCTTTATCGGTGGTAGCCTACTTTGACCAGCTGTGATTTTTTTTAGGATGGAAGCAAAACTCAGCAACTATTTCTCCAGGGTGAATCCCCAAAGCCACTAGAAGTGAGTACACCAGGGTAATAATAACCTTCTGAAAACGTAAAATTTTACTGTCGTCAGACCGGCAGACCCCGAACAATCCGGAATTGAAGAGCGGCCAGCACAATACAACAATGTGTGCTCACTCAGGGTTTGCAGCGAAAAGCACAATACAATTTCATTCCCGACCGGGCAAGAATTTAATTCTAGATTCTACTCACGCTTCTTTGGCCACTCTACTCTACTCGACGACTCGGAGTGCGGCCATTGTTTGACACTTTTATTGTGTGTATGCAATAATAGTTGCACTCTGCAATCAACTTTGGTCGTGGTAGGAGGAAAAAACGAGGGCTAGTGCTCCTAAAATGACTCAAAAGCCACAAATATAGTAACCGCTAAAAAGCGCTTCCAAAAGTAGGTACCTCTACCCTATGGTTTGTGTAGGTGGCCCACCCCGGAAGGGCCATAGGTGGTGGAAATGGCATCATCATCATCACCGGACAGAACTTGCCCCCCGCGCGTCCTCTCTTCCCCTGAGCTAAATGGCTGACGCTGCTGGCTCTGGCTCGATTGTATTTTTTGCATCCACCCACGTGCAACCTCCTCGCCAGCCGATCATCACAGCCTACTGCCTTCTGGATGACGGTGCTTTCTTCTGCTTCTTCTGAGGCAAACATAATACAAACTTTATGGCGTTTGATACTATAAGCCACACTTCACAAGCTACAATTTACTTTCTGACAGTTTTCGCCACGTGGTTCGGTGAACTTTGAAGAGGTTGGTAAATCGAACAAGGCACACAATTTGAGCAATTAGGTATACGGCGAGGAGTTTGAAGGCATTTATTTTTTTTTAATCTTAACTTACTTTAAACAAACCAGTCCTTCATATTTTGAATGAGCCAATTACCTGAAAAAGAAGAAATAATATTATAGATTTTTTTATGTTATTTGAAGCTATCGACATTTTCAATCAAAGTTAAATTTGGTAAGTATTGCAAATTTTGAGATATTTGATATGATTATCCGAAGTGAGTTTTTTTGCGAGGACTTTTCCAATTCAGATTCTGTGGACAAAATTTTGTCCAACTGTGTATGATGACTCAACTCCGTGTCCCCTACAGAAAGTCTACCTTGCAGTATTACTAATTAAAAACTTGTTAGACATCAATTTTCACCACCCAGCAAAGTGTCCATCTTTCTTTTATCATCTGGATGTTAATTTTTCGCTGAAAGCGAACCGGTTTCAGCGCGGAACATTACTCAAAACCCACCCAGAAAGATCGCTTCAATGTCACTTTTATAATCGTTCAACAAAAACAGTCCAAAATTGCTCCACTCTACACACGAGAAGAGGCGCTGTTCCGATGGCCAACGGTGCTGATTACCACCAGCACCAGAGCCAGAGCCAGAGCCTTCGCGGGAAGGACCTTCCTTTTCAAGTTTTTGTTTTTTGCTTGGACAATGAGAAAAAGGTCTTGTTTACCTTCAACTCGGCGCTGTTTTTCATTTATATTACTGTTTGTTTTTGCTTTGTGAGCGCGTTAAACAAAAAAAGGGACAGAGGTCATACGCACTTTGGTCCTTTTTAGAAATGTCAGCGGAAACAAGCAACAGCCGAAAATTACTTGTTTGAAGTTGGAGATTGATGTTTCTTTGAAAAATCGTCAAATTAATACTTAGTATTTTAAGTTGAATTGGAATATTTGGAATTTTGGTACAATTTCGATTCACGATTCAAGTTAGAACGTGAAGTGAATTCGAACCAAGCGGAAAGGATTCTTTCGAAACAATTTGGGAATGATATTTTCCAACTAAAACGACGAATTTTCATCAGTTTGAGTGTATCATTTAAAATTCCATTAGCAGGCAGCCCCCAGTTGGGTACTGAGTAAGGATGGTGGTGGTGGCGGCAGCGGAAATAGATAATGAATTTGTTGAACTTCACGGATCACAAACTTTGAATGAGGTAGTCATTTGTTCAAACGCCATTACAAGAAGTAGCTCAGCGGAGTGCTGATTTGAGCGTTAATTTTGATGGCTTTGAATGATTGGTGGGAAGCAAACCTTGACGAGTTTCGTGTTTTTTTTCTGGCTCAATGACAAAATATTGAGTGGTTCTACTCGTAGCGTTGACTTAAGTTCAATATCAGTCACACTTTTTAAATATTTTCAGCGTTATTCAGGTGATTGTCATTTGCAAAACACTTGGTTATTTCAAGTTGGTTAAGGCAAAAAAACATTTAACAAATTCTCTATGAAATGCATAATGTTTGTTTTCATTTATTTTTTCTTCTGCAAAATTTATTTTTAATTTTTCACTCCAGTAATTTTCACAATTCAGAAAACACCCTTTAAATGGAATGTTTAGTCAAGTGTGCATGCGTTTAGTCAATCCACCGTTAAACTCAAATCAATATTGAAAAGTTTTACTTTTCAATACAAGTGTTGGAAAGTTACAAGTATTACTTTTCGATTTTGTTATTTTTAGTAGAGAAAAGTAGGCCGTTTCATCGTTCGAGAATGACAGGAAATTTAAGTAATTTTACGACGAAATTTCAAAAAAAGTATTTTCGGCCATTTTTTGGATCCAAGCTTGGATTATGGCATTGTTAAATAATTTATTGTTGTTTTTCTACCTTTAAATCTAGGCAGATTTTACCAGTTTTTGATTATTTATCTCTTTCTTTTAGTTAATTCAGCCAAATTCTTGGTTATAATTAGGGTTTTTGAATTTTCTCAATTTTACGGACTGTGTGAAATTCGTGAAATTTAAAGATTTCCTTGAAATCCCGTGAAATTGATCAATTTTCTCAAATCATCATAATAAATATTTCAACGACAACGACTTTTTAAGTAAATTTTATTAGTTTTTGATTGAAAAGCGTGATATGAACCATTTGAAGAATTGTGAGCAAATTAAACATAAACATGAAATTGATACAACATTTACTGAGAAGTGCATGCTACGAATAATTAAACGATGTTGACAAAAATCAGCCAAAGAAGAAAAAAAAAATTTAAATTTATTTTTAATTAATTTTGTCTTTTGCCACTAAAACTTGTTGAAATTGATTGAATAAGTATATTATGAAATGTTTTTTTTAATTGCACAAATATTTTAAAAACTTTACAATAAACTTCAAAATTTCAATGAAAATTCAAGGGCAACCAGCTGAAATCAAATTAAAATACATTCTCCTGCGTTTAAAATCATTTTTAGCATGTTTGGGTTTATTAAAAATTCTTAAGATTTTTTGAAAATTTTCGATGCAAAATCTTTTGTTTCGATACAATTTTTGTTTTTGTCAGATCTTAGATTTTTTGAAAACTAATGATTGCAAAACAACTGTACTAGTGTAAAATGCATTTTAAAACACTTTTTTCATTTAAATGTGAAGATTATGGCTTGTTATTTAAATTTTTATATTTTTATATTTTTGCGGCAAGGGCCGAGGGACAAAAACTTTTTTAAATATTTGCATCGACCTAATAACAATTTGACTATTATTTAATTTGAATTTTAAAATAATTTAATTCCAAATTCTATTGAAAGATTCAAGCTTGGCTCATTCAAAATTAAATAAATAGTTTTTATTATCTTCAAAGTCGCATTTTAAGAACATTTCTGATTTTTTCTGAGTCCTGTTTAATTTTCACGATTTTTGATTATTTAGGTGGATGGTTCCCTTGGAAGTTAAAAAAAAGTTTTATTTTGGTTTCTGTTCTGATTTTGAATAATATTTTGATGATTTCGTTACAGATAACATAATTATTTTTCTTGAGACTTCAATCCAGCTTTTTTTTTCAAATTAAATTAAGTTTTTTTAGTTTATTGAAAAAAATAAATATAGTAAAGTAAAAGTTTCTGTAAGTTTAACATCAATTTTTCAAAGTTATTTCATTATTTTTCACGTTCCGCAAAATTTCCGAGAAATTTGATGTTTTGAAATTTAGGTCCCCGTGAAATATGCAATTTTTGAGCGGGAAAAATCATTAAGCCTAGTTATAATTAACCATTTGATTGTTAGATTTACCTCAGCCAGTCTGTCTGTATGGTAATGTCCAAAATGATCTGGGAATGTAAAATTACTAAAATTTGGGATAGCTAAACTGGAATCTAAACTCTGAGGTGATTCTAGATGTAATCAAAGATGTTATTTTATACCAAAATTTGCTTTTTACCATTCTTAAATGAATATAAACATCTGTTATTACTGTTGAATGCTACTATGAAATACAAAGATTCAAAAAATGCCGATTTCGAAAAGAATCGCACAATTGTGTCGTGGCCATCGTCTCCGTCGTCGCACGTAAATGACACTACGAAAATAGCACCTCTAATTAGCCATTGATGGCCCGAGTTTGCTGATAATTATGAAAATGCTAAGCCGGTCCCCCCGCAATCTACCACCCACTCAATCAGAACCCACCACGCCAGGTGAGTGTGCATAGGCAAATTGAGGGGTGACACGGGTGTGCCTTTTTGAATTTTTAATAAGTACAAGTGTGTGCTTCGTGTTGTGTTTGGGGGGACGATGACGATTGTAGATTGTGGGATCCCCGGCACCTGAGAGCGTACTCGATGTTAATCGAAATTGACGAGTGTTTTGTACGTGCATCATTATTGTTCTCGCGCGAGGAAGAGATGCAGTGGAAACCTTTATCGGTCAGCAAATTGCGCAAGATGTGGTGGCGCCGCGACCAGATCCAAGCGCTCGGTGTGATTATGGATGTTAAAAAAAATAAAAATGCTCATCAAACGAATGTCGCTGATAAATATTCCATTAACGAAGAGACTGGTTTCGATTGAACCTCGCTGGGGTAGTTAATTATTCACCGCCACCAAATGCAATATGCAGCTCGCATAAACCCATCAATATGCATGCATTTAACCCATATAAATTTTTATGCATTTCATTTTCTGCGTACATCGGTGGTAATTTATTTGCCACGAGTAATTTGTGCGATAAAACGATGCATTGCTGTGCGCGTGAAACTTGGTTCGAATACTGAATCGAACATTTTTGTGTGGTAGACTGAGTAAGAGTTGAGTGGGAAACTTAAATGAACCTATTTGAATGCACTACATGCCGGGGAAAGAGTGCAAAGAACTTTAGGTTGAATGGGTGGATATTGCGAGAATAGGCATCATACCTTTGCTGATGAGTTCAGGTAACTTTTCTAGTAACAGTTAAATTCCATTGATACGCATTTAAAAAAATTAATCTCTTCATGTTTTTATGTACAGTGCAGACTCGATTATCCGAACATTTGATAACCCAAAGGAACTTTTATTAAGTTTCGTATTGTTTTAAACCAACTATAATTTCTGAAATTATGTTAAATGGATGTGCAGAGGGTGACAAGAAACGTGTTTCGATTGGTATATTGCAGGGTGGTCATAACGTAACGTAATTTTCAGATGAATAATCACATTTCAAACCAACAAGAAATTCGTTTTTTTTTGTTTAAAAAGTGACTTTTTTGCCAGTAGAAGTGTTCAAGCTTGTCAAACCACGAAAAAAGTTGTAAAATTGCATATAAATTTTAAATTAAAATTATAAATTAACTTAGGTATGTTTGATTGTTTGACGTTGAAATAAAAAAACTCAAAACGTTTAGGCAGATTTTACTGCTTAACATTTCCCAAATAACTCATTCAAAATATGTTAAGAATAAAAAATAATGAAATCTTATTAATTTTCCTCGGAGATTTATCATCAATTGATTAAGTTGCTTATTGAAAATAACATAATCTAGACTTTTTTTATTCGGTCCTATGAACATATGAAACACAATAGTTTATAGGACCTTTAAAAAAACTCTAGAAATATTCATAGCGAAAAAAATATTTAATTTAAATTGTTTTTTTTCATTGTACTAAATGATTTAAATAAAAGATTGTTAAATATTATACAGTTCTTTATCAATTTATATAGAAAAACATTTAAAAAAGAATATGAATTCATTCGAAAGAAAAGCTTAATTAATTAATGTCGAATTTTAACTAATCGGCTCGGATCATGGTCAAGAGCGGACAAAAAAATCTTATTTTAAGCCAAATTTTGAATGTTTTTGAAGCAAAATGTATCACAAAATGTTTTATACACTATTATTCATTACAGTTATAATACTACCGAAAATTTGCAAAAAATCTATTAATTTATGGAAAAAATTCTAACATTTTATTTTTTGCGTGCAGTTTTTTTTAAAATAAAATTTGCAAAGGCCTAAAGTTTTAAAGTCAGTCAAGTTTTTTAGCGGATTTCTCGCGGTGGAATCAAATTTCTAACTTTTTCCTGGATTCCCAGAGAAATATTGATAGAAACTACTCACAATTTTTATTTGCAGATGTCTCAGAAACGGCAAATAAAGTTATAGTCCAAAATCGGTTATTCGTTATAGTTGCAAAAATTTCACTTCACATTATCTTTGGTCGTTGAGCTAAACTATATTCTTAAAATGATCCAGAGTGATCTAGGAATATCGAATACAAGATGGTGCCCAGAGAACATTCATTTGGTAAAGCAAAAAAACTCGAATATGAAGTCAAGATGAAGAAAATTAAAACTGAGACTCTTTTTTCACAATGAAATGAGTTTTCCAGAATATATTTCGGATAATTGAAGCTGGACTGTAATACCAATCAAGAGTTCAACAAGTTCATTCTTGACTCACTGATTCGTTTTCGTTTTCGTTTTCGTTTTACGGAGCAAGGTGGGGGACGCGGCCTCAAGTCAGTCCAAGTCCGGTTTCTTGTGGAAAAAAGGGTAGTGGCCGAACTAGTATTGCATACCAAATGAACACCACCGGAAGATATAGGG
Organism: Culex quinquefasciatus; assembly: GCF_015732765.1. NCBI lineage: Eukaryota > Metazoa > Arthropoda > Insecta > Diptera > Culicidae > Culex > Culex quinquefasciatus. Next base: position 1,342,051 of record NC_051862.1, read on the forward strand.
GATCGGGAGGGGGGAGGTGAAAGAAAATTAGTGTTGATGTGAGTAGTAAGAACTTGGATGATTTGAGAAGTTACGGTAATCTAAGTTTAACACTGAATAAAGAAAATCTGAAATTGTGATTCAAAGTAAGAAGGCCGGAATAAATTAAATTATTAGTTAATTAAATAAGAAAATGTAACTAATCGGAGATCTATACAAAAGAAACCTATGATGTATTCCAAATTTAAAGGAAATAAAAATACTAGAGAAAAAAGATGAAAACTAACTGCCAACCTGTCACGTCCGTCAATAGTCTTGTCGTACATTACAACTAGAAACAGATCTGCCAATGAAATGTTACACTTCGTTCAAATCAACTAATCATTTAAGTCCAATTATTCATCCACGGAAAACTATCTAACTTTAATCAACAACCTAAACTAAACTGTCTGAAATGTCAAATCCCCGAATGTTTTATTATAACGCCAAATAAGGTAAAGGATCTTGTTTTTAAACCAGTCTTGCCGCTTCCAAAAACCAATAAACATAAATGAACAGTTCATAAGTTGAACACTAGTAATTAAGACGACTATTTCATGCCATTCATTTCATTAGGGCATAGAGCTTTGCAAACAAGAGTGCATCTCTATTATATACCTTATGTAAACTGTCATTTGAGTGAAGGAGACACACTCCTGTTCACAAAACCCATGCGCCCTTTTGAAATGTTAGGCTCCATTTGATCGTCAAGGCTCCAGTAGACCCTCGATTCGCAACAATGGTCGATACAACCATAATCCGAAAACCGTTAGTTCAACAGATTAACGAATTTTGTCCGATATCATCGCACTATTGATTGACCGAGACTCTATGGAAATTTTGACATATCAAAATGCTACGTAATAATATTTTTTTAAAATAAATTTCAAAATCTATTCTATCCTACAATGCCTAGAAGAGGCCTCTGTTTCTGTTGTGAGTAAGCGCTGGTTTCAGAGTTCATTTTTCAATTTAAAAGGGGTGGAGACGACTAATTTGCTTCATGAACTCCTACTCGGCCTTGGGACCACCTCTTAAGACACTGATGGCTCCTAGCTAGGAATTAAACCTAGACACAGCGTCGAGGCCCGCTTCGCATGGCAAAAATGTTGGCTGGGGGGAAGTGATATTATCACGAAATTTTATTTTAAAGCCAACATTGCTAACGGCGTCGAGGTCCTTACTCATGCCCAAGGAAGTTCATTCTTGACTCACTGATTGCAAAAAAAAAAAAAAACAGTTTTGCACAAACTTGACCAACCTTACAAACCCTTGACCACAAAATCCCTTTTTTGTACCAATGGCAACTAAACATTTGAAGAAGAGAAAAAAAACTCATCTCCTATTCCATGAAAATTGAAAAACCTCAATCCCTGACCCAACTGACGCACACGAGAGGAGAAAATCCTTTCGGTTCTGTTTTTTTTTTGCTGCCTTTTAGCTACTGATGTTGGGCCTCTTTTCTCTCAAGTAGCTTCAAATATCGACAAACGGCTCCACTTCTGCTGGTGGCGGCATTAGTGAGTGAATTCTGAAAACCAACCAGAGAAGAGAAAAAAAAACCAGCAAGAATAGCGAATTTTCCACACATCACTTGATTGTCGAGAAAGAGAGGAAAGAGCAGCAGGGTTGGAGAAAAACGCAAGAACATCAACCGTGAGGAGAGCATCATCATCATCAGGAGCAGGCAGAAGCATTTCGAAGGCATGTTCTAAATTTAGAATCGACCGAGTTTTATAATACCACCGGCCTATACAAGCAGCAGTCACTTTTCCGAATCGCTCTCTTTCTCTCTTTCACTCTGTCTGTCTGTTTTTGACGATGACGAAAATGATGATGATGATGATGCTGCTGAGGGACTTCCCACGTGGGTGGAAATTGGTGGTGGTGGTGGTGGGACGGTTTTGCCAACCAGCCAAACGGTCGAAATATGTTTCGGAGAATAATGAAAACCAAGCGGACTGCTCAACTGGAATTCCCACGTTGGTTGGTTGGGTAAGGTTGGTTCTCTTGTGTTTTCTTTTTTTTTTGTAGAACTATAAGCGACACCGCCGACCGCTGAAGCAGCGGCGAATCTCGGCTAAAATAAGTGCTGCGGTGGCCGTCAGGGATGGGAAAACTTACTTTTGATAAAACATTTTTTTTTTCATTACATCCAGGATTAAAAACTTAAAACTTTTCAATGATTTTTTCAATCGTAAAATAAAAAAAACACATGTTAAGGCTTCTACAATCTCATGACATCACTGTCGGTGTCATCATCCAGTTTCTGGCTGTGGGGGAACCGTGGACAGTGGCCACAACCAGATCCGAAAGGTGGGTAGGCGTACAAAAGACCAGCTGAGTCTCTATGTGTATCTGACCCAACACAGCAGCAGAAGGAGGACGGACGACACATAAAACGTATTTTTATTTTATCGTTTTCTCGTTATTATTGCCAGCAGCTTTTCGCTGACGGACTCTGCTTTCCCCACGCTGCTGGTGGCCAAACTGGCTGCCGGCTGGTTTTGGCGAGTTTGAACCAAGAAGCAACGACTAGCGAAAGCTAGTCTTGACTGGCGGAATGGATGATGTGTGTGTTCTATAATCCCGCTAGCGGTTATTCATGTAAAGTAGCGTTGACTTAATTTTAAAGCCCAGTTTTAAAGGTTTTTTCTTAACAACAAATAGGTTAATATCAAATTTCCTTTCGGTTATTCTGTTCTTTTGAAGTTAATAAAGAATTCCTTTCAAACCAGTTTGTAGTACATTCCAGACTCAATGATCCGAAGGCCTTAGAAAAATGTCACTTCAAATAATCCAATCAAGAATTTTTGTTGTTTTTGTTTGATTTTTGATTGCCAAGCTTAAGTATAACTCCTGAACTACTCTTAAACTATTTAGAATGTGTAGATACAAGATGGCGGCCAAAATATTAGCAAAGAAATAAGAAAATGTATTTTCCACTATTCAAAAATAAGGTCACCGAACTCGAATTCAATGTTAAAAGTAAGAATATAAAAATAAGATTTTTTTTTGTTTATGATTCGTTACTCCAAAAACCAAACAAACCTTCGGATTATCGAAGCTTCGGATAAACTTCTACTTTATTGAACTGGTACCAATGAGTACATTGAAAACAAAGTTTTCATTTCTTTTTACTGATTTAAAAAGTGTGTCTTCGACCCTTTTTTAGAAGAAACGGTAAGTCGGCCAAAGCTTTTCATGAACATAAAACTCTAGAAAACCGACATAAAAACGTAATATTTGAAAACTGAAGCATTCATTTTTTTTAATAATACACACCGAAATGGTTTTAAAACTATTAGGCCGATGCAAATATTTAAAAAAGTTTTTGTCCCTCGGCCCTGGCCGAGGTCAAGGGGGGGGGGGGGGGCAAAAAAATAAAAAAAATATAAAAATTTAATTACCAAGCCATAGTCTTCACAATTAAATGAAAAAGGTGTTTTAAAATGCATTTTACACTAGTTCGGTTGTTTTGCAATCATTAGTTTTCAAAAAATCTAAGATCTGACAAAAACAAAAATTGTATCGAAAAAAAAGATTTTGCATCGAAAATTTTCTAAAAATCTTAAGAATTTTTAATAAACCCAAACATGCTAAAAATGATTTTAAACGCAGGAGAATGTATTTTAATTTGATTTCAGCTGGTTGCACTTGAATTTTCATTGAAATTTTGAGGTTTATTGTAAAAATATTTTTTTTGCCCCCTGATTTTTCGGGCCAATTTTGAAGGGGGGGGTGACAAAAACTTTTAAAAATATTTGTACCAGCCTTAAATCCTCTAGCGACTTTTTGCACATTTCCAGACATTTTTTTCTTCACAATATTCAAAAATGAATGTAATAGCACGTTATTAAAAACTTTAATAAAATAGCTCAGAAAACTGTTTGACCTTTCTTTATTTTTAAATCTATGTACAAAAATTTAAAATTGCGATGAAGAAATTGCGTGAGGAAAATAATAAAAATATATATTAGAATATTTTTGTTTCTTATCAATTGTTTTAAAATACATTACATATTGAAATCAAATGTATTATAAAGAACATCCTGGAATTATTTTATATTATTTATTTTTTTATTTTATTTTTGGGAGGGTGGTCCAGCCGCACATCGTTGATGTTGAAACCTCTAAACTGGGCCCTCGTCCTGTCACGTCCGTCAGTAGTCTTGTCGTACATTACAACTAGAATCAGATCTGCCAATTAATTAGTACACTTCGACCAAATAAACACTGACGCTGTATGGATCTGACTCTAGAATAAATGCACAGTTGTGTGTTATTCATAAGTCCAAAATGTTCAATTATTCATATAAGTCCAATTATTCATTTGCTAACTACTTTGGAGTGAAAATCTAAATTTTAATCTAAAATCCTCTAAACTTAATGTTCAAAACTAAACGTTCCTTTAACTGTTGCAGTACTACTTCTATCAAAAAACCATAAAAATTTGTGAACTGATATACAAATAGGATAGAAATCGAGATTTGAAAAAGAAATGACCATTTACGTCAAAAGATCCATAGTTCCTCGATTCGCAACAATGGTCAATACAACCATAATCCGAAAACCGTTAGTTCAACAGATCAACGAATTTTGCCCGATATCATTACATTATTGATTGATCGAGACTCTATGGACAATTTGACATATAAGAATGCCTAGTATTCTAGATCAATCAAAGTTTATTGACAGCATTACTCTAACTTAACAATTGCAACTAAATTTATTATCAAATAGATTTGGAAAGCATACAGATTTACTTTAAATGCTAATGCTAAGAAACAAATTAATTGTACTATCCTGAAGTCCCACCTAAATCCCACATTGTGATAGTGAAAAAGTCACAGAAGCAGCGGTGTCTTGTGCAATTGTGATATTTTCACTATCGGAGAACTACCTAGTTCACGAAGACAGCTTATCGGTCAACGCTTAAGCCCTGGGGCTGCGACAAAGCGAGTTCTCGTAGCATGAAGTGGTGTCCATAGTGCTTATAAAAAAGAATCTATACCCAAATTTTAACTAATGCACTAGGATCAAATCATGCCCCTTGACTTTACAAGGCCCAGGGATAAAGAACATCCTGGAATTATTTAAATATAAATGTTACATAAATATGAACTTTTGCCTAAACGTTTTAAGGCCGTTGCAAATATTTTATCTCTGACCAAAGACGAAAGAGAGACAAACAAATAAAAATAAATTTAAAAATTGAAATTACAAGCCATGACTGCAACATTTGGATGAAAAAAGTGTTTTTAACTGTAAAATGATGTTTTCAAAATATCTTAGTATTGACTTAACATTATTTTTTTTCTCGAAAAAGAAAATCTTTTTTTGCGGTCCTGTACATTAAAATTTTACGCAAATTCAAAATATTTTTAAAAAATACTCACACATGCACACATGTTTTGTTCAACAAACATTTACGAAAGCAATCACAATTGGATGTGTTTCATTGTGTAAATATTTTGTTACATTAAATGACTTTCAGAACAATAAGAATAACTGAATCATAAATTCAGCTGACGAAAATTCTGCCTTATTTTACAAAAATTAACCAATATTTTTTTTACAATCCCGGGCAGACGGTAATAACAAGATTCATGCCATTTTAATAACAAATACTGTTAAAATAACAGAAAGTGTTATGAAATCTTCTTAAAAAATCAATTTTTGCATAAGGGTTTAGTAACAGTTTATGTTATAAAAAAAAAAATGTTATTGGTCTGATATTGGTTGAAAGCCAAAACAACTTTGAATTACATTTTTTGTTATGGAGGAATACCTCCAATTGGGATGATCGGATTAGTTGTTAAAATAACAAAAAAATATTACAAAGATTTGTAAAAATGTTATTAGTCTGTAATTGCAATAACGATCCAATAACAAAAAAATCAAATCTTGTTATAAATAACATAAAATGTTATTGGCCTAGTATATTCAAATATAAAAAAATGTGATTCCCAAGTTATATTCGTCTGCTCGGGATCAATTGTTTATTTGTGTCAGGAGGTTTCATTTTGTATCTTGAACTACTGCTAACTTTATTAGACACTATTGGTAAATAATAATTCTAAAATAACTAATTTATACGTTTTATTGAGCAAATATTAGGGTACTGTAAAAATCACTAGCCCTACTTATAAGGTACAATATTTAGGTTTAGGTATTTAGGTAACTTTTAACTAGTTTAGTTGTAAAACAAGAGTTTGGTCGTTTTACCTCAACCTCTCCTACGTTTGAAGTTTGAATTTGAATATATGCCAAGTGACTGAAATGTCAAAGGGCCATCCACAAACCATATTTGAAAAAAAAAGTGATGACTTTTCAAGATATTTTTTAATGCCATGCCAGTTATACTAATTTTGTTTAGAAACAGAATAAAAATTAAGTTTTAAATACTCTTCTCTACGAATAATCAAATAACAAAACCAAATATTTCGATTGGCAACTTGTCACCCAAGATTTTTGGGAATGTTTACATGATGATGTAACAGGTAATTCGCTGAACTCAAATTTGATCTCGAAAATAAGAAAATAAAACAAAAAAATCATGTTTCGATTACACGAGGTTTATTTGAAATTCATTCTGTGACACATTATGCAATAAAAACATGTTAAAAAATGGCACTAAAAATTAAAAAGTGACTCTGAAAATATTTCTAGGGATTCATTCTCACCCAGACAATTCAGCCTAACAATGAAAGGCGAAAAGTCAAAATTTGAACCACCCTAGTGTACAGTACGAGTGTCAGCCTATAAATGTATATGTGGGGATTATAGATTACTGTCAAGTAAAATTGAAATGATTCAATTGAAAAATGAGCGATCAGCGTGCATTTTGCATATAATGTTTGAACTAAAACAAGAGATGCAATTCATAAAATTACCCCATTGAAAAACTTTAATTTAGTCATATTCAATGGCATAATCTACACATTTTATGCCATGAAAATGTATTATTTTATTTATTCATTTTATCAAAAACTGATCTGTTATTTCCATATTAAGCTATCATATACTTCATATGTTCACATAAATGTCCGATATGCATTTTTGCCGATTTTGAGTTTGATGTGGGAACTTAAAGTAACAAGTTACATTGTTAATATTTACCATTTTGTTCAAAAAACATATTCTCAGCGGCAAGTTTTTTTTGTCCCATCTTGCAAATGTTTTCAAATTTACCCCGCTTAGTAATAATGATAATTTCTTCCTCACTGATTCTCCATCTGTGGGTCTCGTGCCGCAGGGGTAGCGGCTTCGGCTGCCGATCCCGATGATGCTATGAGACGCGGGTTCGATTCCCGCCTTATCCACTGAGCTTCTATCGGATGGTGAAGTAAAACGTCGGTCCCGGTTTCTCCTGTCTCGTCAGAGGCGCTGGAGCAGAAATCCCACGTTAGAGGAAGGCCATGCCCCGGGGGGCGTAGTGCCAATAGTTTCGACGATGTCCCTTCAAACGATGTTCGTTTCAAGCATCAGAATTGGTTAGTTCAATCCGGTGTAGTTTTCTTCCTTTTCCCAATCCTCTTCCTCTCTCCCACATCTTTTCAAGTTGACTTTCTTCCACAGTTTGGCCAACACGTTGGCGTGCAAAACCAAAATATATATACACACAACACACAGTCAGTGCGCGGTATAAACAGGGCCCCCGGAATAGCATAAACATGACTTGATTTATAATGAATGGCCGCGCAAAAGACTTTCGACTCCCAGCAGCTTTTGGAAACACTGACCAAAATTCGCAATCTTGGCCCGTTTTCGATTTTATTTTGTCGTCGTCGTTGATTTTGCGTGTGTGGTGGAGTGCAAGAGTTTCGTTTGTAAAACACCGCAAGCCTTGTATGGGCACCTGTCCTGCCGTCGTCGTCGTCGTAACTTGGTCTTGGCGGGGAGGCTCAAGTCAAGGGGAATGCCAGTTATGGAAGTTCCGCGGAAGAAAAGGCTACACGATTACGACGATGATGAAGAGGGCGCGCGCGATGCCATGCCGCGAGGGACCATGAAGCATAATTAATTTGCTTCAAAAGTTCCTTGGCGGTACGCGGCAAGGTGGACAGGGAATTATTGGAAACTTGAAGGAAATGTTACAATACCGCACACCGAAAAACATGAATGGGAAATTTGCAAGACGGGAATTGTTGAAGCTCCAGTTTTTTAAAGAGGATAAGGGAAATTCTCCACGGTATCCTTAAGAAGGTTTTTCTTGGGGTTGGATGGTATCAAATTACTCAAATTTCTTGTTCCAACACAGCGTCCCAAACCCAACACAACAGGTAATTTACTTTAACCATAAATGTGTTACACGCACATAGCACCCAATTTTGACGTTGTTGCTGGATGCTTCGTATTGTTCCAACTTCACGCTGGCTGCTGAGAAGGAAGTTTCGCCTGGCATATCGGTTCCGTTCATCAGCAACGAGAGTGAAAAGGATGTTGAGTTTCATCCTTGAACGGTGCTCCGTTCAACATCAAGCAAGGTGAAACAGAGAAGAACTTTTGAGACTGACTGTATTTTCTGTGGCATTCTAAGAGGGAAAAGTTGACCATATGTTTCAAAATGTGGATTTAGTGCATAATATTGTGTATAATAATTGCAAGTTCAATCCAGCTTGTTTTTCCTTCTATAATGACCATTAAAGCATGAAATGCTATAAAAAATCGCTCTCTGCTGTCAATTTTCAACCCAAACAATGTCTATTTTCGTCCCATGAATGACCTCGTCGCTCCACTATCAATCTTTATGAAATTCATATTTAGCACACCTTTTTTGTTTTTATTCTTCGTTCTTTCCAGCTTTCTGCTTGGCTGCAGTGTCGGGATATTTTTAGATGGCGAGTGTCACCTGCTTTTATATTCGTACAGCCAAAAGCAAGTTCTAAAATTGTTTCGTCGCCAATGCAAGATGCATTGTGCTGGATTTTGTTCTTGCTTGCTTTTTCGAGGTTATTTCTCTTATGCAAATCACCGCAAGGTGCTCGATTGGAGTACATTATCATGAATCATACAAAAAAAACCCCACGCCACCTCGGAGACCGTAAATAAGACCCCCCCACTTCTGCTGGCAGCGAATCCCACAGTTTTGCGTTATTGATGCAGCTGGAACCTAATTAGCTGACCCGCCGCCACGCCACGAGGAGCAGCAGCACCAGATCGATCCAAGGCCAAATCGGAATTTAATAAACCATGATAAAAATATCGCCGTGGCGTGGCAGCACGAGCACCTTCTTCTTGAACCCAACCGACCGACCAATGTTTGCTGATTGCTTTTGGTTGAAAAATCACTCAACCCGACACAAGCATGCACAACACACACTCACTCACTTCTAGATGTTTGGGAAAACATTGCCGAGAGGTGGAGGGGCCTCGCTTGGTGGCGATTTGGTCGATCATAAACTGTATTCCGCGGGACTCGCGGGAGAAAGTAGTGACTAATGTGCACATAAGATCAAGAAAAAGTCATTAGTTAAATTTTTTTTGCATGTGAAACAGAAGTTATGTTTTCCCAGCAAACTTGTTTTGAACTTCATAACAATTGTTAGATAATTAATTTCATATAAGGCCATTGCAAATTTTATTTCAAGTGTTAGTCCTTCCTCCCTTTAAAATTTCCCAAAAAAATACATACAAAAATTACAAAAAATATTATTGTCTAAAATGAAAATTTGCATTGAAAAATCAAAAATCAAATCAAATTATTCGCTCTACAGCATTGCCTTGGCGTTCTCGATTGCGAGATTCCTACTCGAAACTAGGTGTTCGAAGGCTTGATTGTTGAGTCAATTGCAAAACTCTTTTTACACCTTAGCTTTCATCCACCCCGGGATTCGAACTGACGACCTTTGGATTGTGAGTCCAACTGCCTACCAGCAATTCCACCGAGACAGGCCCCAAGGAGACGACACGCTATCGACCTAACCCTTTAGGTTAGACCGGGGCCAACATTTACTTCCCCATCCGACGGAAGGCGTGGTCAGACAAATCTCGTCTTGAAAGATGCCACCGGGACCGTCCGGGATCGAACCCAAGCCGACTGGGTGAGGGGCAACCATGCTTACCCCTACACCACGGTCCCGGAAAATTTGCATTGAATAAACATTAAAATCAATTGTAAACAACTCATAATACATTTTATAATGCTTAATAATGTCTTTTCAATCAAATAAAGACTTTTGGATCTTTAAAAACGAATTTTGAGACCACACATCCCTAAAGACTTTAAATCTACAGAAAAATATTTTCATAAATTCATCGATTATCCGAAGTTTCGATTATCCCAAGTTTATGATTCATCCGAAGTTCCATACAAACCTTCGTATAATCAAATCACGAACAAAACAATTTTTTTCGAGATTTTTGATTTTCTTATTTTTAACATCAAATTCGAATTCTGCGACCCCATTTTAGTAAAATTTGAATTGTCGGTTGCCTTAAAAATACAAAATACATTTTTCAATATTTCATCGTCGCCATTTTGGTCGCCATCTTGGATTTAAAAATTCTAAATCACTTTAGAGTAGTTTGGTGGTTACAATAAGCTCAACAATCAAAAAATAAGACAAAGAAAAAAAATCGTGATTCGATTATCCGACGTGAAATATTTCCGAAGCTTTCGGATAATCGAGTCTGGACTGTAGTGTAACTGTAAAGATGTATCATTCTGTTATTCTTTTCGGCCAAAAATTTGAAAAAGCAGGCAAAAAAAGCAGACATGAAATTTAAAATTTAGATTTTGTTTTGCTCGAAAAAAAATGTCAATGCAAATGCTAAAAAGTTTACCTCTTTTGCACTCAAATGAATGATATTTTTTTAAAATTTTGATAATGATTTGTAGGCTATTTTCATTTCTTTTTATTAGGTTGCTTTAACAATTACATTGGTGCAGTTGTTATCCTGAGCTGAGATATGGACTAACTTTCAACAGCTGATTTGTTCGTAATGAGGAAAGAGTTTACTAGTACGAATTAGACATAGAAGGAAAAAAATGCAAAAAAACCTTCGAAATTGAAGGCTATTTTGAAATTAGGCAGTGTTCCCACTAGCCTAAGCCATCGGCTAGGCTAGGTTCATTTTTCTGGTTCAGGTTCACTCCACACGTCGGCAAGCATCGTCGGCTCAGGCTCAACGAGCGCCGTGAGCCATGGTTCATTTGGTTCAAACCAGGCGAGGCTAGCCAAAATGAACCATTGGCTTGAACCAGGCTTGAACCTGATCAAAGAATGTTAGGCTTAACGGCGAGCTCTGTTACACCATGATACTGTTCAACCCTAAATCTACTACTGCGTAACACTGTTACACCATAACAGTGTTACACTGTAACAGTGTTACACCGTAACAAAGTTACACCGTAACAGTGTTACACCATAACAGTGTTACAGTGTAACAGTGTTACACCGTAACAAAGTTACACCGTAACATTGTTACACCGTAATATTGTTACACCGTAACATTGTTACACCGTAACATTGTTACACCGTAACATTGTTACACCGTAACATTGTTACACCGTAACATTGTTGCTCCCGATGTTGACTCGTCGACGTAACATTGTTACACCGTAACATTGTTACACCGTAACATTGTTACACCGTAACATTGTTACACCGTAACATTGTTACACCGTAACATTGTTACACCGTAACATTGTTACACCGTAACATTCGTTACACCGTAACATCAATGTTACGGTGTAACAATGTTACGGTGTAACGAATGTTACGGTGTAATAAATGTTACGGTGTAACAAATATGACGTTGTAACAATGTTACAGTGTAACAATGTTACGGTGTAACAATGTTACGGTGTAACAATGTTACGGTGTAACAATGTTACGGTGTAACAATGTTACGGTGTAACAATGTTACGGTGTAACAATGTTACGGTGTAACAATGTTACGGTGTAACAATGTTACGGTGTAACAATGTTACGGTGTAACAATGTTACGGTTTAACAATGTTACATCATTATATTTGTTACATGGTAGCATTGTTGCACCGTAACACTTATGCATAGTCATGGTTTTCATTAGCCGGGTTAGCCTGGCTTAAGCCATGGTTCATGGTTCACTGAACCAGGATTGAACCACAAAAGGAGGCTTAAGCCGAACCAATTTTATTGGTGAACCTAGCCTAACCGGTTCATTTGGGAACTCTGAAATTAGGTAATCCTTTTCGCAAATCGACTTTTCTTTGTATTTTTTATTTGATAGAAACTTTTTCCATGCATGCATCCCCTATGTCAAAAGAAGCAATTATGCATAATTAGTTTTTCATACAAGACTCCATACAACTTTACGGGCTGGCACGGTGTGTTTCCTAGAACAAACTTAAGATAAAAAAATCGGCAAGTCTGATATTTGGCACCATGAAAGAAAGACTGTTTCCCGACATTTTGTGGGGTCCGGCGAAATATTTTGTCGGGGGGTCTAGAGCAACTTTTTTTTTAAGTTTTTTTTTTCGATTTCATAGGATTTTTCTTCAGAAAAGTCGATACTTTATACTTTTTTTTGGAAAATGTTCAGCAATCTTTTCTCTACAATGTGATTGATTCGAAAATGTTTTAAAATGTCATAGTGTTACATGGAAGAGGATTGAAAAAGTTATAATGGGTATCTTTTGGGTAAAAAATAGCTTTTAAATGAAATACTCTCAGTTTAGCTGTGTTTCATGCTCGAATTTGTATCCGGGCAATCTCTTGCTGTTTTTTCATGACGAATTGTACAAAGAAAAGATTATTATCTGGTCGTTTTGAGGTTATTTTTTTTTTATTTGAGGTCAAATATGTAATTTAGAGTCTCTTAAGGCACATTCTTAAGAAATTTGATGGATATGAACATTGACCAATCGATTTTCATCGACTTTTCTGAAGAAAAATCCTATGAAATCGAAAAAAAATCTTCAAAAAAAAATTTGCTCTAAACCCCCCGACAAAATATTTCGCCGGACCCAGCAAAATGTCGGGAAAGAGTCCTTCTTTCATGGTGCCAAATATCAGACTTGCCGAATTTGTTATCTTAATGTTTTCGGATAAATACACCGTGGCTGGTCATATAAAATGGGCATGTGAAAATTTGAAAATTGTGAAAAGATTTTCTGATCGATTTGGTGTTTTCGGCAAAATTGAAGGTTCTCAACCTAGGCTTTTCAGAAAAAAAAAACCAGTGCACAGAAAAAATATATTTCCTAATTTTTGTATTTGACTTTTTATTACAAAATGTTTAAAAGGACTACAAAAGGCACCTTTTGCGCTAGAGTTGAGGATGGTGCAAAATCTGTTACTGTTGTGTTTATGAGTGTGATTTTGTGTTTATGTGATTTATGAGGAGAAAAAGTCAACTGCACTGTGCACTGTTTCAAGTTTTAAATATTTTTTTATTTGTAATTTAAAAAAAAAATTGAATGAAGAGCACCCTGCAAAAATATTGTCGATAAGCTAAAAAATGTGCTGGTTGCTGAGCTACAACCTATTAAAGTTTTTTTTTCAGTGTCACATAATTCTTCATTTTTCAACTAGGGATAGCTCGGAATCTCTTGGTACAATTTTTAATGTCCCAAAGATATGCAAAACTTCAAAAAAACTAAAGGTGACTTTCTTCAAAATTGCTGAAATTGCATTCTGAGAGAGGTTCTTCTACTTACTATAATTTGTATTGTATGAGTCTGATGCATTACCTGTAAAAGAAAAGAGAAAATATTTCATTAGAAAATAATGTATTTCTTCTATACCTTTGGTGTTTGAATTTACCACGCTACTACTAGAACTCTATCTTCTTCGAGTAAAGGAGAGAATTTTAATGACAAGTTTAATTGTAAGGATAATTAACGAAAACATTGAAAATGCAACCACTTATTTCTAAAACTCTTTATGGGACAATTATGCCTCCATCAAGCCACCAAAAAACGCACACGTGATCCAAGCCTCACCGAGAACCCAGGCAGTATTGAACTGTGTCCTCCTATCATCCCCTGTCGGCAGTCGATGGCCGGCGTAGCGTGGCGCTCAGAGTTCGCTCGATGGTGCCGGGGTCTGATAGACTGATTCAATCCAACAACACACCACCACCACCACCGAGAGAAGAAACGTGCTGTGCTGAATTATAAATAATGATGAGCAAGCAAATGTTTCTCTCTTCTTTATTTGTGTCTCCCTTTTTTATCCACGATACTGGCCGGTGTCGAGGGACACTTGTGTGTCCAATCCATGTCCAAACACCACACACGGGGTCCTGCGTTCGGATCCGATGGAGTGCCAGGAGGAAAATTTATACATCTCGATAAGCTTTCGTCGGGTGTCCCCATTTCGGCGTGTCACGAGGGACGCCCAAAAGGTGACACGCCAGCGACTGCGGTTGAGGAGGAGGAAAACCACACTCCGAACCAGCGGCAAGAGTTGGACAATTTGGAATTCTTGGGGTTTTCGCATTCGAAATTAACCCGAGTCGAGCCGCAGTCTCGTGGTAAGCAACAGTAAGACGATTTCGTTGGTTGATTTCTTGCGTTGCAGTCCGCAATGATTTACTATTTGTGCGCTGGTCGACCTGCGGCTTCAACGCGAGGTCTCCTCGGTAGGTTGGTTTCTGTCTGCCGATGCAGCAGTAAAGGGTTTCTCAAAATTTGATTTTTTTATCATTTTTTCAATTTTAAATTGTGATTTTGCAAAATAGATATAATATTACATTCCACATTAAAATTTTTGAGAAATTATCTAAAACTAACCTTGAAGGTTTTATTTCACGATTTTGATACTTAAATAATATCACTTTCTAAACGATCAATCGAATAATTACATAAATTTAATCAATTCTGACCATCATTTTCAGTTAATATTTACAAAAAAATAGATTTTGTTAAGTCAGAACATTGAACAGTGCTACCAGTTCTCTCGACTTTAGTCAAAATTGTCAAACTTTGTTCAGGGCTGAGAAAATTGAAATAAAACCTTTTCGGTTCAATAGGAAGGTATGAAGATGGATAAGAAGAGCTATTTGGAAGGCAAGACAAGGAAAATTCTCCACGGTATCTTCAAATAAAATTTGAATGGAGTTTAACGGTTTTTGGCAAGTTAAAATATCTACGATACGCCCAAACACGCGTTATTACCATTTTTGGCTTGAGTGGATGCTGTTTTCAAATTTTGTTGTCGTTTAACCAATTTTATTTTCAATTTGTAAAACAAAAATCTTGACATCTTCAGCACCCCTGACCAAATCGTCACAGCAGCGATTCCAATCAGCTCGGCCACCGCCACCACCATAATAATATATAGAGGTATCTCCTGAACAACTCGCGACCCCGCGAGACGACAGCTCAAGGGAGGAGGAAAAAAATCCCACGTGACATGACCTGGCCACTATACCCGAATCGATGACGTCATTCCGACAACCGACTAGCTGAATGGATGAATGTTTTTTTGTTGTTGTTGTTGGTTGGATTGATGGAATAAATTGCAAATCAGGCTCATCGATAAAATATCTGCACTTTGTCCGATCCGGATCGACTGGTGATGTGTTTAGTTTCGCGTTGACTTATTGTTTAAATTTCAGTTCGAATTCGTGCTTTTAGAGCTAGCAGTAGGAGCAGCAGCAGCAAGAAGCCGTGAAATGTGTCGTTAAATCGACAGTGAATTATGGATAAACGGATAAACAATGTGTCCCGTCGACGACGTCGTCGTCGTCGTCGTGTTTTTGCGCTAAAAATAATATCCGCGTGCTCTCCTCGGTGAGGAATTCGCGCGGCTCGATTTTCTGGCAAAAATCAATCGGTGTTTGGATTAGGGAACTATCGTCCGTTTGCGCCGTGCCGTAGTCGATTGCGAACGGGAATTATTTTTTGTCTGATCAAGGTTTCGATCGATTCACGGCTGCCTCTCTAGTTTGAGCGAGATGTTGTGCTGTGTAATTTAGTTATGCAATGTATCCACCAGCCAGCAGTTCAGTGTGGGTTAAAGGTGTTCAATTTACTCATCTGTTATTCCGAATGCCGTGATCATTGACGCCTACACGCACACGGGATAATTTGCAGGGATGGAATAAAAATATGGCGATTTATTGCAATAATAATCATGCAGATGATTCACTAAAAAATCACTAAAAGAAACACTAAAAGAATCACGAATCGTTTACATTAGCAGTTTTTGATGGAAAAGCATTTTTATGACCTGGTGATCAATATAAATCATTATGAACAGATCTGGCAACCCTGTCGAGAGTTAATCTTACTTATGAGAAATTTTCATTAAAACTCGCGGCTTCAAATTTTAGGAAAACATGATTCTAGTAACAAACTTAATATATCTTCAAATCCAATATCGAAATACAAATTACATTTATAAATACTGAAAATCTAGCAACCCTGCCATCAAATATCACTACTTTTTCAAAGATTATTGATTTTTTCTATTTCATTTTGACACATTCACGAAAATGAATTCTGGTACCGTCTTCATGTACATCGTAACATATGTATTTGAAAAACCTTCCAAAAGAACTAAAAATCCTTCCTTAAGTTGTTTCCCTTTATATATTAAAGCACTGCCACAATCCAGTCACGCAGAAAAATATTTTTGTTGTTTTGAAAAAGTTGCTTTGACGTTACAAAAATCTTGATTTTCATATCAACAAAACGTTTTGTTGATTTAAATATAATTATTACAGGGTGACCACTCAAATCTCATCTCAAATTCCCGACTTTTTCCCGACTTTTCCAGAAACTCAAAGAAAAGAATGATTTCAACCAAAAAAGTATTCATAAAACAAAGTCAATATCAGCCATAGAGAAAAGTCTAAAGGTATTTAAATAAATCAAACTTTCTACAATTTTTGTAAAAAAACACAAACATCACAACAAATTGAAAAAAAAAAATCAAAAAACAAAAGCACTTATTATTTTATTGCAGAGTAGAAACATAAACAATTCTAGAGTTTTTATGAGGTCCTGTAAGCTATTGTGTTTCATATGTTTATAGGACCTCTTAAAAAAATCAAGAATAAGTCTTTGAAAAATAATCGAAAGCTAAAAAATACTTATAATTTCAATGTTTATTCAAAAATTTGCCAAACGTATAATTTGCGTTATTTGTTTCAACTGAAAATGGCAAAAAGTTAAAGATATCTGAACTTAGAATTTTATTTTACTTATCAAAAATCGTTTGAAAATGATTGCATTTATTATTCTTTCAAATTATTTAGAAAAATACCAAAGAAATCTTTAAAAAATGAAACTTGGCTCCCCTTTTCAATTTTGTGAGTAAGTTTTGTAAGTAAATATTTAGGATTTATTTTTTGATTATATTGTTTTCATATTTTCAAGTCATAAAAAAGTTTTTTGAGAACGAATGATTGGACAAAAATGAGTGGATTTTATTCGATATTTATGTTTTGAGATAACTGAAAATCAAGTTTTATGTGAAATTATTTACTCATACCCACATTCTCACAAAAAAGTTCAAAGGAAACATTTGGAAAAAAAAATAAATGGCTTAATGAAATAAGTTAAACAATTATAAATATTTACCACAAAAAAAAACATTGCCAAACTCACGTTGGAATCTTTATTCAAATATTCAATCAATGTGAAAAAATGAAACAGAATCATTGCTTGGCGCTGGTCATAATCTTTAAAAGTAGGCTCTAATTTTATATAAGTATTTCATTAACTTTGTTGTTGTTTTAAGTTAGATGCTACGCCATGTTTGATTAACAAAAATATAATAAAAATCAATTGTTTCTGATTTTTGTGAAGTCCACTTAATATTATTTAAGTTTATTAATGTCTTAAATAGCCTTTATTCTCAAAAAGATTAAAATAGTGAAAGGAAACTTAAATTGAAAGCAAGTTACTAAAGAACGATTGAGTGAATTTAATTTGAAATTTGTACATAATATTGCAAAATTATTCAAGATTCAGAAAATAATTTCCAAACAGGTATGCTTGGGATTCCCATTTTTTTGACAAAAAAAAGTCGGGATT
This sequence comes from Culex quinquefasciatus, assembly GCF_015732765.1. NCBI lineage: Eukaryota > Metazoa > Arthropoda > Insecta > Diptera > Culicidae > Culex > Culex quinquefasciatus. The sequence continues at coordinate 1,360,046 of NC_051862.1, forward strand.
CCCGATTAAAGGTGGATTTTAGCGAGTTCCCGTTTTTTCCCGACTTGAGTGGCCGCCCTGAGTCTTATGCAAAGAACATTTAAAAGATATTTACATAAAATTCTTCAATGGCAGTGATGTAAACACGAATGGGTTAATAATCTTTCTGATTGGTTATGAATATTGATGATCTGGCAACACTGCCATAAGACATAGCTACTCAGGAATTTTATTGAACTTTTCTACGTCAATTGATGTATATTTTAATTAAAATTCCTCCCGAATCCGTCTTCAACATCCGAATAGTAATAAGAATTTAATAACTGGCAACTTTGTCGTGAGGAAAATACTTACTCTAAGTTAGATATTTAAGAACTGTCAACCCTGTCTAATGTTGAGGACATTAAAAAAAACTCGACAGTGTTGTAAGTGTGGTATGGTGAGTCAAAAATCTTCATGATTAGTTAAAAAATAAATATTGAAGATATAGCAACACTGCCGTAAGATATAGCTACTCGAACTTTTCAATGTCCAATTTTTTTTTGAATAAAATTTCTTCTGAATACGTCTTACTGTGCATCGCTAGTCAGTTATTTGAAGAACATTCGGAAGAGTTATATCAACAGAAAAACTGGCAACATTGCCATTGAGTATTGATTTCATTGAAACTAAAAATGACGATTGTAATTATTTGACTTGAAAGTTAAGTAACAATCTTTTTTTTTGTTGTTGCAAACACGAAAAATAAATCTTCGCCATCACAAAGAGTACATTTGCATGGGCACCATTCTAGGGCTGACTGATTGTTTTTATTTCAAAACATCAACTCTCACAACGGTAACGTTACTATTATGCCCCATTAAATTCACATGAATAGTATTCATTGAACGCGAACCCAGAACCAACCAGTGTGTGTGTGTGTAGGTGTGTATGTTTGCTTGCCGGTGTGCCACTAGTAGAGTATATTAAAAGCGCGCATGTGATAACAATAAAAAAACAAAAATGTTGAAATATAATGTACGTGTTACACGCTCGATTCTGCAGGTGGTGGAGGAAAAAGGGCGGGCAACAAAAATACAATAAATAAAGTAGTGCGGTAGACATTTAAACACACACACACCCACTGACACGTGGTGGGACGACCAGAGCTGTGTAGTGATGCATTTGCACGGAGCGCGGAAGAGTGGTGAGAAAGAGTACAAGACAGGTACTGTGGGGGGAAATTGATTTGTGACGATTCAGTTTGGCTCGTGTGTGTCGGTGGGACAATAAAAACGTCCCAACTTTTATTTTTACACCAACTTACTCGGCCTACAATTTCACAGTTGAAAATATTAAGGAAAATTTCGGCATAATAACTAACCTTATAGTTCATCAATCAAAAATAATTGAATTTTCAATTACTAAAAAAAAAATATGTAGAAATCACATTAAATTTGAGCATCTTTTTTTCTCAGTGCACACGATGGTAATAGAGCACGTTCGTGACGAATTGGTTTCGCAAATGTAACGATTTGTTGCTCTCCCAATAGTGGTACTAATTTTGAATGGTGAACAGTTTATTAGAAACCGGTGGGATAACCAGTGGAAATACGTGTTTCAATCTGGCACGTTATTGAGGGTTGGCAATATTTTTTTTCTAATTTCTTTTTTTGTAATAAACGTCAAAAACTGAGTTTGCCATTTGAAAAAAAGATGTTAATAATTGAAAAATAAATAATTGCGCTGAATAAAACTATTATGACAAAAAAAAAAAAATCGAGTTTTTGGTACGGTATATCCACGCATTTCTCCTCTCCTGTAGATTCTGTGATCCGTTCACAGAATCCTCTCTGCGGTAAACACGACGCAGTAGGGCTGGCCACTTTAGCTGTTCTTTTATAGTCCTTTTAATCGATGGGAGCAAATTAGCATTTAGCAAATCGTCTTCACAAAAATGTGGAAAACTAAACCATATTTCTCGATTACCAAGCTACGGTGATTTCAAGAGTCAACAATCTGGATTTGCATTGATTGTTGTTAAAAATTCTTCTTATTTGTTATGACTTAAGACAAGTTGAACCCAGAATATGTCTTAATTCACAATTTTTTTTCTGAGTAAAATAATCATAATTAAATTAAGAGTTTTGGAAAAGTTTCCCAACATTCTCGATTAAGTGATTACCGTGGCCAAATGACAGAGGAAAATACTTCACATTTGCGAAAAATGTCAAAACTTTCATGGGAGAGCAGGGATGGAAGGGTGTACCCCATTTGGCATAATGGACATTTGGCATAACGGGTTTTCAAGATGGACGTTTGGCATAATGGACGTTTGGCATAATTGATCCAAGACATCAGGGACGTTTGGCATAATGGACATTTGGCATAATGGACGTTTGGCATAATTCGTTCAAAACCCATCAAGGACGTTTGGCATAATTTTTGCTAGCTTTTTTTTGTTCAATTAGTATTTATTTTTTGTAAAGAATAATAATTTATAGGTTTTTTTCCTTTTTTCTTAGCAGATAACTTTACTTTAAAAATGATTTTTGTTTTCAAGAAATCTAGTATCTTTGTCATTTTCTCCCAATAGATGTATTTTTTCCCTTTTTTTCTTAAATATATAATATTGAGATTTGTCTTCTTTTGAAATATTTTGCAGCTAATTTTTTGTATTTAATTATTCCTTCTTTTATTTTAAATTCAACCTTACAAAGTGATGTAAGTTTTGCCAGTCTTTGAATATTTAGCAATAAAGATTTTATACTGTTTACCCTTTTCCCTCCTTTTTCAAATTCAACCTAAAGAATGTATGGACATTTTGCTCTTCTTTAACGAAATGCATTTAATTTTTTTAAAGCAATTTGCTCTTCTTTTATTTTAAAGCTAAAATAAGGTAAAATCTCTCAAAAAATGTGCAGTTTGTTTTTTTTTTCAAGGTTTTGCAATTATTGTTTTTATGCATTTTTATCTTCTTTAATATTCATTCTTAATAAGGAATATACATTTTTTCTTTCTTTAAATATTTGACAAATGAGTTATGAAATTTTCCCTTCTTTTATTTTTAAATTCAACTTTTAGAAGGGAAAAACTCTAAAAACAACACTTTTCGAATATTTGACAGTTAACTTTGATTATGAATTTTTTTTTTAATAAAATTTATACTTATTTATATAAAATTCAACTTATGGATGGAAAAGTAAATTTAAAGATTCACATTTTGACACTTTTTAAATGTTTGACTATCGCAATATTTTTTATTTTTTCACCTACTTCTCTTAAAAATAACATTTAATCAGCATTTATTCTTTTTTTGGGCAGTTGTCCCTTCTTTAAGATTAGTATTGAATAAATAAAAGAAGGGAAAATTCCATAAACAACTTATTGAAAAAATGTGCAGAAATTATATAAATGTTTAAAGACAACATCTATAAGAGAATTTCCCTTCTTCAAGTTAAATATAAGAAATGATGGGAAAATTGAATAAAAAAAACTTTCAAAATATTTAAAGAAAAGCAAAGAAAAGCGACATCCATTCACCCAAAATACAGGATCGAGAGTATAATTCCATTAAAATTTATAGAGAGCTCAATGCTAAACTCGAATAATGGTACCAACTCACACCTGCAAAACAATTAATTTCATTAATTAATTGAAACAGTAAATCTGCAACAAGAGTCATACATCGAAATCTGACTACTCTTGTGTCACCAAGCTGCTGTGGCCAAGGCAGTTTAGTCATTGAGTTAGTCTATTTAAGGTCTCTGGTTCAGTTCCCGTAGGGAACATTTTTTGTTTTTGAAGGATGAACTTTTTCTTGAAAATGGACTCGAGGGCATAATTCTCTCGGTCATCTAGAACTGTGTTCTCTGTGTCTGTGAATCTTTCCGCTAGTCTCGTGTCGGATGAGTGCTGCCCAGTTCTGGGGTTTCTTTAGATTAAATTCGAAAAAAGAAGGGAAAAATGTGAATTTATTTAGAGATTTCCTTCTTCAAGTAAAATTTTGATCAAAAGAAGGGAAAATTGCATTATAAAAACTCAATTGTCGAAGATTTGAAGAGGTTTTTCTCATCATGAATTTCATATAAAAGAAGGGAAAATTTCATTTTTTTTTTTTTTTGGAGGGTGATCCAGCCGCACATCGTTGATGTCGAAACCTCTAAACTGGGCCCTCCTAATGTGACGTCCGTCAGTAGTCTTGTCGTACATTACAACTAGAATCAGATCTGCCAATGAATTAGTACACTTCGACCAAATAAACACTGACGCTGTATGGATCTGACTCTAGAATAAATGCACAGTTGTGTGTTATTCATAAGTCCAAAATGTTCAATTATTCATATAAGTCCAAATATTCATTTGCGGATAACTTCCTAACTTGAATTGAATACATGATTTAAAGCAACCTATCCGAAAGCTACTCTTATCTCAAATCCCCGACATTTTAATTATTAACCAAAAAAACGTTTCTTTTAAAACCTGTCTGGCTTCTTTAAAAAAAAAAAAAAACAAAAAAACAAAATAAAATAACAGTTGATATTTTACAAGTCGTGAATTGAAAAAGAGACGACCATTTGTTCGTCAGAATTCCAGTAGATCCTCGATTCGCAACAATGGTCGATACAATCATAATCCGACAACCGTTAGTTCAACAGATCAACGAATTTAGTCCGATATCATTTCACTATTGATTGATCGAGACTCTATGGAAATTATGACAAATCAGAATGGTTTTTATGCTACTTGAATGAAAATCACCGATTCTGATAGAATTACTAAATTCACTGTTACTAATTTTGTCCCTAAATAACTAAAGGCAAAGTATAAAAGTTGATATTTATAGTTAAAATCCTAAATTCTAAATACAAACACTATTTTTTTAAACCCGCATCCTAACCTGACACCCACATTAAGATAGGGAAAAATCACATATGTAGCGGTTTATTGTACAAATGTGATATTTCCACTATCAGAGAACCTCCTTGTCTCGATGACAGCTTACCGGTCATCGATTAAGCCCTGAGACTACGCCAAAGTGGGTTCTCGCAGCATGAAGTGGTGTCCATGTGTAAAAATGGAAGCTTCAGCAATATACTGAACACTTCGATTTTAATTCCACATCGAATCAAATCATACTCTTTGCCAAACAAGCATCAAACCTATGACACTCATTATGACAAAGCCCAGGGATAAAAGAAGGGAAAATTTCATTTAAAAATTTATTGCTAATTATATTGAAAGGGGAAAAATCTTAAGCTAACAAGAGATATTTTCTTCTTTATACTAATTATTTAATAAAAATATAAAAATTTCATTGAAAAGATTTATTGTGAATTATTCAAAAAGGAAAGAATTTACTATTGGGGAAAAAATATAGAGATACCTATTTTTTTATAGAAAAAAAAGATAATCTCTTAAAGTAACATAAAAAAGGTAAAAAATATGCATTTTCATTCGTGAAAATGACAAATACTTAACAAAAAAACAAGCTAGTAATAGTTATGCCAAACGTCCATTATGCCAAACGTTCTTGATGGTTTTTGAACGAATTATGTCAAACGTCCATTATGCCAAATGTCCATTATGCCAAACGTCCCTGATGTCTTGGACCAATTATGCCAAACGTCCATTATGCCAAACGTCCATTATGCCAAACGTCCATTATGCCAAACGTCCATCTTGAAAACCCGTTATGCCAAATGTCCATTATGCCAAATGGGGTACACCCCGCAAAAGAAAATCGCTCCCGAAATTCTCCAAGAAAATCAATCTGCTGATGATTTTTTGTGAATTTCCTTACCACTCAAAAATATTTATTTCACTTTGTTTACACACATTGCCTATCTACAAAATGTGACAGGTCATTTTTCGACGTGTGACGTCACACTTGCAACTTGCAAGTGTAGTAGTGAAAAAGATGTTCCGCGAATAATCAAGATGATGATTTTTTTAAATTCTTTTTGCCGATCTTTCGTGCGCGAGAGAGAAGAGCCATGCTCCCTTCGGATTTTTTCTCTTGATGAACATCCAAAGTTTTTTTGATGATGATTATTCCATCGTTGTGGGAGAGTATCGTAAAGTGTTTTTTTTAAATAACTATTTTCGTGGAAATATGTACAAAAGTTTAACGTAAATTCAATGAGGAACATTTCAAAGATTTTGAATAATTACATTTTTAAAGAAATAAATAATTTAAAAAAAAAACTTTTCCTACACCGACGGTGATTCGCAAATGCTCGAATCTAGTGGAAACGAGAAAAAAACGAGCATTAAATGTTACACGTTAAATGCTAAACGATCAGCTGGCTTCAATCAATTTACATTTCATTCCATGCTCTCCCTGAATTTCGCTCTTTTGGCCTTCGGCATTCCCATTTTTCCTTTTCATTCCTCCTTTCAATAAAAGAGAGAGAATGTATAAAAAAAGAAGCTCACACTTGGAAAGAATTTTCCATTTTCTCCGCCCGAATGGGTTTTTCCACCTTCACTTGTGACGGAACCAGACGTATTAGCCACTTTTGATCTTATTCTTCTTACTTTCTCTTTCTCTCTCTGCACTCACATGACTTGACTTTGGTCATTTTTTTTTCACTTCACCCGCCACCACTTCCGAACAGGAAAGAAATCATCTCCTTTGGGATTCGTCTTTCCTTCTTAGCAGTTAGTGGCGTCATTGGACCATCAAACAAGAGCAAAAAATAAATATAAAAAAAAACCGACGATGAGTTGACTGAACATGACGGAATTGTGCGGTTGCGATTTTCAACGGCTCGATGAATCTTGCCTTGCCGATGAGTGAGATATACCGCGAATCATCGTCTATCTCACCCCTCCTTTTTTTTTTGGTTGTTTCGGGAAGGTACGCGAAAAAATGTTAATTGCATAACACAACTTCACCGCGTTTGGTTTAGTGATTCCGAAGCAAAAGTGGGAGTGAGTCGTTGAAGATTGGATAAGGTTGGAACCTGCTTAGGAACGTCGGAAAACTTTACCCCTCCGTTAAATCTTTGGCCTTATACCTTCACAAAAAAAAAACCGTACAATTCCAAGAGAAACTTATGTGGTGAGACAGTAGAGAATTTCCCTTGCCCCCTTAAAAAAGTGCACGGAGAAAAGGCAGCTTCCAAAATCGTGAACAAGTGTTCATGAAATTGATTTGATTTTTCGAATTTGTCAAATTGCTTGTTTTTTCTAGCACTTTATTTGGGGTTTGCATTTATATAATGTATAAATAAGTCTTCATCAACCCCACCGTGCTCCACTTTCTCTGTGTAAACGCTGACGCTGCTCCTATCGAGTGTTTGTGTGGGGGTGGGTGCCAAGGCAGTTCAAACTCCTTGCTGCTTGCTTCCACTGTATTCTTATCAGAAGGCAAGCTTTCCATTCCAATCCATTGTGCTTCTGTGTAATGCGCGCGCCCATGAAGCAGCTGGAGAGTGTGACTAATACACCTTTACAGCGAAATAAAAAGGCCAGGCCAGAGAGAGAAACCGGTCAATTATCGCCTCGAGGGACGTAAACACAACAATTTGGAAAATGAATTGCTCCTTATCGCGATGAATCACACGGTCAGGGGCCACAGAGCAGTGCGAGGAGTTGGGGAGGTTACGGGTTCCGCGTAGGCCAACCCAACCCAACCCAACCCAACCCAACTCAGGCTCGAGTGATAAAGAGTGAGATAGCAGCAGCTAGAATGGTGAGGGGAGAGATTTGTAACTTTTTGCATTATGAATGACGGGCATTGATCGAGTCCTCTTTTCCTCTGCGTGTAAACGTTTCTTCGTCCTTCGGGCGGCATTTCGATGCAAATAATAGCGATTGTTATGAGATGGGAAAGGTCGAAAAGGCATTGTGTTTCAAGCTTTTATGTTCAATTTAAATTTTGATTGCAAAACGGCAAAGGGTTCATCCCATGGGATGGTGTAACCTTTTTGACTTTCTTGCAAAAGAAAGGTATATAATCGAGATATTTTTTTAAGCACACCGTGCTCACTAAGCCCACACGTACTTGGCAAAGTTCTTTCCACCCACGTGCTCTCTTTAGTAGCTCCCTAACTGTAGCTGAATGGATGTTCTCCAAAAGGAAAACGAAAATGAAGAAGCATAGCAAGGACGAATCTAAATATGTTCTGCCAAAGGGCTTACAGGCAGTATAATGACACAGTTAAGAGGGGGCTTCGAAGAGGTTGCTGAATGAAACTGACTGACTGTGGTGGGTGGAACGAACGTTGGGAGTATCAATCAACCTTCTGCTGCTACTGCTACTGCCTTCTCCGGAAGCCGGAAAATAGAACGAAACGGAACCACCGGGCACGGCTCGGTGAACATTTTGCTGGCTTTAGTTTAAGTTGGGATTTCAAGCAAGTAAAACGACCGCCACTAATGATTCCCTGGCTGTCAGTTCCGAGCTAAAGGTTATAGATTTCATTCTTCGCACGCGCTGATTGAACCGAACGTGATCCATTTTGGCTTAATAAACGCGAGCGGGGGTAAAAATACATTTTTCAATTTGGTCATAAAACGTGAACGTCAGCACACTCGGAAACCATCTCAAAACGCCATTAGCCGGGTCCTTTGTAGATCGCCCCGTCCAATATACCAATAGAGTGATGCCCAGAACTATCATCATTGATTGATGAGTGAACCATTTTTCAGCTTATTCGACGAAACGGACGAATTTCGCGTGGTTTTCGCCATTTTCTATTGCCAATAAAGATAGAGAGAGAGAGAGAGGTGCAGCAGTGGTAGCCACATGTGTGCACTCTATAGTTTCACTCTGGGTTTCGGATTCGATATTTCAGCAGCAGCAGCAGCAGCAGGAGAGTGCGGTTTTATTTTCAGCCCCAGTCTCTCGACTGGTCAGGAATTTATCGACGTATGTTTAAAATAGAAGGAAGTCTATAATGACCGCTAGCCAGCCAGCAAACCAACCAGCCAGCCAAGTGTGTTTACAAATAATTCCCCCTTCCAACCAGCAGAGTCTTGGTAGAAAGGTAGAACAACTTGGCTAAGCCGACCGAGCGCAAGTACCTTTCACCTAAATTCACCTGGATAATCGTACCGCGGTCGGTCGGTGTGGGATTGGCCTGCTGGTCTGGCCTTGGTCACCTCCAGCCAAGCTTCTCGCTCTTCTCGACACGGCAATTAGCTTTTCGGCGTCGATTCCCCCTGCCCGGAACGTGACTGACTTGTGTAGTAGCAGCGCAACTCGTCTGCGACTGTTGTGTGCACTCAGGGAGGAATGATTGGAAAAAATACTGAAATTTAGGTTTAAACTCAATGCTTTACTAGTTTAATTCACACTTGCACTTGCAAAGATATTATTTCAATATTAAACACGAAAACCACACAATAAAAATGTGAGCAATTCTCAACCAAAACCAGGAATGGATTTTATTTGGCTCAAAAAGAATTTTATTTATATTTGAAAATGGCTCAAGAAGCCATTCTGCGACAAAAAAATATTTTTAAAATTTTTGAATCAAGACTTTCATTTTGAAAAGGTATAATATTCACATTATGCCCTTTTGAAATGGTGATTCCATAATTACAAAAATTCTTTTTACGAAAAGATCAGAAAATGAAACAAATGTTTCACAAAAATAAAATGTACTAGAAAATAAAAAGCTGGGTGGATGAGACTTAAAACATAAATTTTCCTACACAGCGAATATATTTCAGCTAATTTTAACAACCTTTAGAAACAAATATTTTTGGGAAAGACAATCATGGGCACCATATAAAAAAATCGATAAGTTTAAATTTTATTGATAAAATAAAACTCTGAGTGGTTTTATGGTGAAGCCGTTGATCATTTTTGAAGAAAATTAATCATCACTATAAAAAATTGTGTATTAAATTCAATTTAACGAATTTCAGCACCAAAAGGAATCAGCATGTGCCGGTTGTTGCCTTCTTGAAGCCACTGAAGGAATTTTTGATCTAAATCAACTGTGCTTCAAAATTTATATAATTTTGTGGCACAGTCATTGACGTCCTAGTTGGCAATCATTGATTAATGACGATTTCCATAACTTTACAAGGAATCGGATAATCGTTACCAAAAGGAATCAGCATGTGTAGGGAACTACTCTAAACAACTTGTTGAAGGAATTTTGTCAAAATATTGAAAGCGACGCAAAATTTATATCTTTGAAGGAAAAATCATGACAATGATGGAAGTCTTCACGTTATGTTGAAAACGGTACAATTTATCAAACAATCTGTAAAGTACGATTGCGAATTAGATTTTACCTTAAAAAGTAAAGATATTTTTTTTGTGTAATTAAAATAAAAATGAAAAAAAAAAAAAAATATGGATGATGGTAAATTTAGTTTCTGAAAACATAGTTTTACAAAAAAAACCGTCTACCGTCCGTCTTTTATAAAAAGTTTCCATCAATACCTAAAACTTTGCCGAAGACACCAAACCGAAGAAAAAAATTGCAACGGCCTAAGCATTTTAAAATTTTTAATTTTTTTTTGTAATTATGTTATTTTTAATTTTTTTTTATTTCGTAATTTCTGTAAATTTTTAACATTTTTAACAGTTTTGACCATTTTGACAATTTTGACAATTTCGACAATTTTGACAATTTCGACAATTTTGACAATTTTCACAATTTTGACAATTTTGACAATTTTGACAATTTTGACAATTTTGTCAACTTGACAATTTTGACAATTTTGACAATTTTGAAAATTTTGACAATTTTGGCAATTTTTTACAATTTTGACAATTTTGACAATTTTGACAATTTTGACAATTTTGACAATTTTGACAATTTTGACAATTTTGACAATTTTGACAATTTTGACAATTTTGACAATTTTGACAATTTTGACAATTTTGACAATTTTGACAATTTTGACAATTTTGTCAATTTTGTCAATTTTGAGAATTTTATCAATTTTATCAATTTTATCAATTTTATCAATTTTATCAATTTTATAAATTTTATCAATTTTATCAATTTTATCAATTTTATCAATTTTATCAATTTTATCAATTTTATCAATTTTATCAATTTTATCAATTTTATCAATTTTATCAATTTTATCAATTTTATCAATTTTATCAATTTTATCAATTTTATCAATTTTATCAATTTTATCAATTTTATCAATTTTATCAATTTTATCAATTTTATCAATTTTATCAATTTTATCAATTTTATCAATTTTATTAATTTTATCAATTTTATCAATTTTATCAATTTTATCAATTTTATCAATTTTATCAATTTTATCAATTTTATCAATTTTATCAAATTTTATCAATTTTATCAATTTTATCAATTTTATCAATTTTATCAATTTTATCAATTGTATCAATTTTATCAATTTTATCAATTTTATCAATTTTATCAATTCTATAAATTTTATAAATTTTATGCAATTTAATGAATTTGACAAATTCATAATTTCATGAATCTTGTGAATTTAAAGATTTTTGTGAATTTTATGCATTCGATGAATTTTATGAATTTTGTAAATTTTATGAATTCTATGAATTTTATAATTTTTTAAGAATTTTATGAATTTTGTGAATTTGATGAATTTGATAAATTTTATGAATTTGATAAATTTTATAAATTTTATGAATTTTATGATTTTTTTTTCGAATTTTATAAAAATTATAAATGTAATGATTTTTAGTTTAAATTTTATGAATTTTATAAATCTTATGAATTTTGCCAATTTTTCCAACTGAGTAAATTGTTTAAATTCTGTAAATTTTGTTAATTTTTTTAAATTTTGTAATTTTTGTAAATTTTATTAATTTTTTAAAATTTTATAAATTTTGTAAATTTAGTCAATTTTGTAAATTTTGTAAATTTTGTAAATTTTGTAAATTTTGTAAATTTTGTAAATTTTGTAAATTTTGTAAATTTTGTAAATTTTGTGAATTTTGTAAATTTTGTAAATTTTGTAAATTTTGTAAATTTTGTAAATTTTGTAAATTTTGTGAATTTTGTAAATTTTGTAAATTTTGTAAATTTTGTAAATTTTGTAAATTTGAGCATGAGCATGAGCATGAGAGACCACCCATGGTTGTCCTTCTCCGTTGCTGAACAGGACCGTAATATGCTATCAATACAACCGACCATACGCTTGAACGATCTAGTGGTGTTTCCCTTATCAACAGCATGTATGAATGCGTTGAAAAGATAAAACATCAAGATCATTAAAACTAGATCTGAAGCAAATAGGTAACAGTCATTGGCCACCAACGGCGCCCGCCATGTCAGTTTGTAGATCTCGGGGGATTGGGACGGGAATGTTAGTTAGCACAGGTTGCTACAAAGGGTGGGTTCTATACGATATCCACACCCCCACGTGTGCCGGAAAACTACTTCTACTTGGGATTTTGTTAGTGGGTAAGGGTAATGGCCAGGATTCAACATAGAGGATGATGATGCGACCCAATAATCAATAAATTTTGTTTAATGGTGTGATGTATTATGCATTCTCAAGGCAAACAATCGGAGGATGCGGATGAGATTATTCCCGGTTATTTGGTGTTGAGTTTAGCATAAATGATTCAATCTTAGACAGCCGACTGTGGAAAGATAAAACCAAATAAAATGCGAAAACGCGAAACCGCCCGGACCGAAAAATACACACAATCGGAAACGGCAACGAAAATCCTGCGTAATGACCGCGACGCGCACCGTTCAAAGTCTCCAAAGCAACTGTCAAACATTCGCGAAATCACCCGGGTCGAAATACACACACAATTGGGGGGAAAACAAAGACGGAAACGGCAACGAAAATCCTGCGTGATAATCGCGACGCGCACGGTTCAAATTCTCCAAAGCAACTGTCAAACAATCGCGAAATCACCCGGGTCGAAATACACACACAATTGGGGGGAAAACAAAGACGGAAACGGCAACGAAAATCCTGCGTGATAATCGCGACGCGCACGGTTCAAATTCTCCAAAGCAACTGTCAAACATTCGCGAAATCACCCGGGTCGAAATACACACACAATTGGGGGGAAAACAAAGACGGAAACGGCAACGAAAATCCTGCGTGATAATCGTGACGCGCACGGTTCAAATCCTCCAAAGCAACTCGATTTTGTAAATTTTGTAAATTTTGTAAATTTTGTAATTTTTGTAAATTTTGTAAATTTTGTAAATTTTGTAAATTTTGAAAATTTTGTAAATATTGTCAAAAAAAATCAAATTATTCGCTCTACAGCATTGCCTTGGCGTTCTCGATTGCGAGATTCCTACTCGAAACTAAGTGTCCGAAAACATGATTGTTGAAGCAATTGCAAACCTCTTTTTACACCTTAGCTTTCATCCACCCCGGGATTCGAACTGACGACCTTTGGATTGTTAGTCCAACTGCCTACCAGCGACTCCACCGAGGCAGGACCCAGGGAGTCGCCTCCTACACCTGGACTGAGCTAACGACCTAACCTCTAGGTTAGACCGGGGCCAACATTTACTTCCCCGTCCGACGGAAGGCGTGATCAGACAAATCTCGTTTCGAAAAATGCCACCGGGACTTTTGGGATCAAACCCAGGCCTACTGGGTGAGAGTCAACCACGCTTATCCCTACACCACGGGTCCCGGCTGTGTAAATTTTGTAATTTTTTTTTTATTTTTTTAAATTTTGTAAATTTTGTAAAATTTGTAAATTTTGAAAAAAATTTAAATTTTTTAAATTTTGTAAATTTTGTAAATGTTGTAAATTTTGCAAATTTTGTAAAATTTTAAAATTTTGGAATAAAAAATCATCAGCTCAAATGGAAATATATATTAAAATTGCCTTGTTGTATTGACTGTTAAATTTTCATTGATGAAATTTAAGAGATGAGTGTGTGTGGTTTAATCCTAAAATTTTAAATTATATTATCTAAATTCTTTTTTTTTAATGATCTAAACCTGAAGGTTAAAACAATGATTTGAACTGATAATACTTCTCTTTTGCTCTGGACCTTATTTTCGCCCAAGCCAATGTACAATGTACCTCAAAGTAATGTTTTGCGTGCACCGACATTCGTACATTAAAACGATCGGTTGTTTTAATTCCATGCATGAGTGGCGCCCAGCAATTTCCCCCCCGATTATAATCGCTCACAACATCCACTTTTTCACCCAGCAGCTGGTCTCTGGTATCGCACTCGCACACACGCGCTCGTGCCTGGTTCAGAATCATTGTGGAAATGTAAATATCCTTCAGCTCAGATGGTCGGTCGTAAATTTCGGATTCCACGTGGAAATGCGCCAAACAGTCGAGGAGCAAAGAAAGAATCCATCGCGCACACCACGCGAGAAGAAAAGATTCATTCAAGCGGCTCGTAAAAGTGCTTTCGTTCGATTTTTTTTGTTAATAATAACACACAATAATACCGCCGCCAAGTTTTAAAAATGCACTTGAGACATTTATGAGCGGTCGGTTTCGGACGATCGATACGCTCTTTTTTTTTTTGCTCTTCCCTTCAGTCGGTCTTTTTTCAGAATAACGAGAAAAAATATAACGCAAACTTATTGGATTGTTGGTCGGATTTATTTCGAGATAAACAATTAATAATCGCGTGCTTTCGCCGCAGGAAGTTTGCTCTCGCACTTCTTTTTTCGTTTTTGGGGTTATTTATTTATTTACTAGATGGCAAGAATAATAGTGCCATAAGTTAATTTCAGTGGCAGCGTCTGGAAGAAGCATGGGATTTTTTTTATGTGCGGACTTTTAAGGTTCTTCATTCCGTAATGAGCATATTTTATGTTTTCAGATTATTTGTGGTTTACGATCGGATGATGAGCTCAAGATTGCTTGTTACGTAATCAAAATGAAGGAAAATGATTGATATGTGTATATAACTCAGTTCATTATTTAAACAGGGATCTCAATTTGCACTACAATATAACAGTACACATATTTTAATTTTATTGAATGTGAGTATGAATAGTTATGAATCCCTACACTCAATAAAGTAAAATATTGAAAATGTTTTTGGTATTTGAACATTTTTTGTTATTTGGGTACAGTCATATATAGTTGTTATTTTTGAGTGATTCGAACATCGATTTTTAACCCTCTACTGCCCAATTTTTTTCATTTTTTATTTTATTTTTCCGTGTTTAGGAGGTTATTTTGAGCAAACTTTTGTTCTATGAAAAAACTTTACATCTCTTGTTGTTATGTTTTTCTATTTTCATTTTTAGTATTTTAAATTTAGTATTTTACATTGTTAAGTTTATGTTTGTTTTTTTTTGGGTAGTGTTTGGCCTACTTTACTACTTCCTATCATTACATTTTACCTATCTAATTTTTTCATGTTTTTACAGTTACTTTTACAATTTTTCCTTGTTTTTTTTTCACATATTTTGCTATAGAATGGTACCATCATTACTTAAATTGTAGAAAAATGCGTAAATCCATAGTTTGAGACACTACTACTGCGTACTGGGTAATTCTTTACCAACTCACACGAAATCGGGAAAAATTGCCCCGACGACGACCAACTCTTTAGTTTCGCGATAACTCGTGATGTTTAACATAAGCAAACCCCTTTTTTTATTTTTTTTTTATTGTCTGCTCTACAACTTTGTAGAACATAGTTACACTAAAAAATAACCGTACAAATTAAGAAAAAACACAAAATTTTAAAAAGAAAAAAAATGTTCTTTTTGAAAAAAATACCCTTCTGATCTAGTGGTTGAAAAAGAAGAAACAAGTTTTATACTTAAATATTTAAGGAATCAACAAAATAATAAAATTTATTCCTGAAATATTTCAGTTAAAACTTGTTTCTTCTTTTACAACCACTAGATCATTTTGTACATTTTTATTCTTGAAATACGAAATTTGGTGAATTCTATCAAAAGTTATGGACAAACAACGATTTAAAAATGCTCATTTTCAAATTGAGATTAAATGAGTTAAACAAAAAAGACCTCCGAGATATTTTCAGCAAATATACTTTAAAATGTGTACTTTCAGATGCTTCACGAGCGAGGTCAAACTCCACCACCTTTTGGTGTTATTCACATTTCAAAATGGCGTTTTTTTCTTCGTATTTTGGCTATAACTTTCGTTTAAAACGTTCGATTTTCGCTCTCTTGGAAGATAAATGTGTGTTTTGATAAGCTCTACAAATGTCTAGAAGATACCATCTCGCTACGACATGAGCCTGAGTTGATAAATTCAAAAAAATCATTTTTCATTAACAACTCAGTCTGAATTACAAAAATGGCTCTAAAAACTTCCCGTTTGAAGATAGAGCTTTATGTGTTGCTCAAAATAATGTTCCCTACAACTTTTCTGAAGACACCAAAACGCTATCTCGTCATCCCGACAAAATAAAAATTCTGAATCACCCTAAAATTTGGACCACCCTAATGTACACCATACCAAAAGATGCCCCTATTGACCCTGATCATTTGTCCCCAAGACACCAAAACTCTAAATCTTAACGTGTGGCCGCTATCAATTTTGTCACGCTAGATTTCGCTTTCGGACCATTGTGCAATGTTAAAATATGAAACATTCGTGAAATTTTCCGATCTTTTCGAAAAAAAAATAATTTAAAAATTTTTAAACCAAGACTAACATTTTAAAAGGGCGTAATATTGAATATTTAGCCCTTTTGAAATGTTAGTCTTGATTTAAAAAAATGAAAATATTGTTTTCGAAAAGATCGGAAAATTTCACGAATGTTTCATATTTTAACATAGAAAATCGGACCATTAGTTGCTGAGATATCGACGTTAAAAAATGGTGGGTCGTTTGGGTGAGACTTGGAAAACATCAATTTATATGCTTTTAAACCTTTGCATGGCAATACCTCAGCAACTAAGAGTCGTATCCACATAGTTCAAAATCGTAAAATATAGAGAATTTTCTCAGCTTTTCAAAAATATTTTTTTCAAAAGTGGGCAAACATGTGCACTAATTTAAAATAATGAAAAACTGCGACTTTTTTCAAAAATGTTACTTAAAAATGGCTTTAACTTGAAAACGGTGCACTTAATCAAAATTTCACTTGCAAATTAAATTTTACATCGAAAAATGAAGTTGAAAAATTTTTGCGACCGATATTTCGATTTTTTGAGTATTGAATAAAAAATTCATAACTCGGTCAAAGATTTTTTGCACAACCTGGAAATTTCAGAAAAGTTGGCATTTTATGTCCTCTGAAACATATAAAAAAAATAAATAAATAAACACCAAATTTTTTTTACCTTGTATCATTTTTTTTCAGTGTAGTCCATATCCAACTTTGCCGAAGACACCAAATCGATCAAAAAATTCCTTCAAAAGATACAGATTTTTGAATTTTCACATATCATTTTTGTATGGACAGCTGCCAAATTTCTATGGAAAATTATATGAACGAACTAATGATGCAAAATGGCTTCGTTGGGCATACCGAAGGCACCAAAGAAGTTTCATTCGGATAAAAAATACAAAAATTAAAATTCTAAAAAAAGACCGATTTCGTTGAGAAAGTAAAATTTCCAACCCTTTCCAAAAACTTTCTAAAATTTTGAGAGTTCTTTTTTCCAATGCTTTTTAAAGTTCAAATATTGGTTGAAAAATTGATTTTGGCGATTGTTTAAATGGAAGCCCGTCTGTTTTCTAGAAATTTGCAACCTCAACAATCAGAAACGACACTCCAAAGCATGCGATTTGATCGTGTCGATCCGCATCGTCCACATCACATGAAACAACACCGACTAATTCAATTTCATGTGACATGAATAACGATGTTGTGACTAAGTTACCGAGAAATCTCGCTGGTTTCGTGATTATGGTCAGCAGATAACACGACCTCCGTCACTACCGACCGCCGCCGCATACCACGACATGAATCAATTACCGTTGATCGGGGCTGAATGAAAACCCACCCAGCATCCCAATGACACATTCCACAATATCGCTGTCGAAGACGATTACGTCACACGTTCTCACCAAATGATGATGATGGTGATGAAGTCGGCAAAGAATAAAAAAGAGGGAGTGCTCCTTAAAATAGCAGATGATCAGTCCCGATGCGATCGTTTGTCTCACACACTCGACGGACGAGAGTTTGCGTGCAAAAGTCGCTGCTTCATTAGCGGATATATTGTATGCGGCAAGAAGGCGTCGCGCGAAAACTTACAACTTGTTTCATCTACAAAAAAACTGGCTACAAGAATGCCATTATATTTTGTGTCTATGTTTTAGAAGTGACAGGGTTTCAAAATGCTCTCGCTGCACGGTGTTGTGCTGCTGTTTCAAGCTTATTTACGAGCTACCATATTGTGAAAACAATTGTGCTCACGAGACTTAACGCGACGACGACCGGCAACGCCAACGATGACGACGTTATTCACAGCTCACCGAGGGATCGTGAGTCACAATTTCGGAAGTGTTGTGCTCCTTCCAAGAAGCAGCTATTATCGCCTTCCCTCCAGACGCTCTCGCACAGCGCAAAAGTCCTACAAAAAAAAAACACACAAACTTATGACGAGCATGAAATCTACAAGGCAACAAAATGATCACATTCCGTCACACACCGAGACTCGGAGCCGACGCACACGGACGATTTTATTGTTTTCTGCTGCCGTCACTAAAACTTGCTGCGAGGTTCGAATTTCCTCCCCTAACTTGTCATGGTGCTGCAACTCGACTGTTAAAGTGCTTAGCTTCACACAATTTGTAGCGATGAGAAATTTAGCCACGGATGACGGGGCCAACGACGTCATTGAGTTTTGAAAGTGCTGCGGCTCAACCTGATTAGCACAAATTTGGTACTTCTCACTTTTGATGACGTAGGTTGCGTTCGAGTAGGTAAGTGATATTTGGGACTTTTGATGGATATTGGGATCTTGGGAAGGAAGCTCGAACAGAGCGATAACGAACCGATCGTGGCATGGTAACGGGCGATTATTTGCGCTCCCTGGTTCGTGCATATTTCAAACATCTGTTAAAGACGTCAGACGTGTCTGGATGATGCAAATCACGAAAAATTCTTTAACGCTGACTTCAATCCGGCACGTAAAAACGATCCATTAGTATATCATTTTTTTTCAAAACACGAATCGTCTATGATAGTGATTAGCAAGTCTATGGTTTAAATATTTACTCATTTGCTGCTAATTGAATCATTGTATGATATCATCAGTTTACAGTTTGCACTCAATATGTTGTAATATGATGTTTCTTCTTCGAAGCAGGGCTGGAAAGTCGAAGTCGGTAGGGTCGGGTACTTTTTGAGGAACTTAAAACGAAGACGGAGTCGGAAACGCTCAATCTCCAGTAGCTCCAATCTCCTCTTCAAACGTATCAGCACTCCAAATTAACTTTTTCAGATCGACCTCAACGTTTTTCCTTTTTTTCCGAGAATTCTACTCAAAGCTTTGGTCAATGTTATCTTTTCAATTCACGAAATATAGATTTTTTTCAGGCTAAGCGAAAAAAATATGCATTCGCATTCGCTAGGACATTTTTTCAATCTTTTTGATTACATTTCCGGAGATATGACTTTATATTTGAAATTTATGATTTGAAACTCCCTAGCCTATAGCAACAACTTCGGCCAAATCATTGCAAATCTCGCGTTTTTTTAAAGATGGTTTTTGCTTTCCTTACTGAGAGTATAACATCACACAAAAATAGTAGTTTATGCAACAAGTTGCAAAAAGAGGATTTTTTCAGCACGAGTCGTACATTTATCCAACGAAGTTCACCGAATTGGATAAATACGACGAGTGCGGAAAAAATCAAGTTTTGCAACGAGTTCCAAACAACGTTTTTTGCAATTCCGAAAAAATCCGAAAAATTCTGAAATTTCAAAAATGCTAGAGATTGTTCATCTACACATCCTTAAAGTGCCCTAAACTAAAAACAAATGCAATATTGTTGCAGTTTGAAGAAAAACGTAAATTAGTGTCGGAGGTCACGGTGGCTCTTACGGCTTTTTGAAAACTCACCCGAGATTTGAACAGAATTATAGGACAAATGTCCATACATTGAGTCAATGAATCGTTTAAATCAAATAAATGTGGAAAAGTACAAGTTTTCCTAAAAGTGCCGAAAAGTTCTGCTTTTCAGCATCCATTTCAGTGCAGAAAAGTAGAACATTTAAGCATTTGTTTTGAAAGGGTTATGTTACTTGGGTAATTGAAACACGCGT
Source organism: Culex quinquefasciatus (assembly GCF_015732765.1). Taxonomy (NCBI): domain Eukaryota; kingdom Metazoa; phylum Arthropoda; class Insecta; order Diptera; family Culicidae; genus Culex; species Culex quinquefasciatus. Next base: position 1,380,145 of record NC_051862.1, read on the forward strand.
TGTTTAATACTAAGACTGAGCTGACTAAGCTGATCGAGGGACACTACAGGTTACTATTCGATTCTATAATTTTTCGTAGAGAAAAGTAGGCTGTTTCATCGTTTGAGAATGACAGGAAAAGTAAGTAGTTTCACGACGGAATTACAAAAATGATCTTATTAATTTGATCTCTTAGACCCACCTTCATTTATACTTATCGACTCAGAATCAAATTCTGAGCAAATGTCTGTGGTATTGAACATTGTAAAGTTTCATTTAGTTGTTTAAAAGTTATGATGAAAATAAACCATTTGACGACTACAAAAAGGGTGATTTTTAACATAACCTCAAATGGCCGCCACCTGTCACGAATGAGCCGTGTAGAGGGATGCCATTTCATTAAAAAGTGGTGTCTGTATTTTCTTGTCAAAAAGTCTGCAGTATCGGGAAATTTCTATTTCATACGAAATTACTATATAAAGGAAAGGAAGGGTCTTAAGTCGCGTTTTTTTAAATATTGTAATTTGAGATCGATATTCATACCATTAGATAGGGTAGCCAGATCTTCCTAATTCTGGGCTTATTGGAAAGTTATTTCGATTACCTATCGATGGATCGCATGACGGACATCTTTGCATCGAAATACCATGGAATCCGGCCACAGCAAATTTTATGTAAAGCATAATTTTATGCTCATAACTTTTGGTATGGCTATCACATCTTCATATTTTGCAAAGACAATCAAATTTTGTAGCAAATTTTTCAAACGTATGTCGTTTCGTTTTCGTTTTACGGAGCAAGGTGGGGGACGCGGCCTCAAGTCAGTCCAAGTCCGGTTTCTTGTGGAAAAAAGGGTAGTGGCCGAACTAGTATTGCATACCAAATGAACACCACCGGAAGATATAGGGGATCGGGAGGGGGGAGGTGAAAGAAAATTAGTGTTGATGTGAGTAGTAAGAACTTGGATGATTTGAGCAGTTACGGTAATCTAAGTTTAACACTGAATAAAGAAAATCTGAAATTGTGATTCAAAGTAAGAAGGCCTGGAATAAATTAAATTATTAGTTAATTAAATAAGAAAATGTAACTAATCGGAGATCTATACAAAAGAAACCTATGATGTATTCCAAATTTAAAGGAAATAAAAAATACTAGAGAAAAAAAGATGAAAACTAACTGCCGAACTGTCACGTCCGTCAATAGTCTTGTCGTACATTACAACTAGAAACAGATCTGCCAATGAAATGTTACACTTCGTTCAAATCAACTAATCATTTAAGTCCAATTATTCATCTACGGAAAACTATCTAACTTTAATCAACAACCTAAACTAAACTGTCTGAAAGTAAATTTAATCTCAAATCCCCGAATGTTTTATTATAACGCCAAATAAGGTAAAGGATCTTGTTTTTAAACCAGTCTTGCCGCTTCCAAAAACCAATAAACATAAATGAACAGTACATAAGTTGAACACTAGTAATTAAGACGACTATTTCATGCCATTCATTTCATTAGGGCATAGAGCTTTGCAAACAAGAGTGCATCTCTATTATACCTTATGTAAACTGTCATTTGAGTGAAGGAGACACACTCCTGTTTACAAAACCCATGCGCCCTTTTGAAATGTTAGGCTCCATTTGATCGTCAAGGCTCCAGTAGACCCTCGATTCGCAACAATGGTCGATACAACCATAATCCGAAAACCGTTAGTTCAACAGATTAACGAATTTTGTCTGATATCATCGCACTATTGATTGACCGAGACTCTATGGAAATTTTGACATATCAAAATGCTACGTAATAATATTTTTTTGACAAAGAACTTTGTCCTAAGGTTTCTATACGTGGTGTCAATCCAAAATTTTCGCGAAGCGAAAACGTTACGTGACGAATTCCCCTCTCGGCAAATTTCCCCTCTTTTTGGTGCACGCTGGTTGGATGAACGAACGTTTCCCAATCAGTCGATCGAGAGACGTGAGATTGATGTATCTAAAATCTCCCCCACTCCACCTCATAATTTTCGGATCGTCGACGAGCCAACAAAACTCGGCTCGGTCGGTCCCGAAAATTCATTCTATTGCTGGACGACGACGAGGACACATCAGAAGCAGATGGCCTGGTGGCCCGGTAGCAGACGGCCTGGAGGTCCAGGAGCAGATGGCTTGGAGGCAAGGACCAGCTAAGACATGCCGGTCGCGTGAGTCGATCATTGGAACTGGCCACCACCTGGACTCGAGTGGCCGGAGGCCCCAGGGATGTTCCGATGGGGGGACATTTTCCAGACCGTAAGAGTTGGGGCAATATGGGTATCAAACTTTATGGTTTTTGATACTGGACATGAAATTTGCCATTTCGGCAGTAGTGGCCATAAACCGGAGTGGCCGGAGGCCCCGGGGATGTTCCGATGGGGGGACATTTGCCGAACCATCAGAGTAGGGGCAATATGGGTATCGAACTTTATGGTTTTTGATACTGGGCATGAAATTTTACATTTCGGCAATAGTGGCCACAATCCGGAGTGGCCGGAGGCCCCGCGGATGTTCCGATGGGGGGACATTTGCCGGACCGTAAGAGTTGGGGCAATATGAGTATCAAACTTTATGGTTTTTGATACCGGACATGAAATTTGACATTTTGGCAGTAGTGGCCACAATCCGAAGTGGCCGGAGGCCCCGGGGATGTTCCGATGAGGGGACATTTGCCGGACCGTAAGAGTTGGGGCAATATGGGTATCGAACTTTATGGTTTTTGATACTGGGCATGAAATTTTACATTTCGGCAATAGTGGCCACAATCCGGAGTGGCCGGAGGCCCCGCGGATGTTCCGATGGGGGGACATTTGCCGGACCGTAAGAGTTGGGGCAATATGGGTATCAAACTTTATGGTTTTTGATACCGGACATGAAATTTGACATTTTGGCAGTAGTGGCCACAATCCGAAGTGGCCGGAGGCCCCGCGGATGTTCCGATGGGGGGACATTTGCCGGACCGTAAGAGTTGGGGCAATATGGGTATCAAACTTTATGGTTTTTGATACTGGACATGAAATTTCACATTTTGGCAGTAGTGGCCACCACCTGGAGTGTCCGGAGGCCCCGGGGATGTTCCGATGGGGGGACATTTGCCGGACCGTAAGAGTTGGGGCAATATGGGTATCAAACTTTATGGTTTTTGATACTGGACATGAAATTTCACATTTTGGCAGTAGTGGCCACCACCTGGAGTGTCCGGAGGCCCCGCGGATGTTCCGATGGGGGGACATTTGCCGGACCGTAAGAGTTGGGGCAATATGGGTATCAAACTTTATGGTTTTTGATACTGGGCATGAAATTTTACATTTCGGCAATAGTGGCCACAATCCGGAGTGGCCGGAGGCCCCGCGGATGTTCCGATGGGGGGACATTTGCCGGACCGTAAGAGTTGGGGCAATATGAGTATCAAACTTTATGGTTTTTGATACCGGACATGAAATTTGACATTTTGGCAGTAGTGGCCACAATCCGAAGTGGCCGGAGGCCCCGCGGATGTTCCGATGGGGGGACATTTGCCGGACCGTAAGAGTTGGGGCAATATGGGTATCAAACTTTATGGTTTTTGATACTGGGCATGAAATTTTACATTTCGGCAATAGTGGCCACAATCCGGAGTGGCCGGAGGCCCCGCGGATGTTCCGATGGGGGGACATTTGCCGGACCGTAAGAGTTGGGGCAATATGGGTATCAAACTTTATGGTTTTTGATACCGGACATGAAATTTGACATTTTGGCAGTAGTGGCCACAATCCGAAGTGGCCGGAGGCCCCGCGGATGTTCCGATGGGGGGACATTTGCCGGACCGTAAGAGTTGGGGCAATATGGGTATCAAACTTTATGGTTTTTGATACTGGACATGAAATTTCACATTTTGGCAGTAGTGGCCACCACCTGGAGTGTCCGGAGGCCCCGCGGATGTTCCGATGGGGGGACATTTGCCGGACCGTAAGAGTTGGGGCAATATGGGTATCAAACTTTATGGTTTTTGATACCGGACATGAAATTTGACATTTTGGCAGTAGTGGCCACAATCCGAAGTGGCCGGAGGCCCCGCGGATGTTCCGATGGGGGGACATTTGCTGGACCGTAAGAGTTGGGGCAATATGGGTATCAAACTTTATGGTTTTTGATACTGGACATGAAATTTCACATTTTGGCAGTAGTGGCCACCACCTGGAGTGGCCGGAGGCCCCGGGGATGTTCCGATGGGGGGACATTTGCCGGACCGTAAGAGTTGGGGCAATATGGGTATCAAACTTTATGGTTTTTGATACCGGACATGAAATTTGACATTTCGGCAGTAGTGGCCACAATCCGGAGTGGCCGGAGGCCCCGCGGATGTTCCGATGGGGGGACATTTGCTGGACCGTAAGAGTTGGGGCAATATGGGTATCAAACTTAATGGTTTTTGATATCGGACATGAAATTTGACATTTCGGCAGTAGTGACCACAATCCGGAGTGGCCGGAGGCCCCGGGGATGTTCCGATAAGGGGACATTTGCGGAACCATAAGAGTTGGGGCAATATGGGTATCAAACTTTATGGTTTTTGATACCGGACATGAAATTTCACATTTTGGCAGTAGTGGCCACAATCCGAAGTGGCCGGAGGCCCCGGGGATGTTCCGATGAGGGGACATTTGCCGGACCGTAAGAGTTGGGGCAATATGGGTATCAAACTTAATGATTTTTGATACTGGACATAAAAAGTTGCATTTGGCCATTATCTGAAATTAAGCAGTTAAAATATGCTAATGCTAAGCAGTTAAAATATATTGCTTATTAGGCAGGAAGTAATAAATAGACTACTTTTTTGTGCCACTGTGAAAATCTGTTTCTGGAAATTTAGAATAACTATCTCGTAATCATTAAGAGCCCTGTAAAGGGTAGTTTTTAATGTCTGCTGTTCAAATTTCCTTTACTGCCGCCGATTGCTTGCAACAGCCTTGCAAAAACATTCCCGCATCTTAGTAACTTTCGAGTGGTGAAGGAAAGTAAATTGATTTCACTTCGATTTCTATTTCAGCTCCACTTGCAATTTCCGTCCCCTTAGTTCGATAGGACGGTTATTATAAGGGGGAATTTGGACCGGACATTCTAATCGAAAATTTCAACAATCATCTTGCAAAGTTCTTTGTCATACTGGTCATGTGTAACATAACCACCTGCACCTTTTTAAAATAAATTTCAAAATCTATTCTATCCTACAATGCCTAGAAGAGGCCTTTGTTTCTGTTGTGAGTAAGCGCTGGTTTCAGAGTTCATTTTTCAATTTAAAAGGGGTGGGAGACGACTAATTTGCTTCATGAACTCCTACTCGGCCTTGGGACCACCTCTTAAGACACTGATGGCTCCTAGCTAGGAATTAAACCTAGACACAGCGTCGAGGCCCGCTTCGCATGGCAAAAATGTTGGCTGGGGAGAAGTGATATTATCACGAAATTTTATTTTAAAGCCAACATTGCTAACGGCGTCGAGGTCCTTACTCATGCCCAAGGAGCAAATTTTTCAAACGTATGTCAGAAAAATATCATTATCAATGCCAGACTTTACATTTTCTGCCAATTTCGAACATATTTTTTATTCAAATGAACGAGTTCAATTGAAAATCGAAGAATTTAATAAATATTTAGTTTAATGAAAATGTAAATTCAATCTTTTATAGGCCTTTCAAATTAATTCATATCACTTCCTAATTTATAATTGTTAGATTTTTGTTTGCCAGATTTTTAGAGTTAGAGTACTTGGCCATATTTTGACCGGAAGACCTGATTACAGAAATTGGTGTTAACGAGGTAAAGACTTTTAAAATATATTTACAATGGCCTTACTAAAAGTGATTTTTATTATTAAGTCTCGACATAACGCCATGATTCGAAATCCGGACATTTGGTAGCATTTCATTTTTGTTATAGCTGGCAAAAAATCATGTTATAAGTTGGAAATGTAGAAATATTATCAGGATGTAGTATAAATCGTTAATTTCAAGAGAATGCATGCAAAATATGTCTTTTCTAGCCAGTTTTCCTCAGAATTTAAAAATTAAAATGACTTATTGTGCTTCGAACTTCGGACACTGCTAAAAGCTGATTCTTAAACCAGTGTATTTCAGTGAAATGTTTCACATTTTTTTTAAATCATATTTTAATTTAATTAAATTGTTTTGGCATTGACTACAGCGTCCAAAAATAAAGTTAGAATTCATCAAATGACACAGTTTTGACGATTATTATGTAAAAATTATGTCCAAATAATTGATAACACAAGATGAGGTGTCCGGGTTTCGATGCGTCCGGGAATTCGAATCATGACGTTAGTTTACATACAAATAAGTGAGATCCGGCTTCAAAAAAGTACATAAATATCACTTAAGTGATTATAACTTGAGACAGGGTTGCCAGTTCATTGGAAAAGCCATTCGATTACTCATCCAGCGATATATAACTTGTTTACTTTTGGTACGATTTCAGGTCATTTATCTAAAATCTAGGTTTATGCGAAAACACTTTTTTTATACATAACTTTTGAACTACTTATCGAAACTTAAATTTTATTGAAACTCGATCTATGGGACCCTTCAACAATTTTTGAGAATTTATTAAATAAATATCTAGAAGTCATGCTCACTCTAATCGTTATAACACATAATGGATTTGAGTGTAATCAAAAAAGTTACATTTTACCATAATTTGTTCCCATGATTTTGTTTGAGGATAATGCCACACAACACAGAGCTTCAAAGTAGATCAACAATTCTCACTACAAAAAAGTTTTGAAATCAATCTTTTACTGTAAATGAGTTTTTAAAAATTTTACCCTTCTCTAACAGTGTCCTGCATTAACCGCAATTAACCCAGAACAACCTTCAAAAAAGAGCTACAAAAAAAAAAACTGTTCAGTGTCCAACTCAAAAATTATCACCACGTTTCCCACCTTCCTTCCTTCCACCATTTTTTGCAATTCTGACAAAATAACCTCGCAAAACTCTTTCAGCAAACCATCGCCGCCGCTGCTCCGTCCCATTCCGTGTTTACGTAACCCAAACCAGGCCAGAGCCCAGGTCAGAGACCACCCGCAACCCGTGGTCATTCCCATCCGTTTAGTCCATTTACTCGTTCCCGTGTGTTACCAGGTTTGCGCTCCATCAAATCGCAATCAAGATTAAAACAAAACGACCAGGCAGCATTCACCCAGATCAAACGGTGGAACGTTACCTGGGTCGAGACCTCCCCCACAGCACAGCAGCACACTCAGCTGACCACCCCAAAGTGCAATCTACTCGCTCTCTGGCTTGCTTGCGCTGGAAGGGTCGGAAGCGTAACGCGCGACGGGTTATTGTTATTGGTCGCCGCAGCTACTACACACTATTTTTTGCCTTCCTACAAAACAGAAGTTTCGTGCAGCAAGAGTCAAGTCAACGCGGCTGGAGAGTGGACGGCCGGACGACGAAGCGCGCGCGAGGAGAAAATCGATTTTTCAATAATTATGTAAAATCTGCACAATGTGTGCTTCTTCTGCCATTATTGCTGCTGCTGGCCCACAGCACAGAACCACTCCGTCCGTGACTCTTTTGTGGGTGGGTGGAAAACCCTTCGGAGATTGTGTGTGTGTGTGCGGGGAGAGAGGAGAGCGCACTCGAGAGAATGGGGACAAAATTGACACACACTCGACGACGAGAGGACCTCCTCGACAACCTTCGAAAGAGGTCTTCTTCTTTGTTTTTTTTGTGTTTAGTGATTAGAAGATTCTTGTTTTTAGTGGGTTTGTTGCGGGTTGATTCGACTTACCTTTTTAGTATTCGCTGACCTGGCTGGTTCGGGATTTGCGCGACCTCCGTCAAATTGTTCTAATCCATTCGAGAGCACCGAGATGCTGGTCCTGTTTTTCCTCGCGGTCGATTTTTCCACACACTCAACACACACTGTCGTACTTTTCCACCAGCGCGCGCTCTCTCCGACTCCGAGTTTTTCTTCCACACAAAACTTTCTCCCACTCTCGCGCGCGCGGCAAGAACCGCTCTGAGCGTAAATTCGTCGTGTTCCGTGGTTACAGCTCCGTCGTGGGTTGTTCCGGTGCGGTCCAGGTTTCCGGCCGCTTCATTGGACGCCGCCGTCGCGCTGCTGCTTTCCGGCGCGCTGTGTCACGCGAGTGGTCCTCTGTCAAATGGACGGAGCCATTCGAGCCAGCAAACACGCGCACGCGGATCACCAGGAGAGGAGACCCGGAGCAATCTCCGGCGATGGACGTAGTCGTCGTCGTCGTCGTCGTCGGCGCGCTCTGTCGAAGAGTGTGGTCGGTTGGGAGAGTGAAAATATAACAACTTATTACATAATTTTCCTCGAATTCGAGCACAGACACAGACACTTTTCTTTTCGGTTCGCGTTTTTCTGCTTTGGGTTTTCCGCCAGCGCACGGAGGTTCTTCTGTTCACTCAAATGCAAATTTCTGGCCCCCCAAAAAAATCTGCATGCATGCACGCACGCACGCACGGCTCGTGCGTGTGTGTTTGTGTGTTTGAGAAGGCAGCGCACGGCACACACAATCCCTAGAAAAAGCAAAAAATCACACACAATTGGAGCAGCAGCAAAAAATTTCTCACTTTCCACGGCACACGCACGCACACACACACGGCCGTGTGTGTGTGTGTGCAGAGTTTTCCGCCGCTGCTGCCAGCGCACAAATAATCGATCCGTCGTTCGACGGAGCAGAGCCAAAAAGTTCTTCTTTCCGTTTCCCCCCAGAAAAGCCAGCAAATTCTGCCCAATTACATCAGCCTCAGTCCCTTTTTCGGTGGCCACACATTCCATGTAAGGGCACACACAGAGTTTCCCTGCGCCAGGGACCAAGTTTTCAACTAATTTATTGATCACTGTGAAAAATTGCATGCACACTCGTGAACTAGTGAATTTTCCGTCGGTTAATCCCTTCTCACAGGCACCAAAAACTGACCACTTTCTGGCACAATTTTCCACCGGACAGACACCAGGTTTTTCCTTTTACGGGGCTTCCTGGAAAATTTTCCCTTCTAGCACAGAGTGTCCACAACGACCACCACCACCACCATAGGCAGGCAGGCAGGCACCAGGGGGTCGAGAAACGGGAGTGAAACGGCCTTTTCCTCCTCGGGTTCACTCAGCGCCAATGGACAGAACTCGACTGCGAAAGGTTTTTCCTTTTTCTCGCGCTCCTGGCCAAGAGTTTTCCACTGGCATGTCGGTTCAGAGAACCGTTCTCCCCGATATCGCGCTCTCCCGCTCGCGCGGAAAAACCCACCGTCGGAAAATCTCACCGCACAGGTTCTACTTTCTCCTGGCACGCGCGCCTCACAACGACTTTCCCAGCCCACCCCTACATTGTTTACATCTGCGCGCTGTCAAACTCCGCGTTTGACAGCGACTTCTGTCAAACGGGCGCGCACTCAGCTGTGAGTGCCTTCCTCTCACACAAACACACACACACGCACGCACGGCCTGCTGGAAAATCCCTCGGCAGAAAATTCCTTTGCATTGAAAATTATCCAACTTGTTTTTGCTGCAAGGAAAACCACCGGCAGAAAACGCTCCAAAATTTTATAATCACCTTTTCGTCCAACGCTACGATAAGTACTGCAAAAAGAAATTCAAAACATGTCACAAAAATGCAAACCAAAAAAAGTTACACAAACTTACCACAAACACACTCCCACCAAAATCCCCGATCGCAGTAGGCGTTCGCGCGAGATAACACACCAAAAAAAAACGAACAATCGAAAAATTTCAACGCCACCAAATTTTAATCGCCGTCATCATATCGGAGCGCGCAAAAACTCAATCGAACAAACTAGAAACGAGAAATTTGCTGCTGCCGCGGCTGCTCCTCGAAAACGGGTTTCGGAGCGCAGGAACACACACGGGGTACGACGGTACGGGTAAGTACAACACGCCACGCCGAGCGAACAAACTGCAATGACAGAAATGTCGGCTGGTGGGTTGCGTTGATCGTGCGGTGGTCGCGGTGGTGTTGATGTAGGTTTTGAGATCCCAAACTCCCGAGTGAGTGCCAAAAGGAGTGACCTGTCAGATGTGGATTTGAGTGCGAGGGGGAAGACACTTATTTGATACTGTTTATTCAGTGATAAGAGTTTGATATTATGTAGGATAACACAGCGGGTAGCACGTAAGATTTAAACAGATTTTTAAATCAATTTAGAAAAATTATCATCATTATCTTTTTTGACAGAAAATATCTTACTTGACAGCTCGTGCTTTGGGGAACATAGTTGATACATTGTAAAATGTTGTCTTGTCAATATTTTTTTGAACTTGCATCAAAAATAGAGAAATGGTTATTAAGCTCTTTTTTAACATTGTTCATGAAAATTGACATAAGACATTAGGACCCAATTGTAGACCTCAACCCTCCATCACGTTTCCCATAAAAATCCAATATTTTTGATAAGGGCGTAAACAAGCCTTACCCCATCCCCCCTCTCCTTCCCTCACTGAAATAACACTGCCCATTTTTAAACTCCCTTCAAATGAAATCGGAAACCACCACAGGAACGGAACAATGTGAAACGACCTTAGACTGGTTGCAACGCGGCTCTACTTTGTTCTAGCTGTTTCATTTTTCAAATAGAACTGAAACAGACCACGCGCAACGCGGAGTTGCAGTTTTATTTTTCGAGCAGTAATTTGAAACCGGAATAAAACTGCTCGACGAGTTTGTTTCAAACGTGAGACGGTTTGGAACTGGAATAGAACTCAGTTTCAAAAAAAATCAGATATATAAAGATATCCACGTATTCTTACACACACACTATGATGCTGTGTTGATAATCATACGCACACAATTAAAAGCATTTTTTTGAAACAACATTTAGATCAGCGCATTGCGAGCACCGTGTTTTAGTTTCATTTCCGCCAGTTCTAAAAATTTAAAACTGCTCGTCATTTGAAACAATTATAAAACTTCGCGCTGCAGACAGTCTTAATGATACCATACCAGGTCACTCACCAGAAGGGCACTCACAACCGTTGCATAAATTTGGGATTTTTGTTGAAAAGTCAAACGTTGCATTATCGCGCCAAAATGCTATTGTTACAAGCAAAATAATTCGGTTCTAGTTAACTGTATGATGTTAAATCTGTATGATGTTAAATCCTGGACCTGATAAAAAGTAGTTGTAAACTCACAAGATTTGATAAGTGAACGCTAAAATTATAATCTTGGTGCAAATCCGAATTTTCTATTCTTTTGTTGTGATCGATCGAAATCCAGCGTGGCCCCCGTGCTTGCCGGAAAAGGAAGAGGAACCTGCCAACCACCAGGAAGAGCGCGTGTGTGTACGATTCGTGTCCGAGTCCCATGGCGGGTTACTACATTTGAAGAAGGCCAAACTTCAGTAGTGTTATTACCGAATCTAGACAGAAAACACCATACGGTAAGTCCCGCTTTTATGATCAGAATAGCTTTTGCACATTGCAATATTTACTCACAGTAAAACAAATCCCGTTTACAAAAGCGGCATGTTTTTCAAAATTCTAAAAATTTAAATTTTTATAAATGTCAAAATTTTATGTAGTGGAATTCAAGTTGAAAAAAAAAACAATTTTGCAAATAATAAAAAGCTCTATTCCTACATTCAAAAATCCTTGAATTCCTAAATTTTTAATTGTTTAATAATTAAACAATTAAGAATTCTGGAATTCAAAGATTATTTCTAAATGCCGTCTGGCATTCTGAGACACATTTTACGTTACAAACAATAAATACCATGATTTTTAATGTTTTTGATTATTGATTCACAGACAAACAGACGTAAATCTCTTTTTAATTCCATCAATCCGAAATATAACGGCTGATTTGAATTTAAACTTAGTTCTCGGATTATCCACCAGAATAGGATGGCGCTGCAATCAAGGCACACTTTCAAATGACGTTTAAGCTAGCGCGCCAAAAGTTTCAGCTAGCGCGCCAAAAGTTTTGTTTTTTTTCTGCTGCTACTTGAGTGTCAGGATGGACCAGTTTGGAGAAGATTGGTCGGTGGAATTTTTGGATCCGGACCCGCCTCCGGGTGTGGATTCCGCTGAATGGTCTGTTGAGCATTTAGATAATCCTCAATCCTTCCCGGCCGAACCGTTAGAAGAAGAGACGCCGGATTGGTTTGAAAGTTTTATCACAAAACACGAGCTACATGATGAAGATATGCCGGATGCGAACTGCGGAAGTCTACTGCTAGACCGACACGAGCCACTGGACGAAGAAATGCCGGAAGCTACGAGTAACGATTCCGGTGTTCTGAACATCGGAAGATTCTTAGGCAATTCCAACAACGAGACGCCGTCCCATTCAGCTGATTTTGTTATTTCATCCGATTTTTCACGTTCAACGCCGAATCGCCGATGTTGGTCTCCAGGAAAGCTGGATGGCAGAAACTGGCCACTGGTAAGGTTGAAGATGTAGGTATAGACCGTCGACAACAAGGTCAACCTGGTCTCATATGAATATTTGGTTGCTTGCCGAGAAGGTAGCTTAACCTCACGCCAAGAAATTTATTATTTAAACTCATGGCCAATTTGTGGGCATTGTTCACAAACAGCGCAGTAATACCCAAACCACCCTCAAACTGGTGCATCTTTCCATCAACCTCTGCAGCTTACACGAATGTTTCCTCGACAAGATCTCCCTCCTCTCACTACAACAAGAGTGACCGCGTTCACTCACACACTAACCAATTCTCATATACAGTGATGCTTAATGCTAGTATTGGCCATTAGATCGAGCTACTAGCTAACCTTTTTCCATTTTTTTTGTGATTGATGGATTTTCGTTAAATTTGTTCAATGATTTACGTCTGTTTGTCTGTGGTTAGACTAACAAGTTAAAAAAAATAAAAAAAAAACAATATAATTAAAAAAAATATTCCTAAAATATTGACTGCGTCTTTGTGAAAAGCTAAACCGTCCTCAGAAGGGCGCTGAGAGTCCGAAAATAGAACTTTGCAAATATGCCAAGTCGCTGATTTATGCTGCGCGGTAATTAAGGGGTTACATACATGTAAATCGGCAAAAATTTCAGAGGTTGGTTTGAACCGAGGTTTGAACACACGCTTGAACTTTTTTTAAATCTGTTTTCAGGGCATTTAAATATACATTTTTATCTATCAATAAAATCAATTTGAACACATTTGGTTGTATATTTGCCGAGATATAGCTATTTGAAGTTAGCAGTTTCAAAAAACGGGTGCCTCGATATCTCAACACTGCTTTGACCAAATCGGCTCAAAATTTTGGTGAAAACTCATTAAACTGGTCACGTGTGCATGACGAAGGCCGATTAAAAAAAATATTAAAAAAAAGATAAAAACATTTTTGTGTTTTTCATATAAAATTTCGTCAGTTTTTGATTTTTGTATTTAAAAAAAAAACAAAATCTCAAAATCGGGCTTCGTCATGCACACGGAATATATCTTGAGAATCAAATTTTGGCCAATTTGGTCTATCCCATCTCAAGATATCGTGGCACCCGTAAATCAACTCTGTGTTCAGAGAAAAACGCTCACAAAATTTGACAGTCCGCTTTGCACATGGCAAAAGTTTAAACTTAAATCGTCTTCTACTCACTTAAATCATGACATATCTCCATGAAACTTTAAGGAGTGATGGGAATTCATCTTTGTAAAGGATTTAATAAATATTCGGAATTATGAAATATTGTGATTTTCTACATGTATGTAACCCCTTAAAAGTTATGCCGCCCTCAGGAGGGCGCTTGGAGGATAAGCGTCTAGCTTTTGGGTACCATTTTTGTTAAATTAAAATAGGCTAACATTTACCCATTAAAAGACCAGGACTGAGCTGTAGGTTAGTCGAGGTCAGTCGACCCCTTAATCAATTTGGCGCCCTCAGCTGGGCCCATTTATTGAAAAATTACTCGAAGGTAACGTTTGTAGGGAAAAAATCGAATGAATCCCTTACAACTTTGTCGAACATACCAAAACTGTAAAATTAGACCCTGAAAAGATATTAGCGATTTAAGAAAGTAACTATTGTTTGAAAAACGTGTTTTTACCGACTTCAGGACCGGATATTAATAAGTTAATCTTAACCAATTTCGCTCCAATTTTGCACAGATGCTTATAATAACACAAAAAAAAACATATTCCGCATGTGGAGCAGAAGGTCTTGTTTTCTGGGCACCGTAATATACAATTTTGGTATGGTTCTAGGCATTTAAGAATTCCTGTTAAATGTAGTCTGTATTGAGGGTAAAACCAGTTTTTATCCTCAATTTATCTATCTATAAAACGTTTATTAAAAATTTTATCTTGCAAAAAATAAAGATTGAGTCTTCAAAAAGAAACAGATATATCGGGAATAAAACACACTCACAACTAGTTTGGTAACATTTATTCATATATTCCATTTTCGTTAGATCGCGTGCTAACCTCTACGATTTTACTGAAAAAAGGTAAAAATTGACGAAAAAGCATCAAATTGTTTTTTGTTTGTTTGTTGTAATTCACTTATCTTTTGTGAGTCGCCTTTGCGCGATTTTATTTATCATTCAGTATGTTTATTTCATGTATTTGTTTATATTGTATGGTTTGATATTCTGTTTAAAAACATTTTCAAAAGACGAAAAAAGAATCACACTACACTACTTGTTGTAACAATATAAGAGTGTTTGCTGGTAGTTCTAGTGTGATTATAATCGAAAAAACTTGCCCAGGCAAAGGCGTTAGCGCAATATTTGTATATATTTTGTATTCGTTTGCGGTCATCTTTGTAAGTTGGGATTTTATGTCGTCTTCAGCATCACGTAATTTCAACAATTCACTAGCGTTTTTTGCATTTCAATAAGGCCATCTGCTTTGTATTCGCATTGAAGCGTTTTATAGGTTTTTTCTAAGGAAATTTTTTAATAAGTGTTTTTTTTTGTGTAATTTTGTGCGCGCAAATGCGTTTCTTAAAAACTTGTGTGAGAATGTGTGAGAATTAACAATGGTTATCCAACAGCCCGTTTCTTTTTGGGCTGGGTAATTTGTGTTCTTTTTGTTTTACGGATAATAAACTTTCTAACGTTACGAAGCTGTCCTAAGGACGAACTGTTTTTTTTATCTTCTTATAATTTATGAATATATTATAGGCGCTTACTACGTAATATCATCGTTGGAGACTCAAAGAAGTTGTTTTCATATCATTTTGTGTTGGTATTTTTTCATGTTGGGATAATTGTTATCTGAAGGAAGGGTTCTCATATAATTTCGGTTCAAAAGCTCTGAGTTTCAGATTAGAAATTTTTGAAAGAAAATATGGGCGGCCAGCAGTTTACTTTCCGAGGTTCAGCTTGCCCAGCAGTCCGGCGGCCGTCGAGGAGGCCGATTCCTGGGCCTTGGCAGCGGTGTCGTTGACGGTCTAAAATTAGGTAAAATTTGAATTTATATTAAATTTTAGTTTTTTTTTTCAATGGTTATGGTACTAACCTGCACCAATTCGCTTCGCTTTCCATCGACGTAGGCGTTGGTGTCCTGGATCTTCTTGTCGACCTCGTTACTGACCGTCTTCATGCCTGAAATAAAAATCAAAAAGAGGTTAAAATAGCTTTATCTGTATTATTTTGGAAGAACGTGTACACTGCCCATAATTGAAAATTCGGCTATTATGCCAAATCAAGTATTCCGAGAAAAACGCGTTTTAGTGTTTGACACAAAATCTCCGTCAAGGTAATTTCCCATAAGAGTGGCATATTAGCCGTTTGGTTTTTCGCATCGGCAGCCAAGTCTAGACACTATTTCAGTAAAATTCAAGTTCCAGAAGATGCGTTGGAACGTCCTCTATCACCTGGTGCTAATATCTCGTTTTTGCCAAAAGTGGATATTAGCCGTTTTTTCAATGGTGGGCAGTACAGCTGATGAGTTCCTGAGTGACTCCTTGGTATGGATTAGTGTCGCATCAGCGTTGTCATGCAACAAAACGCGCATCATAACATTTGCTGTCACTCTTTTCTCATTTGGGTGTACAACACCTACCCTCATCGACCTTCTCCTCGGCGGCCTTCATCTGGTCCTCGATGGCCTTCTCGACGACCTGGGCGCTCTGCTGGACGGCATTCTCGGCGGCCTGCTTGGCGTGGTCCATCAACGTTCCCGCGGCGCTGGCGGTTCCTTCGGCGGCCGCAGATGCCTGCTGCTTGGTCGCTTCGACCTCACTCTTGGCCGAGCTGGCCAAGTTTTCCGCATCCTGCTTGGTTGCGTTGAACGCGTCCTGCGTCTTTTTGGCCTGCTCCTCGGCCAAACTCTGCGCCGTCTGGACCTTCTCGTTGGCCAGGTCCTGGGCTTCCTTCTTCTTCTTGTCGAAGAGGCCCTCGGCCTTGCTGCCGAGGCTCTTCAAGGAGGCTGGGGAAGGGGAGGAAAATTTCGGTTAGATTCGCCTGACAGTTGATTCAAAATGGCTGCGATTTGGAGCGTTTTGGAGGATTCTTTGTGCGGCCTTTTCTTTTGACCAAAAAACCATACAAGTCTCCATACAAATTTGACACCCGACCATACAATAGTTTAGTTTTGATAGTTTTGACATGTACAGAAATACAGCTCAATCGAGCGAACAATTTGATTTTTTTGAAATCTAAGATGGCGCCCAAATGGCGATGAAATATTGAATTTTTTTGGTGAATTTAATAGAATAATTGAAATTTTTGATAATCGACCTGTACTGTATATATTTTCGAATATTTTAAACTTGTATGGACTTTATTCAAAATTCAAATATACATTCAAATCTTAAAAAATCTTTTAAATGTCTAGCCCCTTGTTCTTAAAAAAGAATTTATTATGAAAGAATCAGTTTACATCAAGGCAAATCTCTCATGAACATCAATCCAATTAAAACAATATTTTAATCAAATTATGCTTCTCCAGACAATTACTCGACAGCTTGACACTCTTGATCTGATTAACTCATTTGGCCCTCGAAAGGGGTACGACACCCCGATGATGGTAATTTAAGTTCAACGCATCGAGAATCGGAAGGTCAACTGTCTTTTTCTGTGTATATATTGTTGGCATGCGATGCGGGTGGTCATCACCAGAAAAAATATTCTCACCACCATTTGAACGATGATGTGAGAATGTTTATATTATTCCGTCCGTTTTTGTTGACGAGCGACTTGTTGGCAAAAATTGCTGTGGTTTTCAGCTGATTTGCAAATGATAATCTGAAAGAGCAATCGATTTTTTTGCTGTTTTGGTTTGCTGCCAAGATAAGATGGCCGACAAAATGGATGCTCAGTTTGTAAATTGATACAAATTCAGAACCAATTATCATCTAAAGCTGTCATTTAGGGAAATTCCTGTGTGCTCACTAGCAATCATTAGTGTGATAAATTCTCAGACGATATTGTTTATTTGTTTCCAAAATTCGTTCATTTAAAATCGTGATTGTGAAGTGATTAAAACGTTTAGCACAACGCGTCACTCGAGTGACGAAATTAGTATTCAATATTCAGTTCTTGCTTGAGCAGACACAGATGCAGAGAGATTCGCGTAATCATCATTATCATCACTAACATCATCGTCATCACAAGCACTGTCAAAAGCACACCGACACGCGGCCAGAACGCTGATGATCAGCATTCTTGTCATAACACACAGAAACAAGGTTCGATGATGTCATCTCGATGAGGTGTATTCTATTCAGAACCCCAGAAACAGTCATCAAGGTCAGCAAGCCAATCGCTGGATGTATTTACACTCAAACCCCGATGGTTTGACACCAACTGTTGTCAAACGAACGGGGTCACTTTTTAGTTTGACACCCCTTTTACACGGAGTTCACACACACTACTGAACGTTTGTTTAGATAGTGTGTATGAGCGCCATGTAAAAAGTGACAATTCGTCACTTTTTAGTTTGACTTTGACCAACCAACGGGGTACAAACTAAAAAAGTGTCAAACGAAAAAGTGACCAACCACCGGGGGTTGAGTGTACAACACAAAAAGAATGAAATAAACAAAATGCGACACAAAAATGGAAGAAAAAACATTGCGCGAGAATCCTCACTTGGTGAGAGATTTTGAAGTGGAAAAATCTCAAACTTTTGAACGCGCGTGTATTGATCGAAGGAGGCTGGCAAGAACGTTGCATGTATTTTGAGCTGTTGAGCGCAGGTTACTTGGATTTGCAGAAATCTATATTTAGATCAAAGTAAATAATCGTTTGCTTAACTTTTCTAGAATTAGTGCTGTTCAAATCACGTTTGTTTGTGAGCACAAGTGATTTAATCAATACAAAGTAACGTGTTTTTCTGCTAGGTTTGCTTCTCAAATCTCGTGGGAATTTAATTCAGCAGTGGGCACACAATCTTGCGATCAAATCGTTGTAATATTGCACCCTCACAGATGTAACATTTTTATACACATAGAAGAGGGTAATTAACCCTCAACGTACCTTTTTTTTTGCTTAATTTTCATTAAATCTAGTAACGAATAAAAAATTTAGTTTATTTTTTAAGTTGATAAATGTTTTTTTATTTCAAAAAATGTTGTTAAATTTAACTTGTTCTAAATTGCAAAGATAAAAAAGATTGATGGAAAATGATGGCCGTTGGCGAGCGAAAAAACGCGTCACTAATGACCGTTTGGCATTAACCAGGCTTGATATTTTTTTCATCTTTCATTTTCATACAAATCTGAAAACCGTGTAAGAACGTGCGCGGCGCCTACTAAGTTGTACAAGTGTGCGTGGAAAAGACTAAGTCTCGCTCGCGGGCTACTACGATGAGTTCCGCTGATTCGAAATTAAGATGTCTATCGCCCGCTCGTCATTAAACACATTCCATAACGTGCCCTACATTGACTACGGGAATGCACCAACTGTCAATAGTACGGCAAACATTGTTAATAACTGCGATTGCAGTGAAAAATGGAGCAAAACTTGAACAAAGGACGAACCACTCTGGGGTGATTACGGCCACGTGCACACCGGGTCTGATAGTGGTCGTCGCGATGATGTCATCCTAAGAGGGGGGCCGAAGGTCATGGCCAACTGTCTGGAAAAATCGGCTTCGGTCAGCGGAGAGGTTAAGGAGTGGCTACTTGGATCAAGATTGGACCGCATTGGCGTGAGAGCGAAAATGACAGCTCTGGTAATGGAATTTTCTCGTGAAAAATTACTTGGGTGATTCGGTGGAAAAAAGAAATTAGGTTTTCATTTAGATTGCAAAGTGCTTGCTGGGAAATGTTTTTCAACTTATCATTATGTCATTTTAATTACGATACGGCAGCTTTTCTTATTGCACTGACGCGTTTAATTTTTTACCCTTCATTGAAGAGTTTATGTTGCTCGATGTTTTTGTCCACCTCAATTTTGTTCTTATACTTTTAAAGATCAAAAATTGGTAGAAAAATGGATTTTGGGTGAATTTTTAGATCGAGGTTTGGCTGGAGAGGGTTTTGAAACATAAATTCTTAAAAGTTTTTAAATATATCTTTAATTCAGTTTATGTTAATGCAAAATTATTAAAAATAGTTCGAGTTACCAAGCTACGTGCTAAGCACGAAAAAGTGTTTTTTTTTGTTTCTGAAAATCTTCATTTTTAAGGTAAGAGATTTTTTGTCATACACAATCACGAAAATGAAAATAACTTTCAATTATATGTAAAGCTGTGGTCAAGACATGTTTTATTAACAACTTTGATATTCCGTCTTGTTTCAACTTAGACTTAATCACATAATATTAGAAATATTAGAATAATAATAATATTAAAAAACTCATGTTTCGAGTTTTTCGCAAAAATAATTTGAAGCTCAATCTTTTGAAACGAAGACTACGGATCCAGGCTTTCGGTACTATAAACACTTTTTGTATAAAATTATATTTAAATGTACAGTGTTTTCAAAACTTGAACTTGAAAATAAGTTCAATAAGATAAATCAAGAAGTGTAGACCTGAAAATATGTGAAATAAACCTATTTTTGCCTGGCCGCCCTGAATACATTTCAAAATCAATATTAACTTGTAACTTATATCAACAAAATGATTTTCGAAAATTTGTTTGCCGAGAGAATAACTCAAAAGTGCTCATCGCGAGAGAATAATTCTCCCTAGCGCACACCAACACAAATTTGTGTTCATCCGTTCAATAAAACTGAACATTTATTGGCAAATGACCATTTCATACCCATGAAACCTAGAGACCCTAAACAGGGAGAATGGTCTAAGCTGGCTAAATCGATCTGGCAACTTATGTTTTGAGCTTGGCAACACTGATAAGTTTTGCTGGGCGTAAAGGCAAATGCTCGTTTGGAGACGTCAAACTCGTGTCTGTTTTGGGTACGTCAAATTCACTACGACCAGTCTCCCTATTAAGGATCTCTAATGAAACCATGGTGGCCGATACTGTAAAGGCACAGGCTCGATATGTCAAAGATCTCAGGTTTCGATTTTAATATAATCGACAATTTATTGGGTGAACTTTTTCGACAATGAACCTTTAAGAATACTTTTTGGTTGTAAAACTTTTTTTTATTTTCCTTCGCTTTTTTTAAATACATAACTTGTTTTAATGCAACTAAAACGATCTATCTTTTCAAATGAATCATTTGAAAAAGATAAAAATATGGATCGAAGCAACCTTCGATCGAATTCCAAATCCAATCAAATCAAATCTGATCGTCTCTTTGTAAACAAGCCCCGCAAAGACGATTTTCCAGTTCTGCGGTTGCTTCGATGTGTCAATCGAGCGCCACCGCACTTGAAACTAATTTGAAACTCTAGAGCGGATTAGGTCGTAAACTGAACGCACTGCAGTGCCAACTAGATTGCCACTATCGATCGATCGCCGTCTGATTGGAATGTGCCGATTTGACGATTCTTTCACGCTAGTAAAACACCTTCTTCCTTGTTATTTTTTCTTATTTGGAGAATACTTACATGTTGCACCTCCTTTTGGGAAATAATGTGAGCAAAAAGAGTAGAAGACAAAGGAATTAGACGGACTCGTCGTTAAATTGAGCAAATTACCGCCCAGAATGACAAATATTTGAACCGCGAGGTCATCGCCAACAAATGAATGGAAGCAGGAAAAAATAAGCTAAGAATTGTTCGAATGTGTGTTTTTGTAGATGCCATCACGCGAAACGCCTCAACGAGCTGAAGGAGCTTCAGCTAGGCGAAGCGTGATGAATAATTTACTTGAAAAAATAAAAAAAAAAAAAAACTTCAAATTTTACGACTGCGTTTTTTTTTTCTTCAGAGCGGCGCTCGAAACCGATAACATTGAACTGGTTTTCGGTTTTTGATTGAAACATAAAAATGCGGATCACTAGAGCGAACTAAAAATCCACTTGATTCTAAAATTATAAACGTAACGGCTGGCAGTGAAAACTGATGCGTAATTTAAAACTGGAAAAAAACGTGAGGCGTAATCGGAATCCAATAAAAATCGCTTTGAAAAGGGTGTAAAAATCAATATGTGCAAATCAGGAAAAAAAAGTTTAAAATTCCTTCACTTGGACCTTAAAAAAGTGCCACCAGTCCCGTACGTACCTGTGAATCCACTGAACATTACTCAGCCGTTTGTCGCAATGTTGGTCACTTTCTCTGCGGGCTCTCTCACTCTGGTAGAATCGATCGAAGGAGGCGCCGGATGTCTGACCAGTGGCACCGATGACCTAACACTTCTGCTTCTTCGCGGCTTGCTTGGATTCCAGGGAGACGACGAAAAAAAACCGACACGACCGAACCAGGACTACTAGATTGCGGTACTTCTGAACCACTACTGACTTGCCCACTGCGGAGAGTGGAATGATCTCACCTCAACAAAACCTGACTCGCGCCTTGTTCCCTCACTTCCTCAATACACACGCTCTGCGACACTTCGTCCGCCACCCTGAAACGTGCTCTTCCGACGACGACACTTTGCAACTCAACGCGCAATACTATACGTGAGAACACTCGGCGATGTTGGGGTCCGGCTCGAAACTCGCCTACTACTGCCTGACGAACAGCTGGATCTGTATGCCGATTCTCACCCCACGGGGACTGACTGAAAAAGGGGCAGAGTAGGCGCTGAGAGACTACATTGTTGAAACATGTGTACAAAAAAAAACGATGCCGGAGAGCGGGAGAGAAAATTGCGCATTTTCGTGGGAAACTCGGCTATCCATTGCAAACCCTAATGTAGTAGTAAAAATGAAATTTTCGCAAAATTTGAAAATTTTTAGTATAGTAAACTTTTAGAAAGTTATTCCACTTAAAAAATAAATATTATTTTATTTTCTTGACGATACACCCTTTTCAAACATAAGTCCCAAATTTTCATGAAAATTTTATCTGCCACAGTTTCGTTCTCTCAACACACTCGCTGTGACCAATGAAAAATCACAACGTATCGTTACTCCCAAATGAGGTTCACCCGTTCATCGCTTCTCTCGCTCGCGAGTAATAAAGTGAGAAGTTCATTCGTGATTACCCGTCGTTCATCGATTCTGAATCTGGAAAAACGCGCGCGCGTACATCGAAGCATGCGTTGCAATCGAAGCATGCTGACGGTAACAACTTCTAAACGCTCGGGTAGTCATTTGACCCCTATTTTTTTGACAAAGAACTTTGTCCTAAGGGCACTGTCTACGGGTGTCAATCCAAAATTTCGCGAAGCGAAAGTGTAACGATTTGTGTAATCGTTTAAACGCTTATATCTTCCACCCAATTCAAGCAATCTGCATGCTTTATCCACCAAACGAAAGGGAAGTCTTAAATTGCAAGTAGACTACCTCACAAAGTTGATAAAACTTTGTTAAAGTACTCAAAAGTTAAGATGAAAAAATTCAGACCGGGAAAATCCCGGTCGCTGATTGGTTGAGCGCAACCTTTCCCGAACACATTAATCAGATTCAAGTATCTAGCACTTAGCAAATTTTGCTCTCTGCCACTGCTTCGAAAGCGTCGAGCCGTCACAGCCAAGCGAGGTTATAAAAGAGCGCCGTGCCGCCGGTTGAAGCTCAAACGAGTCCGAAGCTTTGCACGAGGAGGATCGAGAAGCAGCAGCAGCACAGCAGAGCCGCCGAGAGGAAGGAGAGAATTGAAAAATTGGAAAGAGAGGCAGAGCAGGCGCGGGAGGGAAAATTGCCGGCAACTTGGAGTGTCATCATCGCATGCTTTATCATCGTCATAGGACGTTAAAATGGCCCTTTTCAGGGCCAATTCACACGAAAGAGTATTCTTTAAAAATCTGGTTGGGTACGGTAGTGAGTGTTTGTGTGTGCGGAAGGGAAATCGAGTGTTTGGGGCTTGAAAGAGCACCAAATTATCAACGCATACACACAAACGCGGGCTGGGAGCTTCATTTGTGTGCGCCTGGTTTCTGCCGTGCAACTACCCTTCACGAGTTTGCTCATCCGATCGATCTTGGGGAAAATCGATTTTCGATATTAGTGTGGTTCCGCGAACACAATTTTAGTGTGGTTTACTATACACACACACACACACACACACACACACACACACACACACACACACACACACACACACACACACACACACACGAGCAAATCCACAGTCGATGGCGCTTTCTTGCTACAAATACACTTGCAACGCACTGTTTGGTGCTCTAGATGGTGTGTAGTATGTGTAAAGAGAATGAATAAAAAGATCGGAACCCAATTTTTTGCGAAGCGAAATCGTTACGTGGCGATTTCCCCTCTTCGCAGACTTCCCCTCCTTTTCCTTCACGCTGATTGGTTGAACAAACCTTTCCCGATCATCCTCTCCGAGAGACGTGAGATTGATGTATCTAAAATCATCTCCACTCAAGCTCATAATTTTCTGACAGCCGAGGAGTCAACATCGAGTGGCAGTTGCAGAATCAGAAGGGACAGCAGAAATTTCCCCCGGTCAACGACGTGGAGAGGTCGCCGAAATGGCTCGGGCCGTCGCAGGAACGGGACGGATTGTCGCTGCAGGCCATCAAAGAAGAACGTTAGGGACCGATGTGGTCAAGCTGCTGATCCCGGAAGGCTTCGGTTAACGGCATCAAGAAGGGGTCTCCGTGTTGATCGAGAACCAGTTCCCTTTGGGTCAAGTTGGTTGTGGTTGCGATAAAGTTTATGGTTTTTGATACTGGACATGAAATTTAACATTTCGGCAGTCGTGACCGCAATCCGGAGTGGCCGGAGGCCCCGCGGATGTTCCGAAGGGGGACATTTCCCGAACCAAAAGAGTTGGGGCAATATGGCTATCAAACTTTATAGTTTTTGATACTAGACATGAAATTTGAAATTTCGGAAGTATTGGCCACAATCCGGAGTGGCCGGAGGCCCCGCAGATGTTCCGATGAGGGGACATTTGCCGAACCATAAGAGTTAGGGCAATATGCTTGGTATCAAACTTTATGGTTTTTGATACTGGACATAAAATTTGACATTTCAGCAGTAGTGACCACAATCCGGAGGCCCCGGGGATGTTCCGGTGGGGGGACATTTCCCGAACCATAAGAGTTGAGGCAATATGGGTATCAAACTTCATGGTTTTTGATACTGGACATGAAATTTGAAATTTCGGAAGTATTGGCAACAATCCGGAGTGGCCGGAGGCCCCGCGGATGTTCCGATGAGGGGACATATGGTTCGGCAAATGTCCCCTCAGTTAGGGCAATATGGGTATCAAACTTTATGGTTTTTGATACTGCACTTGCATCTGACCATTATCTGAAGTTACGCAGTTAAAATAAATTGCTTATTTTACGCAGGAAGTAATAAATCGATTACTGCGATTGCCTTTTTATTGTGCCGCGGCGAAATTCTGTTTCTGGAAATATAGAATAACTATTTCAAATTCAATTAGAGCCCTTGAAAGGGCAGTTTCAATGTTTGCTGTTGAAATTTACTTTGCTGCCGCCAATTGCTTGCAACAGCCTTGCAAAAACATTTCCGCATCTTGATAACTTTCGAGTGGTGAGGGAAAGTCGATTGATTTCACCTTGATTTCTATTGCAGCTCCATTTGCAATTTCCGTCCCCTTAGTTCGATAGGACGTTGATATTATGTCTTAAAACTATTCACAAAAGAGTTGTCTTATGTAATTATAAGGGAATCATGGGGAAATTTGGACCGGACATTCTTATCGAAAATTTCAACAATCATCTTGCAAAGTTCTTTGTCATACTGGTCATGTGTAACATAACCACCTGCACCTTTTTTCTTAAAAATCTCATAACTTTTGGTAGAATTGATCAAATCAGATGCTTCCAGTTGCAAAAGATCCAGATTTGTCTATATTTTGAACTGTCAGATGGGGGACAAATATGGTCCACTTTTACCGGAGATATTCCGGATTCCGTTGGGGTACCTCGGCCCTCCTATTTGGGGTTTTGGTCAAAAAAAAAACCATTGCACAGAACAATGCCGGAAATGATGCAAAACGCCAAGGCATCATTCTAATACATCATCCTGCATAGATACATGGCATGGCCAAGACCTTCGGTCACCGAAACAGGTTCCAACCGGAAACGGTTTACTGAGCTGATGTCGATTGGTGCCCAAATGAAACCGGTTCCGGTGCCCCGTAGGACTTTACCATGTACATTATTTTTGCTAGATGATGTATTAGAATTATGCCTTGAAGTTTTGCATCATTTCCGGTATTGTTCTGTGCAATGGTTTTTGTTCTATTGACCAAAACCCCAAATAAGAGGGCCGAGGTACCCCAATGGAATCCGGAATATCTCCGG
Organism: Culex quinquefasciatus; assembly: GCF_015732765.1. Lineage (NCBI taxonomy): Eukaryota > Metazoa > Arthropoda > Insecta > Diptera > Culicidae > Culex > Culex quinquefasciatus. The sequence continues at coordinate 1,405,864 of NC_051862.1, forward strand.
TAAAAGTGGACCATATTTGTCCCCCATCTGACAGTTCAAAATATAGACAAATCTGGATCTTTTGCAACCGGAAGCATCTAATTTGGTCAATTCTACCAAAAGTTATGAGATTTTTAAGAAAAAAAATAAGGGTCAAATGACTACCCGAGCGTTTGAGTGTTAATCGAAGGTGGCTGAGTAGTTTTATAGCTTTTCGCAACAAAAATTTTACCATTTTATTTTATTGAAATTGTTCAATTATTAGCTGTATTCCATGATTGATTCATCCATACAAATTTAGATGTTCCCGGTAAAAAATCATTTCGGATAATCGAACCGGGTTTTGTTCTGGGTCATTGAGCTTAACCCTCTAACGCCCATGGTTACTCCAGAGCACCACTAATTTTTGTCTTCAAAACTAAATTTCTCTGCAACCATGCATTTTTTCAACCTGATTCAACCTGCGTTAGTTTATATAGATTGTTAGCTTATAACCATTAAAATTTCATCCAATTTGGTCGATCCAATTACGAGTTATGGTGAAAAACGTAAAAAATATCGATTTTGCTCTGGGCGGGAAGGGGTTAAAAATGAGCCTAAAAGTGCTGTTTGAAACCTCAAATCTAAGATGGCGGCCAAAATGGCGGTGATGGAATATTAAGACAATCAATCACTCAAATTTCACTAAAATAAAGTAGCAGACCTCGAATTTTCTGTTAAAAAGGAGAAAAATACAAAAACGAAAAAAAACCATGATTGGATTATCCGGAGTTCTCAAGCAACATTTCTGGAGGTTTTTTTTGAAAAGGTCCTATAAACCAAAATTTCATTTTTTGCTTTTTGGATGTTTTTGAATACCCCTGACTCAAGGCGGTTCTAAAAACACCCAAAAAGCAAAAATTGAAAATTTGGTTTATTGGACCCTCTCAAAAAAAAAAAAAAAAAAAACTCCAGATATGGACACTCAAGGGTTAACTAAATTAGGCAGACGTTTTTGAATATAAATTGATATATTTTCTTTGAAAATAAATTTTAGTCGCATCATCTTTGATGAAACTCCACGAAAACTTATAAAAAAAGAACTTAGAACCTTCACGTAGGAATTTTCGCTTGTTCTACATTTTCATAGAAAATAGGAAATATCAGAAAAGCATGTTCGAAGATTGAAATGGTTCTTACTAGTTATTTTAAAAAACCCTGGATTTGTGATCAGGGACTCTAATTATCTCTTAGAATAATGTTTCGCAAAAATCCAGAAAAAGTTGAGAATCGGATCAATATTTTCAAAGATTTCTTCCATTCTCAACAAATTTGACTTCTGTATAAGAATTTATAAAGAAAATGGGTATTTTTGATATTTTGGAGGTGTAATTTTCAATGTTGATAAAATTTGTAAAATTTTCTGATCCTTTCGAAAAAAATATACTTTGAAAATTATGGAGTCAAGACCAACATTTCAAAAGGACGTTATATAGAATATTCAATGCTTCCTAGATGAAATCTTAGGACATTTTCTGAAATTTTTTGGGTAAGATTTCCATTTGTAAAAAAAAATTGTCAAATATTTTGGAGTTTGTTCCCTTAGGAATAGGATTTTTTTGGGAAATATTTTTTTTGTTAGAAAAATTATAGATCGTTTAATTAAAATAATTTTGTTTGTTTAAAAAGGTAATTTTCGAGCAACATTTGAAAAGAGCGCATCAACATTTTGACAGCTGAAACTGTTTTGACAACACGGGAGGCCTGCTATTGTTTACACTTCGAGTTTTGTCACAAAGTTACCTTAAAGTTATGAATTAGCCTATCACTCTGTCAAAGTGCTTATCCGACCATTTCGAATATTGCTCCAGATTTAAACATTGTTATTTTTTCTTTCTTTAACCCCGAAAATGGTTATAACTTTTATTTTTCAAAAGTTCTTATTGATTGCAAATTGGATTTTATATTTTTTTTCATTTTTCCGATTCAGATTTTCCGGTATTTTTGGTAACCTTTTCTGTTAGTAGTAATTTGGGAAAACGTAGAGAATGTTCAACTGTGGTAAAGAATCGGTTGTAAATCGTTTATTCCTACTACCTTTTTGTATAAAAAATGTTCAAAAAATGTATAAATTTCGGCTCGGTCGCTACGACAATCGTCGCACTGTTTTTGCTACTTTTCCTCTATTTTATACAATAGTCAATTCTTTGCTGTCGAATGATCGCATCCTGCTTAAGGCATCGCTCCTTAAGGGCCGCCAACTCCTTCTGCAGATTCCCAATGGTTGCATCTTTTTTGTCGATTGCTTGTTGAACCCTGTTGAGAAAAAAACTCATTTTTGAAGGTATCCAAATATGACAGCTGTCAGCCCACCCTACCTGCAGTAAATCCGCTCGATTTCTCTCTCCCGATCCTTCTGCATGCTCGCCAGATCCTTCTGCACCTCTTTCCGGGCTTCCTCCTTCATGATTTCCTTCTCGCGCAGCAAATCCTCGCACATCTTCTTCGAGTGGCTCAGCTGCAGCTCCAGCTGCTTGGCCGTCGATTTCATGTTCTGCACCGTCGCTTCCGTCTCCGCCAGCTTCACGCGGGCGTCCTGGTGCTTCTGCTTGAGCAGCGCTTCCGTCGCTTCCATCTCGCGCATCTCCACCTGATGTTTCTCCTTGAGACGACTGAAACGGAAGGGTTTCTTTAATGACATAACCGCAATTTGACAACTTCTAGCAACAAACCCCATTTTGGCATCAAAGTCCAGCTGGTACTTTTGAGTTTCCGCGTCGACCTTTGCTACGATTCGATCGATTTGCTGATCTCGTTCTTGACGCAGCTGCTGCCGCACCGTGTTTTCGCGTTCTTCCATCGCCAGCTTGGCCATCTCTTCATGCTTCTTTTTCCAGATCGAAAAGTCGGACTCCATCTGATTCTGCAGCTTGGCTAGCTCCTCCTAAAATTGTAACGTTTCATAAACATTTCTCATATTTTCCCTTTCTCCAACTCACCTTGTGCTTGTTCTCTCGATCTTTCAGCATCTGCACGTACTCCTTCCGTGCAAACTCCAGATTCTTCGTGCTGTCACCCTTCAGCTCCTGTAACTGCGTCTCAAAGTACTGATTCCGGTTCTTCAGCTCCTTCAAGTTGCGTTCCTTCTCGATCTCAAACTCGTTCAGCAGGTGGTGTCTTTGCTGCTCAAAAATCGTCCGCTCCTCACCGACTTGCTTGTCAAAGCGCTCCAGCAGTGCTTGCCGTTCCTTCTCGATGAATGCTTCCCGTTCCTTCAGCAAGCTTTGCCTGATGTCCGCTTCCTTTTGCTCGTACTGCAGCTTCAGCTCCGCCACGGCTCCCACCATTTCGTCTTTGTGCTGCCGCTTCAGCTCTGCGAGTTCCTTCTGATGCGTTGCAGTCATTTTGTTGATCTCCAGCTCTAGTCCCTTGACCGTCAGTTCCTTAATTTTCTTTGTATTTTCCCGAACCCACTTCTCCCGTCGAATCTTCTCCGCTGCCAGCGCGGTATCTTTCGACTTCTCCAGCTCCGTCTTCAGTCGATGCTCCCAGCTCTGGTTCTGCGACTCTATCCGTCGCGTCAGCTGCGTTACCTTGTCGCACAGTCCGGACTTGTCCTTGATCAGCTGGTCGATAAACTCCTGATGTCGCCCGATGATATCTTCGTAGTGCTTCTTCTGTTCTTTCATCTTGTTCGCAAACGCTGCCTTTTCCGCTCGTAGTGCTTTCATCTTGTCGGCTTTCAGGTTCGACAGATGATCCTTGGACAAGTGCATCGCGTTGTTCAGCTCGTTGGCTCGCAGGGACAACTTGATGACTCGCCTTGCTAGCTGGTGCATCGGAAGCTCCAACAGGTCGTTCATCCTGAAACGAAATCCACAGTTCAACAACTTTTTCTCGACTAACTCACCCCTCTCTCACTTGGGCACCGTCTCAATGTAGTCCGGCTCGGCGGCAAACTCCATCTCCGATCGGTCCGACTCGGAGGGAACGGCCGTCGACAGCTTGAACGTCTTCTCGCTCTTCATCTCGACCTGGTCGAGATAGGAGAAAAGATCCTTCACCTTGTCCTTGTCGCCCTGCTGCTGCTCATCGTGCTGAAACTGGCCCGAGCTGTCCGGCGAATCGCGCGCGTCCAAAATGTTGCTCAGCCGGTACTCGACCTCGTTCTTCAGGCTTTGGAAGTGTGCTGCAAGTGGAATTTACCGTAACCTCAATCAGTTTGGCGTTCGCTTGATACTTACCCGATTTCGGCTTAACGACCTCGCTCGCCAGCGATTCGTCATCGTAGTTGGTCTGTTCGCTTCCAGCGGTTTCCCTTCGCACCGCTTCGAATGTTCCGTAGTTGGACTCGTCGTCCGTTTTGTTCATGTCCGTAGGAGTCGGCAGTCGGCGGCTCTTGTCGATCCCCCCGAGCATCGTCGGATCGCTTTCGTACGGCTTCGGAAAGGTGTCCTCGTTGCAGGACATCCAGCTGACCACCTTCTCCATCTGGAATTCGGAGATGTTGCTCTCTTCGCGGCACAGCTGTCCCGCAAACTTGCTGCTTGATGCATTGTTCTTCTTGGAGTTTCTTAGAATTGACTTGTGCGCATCTGCCGATTTGGGCTTCTCCAGCGCTTTACCGTTCTTTTTTGACATTAGGATGTTGTTCTTTTGGCTTGACTTGTTCGATTTAAGTTCGTTAAAGTTCTGATCCTTCACTTTGAAGTAGTTTTTGATAACTTGACTTGCGTTGCTGTCCAGCTTGTTCTTGTCAAGCGAGCCACTCGCCTTGACGGCTGGCTTGGCCATCTGGAAGTTCTTCTCCGCGGGTGTTGGCTTTGATTCGTTGTTCAAGTTGAGCATCAGCACGTCTTCCTTTGAATCTCGCTTCGTCTTTTTGTCTCCTTGCGAGTTGACGATTTCGTTGATACATTCGTAGTATTCGTTGATGACATCCTTCTTCGAGCTACTTGCTCGTGGCTTCTCAACCTCGTTGTCAGTGTCGTCGGTAGCGCTTGTGCAACTCGCTGCAGCTATGTGGTAGGTCTCTTCAACGTACGTTTCCGTTACTTCGACCGTGGTGTACGTTTTTGGGTCGTATTTCTTACCATTTTCGGACTGTACCAACTTTAGTTCCATATCTCTGCGTCGATTGATGTCCTCAATCTCTTTTTTGTACTCTTCGATGATCTTGTTGGAGTCCGTTTCGTCGCTGAACAAGTCCGGCGTCGCATCAAATTTGACAAACTTTTCCGATTTGTCTTCTTTGGTTTCGTATCCGGAGCTTGTCAGTTCTTCCTCGAACTTTACCAGGTTGAACCGAGGTTTCGGTGGTTCTGCTGGCAATGGTTCCTGGAACTTTCGCGCGTCGTACACACCTTCCCCTCTGAGCAGTTCTTGCTTAGCCATCGTAAACTCGTTGTCTTCGTAGTCACTGTAGTCTATCTCGTACGGATCGTTCGAGCTGAACGACACTCTTCCAGGCAGATCAAGCTTCTTGTCTATCTTACCAACCTCAGTCGCATTTACCGTACTGGTCTTCCTTGGTGCTATCTTCCTCATGACACCTCTCGGCAACGGTGGCTTCTTCTCCACCTTCCCCACTACGTTCTTCATACCATCCCCACCGGACCAGATGTTCTCCAGTTCCGTTTCGTTGTTCGACTCTTGCGTATCCTCGTCCATGCTGCTGTCTTCCTCTGAACTACAATCAACAACTTTCTTCTTTGCCACCGTACTACGTTTCTTACTCTTCACCTTGGACATCTGCTTCGACTTGGTGGAAGTCACATTTGTCCGGGGCGCCGCCGTCAGTGTCTTCGAGCCCCAGTAGCGTGAAATAGGTTCCGCGAGCAGCGACTTGAGCAAACTGGACGAAGATGTGCTCCGCTTGGACAAATACCCGGACGTCGAGCTGCCACTTCCGGCACCGAGCGAAGATTTGCGCTGAATTTGACTGTCCGCGGACAAGGGTCGCCGTATCTGCGCGGAAAGCGGACGACTGCTGTTGAAGGCCGACCCTGGTCGGTGGTGCTGCTGCGGTCCTCCTACTCCTACGCCGGCCAGGTGCTGGTAGCTGCTGGTGGGGGTCGTTCGTTCGCGCGTTGCCAGGTTAATCTGTGTGGACAAACAAACCGAAGAGGGTTTTCCCAATTCAAAATCCCAGAACCAAGTTTCAAATCGAATTTTATCAACTAAACCACCAACCTGCGATCCGTACAGACTCAGTTCCATAGTGGCGAACTCGCAATCTCACACCTCCGCATGATTTAAGCCATTTTGCGGGCAATTTTCACTGAAAAATAGCAAATTAACGCAAAGAGCGCGGGCTTCGCCGATGTAAACAGCGCGCCATCGGGTCACCGAAACTTTTCTGTTTTAGCAAGCCAAACGTCGAGGCGTTTCCGTGGTATCGAAGGGTGCCATGACGATGGCGCATGGTTAAACACAAGTTCGGGAGGGGTCGGTCGCGTCAAGCACGTGGTCCGCGAGCAGGCCATGCTGAAGTGTGGTGGTTGCTAGGGGGTGCGCGAGTTGCGATTTGTAATGGAATTAAATGGAGGGTGAAACAGGTGGAAATGTTTTGTTTTGTTGTCACATTTTTTTGGTGGAAATGCAATTTTGGCAGTTTGTGTATAATTTGATGCAACGAATATTACGTAAACGGCTGTGACCTGGTTCTGGGTCGTTGATAGGATAAAATTCACCATTAGAAGTAATGCAAGAGTATTTTCATTGAAGATAAAAAAAAAAAATCAGAATACGTATCTTTTCTATTATTAAATAAAAATGTTTCGAATATTAAGTTAAAAGTACAAAAAAAAAAAACAAAAAAATACAAAAATACTAAAATAGACAAATGACAAAAATGCAAATATGGAGCCCAACATTTCAAAAGAGCACATTACTTTTGTAAACAATAGTGTATCCCTTCACTCAAATGACAGTTTAAATAAGGTGTGAAAGGGACACTCTCTTGGTTAAAAAAGTTATGTGCCCTTATGAAATGGCAAGCAGTTATAGTTTCACTTTCGGATAATAAATCAAAACACATTTTTTTCATAACTCATAAACTGACTAGCACTTTCTTTATTTGAAGTATCGTTTAAAATTAATCGAGAGTGTCTCCTGCTAACCCTACAGTTTATCTTAAACCTTTTTTTTCCTTGCTTCCACTCCAGTGCTGCACCACCACAATAGAAGTAATGTTCTATTGTTTTTTTTTGTTTCACCCAAACAAAACCAAAATCTCTCACCTTTCTCAGGAAAACGTAGTTTTTTGTTCGATAAATTTGTCAAATATTTAATTTCAATCTGCTCGCTTAAAAATATATAAATACTTAGCTCAACCGTGCTCAACTCTAGTAACAATACACTCGGGCGCCTTAGACGTGGCCTACTTTGCTACTCTTCTAGCCTGAATTGGAGAACGAACTGCGTTGGACAATTTGGTAATTGTTTGTTGTGTTAGTGAGATTTGCTGAACTATTGTTTTTTTTTGTGTAATATTAAGTTATTTGTTTTAATTAATTTGCAATCTTTACTTGTTTGTAGTTGAACTTTATAAATATTTATTTGTTTTTTTTTTATCTCGAGGAAAAATTTGTATCTAAAGAGGTTTGAGTTGACTAAACGAACTAATTTGAAGCAGAAACATAAGTTTTATTTGTTTAGAAAATTGGGCAAGAGGTAGCGGAGCGCGATAATCAAACTTATCGAAACTAACTCGTATTCGGTTTAGCATTCTACTAAAAAACAGCTCTAAATCATTGTTTCAGTGCAGTCGATGTATTTATTTTTATTATTATTTTTTGTTCGAGCAAATTGTTTGAGTTTGTGTTTAAAACGTTCAAAACACTTGCAAAGAAAAAAAAGAGGAAGGTTTGCTCATTTTCATCTTATCGTTTTTTTGGATGGATTCAATCCTTGAAATTTACTATTCTTGTTTTGTTTGGATCAGAAGAAAAAAATAATCAAAATCATAAACTAATTATTCCGTCTTTTTGACGGATTTGACTGCTGCCGGGTCGGTCCCTTTGGGAATGGGAAAGATCGCCAGCAGCACCGGCTTAAGCAGCACATTTCCGAGCAGAAACAGGAAGAAGCCGGAGAAGCAGACCACCTTGTAGATGTGCCACCACTTGGAGTAGCTGAGGAACACGAACGGAACCAGACACCAGCCGGCGAACGCGATCGTGTAGAACTTGAGCAGCACAAAGACGGCCACCTTGACCAGCGGTTGCGCCATCAGGGCCTGGAAGCGTTCGCTCTTGGCGAAGATGGGTTCGACCTGAAATGCAAAAGGAAAACTTCGTTACGAAAGGAACTCAACAAATCTACCAACCCTCTCCCCACTCACCTCCTTCTCCATCCGGATCACCATAAACTCCATGAAGAACGTCATGTAGTAGCCGCTGTGGAACCCGTGCCAAACGGCCAGGAAGAGCAGCGCCCCAAAGTGGCTCAGCATGCGGTTGTTCAGGAACTTGAGCCGCTTGTACACGTACACGGCGACCCAGTGGTTCGTCTGCACGTTGAACGACTCGACGTAGTGGCCAAACTTGCTGGTGTTCTCGAACACGCCCACCTTGATGTTGGAGCAGCCGGACAGCTCGTCCGGGTCGTACTCGCGGTCACCGGGCTTGGCGTCGATGTAGGTGAGACCTGGGAAGAGATTTTTTTTTAGATTTTAGTGCATTTTGTAAGTTATGTGAATTTCGAAAATTTTAAGAATTTTGTAAATTTTGTATATTTTGTAAATTTTGAAAGTTTAGTAAATTATTTTTTTTACAATTTTGACAACCAAAAAAAAAAATTGATAATTTTGACAACTTAAATAAATAGTTGACAATTTTGACAATGTTGACAATGGTGACAATGTTGACAATGTTGACAATGTTGACAATGTTGACAATGTTGACAATGTTGACAATGGTGACAACGTTGACAATTTTGTCAATTTTGTCAATTTTGACAATTTTGACAATTTTGACAATTTTGACAATTTTGACAATTTTGAAAATTTTGACAATTTTGACAATTTTGACAATTTTGACAATTTTGGCAATTTTGACAATTTTGACAATTTTGGCAATTTCGTCAATTTTGACAATTTTGACAATGTTGACAATTTTGATAATTTTGACAATTTTGACAATTTTGACAATTTTGACAATTTTGACAATTTTGACAATTTTGACAATATTGACAATTTTGATAATTGGGACGATTTTGACAATTTTGACAACCAAAAAAAAATAATGATAATTTTGTCAACTTAAATAAATAGTTGACAATTTTGACAATTTTAACAATATTGAAAATGTTGACAATTTTGATAATTTTGTCAATTTTGACAATTTCGACAATTTTGACAATTTTGACAATTTTGACAATTTTGACAATTTTGACAATTTTGACAATTTTGAAAATTTTGACAATTTTGAAAATTTTGACAATTTTGAAAATTTTGACAATTTTGAAAATTTTGACAATTTTGACAATTTTGACAATTTTGACAATTTTGGCAATTTTGACAATTTTGACAATTTTGGCAATTTCGTCAATTTTGTCAATTTTGACAATTTTGACAATGTTGACAATTTTGATAATTTTGACAATTTTGACAATTTTGACAATTTTGACAATTTTGACAATTTTGACAATTTTGACAATTTTGACAATATTGACAATTTTGATAATTGGGACGATTTTGACAATTTTGACAACCAAAAAAAAAAAATAATGATAATTTTGTCAACTTAAATAAATAGTTGACAATTTTGACAATTTTAACGATATTGAAAATGTTGACAATGATGACAATGTTGACAATTTTGTCAATTTTGACAATTTTGACAATTTTGACAATTTTGACAATTTTGACAATTTTGACAATTTTGACAATTTTGACAATTTTGAAAATTTTGACAATTTTGAAAATTTTGACAATTTTGATAATTTTGACAATTTTGACAATTTTGACAATTTTGACAATTTTGACAATTTTGGCAATTTTGACAATTTTGACAATTTTGACAATTTTGATAATTTTGGCAATTTCGTCAATTTTGTCAATTTTGACAATTTTGACAATGTTGACAATTTTGATAATTTTGACAATTTTGACAATTTTGACAATATTGACAATTTTGATAATTGGGACGATTTTGACAATTGGGACGATTTTGACAATTTTGACAACCAAAAAAAAGAAATAATGATAATTTTGTCAACTTAAATAAATAGTTGACAATTTTGACAATTTTAACAATATTGAAAATGTTGACAATGATGACAATGTTGACAATTTTGATAATTTTGTCAATTTTGACAATTTTGACAATTTTGACAATTTTGACAATTTTGACAATTTTGACAATTTCGTCAATTTTGACAATTTTGACAATGTTGACAATTTTGATAATTTTGACAATTTTGACAATTTTGACAATTTTGACAATTTTGACAATTTTGAAAATTTTGACAATTTTGACAATTTTGACAATTTTGACAATTTTGACAATTTTGGCAATTTTGACAATTTTGTCAATTTTGACAATTTTGGCAATTTCGTCAATTTTGACAATTTTGACAATGTTGACAATTTTGACAATTTTGACAATTTTGACAATTTTGACAAATTTTGACAATTTTGACAATTTTGACAATTTTTACAATTTTTACAATTTTTACAATTTTTACAATTTTTACAATTTTGACAGATTTTAGTGCATTTTGTAAGTTATGTGAATTTCGAAAATTTTAAGAATTTTGTAAATTTTGTATATTTTGTAAATTTTGAAAGTTTAGTAAATTATTTTTTTTACAATTTTGACAACCAAAAAAAAATTGATAATTTTGAAAACTTAAATAAATAGTTGACAATTTTGACAATGTTGACAATGGTGACAATGTCAACGTTGTCAATGTTGACAATGGTGACAACGTTGACAATTTTGACAATTTTGACAATTTTGACAATTTTGACAATTTTGACAATTTTGACAATTTTGACAATTTTGACAATTTTGACAATTTTGACAATTTTGACAATTTTGAAAATTTTGACAATTTTGACAATTTTGACAATTTTGACAATTTTGACAATTTTGGCAATTTTGACAATTTTGACAATTTTGACAATTTTGACAATTTTGACAATTTTGGCAATTTCGTCAATTTTGACAATTTTGACAATGTTGACAATTTTGATAATTTTGACAATTTTGACAATTTTGACAATTTTGACAATTTTGACAATTTTGACAATTTTGAAAATTTTGACAATTTTGACAATTTTGACAATTTTGACAATTTTGACAATTTTGACAATTTTGACAATTTTGGCAATTTTGACAATTTTGACAATTTTGACAATTTTGACAATTTTGGCAATTTCGTCAATTTTGACAATGTTGACAATTTTGATAATTTTGACAATTTTGACAATTTTGACAATTTTGACAATTTTGACAATTTTGACAATTTTGACAATTTTGACAATTTTGACAATATTGACAATTTTGATAATTGGGACGATTTTGACAATTTTGACAACCAAAAAAAAAATAATGATAATTTTGTCAACTTAAATAAATAGTTGACAATTTTGACAATTTTAACAATATTGAAAATGTTGACAATTTTGATAATTTTGTCAATTTTGACAATTTCGACAATTTTGACAATTTTGACAATTTTGACAATTTTGACAATTTTGACAATTTTGACAATTTTGACAATTTTGACAATTTTGAAAATTTTGACAATTTTGAAAATTTTGACAATTTTGAAAATTTTGACAATTTTGAAAATTTTGACAATTTTGAAAATTTTGACAATTTTGACAATTTTGACAATTTTGACAATTTTGACAATTTTGACAATTTTGGCAATTTTGACAATTTTGACAATTTTGACAAATTTGATAATTTTGACAATTTTGACAATTTTGGCAATTTCGTCAATTTTGTCAATTTTGACAATTTTGACAATGTTGACAATTTTGATAATTTTGACAATTTTGTCAATTTTGACAATTTTGACAATTTTGACAATTTTGACAATATTGACAATTTTGATAATTGGGACGATTTTGACAATTTTGACAACCAAAAAAAAAAAAATAATGATAATTTTGTCAACTTAAATAAATAGTTGACAATTTTGACAATTTTAACAATATTGAAAATGTTGACAATGTTGACAATTTTGATAATTTTGTCAATTTTGACAATTTTGACAATTTTGACAATTTTGACAATTTTGACAATTTTGACAATTTTGACAATTTTGAAAATTTTGACAATTTTGAAAATTTTGACAATTTTGAAAATTTTGACAATTTTGACAATTTTGACAATTTTGACAATTTTGACAATTTTGGCAATTTTGACAATTTTGACAATTTTGACAATTTTGACAATTTTGACAATTTTGGCAATTTCGTCAATTTTGTCAATTTTGACAATTTTGACAATGTTGACAATTTTGATAATTTTGACAATTTTGACAATTTTGACAATTTTGACAATATTGACAATTTTGATAATTGGGACGATTTTGACAATTTTGACAACCAAAAAAAAATAATGATAATTTTGTCAACTTAAATAAATAGTTGACAATTTTGACAATTTTAACAATATTGAAAATGTTGACAATGATGACAATGTTGACAATTTTGACAATTTTGACAATTTTGACAATTTTGACAATTTTGACAATTTTGACAATTTTGACAATATTGACAATTTTGATAATTGGGACGATTTTGACAATTTTGACAACCAAAAAAATAATGATAATTTTGTCAACTTAAATAAATAGTTGACAATTTTGACAATTTTAACAATATTGAAAATGTTGACAATGATGACAATGTTGACAATTTTGACAATTTTGACAATTTTGACAATTTTGACAATTTTGACAATTTTGACAATTTTGACAATTTTGACAATTTTGACAATTTTGACAATTTGACAATTTTGAAAATTTTGATAATTTTGACAATTTTGACAATTTTGACAATTTTGACAATTTTGACAAATTTTGACAATTTTGACAATTTTGACAATTTTGACAATTTTTACAATTTTTGCAATTTTTACAATTTTTACAATTTTTACAATTTTTACAATTTTGACAATTTTGACAATTTTGACAATTTTGACAATTTTGACAATTTTGACAATTTTGACAATATTGACCATTTTGAAAATTTTGACAATTTTGACAATTTTGACAATTTTGACAGATTTATCAATCTTGACAGTTTCGACAATTTTGCCAAATTTGACAATTTTGACAATTTTGACAATTTTGTCAATTTTGACAATTTTGACAATTTTTAATAATTTGGACAATTTTGACAATTTTGACATTTTTTACAATTTTGACAATGTTGACAATTTTGACAATTTTGACAATTTTGACAATTTTGAAAATTTTGACAATTTTGACAATTTTGACAATTTTGACAATTTTGACAATTTTGACAATTTTGACAATTTTGACAATTAATTTTGACAATTTTGACAATTTTGACAATTTTGACAATTTTGACAATTTTGACAATTTTGACAATTTTGACAATTTTGACAATTTTGACAATTTTGACAATTTTGAAAATTTTGACAATTTTGACAATTTTGACAATTTTGACAATTTTGACAATTTTGACAATTTTGACCATTTTGACAATTTTGACAATTTTGACAATTTTGACAATTTTGACAATTTTGACAATTTTGATAATTTTGACAATTTTGATAATTTTGACAATTTTGACAATTTTGACAATTTCGTTAATTTTGTCAATTTTGTCAATTTTGACAATATGAAATTTTTACAATTTTGACAATTTTAAATCTTTGGACAAAAGAAATCGATTAACAAAATTACAATGTAAAAAATAAAAGAGCAATCGTGGAGCTTAAACTGCTCAATCTGCTATACAAAAAGTGTCTGCAAGTCGCTTTCAATTCATTTGTAAATCCAATTTCAAACAAATCGCAATAAACGCTCCATCACGTGTAAACCGTCTTAAAACAAACGCCACTTATCAGCCTGTAAATTGCGCACTCGAAACAAAATCGCTTCAATTCAATTACGCTGCTATCGCGTCGTAGTAAAACCGTCGTAGTAAATACCTCCGCCAACTCCTCAAAATCACCACCCTCAATGACCGCTCGCGATTCACTCAAGTATGACTTACCAAACAGCACCGCGGCTCCCTCGGCCAGCAGCCAAATCGAGATGTACTTGTAGAGTGTGCAGCGGCCCCAAAAGCCCATGTAGACGTGCTTCATGAAGAACGATTCCTGCTCGAAATCCTCGGACAGAAGGTACGAATCGGACACGAACTGGGAACCGACCTGGTTGACCACCAGGTAGAAGGCGCCCTGGAGGAACTTTTTAGCGGAGTAGGCCGGTGCCCCGCGGGTGTGTTCCTCGTACTGGCCACTGACGAACCGCTGGTAGCGCAGGAAGGAGAACTGTGGACCCACGAGGACCGACGCTGGGAAGTACGTGAAGGCTATCAACTCGAGCAGGGTCGGAACGGTGATGCAGGAGGCGTCCTTTTTGCCCGCCTTCTCCTTCTGGTGACTGTCGGAGAGGTCAAAGGCGAGCCCGATCAGGCGCAGAACCAGTACGCAGTGGGGCATGGTCCACTTGATGTCGTACGTTTCCGAAGTGGTAAAGTAATAGCCTACGGAGAAGCAAGAAATGTAGGTCAGTTTGGCACAGATAAGAACGTCACGACGAAACCCACCAACGAGCAGATAACCCATGTGGTAGCTGAAGCTCAACGGGACGAGCAGGCTGCTGGTGGCGAAGACCACGTTGAGCAGATACGTTACGGCCACGGCCAGGGCGCTGTGGTACAGGTCGGTGCCATAGTTGAACACGACGATGGCGATTCCGGTGGCGGCAATCAGCAGGTTTTTGACCAGGGCCGATGTTTTGAGCGTCCGGTAGAAGGCTCCCAGCGGGTAGGCTGAGGGGAAAAAGAGAGAAGAATAAAAAAAAGTTCAGTTTGTGGGCGTTTGGTAGGAAATTGTATATTGTATTGCTGCACCGGCAGACCGTGGCTAAAAATACTGGAATACAAAATCAATAGCACTCAGGTCTGGGCTGTCATCGCGGTTTGAAGGCCTTCGATTAGAATTGTGCGAAGGCGATTTTGGATTTTAGAAATAACATTCGTTGCATTGGTTTTGTACAATGAATACATATAATCCATTCATTTTAATTATAATTGATTTAATGAAATGGAATGCATCATACCTAAATTTCCAGATTTTTTAAACAGAGGATCTTTAAAAAAACATTTGCTAATACAGTCGACTCTCTGGCTGTCTAACGTCATGATTCGAAATCCGGACACTTAGTAGCATATCATTTTTGTTATAGCTGACAAAAAATCATGTATTAAGTTGGAAATTAAGAAATATCATCAGGATGTAGTATTAACAGTCAGTTTTAAAAGAATTCGTGCAAAATATGTCTTTTCTTGCAATTTTTCATCAGAATTTGAAAATTAAAATGACTTGTTGTGCTTCGAATCCCGGACACCTATAAAAGCTGATTCGAATCCCGGACACTCGTTTTTGCTAATGAATTGCACAAATTTGTACTGAAATGTTAATGAATAGCATTCTTTAGGTCTCAAATAATCTGTTAACATCAAAACAATCGATATTTAAGCATAAGCATAGGTGCCCACCCGCAGTTGCTACTCCGTTATTGACCAGGACCTCCAGAAGTTACATCCACGAGCCGTGGAAGATAAGTGGGAGCTATCTTTCCTCGCTTCGCAACTTCTCAAAAATGACTTGTTGTGCTTCGAATCCCGGACACCTATAAAAGCTGATTCGAATCCCGGACACTCGTTTTTGCTAATGAATTGCACAAATTTGTACTGAAATGTTAATGAATAGCATTCTTTAGGTCTCAAATAATCTGTTAACATCAAAACAATCGATATTTAAGCATAAGCATAGGTGCCCACCCGCAGTTGCTACTCCGTTATTGACCAGGACCTCCAGAAGTTACATCCACGAGCCGTGGAAGATAAGTGGGAGCTATCTTTCCTCGCTTCGCAACTTCTCAAAGGCCCCTATCATGCTGATCAATACCGGCGCCGGCCACGACCAGTGGTAGAGTCACGGGGAAGTGGATGCATCAAAACAATCGATATTTTATATAAAAAATTACTTGAATTTAATGAAATCAAAACCATAAATTTCTGCTTTGCCTTCCCGGTGCTTCGGACGCCTATGAAATATTTCACGTGAAATGTTTCGCATTTTTGGTAATTTTATAATTTTATTTTATTTAATTGTTTTGACATTAACTACAGCGTTCAAACAAACTTAAAATGAAAGTTGATGTTAGAATTCATCAAATAACCCATTTTTGACATTTATAATTCGAACTTATATCCAAATAATTGATAAAACAAGATGAGGTGTCCGGGTTTCGAAGCGTCCGGGAATTCGAATCATGACGTTATCTTCTCGTTATCAATAGAGGAGAAAAGCAACTCGCGACAAAATTTTGAGGCTAGGAATTTTGACAGGTATGATTTTCATAAAGTATTCGCCTCCTTTTCTCTCCCACAGAAAACCGGGGAACGAGGAAGCTGTCAAACTAGGCCAAAATGTTAAAGTCACTCACAAAATGAACTTTGAGTGATTTGAGTTCATTTCTGACGTCACGATTTTCTCCTCTATATTTCTGCTGCTGTCAAATAATTTTCAGTCCCTTCAAGTAGCATGCTTTGATTTTATGGTTTTTTATTTGATATACACTCTTCACGTACGACGGTCCCTTCAATATCGACAACGAGAGAGTCCACAATATCATTATTTACTAAAATTTTGCCCTTCTTTTTGATAATCACAATTATTCGTATCTTATTAGAGAGAAGGGTAAGGCCCAATAAGAGTCTCTTGAAAATTATCCCTATCATCAAATCTTCCAATTTTATAAAATGTAAGATTGAATCCCCCTATGAATTGAATTATTCTCATAGAAAATCAAACCGATATGAACACTGTGCTAATTCAAACCAAAATACTTTGTAAATTTTAAATCAATTTAATAAATTTTAATTCGAAAAATGAACAGTGAATTTGTTTTGTTGCGTATTAGAGCTACCCAATTATAAGATTTTTTCTTAGTTCTCCCACCTATAAAAACATATATTTCGTTATGGACAAAAAGAAAACGAACATTTTTTTAAATTTTGAATATTTTATAAAAGTACAGACCACATTCTATGGCCAAAACAATATCCTTGATAAAATTGGACAACATTTAAAATTTTGGGATTTTTAGCTAAACCTACATGAAAAATAAAAACAAATTGGGTTATGGAAACAGTTTCAATTTAAACACCACTCTAAAGGCCAAAATAATGTCTACGATAAAAATAGTCAAATAGCTAATTTTCCTGTAAGTTCCAGTTTCCATATTTACCAAAATGAAAATAGTGACAAATTAGGTAATGGAAAAATGGTAATTATTTTCCCATAATTCGAGTGAAATCCACAATATAAAAAATATAATAAATTGAGTTATAGAAACAGTTTAAGCTTAAAAAAAACTTCCAAGGTCAAATTAATGTCCCTGAAAAATTGGTAATTTTACCAAAATTTAAAAATAATAACAAATTATATTAAGAAAAATCGTCATAACTTTTCCAAAATTATAGTAAATTCCGAATATAAAAAAAAAATATAACGAATTTGGTTATTCCATTTGATTTTTTTTAAAGTATTTTGAGCAACATTTGAAAAGAACGCATAAGCCAAAATCATAGAAAATTAAAGAAAATTTGAAAAGGGCGCATAATAATTTTGACAGTTGAAACTATTTCAAAAATTTACAGGCATTAAGTAATTATTTTACACAACCTAGGGTTCTTGATGGCAGGACTAACTATTGTTTTACACATCTAACTATTGTTTTACACTTCGATTTTTGTGAAAAAGGTTGTCAAGATCCTGAGAATTAGCTGTCAAAATGCTTATGCGCATTTTTCAAATGTTTGTCCAACTGTTATTGCTTTAATTTCTATTTAAAAATTGTTAAAAAAAATTTCTTTAAAATTTAGAGTTGTGTTGAAAGCAAGGCCAAAATTTATCGCTAAAAAAATAATTCTGGAAAAATGCCAACAAAGTACAGTCCAGGCTCAATTATCCGAAGGACTCGGAAAAATGCCACTTCGGGTAATCGAAACTTCGGATAATCGAATCTAGACTGTATAAAGCAAGTCAACCTCATTCAATTTTTTTTTCTAAAAACTTGAAATTCTTCTTCATTGCTCGAAAAATTGTAAAAATAGCGGTAGAGGTTCTAGAGGGTTAAAAGATTATTTTTGCTGACTTTGTATTTTTTTCCCTGTGTCACTCTTAGTCCAAAGGTGTTACTACAAATCGCCCCAATAAGTAAACCCCCAGTCCTGAGTTCAAGCAGTTCCTGCTTGCCGTGAATATACAACACATAAATTAGCAGCCCAAAGCAGCAGGCCTGGCTAATACGTTTTCTGCCTCCGTCTGTTTCGCCTCTTCTTCCGTGCCTTCGTTGCACAACGTGACTCCACGACGTAATCGAAGCAGTCGTCGTCGTCACAGCCGCGCGCGCGGTAAGCCACAGTCAGACAACTTTAGCTCATTACTTGACGTTTGCCTTGATTGCATCTTTAATCGAAACAGTAGGCGCTGATCCCTTTGTCAGTCGTAACCGTAACTCACCTGCCAGCACCGAAAGGATGAGTCGAATGGCAGGCTGTGAAGCGCCCGACAGGCTCGACAGCGCTTCGACCGGATTCAGCATCCTGCTCGGTCTACTGCGATGATGGCCTCGAACTCCGCTGCAGTTGCACCAGAAGGCGACGGCGACCTCTAAAATAAAACTGTACTCTTTATATGTGACAGACGGTGCACTGTGGGAAGTATTGCACACAACACACTCTTCACAACACACAGTGTGTACAAGTAGGCCGAGAACTCTTCTTTCTTCTCTGAGATGACGACGAAGGGGGAATTCTGCTCTTCACAGCCTATTGCGACGTCCTCTTCTGTTCTGTACTTGCTCTGATTCTGCGGTGCTTGCTTCGATTGCAGAAGAGTTTGTTGTTTTTTTTTTCAATGCTGCTTCTGCTGCAGCAAATTCATAGTGTAGGCCTACTGAGTCCGAACAGCGAAAAAACAAAATATCACACCATTTATTCGCGGCACTTATATAATGTTAGTAGAGAGAGTTGTTTGCTGTTATCGTCGGGAAAACCTCTGCACAAATGCAGTTCTGAGCCTAAATTTATCACACTTTTTTCATCCTTCTCTATAGGTTAAAGCCGAGGCACGTGAATTCGATAAAACAAAAATACATCGATTTATTCACAGACAATCGAAAGGTTAAACCACTCAAAGCTTAAAGATCACAGACTCGAAATTGACCACTTTTTGTAAATTTTCGTCCAACTAGATGCGAACTACTTTCATTTTCCTCTCAAGCCGAACTTTTCACGACGATTACGCGTCGATCAAAAGTTATGCTCACTCAAATTTGACACAACTGTGTGTTTGTATGTGTGACTGTGTGTAAGTGTGCACACCTCTCCTCCCCTATCCAAAACGTCATTCATCCACGCACTTTTATGCAATCCACGAACCTTCTTTTTCTCTTTTCACCTTAATTGAATAAAAGTGCACCTGGACCGGAAGCGATTTGTATGAAGTATTTGTAAGGAAGAAAACTATTAGAAGAAAACACGGTCCGCGGAACGGATCGAAGACCGCCCCGTTCGTTGGGTTGAAGCGTAATCGGTGGACTGCACGGCACGACTGTCAAAGCAAGAGCAGCATAACATTCAAGAGGGTCGGGCGGTCGTAGTAAGCGCCGCATGGTGTTGTGTTTGTGACAGAGGGGTTGCTACGACATGGGGTGGGTTAAGGGAAAAGAGAAGGTTTTCTGAAAGAGTGTGTGTGAGAGGGTTGATATGCTGTGACTTTTATGGCAAGAAGTGGATGTTTGAATTTGAACATCTCTAATGAATTAATTTTGAACTAAAAAAAAAAAACATTTGTGGAATTTGTCAAAATATTTGTAAAACGTTAGAAAATGTAGGATCAATTTTTTTCAGTAGGGGCAATAATTCACGTGGCCTCAAAATGTTGAATTTTTCAGCGTCCCTACTACGAGGCTTTTTCTCCATACAAAATTTAAACTTTTTGTATGGAGCGTGGTTTTTCTTTTTTTTTAAACTTAAAATACCAAACGCGTGGACACTCGATTTTTGTAGAATCAACCTAAAAATCTCAAAATGTATTACATTTTTCAGA
The DNA here is from genome assembly GCF_015732765.1 of Culex quinquefasciatus. NCBI lineage: Eukaryota > Metazoa > Arthropoda > Insecta > Diptera > Culicidae > Culex > Culex quinquefasciatus. The sequence goes on from NC_051862.1 coordinate 1,426,164, forward strand.
TAACAATTCTCGGGAAAGTTAATTAGAAAAAAAACAGCATATTACATCACAAAAACATAGTTAAACTTAATCCCAAGATTTTCAAAAAGCTGAAAATTGATGACAAGAATTTTTATTTCTTTTTGAAACATTTATTGAATGATAAATTATGTATGCAAAATAGACTATTTTATAAAATATTCTAAACGTATTTTAAGAACGCTTGAATTTTGTTTTTCGGTTAATTTTATTATTACCGCGAACAGAACTGATAAAAATGTATTATTATTACCTGGAAAGTTATCTGTTGTGTTTTTTCAGCCTGACATTTAGAATAGGCCGTTGCAAATATTTTTCAAAGTCCATGTCGCCTCATAACAAAATATTTTTTTGTATTTTTTTTTTAATTTAATGGAAATAGAATTCTAATCAACTGAAAACAATTAAAAATGCATTTTTCCAAGTTGATGGGTGGTGTTTGTGATTTGAGTGAAAAAAGTGATTTTAATTGCACTGAAACCAGTACGGTAATTTTTTAAACAATAAATATTAATTTAAAATAAGCCAAAAAGTTTTTTTTATATGGACAATTGTCCACGAGGGTAGTCTAAAATTTTGAAAAAAGAGTCCACATGATGTATAGATGGTCATGTTACAGAACCTAATTTTTAAATGGAAATGTATGTTCTAATGGAAAAAAATACTTTTGTGGGTTATTGCAGATTCGAAAATAAAAATAAAACCAAAAATGAATTCTTATGATTTCTAAAACATATTTGAACCATTGAAACCGACATTTGTTTTTTTTTGTAGGTTTATATCGCCCTCCCCCTAAAAATCAACCCGCAAGATACAAATCCATGTTTATCATTATTGGGCTAGCTTCAAAATATTTAGATTTCGGACCATCCATAAACCACGTGGACACTTTTTTAGGGATCTGTCCCCCCCTCGTGGACAATTGTCCATACAAAAAAAAAACTTTTTTGTATGGACCGTGGACAATCGCCATAACCTCCATAATTTAAGAACAGTTTGCTGATCAAATTTCAATCCCATTTCCAATATGTGGGCCACACATTAAACTCCTAATGTTGTCAAAAACTATCCAAATTTGACCGGGATTCAATATGTAAACATTAAATTCATGTTCACAGACTGAACTGTTCACTCGCGTGAGGTTTTGCTTCGTGGGAACATAAAAAGACAGCATATTAAATGCCTCACAAATACCTTCACAAATATTATGTTTTGCTGCCTGCAAGCTAACCGTTAGCTGAAAAAAAACCGACATAAACAAACAATGTTGTATATTTTGAAAATCAGTTGGTCATTTTTTACTATTATTAAAATCTAATCAACTCAGATCAACTGCACAACATGCAAAAAATCATCATCATCGTTCAAACTTGCAACATTATGAACTCCTCAGTTCAATGCCAACAATTGAATAGATTAGAATGGCAACCATCTTTTAGATCGAGGTAACCCTTCGAGAAAAGAGCAATCTTTGCGTTGCTTGTTAGAACTACTGACTCACGAGTTCTTGGATTTCAGCAGCTATGACGATAATCCCAGTGATGATATTAAAGTGAAACCAGCACAAGAATATTTACTATAGGATTAAGTGAAATCTCTCCGAAGAAGAGTTATCCAGACGATAAACTCAACAGTTGCATCCGGTAGCAAAGCAAGTCGGGTTTGCTCAGAGGTGTAAGATTTGCCTGGAAGGGAAATCAAAGGAGGCTGGGATTTGGCGTGTTTAGAGTTAAAAAGACTGGACAAAGTTCTCATGTGTATTTTTTGCGATGATGGGCGTGCTTTTGAGGAGAACTCTTACTGAAATCACATTCTTGTAAGATTGTTCACTGGTGGATATGAAATTTAGTAAATCTTGTAATTGTTTTGGGAGATTTACGAATGTAGAAAAATCAGTTCCCAAAATATCGGCTTGAGGAGCACATGGCCAGAGAATAAGAAGTTGAACAACTGAAAAAAGTTTTTTGTCAAAGTGATGTATCGCATTCTTATTACAATATTATTTTATTATTTTGAAACTTCTACCAGGTGATCGTGAATTCCCTTCGTTTTCATATGAGATAAAAGGGCCTTCTTGGATCTGAAACTTTGATCACAAATATGACATTTTAATTTACCCTTTCCTTCGTATGATATCACATGTTGATTCAGTTGATCTTGATTCGAAAATGTTTTCTCACAAATTTTACATTTAACAACCTTTCCTTCAGCCTTAAAAGTAATTTCTTTAACATGAGATTCTGCGTGTCGCCGAAGTGCCGCGGCATTCGCGAAGCTTTTCAGGCACTTTTGGCACACAAATTCGTGACTTTCATGAACCTTCTGGTGCTGAACCAGCGCCGCATTGCGGTAAAACATTTTCGAACATTTATCACACTGAAACACCTTCGTTTGATGCTTCGTCTTGTGGTAATTCAACTTGCTCAAACTTTCGAACGTTTCGTCGCACCGTTCGCAGCGGAACGACAACGCCGGATCCCGCGGATCCGTGTGGCTCTTCATGTGACGCATCAGTTTGTACTTGCTGCTGTACTGCTTGCTGCAAATCTTGCACGTGGCCTTCGACGCCCCACTCGAGTGAATGTACTCGACGTGGGTTTTCAGCTTGGTTTTCAACATCCGGTGGCAAATGTGGCACTTGACGCGAAAGCCGTCGTGATCATCCTGAAAAAAATATAATTCATAATTATTTTATTCAAATAAAGAAAAATTCATCTCACATAAACATGATCCTCATAGCTCTCCCTATCGTCAAACGCCACATCCTCGCACAGCTCACACTGAAATCGGTGCACCTCCCCGTGGACCTCCCGTAAATGACGCACCAGGTTGAATTCGTTGGTCAACTGCTCGTCACAATGAGGATGCGGGCATGTCCTCGCGTTGATGTCGTGCTTGTCGTCCACGTGGTGCCGCGCTTCGGTGACATCCTTAAAAAGGACCTGCCCTGGACACTCTTCGCAGCGGAAGCGGTAGCCGTTGTGGATGTTCTGAAGTAAAAAAAAACAACAAACAAACACAGAAAAATGTTTTCACTCATATTTGAGAACATTAATAAAATTACTAAAATTATAAAAAGCATTACTCTCGGCATTACTTCATTTGGTTTGAAAATTATATTAAAAACTAAAAAAAAATCTTACCTGAGTGTGTCGTTCGTAGTCTTGCTCACTTCTAAAATGTTTTGCCGGACAGATCCAACATTTTATGGGTTCTGCTTCATTTTCCTGCTGGTCTTCATTATTTTGCTGAGGCATATCTTGCTTCTTTTGGATTGGATGAATCCGTACGCATAAAGCCTAAGCTGAACAATTTAACAATAATCTAAAACGGCTAATAGCACAGTGTTGGTAAACAAACTTCAGTGACAGTGACGGAATATAAACAAAAGTGACAAAAATGCTATAACTTTTGACAGGCTGACTGCCAGCCAACAACAACAATCACATATAGATGGTTTGCGTCTTGACTAAAAAATGGACAACGTGTCAAACATTTTTTTTACTGGATAGGGGAAATTCTCGTATGTTTGGTAGGTTGAGCACTCGCTCCCAACTCCATTCAAATTGCTGATTTTCACTATTTAAACAACATATTTTGTATAAGTGCGAGAGCCAATAGATCTGAGTGAATTTGTCAAATTAAACTAATTTCGTCATATTTAACAAAACCCAAAATAACCATGATATATTCCATCTATAATACTCTACTTGTCGAAGATTTTCATGTTGTTTCATTTTGATGTTAGAACTTCATAAAAAATGATGTGACTCTAAACTGACGTCCCGGGCATACGGTAATAACAAAATAAATAATATTTCAATAATAAATCCTGTTAAAATAACAAAAAGTGTTATTATTTTATCCTGAACTTCAACTTCAAGAAGAAAAAATAATAACAGTTTATGATAAAATAACAAGATTTTGTATTGAAGTGATATTATACTTAAAATGATTAATAACACGCTAATAAGAGGAAATGTTATACATTTCAAAAACTCTCCTAATAACAAGATTTGTTATTCATTTGGTATTCTGACTTAGAAATAAAATTATCATAAATCGCACAAATGGAAAAGTTTTTAAGTGTCCATAACACAATCTGTTATTATTTTTTCTTTTGTTAAATATGTTTAGATCTTTGGTATATTTTTTCCAATTTCGTCGGGGTCATTATTTTGGTCATGAAATGGGGTCCTTAAGCTTAAATTAATCTGATAAAATTAACTTTTGAAAGTTGTTTTTTTAAGATTGTTATATTTTCTAAGGAAATTGATTAATTTATTGAGAATTTTTGAATTGTAAATAACAAAAACTGTTATTATTTTCACAGAGCGAGGAAGTCGGAGCTGACGTTGAAGTTCGAGCAAGAGTGAGACCTCGGAGACGGCATCGGATTCAGCTTATTTTTCAGCAACTTTCACTTGGAGTCGGAATCTGTGAAGTCGGGTATTTTTAGAGAGCTGAAGTCGGCGTTGGCGTTGTCTTCAAAGTATTGATTCAAAGTCGCTTGAAGGAACCCGACTCGCCGTTATGATTTTTTTGTTATTGGATTGTTATTGTAATAACAGACTAATAACATTTTGCGTTATTCTTCGAACAAATCTTTGTTATTCTTTTTTGTTAATTTAACAACTAATCCGATCATCCCAATATCAGTTGGAGTTATTCTTCCATAATAAAAAATGTTATTCCCAAGTTGTTTTGACTTTCAACCAATATCAAACCAATAACAAAATTGGTTATGATAACATAAACTGTTATTAGGCTCTTATGCAAAAATGGATTTTGCAAGAATATTCCATAACATTTTTTGTTATTTTAACAGTATTTGTTATTGAAATGGCATGAATTTTGTTATTACCGTCTGCCCGGGGAATAACAAATCTTGTTATAAATAACATTAAATGTTATTGGCCTAGTATTTTCAAATAACAAAAAATGTTATTCCCACGTTATTTCCGTCTGCTCGGGTTACTATCTAAAAAAATATTGTTATATGGTAATTATATTATATTATTATATGTTAAAATGTTTTGTAACAGTAAATGCGTTGCAGTATTAGTTACAACAAGTAAAAAGTGTTTATTCTGACTTCTGTCTAAAATGCTACGTCGGTTTGAATGGTGTCTTAGTTTCATTACATGAATATATAATCTTAATTCTTGTTTACAGATTTTGGACCCATCCGGGAGTATAAATTGTTTCAATAAATTTTAGGCTCACTATTGGATCCAACTGGAAGATTTTCAAAAATTGTATACAGTTGTAATAGATGTAATGTCTCGATTTTGGCCTAAATATTTCGTTTGATCTATTGTTTAAATAAGTTTAAATTAATCGAAAAATTTATTGTAATTTTTTTAAAGCATTCAAAATGACCAGCAGTTTTTTTTTGTTTTGTATGGTTTTTATTTTAATTTAAAGGATTTTCAATTTCATGCAGTCAAAACTGAGACATTATATCTACAAATTAAAATAATTCTTTACAAATATTTTAAAGTTTTTATCAATTATTTGATAATTGATTGATACATTTATTTGCTGGTTTAGGGGATATGAATTTAGTGCTTTTTGGAAAATATCAAAAATGTGGATAAAAAATATTTAACAAATTCTTTAAAAGCAAAATCGAATTTGCAATCGAAAAGTACTTTATGATTTTTTTTGACAAATAGTACCGTTGTAATTTTAAGGCATAAATTATGTGTTTTTTATGTTTTTTACTCAAACAAATATTTTTAAACGAAAAGCACCTAAGAATATAGTATTTTTGAAAAGCTAAGAAAATTTCCTTTAAGTTTCTCTCTGGAACCAAGAAAATCGGGCAATTCGTTTCTGAGATAGAGCCTCAAAAATAATTCAAATCGATGATTATGAATCTCTCTAAGTGACATTAAACTAACCTGTAACTTTCAACTGGCGATATCTCGGAACGTATTGGTACGGTTTTCATTGTTTTAAATTAAAACTTGTCGAGCTACCGTGGCCATGAGTTTACGGGAATAGACTAGAAAAGTCTATGTTGCGGGTTTCGTCTTGTAAGCGGAAGTTGGTGGGTTCGATTCCTGCCTGGTTCGGCAAAGTCAGATGCCTTAAAAGAGTAAATCTCATCACTAGGAATACTGATCGGTAGGGGATTGGTTTCGACTAGCGGCGTGCTGGATTTCCAGGTCGTGGGTTTGGTTCTCGCACCCAGATGATGCTGTTTTTAAAACTTTGGCAAAAAAATGATCTTAAGAATAATTCTAAATTTTATGATTTGCTCAAAAACATCAAATGGGAAAAATGTCCTATCCTCCCTTTTCAAAAGAGAAGCTTAGCTTTATAATTTTATTTTTTTCAAAAAATGAGAAAATTTCGCAGATCAGAAATTTTTACAAAAGTTGCAATTTTTAACATTGGAAATCGGACCAATAGTTCCTGAAATATCTTCAGTTGAAAATTACCGGCACATTAGGTGACACTCGGAGAAATTCATTTTCATCGATTTGAATTCTTTGTGAGGTTGAATCTAGCCGAAATTTCAAAGTTCTAGAGAAAAACTTATAGGATTTTTTTTTCAGTTGTTCAAGCATATTTTTCTGAGGTGCTTTTCCTTCAAGAATTATTTTTGTATCTAAAAAAATCTTAAAAATCGAAAATTCTAGTGTCTTTGGCAAAATTTTGATGAAAACTGTTTTGGAAAATAAGTACTCGGAAAAATATTTTGAGATTTTTTTAAATCACGAATTTTGGAAATAAACATTTTTGGTACAAAACTACTTAAAACTCAATGCGCAAAAGAGTCCAAGGACCTTGCAGTATGTGATTCTAAAGGCAAGGTCCTCGTAATTAGTCACCTTGCCAAAGCTAATTTCCTACTTCCAACATGGCTCACGAGCAATTTTATGCTTACCTCGGCTCTTCAAACAATCCCGTTACACTTCGCGGGACGACGACGCTCAATTTGAATTTTGATTGTATTTGCATACAATGCTCCATTAACGCACATTGTACGACCACTAAATCAAAGACAAAGGCATTTAATTCTCGCCATTCTTGACTGAGCGCCCATTAGCATGATCCTCTGTCGGGAGCAAATTGAGACTGTATGACGCCTTCCACCCCGGAGCAGGTCCTTTTCCGTCTTCGTCCGACCGACCGTGTATAAAATATGAATTTTAAGTAATCCCATTCGGACGTTGAAATGCTAATGAGATTTTATGGACCGTCCCGTCCAGCCATCAAAGTAAGCGCTGCTGCTGCTAAGGTAACTAAGGTTACGCTGACTGCTATTGCTGGGAAAGATTTGCCACAGTCTTGGATTTGCTCTTTGTTTTGGCAAGCAAATTGAAAAGCCTTGTGGGAGGGGGTGGTGGCCTACTTGATCTGTCCCCGTCCTGTCATCTGTAGTTGGTGGAGTGTAGTAGTAGGCCACAGATGTTCCTAGTGGGCGCTTTCGGATGTGACGTGAACGCCATTTTGGAGGGTGGAGAGAGCAAAGTGTAGAAAATGAAGAGACACTCGACAATTAAAGCACATTTACGAAATATGTTTATTATGACTATTTTTTCCACATTTTTTTCAGCTTGTTTTTCTCGATTTTTTTGTTTGTATTCTTTGGGTTGTACAGTATAATATCATATAACTTGTTTTTACTTCTTTTTCCGCTTTTCTTGTGACTGTGTGTTGTGGATGTTTGTGTTGCCTTTTTCACTTTTCCGCCTAGTGTTTTCCGGTTTTCATACGAATACTGCTGGTTATAGCCTACTACGATCTCCTCCGGCCTTCTTCTCTATAAGTGTGTGTGTGTTTGTGGGTGGGTGTGTGTTTGTGCGCACGTGTGTTTGTGTGATTTCCTTTTTTCTTCGCAAGGGATGTGACTTTTCCACTCTTTCCTCTCTTTCTCTCTCTCGAGGGAAAATGGGGTGATTTTTGATGATAATGAACTTACTTCTCTTCTCCGCCGGGTAGTTTCTCGTGGAAGAAAGGGAGGATGTTTTTGTTTCGCACTGCTGGGATTTTCCGGTGTAGTGTTTTTAATGTTGAGTGTTTGTGTGTGTGTGTGCGTCTTAAATTATGCGTATCAGGAAACCATATAGAATACTGAACAGTTATTCTGGGATTTGTTTTTCTATTTTGATCCTTGTTTTTCCCCGGATTGCACTTTTTTCCCTTCACACACTCCCTCCCAGAATGGCCTACTTCGCTTCCGGTTTGGTTTATGTGAGTGTTTTTGTTTTTTCTCTAGTGTGTACAGTCTAGTAATAGCTTTAGGTCCTAGTTGGCGTTGATAGAGGTATACCATAATGGCGATGGAAAGTGACAGTGTACAGAAAATGGTTTTGGGGGGTGTAGAGTTCAGCCTACTTGGTTTGGGGGGTGGGCGCGCGGTTACGAACCGCGGGCTTCCGTGATTAAAACCCACGGCTTACTGCGACTGATGTGGGACTTTTTGGGGTGGCCCCCAAAATAGGGTGTCTATGTGTGTGTGGCTTAATTTTCGACTAATTGACTTGTTTTTTGTTCGGTTCGGATTGGGTGGAGAAAAGAAAAATTACACATCACGCACAAAATAAGCCAGTGGCAATCAAAAAAGGATGATTAATTTGTGCTTTATTGCTGATTTTGGGGGCGTAGATTGGAATTCAAGACTGAGTTGGGTGGTTAAATTGGAGCTGCTCAAGTTTTGAGTAGAAAACGTTTCCTATTTGGTCGTGAAAAGTCATCTATGAGTTGGGAATATTAAGTTGTGGTGCGCTCGCGGGTGAAATGGAAATGAAGTGAGTTTGTGCTCATTAGCAGTTGCTTTCTTTTCAGTGTTTAGTAGCGAAGGAAATCAGCCTTTGAGTTGGGTTTTGGTTTGTTTTGTGTTTTTGTGTGTTGTTTATTTGTTTCGGTGTTCTTTTTTCTGCGCTTTCATCCCACAATTTAACTAGTTTACTGATATTCTTTTCTCTACTTTTCTGATAATTTACAGTCCTAATCGAAAGAATAATAATAATTTATTGCCAATTTCCTTTTTCTTACTTTTTGTTTGTATTAAATTTCGAAAGCTCGTCACTAGTTATAACAATTTTAGTAAATCAAATTATTTTCTGTACATTACGCCAATCGTCTAGTTCGAATATATTTCCATCCTAAATCCGTCACTCCTTGCGTGAGTCTACTTTTGAGTTTCTCTTTTTGTGTGTGTGTGTTTTGTTTTGTATGCACCTTCGTCTTACCCAATCGTGTATAAAAGTACTACAATCAACATTTTACGTCACACCAAACTGTGACAATTTTATCCGAATTTCTCGCCCTCGTCGCCCTAATCTGCTTAGTTTAGTTTTTAATATTTTCATTACTTTCCGCTACATTACCCCTACAAAGTACGACTTTATCAATGTTTTATGTTTTTTTTTCTTCTTCTGGTTGATTTTACTTGCGGGTAGTTAATGACCCTACTTGATTGACAAAAATCATCCTAACGGTGACAGCAACATGGATTACCATACATTTTTTTGTTTAGCTTTGTTTGAGGGTTCGTTCAAATTCTACTTACCCCCTTTAATGTGTAACGCAATATTTGAATGAACCCTTTCTGTGTTGTGGTTATGACGTGTATGTGACTTTTTTGTTTGTGTTCCGACTTGTTTTGTTTGTAGGCTAAATTGGTAAATTATATTCTCTTCTTATTTATTCTGTTATAATATAACGCTGCTAAGGATTTGTTTTTATTTTACTGATATTTAATCTTACTTTTTCTGCTTGTTTGACGTAAAAGCGAAAAACTAGTTTCATCTACACAATATACTAGGTATGTTCGGTAGTTTATCACGATTGTATTTTCCTCCTTCCGATTATCCCTTTTTCTTGTGGTTTTACCCTTCTAAAAAGGAAGCAAATTTAACAGTGCATCCATCGATGGACCCCCCTCCTGACAGAACACTGCGGCCGCCATCTTGCCATAAAGCGGAAGTTTACACCAACGGAACGAGCGTTACGTGACGCATTAATCCACCCCGCATAATGTGGTTTTTCCACCGCGACTACTGCATTTCCAGATCATAAACGGCCAGAGTAGGTAGGTGTGAAAGTGAAAATTTATTACCCAAACTGCACGTGGTTGGCCGCAAATTCCACATGAGCATTTAATTCAGTGTTGTTTGCGTGGGCCCGGAGGAAGATTTTATGACGGCACGAACACGTGGATTACGAGCAGGCCATGACAATCGAAAACTTTTGCGAGTGTGTCCTTTTATTGTGCAGTTTAGTAACCGTTACCATGGGAGGCTTCTTGATTGAACGGGCCCGGGCACGTTTAATTGGGTTCTGTTTTTATTGGTTTGTTTTTATGTGTGTTTATTTGCTTTTAATTGGAGCACAACCGACTGTGTAATGTCGTTTTGTTTAATTATGCGGGTTAGGGATGTCAATTCACTAATTAAATGAAATTGTGGTTGACATTCTCGTTCAACAGGTGTAAAATAATTGCACTACCGACACGGAAAGAAAATCCATCATCAAATCGCAGAGATATTTTGCTGGCTTGAACCGATGAATAAAGCAGTTGTCCTAATTCAAACAAGCAACATATTTGATCAAAAGTGTCACCGATTCCAATGAGTAAGTAAACTGAAACATTGTAGGATTGTCTGTAACGATTTTTACACAATTTGGTGATGGTTTTCTTTCCGTGTTACTGCCACAAAATTGCTCAGTAAGCATCACCCGAAAACCCACAACACAAGTTAACCCTTGGCGCACTTTATTAGCACCTTTTTCGCGCGCTCCACCAGCAATCAACCAGTAATTTCAGTCGTCGACAGTCGCCTGATTGTTATTAAAGGCGTGTCACGTTTAGACATTATTATGTAGCACGCGAAAGCGCCCACTAAACACGCCAATAAACGCCTCCACCCGTTGGTGTTGTTCCGTTTTTGGTCGCGACTGTTGGTTGTCAACGTCAACCGGGCCCGGGTATAATTAGCTGCCGATGTCCCGCTGTCGGGAGGGACCAATTTGGTGCAATTGTCGCGACGTTTCATGCTCGGTAACAAATGCCAATTTGTGCGCACGATTATCCTTCATTACGGGGGTGCGTTTTTCTTTCAGTGTATAATTTGCTTAAGGTCCTCCTTCTCACCTCTTCCACGCGGTCAAAGTAGGCTGCTTGCTACCACAAAGTAAACACAGTTTGTAAATACGGCAAATTTCATAAATAATAAGAACGCAGTTCTTTGTTTACCGTTTCCGTTTTGCGTCGCGGATGCTGTGGATGTCGTTTTTTTCTCATTCTACTAAGTGCGATTCTCGGATGCGCTTGGGTTCGCCCCCCATCCCCGGGTTTGTTTACACGCTTGTTTTGTTTCTTTTTTTGTGTGCTTAGTTACATTCAATTACACTTCTCTCTGTTTCGGTTCGTCGCGAGGAAATGTCTCACCCCGAGCACTAACTAAACATTACTTTTGTTACGCGCATTTTTATCTCAGTGTGTACGGCCCGCAGCTAATGTCATTTGACAGGAGTCGCATCGCAGTAGGCGCGACGCGACACGCACAAACACAGCTTGTAAACAAAGCGTCGCTCGTTAAATTTGTCAAGTCACGGAAAACTTTAGAGAGAGAGAGTGTGGGAAAAGTTTTCTAAATTACAAACAGTGGCCAAAAATTTCCCGGAATCGTCACCATTCGCCGTCGAAGGCGCGCGCCCACCCCGCCCCGAGTGATGTTAGAGTAACTTTTGAGAGGTTTCACTCGAGTGTCGTGTTTCCCTTCCCGGAAGGGATCCGGGGAAATTCTTCCCAACAGGTCCCGTTGGAAAATGTGTCGGAGAAAGTTACGCGCGAGGTGGGACCGGCGAGGGTCGAAATAAACTTGTACGCTCTACACACAAAGGTATTTCGGCTCTTGTGGAATTCCGGACCGGACCCGTAGTTAAGTTGAAGATGCCCTTGTTCCGGAATGCCCCTGATTGGAGGACCTCTCGGGCAATTTAAAGTGAAGGTGCTGCAACTTCTGTCAAACTGTCAATTTCTGTCAATCTGTCACTCTGTCAAACCCCATGTCGTAAAGTTGCTAGCCAAAGTTGAATCCAATCAACTCTGGCTGCATTATCTCCGTCCGCTATCGGATTAAGTGTGGGTTCCGGTTTTCCAATTTAAGAGCCGGTCCCCGAACAACCCCGAAAGCGGATAGAGATTAAACGACAATTTGTCGCTTTGAACTCCAGGGCACACGACTAACGGACCGCATCGATCGGTCCAAATGACCATCTCTCGCTTTTGTGGGCTTTTGTAACCGTTTCCTCCTAGCCACATACATCAAACAAAGTGGTTTCGGTTGTCCCATGTAGTTAAAGTGAAGCACTTTGTCCTCGGCGCGCGTACACCGGATGCTGCATCCTGCCTCGTACCCGGGGTAGATAGTAGTTCTACTACAATATGTGTTCGCTCCGTTACACTGACAGTGGTGTGGTGCCATTTCAAGGTTTCGGGATGCCCGCGGTGGCCGTCGTCCCGATTACTGTACCTCAGGCGACAGTCTCGCACATCTATCCACCTATAATGGACACTCAAACTCGCCCATTTTCTACCATATCCTGTATGTGTGTCTGCTCTTCAACTACATGGCACGATATGGTGCACAGTGACGGTCGAAAGAAATAGTTTGATAGTATTGAAAGTTCTCACAAAAAAAAACTTGTTTGATACATGGCGCAATTTTTTGGTCTGTAAAAGAGCTATTGACTAAGGTAAACAAACAAAAAAACTCGCTCTTTTTGTGTTTGACAGTTTGCCAAACTCGCAAACTTGTTTGGGGACCATCCATAAACCACGAGGACATCTTGGGAGGGATGGCGATTGGCCACGCTCCATACAAAAAAGTTTTTTTTTCCATGTCCACGATGGGGAGTGTCCACGTGGTTTGTGAATGTTCCCTTGCGGCAAACTCACAAACAAAGCCAAATGTATGCAGGCTGACGTTTCTGCAAACAAATACTGGCAAATAAACAGAACATGCAAACTACCAAACTGTCAACAAGTTTGTTTGTTTGCCATAGTCAAATAGCTCCTTAAGATTTTTTTAATAATACAGAATATTTGGCAATTATAATTAATAATTGAATAGTAATTAACAGTAAAAAGAGGTTTCATGCCTGTTTGGCTGTGGTATTTTTTAACATTCCATTCAAAAATGATTTTAAGATATTTTTTAAACCTTTTGTGGTCGTTCAAAATTTCATTGTGCTCAGAAACAAATGCTTGATTGTTGCGTTAAATGAAATTCGCAGTCTTAACGTAATCCATCCAATCATAAAATTCAAGAATTTTTAAAATTTCAGAAATTTTAGAAATTTAAAAAATATCAGAAATTCAAGAAATTTAAGAAATTAAAAAAAAATCTAAAAATTTAAGAAATTTAAAAAATTAAGAAATTCAAAAAATTCAAGAAATTCAAGAAATTCAAGAAATTCAAGAAATTCAAGAAATTCAAGAAATTCAAGAAATTCAAGAAATTCAAGAAATTCAAGAAATTCAAGAAATTCAAGAAATTCAAGAAATTCAAGAAATTCAAGAAATTCAAGAAATTCAAGAAATTCAAGAAATTCAAGAAATTCAAGAAATTCAAGAAATTCAAGAAATTCAAGAAATTCAAGAAATTCAAGAAATTCACAAAATTCAAGAAATTCAAGAAATTCAAGAAATTCAAAAAAATCAAGAAATTCAAGAAATTCAAGAAATTCACGAAATTCACGAAATTCAAGAAATTCACAAAATTCAAGAAATTCACGAAATTCAAGAAATTCAAGAAATTCAATAAATTCAATAAATTCAATAAATTCAATAAATTCAATAAATTCAATAAATTCAATAAATTCAATAAATTCAATGAATTCAATAAATTCAATAAATTCAATAAATTCAAGAAATTCAAGAAATTCAAGGAATAATATTTTTTTTTAATTCAGGTAATTTAAGAAATTTTGAAAATTTTATATTCCTGAAATTTAAAAATAATCCAGAAATTTATAAAGTTCAAAAAATTTAAAATTTTTGAAATTCAAACCAATTTAAAAAAATAAGAAATTCAAGAAATCCAAGAATTCAGGAAATTAAAAAAAAATCAAGAAATTCAAAAAATTCAAAAAATTCAAAAAATTTAAGAAATCCAAGAAATTCAGGAAATTCTAAAAATTCCGTGAAATCCATAAAAAAATTCAAGGAATTTAAGAGGTTCTGAAAATTTTAAATTTATAAAATTTAGAAAAATCTGGAAATTTAAGAAATTCAAGAAATTTTAGATTCCATAAATTCAAACCAATAAAAAAAAGAAATTCAAGAGATTCAAGAAATCAAACAAAGTTAAGAAATTTTAGACCTTTTGCACAGAAAAAAATCAATTCCCGTAATCGTGAATTAAGTTCACGAATGTGAGATCCACGAAGGAATTTATTCATGAGTATGGTGCATTTGCACCATAAACGTGAATATATTCCTTCGTGGTTCTCATAATCGTGAACTGACTTCACGGTTTCGAGAATTGATTTTTTTCTGTGTGGAAATTTATAAATTTCAACGAATTGAATGTGAATGGAGCTCTTCCATTCGAGCAGTTTTAGCTTTTTTCTACAATATATTCCTTATGGGAGAACTGTCATTTCTACCACTCGAATCCGGTGCTCCAATGAAGTTCAACTCTGAAGCAACATTTGAAAAGAGCGCATAAGCTTTTTGGCAGTTTGCTCAATTTTACAAGTTCCGGTATAACAGGTAACTATTTAACAAAACCTGCATTGTTGAAAGATAGCCGTGGAGGCCAGCTATTGTTGTACATTTTGAGTTTTGTGAAAATTTTACCTACTTAAACTTACCAGAACTTAAAGCTCAACATCCATTTTGTCCACCGTTCTCATACGGTTCCGCCAAAGTCCCTGCAATGGAACATCTCCGGGAGAACCTACAGCTAAAAAGTTCCGAGTTTTCGCATGATGGTGAAAAAAGACGGCAGCGCCCCCATTTCAGATTGCGGCATGTCATGGTACTAAAAGTTGTCTAAAGTCAAATCGTTTGTTTGACAGTTTAAAATAATAAAAAAAAGTCTGCTTCAAGACCGATGTAATATTTCTCTCGACCGTTACTGTTTGCACCTCTCCCGCGGTACCAATCCATCGTATGTTTGTTCAATAAAAACGCTTTTATGCTGCTAGAGTGCGCGATATACCTCACTTTTACCTCCTCGTTTAGTATCAGGACCTCCTCCCCACGCCCATGACACTTTCCGGTGGGGTGGTTGGGAATGATATCAAATGACCGTTCCAAACGAAGATACGAAGATGTATTATGGGGACTCTGACTCTTTCTCTCTTTCTCCCAACAGCTCCAATATAGTAAAGTAAAGTTAGTCTCTTGTTTCTGCAGGGGTTTTATGACACCGCCCGTC
Organism: Culex quinquefasciatus; assembly: GCF_015732765.1. Taxonomy (NCBI): domain Eukaryota; kingdom Metazoa; phylum Arthropoda; class Insecta; order Diptera; family Culicidae; genus Culex; species Culex quinquefasciatus. Next base: position 1,441,592 of record NC_051862.1, read on the forward strand.
ACTCCCGTTGGAACACGTTGGGTTTGGGGCTGGGTCCGTTCCGTCCGTCCGTCCGTCCGTATGTTCCCGTTGGCCGTTCAGGCGAGGAAAAGTTTTCGTTTCCGAACCTGTTTCTGTGTCTGTATGTCTATGTTTTGGCTTGTGTGTGTGTGTTTGAGTCTATTTTCCTGCTCTTATAAATGTTTAAATGCATACAAAAAGTTTCGAGTGTCCTGCACATTTCTGCTTACTTTTTTTGTTTCGTTATATTTTGAGAATAGTATACAAAAGTGTGTGATTGTGTAATATGTGTGTGTGTTTCTTCATTTCTGTTCTATGACCTGTGAGTTTTGCACAAAGTTCAGGGAGGTGGGGCTCGTGTTATCTCTATTTTTGGAAAACACACACTTTTACTGTGTTTGTGTTTTCTTTCTGCTTATTTTTGTGCTTCTTGTCCGGTCTTTTGTTTCGCGATGTTCCTTTGTCTGTCAATGTGTGGGTGTGTGTTGTTCCTCTCTCTCTCTCTCTTCTATTGGACATGGATGTGTGTTTCACGCCCCAGTTTCTTCGATAATGACGTTGCGAGACGTTGCGCCTAGCACAAATAACTCACATTTGATTCAAAACTCACTCTCGTTTACGGTTTATATACGCGCGCGGTGCATTTTCTCTCTCTCTCTCTCGTTCTCGTTCTCATTCGTATGACTTACTCAAAGTGACGACCTTCTCGACTCGACTCTCGATTGTTAGGTTAGGTTACTAGTTTGGGCTTGTGAGTGTGTGTGTGTGTGATGATTCTCCCCGTCTATTGTTACGTTGTTCAAGAGGTCTTTTTGTCCTCGGAACCACTTGCCGTCGCCTTCGCCGTTGCCGCCGTCGAGGACCTCGTCCCCAGGTTTGCATTGTTGACATCGTCGTTATTGTTGGCACTTGATTCAAAGCCGGTGACCAGCGTCTCGATGATGAACTTGATGGTCAGCTTGTAAATTCCTTCGACGTTCTGCGTGTACCGGTCGCCGAGGGTGTTCTCGACCGCCGACAGGAACGGTTCCTCTATTCTCTGTGGAGAGGTAAAGAAGAATCGTTAGTTCCGTGTGCGTTTTTCATGCTGATGGTTGACTTTTATGGGTATGAATGTTTCGTCGTTAGTATGCTAATGTAAGTCGATTTCTCCGTATTGATATGGTAGGACATCGAGCGACCCGGAACGACGTTGTTACGTAAAGGGTTTTCTTCCCGAGACAAAAATTTGTCCTTTTGGGAGAGGGCAGATGCGTTAACAAGGGCAAGGTATTCAAGAATTAACATGTTTTATTATTGAAATTAAAAAAATACAAATTTACAAAATTTGCAAAATTTACAAAATTTGCAAAATTTACAAAATTTACAAAATTTACAAAATTTACAAAATTTACAAAATTTACAAAATTTACAAAATTTACAAAATTTACAAAATTTACAAAATTTACAAAATTTACAAAATTTACAAAATTTACAAAATTTACAAAATTTACAAAATTTACAAAATTTACAAAATTTACAAAATTTACAAAATTTACAAATTTACAAAATTTACAAAATTTACAAAATTTACAAAATTTACAAAATTTACAAAATTTACAAAATTTACAAAATTTACAAAATTTACAAAATTTACAAAATTTACAAAATTTACAAAATTTACAAAATTTACAAAATTTACAAAATTTACAAAATTTACAAAATTTACAAAATTTACAAAATTTACAAAATTTACAAAATTTACAAAATTTACAAAATTTACAAAATTTACAAAATTTACAAAATTTACCAAATTTACCAAATTTACCAAATTTACCAAATTTACCAAATTTACCAAATTTACCAAATTTACCAAATTTACCAATTTTACCAAATTTACAAAATTTACAAAATTTACAAAATTTACAAAATTTACAAAATTTACAAAATTTACAAAATTTACCAAATTTACCAAATTTACCAAATTTACCAAATTTACCAAATTTACCAAATTTACCAAATTTACCAAATTTACCAAATTTACCAAATTTACCAAATTTACCAAATTTACCAAATTTACCAAATTTACCACATTTACCAAATTTACCAAATTTACCACATTTACCAAATTTACCAAATTTACCAAATTTGCCAAATTTACCAAATTTACCAAATTTACCAAATTTACCAAATTTACCAAATTTACCAAATTTACCAAATTTACCAAATTTACCAAATTTACCAAAGTTAGCAAATTTACCTAATTTATCAAATTTACTAAAATTACCAAATTTAAAAAATTTACCAAATTTACCAAATTTACCAAATTTACCAAATTTACCAAATTTACCAAATTTACCAAATTTACCAAATTTACAAATTTATCAAATTTACCAAATTTACCAAATTTACCAAATTTACCAAATTTACCAAATTTACCAAATTTACCAAATTTACCAAATTTACCAAATTTACCAAATTTACCAAATTTACAAAATTTACAAAATTTACAAAATTTACAAAATTTACCAAATTTACCAAATTTACCAAATTTACCAAATTTACCAAATTTACCAAATTTACCAAATTTACCAAATTTACCAAATTTACCAAATTTACCAATTTTACCAAATTTACAAAATTTACAAAATTTACCAAATTTACCAAAATTACCAAATTTACCAAATTTACCAAATTTACCAAATTTACCAAATTTACCAAATTTACCAAATTTACCAAATTTTACAAATTTACCAAATTTACCAAATTTACCAAATTTACCACATTTACCAAATTTACCAAATTTACCACATTTACCAAATTTACCAAATTTACCAAATTTGCCAAATTTACCAAATTTACCAAATTTACCAAATTTACCAAATTTACCAAATTTACCAAATTTACCAAATTTACCAAATTTACCAAATTTACCAAATTTACCAAATTTACCAAAGTTAGCAAATTTACCTAATTTATCAAATTTACTAAAATTACCAAATTTTGTCAATTTTGACAATTTTGACAATTTTGACAATTTTGACAATTTTGACAATTTTGACAATTTTGACAATTTTGTCAATTTTGACAATTTTGACAATTTTGACAATTTTGACAATTTTGACAATTTTGACAATTTTGACAATTTTGACAATTTTGACAATTTTGACAATTTTGACAATTTTGACAATTTTGACAATTTTGACAATTTTGACAATTTTGACAATTTTGACAATTTTGACAATTTGACAATTTTGACAATTTTAACAATTTTGACAATTTAGACAATTTTGAAAGAAAACTCCTTCATCACGCCCCTGCAAATCTCTCTCCTCCCTCGTCTGACGTTCGATTTATTCGTTTGTCTCGACAACCTTTGCTCGCCATTTTTCGTACTTCACCCTTCCTTTCCGTCCCCCAAGACGAGAATAAGTAGCGGTTTCTCACTGCCAACCCAAGCACAGGCAAAAAGGCTGTGTGAGAAAACCTGCCCCAAGGAGTTCACCCCTCCCTCATGAAAATGCAAAAGATCAACATTTTCACTTCACTCGGCTTTATTCAGCCGCGTCCAAAAAAAAGAAAAGTAAAACAAAGAAAAGATTAGGAGCGTCACTTTTTTTGGTGGGGTGTTTGGGGGAAAGGTACTAATTACTGGCACCTTTGGGGCATAAGTTGAAATTTTATGCAAACTTTACCGCGTGACTTGCGTGAATCGCGTACGCGGGGCGCAGTAGTCCGTGACTAATTCGGAGCCCGAGGGATGTTGCACAGCGTGGCGAACGAGTCACGGTGACAACGTCGTCGTAGTAGGCGATGCTGCTTGACAAAGATAATGCGTCTCCATCGAAATGAGATCTTTTTCGGTCGTCGTCTGCGTTGCCATTTTGCTTCGTTGAGATTATCGCGACGGTTTTGCGTCTGGTAAGCGAAAATACTTTTTTTTTCTCTTTTTTTGAGAAAGTGGAGGCATAAATCAAATTAAGATAAATGAGCGGTCGAACTGCTGTCGAAGCAGAAAGATAAGGATGCTCCTTCTAGTTACTTTGTTAGAAAAATGACGTAAGTTGCTTCGTTCGCTTGGATTTTTGTCGGATGATTAGTTTCGGTGTATTGAGCGTTTGAATTTGTCAAAAAAGAAAACTCACCCAGAAGTACTCCTGCTTGAAGCCGGGAATCCTTCGGTGGGACGCCCCCACCTGGTGGATAAACTCGAAGAACGTGTCCAGGTCGTCGAGGCCGCGGATGCCCTCGTCCAGCGTCGTCATCACCTTGTTGGCGTGCTCCGCCAGCTCCTCGGACGTGGCCTGCTCCTCTTTTGTTTTGAGCTCTTTGAACTTGGCGAACATGTTCAACAGGTCGGAGTGTTCCTCGAATAGTCTGCAAAAAAAGAAAGAACAGAAAAAAATAAATTGAATTTGTGGATGAGCAAGAGAGAGGGTGGACACCACGTCGAAGCGAAAATCATCATCGAATGGATCGCCGGCGATGATGATAGGGCGACGACTGAAAGCGACACCATCATCATCGCCATCGTTGGATATCCATTTGCATAAATAAACATTGGATTGGATCGGCAGAAGCAGTGCCAGCCAACCAGCCAGCAACAGTCATGTACCGAGGTTAGGGCACGTTGCCAATCGTGGACCATTTGAGCTTCGCTAATTAAGTTGCTTTTGGAATGGAAACGGTTTGGCTTTACGGAAATATTTGGATTAAATTAGGTTGGGTTGGAAGGAAAGAGAGGTATGTTTCGTACCAATTTGATTGTGTAGAACTGGAATATTTTTTCGGACAATTGTTATAATTAATCTGTGCAAAAAACTCGTGGTTCTCGCACACACATTTTCGGCAAAATTGAGTAACGGTCTATCTACAATCACTTAATATTAACATAGAAAATTGCACTTAGCGTTTAAATGTGGATCCACGAAAAAAGAATCTGATCTTATACAATGGAATAATAAGTAAATTGGTTACTTGAAAAAAGAATTGAAATGAAGTCCAGACTCGATTATCAGAAGATTCGAATATCCGAAGTTCGATTAGCCGAAAGTTTGTATGAGACTTCGGATAATCGAATCATGAACAAAAAAAAATCATGTTTTTTTTATTTTCTTACTTTTAACATCAAATTTGTATGCTGCTACCCCATTTTAGTCAAATTTGAATAGTTGGTCGCCTATTAGCATTTTTAAAAAATTCATCACCGTTATTTTAGCCACCATCTTGGATTTAAAAATTCTTAATCACTTTAGAGTGGTTTATAGGTTATACCCGAACTCAACAATCAAAAATAAGACGAACAATAAAAAAAAAATATCTGTTGTTGGATTCCCGAAGTGAAATTCTTCTGATGTGATTTTTTTTTAATAATGAGTTGACGTTTCTTAGGCAGCAGGCTTGGCCGAATGGTTAAGCTGTCCGCTTAGTAAGCGGAAGATCATGGGTTAGATTCCCATCTACTCCAACCTTCCATCGGATGAGGAAGTAAAACGTCGGTCCAGGCATTGGATGTTGTTAGGCCGTTAAGTCATTCCAAATGTAGGAGTCGTCTCCACGCTATAAGTACAAACCAAAGCCTGCTCCTGCAAAAAATATAAAAATTATAATCCTAGGTTTCAACATTTGGATGAAAAAAGTGTTTTACACGCATTTTACACATTTTACACGCGTCCAGTTGCTTTCCAATCATTAGTCTTCAAAATATCGATGTCTTGAAGGAATTTTTTTTTGTACATTAGTATTTCATGGAAATTTAGAATGTTTTCAAAGGAGTTCAAACATGCAAAATATGATTATAAACGCAAGGAAATGCATTTTAATTAGTTTTCAGTTGATTAAACCTTAATTTTCATTAAAATTTTGAAGTTTTTCGAAAAAAAAATGTTTTTGTTCCCTGATTATTCAGGCCAACTTTTTCAATTTTCACATACCATTTTTGTATGGACAGATGTAAATTTTGTTTGGAATAATGATACATAATGGCTGCTTTGGGCATACGAAAGGCATTTATAAAGTTTCATCCAGAAAAAAAATAAAAATATAAAAGGCTGATTTTTAGAGAATTGCTCATGAACGTTTGAAATCTGACGCACTATCGACCTAGGCATTCCCTACGTTTTCGCCATACATTTTTTTTTTGTATTTTTCAATATCATTGAACCTTTTTGTCCAAAAGGAAATTTGGTGTCATCAATTTCTCCATAAAAACAAATATAACAGCTGATGTCCATACAAAAATGCAAGGTGACAAATCTTTAACTTGAGAAGGAATTTTTCAATCGATTTGGTGTTATGCAAAGTTGTTATTTTAGACCACGAAAAAAAAGGTCACACTCTGAAAAAATAACTTATTTTAAAATTTATTTTTTCTCTCTGCAAAGAAAAAAATATAATAGTTGCAGAGTTGACTTGACTTTGTTGTCAGTTTTTTTTTGTGATATGTAACAGTAGAAAAAAACGTTACTTAATCCACCCTTAGGTGGTTGGTGCCTTCCTCTCATTCAAAGGGTAATGCTATCCAAAATAGACACGCTCGTGGGAAGGTCTTTAAATTACCTATCCAAAGATAGGTCGCATGATATAGGGGAAATATACCCATTTTAATCACACTAAGCCGTTCGACCCATTCTCATCACTTTTGCCATTTTCCGCTATTAAATCATCATTTTCAGATGTATCAACAGTGATGAGTTGCTTGCTCACTTTTATTTGAGCTATTTATCACTTTGGGACAGTCAAAAACACTTTCTTTAAGCTGTAATTCATGATCAAAGTGCTGATAGGCCGATAATAGAAATAGGCTGAGAAAGGGTATAGTTCCCGTATTTGGAATACGTTTTCATCTAAATATCTGAGAACTAGCCTCCAAAAAGTGTATAAATAACTCTTAAGTGCTTATAACTTTTGATAGGGTTGTCAGATCTTCAATGTATTGGTCGCGCTGGAAAGGTCTTTTAAATACCTTTCTAAAAATGTATAACATGCTGGGGTTTCTTACAAAAACCACCCTTTTTACAATCTTCCGGACTTTAGTCAAAATCGTTTTTTTAGCATAACTTTTGAAGTACTTTACTAAACTTCATAATTTTCAATAGGGACTTATGGGACCCCAAGACGAATCGAATGAGACCTAAACGGTCCAAATCGGTTAAGACAGTGCTGAGATAATCGAGTGCATATTTTTTGGTGTACAGACCCACATCCCTACACACACACACACACACACACACACACACACACACACACACACACACACACACACACACACACACACACACACACACACACACACACACACACACACACACACACACACACACACACACACACACACACACACACACACACACACACACACACACACACACACACACACACACACACACACACACACACACACACACACACACACACACACACACACACACACACACACACACACACACACACAGACATTTGCTCAGAATTCGATTCTGAGTCGATAGGTATACATGAAGGTGGGTCTAGGAGGTCTAATTGAGAAGTTCAGTTTTCGAGTGATTTTATAGCCTTTCCTCAGTAAGGTGAGGAAGGCAAAAACCATACTAAATAAGAATATTTTTAATTTTCTGCTTAGATGATATCAATCACTAACAATAATTTTCCAGTTACCCTGCATAGTATGTCACAAACAGTTCAATTCATGCATGATTTTTGTGTTTTCATTCATTCTATCTCTCTACTCATTTGGCATGCAACCATCGCATCATCATTACCACCTCCACTGTCCACCAACAGCACCATCATCATCATCAAACATATGCGCTCAACACCCCCCCAAACCTCCTGGTTTTATTTTTCATTTTGGCAGGGTGGTACTTGACTAATGCCGTCCAAGTGTTGATCCAAACTGTTTTCCTTTTTAAATATTTTATGAGCAACGCGTGCGTGTGCGTGTCTATTTTTTTTCTGGTACCCTTTAAATGTTTCGGCAAACTGGGCAGAATCGTGCCGATCGATTCAAATTAAATTGTTGCCCGATCAAAACCGACGAGCGAACCGGGAACGCAGAGTGTGAGAAATCGTGTGATGAATGGATTGGTGACAGATTTTATTTTTTTCAAAACCCATCCTCCCAGATTGTGTAATGTGTTGGCTCCGAGAATGTGGAAAAAGCCGAAAACACAGAACGTGATGTGGGTTTGATTTTGGTATGTCGATGTCGATTTCATCGTCGATTAGTGTGATGTTTGTCGGTGAGTTCATCGAATTTATTTCGACAGTTTGAACTGGCTTTTAAAAACCTTCGTAATCCACAAATTCAATTTTGATCAATCTCGCCCCCAAAACGATGCTAACGATGTCCATTCAAATCGAGCACACCAGCCAAAATGCCATTTAGGGGGTGGGAATGTATTGTTTCTAAACTGCCCATTATATAATCTGCTTGAATCGGCACGCTCGTCGAAAATTATCGATTTGAGGCAGCGACCAAAAGGCAGTGAAAAAGTCGGGGGAAAAATATCCACGCTCCTTCTTTGAGGACCCTTTTTGTCGGTGGAAAAAGGCGAAAGAAAGTGAAAAATCTCGAACTTGAGTAGTTCTCTGGATTTCCGCATTTTTTGCCTTCAGATTTTATTTCGGATTGTAGTATATTTCAGAAAAGTTGGCTGAATATCATAATCTTAGACGAGGAATTCATTTGATTTTTTTGTGATTTCTTCGAAGATGTTCATACTGATGACAAGATTTTACTTTTTAACTAAATTCATTTGGCAGTGCTGCCAACTACTTAATACAACAGTTTATTTTTCCATTAGTTATTGTTGCATTTCACTTAAAATTAAACATAGAAAAACAGAAAATTACCCCATCAAATTTTCTCCCTTGAATTTTTTTTTTGGGTGTATACAGATTGAATTTTGGAAAACGTTAAAAATGATTTCAAAAAATGCTGCTGAAAATAATTTTCTTATTCACAAAATTTTTTTTTTGTCAAAAATCTTCAAAATTTTAGGGGAAGTCAATAATCAGCTGAAATCAATAAAAATTTCATTTCCTCGCGTTTAGAAAATTTTTGAATCAAATAAATCATCGTATAATACCGCAAAAAGTTTTTTTCGCCATACTTTTTTTAGACAAACCTAACATTTTTTTAAACTAATGTTTGCAAAACGACTGATGTAAAATGCATTTTTAAATATAATTGTAATTTTTAATTTGATGTTTTAATGGTTACGATAGCCTGTTAGTATAAACTGTGCATCAGGTCAAGGATTGGCCTAGACAAAAAAAATCTAATAATTGCAATATTACATTTAGGAATCGTGACATATTTTGTGTTACAAAAAAAAATTAATTTAACATCTGGAAATTTCACATTTTAACCAAAATTAAACAAATATAAAATCCCGTGATTCTGTCCCGGCCAATCCCCAATTTTTGCGCATTATTTTTGGTAAAATTTCCATTGAATTTAATTTTTAACTTTCCACAGTTTCTTTTTTTCATGTTGTATTGTATTTTTACATTAGCATGAATATTTTCAGAACTGAGCAGTTCTCTACGGAATCGGTCTTTTTTCTATAATTTTAATTTTTGTATTTTTTAATCCGGCTGAAACTTTTTTGGTGCCTTCGGTATGCTCAAAGAAGCGATATCATATAATTTTCCATACAAATTTGGCAGCTGTCCATACACAAATGATATGTGAAATTCAAAAATCTTTATCTTTTGAAGAAATATTTTGTTCGATTATGTCTTCGGCAAAGTTGTAGGTATGGATATGGACTACACTGAAAAAAAAATGATACACGGTAAAAAAATAGGTGAAATTTCACTTTTTGTTACTAAAATTTAATTTGCAAAAAAAACTATTTTTATTTTTTATTTTTTGATATGTTTTAGAGGACATCAAATGCCAACTTTTCAGAAATTTCTAGAATGGGCAAAAAATCATTGACCGAGTTATGACTTTTTGAATCAATACAGATTTTTTCAAAAATCGAAATATTGGTCGCAAAAATTTTTGAAAAAAAAAATTGAAAAAAAATGAATTTTACAATCAAAAATTACTTGAGCAATTTTTTGATAAAGTGCACCGTTTTCAAGTTATAGCCATTTTCAGGCAACTTTTTTGAAAATATTCGCAGTTTTTCATTTTTTATAATAAGTGCCCATGTTTGCCCACCTTTGAATGTTAAAATATGAAACATTCGTGAAATTTTCCGATCTTTTCGAAAAAAATATTTTAAAAAATTTAAAATCAAGACTAACATTTTAAAAGGGCGTAATATTGAATGTTTGGCCCGTTTGAAATGTAAGTCTTGATTTTTTTTAAATATTTTTTTCGGAAAGATCGGAAAATGTCACGAATGATTCATATTTTAACATTTTAAATCGGACCATTAGTTGCTGAGATGTCCGGGACCGTGGTGTAGGGGTAAGCGTGATTGCCTCTCACCCAGTCGGCCTGGGTTCGATCCCAGACGGTCCCGGTGGCATTTTTCGAGACGAGATTTGTCTGATCACGCCTTCCGTCGGAAGGGAAGTAAATGTTGGTCCCGGACTAACCTAAAAAAGGTTAGGTCGTTAGCTCAGTCCAGGTGTAGGAGTCGTCTCCTGGGTCCTGCCTCGGTGGAGTCGCTGGTAGGCAGTTGGACTAACAATCCGAAGGTCGTCAGTTCGAATCCCGGGGTGGATGGAAGCTAAGGTGTAAAAAGAGGTTTGCAATTGCCTCAACAATCAAGCCTTCGAACACCTAGTTTCGAGTAGGAATCTCGCAATCGAGAACGCCAAGGCAATGCTGTAGAGCGAATAATTTGATTTTGATTTTTTTTAGTTGCTGAGATATCGACATTAGAAAATGATGGGTTGTTTGGGTGAGACTTAGAAAACATAAATTTTCCTGATTTTATACTTTGCATGGCAATATCTCAGCAACTGAGGGTCGTATCAACAAAGTTCAAAAAAGCAAAATACAGAGAATTTTCTCAGCTCCTCAAAAATATTTTAATCAAAGTTAGGTAAACAAGGGCACTAAATAAAAAAAATGAAATCTGCGACTATTTTTAAAAAAGTCACCTGAAAATGGATGCAACTTGAAAACGGTGCACTTTATTAAAAAATCACTGCTGTACTTTTTGATTGTCGATTCGATTTTACATCAAAAAATGCAGTTGAAAAATTTTTGCGACCAATATTTCGATTTTTTTGAAAAGTCTGTATTGATTCAAAAATCATAACTCGGTCAAAGATTTTTTGCACATTCTGGAAATTTCTGAAAAGTTGGCATTTGATGTCCTCTAAAACATATCAAAAAATAAAAAAAATAAAAATAGTGTTTTTTTTTTAAATCAAGTTTTAGTGACAAAAAGTGAAATTAAAAATCACCAAATTTTTTTTACCGTGTATCATTTTTTCTAATGTAGTCCATATCTATACCTACAACTTTGCCGAAGACACCAAATCGATCAAAAAATTCCTTCAAAAGATACAGATTTTTGAATTTTCACATATAATTTTTGTATGGACAGCTGCCAAATTTGTAGGGAAAATTATATGAACGAACTAATGATGCAAAATGGCTTCTTTGGACATACCGAAGGCACCAAAAAAGTTTCAGCCGGATTAAAAAATACAAAAAAATATCGAATTACTGAAATCTCACAGAATTGCTCAACTACCGTTATTCTAAAATTCAGCAAACATTATTCAATCAAATTTAAACAAATCTTATCAAATTTAATATAGTCTAATCTAATCTAATTTAATCTAATTGAATCTAAACTAATCTAATCTAATCTACCCGTTCAGACGGTAATAACAAAATTCATGGCATTTCAATAACAAATACTGTTTGAATACCAGAAAGTGTTGTGGAATCTTCTTGAAAAATCCATTTTTGCATAAGAGTTCAATAACATAAGCTGTTATCATAACAAATTATGTTATTGGTCTTATATTGGTTGAAAACCAAAACAATATGGAAGAATACCTCTAAATGTTATTCGGATGATCGGATTAGTTGTTAAAATAAGAAAAAATAATAACAAAAATTTGTTCGAAAAATAACTTAAAGTGTTATTAGTCCGTTATTTCAACAACAGTCCAATAACAAAAAAATCATAACGACTTATAACAAATCTTGTTATAAATAACATGAAATGTTGTTGGCCTAGTATTTTTAAATATCAAGGTTATATCCGTCTGCTCGGGTAACCTTATCTAATATAATATAATCTTATCTTATATAATCTAATCTGACGTAATCAACTCAACTCAACTCAAATCAAATGTTTTTTTTCTCAAATATAATCAGCTTAAGTCAAATGCTTTTTAGTCAAATCTAATCAAATCTTATTATTTATGCATAGTCATAATCCAGAATTATCAATTTTTAAATGTTTGGAAAAAATGTTTTTAAACAAACAAAAAACCAGGTGAAAATCCGTTCCGCGAAATCGTAGAGAACCTCTCAACTCCCTTAATAAAATCGACGCGCCGGTGCGCTGCGCTCTTTTGGCCAGGTGAATACTGATCAGGGAGATTGGCGTCGCGACGCCGGCCGCCTTCGTCACCTAAACTGCCAACGATATCGTATACAAACGCTCGCACACAAAGACAGAGCGAGGGCGTCGCGACGCCGGTTTCGCGCTACGCTTGCTTGGATTGTGTTATTTTATTTTATTTCGACGGCTTCGAATTCGACGATCCGACGACGACGGTGAAATGATTTTATTTTTTTTTTTTTTGAAAAGGATTTTCTTCAACCACCCTACCCCCACTTTTGGGAAGGATTTATGAGAGTGTTGGGGAAGAGAGAGATGGTGAAAGGGGAACAGAGTTGGACTGAACAAACATGTTATGAAAGCACTCTGTAAATTGGTTATATGTGCCCGGTGACCTGTGCTGGGATTAAGGACGATGGGGAGAGAGAGCGAGAAGGATGAATCACCTTTCAACTGTGCGGAACATAAACTTTATCGAATTGCTGTTCTGTTTAGCACCCAAAAAAGAATGTGGGGAAAAGTTTTTCGGTGAATGGCATCTAATTTGTTTTTCTTATTTACTGATTTACTTTTCTTTTGTGACTTCTCGAATCTTTTATTGCTTTTGATCCCACTTCCCACCGCTTTTTGCCTGCTTCAAGTTTGGAAAGCTTAATTACATTTGCTGTTTCTAGCTATTTTTGGATTTGCAACAGTTTGCCAAAAAAGCAAAACAAAAAAGAAGCAATCATTTTGAGTTCAATTGCCACAAAACTTCAAACGAAGCAAGTTTAGATTGATTTATCTGTGCTGGGTGTGGTTGCATGAAAACGCTCCAAAAAACAACTTGAATCGCTTGAACTTTGGAGAAGGGATGTCGCCATAAGGGCAGCAGAGTGCGAAACAATATGGGAAAGTTGAAAGTTTCTTTGGACGAAAAAGTGAGATTCTCAGCGAGTGAGGGATCAGCAAAAAGGGGATCAAATGGGAATTTTATGATTGTTGGTTGTAACTTTTGCTCGTCAGGAGGACATCGAAAGTCAATTAATTGTGGAGAAATTTGATTTTGATTTCGGGTTTCTCACGAAGCCATAAATAATTTAATTTAAATTTAGTTTTGAGTTTTTGTTCTGAATATCAAGTTTATTTAAAAAATTGTTTCAGTTGGCAAATCCTTCACTTCACATTAACTAGAGAGCTGATAAGAAAGAAAAAAGGTTTTCCCAGAAGACTAGATTAAAAGACAAAGACAAGCCTACTAAGCCAAACACGTGTGCTTCGCTCCCCCCCCCCCCCCCAAAAAGTCAAACTCAAAGTACATTTTTGTCTCTAAATGATTCCGCTTACGAGAGACAGAGAGCGAGAAATAGATGGAGTAAGAGAGAACGTACCACGTAATGACAGTGATTTTCGGAGGAAAATTGTGTTTCTTTCGTTTGATCCTGTGCGTTTTGCCTCGTGTCACGTCTTTCGAGGCGGTGATACCTTTAACCATCTATTATGGGTCACGGAGCGTGATTTAGGAAAAAACGCCTGCTTCGAGTCTGTCAGCTCGGATTTGAGCAGGAATTAAATTTGCAAAGTGGTTCGCACGATATTTGGGGCTTTTGAGCGGGGAAATTAGCGAGACGCGCTCCGCCTTTTGAAGTGCCGGCACGTGGCGACAATTTGCATTGATTTTGAGTTAAACAGATTGGATTGAAATTTAAAATTACTATCTCCTTAGGTTGGCCCTCTGATGGCGTTTAAGGAAGTGTGAAATTTATCCACCCGAAAACGATTCACTAATCTTCGAAAATGGAAACCAATTTCCCGAAGCCTGCTTTAAATCGTCCTCTCGTCCAAAGTAGTAATATCGTGATATCCGGGATTCGAAAAGGGCCGAAAAGAGAGGTCCCAAAAACCACATCCGAGCCAAGCACTCTGGCTTGATGTTTGCGGTGGCATGGATTAGCACAATCCAGCTGCTTCCGGCGGATATACAACACAGCACTATACAACACACAAACAGACACTATCGCATACAGAGAAACAGCACTCTGGTACGTTCCGGTCCAACTTTGCTCTTTCCGACAAACAACGACGACGACGACTGTTGTTTCACAGGACGTGTAGTTTGGTGAAGGTACAATACAAACCGCTGTGAGTGGGTTCTGGCATTCCAGGTGGAAAGGCTAAAAAATTTATTAGAAAGTTTTGTTTCTAGTTTAATTAAAGTTATCTCAACTTAATATGATAAATTTTCATCATTTTGTTTACTCGAATCGTTTTGCACCCTTGGGCAAAGGTTGAACCCTTGAGCAATTTAATTTCCTACAAGAATCTCACACTTGGACAATTTTGGGCGAGACCCGTTCCACACGGCCCAAAAATACTGAAATAATGTTTCCCCTCATACATTTTTGCGATTTTTCCCATATAAACTTCAATGATAAATAGCGACCCTTAGATCTTAACCGATTTGGCCTAAATTGGCAGATTCTTATTTTTGCCTTAAGAATTGAGTCAGAAGGTATCTCTGATGTCGTTTTTTTTATTGTCACCCTATGCTCCACTTTTTTTTATGATGAATTGAATTTATGTAAAACGAAAAAAAATCAGCAATATCACAACATTCCACGATGTTTATTTTTTGTGATTGAAAGTTTTGAAGTTTTCATGTCTCCAGAAGAGTTGTTTAAAATGGGAAGAGGATTTTTTTTGCTAGGTTGAAAATTAGGGTGTTTCACAGATATGAAGTTTTATAAAATCTAACTTTTTAAGATTTTTTTTTGCGTTTATTTTTTTTTAGAAAGTTGTTGAGCAATAAATCAAGTTTCGTAATCTAAGCCTTCTACGACTTATGCTGTCAACAGCATCAGAAAAATCTTGAAAAAATAAGTCTTTTGAACATGGCAATTGAGCCTTCACGTGAAGACTTCCATCATTGCCATGATTTTTCGTTCAAAGATATAAATTTTGCGTCGCTATCAATATTTTGACAAAATTCCTTCTACAAGTTGTTAAGAATAGTGCCCTACACATGCTAATTCCATTTGGTAACGATTGTCCCCTTCCTCGCAAAGTTATGAAAATCGTCAACTAGGACGTCAATGATTGTACCATAAAATAATATAAATTTTGAAACACATTTGATTTAGACCAAAAATTCTGTCAGTGCTTTCAAGAAGGCAACAACCGGTACATGCTGATTCATTTTGGTGGCGAAATTCGTTAAACTGAATTAAATAAATAAAATTTTAGAGTGATAATCAATTTTCTCCGAAAATGATCAACGGCTTCACCTTAAGTTTTAGAAAAAAATTATGAATGTACATAGAACTTTTGGAGCATTTTCGTTTTTGAAAATTTTATTTTAACTTTGAAGTTACAGCCATTTTAATGTAAACAAAAATTCAATTTTAAAACTCAAAAGGCGCTTTTTTTTAATTTCAAGTTCCAGGATTCATTTAAAGAAAATTGTCTAAAATGAGGGAGAATGTTCCAATCGGCACCAAACTTGCAATATCTGTTCAAATCTGGGCCAAATCGAGTTAAGATCGTCATTTTGTGCAACTTTCGATGCCTCAAATTTTTTCTACAAATTTTTGAATTAATCCATATCCTATAGGATGTAACAGAAATGACTTTTTGGCGGGCATTCAAGGGTTTGTTCCGGTGGGCATACTAAGCCCAAATCCAAAATATGAGCTTGATTGGACGTAACAAGAGCTGGCGCTCCGCCCTTCAATTTTAAATGGGATTCAACCCGTAAAAAATATTTTTTCAAAAATGTAGCTTTTTGAGGCTACATACACGATGTTGAAAATAAATGCTTCAGTGGCCAACCACTGAAGCATTTATTTTCAACATCGTGTAAGCCAGATCCTTGCGCATCTTTTGGTATATATAACATTGAAATTTGGAGCTCCCTGGAGCTCGGTACAGACCTCCAAAGTTTGCCATTTTTTTCATAAAATCGGCCCCAGCAAAATCAAATGGCGTCTAAGGCGTCGCGAGGCGCGACGCATATCTTTTTTGCCGGGGCAGATTTTTTGAAAAAATGCCAAACTCCAAATTTCAATGTTATATATATCAAAGGATGCGCAAGGATTTGGCTTACACGCCAATGATGTTGAAAATAAACGCTTTAGCGGCCAAAATGCCTCAAAAAGAGACATTTTTGAAAAAATCTTTTTTTGCGGGTTAAATTCCATTTAAAATTGAAGGGCGGAACAAACCCTCGAATGCCCGCCAAAATGTCATTTTTGTTACACTCTAATATCCTACCACCCCTTCACCATTGAGAATGGTTAGATTTTCGTCTGCCAGATTTTTTTTTTTCGATTTTGACCTGGTAACCCTAGCCTCACCTTTGGACCTTAACAGATCCCCAAAAATCGTTTTCAATCCTGAGATATTCATTAAAAATAAAAAAAATAAAAACTCCGTGCATTGTTGTCACTTTTCATATGAAAGAAGTTTCAATCTTGTCGTGCCCACCTGAAAATCGATGTAAGTGCGACACTTGGCCAAAGGGACTCCAGCAACCAAATTCAACCAAACTTATGGAAAATGCACAGAATGGTCAAACTAACAAAACGTGTTGTTATTGTTTACATCTCGTTTATGTTTATTCAAGGTCAAACATTATAATGCGTTTTTTCGGAACATTAAAAAGCAACGTGCGACAACTTAGCACGATAGCGTCGGAATGTTTGAAATTGTCAAACTTTAATTAAATCTTGATTATCAACACTTAAACATATTTCTAGAATAGAGTTCTATCGCATGTGAGCAATTCTCTACGAAATCGGTCTTTTTTCTTCAATTTTAATTTTTGTATTTTTTAATCCGACTGAAACTTTTTTGGTGCCTTCGGTATGCCCAAAGCAGCCATTTTGCATCATTAGTTTGTTCATATAATTTTCCATACAAATTTCGCAGCTGTCCATACAAGAACCGGCTCCGTGGCTTATTGGTTACGGCTTCGGTCTCCCAAGCAGAAGCTTCAGGGATCAAATCCCGGTCGGTACCTTTGAAATTTGGAATCAGGAATTTGAATATGATAATAATAAAAACTAAAATGAATCAGGTGGGATTCGAACTCACACCTTTGGATTGGTGGTCTGGGACGCTAAGCAGTCAGCCATCAGAAGGTTTACACTCTAGCAGTGAATTGATCCGTAGTGTTGAAACATGTTATCTCTTCTTCTCATATTATTAAATACGCGCTGATCCCTGATTTGCCTAAAGGGATTGGAAGTCTAAATATAGATCGAGATTCCTTCAGATGCTTGCTTCTATGTTTAGGCGGGGCCGAACAATGCCCAGCGACCTCGGAATTGGACCGCAAGGAGCTCTGTCATTCTGAAATGGGTCGTTGGAAGCAGCGCGAGGGCTATCACCACCTAATACCCGGGACTGAGATAAGCTGTATCAGCATTCGGCATGTACACAGTCTGATACAAATTATACTTTCCCATAATTTCGCTACCGGTTAGCGGGTATTGGATTGGGCCACACACACACACACACAAATTTCGCAGCTGTCCATACAAAAATGATGTATGAAAATTCAAAAATCTGTATCTTTTGAAGGAATTTTTTGATCGATTTGGTGTCTTCGGCAAAGTTGTAGGTATGGATACGGACTACACTGGAAAAAAATGATACAAGGTAAAAAAAATTTGGTGATTTTTTTATTTAACTTTTTATCACTAAAATTTGATTTGCAAAAAAACACTATTTTTAATTTTTTTTATTTTTTGATATGTTTTAGAGGACATAAAATGCCAACTTTTCAGAAATTTCCAGGTTGTGCAAAAAATCATTGACCGAGTTATGATTTTTTTTAATCAATACTGATTTTTTCAAAAAATCGAAATAATTGTCGCAAATTTTGTTCAACTTCATATTTCGATGTAAAATCAAATTTGCAATCAAAAAGTACTTTAGCAAAATTTTGATAAAGTGCACCGTTTTCAAGTTAAATCCATATTTAGGTGACTTTTTTGAAAATAGTCGCAGTTTTTCATTTTTTTAAATTAGTGCACATGTTTGCACACTTTGGAAAAAAATATTTTTGAAAAGCTGAGAAAATTCTCTATATTTTGCTTCTTCGGACTTTGTTGATACGACCTTTAGTTGCTGAGATATTGCAATGCAAAGGTTTTTAAAACAGGAAAATTGATGTTTTCTAAGTCTCACCCAAACAGCCCACCATCTCAGCAACTAATGGTCCGATTTTCAATGTTAATATATGAAACATTTGTGAAATTTTCCGATCTTTTCGAAAACATTTTTTTTACAATTTTCAAATCAAGACTAACAATTTAAAAGGGCGTAATATTGAAAGTTTTGCCCTTTTGAAATGTTAGTCTTGATTTGAAAATTTTGGAAATAATTAACTATTTTTGCTTACGAGTGATGGGATTTTTTGTAAAGAGTTGATGAAGACATTTTTCGATGTTTTTTTTTCCTTATTATGTAATCCGATGAAAATGTCAAAATGCGAAATATAAGATAATAGATCAAACGGAAAAAATATCATTTCATACAAATATTAAGTGTTGAAGAAAACATATTTTTTAATTGAAGTCAATCGTAAAATTAATTAAATATATGACTTTTTTTTTTTTTTGCTTATTTGCCATGGATTCCACCCCACACCCCGAACTCTTCCCTGAACAAATTTTGGCAAGCAAGCAAATTGTGGCTTTCTCCGGAATTCTTCTCGAGCCCGCCTCATGTCGTTCGTGCCTTGTCTGTCGAGTTTTTGGGCATACACTTGTAGTTTTGTGCTGTGTTTCATGTGAATGTGTGTGTGTGTTTAACCTCGTTTGTAATATGTCAGTGGTAATATCAGAGGTAGTACATTATACGGTTTCCACTTGACTGGTTGTGATCCTTTATTTTCTGGGGGAGTGAGGGGAAAGAGGCTTTTGAGAAGTTCTGACAGCATGGAATTCAACCCAATAAACTTTGATGAGGGACAGCGCAACAGCTGGCGCTTTGATGAATCTGGAAGATTGTATAATTTTGTGTGTTACGGAAATTTAATAAAATTAAGTCTTTTATGTCTAACTTTATCAACGGCAGAATGATTTACTACCAACCAGCTGTCAAATAAACGAACAAGACATATCTTATCGACTTACACACATCTTCAAAATTCCACCCCAAATAGATCTTCTAACCAGACCCATCACGACCAGAGCGAAGCACATCAAAATGTCAACATCTCTTCCGTTGGAAAGTCAAACCGACGACACGGACCACCCATACATCACCGGGGGTTTTTTTTTCGTTTCGTTCATCATTTGATGCCGCTCCTTCTGGAATGTAATCTAAATTTGTCAAACATCCGCCCCCATCCCTAAGCAATTCTTCGAGACCGGGTTCTAACGATTTCTCAACGACAGCCCCGAAAAAGGGAAGGAAAACCCACGTGGGCGCGATGAAGGCGAACACGTGGATTGATCATGTGCAAAAAAGCAGAAAGAAATCTGGTGTAATACCATTTCACTTTCCATAATTCAGTGCTCGACATGGTGTTGTTGTGGATGTCATTGCCGCCGCCAGCAAGTCGAAAGTGATTCGATTCCATCTGGCGATAATTTCGATTTGATTGGGGGGCTGACAAATGCTGTTGCTTATTTTTCGTGGGAAGAAGGAAAATTGAATCAAACTGAACACCTGGTGGCGAAAGAAGGAACGCTGAATGGTCGTAGCAGGCTTAGAAAAAAAAGGTAAACAGTAGGCTAGATCTCAGTAGCTTCGATGAAAATGTTGACAGGGTTTATTATTCTGTTATACTATTATTCTAATCTTTATGCTTGAAGATCTTGTAACCTTATTTTTTAGAAAAAATGCTAAGTTTTTTGCAACATTTGAAAATACTTCATAAAGATAAAACACCCCCGAAAACAAATATTTTCGAAGAGCTGAGAAAATTTCCTACAATTTTCCTTTTTTGCATTGTCGGTCGGACTGCTGCTGCTAATACTGCCTACTACAGTTTATTTTGTGTTAAAAGCTTTTCATCTAACTGGCCCTTAGTTTTCAACTCGCGATATTTCGGAAACTTCTATTTTCAATGTTAAAAAGTGACACTGTTATAAAATTGTCTGCTCTTTTCTATACAAATAACTTAAAATTAAAAATCTTATCTAAAATTTGAAAACATCCACAGTAAGTTTCAACAACCCTTTTGTAAAGGTTACTCTTCATTTCTAAAACTCAAAATCATCAAACTTGCAAAAAAAACTGAACTTTTTTCGAAAAATTTCCCTTAATAAAAATGTGTGAGGTTCTTTAGCACAAAATATGCTTTATTAAGTCCCATTAAAATATCTAATCTAATCTAATCTAATCTAATCTAATCGAACACAAGCGCAGCCAGTCCCATTAAAATATAAAATTAAAAATTAAAATGATAATAATGCATTTTGGGAATTGAACTTTTAAAGATTAAATATTAATTAAAAGAAACTATATTTATTTCTGTGATTTTTTATTTGCATTCCTAAGATGTTTGTAAATAAATAGTTTTTTCTTTTAAAAAAATAATTATATGATTTTTTCATTCTTTCCAACCAGTTCTTTGAAAATAAAAAAATCTATTTGGTTTCACATTCTTTTGAACACGAGCATTTCTTTGAAAACAAAATCGCTTGAAAAATAATTTCTATAAGTTTTATATTTTTGAAACAACAGTACTTTTAGAATATAAAAAGGGTTAAAATTCTTCGTTAATATTTTTTCCAAAAAAAAACTATTACTATTAGTAGGGTTAGTGAAATTTCACGATTTCGCGGACAGCGTGAAATCCGTAAAATTTTGCTTTTTCTGCGAAATCCCGTGAAATTGTATGTTTGTGTGAAACTGTAACGATATTTCTCAAAATAATTTAACAAAAAACTCAAATAGGAATGAAAATAATCTTAATAATTAATGCAAAGTTATGCGGTTGAATTACTAATATAGGATTAGTGATTTTTGACGATTTCGTGTACGGCTTTAACTTCGTGAAATTTATAAATTTTTTCAATATTTTTTTTAAATAGCAAAATAATAAATATTTGATCCATAACGACTATTTAAGTAAATTTTATTATTTTTCAATTGAAAAGCTTGATATGAACCATTCGAAGAATTGTTCACTTTTTCAGTTTTTTTTAGAAACTAGCTAATTTTAATAATACACATTTTGCTGCTATTTTATTTGAAAGGAGTCGTGCATAAACCACGTGGTCTCCTTAGGGGGGGGGGAGGGGGTCCAAAATCCGATCGAAAAAAACCATGAAAAGCCATGGGGGGAGGGGGGCGTCGACGGCAGACCACGTGGCCTTTAAAAAAATCTTTTCTTAAAAAAAAAACAAAAAAATACGCGCTTTAAATTTACTTATATTCATACATTTTTTGTTAAACTTCAAAACCATGTAATTATTGTGTTTAAAATTATTACTTATATTTCAATGTCATAATATTTTCCAATTCAATATTGAATTATATATTTCGGCAGATTCATATCAATACTTTGAGCCTGTAATTGAATGTACACTTTTTAATACTAATGTAACTGAGCAACTCTCTACGAAATCGGCCGATTTCGACCATTTTTATTTTTTGTATTTTTTATTTGACTCAAACTTTGTGGGGGCCTTCCCTATGACCAAATAAGCTATTTTGCGTCATTGGTTCACCCATACAAGTCTCCATACAATTTTGGCAGCTGTCCATACAAAAATGGTATGTAAATATTCAAACAGCTGTAACTTTTGAATGAATTTTCTGATCAATTTGGTGTCTTCGGCAAAGTTGTAGGTATTGTTGAGGACTTTTGAGAAAAAAATAGGTATACGGAAAAAAAATTTGCAGATTTTTTTATCAACTTTTTTTTCACTAAAACTCAATTTCCCAAAATACATATTTTTTGATTTTCGAGATTTTTTGATATGTTTTAGGGGACAAAAATCCGCAACTTTTGAGCCATAGAAAAACATGGTCAAAAAATCTGCCGCCGAGTTATGAATTTTTGAAAAAATAGTGATTTTTGGAAAAAATCGAAGTTTCATGCAAAAACAAATTTGACATTATTTTTTAATGCAAAATTGAATTTGCAATCGAAAAGTACTTTACAGATTTTTTGATTAAGGCTCCGTTTTCAAGATAAAGCCACCGAAAGTTTGATTTTAGCGAAATATTTACAGTTTTTCAATTTTTAAAAATAGTGACCATGAGTGACCATTTCTAAAAATATTTTTTTTGAAAAGTTCAGAAAATTTGCTATAAAATTGTCTAAGAGACATTGAAGATTGGACCTCTGGTTGCTGAGATACAGCGGCTTAAAGAAAAAGAAACACGAAAATTGAAGTTTTCTAAGTGAGCAATTCTCTACGAAATCGGTCTTTTTTCTTCAATTTTAATTTTTGTATTTTTTAATCCGACTGAAACTTTTTTGGTGCCTTCGGTATGCCCAAAGAAGCCATTTTGCATCATTAGTTTGTCCATATAATTTTCCATACAAATTTGGCAGCTGTCCATACAAAAATGATGTATGAAAATTCAAAAATCTGTATCTTTTGAAGGAATTTTTGATCGATTTGGTGTCTTCGGCAAAGTTGTAGGTATGGATACGGACTACACTGGAAAAATAATACACGGTAAAAAATTTGGTGATTTTTTATTTAACTTTATCACTAAAACTTGATTTACAAAAAAACACTATTTTTATTTTTTTTTTATTTTTTTGATATGTTTTAGAGGACATAAAATGCCAACTTTTCAGAAATTTCCAGGTTGTGCAAAAAATCATTGACCGAGTTATGAATTTTTTAAACAATACTGATTTTTTCAAAAAATCGAAATTTTGGTCGTAAAAATTTTTCAACTTCATTTTTCGATGTAAAATCAAATTTGCAATCAAAAAGTACCTTAGTGAAATTTTGATAAAGTGCACCGTTTTCAAGTTATAGCCATATTTAAGTGACTTTTTGAAAATAGTCGCAGTTTTTCATTTTTTAAAATTAGTGCACATGTTTGCCCAGTTTTGAAAAAAATATTTTTGAAAAGCTGAGAAAATTCTCTATATTTTGCTTATTCGGACTTTGTTGATACGACCTTTAGTTGCTGAGATATTGCAATGCAAAGGTTCAAAAACAGGAAAATTGATGTTTTCTAAGTTTCACCCAAACAACCCACCATTTTCTATCGTCAATATCTCAGCAACTAATGGTCCGATTTTCAATGTTAATATATGAAACAATTGTGAAATTTTCCGATCTTTTCGAAAAAAAATATTTTCAAAATTTTCAAATCAAGACTAACATTTTAAAAGAGCGTAATATTGAATGTTTGGCCTTTTTGAAATGTTAGTCTTGATTTGAAAATTTTGAAAATATTTTTTTTCGAAAAGATCGGAAAATTTCACAAATGTTTCATATATTAACATTGAAAATCGGACCATTAGTTGCTAAGATATTGACGATAGAAAATGGTGGGTTGTTTGGGTGAGACTTAGAAATCATCAATTTTCCTGTTTTTAAACCTTTGCATTGCAATATCTCAGCAACTAAAGGTCGTATCAACAAAGTCCGAATAAGCAAAATATAGAGAATTTTCTCAGCTTTTCAAAATATTTTTTCAAAACTGGGCAAACATGTGCACTAATTTTAAAATGAAAACTGCGACTATTTTCAAAAAGTCACTTAAATATGGCTATAACTTGAAAACGGTGCACTTTATCAAAATTTCACTAAAGTACTTTTTGATTGCAAATTTAATTTTACATCGAAAAATGAAGTTGAAAAATTTTTACGACCAAAATTTCGATTTTTTGAAAAAATCAGTATTGATTAAAAAATTCATAACTTGGTCAATGATTTTTGCACAACCTGAAATTTCTGAAAAGTTGGCATTTTATGTCCTCTAAAACATATCAAAAATAAAAATTAAAAATAGTGTTTTTGTAAATCAAGTTTTAGTGACAAAAGTTAAATAAAAAATCACCAAATTTTTTTACCGTGTATTATTTTTTCTAGTGTAGTCCGTATCCATACCTACAACTTTGCCGAAGACACCAAATCGATCAAAAATTCCTTCAAAAGATACAGATTTTTGAATTTTCATACATCATTTTTGTATGGACAGCTGCCAAATTTGTATGGAAAATTATATGGACAAACTAATGATGCAAAATGGCTTCTTTGGGCATACCGAAGGCACCAAAAAAGTTTCAGTCGGATTAAAAAATACAAAAAAAATCGAATGACCGAAATCCTAGAGAACTGCTCAAGTCTCACCCAAACAGCCCACCATTTTCTAATGACGATATCTCAGCAATTAATGGTCCGATTTTCAATGTTAATACATGAAACATTCGTGAAATTTTCCGATCTTTTCGAAATCAATATTTTCAAAAAAAATTAAGACTAACATTTCAAAAGGTCGTAATATAGAATGTTTGTCCCTGTCTCTGATTCTTGTATGGAGAAAAAAATTAAACAGCTCGACTTTTTTGGACACACTGAATCATTGGAATCAATCATGCTTAATAAAAAAGAAAAGTTGCTTTAGTTTGGATTTTTATGAATATTTGGAATTAAATAAATATTAACTAGGAGCTTTCATAACTAGATATTTTCCTTAAAATAAAATGAAAATGTTTTTTTCCTGAAACAAAACTTTTCTATTTAATTAATTTCAATTTTAAGAAAATATTTTAAAGTGCATTTAAATTAAATCATGAATTCTGTTTATAAATCAAAATAGCTTTAATTCTTAAAGCATATTTATTCTGGATGCAATTAATTGCACTGCAATTCCATAATTTTGAATACATATGTTTTACTAAGTTGCTTGTTTTGTTGAGAGTATTTTTTACTTTCTGTACCATTTCAATAAATTGTTATACTGTTATTATTTACCTTAAACTTTGTGATATCATACTTTTTTCACACTTTTAAGTGAATTTCTGTTTTTTTTATAGATTATTAAATTGGTTTTAATGGTGTTACAGCACCTACACAAATTAAAATGTTTTCTGTTTGATCCAATGTCACCCCCTCTAAAGGGTGAGTTTGAGTTAATTTTAAAATGATTGGCATTTATGAACGGTGTGATTATACTAGCCATATTCTGGGAAAATGTGGTAAATTCAGGAGCATTCCCCAACAATATTTATTTCGATATAATTTGAAATGTTTTATTGTGTTAAAATAACAACAGTAATATCGTTTTTTGACCAAAAGTCACCACCACTGATGGTACATCATTTGTGGATAAACATTTTTGAAATCTATACTTATTTTGTTTTTTTTTAAAGATTTTTCACCTGGGAGGAAAAAGCCACGTGGTCATATAGGGGGTGTTGGCGTGAAACCACGAAAAACCATGAGGGGGGAGGGGGGGTCAAAAATTCTCCAAAAAAAGGCCACGTGGTTTATGCACGACCCCAAAGGTATTGTGTCAATAGAAATTCGAATAATCCAGCATTTGTTTTATTCAAAATAAAATGAAGAGTTTCTTTTTAATTTTCAAATTATCTTTCAAAAACATTTCTGAGTCCTGTTTAATTTTAACAATATTTGATTATTTGGGTGGATGATTCCCGTGAAAGATAAAAAATACTCTTTTTTTTGTTTTCTATTCTCATTTTGAATTAAAAATTTCGATTTCGTTACAAATCATATTATTTTTGCCTATTGATTTTAAATTAATTTTTTGATAAGAGAGATGAAAACTTAAAAAAATATTTTTCATGGGCTAACTGTCGCAGAAAATTCAAATAATTTTACTCATTTTAGCTGAACAAGATTTTTTAATTTTGTTTTGATATGAAATTTAATAAAATGCAATTCAGCGAAAACTTTTTATCTTTACTAGTCGAATATTTAAAAAAAGCAGTTCAGTAAATGAAAAAAAACACATACCCTACAATTCGTTTCAAAAAATATAAAGAGCTTATCCATAAACCAGGTGGAAACTTTTTTGAAAATTAGGAGAATTTTGTTTTTGTGCCACGTTCAAATTAAGTGAAGTTTTTTTTTTAGTTTATTGAAGAATTATATATAATGAAGCATAACAAGTAGTTTCTGTGATGTGAACATAAGATTTTCAGAGTTATTTTAACATTTTTCACGTTCCGCGAAATTTGTGTTTTGAAATGGAGGTCCTCGTGACATTTGCAATTTTGAAGCGTGAAAAATCACTAAACCTTACTATTAGGTATTACATTCTTTTGAACACGCGCAGTTATTTGAAAACAAATCGGCATAAAAATTAGTTTCTATGCGTTTTGTATTTTTTTAAATAACTACATGAACATTTGTAGAAAAAAAATGGTTAAAAAATTTGTTGACTGATTTTAGCATGTTTTGGTTGACATGTTTTTTTTACCTTTTTTCAAAAAGACCAATTGGTTTTGGTTTTTGAAAGAAATTTATAAGAGGTTATTTCTTTAAAATCTTTTCAGTATGAGATGTTTAAAAAAATTGTATTATTTCCAACGTGACTAGTTCTTTGAAAAGAAATTGGTTAAAACAATCTATTAGTTTTATTTATTTTTTTTACATATGAGCATGTCTTTGAGAACAAATAGTTTTTTTTTGAATATTTGATTTAGTAAGTTCGTATTATTTGATAAGTATTTTTGTTTTTTTTTCTTAAAAAAAATAGCAGCTTATTTTTTTTTTGATTTTGAGTTTTAATTTTAAAAAGATTTAGTTATTTAAAAAATCAAACTGTTTTTAGCATTCATTTGAACCTGACAGTTTCTACATTTTATTAAGGGTAAATTTCATCAATTTCTGTGAGTTTCGTTTCAAACAATGATAATTCAAAGTCAAGGTCAAAGAGTTTCATCAAAAACATAATTTTGTGAGTTTTTTTTTTTCATTCAACCATTAGCTGTGTTATAATTTTTGAACAGCAATTCAATGAAAAATAATTGGGATTTCAAGATCTCTGAATTGTGTTTAATTGGAAACAAGATTCTTTTGGAAAACATTTCTCTATGAAACATGACATGCTTTGAATAAAAATGATTTTCGATAAAAAATTTGGAAGTTTTTCCCTTTTTTAAATTAGACCTCAGCTTAACCTAAAGTATCGATTTATGTGTTTTTTTTCAGCGCGCCAGCAAATAAAAACTTTTGGCGAAATGTCTAATCGGCGTAGCGTCCTTCGTCAAAATATACATTTAGTGAAATAAGCTCGTCCATAAATCACGTGGGTAGGGTTTGGCGAAAAACTATGGTCCATAAAAAAAATATATATATATAGAGACAAACTCATGGTGTTGACGGTTAACGATTCACAATTTGAAGGCCACGTGGTTTATGCAATAATGTACCAGATTCATTTTAACTCAGTATGTTATTTTTCTTTTTCTACATTATCTTTTATTTTTTTCACTTGTAATATTCTCTTTCAAGAATTCATTTCTCTTAATTAGCAGCAAAAAAGATTCCTCCGAGGACTTCATCCATATCATTCGCACTGATATCAACACTGACTAAAGTCCTCAGCCCTGTCAGGATCCACAATAAATCATAGCATGCCAAGCCCATAAGAAATGAACCGCCTCCCGTCATCGATCCAATAACTCTTCTCACACACGCACACGTACTGGAAGACATTCGCTCATCGTTTGCTTTGATTGCTCTCAGATTGTTTCATAAACAAGAGCTGCGGTGTGGCGGCTCGTCGCTTTCGGCAATGTTTCGTCCACCCAACAAAAAGGGGGCCCTCCTCGCAAAACAATACACGGAAACCTTCCATCATCGTGATTGTTATTCACCAAAACCCGGGGTGTTGTTTGTGGTAATAAATAGTAATATTTATCAGAGCCTGCTATGGGTTCTGAGTAAGGGAATTTCGCCGAATTTTGCTATGATTAACTTTTTTTTTTCGTCTTCTTCCTGTCGGAAGCTTGCGAAAGCCTCGCCAAAGCCTACTTCGATGAAGACGCTACGTTAAGTTCCGGAGCGATGATGTTATTATATGCGTTCAGAACACAGAACACAGAAGAGAACACGATGGCAAATTAGGTTTCAGCCGTCGCCTCGTAAAAATGGCCAACATATTTCTTAAGGGAGGCTTATAAGTTGGCCAAAGAGGATTCCCCTCTCAAATTGGAACGCAAGCAAGATGATGTTTCCGGTTGAACGCTTCAATTTGTCCACACCTCCACAATCGGATTCAGCGAGCTCGCGGAATTAATTGAATAATTTATTCATAGTGTATAATCCGTCCGGGGGCCGACCCCCGGTGTATCTGTTTCAAATTAGTCACCCGCCCCGTCTTTTTTATAATGGGAGCTCCCGGCCAATTAGGAGATGAAATAAAATTAAACAATGGCTCGGGAGCACATCAACAAAGGCACGCGCCGTGATGTTTGTTTCGAGAACAGTCGTCAAAAACGACAGAATGATGGCTATTAATTTGCATAAATTCATCCGTCAGAGGCAGAGCTTCAGGCTTGGACCATGCGCCTCCATCGGACGACGACGGCGACGTGCCCGGAATGGAATGGACCGGAATATGATGATGATGACGGCAGCAACAACAAGCAAACGTCAGATGGAATATTTTTTCGGGGCAGGGGGCTAAACGGGGTGGGATGAGCTTAAAAATGTGTATTTATACACGGCCGAAGGTCAAAGCTGCCGGGAAAGCTTTGGGATCCGAATGAGCTAGGGTGGGGGTGAAGACCGGCTTGTTGCTGTAGAGTGATTCTCTAGATTTCCGCAAATATTTTTAAATTTGTTTTTTTTTCAAACTGAATTCAATTTGAAAAACCAAAAAATCATTCAACCAACCAAAAAATCATTCAATACCTTAACTCCATTTCGGGAAAAAATAGTGTACAATTAATTTTTACATGCAACAAACTTTTTTTATTGTACAATTATCACATTCGCATTAGAGCGATTCTCTACATTTTTGCAAATCGCAAACATTCTTTTTTTTTAGTGAAACTTTGTCCACCTGGTCAAAAGAAGCCATTTACATGATTTTACCATTGATACATGATTTTTTATTTGACTTAGAGACCAATCATAAACCACGTCGACGCTTTTTTTTTGGAAATCTCAACACTCAATACATTTAATTATATATTAAGTAAATAAGCTAAGTGTTTTTTCAAGCTGAAAATTTTCAGTTTCACGCGACCATCAAGTTTCGTGGAAATGTTACGGGTGTAAGAAAAAACTACAATGGTTCAGAAATTGCTGTTTGTTTAAAGATTTTTATATAAAGCCAAGTAAGTAATTTAATCTTGAACCAAGTAATTTTTAATTTTGAATAAACCAAGTTTGAATAAACGGCGAAAATAATACTCTTTGCTGAACTGTACATGGAATTTTCACTGAAATTCAAATTAATTTTCAACGTGCGAAATTGTGGTAAAAGTGATGATAATTGCATCTAAAAGATATTTTTCACAATTGGTTGCTATTTTATTTTTGCAAACCATTTCAAAGATACTATTTATTTTAATTGTAGCCAAAATTATACTTCAATGCTTCCTATACTTTGTTCTATACTACACTGAAAAAAATACAAAATATCAATGAAGTATTCTAAAAAAATCCCTGAGTTCTACGGATATACATATCTTCAATCTGTGGTCCCAAAGCATAAAATTGGGAAATTGCTTAAAAATGGCAAATTACATTTAAATTGCTAAAATAATCGAAATAAAGTAATTTTTTTCAATGAAAATATATGATTTCAGCAAACATATATTTTGTCAAATTTGCATTTAAAACCTTTTTGGATAAAATATTTGCTATTTTCTTTATATTTGGCAATGATTTCAGAAAATCGTAGAATTTCACGGAATTTCGCGGAAATTGTGGAATTTCACGAATTTCATGCTTTCAGCGAAATCGTGAAAATGCACTTACCCTTCTTATGATAATTAAAAGTTGCATTCCTAAAATATGTATTTTTCAATTATCGATTTTTTTTATGTTTTAGGTGACTAAGGCCGATGTAAATGTTTTTTCAAAGTTTTTGTCCCTCGGCTCTGGCCGCTGTCGAGGGGGGAGGGGGGCATGTTTGGGATTGTTTAAAAATGTTTTGAATTTTTATGAAATTCCAATGCACAGCACCGCAAAAAAAATATTTTTCACAAAAAATAATGTTTTTGTCAATACTTAGATATTTTGGAAACTAATGATGGCAAAACTACTGGACAGGTGTATGATGCATTTTAAAACACTTTTTTCATTCAAATGTTGAAACCATGACTCGTAATTTAAATTTTTATACTTTTTTTTGTCCCCCCATACCCCTCGACTTTGGCCTTATTAGTTTTCAAAAAAAGTAAGATTTTCAAATAAAATTGCAATATCTGCACAGAAAAAAAAATATGGTAATATTCATCAGGAAATGGTGACAGATTTTGTGTCTCAAAAATGATAAATTTTACCCCAGAAAATGATGAATTTTTATCAGTTTTTGATTAATATTCATCAGGTTCACATTTTTACTCATTTTTTATGTAATATTACTCAAAAAAGAGGCAAACCTACCAAATTTTCAACATTCCAAAATTCAACTTTTTTTTCAGTGTGGTACCTACACGATTTTTTTGAAAAAAAAAAGAGTTTTGGAAGAACATAAAAAATATCGAACTTATTTTAAAACATAATTTTTAAATTAAAATTAAATTAGTTTTCCAAAATGACTTAACACATTTTTTTATGCACCGTTCTTAAAATATAGGTATTTAAGGTATTTTTTTTAAACTCAAGTAAAAAATATTTCATGAAGGAAAAGCAATTTTGATAAAAATATGTTCAACAAGTTGAGAAAATATCTGAAATTTTTCTTTTTAGGCTTTGTTCGTCCAACTGTTAGTTGCTGAGATTCAACCTCTTAAAGCTTAAAAACGAAAAATTAGTTTTTCTCAATGTCATCAAATTAGCCTCCATTTTTTAACTCGCAGTATCTCGATATCAATAAATTCGATTGACAAAAAAATTTGGTAAAATTTATTGCCCTTTTGAGTGAAAACAATTACGAAATAATGGAACCAAGAGTATAAATTTTAAAGGGATAAAAACACTTATGTTGGCCCTTTTTAAATGATGGACTTATTTCCTGGGTACAACATTATTTTTTAAAGAAAAGAGCAGAAAATTTTACCAACATTTCATTTCTTAACATTGAAGATCGAAACAATAGTCCAAGCTTTCCAAAAATGTTTTTTCCTGGTGTTTTCCTTCATGAAATATTTTTAAACTGTTTAATACCGATCTATTTTAGAAAAATTAAAGTCGTCAAAATTATTTAAAAATTTGTGATCTTTTCAACAACAAAAGGTTAAAGACAGACATTTTTTTATTTCATCTTTTAAACCAAATAATTTCATTGAAAAAGTCATAAAATTTCGCAAAAGTTTTATTTTTTGACATTGAAAATCGAATCAATAGTTCGAGATACCGTCAATTGAAAATTGCAGGCTAATTAGCTGACACTAATAAATTTTCATTATCATCGATTCGATTTCTTTGTAAGCAAACTAATTGCTCGGTTATCAAAGTTCCAGAGAGATAGTTAGGGGAAATTTATTCAGCTTTTCAAAAATATGTTTTTCAATCAAGAATTATATTTTAAACTAAACATACTTTGAAAAAAATCGAAAATGTATGCCTAAAGATATATATAACATAAAATCGGTACATTTTATGAAAACAAAATTCTGTATATTCCGATTGCAAATTCGTTTTAAATAGTTTTTTGTCCACATTTTCGATATTTTTCACAAAACACTATGTTTATACAAATCAATCCACCTAAGCCAGATTTTGCACCATCACGCACGCTCAAACATTTTCGAATATTAAAAAGAAACAATATTAGTCATACATTCTTAAATATAATGGGACATGGTTTTTGTTTCCCCCAAAATTGTAGAGAAAAAAAAAACAATGATGCAAAATGACTTCTTTGGACACATGGGAATGCATGGATAAAGTTTCGTCCAAATCGAAAAGTGAAAATTTAAAAACAAAATTTGCGAAAACGCACAGAATTACGCTGTATCATATTTTCCCGGGGAGTACGGCCGGGTTCTGGTATCGTGGGTATTTAATTTCAAAGACCACATAGAGAGAGAGAGAGAGAGAGAGAAGAGAGCGAGATAGAAAGGGAGAGAGGGTGGACAACATTATTCATACGAACCTGGGGTTGATTTCATGGACTGTGGAAGTTTTTAATTAAAACGGTCGAGCCTGGCATTTTTGTTGTGGTGCGATACCGACAATTCCTGGCGGGGGTATTTGTTGGGCCCAAAGTGGGTAATTATTTTGCTCACTGTATGGTGTTTGATGTGGCATTCGAAAGGTTTGCTTCGATTGCCATTTTACTGCAATAATTTCAGTTTAATTAAAGGCGTAAATCCGGGCTCTAAATTCCGATATTAATTTTCGCAAAAGCAACTCATTTCACAAAACCTCATTAGCTAATGCCTAATGACCGTGTAAAGTAGGATTACAAGTCAAACCAATTCAAGCGGCAAAGGTTATTAATTTGAGCTGTCGAAATCACAGCAGCCCAATTAAACATCCATCGCATCCAGGACCCTCAGTTTTCCAAATAGTCATGGCCTTCTGGGCCACAACAACGTCCAACAGTCCAACTTTCTTGAACCCCCTCCCAGCAACTGTTGCAAAGTAATCACAGCAGGCCACATTGCTTGCCCTTATCTCATGGCCAGCTTGTCTTTTCATCATCACCGTCGTCCAGCAGAAAAAAAAACGAAGAAGAAGAAGAGTCTCTCGGGCGCGGAAAAGGAAACTAATTAGCGAGTTTACTCAAAATTCCCCGGAAAAGGGACATCATCGCAGGCGCAACTGTCACTGCTGCTGGCCGTGAGACCTGCTACTTTTCTTGACGGTATTCTTTCCTGACAGTGCAGAGGCGTCTCTGTTTTAGAGGTTGGGGGGATGGGGACATTTTTCCACAAATTCCGAATACAAAAGAAAATTTTCACTCTGCCTCACTCACTTTACAACTCACTTGAAGCAGAACGACACAACAGAAACCACTTTCACTGCCAGGAGTGAAGTGTCTCGGAGATTTCTTGGCGCGATGACTTAGGAAAAGTGGGGAGGGCGGGGTCACTTGTCTCATGTCGATTTGCCACAGAGCACAGCAGTTGGCTGCGAGTGGCAGAGACCTTTTATGTAACACTTATTTAGGATTCCCTTTACAAACGCTTTTAATTTATTATGACCTGACAAAATGAAGGCAACTCGAGTTGCCTGGAGGGGCCATTTGAAGGAAGCAGAAAAAACGCCACCGGCGGCGACTGCCATAAAATAAAAAATGGAGGAAGGTGACCCCCCGCCCCTTCTGTTGTTCGCGCCAAAACCCACCGTTTAGATAAATGAATTTGTGAGAGTGTGACGCGCCCGCGACCTGTGAAACAACAAAACATGGTCCCGGGCATGGCATAAAAATGTAACTTTGACCCCAAAACGATAAAATGTGCCGTGAGGTTACACAATTTGTTAGAATTTATGGCGCGCGCCCTTAACGTTCCCTTAACGTGGTCAATCGAGATGGCCAGCCAGGATGGCGGCATCGAAGGAGGCGATGACGTGCAGAATTGCTCTGGACTGCAGCTGAATGGAAAGGGGAAAGATTTCAGCGCCAACTTTGGTTTTTCATTTAAATTCGAAAATTCGACAAATTCCGATCGTCTAAACTTCCAAAATTTAATTATTGAAAACTAAAACAAACCCCCCGGAACCAATCTGTGCCCGGCTTGCAGTAAAAATCTGCTCCGATAGCAGCAGCTCCGGAAACAATTTGGAGAATGTATTCATTGGATTTTAACTTTCCCCGGCAGCTCTCAAACTCGATAAAGTTAATTTCCCAAATTAGATTGTCTCACCACGAGCTGCTGCTCCTCGTCTGGATGTAATGGAGGCAATGAGACCAAGTGTGGGTGGTGCGAGAGAGAGAGACCGGTGCCAAGGACAGTGTCAATATCTCGGGATCTGACAGCCGGGAGGCTGGAAGCACGGAGAGAAAAATCAAACAGCTCTCGGGGCGATTCCTGTCGTCGCTATAATTACCTCGTGCTCTGGCGCAACTTGTTAATTATTTCACTCTTCTCACTGTCTTTTGCTGGGTGAGTGGGTGGGACGGGTCCAACCCCGGGTGACTGACGTGACAGTGACAAAGTTTTTGCACCCGCGTTACGGGTATAGACGGGTATAGAGGAAGTAAGACGAAGTCAACAAACAGTAGATTCTTCTTCATTTTTTCCCTTCTATTATTCTCTGTTTCACTCTTCATTTCCTTTTCCGATTTGAGCCCATCCAAGCAGCTCACTCGGTGACACGTGAAGGCTCGGAGTGCTAGATTGTAATCTAGTTGGCCTGATGGGACGGTTTTAAGAAAAGTTGGAATAACTTCTTCAAGATGATTTAGTTTTTATTTTCTTGAGAGAAAATGTACAGAGTACCCTTTTTGTTTGACTGAATCATACTTTTAAAGGTTTTCCTAGAGAAGGAGAGGGTTGTGCAAAATCATAATACTTGATATTTAAAATACTGTATCATTGCAACGAGTAGTACAAGAGCTCTTTAAAAATGCTACAGCATGAGAGAATTTTGAACCATGACAGGATACAATTTTTTTGATAATCTCCTTAAGGTTATAGAATAGGTTTCTTAAGAATGTATTTTTACTCTGGCCCAAAACGTCCTGCTGTGGATGTTTTTAAGAGCTTCAGTAGACCATACAATTTTGGCAGCTCTCCATACAAAAGGCTTGAAATATTCAAAAGTCTATGTCTTGAAAACGGATTTTCTTACCGATTTGACGTCTTCGGCAAAGTAGTAGGTTTTGATAGGACTACAAAAAATGGAATGCGCAAAATAGCAATTTTTGAAAAACCTTATTTTGGTTAATATTTAAGATGACATAAAATGCAAGTTTGTGCGCTACAAGCTGGTCAAAATTCATTTTCTGTTTCCAAAAAAGTTATATTTTCAAAAATCATGAAAAAGTACAAAAATGTGGGTTTTTTTAGATAACAAAAAAACTTTTATTTTGGAACAATTCAAATGCAAGGATTGATTTTAATTTTTTTAAGAAAAAAAAAGATCGGAGATTCAGAAAATTACATGATTTTAGCAACCATTGATTCTATCCTATCCAAATTTGTAGGAATTTTTTTCTTCTCTCCGATAATATTTCCAGAGATAATCAAGCTTGTTCATGACATTTGCAGCAAAAAGGGTTATCACGTTATCGACAAAAAATCAAACCGATATCGATATAATTGATGCTTAGTGCTTTTCAATTGCAAATTTGAATAAATCTACAAATAAAATCAATATATTTTTTTTTCGACTTTTTTCCCAAAAATCATGATTTTTTTTCGAAAAGATGGCAACATTGCTAAATAAATTTAGCATTTAAAGGCACAAAGGCTAATTTTTGGGTATTTTTACGAGCTTTCCGGTAAAAATATTTTCGAGATTCAATAATCAAGTCTGTCATATTGAAATTGCCAAAAACCACAGAGCAGTTCTCTAGGATTTCGGTCATTCGATTTTTTTTTTGTATTTTTTAATCCGACTGAAACTTTGTTGGTGCCTTCGGTATGCCTAAAGAAGCCATTTTTCATGATTAGTTTGTCCATATAATTTTCCATACAAATTTGGCAGCTGTCCATACAAAAATGATGTATGAAAATTCAAAAATCTGTATCTTTTGAAGGAATTTTTTGATCGGTTTGGTGTTTTCGGCAAAGTTGTAGGTATGGATACGGACTTAACTGGAAAAAAATAATGCACTGTAAAAAAAATTTGGTGAGTTTTTTATTTAACTTTTTATTACTAAAACTTGATTTACAAAAAAACACTATTTTTATTTTTTTTTTATTTTTTGATATGTTTTAGAGGACATAAAATGCCAACTTTTCAGAAATTTCCAGGTTGTGCAAAAAATCATTGACCGAGTTATGAATTTTTTGATCAATACTGATTTTTTCAAAAAATCGAAATTTTGGTCGCAAAATTTTTCATCTTCATTTTTTGATGTAAAATTGAATTTTCAATCAAAAAGTACTTTAGTGATATTTTGATAAAGTGCACCGTTTTCAAGTTATAGCAATTTTTATGTGACTTTTTGAAAATAGTCGCAGTTTTTCATTTTTTAAAATTCGTGCACATGTTTGCCCACTTTTGAAAAAAATATTTTTGAAAAGCTGAGAAAATTCTCTGTATTTTGCTTCTTCGGACTTTGTTGATACGACCTTTAGTTGCTGAGATATTGCAATGCAAAGGTTTAAAAACAGGAAAATTGATGTTTTCTAAGTCTCACCCAAACAGCCCACCATTTTTCAATGTCGATATCTCAGCAACTAATGGTCCGATTTTCAATGTTAAAATATGAAACATTTGTGAAATTTTCCGATCTTTTCGAAAACAATATTTTCAAATTTTCAATATTACGCCCTTTTAAAATGTTAGTCTTGGTTTAAAAATTTTGAAAATATTGTTTTCGAAAAGATCGGAAAATTTCACTAATGTTTCATATTTTAACATTGAAAATCGGACCATTAGTTGCTGAGATATCGACATTGAAAAATGGTGGGCTGTTTGGGTGAGACTTAGAAAACATCAATTTTCCTGTTTTTAAACCTTTGCATTGCAATATCTCAGCAACTAAAGGTCGTATCAACAAAGTCCGATGAAGCAAAATATAGAGAATTTTCTCAGCTTTTCAAAAATATTTTTTTCAAAAGCGGGCAAACATGTGCACGAATTTTAAAAAATGAAAAACTGCGACTATTTAAAAAAAAAGTCACATAAAAATTGCTATAACTTGAAAACGGTGCACTTTATCAAAATTTCACTAAAGTACTTTTTGATTGCAAATTCAATTTTACATCGAAAAATGAAGATGAAAATTTTTTGCGACCAAAATTTCGTTTTTTTGAAAAAATCAGTATTGATTAAAAAATTCATAACTCGGTCAATGATTTTTTGCACAACCTGGAAATTTCTGAAAAGTTGGCATTTTATGTCCTCTAAAACATAAAAAAAAAAAAAAAAAAATAGTGTTTTTTTGTAAATCAAGTTTTAGTGATAAAAAGTTAAATAAAAGAATCACCAAATTTTTTTCACAGTGTATTATTTTTTTCCAGTGTAGTCTGTATCCATACCTACAACTTTGTCGAAGACACCAAATCGATCTAAAAATTCCTTCAAAAGGTACAGATTTTTGAATTTTCACATATTGTTTTTGTATGGACAGCTGCCAAATTTGTATGGAAAATTATATGGAAAAACTAATGATGCAAAATGGCTTCTTTGTACATACCGAAGGCACCAAAAAAGTTTCAGACGGATTAAAAAATACAAAAATTAAAATTGACGAAAAAAGACCGATTCCGTAGAGAACTGCTCCACTTGAAAACCTATTTTTTCGATATTTTTTATTTTTAAAACCGCTTTATCTTCACAAAGATTGGACATATTACAATAGTTTATATGGATTTTTTTGTGCAAAATTGTCTGAAGAATCGATTACTACTATCGTTTTTTGAAATTTCTGACGTTTAGATCACTTTTCTTTAAAAAAAGCAGACGTTTTCTTTTAGGAGAGACACACCATCCTGAATTTTTCGTCAGTGTTTTTGAAACATCGTAGGCTATTTACCAAAAAAATTGAAGGAAAAAAATCGTGACATCTCCTTAAAATGTAACTTTCAAACATAAAAATTAAAAAATTTCATATAAGTGGCGTGTATTTTTCTTTCAGTGTATTTTTTCAGAAGGCCCGTCCAATTTCCTGAAAGTTTGTCTTGGACCACTTTTTGATATGATGCAACGGCTTTGAGATACAGTAATTTTTAAATTACAAAATACAAAAATATTTAAATTACTAACGCCCTTCTCAAATGTCAATTTCGAGTACATTGGCTCCATATACACAAAAATGGATTATATAAGCCTAGGATAACATGTCTACAAAGTTTAATTGAAATAGGAGAGGGTCGGGTACAAAAGTATCAGACATCCTGATTTGAGCTAGAATTGCTCTTCAACAGTCCGTAATCGATTTAGAAATTGTTTAGATCAAATTCAAGAAATAAAATAAGCGAATGGAATGATTAGGGGACATCAAAAATAACTCTTACTCAAAGTTTTCTTTAGAAGCTAAGTCTTCTTCTACTACTACATCAATACTTTATCAGTAACAGATTCAAATTGCCTATTCATAATGAGTATAATTTAATAGCACTCTTAAAAAAATAATCGTAAAATTCATGTTATTGCAGCTATGGGACCATCCATAAACCACGTGGTCACTTTTTTGGGAATCTTTACCCCCTCCCACCCCCCCCCCTTTGTGGACAATTGTCCATATATAAAACATCTTTTTGTATGGATCGTGGACAATCGCCATACCCCCTAAAGTGTCCACGTGGTTTATGGATGGTCCCTATTCAGAATTTGTCGTCATAATTCGCTTACTTTCATTCAATATTCTTGACGACATTAAAGCGCACTGTCGTAAAAGGAAAGTTGGATCATAAATTTTCTC
Source organism: Culex quinquefasciatus (assembly GCF_015732765.1). NCBI lineage: Eukaryota > Metazoa > Arthropoda > Insecta > Diptera > Culicidae > Culex > Culex quinquefasciatus. The sequence continues at coordinate 1,480,609 of NC_051862.1, forward strand.
CCCACCAACAATCAAAGCTACTTTTCGGATTCCAACCTCCTCACTTTCCTCCGTCCATTTTCCAACACCACTCCGCTCAACACGCTCAACTCACTGTCACATCTGGTTTTTCCGCGAGAAAAAAGAAGAAAAAAAAAAGTCGCGCGCACCTGCAGCGAGCACGTTTTCGCCATCATCGTTCTTCCTTATCATCAAAGCAGGCTGGTTGGCCATGTGCTCAGTGCCTTTCTGCTTCCCGTCAGCTGCCAAGTGTCTCGTGTGTTGAATAATCACCCTTCATCCCTTCGACATCGCAGGATGTGTCAATGCTTTCACCGTTCATTGTGCCAAAAGCCTACTTGGATGCTCCGCAACGGGAAGCGTCAGAAAGTTTCGACCCACAGAAAATAAGGAACATAATAAATTATACATTGTTAGTCATTGTGGAGTTAGACGCAACCCAAAATATATCACGAGGGGGGCCATAATTAGGCTCTATTAAAATTTTCTTATCGTGTGGCGACCTCCCTTCCCGTCACAGGCGGGCATGACTCGGAGCGAACAACAATCCGGGCAAAGTTTTTGATTTAAGTTGTGAAACTAATCTAATCTAATCTAATCTAACCCTAGCGCAGCCAGTCTTTCGAGGGCATCCTGGAAAATGCCTTAGGTTGATTAACGCCTAGCATCCTCTTGTCATTATTAACAATTGCAGTGCCCCAATGCAATAAATTGCTTTGAAACATCACAAAACGTTAAAACGGCCAGGCCAACTGCGTAAAGTTTACCGCAAAGATGATTCGTTGAATTGGATTGAGTTTGAGCACGAATGTTCAAACAACAATACAATTCTGAATCTACAGGGGAGGAAGAAACGTGGGGATCCCCCGCTCACGTTCCTGTTTGTTTAGGCAATTTATCGTTGGGAGCCACCATGCTAAGAAGTTTTGGTGCTCCGGGACCCTCTAGGGATGGGACACTGTATTTCCACAAATGCCCTGGACACTACTTGCCGTGGTTATAGCGCCACAACTCGCTTCCTGTGAATAGAAAAACATATGGATAATTTAAATCATATAATAACATGAGTAAAATTGGCAATCCCTTAAACCCCACTCTGAATTTTTGTGTTCCCAGTTTTTTAATGAATGAAGTATATCATAGCTTACCTTTTGATGCAGTCGAACACCGGCATTAGCAGGAACGGACTTACCTTGCACAACAGACCTTGTTTCTCCAACACCGACTCACCAAAGTCGGTCGAAACGAGAGTACCGTTGAGAGAGAAGCAAATACATGTAGATCCTCGTAAATGACGAAACGACAATTTTCCTGTCGTTTGTATGCGTATGCGTGTGCTGCTATCAGCTGTGGCAGCCAGTTATCGTTGAAGCACGCAGTAGCAGGATAACCGATGGAGTGATCTTCGCGATGATGGCAGCCGATTTTCCCAGAATTATGCTTAACTCCGGAAATCATGCGCACGAAACCCGTTTATTTTTACCTCTACTGGCAAACCTTGAGCAGAGCAAGTCGTGCACTCAATCTATTTTTCTTCAAAACTATGCCCCTACAAAAATCACCACTGTTTAAATTTGAACTGGCATGACCTTCCTGTTTCACTATTTCCAATATCATCAACACAGTGAAAATATTTCACATTTAAAATCCAATTAAAACAGGTCACACTGCCAATTTGAGAGAGATGCTCACGATTACTCTCTCTTTCACACAAAAGCTGACAAACACACCACGCCTTCACTCGTCCGTCACGCTGCCGACCACTCAAAAACTGACAGCATATGTTCCTTCCCTTTCTGTCCGCCATTCTGCTGGCATTTTGGCAGCGTAAGCTCACGCTCGATCAAGTCACTCACGCAAACACCCACGCACACGAGAAAAAGAGACATAAAGAGTACTCGCTCCTACAACACCATGGAAAATTATGATGCTGTTTCTGTCACTGCTGTCTATTTCTCTTCCTTTCCAAATTTTTGAGCACTCAAAACCTAAACTTTTTTTGCGAAAAAGCCACTTATTTCACTCGGAAAGTCGAAAACTTCATTGTTTCAACAATGAAGGCGATCTAAACCGTCAAAAAACACATTTTCCACGTCGATACGATCAATATTCACTCAAATATTTGTATTTTGAATCGCGAGCTGTAAAACCGAACTGAACCCCAAAAAATAAAAATGGTCGAATCGTTTTTGATTTAAGTTGTGAAACTGATTAAAACTTCTCACGACGGAACAACGAGCACGGAAAATTCGTCAGACCAGACGCACAGATATGACAGCGCCAGAAATTGGTGCAAGAGGCGTATGCTTTCGTGTATGAAAAGTTTTTTATTGCTTTTAACTTGCGGGTGCTTTTAAGGAGGAGGAGGGACAAAAAAGTACTAAAGCATTCGATACAGATCGTTGAAAGTTTCGAGGGGTGTGAATTTTGCAGTGCGGACACGAGGGACGGCAGCAATAATAACGCCATCCAAATTCCATTTATTCCTCGGATATCTTGTGCCATTTGTTTCAGAGACACTTGGGACGTCATCACCATTGCTTTCAATGGTCTAGGGTAAATGCTGTGTTTTTGAGAAAATACTGAAGATAAGCGTTTTTTTAGATAAGACAAATTTATTTCTTTTTTTTTTGTATTTTTTAACCGTTGTCCAATTCAATATTTTGCTAAATTAGGCTTTCTTTGACGATAGAAAACTTTCGATTTTGTTATGGTTTGTAATAAATATGTTGGATCAAAATTATTGTTTTCATTGTTTGCACTCAACAACTACAATTATCATGCCTGAATACTCATACTCTCCATTCCGTATTGATACTCTCAACCACAACCAGTGCTAACAAAATATCTGTGATAGGTGACAGAACACTCAAATTGCCTTCACCACGACAAAACTAATTTTGACATCTTGCTTTAGTTCGTTTCTCACACAAACGAATGAGTGCTACGTAATGTCACATCATAGACCTCCCTGTAGAAATACATTCGCTCAGAGAACGGTCATACATGATTCCGATCATCTCTTCCATGATCGCATTCAAATGACTTCTGTCACCACGCAGCAATCATAGGGAAAAGAGAGACGAAAAACGAGAGAAAAAGTAAGAGCACGTTGTCTTGTTCGGGCGGCTGCTCATTTTTCGTTCGTTTCGTCTTTGTTCACCGACCGTCGCTAAGCAATGACGGTCGCTGACAGAAATTTCAAAAAGCCAAAAAAGCCGCCACAAAACTGATTTTGCAAGCAATTTTTCACCGGATCAACTTTGCCTGTGTTTTTGACTAAATTTTTCAATATATATTTCAAATCAAAATAATTCCCTGGAGATGGAGCCACACGTTGCCGTCGTTTCAGGGCTATTTGCAAAGATGGTTTCCGATGTTGATATATATCACACATTTATTTTATATTTATATACTTGTGTTGATAGAAATCACAACTATTGTACTATGTAAAATTGCAAGATATTGATTTTTTTTTATTTGCATCTCAATATTCTTGTTTGTAAAATCTGCTTTGAACAGGTTTTAATCTTTTTGATACGTCGTTAGCTTAGGTAGAAATTCATAAAGGACAGCAACGCTTACACAAAACAGTAAGAGAGGCCTCTTCTAGGCATTGTGATTTTTTTCGTTTTTTTTTCAAAGTGGGTGTTAGGTTAGGATTTGGTATTTTGATAAATTAGTTTTGTTGCAAGGCACTCAGAATAGTTAGTATTTTTTGTAACTTTAGGTTGTTTAATAGTTCCAGACTCCATCTGTGTGTAAGTGAGTTAAGTAATGCTTTCAGAATCTCTGATTTCAATTTATGTGGTATGCTAACCATTCGGAATAGTCAAAAAAATCCATAGAGTCTCGATCAATCAGTAATGAAATGATATCGGACAAAATTCGTTAATCTGTTGAACTAACGGTTTTCAGATTATGGTTGTATCGACCATTGTTGCGAATCGAGGATCTACTGGAGTTTTGACGATCAAATGGAGCCTAACATTTCAAAGGGACACATGGGTTTTGTGAACAGGGATGCATCTCTCTCACTCAAATGACAGTTTACATAATGTATGATAGGGATACACTCTTGTTTGCAGAGCTTCTGTGCCCTAATGAAATGGAAGGCACGAAATCCGTAATACAGTCGACTCTCTGGCTGTCGATCTTCTCGATATCAATAATTCTCCACCCATCGATGAATTCTTCAGTCCCTTCAATCTGCATACTTCAATTATCTTCATTCCTCGATATTTTCCCTTGCTTGAAGAATCTCTTCCTCGACGGTCCCTTGGATTCTGTTTGCTTTAAAAATCTCTTCCGGTTGTCAATAATTTCACTTTCTCATGGCTTGCATAGACATTTTTCTTGGCGAAACGAAGCCTTGAAGGGTGTTTGACATTAGTTTGTTTTTGTTTGATGGACGTTGCCATGATTCTCTCCCATAGCTGGGTATCAAGAAAAAAATATTTTCAATCGAGTCTTCATTTTGCATCGTTCTGTAAACTGATGATTCTCTTCCTCGACGGTCCCTTGGATATTGACAACCAGAGAGTCGACTGTAACAGTTCAATGGAGCACGTCTGCATTTGTGGACAGACAGTCTATCCCTTTCGCTCAAGTGACAGTTCACGTCAAGTAAGAGGGGGATAGACTGCTTGTTTACAAATGCAGATTCGCCCTATTGAACTGTTACTACGGAAATAGTCGTCTTAACAACGAGTGTTCAACTTGTAAAGTATGAACTGTTCAGTTATGTTTATTGGGTTAAAAACAAGGTAAAGGAATGTTTGGCATTTGGGAGTTTGAGATTCAAGTTTCTTTCAGAAAGTTTAGTTTAGGTTGTTGATAAATGTTTGTTTTCCGTAAATAATAGATTGGACTTTAATCAATGGTTAAACTGGTCGAAGTGTACTATTTCATTTGCACATCTGCTTCTAGTTGTAATGTACGATAAGACTACTGACAGACGCGACAGGACGGGGTCCAGAAAAAAATGCATCAAGATTTATATTCCATAGACAAGTTAGTTTTCATCTTTCGGTTTCCAGTTTTTTTTTAAAATTTCCTTTAAATTTGAAATACATCATAGGTGTCCTTTGTATAAATCTCCGATTATTTATATTTTCTTATTTAATTAACTAATAATTTAATTTATTCCGGGCCTTCTTACTTTGAATCACAATTTCAGATTTTCTTTATTCAGTGTTAAACTTAGATTACCGTAACTGCTCAAATCATCCAAGTTCTTACTACTCACATCAACACTAATTTTCTTTCACCTCCCCCTACATCATAGGTGTCCTTTGTATAAATCTCCGATTATTTACATTTTCTTATTTAATTAACTAATAATTTAATTTATTCCGGGCCTTCTTACTTTGAATCACAATTTCAGATTTTCTTTATTCAGTGTTAAACTTAGATTACCGTAACTGCTCAAATCATCCAAGTTCTTACTACTCACATCAACACTAATTTTCTTTCACCTCCCCCCTCCCGATCCCCTATATCTTCCGGTGGTGTTCATTTGGTATGCAATACTAGTTCGGCCACTACCCTTTTTTCCACAAGAAACCGGACTTGGACTGACTTGAGGCCGCGTCCCCCACCTTGCTCCGTAAAACGAAAACGAAAACGAAAACGAATATATTTCAAATCAAAATAATTGCAGTAATTTTTGTTATTTCTCAAATTATGTTTTGACACATTCTGCTGCGACTAAAAATGCGAAACTCTCTTCAAGGAAGAACAGCTTAATTCAAAAGATAATGTTTGAAAATCGTAGAATAGGCTTAGTTCAAATCAAAACAAACAAAAAATAGCAAGGTAAATGTAAATAAAATATTGAAAATTATAGAAGCAACCCATAAAACAAGAAAAGATTTTTTTTCACAGAACATGGGCCTTCTCTAAATCACTTGGACACTTTACGAGCGATACTCCATTCAAAAACGTTACGAAGTTCATAAATGGCTCCCATGAAAGTTCCAAAAAATAACCTCCAAAACAAGGAAAAATAAAAAAAATATCGAAAAAGATTTAAAGAATTTCAAGAAATAATTTTAAAAATCTGTGTTCTTTGATAAATTTTATCAAACAAATTCATTTTGAAGACATAATTTGAATGTTTTGCCTACATCACTGAGGTTAGGATATAATCCAACTCCTACGAAATAACTTTAAGCAGATACCTAGTAGAAAACCATATTGCATACATATCTCCTCAAACAGAACATAATATTTTGAACAAATTTCGAATCATACTTTAATTTGTACATAAATTTCTGTGTTTTTTATAGTTCCAATCCAACTTTTTTTGTTTTGATTTTTTGTTCAATTCAAAAATGCTAAAATCACCCCAAACCGAACGAATCGTGCAAACGAAAAACTGCCATTAAGCCCGCAAAGGATTTAAATTAGGACCCCAAGGACACAGAGCAGCGCACAACTAGTTTCAGCTTGCTACGATTCCGTTGGCTTTTACGATCACCATTTGGCTCATCGCCTGCTGCCTGCTGCTTATGCAAGCGAAAGCCCCTCGAGGCTGCTGGAAAAAAATAGAGTTATTCAACGACTTTTCCTCGACGTCACGCACGGCACTGGCGGCGCTGCCACCAGCCATCGCCTCCTTCGATCCGGTGGACAAATGGCAAAATAACACGCAATCGTCAGATAGCACAAGCGGCGGTCCATAAAGACGACGTTCCCACCTCCCACGACGCCCACAAATGGGTGGTGCAGCGATCCAGGTGCGAGCGAGCTGACTTTCGTTTTACAATCTTTTTCTCATTTTTGTTTTTATATCGTGTCGCAAACTATATTTTTGCCCGAGGGAGGAAATAATCTCAATATGCTTTCGGAACAAGATTTAAACACCTTCTTCGTAATATAAAAGTAAAAGCTTCCTGAGCAAGCGAAAAACCAACGTAATCAACGTCGACTTTGTCACGTCAAACAGAGGGAAATTGACTCTCTTGAAGATAAAATCTTTCGAAATAAGGAAAACACCCAGCCTCGTCATTGTTATGATTTTCTTAGGTCGGATTACCTAAAAAATGGAAATTCCTGCAGGAGATGGAAAGCTTCAAACCTTCATCACGTTTTGGTGTTTAAAATTTTACTGCTTACCGTATTGTTGACATTGCACACGAAAAGAGACCCTCGCCTCTTCCATACAAAGTAGCAGGCCAAGTGAATTTCACAGAATGACTTGGTTTTTGCAAGTTTTATGATTAAAATCTAAATCCAAGTCATCGCTGGAAACTATCCCAGCGAAAAAAAACTGCTAGAGTCATGACTTGCTGCGTGTTGCCTTTTCCGCTCAACCTTATCGTGAAGACTTCCATCATTGTCATGATTTTTCGTTCAAAGATATAAATTTTGCGTCGCTTTCAATATTTTGACAAAATTCCTTCAACAAGTTGTTTAGAATAGTGCCTTACACAAGCTGATTCCTTTTGGTAACGATAATCCCATTCCTTGTAAAGTTAAGGAAATCGTCATTAATCAATGATTGCCAACTAGGATGTCAATGACTGTGCTACAATATTATATAAATTTTGAAGCACATTTGATTTAGATCAAAAATTCTTTCAGTGGCTTCAAGAAGGCAACAATGGGCACATGCTGATTCCTTTTGGTGCTGAAATTCGTTAAATTGAATTTAATACAGAATATTTTATAGTGATGATCAATTTTCTTCGAAAATGATCAACGGCTTCACCTTATTGGTTTTCAATCTCCGGCCTGCTTCGATAGCGCGAAGAAAAATCACGCCCCCTTCCAGGTATTATCAGCCGGGGTAATAAAACATATTCATTTCCGGTTTTACTTTACCGCCTCGTTGCGTCGTTGCTATTGTGCTTTGGATGCAAATTGGCAAAAGCTGGGCGGAAGATTTGCATCCTGCACTTGACAAGCGCTAGTGGCATCGGGTAGCGGAAGTCTATTTGTGGTGATTAACTGCTGCAAGATGGAGTTTGCGAGAGAGTACAGCGTGTTTCCGATTTTCTGGAGTCTCTATTATCCAAAGTTTTTGAGACTTCGAAATCTGCTTGTTTATGAACATTTATTATTGACAGAGCCATTACCTGGGTCTAAAGCGCCCTTGGCGAAGCATTCATTCACGGAAAAAAAATCAATTCTCAAAATCGTGAATTAAATTCACGAATGCGAGAACCACGAAGGATTATATTCACGTTTATAGTGCAAATACGCCATACTCATGAATAAATTCCTTCGTGGTTCTCTCATTCGTGAATTTAATTCACGACTACGAGAATTGATTTTTTTTTCTGTGTTTGGCGCCCCTCTCAAATTTCAGATTTCATTTCCGACGTTTTAATTTTTTTCCTAGTTATGCCAATTTCGACCATTTTTATTTGACTTAAGAAGCCATTTTGTGTCATTGGTTCATCCATACAAGTCTTCATTAAATTTTGGCAGCTGTCCATACAACAATGGTACGTAAATATTCGAAAATCTGTAACTTTTGAAGGCATTTTCTGATCTTGATGAGGGAAATTCAGAAGTAACAGGAACACTTAAAAAATTCGATTTTTCAATAAAGTTTCTATTACATTTCTCAAAATCCGTAATTTTTGATGTTCCAGATTTTTAAATATGTTTAAGAGGACAAAAACCCGCAACTTTTGAGCCATAGAAAAGTAAAGTCAAAAATTTCGCCGCCGTGTAATAATTTAATAAAAAGAGATTTTTGGAATAAATTAAAATTTTACACATATTTTTTTTAGGACCTAATTTTTTATCTAAAATTGAAATTTCAATTGAAAAGTGCTTTATAGATTTTTTTTAATGAAGTGCCCCGTTTTTTAAATATATTGAACATTTCTGAACATTTCTTTTCGGTAGATTCCAGTAGATTTTTTTTCTCTCTTTAATTCCGCAACAAAACATTCTATTTATATCCTGTAGCGGACCCCAATCAGGAAACACAATTCCGGTTTGCTGTAAATGCTCATGTACTCCTATTAGAAATGTGGTTGTACTCATTTCTCTCCCCATAAATCCGGAAAAAGGTTTCCGCACTCAACCGTAACTCGTGGCCTACTGCCACCGCTGACTGCGTTCACCCATTTGTCAAAAACCCACGCACGGTGCGGCGTTCCGCCGAAAAGTACCTGATATAAAACATCAAAGCCTCTTCCCCTTCAAACCAACAGGTAGCCATCTCACCCCATTAAGTCCTTTCCGCGCACTCCCCGATAAATGCCCCCCCGGCACCCATTAGGAAAATTAGAATCACGTGTTATTATGATTACCTCCGGGAGGGCAACCGGCGACGGTTTTGGACTTTCCGCTTCTCGAGAAATAAAAAAATAAACAAAACACGTCCACAATTGCACAAACCCTCTTTACCCCACTGTGCCCCCTTCCCTAGGCCACTGAATGAAACGAGAGTTCTGTGACAGGTGGGGCGAGGTTCGGGAACAAAGCAAGCTGTTTGTTTACTTCCGTGTTTTCATTTCCAGATGGACGCCCACAATGGAGGCGACGCGTCGTGCGTCAATGAAGCGTTGCCTTATTTTTCCCGACAGGAAACTTGGAAGAGAGAGAGAGAGGGAAGGATCGTGAAGATAATAAATGGCCATATTTTGCTTGCGCGTGTGTACACTTCCATTTCCGGCCAAATCGTCCAAATGCTTCCCCTCGACACGACGGACACTTTAACGATTATGTAACTTGACAAAGCGGTGTAAGTAGGCGACGACGACGGTGGAGACGCACGATGACAGCACAAATACAGACGCGCAGTAAGCGAGGTGTTTGTTTTGCTCTCATCATGGCCTACCACACCATCCCATCGGGCAAAGGAAGTGTGTCTTTGTGTCGTGGGGACTGCTGGGACTGACTCACTAACTTTCTTCGTTTCATTTTTCCTCCGGAGAAAGTGGAAAATGCGATGGACAAAGTCGGTTGGGGGTGGGGAAAGGCAGCTGAAAATTGGGCATGATTTATCGCAGACGGGTCGTCGCGATGAGATAAATACTTGTTATTCGATGATGATGATGGTGATCACTCTCGGGCTGCTGCTCGTAACTTTCAAACTCGCTGGGGCCATAATTCACGCGGGAGAAGTACGTCTCTCGCACTCGCCGGGGTTTTGGAGCACAAATTTGAGCCGAGACGAGACACATCGTTTAGGGATCTTAATTGGGTTCTTTTCGGGGTGTCCTTTGGGGGCGTTTTAAGGGGGTGAGTTTTTAACACTACTTGATGGTGGGGCGTTATCAGCAATTATTGACATTGGAAGGAGTTTGAAACTTGGCAAAGAAAAGAGTTATGAATTCACGAAATAAACTATAAAACAAATTGTGATACCGTTAACAAGTGTGACTTTGACAGGTTTTCAATTTATTTTTTTAAATACTCAAACGGTAATGAATTTTCAAGATTTTTTTTTCTTCAAAGCATGGCGCAGGCCACACAATGTCCAAAGTTTCGTTAGAAATTGTTATTTGTAAAACTGGGGAGACTATGTCACTACTCTAGTAACATTTAAGGTTTTAGGTGTTAGCAGAATCTATAAAAAGTTTAGTTTAAGTAAATAATAAGTTCTAAGTTTCATCAAAGTTCATTTGGGTCAATTTGATTTTTTCATTAAAATATCAATGTTTGTTGCCATATTGGTATGGTAAGTTGCCAAAAAATACCATGTTCATTTAGACTAAGGCTACCAATTGTACGGATTTTTTCCTTACCATACGGATTTTCGACCCTCATCGCGGATTTTTAACAGGCCAAAATTGTTGAAGCGAATTTCACGCATAATACGGATTTTTAGACATTTTAATTTAACTGTGAGTTTGATTTAAAAAGGGAGAAATTTCCGGGTTTTTCTCAATTCAAACTTGTTTTTTTTTTCTTTCATATGTTAATAGGACCTTTAAAAAAAACACTCTAGAATTGTTCTTTTAGACATTCCTTACTAATTATATTTATCCATTAAAAGATCCAAAGGCTTTCTACAACTTTGAAACTCTTAGAACATTTAAATTAACAAATATAGAAATTTTTTAAGGTCCTATAAACTGTTGTGTTTCACATGTTATAGGACCTTTTGAATAAAAAAAACTCTGGAAAAGTGTTCGTGAAAATACTGAAAACGATATTATTCGTACAAGCAAACTTGACATTTCGTAAACTTTTAAACGTTTTACAAAAAAACGAGGACCGTAATGATTTGATTCAAATCACGGTTTATTTTATAAATACTTTTAAGCGTGCAAATCATAAGCATTCTGATAGCATTTTGTGAAATTTGTTTGCTGTAAAAACGACACAGTTTTATATTTGTAATTTGCAATTTTATTTAATTTAATTTATCTAAATAATTCCTTGACAGTTTTTGTTATACAGCAGTTGTTCGGTAAAAAGCAGACAAACGTCAAAAAATCAAAACAAACCAAAATGACCGAGGGGTTAATGGATGCAAAAATCATATTCTTTAATTGTAATTTCAAGTTACAATTAAAGAAATATGAAAAGTAAGCATTGTACATAAATTTGAAATATTTCATCTGGAAAATATTATGCATCGGTGGTCCCCTTGTTATTTTTTGTTCAACGAGCAACATTCGGTGACTTGTCTACGTTCTCAGCCCAGTTACCGAACAACTACTGTACCATGGTGTCATATCGGCAAAGTGTACTGATTTTTGCTCAGCAAGAGTTGGTAGCCTTAATTTAGACACTTGTTCTGTGGAAAAAAGCCTGTTAATCAGAAGAAATATTTAAATTCTTTTTCAAAAATCGTAATTGAGAAAATTATTCTAGTTAAAATTATCCAAAGAATCTTTTTTTCCGAGTCGAACTTATCTTCAATGGGAAAACCCTGACACTTTGAGAGTTTATTTTTTAATTCATTAAAAGTTCTTCAAGCACTTTTCTACGCATGTTATAGAAAATGTTTCAACATTGTCATGGTCCACTTTTGGTGAAATGTTTTTAATTAAAAAAAAACTCATCTTAACAGGCTACGAAATTTCTAACTTTTGACAGTTACGAGAAGGAGCTTTGGCGTCTTCGCCAAGTTGTAGGACAACCAAATTCCAGAAACTTTGTCGCAGGCGCCAAAGCCCTATCTTTGCGTTAAATACCAGTTTTGGGACATTTTTTACATTTTTTTTAATCATTTAGCTAGTTTTCTAGCATATGTCTTTTACCTACAAAATGTCTGGTGAATCATTCGTCCGAAGGTTTACAACTAGGTTTGTTTCAAGCATTTTTAAATTATTTATTTTTGATTACTATTTATTTGCTTTTAGGACACTGTAGGCATATAAACCATTTTCGCGATTTTTTCAGACATATGTATAATACTCCCAAGGCTCCAAAAAAGTTGGAACGGTAACTTCAACTTGCTGGTTCTCAGGCATAACCCAACCAATCAAGACAAATCCTTTCCACAGTGATATATTAGGATGACTAGATGATCCTAGAATTTATCAGAACTTAATTCGATCAAATCTGTATTTTTTTCGATCAAAAACATCGTTCCATTTTTTTTTGTGTAAAAACAAATTAGTTAAAAAATTCCGCGGAGGCAGAACGATGTTTTTGGTCGCAATAATTACAGATTTGTTCAAATCAAGTTCTGCAAAATTTTAGGATCATCTGGACATTCTTAAAAATCACTGGAAACAAAAATCGTCCCGATTGGTTGAGTAATGCCCGAGAACCAGCGAGTTGAAGTTACCGTTCCAACTTTTTTGGGAGGCTTGGGTAAGTTGGACATGCGTTGGGCGTTCTAGTGTTAAATGAAAATAATAGTAAAGGGGGTAAAGTTTGTCAAAATCGCGTTTTTGTGATAAAAAGATTATTAAAAAATAGATATTTTTCCGTGTTTCAATTTCCCGAAAAGTCCATAATCATTTTCCTACCTGTAGATATTTGTTTCTTATGGATATGAATATTGCACAGTATAGTGTTAGATAAAATTAATATTTAATATTTGTGTATTCTCAGCTGAACGTCCAAATTGAAAAAAAATGCTATACTCACGCCAAATTGCAAAAAAAAAAAATATTCTCGCTAGAAAAATAATTTCGTTGTGCCATCTTTCAAGGAGCAACACGAATTTCGTTTATAATTTTCTGGTGACAACTTTGTTATTGTATGTTCAACTCATAAAGTACGTGACCACCGACGCGTAAAATTTGCCCAAACAAACGTGCTTTACTCAAACACGCCTTTAAGAAAGACGAACGTTGCTGCTTCAGCCAACTTGGCAACTTTGGCAAGACTTTCCAGAATCGAGCGCACACACACACATTTATTCACAAACACATACTGCTCCCATGTCATTGTTATTCTACGACCCACTCTGCATTTTCAACGACAGGTTCTTCACTGCAGTCAAGAAATTTATGCTGGAAAACGCAGACTGGAAAAATCGCGTATCAACACAGCACACACACACACACCCATCCAAGCATGCTACGACTCTGCTCCGCCGTATACTGTGTTACTAGGAATCATAATATTTGCATCGCCGTCGACCCGGCCAGGGCTCGTAAATTACCAAGTAGGCCGAAAATTTACATCAAATCAATACACCCAGCACACTACGACCATGCCGGAGCGCGCGGGCGAGTTTTTGGAAAATGGTGCCAATCTTGACAGCGCACAGACACTAAAACGGGGACGCACCATAACTCAAAATGGCCCTTGGCTGGAAAACCGGGGGACGTCGTTGACATTTGCGAACTTTTGGCCCGGTTCTTGCGGGGAGGTTGGTTGGGGGAGCTCGTTTGCCAACACACACATTCCGCAAACAAAATGGCGCCCGGGAAGAGCGCTCCCCACTTGTCGTAAAGAAAATTGATTAACTATAAACACGTTTAACGGGCCAGGCCGAGCCCACTTGGCAATGTGTCCATTTGTCCCGCGGGACCGAGCGAGCGATTCGATTGCGTGTGATTTCGACGGAAGTTGGCCTGATGGCAACGACCGACATTTGCTGGGAATGTGTTATTTTGGTCTAGTAGGCCTTTCCTGCAAACGCGAGTCATGGCTTGCTACCGTTGTTCCCGGAAACGGGGTTGTGGTCTTTCAAGCAGCAGTACACGCAGATAACGTTTCCAGCATAAAGTCGACTTTTAATTGCTGTCAAGGGTGGATAAACGCTCCGTGTGCGGGTAAAAAGGGGAAACCAGACCATTAATTCGTTCAACACGCTGAGCATAATTGCGACAATCTAATTTGCAGACAATTTTGTGGAAGCGCACGATACTTCAACAACCCACCCCACTCCCAAAAAGGAGACGCCCAGTAAATTATCCCACCCTTCAGGGAATTCCCGCTGTTGATTGAAAACGATCCGCAATAAAAACACTTTTCAAAATTGATAAATTGCGCGCGGTTCAACAAAAGCAACCGGCGGCGGTGAAATTGAGCAGGCTTACAGGCAGGCAGGCAGCATCGATTTCCGCCCTTGATGATATCCAAGTAGCCATGGCAGGCGGCGGCTAGAACCGCAAAAGTAGGCCAACTTGGTCGCTTCCGGCAGCGCCATCGCACGGGGATGGTACCTTTCTTCTTTGCAAATGGGATCGTAGCAGGCGTCTTTTTCGTCTTTTTTTCAATTACTTGCCCTTTTTCGGAACGGGATGAAAGCGATGTTCTGATAAGACGATATCGTTTGCCGCTAAGATGGATTGAGTTTTCTCCAGTTTTCTTTGCATTTTTTTTTGCTTCATCCTTTCTAAGACTGCCGGAGTACTTTGTTGGAATTTCAATAAAAAAAACTGTTGGCAGTTGGTTTGTTGAATTGCGCTTTATTGCCCCGGTGGATGCTATTTGTCATGCAATTTTACGTGGCAGTGGTAAGGTGATTTGAGAAGAAAGAAAATGGGCAATATATTAGGTTTTACGATTCTACGATGTGAAAATATAGACTATGAAAGGTTTTGTATATTTAACAAAAAAGCTCAGTTCCATCTTTAAAAATATAAGAGAGCGATTCTTAAGGGTTTCGCAAAGCGACTTATCTTCTTTTTATATTTGAATGGAACATTGTTGGCATGGTTGAAATGGCTTGGGAATATTCGAAAATCTGTGGCTTGTGAAAGAATTTTCTGATCGATTGATACCTTCATCAAAATTGTGTGTTACGAATATGACGTTTTTTTTTTTATTTATGATTTATTTGAGAAAAAAATATTTGTATTGGAAAACATCAAACATATGGTCATAGAATTGTAATATAATTTTGAGATGTGAAAATAATAACAGTTTTTGTTATTTACACTTCAAAAATTCTCAATAAATAAATCAATTCCCTTAGAGAATATAACAAACTTAAAAAAAAAACAACTTTCAAAAGTTAATTTTATCAGATTATTTTAAGCTTAAGGACCCCATTTCATGACCAAAATAATGACCCCGACAAAATTGGACAAAATTATAGCAAAGATCTAAACATATTTAACAAAAGAAAAAATAATAACAGATTGTGTTATGGACACTTAAAAACTATTCCATTTGTGCGATTTATGATAATTTTATTTCTATGTCAGAATACCAAATGAATAACAAATCTTGTTATTAGGAGAGTTTTTGAAATGTATAACATTTCCTCTTATTAGCGTGTTATTAATCATTTTAAGTATAATATCACTTCAATACAAAATCTTGTTATTTTATCATAAACTGTAATTATTTTTTCTTCTTGAAGTTGAAGTTCAGGATATAATAATAACACTTTTTGTTATTTTAACGGGATTTGTTATTGAAATATTATTAATTTTGTTATTACCGTATGACCGGGATAAAATTTCACTTATGTGGTAATAAATTCAGACAAGTTTGCCAGATCATGTAACCTAATTGGAAAGTACTTTCAGTTACCAATCCAACGATGTAGAAAATGATGATATCTGAATCGATTTCTGGCCATTTGCCTAACATCCGGATATATGTGAAAACATGTTTATGTAGAACTACTTTTTGGAAGTTCAAACAGTTCAATAGTGATGTATGGAAGCTGAACCGAGGAACTGGTTTGATTAAAATTGGTTCAGTCAGTGTTCAGAAAACTTTTGATTCTGAAGCGCCTATACATAAAGATGTTTTTACAGATAGTTTATTTTGCAAGCAGCCTCAGTGAGGAAAGCAAAAATGTAGGATTTTTAGAGTCCAATACATTTTGCTCTATACGCGTGGTGCTTTGATAAAAACGTATTAGACCCGTACTGTTTTGCCAAATTTGAACCCAATTGGAGGACACTGAATAAAGGTAATTTTATCAGACCATATTTTGTGAAAATGTAATAAAACTTACCACATAGAATCCCTTCCAGATTTTTACCAAATAACTACCACTTAAAGGTGCACCTAAATGAACAAATACTTATTCTTAGCATCTCTCCAAAACTAGCAATAAACCCCAATTTCACGCACCCTCATAGCCACCAACCATTCCAAACCTACCCAAACTGGAATCCGCAATCGGTCCCAGCTTATCGCAACGTTGAATTTCTCTCTTAGTATGGTCGTGTGAGTGTGTTTGCACAGAGACCTCCCCATTCCCTAAGGTAAACCCCAAAGGCCTGAAAATTTAATGATTGAAAAAAGACAGCCCGTCCGTTTTGGCCAGCTCCTTGAGGGAGCGGGAGTGAGGCGAGTTGGTCTCTGTCAAAGATTAAATCTAGTGGGTGGTCTTTGGGGACGAAAGAGCAAGACAAAGCGAATATGACGACGAAGAAGCTCCCCGAGGAATTTGTTTCGCCACAAGAAGTGATAATAAAACGGAGATTCTGACATGCAACAAATACCTAGCAGGCTGTGGGTTGGGTGGAGTTGGAGTTGGAGTTGGGTGTGGGCAAAAGGACGCATGGCCTACTCTACTCTCCTCGCTGTGTGGTTACGTGATCGATGAAAGAAGTTTTTGGCTCTTGGTTTGCTTGGATGAGGAAAGGGGGCTGGGAGGAGGTCGTTTCGAGTGGCTATTTTTGGCGATTTTCGTCGGTACTCACTTGATAAACATGTCAATCCCGGTGGTCTCCATCGCTCGGCTGATGCCCTTCCACGAGGCCACCATCGTGTACTTCTGTTTGGCAGTGAGCGGTAACCGGCTGTCCGTTGGAGGTGGTCCGCAGGCGTCCAGACTTGGGACATTGTTACCTTTGGAGCCACCCCCATTACTACTGGCTAATTTCGTTAGCTCACAACCCATGGTGTCGACGCTGCTCCTTCTTCACCTGCTACTGCTCCTTGTTTGCTTGTTTTTCTTGTTTGTGCTCGGCTGTTTGTGTTTGCTTTTCTTCCCACCTTTCTTCTTCTGCCGATATAATCGATTAGTTTCACCTCGTCGTCGTCGTCTGCACTTCCTCAACCCTTGAATTCCATCACAAACTACCTTCCTTGTGGTAACATCTCTGCCACTTGCTCTGCTTGCTTGCTTTCGGATGAAGCGGATCCAAGGACCAAGGGTAACGCTTTTTCCCCGGTCCAAGGCCTCACCGAGCTCACTAATTAAAGCACCTCACTTTAGAACTCGCTGCTGCACACTTGCCGTAATTGGAAATAACACTTTACATACACACACATTCGCCGTCGCAGTAGGCGCTATCCACCAGGCAGTCAGCAACAACGACCTCACCGAAAACAAACAGCCCCCACAGTAGTCGTCGTCGTAGTAGGCTTCTCCGATTGGCGCGTGAGCAGCTGATTGTCTCACTGCTCGTCCTCATCGAGCTCACCGCTCACTTGGATCCTCTTCCTCTCACGCGTGTGTGCACTGCTTTTTCCTGCTTCGCGTTTTCTGGATTTGCTGGGAAAACCCGGGACCAAACGGCTGTTGGTTTTCCCCGTGCACTTTTCTTGATCCACTCTCCCTCGCACTTCCTCGCTCTCACTCACTCACTCTCTTCTTCGTCGTGAAAAAGCTTGAGCCAGCCAGCTGGTGCGTTTTGCGTTGGTGTGGGACTCTTTAAAAATTGATTAACTGCCACCGCCGCTGTGTTGTCAGTTCAGTTCAGCCTGCCTGAAACTATGAATGAAAATCCCTCAGCCAAGACCAAACAACCAGCAGCACTCATGGGATACATTCTTCGGCGCTCATTCTCAGATTTTTTTCGGGGATTTCAGGTGAGATGAGTGCGTGTGTGTGTGTGTGTCGATTAAAGTCTCGTCGGCTGTGGTTCACCCGGAATCGGAGTAGGCCCTGCTGGTTGGTTTGGAGGTGGTTTGTGCCGCCGCGGTTTGTTGGCTTAGTGTGCCATGATCGGTGTGTGTGGAAAAATGGGGGAAAATTCTTCAGATTTATGGCAGTCAAGTTTCTCAAGCACTAGATTTATAGAGCTTTTACGCAAGAGTGGGATTTTCAACATTCGATGCTAGAAAATCGTCTAGAAAACCGTGCAGAAAAATAAATTCAAGGAATCCTGAAATTATTTAACATATTTTTATTTTGTTATTTTAACTGTGTTTAGTTGGAGATGAAGTCAGAGTCGCTAAATTCTTACTTATTTTTACAAATATTTCAGAGAGTTTTAGTTTTTGCATGTTTTAACATTATTTTTTTCGAGTAACATGAATCATACCAATGTTCACAATATTCTGCTTTCCGATTATTTAGATTTATAAAGTCTAAATATCGTTGACCAATTGGTGAAAAAAAATCCTCAAGAAATAAATAATTTGGTTCTGAGACACGAAACTTTATACATTAAAGGACAACAAAATCAAACTTATCATTTTTGTTCAATGATACTGAATTTAAAATCAAAATGAAAAAAAAAAAACAAAAATGATCGAAAATGACCAAAATGACGAAATGAAAAAAACGACAAAAAAAGAAAAAAATGATCAAAATGACAAAAATTACCAAAATGACAAAAATCTTCAAAATTACCAAAACGTACAAAATTACCAAAACGTCCAAAATTACCAAATTTACCAAAATTACAAAAATTCCAAATCACCAAAATTATCAAAAAAAAAAAAAATGAATAAAATGAAAAAAAAAATCAAAAATGATCGAAAATGACCAAAATGACAATATGAACAAAATGACAAAAAATAAAAAAAAATATAATCAAAATGACAAAAATTACTAAAATGACAAAAATCATAAAAATTACCAAAACGTCCAAAATTATCAAATTTACCAAAATAACCAAAATGACAAAACTAACCAAGACGACAAAAATGATCTAAATCACCAAATCGTCCAAAATGACCACATCGACACAAAAATAACCAATATACCCAACATAGCAAAAATGACACAAATCTGTTTTTTTAAAAGTCCAATAAACCAAATTTCCAGTTATTGCTTTTAGGGTGTTTTTAATAACCCTGCTTCGAGGCGGATTCAAAAACACCCAAAAAGCGAAAACTAGAAATTTGGTTTATTGGACCTTTAAAAAAAACTCGAAAAATGACAAAAAACCAAAATTACAGCAATGAAAAAAAACTGACGAAAAATGGCAAATGACCAAAATGACCATAATGACCAGATTTCAAAAAAAAATGATAAAATTGATAAAATTAATCAAATTTATCAAATTGATAAAATAGATAAAATTGATATGATAGATAAAATTGATAAAATTGATAAAATTGATAAAATTGATAAAATTGATAAAATTGATAAAATTGATAAAATTGATAAAATTGATAAAATTGATAAAATTGATAAAATTGATAAAATTGATAAAATTGATAAAATTGATAAAATTGATAAAATTGATAAAATTGATAAAATTGATAAAATTGATAAAATTGATAAAATTGATAAAATTGATAAAATTGATAAAATTGATAAAATTGATAAAATTGATAAAATTGATAAAATTGATAAAATTGATAAAATTGATAAAATTGATAAAATTGATAAAATTGATAAAATTGATAAAATTGATAAAATTGATAAAATTAATAAAATTTATAAAATTGATAAAATTTATAAAATTTACAAAATTGATAAAATTGATAAAATTGATGAAATTGATTAAATTGATAAAAATTATAAAAATGATAAAAATGATAAAATTGATAAAATCGATAAAAATGATAAAAATGATAAAAATGATAAAAATGATAAAAATGATAAAAATGATAAAAATGATAAAAATGATAAAAATGATAAAAATGATAAAAATGATAAAAATGATAAAAATGATAAAAATGATAAAAATGATAAAAATGATAAAAATGATAAAAATGATAAAAATGATAAAAATGATAAAAATGATAAAAATGATAAAAATGATAAAAATGATAAAAATGATAAAAATGATAAAAATGATAAAAATGATAAAAATGATAAAAATGATAAAAATGATAAAAACGATAAAAATGATAAAAAATGATAAAAATGATAAAAATGATGAAAATGATAAAAATGATAAAAATGTTAAAAATGATAAAAATGATACAAATGATAAAAATGATCAAAAGGATAAAAATGATAAAAATGATAAAAATGATAAAAATGATAAAAATGATAAAAATGATAAAAATGATAAAAATGATAAAATGATAAAAATGATAAAAATGATAAAAATGATAAAAATGATCAAAAGGATAAAAATGATAAAAATGATAAAAATGATAAAATTGATAAAAATGATAAAAAAAATTGAAAATGTGAAAAAATATAAAAATGATAAAAAATATAAAAATGATAAAAATGATAAAAATGATAAATGATAAATGATAAAAAAATTAAAAATTACAGAAATGACAAAATTGATTTAATTTTTCTAAAATTAAACTTCGTAAAAATAGTATTTTTTTGAATCTTGTGAAGAAATGTTGTAATATTTTAAAAAGTTTTTTTTAAAGATTTTTATACGAAACCATTAAACTCTCTGCTAAAAAAATTACATTGAATTCATTCATTTTGTTGTTAAAATAAATCGTTACATCTAGATAAACACGGAGAAAAAAGAGTTCCGAAAATCGTGAACAAGCGTTCATGAAAATGGGAACCACGAACAAAGTGTTCAAATTTCATGGTACGTTTTTCAAAAACGTACCATAAGATTTGAACACTTTGTTCGTGGTTCCCAATTTCATGAACACTTGTTCACGATTTTGGGAATTCTTTTTTCTCCGTGAATAAGGCATGTATTTGAAACTTGTTCAAATTTATGCAAATCAAGATGTTAAAATTTTGTAAACTTTATCGGTGTGAAATTAGAAGGTTTTATATTACCTTTTTTATGATGATGATATTAGCTCAATTCACAACAATTTACATTTCACCGGAATATTCGAAAAAAGATAGTCTTACTAACTCTCAGAGTTCAACGGCTCTATTCGACTAATGTTCGCAGGACTAGGGCATGGTGTCGATTTCTGGAAAAGTCAGGGAAAACCTGGAATTGTCAGGGAATTTTATTTGACCTGGAAAAGTCAGGGAAAGTCAGGGAATTTTAAGCTGGGTCAGGGAATTTCGATGATCTTAAAAATATTACTACAAAATTTCATTTCTTTTTGAAAATTCGCCCTTGATGATTTATTTGAATGTATTCCCGGCCAAAATTTGCCACATTGCGTGTAGGCCAGATCCTTGCGCATCTTTTGGTATATGTAACATTGAAGTTTGGAGCATCCTGGAGCTCGGTACAGACCTTCAAAGTTTGGCAATTTTTCGAAAAATCGTCCCCGGCTAAAAAGATATGCGTCGCACCTCGCGACGCCCAAGACGCCATTTGATTTTTCTGGGACCAATTTTTCGAAAAAAATGCTAAACTTTGAAGGTCAATGTTACATATACCAAAAGATGCGCAAGGATCTGGCTTACACGCCAGTGATGTTGAAAATAAACACTTTAGTGGTCAAAATGCCTCAAAAAGTGACATATTTGAAAAAAATCTTGTTTTATGGGTTAAATCCCATTTAAAATTGAAGGGCGGAGCGCCAGCTCCTGTTACGTCCAATCAAGCTCATATTTGGGATTTGGGCTCAGTATGCCCACCGGAACAAACCCCTGAATGCCCGCCAAAAAGTCATTTTTGTTAAACTCTAATAAAGATTCTAAATTTTGAAAATTCTGAATTTCTGATATTTTGGAATTGTTGATTTCTTATTTTTTCAAATTCTTAAATTCTTAAATTCTTAAATTCTTAAATTTTTAAATTCTTAAATTCTTAAATTCTTAAATTCTTAAATTCTTAAATTCTTAAATTCTTAAATTCTTAAATTCTTAAATTCTTAAATTCTTAAATTCTTAAATTCTTAAATTCTTAAATTCTTAAATTCTTAAATTCTTAAATTCTTAAATTCTTAAATTCTTAAATTCTTAAATTCTTAAATTCTTAAATTCTTAAATTATTAAATTCTTAAATTCTTAAATTCTTAAATTCTTAAATTCTTAAATTCTTAAATTCTTAAATTCTTAAATTCTTAAATTCTTAAATTCTTAAATTCTTAAATTCTTAAATTCTTAAATTCTTAAATTCTTAAATTCTTAAATTCTTAAATTCTTAAATTCTTAAATTCTTAAATTCTTAAATTCTTAAATTCTTAAATTCTTAAATTCTTAAATTCTTAAATTCTTAAATTCTTAAATTCTTAAATTCTTAAATTCTTAAATTCTTAAATTCTTAAATTCTTAAATTCTTGAATGCTGCCATTCTTGTTACCATCTTAGAAAACTTGATAAAATTTGAAGTATTTTTGGAGTTATTTTTTCGGTTAGAGAAATTTTGAGAAGAAGATGTAGGAAAATTTGCTTCGATTTTTCTAAGTGACGCTTTGGTAAGATCATCGAGTATGAACTGTATCTTAAATTTAAAATCTCAAGATCGAGGATTTATTAGGATATTTATTACAATTTTGAAATTTTATTATTTTTCTTTATTTTTTGATTCAGTTTTTAGATCTTAATTTCTAAATGTTGAAATTTTTTATTTTATTTTTTGCCCAAATGTTTGTTTTGCCTTTCCCTCTAGTTATATTTTGGTATTTTCAGCGTTTCTTGATTCTGCCTTCTGAGATTACAAAATTGAATTTATTATGAAACTCTTTTGTATGTTTGTCGCAAAATTATTTTTCTTAAAATGACGAGGATTTTGCGCGGATTGGGGTGGCGCGGATTTTTTTTTCGCTTTCTCCGTAACAACCCTGAATGGAGGAATTTGAGAGTTCAAGAATTTTTTTTTTTTTATTAAACGTACTGGCCTTTTGTTTCCATAATTTGGCCAAGTTTTGAAATTCAAAATTTTACAAAAAAAAATTAGTTTAGCGTAGTCCTACGTCAACCAGTTGGCTCCCATAGTCTTCGTTTCGGTGTTGGTTGTTTCGACGATTCAATTTGCTGTCTATTGTCGTTGCGGTGGTCATTATCATGTGTAGCTAGTAGGTTGTCGTCGTCGTCGTCGTCACAGCACGATCTTTTTTCTTCGGGAGCGTTCTTTTCTTCCAACTGCCTCTTGGGTTTGCCTTTCTTCACAACAGTAGTAAATACGTCCTTGCCATTGTCCTCGTGAGTATGAGGAACAATGACTTGGGATTTTGCTGTTGCTGGATCGGCTGGAGGCAAAACAGGGGCAGGAGGCGTTTGTTTTGGTTTTCTGGACGAGTTTTTTTTGGCTGCCTCTGAGCAGCTTTTGGCCACGTGGCGTTGAGAACCGCAGCGTCGGCAGGTGAGAATCTGCCCCGTGTGTGTGGCTAGACTGCTAAGTCCGCAGATAGTTACAAACGACGGGACGGGCTTGGTGAGCTTCATTTTAATCACCCGCACACCATTGGGCAGGCCGGCGAAAATGTCTCTCCACACCTCGTTCCGTATCGTCAGCACCTCGCCGTATTGCAGCATGGCTTCGGCGATCTGCATGTTGGACATGTCCGGCGGGAGATCGTGGATCCGAACGTCGACGGTGTCATCGTCGACGTATATCGGAATCGCGATCTTCTTCGTCGGGCTGATCCGGAAGGCGTGCTTGAGATGATGCTCCGCTGCTGTTTTGACGGCGGCTGCTGGGTCCGCCATCTCAATCAGCACGCAATGGCGAATGTTGTGCAGCTGGATGCTTCGAAGGTCGGTGGGATTTAATCCCATACTTCTTTCCACAAACCACTGCACTGCGTTCAGCTTGGGGCGTTCGGGGAGGACGCTGAAGTCCACGACCAGCGTTTTTTTGCGGACAGAACTCATGGTAGAGCCTGCCACAAAGCGATTGTTTGGAGCACAATAGCGAAGTTTCGATCGCAGAGCACAAAGCACGTCTAGTGCACACGCGAGTACAGAGCCGACTAAGAGTTCAAGAATTTATAAATTATGGTCTCTTCGGAAAGTTGTTTCAACTTAAATTAAGATCCAGCATCTGAGATTTCATAGGGATTGAACAACTACATTTTACATATTTTTCCTAAACAACATTCAAGGGCATACAAGGAGGAGTTCCCGTGGTCAGATCGAGCTTAAATTTGTAATCTATTCCAAAACACCCAAATGTCTAAGTTTGATAAATAATGACTTTTTGAAAAGCTCGAGCTTTTATTTGTTTTTATTTTAAATAAATGTATTGATCGTATGAATGATCGTCTGTAGGCTCTGGTCAAGGCAGAAAACTTTTTTTTTTAATTTTATAGCAAAAATTTTATTTTGTATAATTATCTAAGAAGATGTTATCTTCAAATAACCAGAAAACCGTTTACTTTAAATACAAACATTGTTGAAAAAGACCTAGATCTTTTTTTAAAACCGTAAACATGTACTTGTTTTTCAGATTTTTTAATCTTTCTCAAGGTTCTGCAAAATAACATATTTATTTCGAGTTTTTGTCTCCAAAACCATTAGTTTTTTTTTTAATAGAAACACAATCAAAAATAGCATCGGCCTAATTCGTTTAAAAATTCGGCAAAAGGCAACAATTTTAAAATTAAACATAACTTCTTACTTTAATTAAAATTTTCAATTGATTTTTTTTAACTTTAAATTTCCTTTGGGAAATGAAGTAAAATCAACTAATCGCAATTTGAAATTGCAACAATTATTAATTATTTCTAGAGTTGTTTTTTAAAAAGGTCCTATAAGCTATTGTGTTTTCTATTTTTATAAGACCTATTAAAAAAACTCTAGATTTTTGGTAAAGGGCAACATTTAAAATGACATCACCAAATAATAAAACATAGGACATTTTTATGGTTGCTCATTTTGGATCTTCGATAAGAAAAAAAAAAATGACAAAATAAAAAAAAAAGTTTTTAAGTTTTTGCAGAATCCATCGTTAGAAAAAAAATAAAATAAAATAGTCATTGAAGTTTTCAAATATCATGAATTTTCAATATTCAAAAAGAAAAATGCATGAAACCATAAAAACGCTCCAAACATTATGTTAGTAAAACATAGAAAATAAAAAAAATGGTGGTCTGGAGAGGTCAGGGAAAAGTCAGGGAATTTTATTTTGGGATTTGGATCGACACCATGTAGGGGATTCCTATTGGCGTAAAGAATCATTTTTTTCAGAAAATTGTGTAACATTTTTCACTACGCAATTGTAGATCATTATAAAAGTTAATAATCTTCAACATTTTTCAAATTTATTTTAAAATGACCTTTTCCAATTTGGTCAAGCAGTTGAAAACTCGACGAAATTGATCAAACCTTCATCGTTTCCATGTATTTTTTGCCAAGCTATTTCGACAATTCGAGATCACAAACTCTAAAAAAACTCCCATAATCCAAACTCCACTCCCCCGATCCACCCCTCGATGAACCACCTCCACGGAGACTCCAACCAGGAAAAAACCGTAAATCACGCACACCCACACTCATCCCTCTCACGAGCCACAGCTCTTAAATCTTCTCTGGTCCGCTTTCCCGTGAGACCAGATTCCGACCGAACGAGGACAACTGATAAGACCGGACTCGAGTGCGACCCCGTGTCACGTTGTCGTCGTCGTCATCGTCGTTCCACCTGGGCACACTTTTGTCCAAGTAGTAGGCTTTGCGCGAGCCTTTTGTCTCCTCGTCGAAATCCACTCTCAATATCCTTGCTGCTGCTGCAGCAGCCTGCTTGGATGGATGCCTGCACGAATCCCTCCCCCCTATTGTGTCTGGTTCTGAGGTTTGGGTAGAATTTAAGCCAAGTTCGATGAAAAGGCAAGTGCGGGGAATCTCAACAGCCAGTACGTGAGATAAACAACGATTTCGACGGACGAAAACCCTTTTCCCCTTTTCCCTCGCAAGCTTTCTTCGATAGGTTCGCTCACTGTAGAGTTCAGCTCACTCTTATCAATACACCTCCTCCAGGGGGGGTTTTGTGTGTGTGTGCGTCCGACGATGATTATGTATACACACTCATAGATTGTGTTGAGCGCGCGTGATGCCTTTCGAAATTGATTTTTCCGAACTTAATTTCCCTCTGCACCTTCGTCACCCTTTTGCATAACGTTGAAAATTTCACTCGAAAATTCTTCGGATCCGGTTTTCGCGACACTATTCTGCCGCCAAGGGAGCGCAAATCGAACGGAAAAATATTGCAAGTGACCCCCCCGCACTCACACTCACTGCTCCAACTGTGAGTTTTCCACTCCAGTTTCCTTCACACCTCACACTCGCTGGCAATCGCAGTTGGCCAGTGCTGCGCTGCTGCTGCTACTCCGTACTCCGCGGTTGTCCCGATTCGCCCGAGTGTCTCCGCTGTGGCCGCGTTCGGCGTTCATCCGATACTAACTCGTCCTGACCGGTGGAGGATCGCAGTTGGCCACGAATCGGCACGGAACGCGCTCTCACTCTCTGTGCGCAAGCGCACCTGATCGCCCCCACTCACGAATCGCTCACTCACCGGGTGAACACCTGCCCGTCACCACGGACGGTTGGTTGGCCTGCTGCTGTGCGAAGAGAGAACGTAATAAACGTCCACAACCTGCTGTGTTATGAACCTACTAGTCGTCATCATCGTCATCATCAACAGGAAAAAAAAAATAACGTTGGGGGATCCGAGCAGGCGGATTGTGGGTGGTGGTTGGAAAAGCGTGCTCTTGAACCGCAAGAAGTTATGTCGCTCTGTTTGTAATCCAAGTTGGCGCGGTGCAGCGGCAGCTTCATCCATCAGTCATGGCATGCTGAGTGTGCGATGGAGACGCATGGTGGGAGGATTGAGCTGAACAGGTGGTCAAACTTTTGGACAGCAATATGTCTGGTGTTTTGTTTTGGCGTTGGGAAACTGAAAATATAAAAAGGGTAAACGTGGTCGTAAATTATTCGCTGAGGAATTGTGGAGATTTGGGGAAATTAATTGCTGTGTGAAAGATTTTTGGTGAGCGATGATGGGAATGTTTTATTTTTATTTCCGTTGGAGTTTAACAATTCCATCCATATGATCACAGCTCTTAAAATATCTCTTTTACATACCGTCATCAGGGGTGACATCGGCTCTTGGTGTGAGGTTGGGTCATACACATTTCTGTTTTTTTTTTATGACCCAATGTCACCGCTGATGACGGTACTTGTTAAGCTGTCTTAGTCTTTTAAAATGTGGAGGAAGGCGATTGTCCACGCTCCATACAAAAACGAATATTTTTGTATAGACATGTGGAACCGGTAACCATAACCAAATGAGCTAAAATTTTCAGACTAGACTCATACATACGACTTTTTTCTAATTCCAGTAATTATTCAGCAAACTTTCGGACAGAGATTAAAAAACATCCCAAAAGTTTTGTTTGATAAAGTTTTTTGAAATAGTTATATTTTTGCTACATATATGCACTGCCCATGTTCGCATAAATGTCCCATATGCATTTTCTGCATGTTGAGCAGTACTTTACATATAAGTAAAATAAACGTTCTTATTACATATTTCCAAAAATATTAAATGTTTTTTTTCCAAAAAATTTATTTGTTTTACTCATGTCCAAACGTGTGAAAATTTATCAATGAGATTTGTGAATGAAATATTTGTATATCAATTAGAATTAAAATATGGATAAATATTTAGTTTTATAAATTAAAAAAATAATAGATAAATAACACTTGAACATTTAAAATCTTGAGAAAGAGACTTTGATTTGATATCTTCGATAATATTGTTTTAAATGAATAATACAAAAAATAAAACAAAAACACAACACATTTTCTCTCGACACCATACAAACAATATATCAAAAGTGACAATTCATTTCGAATCATGACTTTAGGCCGTGGCAAACATTGTTTGTTTAAATATAAAAGTTTATTTTTTTTATAAAATTCCTATTTTTATAAAATTTAACAAATTGAAAAAAATAAACATTTTGGCGCTTCAAAAACAAAACATGTAATTTTTTTTGCAGCGTGTTCAGGGAGTCAGATTATAACGAGACAAAAAAATTCAACATGTTGAGTTGCATTATTTATTAATAAATTTACAAATCCCTTTTTACATAATTAGCAATAAATACCTTTTTTGTTACACACAGTAAAAAAATCATGGTTACATAACATCTGGGTATGAGTACATCTTTTATGTAAGAAAAAATGTAATTTTCCCTCTGAAAGTATGTAAACTAGCCAATATTCTGTTTCAGTCTTAATTGAGGTTTTACACCTTCCAAATAGACACAATATTTTACTTTGCTAGTTATAATTCAATTGAAAATGAAAAAAGGACAATAATTTAACCACATTCCATCCCAAAATTTCCCACAGCCTACTGTGCGAGGACGACTGTGACCACATTTGCATCCTCGATGGCATTCAGCATAACCAAAGAAAACCACTTTCCTTTCCCATCAGTCTCCGCTTCTTTCCTCACCCAAAAACCAGTAGCCTACTTGATCGCGAGCAGCAGCAGCTTTGTGTATACAGAAGAGCCACTGACTGGCTGTTTCTGCTCCTGCTCCTGGCTAGAGGCTGTTGGTTGTTGTGTGGGCGGCAACGAGTGCTCTCGTATGTATTGATTTTCAAGACGACCCTGCCACCACCACCCACAAAAAGGTTGAAGAGTGGCCCCTCCAGTGAGTGTTGATGATGAGTGCCAGGCTCTTGAGAGAACAGTGTGTACCAGCTGAGCTCATGAAACACAGGAAGTGCAACCACTGACGATGACGACGCCCAGTAAGAAAGACTCGAGCCGAAATGGCTCGAACCGCTCGCCAAACTCGAGCCGAATCTCGCTCGAATCGAGGCAAATTCGCCTCGAATTTGGCGTGTATTTGCCTCGAATTCGAGCTCTTTTGACACAAAAAATTCGCGCTACTCAAGCTAAGAAATATTTCACTCGCATCTCAGGAATTATTTCAAGTAGTTCAGAGTTCACACATAGATGTCGCTCTCAGATAAGCCGACCGATGCGACCCCTGGTGGTCGGTTATAGAATTATGGGTTTGTTTTTGTTTTGGTTTCTCAAGAAAAATAGGCTGATTTATTAAAAGGGCGAATTGACTTTTGAAAGCCAATACGCCCTTTTAATAAATCAGGCTATTAAAATAAATGGAAAGAAAATTACCAAACACGGTGAGTTTTATTAAAAAGTAAATTTATAAGGCATATTGATTTGGTATTCAATGTTTTGTTTTCTACGGGCTTTTTGGACGATTTCTTGGAATCTCGACGGGAACCGGAAGGAAGGAGGACGTAGACGGTTCAGTTTAACTTCTCGTCACGGGGCAGGCAGCGGGCGGCTTGACGTGCTCGCTTCGCATGGCGATCCACAGCGGACGTGCATGTTGACGAGTTCCACTCCATCGGTCTTGTCGGTAGGACATTTCCTTGCTACCGAAACCGGTTCCGGCAACTTTCCTACAACATTCTGGCTGTTTCGGGAAGCTGAAAGAAAAATTAAACTATAGCTTTCTGTTATATTTTCTATTCAGACATACAATCACTAACTTTTGAAGAATCCGTGATCCGTAATGGTTATTTAGTTTCTCCGACAGTGAGAAATCCTTGGCAGTTCGATTCTTGCCGTACTGCTGACCGCGACAAGCAGAAAGCACCGTCTGGTCGCCGGTGTTTGGCCCCACGAGCGGACCATGTCGGACCACATTGTCCATGTCAACCAGGGCGGCGGGCGACATGGAGAAATCCCACACCTTCGTATTGTGGGCAGCCTTAAAAGTCGTGATGGTCTTGACCAGAATCGACACTGTCCAGACAAGTAATCGCGCTTTCCGGGGTGCAGTCGGACCATTCCGTAATACGTCATGTTGTAGGTCGGTACCATTTTGGACATGGACATCAGAAGCGCGGAACTCGACGGCGACGGCAGCGGTGGCTTCATCGGCATGATGGCCTTCGCACGGTGCTTAAGGAGGAACACGGGCGTCGGCAGATGTCTATTATCTGAAGCAGTGCTTTTCAGTCGGCAGCTTCCACGTGACCATCAGTTTCGTGATCCGTCGGCTTATTTTCGAAAGTTTGCTCGGGTGGACACGCACATCCCGCATCGGGCCACCGTTGATTTTGTCCGTGGTGGTGATGACGTTCACGATATGATATAAGGCCTCGTACAGATCTTCAGCGTCCAGCTGCAGTTTCAGCATCGCGTGGTCCATTTGCTTGATGAGAAGCGTAGGCTTGATCCGCTCTGCGATGGTCCAGCAGAGCAAGGTCACGGTCTGTAAGCATACCCCGGGCATATAGGCCTCAGACGAAAAGTCCACGTGTCCGGTCGATTAGATTAATTCGGAACAGTCTTTATAGCGCTGTTTGATGATGAACACCGCTTCGTGGCTCGAAGAGCATCGACATGGCAGTCGACTTGATGTAGATGCAGCGCTGGTCGACCTTGTCGGTGCCACCGATCTTGGATACCAGTCGGTAAGCTTCGCCGTGGTCGTGGTGGAAGTGCGCGATGACGGACGATGATCATGGTAGTGTGGTTTATTCGGGGAGATCCAAGCCGCTGAAAAAAAAAAAATCAAGGTTTTAATATGTTTTATTTCTTTTTATGTTTTTAAATAACTTACGTTTGGATCTCGCTGTAGTGATAGATGGTGAGATGACCAACATGTGTTTCTGAGCGGTTACTCTGAAGCTTTCTCCGCGGAATCAATCTGGAACTGGACTCTGGTGGACTCGGAACACGTGGGCTGGTTGGGATATGCTGACCGAAATTACCATTTTTTAAAGCTCGATGGAAGAGAAAAGAATAAAAAAAGAAAGAAAAATTAGTACCAAATTAAACAATTATAACAAAAATAGCGTTCTATATTTTTACAACGGCAATCACAAGAACAAAGAAATAAGTAAAACTATTTAAATTAAATGTTATTACACTAAGAATTCAAGAAACTCAAAATATTTCAGGTGTTAAAAATAATTAAAGCATTTTAAATAATCAAACTATTTAACGTATTTTGAGTATGCCCAGAATAAAAAAATTAAAAGCATTTAAAAATTTTAAAAAATAATCCAGCGTTTCATTTATATTAGGAATTTAAAGGCATTCAAGGGAATTCAAAATATTCAAAGTATTCAAAGTATTGAAAGTTTGTTAAAAATCAAAGTATTCAAGGACTCAAAATTTCAAAATATTAAATTCATCAATTTTTTTTTAAATGCATATTAGGTATTTGAAGTAGCTACTTCAATTATTTTAGGGTGTTGAAAGTTTTCAATTATTATAAGTGGTTTTTCTAGAATTCAAAGTTTCTTTTTAATTCGTTTATTAAAAAAATCAAAGTTTTCAAAATAATCAAGTATTCAAAAATTGCGAGTCAAATTTAAAGTATAGAAAGTAGTGTAAGTATTTAAAGTATTTCATTCAAAGAATTTCGAGGGACATCAAAACCACGAATTCAAACCTAGTATATACAAATAAAATCTTTTTGTAAGTGGACAATCGCCAACCCACAAAAATCAATTTCAAATATTTCAAATATTCAAAGTTTTCAAAAATTCAAAGTAAATGTATTTAAATATTCAAGTATTCAAAAAGTATTCAAAGTTTTATTTAAAATTATTTGAAAAAAAAATTCAGGTGCTTCATTTAAAAAAGTTCAAAGTAATTCAAAGGACTCAAAGTATACAAAATATGTGATATATTGAAAAACAAAATAAAAATATTCAAAGTATTCCAAGGACTCAAAATATTCAACATATTATATGAATTTAAAAATTCTGATATTAATACTTGCCAAATTTGAAGTATTTCAAGTCTTTAAAGAAATTCAAGTATTCATAGAAAGTTTTCAAAATATTCAAAGGAATCAAAGTATTGAAAGTGTTAAAATATCAAAGTATTTCAAGCATTTCAAATATTTTAAAAGTACTGCGAGATTTTCAAGAAATATTAAAAGTTTTTAAAGTGTTCATGGTCTTCAAAGTTTAAAAAGAATTCAAAGTATGCAATGCATTTAAAATATTCAATATGATGAAAGGGCTCAAAGCATTCAAAATATTAATATGTATCAAGTGATTCATTTATTTAAAAAATCAAATCAATCAAAGTATTAAAAATATTCGAGCGTTCAATGAACTCAAATTATTCATTCTATTCAAAGTAGTAAAAATGTTTAATGTTTAAAAAATAAAAGTTATCTATGAATTCAATTATTCATAAAAATTTATAAATGTTGAAAGTTAATACTTTATATTTTAAATGAAAGTTAATATTTAGTATTTTAATAATAAATATAATATATGGTTATTACTAAAAATATGGTAAACATTATGAGTATTTCAACATGTTCATGTTTTTAAATGAGTCAGAGTATTTAATTCAATGTATTCAAATATTCAAAGGACTCAAAGTATCAAAAGTATCAAAAATATTTAAAGTAGTTAAAAAACTAAAAGTATTTTTGGTATTTCAAAAGTGTCAAGTATTTTGAGCATATCAAGTATTTCAAGTATTTCAAATATTTCAGGTATTTTAAAAATGTCAGGGTGTTTAAAGAATTCAAAGTATTCAATGTAGAGTAGTTCTCTAGGATTTCGGTCATTCGATTTTTTTTTGTATTTTTTAATCCGACTGAAACTTTTTTGGTGCCTTCGGTATGCCCAAAGAAGCCATTTTGCATCATTAGTTTGTCCATATAATTTTCCATACAAATTTGGCAGCTGTCCATACAAAAATGATGTATGAAAATTCAAAAATCATTGAAAATCGGACCATTAGTTGCTGAGATATCGACATTGAAAAATGGTGGGCTGTTTGTGTGAGACTTAGAAAACATCAATTTTCCTGTTTTTAAACCTTTGCATTGCAATATCTCAGCAACTAAGGGTCGTATCAACAAAGTCCGATGAAGCAAAATATAGAGAATTTTCTCAGCTTTTCAAAAATATTTTTTTTCAAAAGTGGGCAAACATGTGCACTAATTTAAAAAAATTCAAAACTGCGACTATTTTGAAAAAAGTTACATAAAAATGGCTATAACTTGACAACGATGCACTTTATCAAAATTTCACTAAAGTACTTTTTGATTGCAAATTCAATTTTACATCGAAAAATGAAGTTGAAAAATTTTTGCGACCTAAATTTCGATTTTTTTTTAAATTAGTATTGAATAAAAAAATCATAACTCGGTCAATGATTTTTTGCACAACCTGGAAATTTCTGAAAAGTTGCCATTTTATGTCCTCTAAAACATATCAAAAAATAAAAAAAATTAAAAATAGTGTTTTTTTGCAAATCAAGTTTTAGTGATAAAAAGTTAAATAAAAAAATCACCAATTTTTTTTACCGTGTACCATTTTTTTCCAGTGTAGTCCGTATCCATACCTACAACTTTGCCGAAGACACCAAATCGATCAAAAAATTCCTTCAAAAGATACAGATTTTTGAATTTTCGTACATCATTTTTGTATGGACAGCTGCCAAATTTGTATGGAAAATTATATGGACAAACTAATGATGCAAAATGGCTTCTTTGGGCATACCGAAGGCACCAAAAAAGTTTCAGCCGGATTTAAAAATACAAAAATTAAAATTGAAGAAAATAGACCGATTTCGTAGGGAATTGCTCTGTATTTAAAAATTTTAAGTACTCATGTATTCAAAGTCCAAAACAAAATCAAGTGCTTTATTTAATTTAAGAATTCAAAGCATTCAAGCAACTAAAGGACTCAAAGTATACAAAGTTTTTTATAATATTGAAAGTTAAAAAATCAAAGTGTTCAAAGTATTCCAAGGACTCAAAGTATTCAAAATATTTAATGAAATTAAAAAATCTAATTATTAAAAGTATTTAAATTTATTTTTAAAGTTTTGAAAGATTTTCAAGTACTTCAAGTGTTTAACATATTTGAAGAAATTCAAGTATTTAAATTATTTCAAAATTTCAAGTTTTAAAGTATTCAAAGTATTTATATAAAGTATCCAAAGAAATCAAAGTATCAAAGTGTTCCAAATATTTAAAGTATTTCAAAATCAAGGAATTTCAAGTATTTCAAATATTTTTTAAGTACTTCAAAATTTTCAAGTAATTAATGTTTTCAGAGTGTACAAAATACTCAAAGTTCTAAAAGAATTCAAAGTATTCGACGCATTTAAAATATTCAAGTGTTCAAAGTACTCAAACGGCTCTAAGTATTCAAAATATGGAAATATTTAAAGTATCTCATTTATTTTAAAAATAAAAAAAAATCCAAGTTGTCCAAACATTGAAACATAAAAAAAAACAAAGTTTTCAATGTTTTCAATGTATTTATTATTTTTAATTTGTTATGGAAATTCAATGTATTGCAAGAACTTTTATAATTGAAAGTATTGAAAGTATTTCTAGTCATTCAACATTTTTATGTTTTAAAAGTATTCAAAGTATTTAAAGTATTCAATTTATTCAAGTATTCAAATTTTCAAAAGACTCAAAGTATCAAAAGTATTCAAAATATGTAAAGTAGATAAAAATAAAAATATTTCAAGTATTTTAAGTCTTATATAATTTATAGCTTTTTTTAGCATTCGAAGTATTCAAAGTACTTTAAGTATTTAGAATATTTCAATAATTTCAGATATTTCAATAATTCAAAGTATTTCAAATATTCAAGTATTTTAGTTTTCAAAGTTCTAAAGGCTAAAAGTATTAAAAATATCTAAAGCATTTAAAAAATCCAAAAAATGCAAGTGCTTCATTTAATTTAAGAATAAAAAGTATTCAAGCATTCAAGGACTCAAGTATTTAAAGTTTACTAAGTATTCGAAATAAAGAAAGTTAAAAAATCAAAGTAGCAGCCAAAACATTGAATAAATTAGATGAATTTAAGTTTATAAAGTATACAAAGTATTTAAAGAAACTATTCAAAGGAATCAATGTATTTAAAGTGTTTAAAATATTTAAATTTTTCCTAAAATCAAGGTATTTCAAGTATTTTAAATATTTGTTATGTACTTCAAGATTTTCAAGAAGTGTTTAAAGTTTTTAAAATTTCAAAAGATTTCAAAGTATTCAATGCATTTAAAATATTCAAGTATTCAAGGTAATGAAAGGGCTCAAAGCATTCAAAATATTAAAATATTTCAAGTGATTTATTTATTTTAAAAAATCAAGGCAGTTCAAGTAATCAAAATATTCGAGCATTCGAAGAACTCAAATTAATCATTCTATACAAAGTAGTAAAAATGTTTAATGTTTAAAAAAATCAAAGTTTTCAAATTATTGAATACTTAAATTTATAAGAATTTTGAAAATTCTAGATCTGCACATATTTCAATCATTTGAAGTATTGAAAGTATTTTGACCATCAAGTATGTAATGTATTCAAATTGTTCAAAGTATTTGAAGGTTTTAAAAAATCGCAGTATTCAATGTATTTAAAATATTCAAGTATTCAAAGTACAATGGCTTTTCAAAATATTAAAAGTATTTATTATTGTATTATTTATTCACAGTGAACAAAGTAGTCGAAATATTTGAACTTAAAAAAATCAAAGCATTCGATGTATTCATATTATTAAATAAATTTAGAATATTTAAAGTATTGCAAGTATTTCAATAATTTAACGTATTGAGAATATTTCAAGTATTTAAAGATTTTCATGTTTTTAAAGTATTCAAAGTATTTAAAGTATTATGCGAGTTATTTGCATGTATAGAATATAAATCTAAAATACATGAAAACAACTCAATTTCTAAGAAGCGGCCGCGTGGCCCCGTTTGATTGGTAGCACACACACACATTCAAAGTATTTAAAGTATTCAATGTTATTAAGTATTTAAAGTTTTAAAATATTTAAAGTATTCAAATTTGGTAAAGTGTTAAAAGTTTTTAAAGTATTAACTGTATTTAAAGTATTTAAAATATTTGCTATGTTTAAAGAATTTAACGTATTTAAAGTATGTAAAGTATGTAAAGTATTTAAAGTATTTCAAGTATGTTAAGTATGTAAAGTATTTAAAGTATTTAAAGTATTTAAAATATTTAAAATATTTAAAGTATTTAAAGTATTTAAAGTATTTAAAGTTTTCAAAGTATTTAAAGTATTTCAAGTATCTAAAGTATTTAAAGTATTTAAAGTATTTAAAGTATTTAAAATATTTTCTATGTTTAAAGAATTCAAAGTATTTAAAGTATTTAAAGTATTTAAAGCATGTAAAGTATTTTAGGTATTTAAAGTATTTAAAGTATTTAAAGCATGTAAAGTATTTTAGGTATTTAAAGTATTTAAAGTATTTAAAGTATTTAAAGTATTTAAAGTATTTAAAGTATTTGAAGTATTTAAAGTATTTAATGTATTTAAAGTATTTAAAGTATTTAAAGTATTTAAAGTATTAAAAATATTGAAAGTATTTACAGTATTTAAAGTATTTAAAGTATTTAAAGTATTTAAAGTATTTAATGTATTTAATGTGTTTAAAGTATTTAAAGTATTTAATGTATTTAAAGTATTTAAAGTATCTAAAGTATTTAATGTGTTTAAAGTATTTAAAGTATTTAAAATATTGAAAGTATTTAAAGTATTTAAAGTATTTAAAGTATTTACAGTATTAAGAGTAATTAAAGTATTAAAAGTTCACTTATCCAACAAGGCTCTGCTTTTAAAAACAAAAGTAATAAAAGTATAACAATTATTAAAAGAAACTTAAAAACGAATTCAAAGAAATAAACATAAAAATAAATATTTCAAATATTGCAAAATTTTAAGTTTGTCTAGAATTTCAAGTATTTAACATATTCAAAGTTTTTAAAGAATTTAAAGTATTCAATGTATTTAAAATGTTTAAGTATTCATGTATTCAAAGTAGATACTCAAAAGGTTTAAAGCATTCAAAATATTTAAAGAATTTTAATTATCCAAACATTTCAAGTGATTTCAAATGAAGCTAATTTAAGAATTCAAAGTATTAAAGCATTCAAAGGACTCAAAGTATACAAAGTATTTGAAATATTGAAAACTTAAAAAAAAATCAAGGTATTCAAAGTGGTCCAAGGACTCAAAATATTTAATGAATTTCTAGTTTCATGGATATTTCTGATATCTACAGTATTTAATAAAAAAAAAGG
The DNA here is from genome assembly GCF_015732765.1 of Culex quinquefasciatus. Classification (NCBI taxonomy): domain Eukaryota; kingdom Metazoa; phylum Arthropoda; class Insecta; order Diptera; family Culicidae; genus Culex; species Culex quinquefasciatus. The sequence goes on from NC_051862.1 coordinate 1,517,954, forward strand.
AATTAAAAGTTTTGAATTACTTCATGTTTTTCATGATTGTCAAACATATAAAGTATTTCAGGCACTTCAAGAATTTTTGAAATAAAATTAATAAAAAGTTTAAAAGATTTTGTGGTATTTCGAATATTTCAGTCAAAAATATATTTTAAAATTTTACGGTTTTAAAGTACTACATCAAAACTGTTAATCATGTTATTGAACTTTTTTTAAGTGTGTCAAATATTTTAAAGTATTTCAAGTGTTTTAAGTATTGGAACTAGTTCAATTGTTTTGAGTATGTTAAGAATTAAAAATATGAAAGGATTTATATTTTAGGTATTTAAATTATTTCAAGTATTTCAAGTATTTCTAATATTCAAAATATTCAAGGTATTTAAAAAAAGTATTTCTAGTATTTCAATTACTTGAAGTTTTTCAGGCATATCAAGTATTTAAATTATTCAAGTATCAAAGAGCTCAAAATAATTGATGTATTCAAATATTAAAAAGTTTTATTTAAAAGTTCAAAGTTCTTCAAGTATTTAAATTTTTGTACGTATTGAAAGCAATTCAAGTATTTCAAATATTTAAAATATTCAAAATATTAAAGTATTCAAAGTATTCTAAATATTTAAAGTATTTTATTAAAAAACCTAGTATTTCAAATATTTCTATTATATAAAGTATTGAAAATATCGAAAACATTTTAAGTAATTCTTGTGTTTAAAGTAATTCAAGTACCTGTTTTAACCTTGTACAACCAATGTTTGATTTTAAAAAGCATTGAAAGAAGAACTCTTAAAATTTAAGAAAATTATAAGATTGAAAATGTGACTTGATTCATGTGACTTTGCTAATGTTTTAAAAATGTCATTTTTTCTGGGGTCAACTTTGGCTATGTTTCTTACCAACATTTCTCCTATATTATGTGAAAATAAGTTTGTAGTAATTTTAGTAGTGAACCAGACTATGCCTAAGAGCATTTTTTACAATTTCAATAGCAGAAAATGTGAAAAACAAGTAAAAAATTTAAAAAATGACGGTAAAAACATGAAAAAACTAGATAGGCAAAAGATAATGATAGGAAGTGATAGAATAAACCAAATACTACCAAAAACAAACATACACTTAACATGATAAATGCAAATTAAAATACTAAAAATGAAACAAGAAAAATAAAAAAATAAAACAAGAGATGTAGAATTTTTCATAGAACGAAAGTAGCTCAAAATGACCTCCTAAACAAGGGAAAAATAAAAAAAAATAAACTTTAAAAAATATTTGCAACGGCCTTACCTTATTTTGAAATTTTTTGAAGTAATATGCCATAGTTTTTGAAAATGTATTTTACACAAGTTCGCTTGTTTTAAATTCATTAGATTTCAAAAATGTAAGAATTTACAAAAAAATGTAAGCAAAAAAAAACTTTTTGTGGTTTTGTACATCGAATTTTTTTTTCTAAATTCTAAAGATTTTCGAACAAATCAAACATGCTGAAAATTATTCTAAACGCAGGCGAATTAGTTTTAAATTGATTTCAGCTGATTGCATTTAAATTTACAATGAAATTTTAAGTTTTTTGAAAACAAGGAGGAGGAGGAGGAGGAGGAGGAGGAGGAGGAGGAGGAGGAGGAGGAGGAGGAGGAGGAGGAGGAGGAGGAGGAGGAGGAGGAGGAGGAGGAGGAGGAGGAGGAGGAGGAGGAGGAGGAGGAGGAGGAGGAGGAGGAGGAGGAGGAGGAGGAGGAGGAGGAGGAGGAGGAGGAGGAAGGGGGGGAGCGTCATACACTTTGAAACATAGTTGTATCAGCCTTACGCATTGTTGAAAAATGATCATGGAACTTACCCGAGCTGCCTTGACACTCCGGGAGGCAGACTCCAAATCACCCGCAGGAAGGCTGATGGTGATCAAATCACAACAAGAATTACAGCTCAATGCTAAGTCGAACTGGGTTTTCGTTTTGTTAACTCATATTCATTATTTTCACGTTGATTTTCAACAGTAAACACACCAAATTGGCACTTCCGGCTTTCCTTTTCTCTTTTCCCAAATCCGCCCAATAAACTTCTTCTTTGCTTTTGTTGTTTTTTTTCTTCATCACTTTTTACTGTCCGAAGTGTAAATCCCAATTTCTTGTTTTCCTCAGAAAAAGGTTCTTAGCCCTGATATTCACCCCACCAAAACAGTACAATTTTGTGACCGGATAACCGTTTACGGTTCCGTGCGGCACAACAGGAGTGCAGAAGACTTGGAATTCGCCCTCACGGAAGATTTTGAGCAAATATTTTCAAAATATTACGCGCGGAACGGAACTGGGCAATGTTTGAATCTTCTATACCTGCTGTGTCACGCGGAATCGGACCCGGTCTGATGGCCCAGATTGCCGATACAGCGGGAGTTGTTGCGATCGGTTCTGCTGCGGTCACACCATGACCGGTATGTTCCCCGGTTCGGATTCGACGGAATCGGTACCAATTCCCCAGCAAGCAGCGGCTCCAGTCCCGCAGTACGCTGCAGCTCCGGAAGCGAACACCGGCGGGCCTTGCTCGAGGGAGATTAAGCAGTTCCTTTCGTGAGTCCAGAGTCCTTTTTCCGGTGCGGCAAAAAAGAAACACTGCACTACCGCACACGACACTCTTCCGGCAACTACTTTTTGGTTCACGTATTCTTCTCGTCATCTATCTTCTTCTCAGCTCTCCCAGCTAGACTTTGCACCAAATATGTTTCCGGTGATGGAAATCCGGACACGGCTACACCCGTTGTCGACAGGTTCGGCAACGTCCGGATTCTCCAGCTGCCGAATTCCTTGGGAACAACTTTCGCGAAACCGAAATTCTGCGCAAAAATTACGGACCGTTGGCAACATTAATCAACGGCAGTTTTTCTCGGCACCAAAGAACCGCGTTACGCCCAAGAAATCCGCGAAAACCGAAATAAAATGTTTTTTTTTTTGTTATGCAAGAGAAATTGTAAACGTGGCAGGGACGTAAACAAACACAAAAATGGCTAAGTCCGGTTCTGACAGCTCGGGTTTACGTCACTCAAGCAATATTTCAGCCTGTTCACAGCAGTTGGTGTGTCTCACCGCTAGGCGGCGCCATAATTTGAGCCATGCGACACCTTTTTTTGGAAACGCGAACTAATTTGGCTCGACTTGGATTTTGGCTGTTTTACTGGGCGGTGATGATGATGAGATTCATCCGCTTCGGGGCACTTGGGCCGATTCCAGCATCCACAGCACAGTACAAGCTGGAAGCTAGGCCACGGAAATGAGGCCACCGCAGGTCCAGAGGGCTTCCAGAAGGGTTTTGTGTTTTGTTGCCACCATCATCAGCATCGTCAGGATGAAAGCGAAAATCTGGATCAATTTTTGTCACTTTCCAGTGGTTGTGTCGAAGTCGAAACCCCCCGCTGGGAATCGTTTTTGTTTCGACATTAAAGAGAGTTCCGTGCACAAGGACATCATCAGGCCTTCACAAAGTGCTAAAGAGACTACAACGACACGGATCAGAGCATAAAAACAGTAAAAGCAAACGGATTTTCCGGTGAATGAACTGGAAAAAATTCGCATTAGAAAGGAAAACAGTTGGTGGGAAATCAAAGTAGGCGCAGCGCAGAAAAAAGAAGAAGCAAATCCTGACCTGATTAAGAATTCTTGCAGCGCAAAGTTTAATCAGAAAGCAGCGGGTAGAAAATCAATACACTGCTGTTTGTGGACTTTTGGTCCCAAAAAGTCGAAATCGATTCCCGCTGGTGGTCAAACTAATTGCAAGGGTCTCCTCCTCGAATGTGTTTCGATTTCTTTCTTCTTCCCAACCGGAAATTCCCCCGTGTTTAATCATGTTTGGTGATTGTTGCTCAGTGGCTCAGCAAAAGAGTCAATATTTTCTGCTGCTGAGATTGAGGGGTTGAAAAACATTTCCGCAACGAGCGTCGAATAATGCCGGAAAGTTGCGTCGAGCGGAACTTTGCCGGAAAGAAGGGGTTTTCTTCGGGGAGATTGAAATGTTTTTCTTTTGCTGATGGTTGGAATTCTTTGAATGGTTGGTGCTGAGAAAAAATAAGTTCAACTTTTCGAGCACAATACTGGAAATGTTTGAGCGAAAGTATTGCTCATCAAAGATAACTGGCGACTCATAATGGGACACATTACGCATGGAGATGGTAGTAGGCGTTGAGATAAATCATCATAAGCACGTGGCTATAGACAGAAAATGGGCTATCCATTTGATTGAATGGTCATGATGGACATATCCACACGTTAAAATAAGCGTTTATTAATTTGAATTTGGAAATGTTGCAATTATCACGGCATATCATTTTCATAAAAAAGGTTTTATATGATTTTTATATCTGTTTTTTCACCCGTATGAAAGTAAAAGTATCACTTTTTGTATTATATTTTATTCTCATCTAAATCAAATTTCTCACAAACAATAGACTGATTTTGACTGATAGGTCGAACCTTTTTATTTTTTTATTGCCCCAATCATTGCTCGTAACAATGACAATTTTTACCATAACTATAAAACATGAATTATAATTTGTATGAAACCAAAAAGAATCGATAATCCGATATTTCTCACCCCGTTGCAACGTCACGGAGAAATCGTTATGGCAAATGAAAAGTTAGACCTAAACTTGGTTTTCCGTAGTTACTTCTTGTACTAAATTCAATTTCCAATCCGAATCTGTAATAATATTTAAGATTTAGAATGGTTTTGATATCTACGAGACATATTTCGAAAAAAACGGAAGATTTTGTGATATTGTACGCCGGAATGTTTCGTCTAAATCTTGACAAAAATGAAAACCCTCATAATATTGAACAGAAAAAAGATCTTAAACAACCTGTAACAAAAAAATGATCGAAATCTCCACAAAATATTAATTTTCAAGCAAATTTTGATTTATAATACATTTTTTTTGTGCCTCAATTACAGCCGGCAAAATAAGATTGCAAAGTTAGAAAAAAATAGCTTTTGATTATTCAGCGTCATAAAAAAAATATAGAGTTTTCAAAAGTAGTGTATTGAAATAATCAATGAAACTCAAATATTCTGCCAACATTGCCAAAGGAACCATGAAATATAAAATAGACATGACTGTTTTTATATTTTGATGAACCTTATCTAAAATCGACGTGAAGAAGTGTTCAGAGACATTATTAAGTTAAATTGCACCCCAAATCATCAAATATATAGTAATTTTCGAAAGATTCCGCTTGATTTGGCAGTGTCGGCAAAAAGTATGATTTTTACCGAGTATTTCGAAATGTCTATCTTGAACGCTCTGTAACTTTTGTTAGAAGCAATTTAGCACCATACTGTCTTCGGGAGAGTTGTTCAGGACATTCAGGGCTATACTTTTACGGTATTAGTTTCATGAAATAATAAATCATGAGTTTTGTAAATTAAAAATGTGAAAATGCAAGTTTCCCCATAGTAATTTCCATACAAATTTCATTAGCTTTGCGCCAATCGTGGGCTTAACCAATCGCTCCCAAATTTTGGGAGGTTGTTTGCGACCCTAAAAGAGACTCAAAAAATGTGTTGCTGAAAAAAACAATTTTCGATTCCACCCTAATAGTGCATGTTGAATCAGGTGAAAAAAAATGCCATATCATATTTGATGACATACTGGATTCATAAGGAACTTAATAATAAGTGGTACAGTCCAGACTCGATTATTCGAAGGCCATGGAAAACTTTCGGATAATAGAATCTACCGAAAGTCGAATCCCGACTATTTTTTTTCTTATTTTTCATTGTCGGGTTTGAGTATGACCTCTTAATAGAAAATAAAAAAAAAAACGAAAATATTTTCTTTTTTCAAGATTTAGTTATCCGAATTTCGGATAATCGAGCCTGTGCTGTATTCTGAAGTAGCCATCGGCGTTAGAGCGTTAAGTTAACAAAAATCATTTAGTTCTAGATTTTCATGCATTTTTAGAGCATCTTAATTTTTTATATGTTATTTTTTTCTATGCATATCTGTTGAATAAGAGTTCGGGTTCTAATAAATTACAAAAAAAGGGGCAAACTTAAAAATTATGAAAATGTGTGACAATTAATCAATTTATTTATTACGATTTTAATAAACCTTTCCAGTCACCACTAGTTTAAAAAAATGAAAGGAACATAAAGTCAAAAGCCAGCGTTCATGACGAATTGAGTGCAATTGATTTTAAAATCTATAGACAATATTGAAAAATTCTTCAAGAACTAGACAATATTTTTTTTAAAGTTAGTGTGGCCTTTCCTGAGAATCTCTGAATTCAAGAATGAAATGGTGAGGAATGACCATATTTCGGTTAAAGTCACCAAAATTCAATAAACAACTACGACATGTAAAGAAGGGGAAAGAAATAAACCGAGACACGCAGTCATTTGCAGATGACTTTCCCCTAGGTTAAGATCATTCTATTTCGCATTCACAGCTGCAAGGAAGTGATAACTAGCTTAGAATAGTGACTCAGAACGCACTTTTCTATTATGTTTCTGCAGATATTTAAAGCATCTACCCCGAGCTGACCTATTTAGTATCTTTCAACTGTTGAACCAACACACTTTCAAATATTATTTGCAAAAATGAATAGATTTGTTTTGTAAGTTATCAATTAATTTTTTGAGGACATACTAAATATGTTTAAAAAAAAAAATCAGGATTTTCACCACATTATTGGCACTAACCAATGCCAATGAGCCACCCTACTGCCATCCTTTTGAAGACTTCACCACCTGGTACTGGCCCGATTTCCCGGTGGAAACCTGGACCGTCATCACGGACATCAACGCCATCGATCAAATAACCACCGATCATCAAACCTCCGCCGATCAACAGTGCACCACAACGATCAACGTTCTGGTGCAAAACATTTCCTCGTTTTCCGCGTGGATCCCGGACGACGAAGACCGCCGAACGGTGGACAACCTGTGGATCGACGGGGCGGAAATTGACCGATTTGGGGTTCCGCTGAATGTGGTTGCGTTACGGTTGTCAAATGTTAAGTTGAACAATTTGATTGTTGTTTCGTTGGAGAAGGTTGAGTTTAGTTTGGAGAAGGTGTTTTTGAAGAATGTTTCGTTGAAAGTGATGCCACAGAATGTTGGGAAGCTGCGCTCGTTGGATTCGTTGATCGCGGATCAGATTGAGTTGAAAGTGCTGAATATGTTTGAGTTGAACAATTTGAAATATTTGCAGAAGGTTCAGATAACAAACAGTAAGCTGATTTCGTTCTCAGTAGGCCAAGCTAATCTTCCAAGTTTGTTCGTTTTGAACTTGAGTGGGAATCGCATACAAGATGTTCCGGAAGATCTTGCCCAACTAAGCAACCTTGGCGAGTTGGATCTAGCAAAGAACAAAATAACCTTTCTTCAGATGAGTGTCTTTAGTGGACTGAACAACCTCCAGAAGCTCGATCTCAGCTACAATCCCCTGATCGTAGGAGCCATTGGCGTCGTGCAGCTTCCTGTGCTTCGCGATCTTTCCTTGCAGAATTGTAACTTGAAATATCTGGACGTTCTGTTCTGGCGAATGCCCGAGTTGCGCTCCCTCAACCTGGAACACAACGAGCTGAGTCACGTGGCTTATCTGGAGAACCACTTCAACGAGGATACTGTGCTGTACTCTGCTGGAAACATCTGGAGCTGTGACTGGTTGAAAGCTGCGACCAAGACGGTAGCGTTCAGGCAGACGGGCACAACTTCCAGTGCTCGCAACGATCAAGTAGGCGGTGTCGGGTGCGATAAGGGTGTCGGACTCAGCGTGGACCCGTTCAACAGTGAGCTGCGCGAGATGGCTACTTTGATGGATCGCAAGCTGGACAGAATCGGGAAGCTGTTTGAGCGGATTGCTCGTGCGGTGGAGAATTAGGATCAATTTCCGAAAAGAAAATTTGTAATTTCAAATGTAAATCCCCAATAAAAGCATGCCAACTTCGATAACTGTTACGCCTCGATTTCATCGACGACCCTGCGGGCCGCCTCAAACTTGTGCAATTAACTAAATTGATATGGGGATACATGATTCATTCGGTGGCACTGCGGTGACCACCCCCAACTCAAATCCACAATCGCAAATAAAAAATAACTTCCACTGTAAGGACGCGTCCATTCCGCCACGGTCACATCATTATCGTTGTTGTCTCTCTTTTGTTGATTATTTTTCCCACCCTCCAGGACACACCACTTGGGAGGACGATAAAACAAAGCAGGCTGAAATTTGTCTCGAGTTACGTGTCAACAGTGCGCTCCATTTTGTTGCGCAAGCATGCGACGTCCTGCTTCGATCAGTCAGTCCGGTGGTTCTGATGGCCACGCGGGGAAGGAAATGATGGATACGAGAGCGCCGTCTCGCTCGAGGGTAATAAATTGATGCGCGTGACAACGACAGTTTTGGGAGGACATTCCAGCCTCTTTCCGAGTCCGGGAGAGATCTCTTATTATGCGCATAGGTAATACGATTTACGCACTAGGGCGGTGCGTCTGGGAAGTTACTTTGACGGAGGGGAAGACACTAAATTATGTTGATTGGATCGGTCGGATGAATAAAGTAGTCATAATTTCAGGATTGTTCGCTTAGTTGTGGGAATTTACATGATAAAAAATTAAACAAATCTTTGGTACTTCTGGACGCAGTGATATGATAGTTTATTTCTAAATTAAAAGAAAGTGGGTGCTTAAACTAGATTTGATTACTCATACAATGTTCGAAATCTTTTTCAGAACCGTTGTTTCGTTCGTTTCATTATACGTTGACCTATTTATCAGGGCAACTTTTCAATAATTGCCTGAAGACGTCTATTGACCTCCTTAATGCTTCTGCTCAACTGCCCATCACTTCGAGAAGGAGTTGGATCATTAAATGAATTTACTAAACAGGCACGACAACGACCGTTTTCATTTTCAGATGGTCTTTGTTCAAGTTTAAAATGCATCACCACGTCTGTCAACCAATCGCAACACCAATTTTCAACATTGGAAATCTGGATGATGGTGTCCTCCGAAAAATGGTTTCGCAAATGGTTGATATAACTGAGCATTAGCCTGTCCCATTTTGAGGTCATGTCGAGGAATTTCAGGTGCTCACTTCTTAAATGATAGATTATGATGTTAGGAACAATGTTTTCTTAGACAAGAAAAAATAATAAAATACTTTCTCGCACCCCTAATCGATTTACTGAAAAAGTCACTTTTTGAACAAATTTTCTAAAATCGCTTGGAATCAATACAAAAACTGTTTCGATCAGGTGTGTATTATCTTCAAACGATAGGTTTTTGTCCATAGATTAAGATGCACTATCAATATTGGACCAAAATTTAAGTTTTTGGACTCTCCCAGGCGGATTTGTGTCGAAAAAATCGCATTTTTTCGAAACTTTTTTCAGAAATGTTCATTTAATTTAGGGTAGCCTATTTTTCCCAGTGAAACCAATACATGCTGCTTGTAGGAAATTTCATGGCGAACATTTTTCCCTCTAAGAAAATGCGATTTCGACACTCCAGAGCCGAGATATTTGAGTTTTAGTGAGGAAAAAAGTGCCAATTTTCAAAATTTCTCTGAATTCAGAAGCAAGGCCTACTAATTCCACGATGTAGGAAGCATGTGTCTCAAAGGTCAGGGTATGCTTTTTTATAGTAATTTTGGCCGCTGAATCCGAATCTGAAATAAAATTTCGTGTAAACAGTGATGTTTTGGAGCTACACCCTTTTGGAATGTTATTTGCGTGTTTAAAAGGCAGTTTTTGTAAATATTGCTCGGTTTGTTCTAGAGGTCGTTTCGAGGTGCTCCGATTTGGATGAAACTTTCAGCGTTTGTTTGTCTATACATGAGATGAGCTCATGCCAAATATGAGCCCTCGACGACAAAGGGAGGTGGGGTAAAACGGGCATTAAAGTTTGAGGTCCAAAAAACATTTAAAAAATCTTAAAATTGCTCGCATTTTAGTAAAACTTTATCAATTTCAACTCTCTTAGATGCATTCGAAAGGTCTTTTGAAGCACTTCAAAATGAGCCATAGACATCCAGGATTGGTTCAACTTTTTCTCAAAGCTTTTGCAAATTACTGTTAAAAATGGATTTTTTTAAAACCTCAATATCTTTTTGCAACAGCCTTCGACACCCATACTCTTGTAGTTCAAAAGTTTGGACATTTCATGGACTATAAGTCTACGGTAATAACTTTTTGGCCAATCGCAGTTTTTCTCATAGTTTTTCGATTTTTCTAAAACAAACATTTTACAACGTTAGTTATTGTCCTGTAGGCATCCATAGCGGCACTTTTTAGTCTCAATTTTGTCATATTCGAAATCCTTGGAAAATTCAAACTTCAATGCCCGTTTTACCCCACTTCCCTTTGTCGTCGAGGGCTCATATTTGGCATGAGCTCATCTCATGTATAGACAAACAAACGCTGAAAGTTTCATCCAAAACGGAGCACCTCGATACGACCTCTAGAACAAACCGAGCAATATTTACAAAAAACTGCCTCTTAAACACGCAAATAACATTCCAAAAGGGTGTAGCTCCAAAACATCACTGTTTACACGAAATTTTATTTCAGATTCGGATTCAGCGGCCAAAATTACTATAAAAAAGCATACCCTGACCTTTGAGACACATGCTTCCTACATCGTGGAATTAGTAGGCCTTGCTTCTGAATTCAGAGAAATTTTGAAAATTGGCACTTTTTTCCTCACTAAAACTCAAATATCTCGGCTCTGGAGTGTCGAAATCGCATTTTCTCAGAGGGAAAATGTTCGCCATGAAATTTCCTACAAGCAGCATGTATTGGTTTCACTGGGAAAAATAGGCTACCCTAAATTAAATGAACATTTCTGAAAAAAGTTTCGAAAAAATGCGATTTTTTCGACACAAATCCGCCTGGGAGAGTCCAAAAACTTAAATTTTGGTCCAATATTGATAGTGCATCTTAATCTATGGACAAAAACCTATCGTTTGAAGATAATACACACCTGATCGAAACAGTTTTTGTATTGATTCCAAGCGATTTTAGAAAATTTGTTCAAAAAAGTGACTTTTTTCAGTAAATCGATTAGGGGTGCGAGAAAGTATTTTATTATTTTTTCTTGTCTAAGAAAACATTGTTCCTAACATCATAATCTATCATTTAAGAAGTGAGCACCTGAAATTCCTCGACATGACCTCAAAATGGGACAGGCTACTGAGCATGTAGTTATTTTCCACGTTAAGTACTTCAAGATTTGGCATTTGCCAATACAATACATTCAGCGAATTTAAGTCACAATCATTGAGAGAGAGACGTTCAAGAGCTGGCAGTTCCAGTGGAGAATAAGTGCTCACAGTCAGGCGGTTGAAGCTAAGATCCAGCACTTTTAAACGTCCAAGTCCATCAAAGAGGTTCATTTCTAAAAACTCAAGTCGATTTTTTGAAAAATTTAGTTTTTCGACAGCTAATAGATTATCAAGATCATTTGGAAGCGTTTGAAGTTTATTTTCGTGAAGGTCTAAATTTTCAAGAGAGTGGAAAGGACTACCTACTCTAAACCAAGCCAGACATCCATTGGTAATTTCAAGAGATTTTAAGGATTCTTTGTTGAAGCTATCCAAATCTAAACTTTTAATAGAAATATTGTTTCCCGACCACGTGCGCAAATTGTCAGAATAATACGAAGGTAACTCTTTCATAGAAACATTTTGAAAATAAACAGCGCTCAAAGAACTTGGGAGGCTCAACTCAACTAAAATTGAGTTAGATATTCTTAGTGTCTCATAGTTAAAGTACCTCATATCAGCCTTATGTAAAATACTACGATCAATCCAAATATGAGTCGTATACTGATATTTACTTTGTATGATAGTGTAAGAAGTGTCTATAGACAAATTTTGAAAAACGGTTGATGATCTGCACGGGTCGTCGAATACTGATTTGATTGAAGGTGGATATATCAACCAATTACTGATCAAACCATCCGGCCAGGTCCAATTTGCTGCGGGTATCCTCATGCAATTGCTAAGATGAGTTTTTTGAAACTCGTATGCTCTGGAAGTGCCAGCCAAAGTAAGCACCACAACTAACCTAAGAAATTAAAATAATGTAAAACACATAATGGAAGTAAAAAAAAAGTATTCTTCTTACAGCAAACACTTCATGTTCGATAAACTTTTCAAGAGATTTCCAAAAACTAGAACTCCACCGGCTGAGAGTTGGAAGTGGACTAACTGTTTTGTACACACATTTATGGATGTTTTTTGTTTTGGGTAACGGAGTGAATTTGCAACATTTTATCACAAAGAAAACAGTGAACAGGACTGATAAAAGCTTCCGGTTAATTCTAAAGGAACATTTGAAAGGAGTTAAAATAAAAAAAATCGAATTTAGTTTTTTTATTTCATTTAAGTCAATTTAAACCAATTGAATGTCACTATTTAACAAAACATGAAAATTACCACACCCTTCTAAACAATCTTTCTTAAAACAACAAAGATGGATATAATTCTGTTCACTTCTTTTCTTGAATTGATAAGCAAGTTTGTTGTCAACCAGCAATGCAATTGAAATATAGGTTGAATTTTTGTGCAATGCCATTCAAGATTTTTTTGTTTTGTTTCAAAATCGTAAAAAAAACAAGACATCAAAATTTGAAACAAATTTGTTTACTTCCTAATATTTAAGTAACTTGTAGATTATTTATGACTTCTTAACTTAATGAAATTTGAATAAAATGAATAGTTAAATAAAATATTTATTTAGCAAAGTTGCTTTAAAATAATCCAGAATGCTGGATCCTGAATTCTCAGACGACCCCTATATTTATCTGAGAAATTTAATAATCATCCTCCTTCTAGGTTACACTTATGCTTCTGTCAAAATTTCAAACCATCAACGAATTTTTCTATTTCCAATCTGCGGTAAAAAAATCAAAAATTGTAAGAATATCAAAAGAGCGCAATTTGATTAAAAATGCAATAAATAATGTTGGCTCTGTGCCAAGTATATAGAACAATAATATGAATTTTCAACGAAAAAATATTAAGTTGTTCCTCGATTTTTTAAGGTTACGCAAATTTCATGATTTTTAAATTTTAATTTTTCGATTTGGATGAAACTTTGTCCACGCATTCTCTATGTCATAAGAAGTATTTTTGCATCATTAGTTTTTTCCATAAAACTCTCCTGTTAAGTGTTTTGTATTTTTTTAAAGGTGACTGTCAAACAGTGATTACCCTAATCTATATTTTTTTATGGCATCAAATCGTATATCCAATCTCCAAACCGCCAACATATCAACCTAATCCAAACCATATTCACCACCAACTCCGCGCGCGCCCTTCTTCTTCGCGCAGTCGATCAACTCTCCCGTACGCTCGACGAACCGGTTCTTTGGCTCGACGATCGCGCGCTCACGCTCACAGCCACGTGCACGGACGCGCAAAACCCAGCCGCGGTGCACCTTTCGAGTCTTTTTTTTTGGGTCCGTCCGTGCTTCGGCGATCGAAGCACACCACGATCAAGAGAGTCGCCAGTTGGTCACTGACAACTCGCGCGGGACGACGTCGTGGGCTACTTGGATTGGTGAAGAAAAAACAGGAAAGCGAGCAGACAAGGGGTTGTTTTGCATATTATTTTTTTGTGGTGGACACCTGGATCTGGGGACACACAAAGAAACGGGAGAGGGCTTCTGGACGGAAGTGCTTTGCGGTGTAGGTTGGAGCTTTTTTTTTGGGTGAGATTTGAAGTGGTGCTCGAACGCAACGCAACGAGAAGTTACACCTGTTGCTGAATTCCCGTTCGGACCTAGATACGAGAGCAAGAACAAGGTGTTTGTGTCCCGGGTAGTATTTGTGAGCACGGAGGTAAAAAGCGCCAACAGGTCGCCGTCATCTGTGTGTTGTTTTCGCTCGTTTCTGTGTTGTTCTTCGTATCGCTGGACGGTGAAGAGGACGGGACCAGCATATAAAAACAACACCAACACAACGGACTGTGGCCGCACTACCACCACCTTGAGCAGAACTCCAGAAGAGAGTTGAAGAAAGAAGTTGTTATAATCCGCCGTAACACCGCGCGCAGCCCAGCCAAGATCGTTGAGTGAGAGACTAAGCGAAAGATGTGAGGAGAATTATTCAATAAGGAAACCTGTTATAGAGTCTGCTACTCACCACCTTGCCGCGCACACCTCGTGGGTTCAATTTCCCAGGCCCCGTTAAGTTCAGTGCCGAGTCCCGTGAAGAGTATACTGTGCGCTGTCGGTCCGCAACTCCAGTCCGGATTTTGGCAGCCAATTTGCCGACCACCGAACCACTTTCCAGCGTTCATCTCGCGAAGTGCAACGCGCGTTTCAATATCAAATGGGATCAGTGGAACAAGCCACCAACGGCGCCTGATCGCAGCAGGCTGGCTACCTCGTCGTACCTCGCGTTCGTTGCTGAATCATGGTGATCGCCCCAACATGGCATACTGCGATCACCATTAATCGCGCGTGAAAGATACGTCCGAAAGTGCGTGCTGGACGCGTGGTGTGCAGTCTTAATTATCGCAGTTGGCGCCGCCGAAAAGAGCGACCCTAATGAGGGTCCAATCGCATGGCCAACTAAGGGGATCGCCGTGACGCGTGTTTCAGGTTTCTCGCTACTGACCAAGTTTCTTGACCTTACGGGGAGGTGGACGAACGCGCAGCGCCTACTAAGTGAACGCAGTGAACCAAGTCGTACTGACTAGCAGCGGTGAAGAGAATTCGCAGTGCAGAACAACATTGAACGCGATGCGTACTCGCTGAAAAGGAGTTCAACAACCGTCATCAGAAGCATTTCGAAGAAGGTCACCCAACTAAAAAAAAAAGGGAACGTGAACCAGTGAAAATAACACAAATCAAAACGATCAAGAGACGATCCGAATGAGGGATAATTCAAGAGTTGAAGTCTGCTGAACGCGTAATGAAAGGCCACCAACCGTCATTCACAGCCATTCTTGAGCTGCGCAGCACAACAATGATGGGAACAATTCGCATCAAAGTTTAACCCAGCGTGCAGCAAAAAAAGAAAAAAAAAGGTAAGTGAATGTGTCTCCCTCTCCGACTACGAATTCGATTGGCCTTACTGAGGCGTCACCGACCCGTCAGATGGCGAATAGAGTCGTAAAATTATGGTTACTGCGATGGCGATGGTCATAAAGTTAGAGAGAGAGAAAAAGAAGTTGTAAAAAATATGCTTGCGATGACGGGTGTAGTGATCATTATGATGGTGTGGTCGGTCGCTAATGAAATTGGGTGAAAGGTGTGTGCAAAAAAAATGCTTAATTGAAATTTTGGCAGTGCGGGAGCGTCGTTCACGCTCGTAAAGCTATATTTTGATTTATTAGTTGATACCTAGACACCTGTGGAATGTAGCAAGTGGTCGGAGAAACAGGAAAAAAAAGTTGCTTTGGGAAAGTTGACTGGTTTTAGATAACGGTTTATTGTATTTGAATTTTGTTCTCATTTTGTTTGTGGTATTAATGCCTAGCAAGCAACAGCTTAAATTGTCAGCATTCAAATGATTTTTTGTTATTAATTTTAAACCGACCAGACACAAAAAAGTTCCAAATATTTCGGAAAATGATGATACAGTCCAGACTCTTTTATCCGAAGGCCTTGGAAAAATTTCAAGTGACAAAAAAGAATTCTCATATTTTTTATTCAACTACGCTACGCCAAATTGGTGGTGATTAAACATTGAAAAAAAAATGCATTTTGTAATTTAATAAGCAATCAACTATTCAAATTTGACTTAAATTGGGTCGAGATATTTGAATTTATATTAAAAGTAAGAAAATAACAAAAAACCAAATTTTAATTTGTTCAAGATTTGAGTTTCCAAAGTCGAGCCTGAACTGTAGAGTAAACTGTAAACTTGTTTGAAACATATCGCGATTTATTTTTTGTTGAACAACACCAATTAATTTGATTTTTTTTTTCAATTCAGCGTTTATTTTCTCAATAAAATGCAAAACCCTTCTAGCTTTTATGTGTTGTTACAAAATAATGCTGAAGTGTTTTTAAGCATAAGAACACCTTAGTGAAATCGATTGCAGAGTTAATTTTATTCGGAATATAAATATTCCCGCTGATTGTATTCAGGATTTTAAGATATTTAGATATTTTGGCAAATGCCATCCTGTCGTTAGTACCTTCTAATAACTTTGGCTATCATTTTGAAAACGGGTGTACACCATTTGGCATAACGGGGTTTCCAGAAGGACATTTGGCATAATTCATTCAAAAATCATCAATGCCGTTTGGCATAATTATATTATTGTTTTTTTTTTTGGGTCTAACATTTTTATTTAAGAATGATTATTTAAAAAACTCAACAGATAATTGCATTTAAGACATGATAAATACTTTAAAAAAATCTAGCATCTCTAATTTTTTCACCAATAGATGCATTTTTTTCAAATACTTCTCAATAAAGCTTTTTAAAGCAATTTTTCATAAATTTATTTGAAATTTAAATTGAAAAATGAAAAATTTCCAAATTTTGTAAATTTTTCCCCTTTTTAAATATTTTGCAACAATTTTTTAATGCAATTTTCCTTTTTTTATTTAAAATTCAACCCAATAAAGTGCTGTAAGTTATGCCCTTCTTTAAATATTGTGCAAAAAAATGGAATTTTGCCTTCTTTTATTTGAAAAAAAACTTAAAGCGGGCAAAATCTCTAAAAAGATATACATTTTTCCCTTCGTTCAATATTATTGAATTATTGAATATTTGACAATTGAGTTTGTTTATGGAATTGTTCGTTCTTTTAATTAAAATTTAACTTGAACGTAAAATTTATTTGAAGATTCACATTTTGCCAATATTTAAATGTTTTACACTTGCGTTATTTTTGTGTAATTTCCCTACCTTTTTTAAAAAAATCTATTTATTTGCATTTAACTTCTATACAATTTACTCGTCTTTAAAAAATTGCATAATCAATTCAATTCCAAAAAATAACAGATTAAAAATGTACAGGAATAAAGTGAAATGTTTAACGAATACATCTTTAAGAAATCTTCCCTTCTTCAAGTTGAATATAAAAAAGAAGGGAAATTGCCGAAATGCAAATTAAAAACTTTATTGCAAAATATTTAAACAAGAAAAAAATGTACATCCCTTCAAAAGATTCAATTTTGGAAAAAGAAGGGAAAATGTGAATCTTTTGACAGATTTTAAAAGCTCAATTATCGAAAAATTAAAACATAACATCTTTTAGACGTTTTAAGAGGTTTTGAATACAAGAGGGGAAAATTTCAATAAAAATAAAACATTATCGCTAAATATTTTGAAAGGGGAATAATGTAAAGCCATCAAGAGATTTTATCTTCTTTAAACTATTTTTTATATTTTTTTTCACTAAAATGTTTTATTGTGAAATTTTTCGAAAAAAAAATCTTTAAAAGTAATATAAAAAAAGGAAAAATATCTTTTCTTAAAACAAAGAAACACTAATTCAACAAATAAAAAAAAACATGTAATAATTATGCCAAACGTCTTTTATGCCAAATCGGGTATTTTGTGTAATTGGTCATACAAAAATTCTCCATTATGATTTTCTGGTGTCTTTAGTAAATTTGGTGATATTGATAAGAACTATTAAAAAAGATACGTGGTTAAAAAATTGCTAATCAAAAATTAAATTTTCAGAAGTTTTCGAACGCATATTTTTAAACTGTCTCAATGAACGAATAAAAGTAATGTCACCTTCAGCGATGAAAAACTAATACTCCATTTCAATTTGTAAGATTTATTCTGTCGTGAGTACATTGTAGTCAGAGGATTATCACATTTCCCGGATCCAGATTATAAAAAAAGATGTAAATGTATAATTTTGGTAATTAGAATAGAAATAAAATTAAAAATGAAACAACATTAAATTTCATTTATTTTTTCGATAATTGTATTTAATTCATAAATTCTTAAAAAAACCATGTAAACAATTTTCAAAAACATTTATGTAATAAAAAGAACATCGGAAACTTAAGTCAAAAGCAAATGAGAAAACAAATGTTGAAAAAAAATGTTGACACAACATTGCTTCTTTCCTAAAATTCGTCAAATTTGTTAACGTCATGAGTGTTACAGCTAAATTATTATTATACCTTTACTCAATTGTTATGAGTCATCAATCGACTTCTTTGAATTATTGTTCCTTAGATATTGCAGTTAGAAAGAAGAGTTTTTGAGAGTGTTTGAATATTCCCAAAAGTCTCACCAAATTCAGTCATTATTAGAAGAAGTTGTTTTCAAGGTAAGAAAATAACTAATTGATATCAAAATCTGAATCAGACGCCTGCACATGAAGAAAAGTCATAATAGAACCAATAAATCTATAGAGATAATGGTTCCTTGCTATTGTTTTCATTGAAATATAGATCCCTAATGTATTTTCAATCAAAGGGTTATGTTACGGCATCCAATATAAATTTCATACTTAACTGCCCTTGATGCTATTTTAGTCACAGTTTTTCTTTGTTGACTAAGCCTCCCCCGAATAAGCATGAAATCCGACACCTCTCACAAATAGAACACTGATTGTAATCCGATTCCACTTACCCAAATAAAACGAAGGATTAACTCTAACTCTCTCTTCTTTTGTGTGTCTTGTGCAAGGCACATCTCATTCAAACTTCCTTCGCAAACATTTACCATTAGTTTCCGTCCCACAATTCACATCCGCCTTCCCCTCTCCCACCACCCCATCAATTGTTGTGAACTAACCGGCGTTTCAACCACACTTTGGTGTATGTGTGTGAGTGAGCTCCTCTGTTAATAACTTTTCCACATCAAAATCACTGGAATGTGAAATTTAAATCAATTGTTTAACATGGGCCCAACTCTTCACCCCCAAACCAAAAGAGAAAAAAAAACGACTCAGCAGCAGGCCACGAGGCTTGAGAGTTTGAAGGTATGCGCCTACTCTAACACTCACAGAACTGTCAGAAAACCCATCCAAGCAAGCCACACCGCACCGGGGCCAGGGCATGAACGACTCGAAAAATTACAGCGAAAAAAAAAGACCGGGGGCAGCCAGCCCAGACGGACGAAAAACGGCCGTAGTTATGGTATTGTAGTTTCAGAAACCAGTCAAGTAACACCCGCGCGCGCGGCACAGCCTACGAACGTTCACAGTTCGTTTCGAAAACGGTCGCGAGCTGTAAAAATCGCTAACGCTAACGTTGTTTTGCGTGTGAATTTAACGTAATTTGATCAGATTTTTGCCGAAACTAATTACCTTAACGATCGTTAGCGAATTAATCGCAATCAAAACACGCTCACGCGCGCTCCGATCCACCATTCAACGTGGATCACGTGGGGAGGAGATTACAATTGTAACACGACTTTCTTTAACGTTTTTTTTGTTTCGCAAATGTTTTTCACGCAACTTCACTTGGGCACTTAAGGGCGGAGCGTGCGCGTGGGGGTTAACACGAGTTAAAGAAGAAACGCACCCCGAGGGCGCCCTCAAGAGAATTGTTGTGATGGTGTTTTTTTCCTTCTATAGTGCTTTCAATTTTCCACCGCGAAGAGAAAAACTCCAGTGAGAAGCGGCGCCGCGCGCGAGATCTTCGCGAACAAAAGTGATCTGTTTTAGTTCAGATCTGTTTTTCACCTGCTTCGCCAACCTCAGTAGGCCCTCGCGCGAACCTGTGGATGTGTGTGTGTTTGTGTTTTTTTTTGTGTGTGGCGGCGTTTTTCCCAAAGCCTGCTGTGTGATAGTGAACCATTGTGTCTGGGGGGAAAGAAAAAAAAGTTTTGCACACCTTGCAAACCTTCACAACAATCGCAGCAACCCCCAAAATCGTGGTCGTCGTACAGGTGCAGCGTGGAGAGGCATCGCAGCAGGCTGGGAAACTATCCCACAGAAGCAAAAGTGCCTAGTGGGTGCGGGTGGGAGGGGAAGAAATTTCATCTTTTTCTACCCATAAATTAACCTAATCACTCTGTTTTACCCAACCATGCCACATTTGTGTAACTTTGGTGTGTTGTGCTTTTTTTTATTTATTTTTTTCGCAATAGGGGAGGGTATGGTTGATAATCAACATTAGATATTCAAATTGGAAATGTTTATAAGAAATAATGCAAAAATATTTCAGTAAATTCTAAAAATAATAAATTCATAATGCTTTGTATGAAAAAAATATATTGAAAATGGATGCATAGGAGAATTAATTAATGTTTTGTAATCAATGTGTTTTTTTTTTATTTCAATTCATAGGAATAAAACAAAATCTTGGAAACGGAATTTTCGAATCTAATTGAAATGGTTCCAAAATGATATTTTGCAAGAAATGGGATAGCATAGCTACAGCATTAGAATAGTTTTTAATTTCCTCTTAATGTTAAATTATCAAGCGAATTGAGACACCTTCAAACTTTTTGCCTTCCTCACATTACTGAGGAAAGGCTATAAAATCACTCGAAAAATGAACTTCTCAATTAGACCTCCTAGACCCACCTTCATGTATACCTATCGACTCAGAATCAAATTCTGAGCAAATGTCTGTGTGTGTGGTGGGATGTTGATCAAAAAATTGTCACTCGATTATCTCGACATTGGTTGAACCGATTTCGTCCGTTTTGGCGTCATTCGATCTTGGGGTCCCATAAGTCGCTATTAAAAATTATGCAGTTTATTCAAGTACTTCAAAAGTTATGCTAAAAAAACGAATTTAACAAAAGTCCGGAAGATTGTAAAAAGGGTGGTTTTTGTAAGAAAACCCGTCATGCTATACATTTTCAGAAAGGTATTCAAAAGACCTTTCCAACGCGTCCAAGACATTGCAGATCTGACAAATCTATCAAAAGTTATAAGCACTTAAGTGTTATTTATATGCTTTTTGGAGGCCGGATCTCAGATATGTTGATGAAAACGTTGTCCGGATCTCTCGTGCAACCTATCGTCGAATAGGTATTCAAAAGAGCTTTCCAATGCGTCCAAAACATTGAAGATCTGACAACCCTATCAAAAGTTATAAGCACTTAAGTGTTATTTACGCACTTTTTCGAGGCCGGATCTCAGATATTTAGATGAAGATGCTGTCTGGACCTCTCATACGACCTATCGTTGGATAGGTATTCAAAAGACCTTTCTAACGCGTCCAAAACTTTTAAGATCTGACAAACCTATCAAAAGTTATAAGCACTTAAGTGATATTAACGCACTTTTTGCATTTTGGATAGCACCCTTAAAATGTGAGGAAGGCGCCAACCACATAAGGGTGGATTAAGTAATGTTTTTTTCGAATGTTGAATGTTTCAGGGTGGCTACTCAAGTAAGGAAAACGGGAAAAAGTCTGGAGTTCACAAAAATCCGGAAAAAATCTGGAATTTGTGATTTGTTGTCAAAAAGTCGGCAAATGTCTGGAATCTCAAGCATACTTGATTGAAGTTATTTTTTTTTTGTCTTTTGAATAATTTTAGTATTTTTTGAATATTTTGTTCATTTTCCAATTAAATTACTCTCAATTCGGTGTGAGCAGTTAACCAAAAACAAAAAGTTTCCTTTGATTATTTGAAGTATGGTTAGATGATTTTGAATCAATTGATTGGAAGCTTCTTTGAACTGTGGAAAAAAAGAAAAATAATTTTCTGTCCTTTACTATTTCAATGACGAAAATGTCTGCAAAATACCCAAAATTTAAAAATAATCAGCTGATGGATATATTTGTCAATTTTATAGATGACGTTATTCTTATTTATTATAAACAATTTTTCACATTTGGCCCACAAGCTTATGTGAGCTTCAAAATAACCCGCCATTAAAAAACTTAACTTTTTTAAGAGCAAGTAGATAAAGGTTAATTTAAATTCAACGGACAAACTTAACTATCAAATTAAATCCAAACAAAAAAATGAAAACAGCAGAATTTATTTTTTGCATATATTGAAATAATTAAAATGATAAAAAAGAGTTCAAGACAATTTTTCTACAGACAAATTACGAGATCAACATGGATTTTTTTATAATTTTGATATCAAAGCACATAATATTAAAAAAAATATATAAAAAGTTCAAAAAGATTTATTAAATTTAACAAAATTGATCAGGCTATCATTTAAAAAATAAATTAAATTTCACAGCAGTTAAGGGATTACATACATGTAGAAAATCACAAAATTTCATATTACAAAAAATTTATTAAACCGACTTTAAAGAAGATTTTCTATCACTCCTGAAAGTTTCATGAAGAAATTCCATGATTAAAGTAAGTTACAGACGATTTTAGCTGAATATTTTTAATATTTAATATATATATATATTTTTTTAATATTTTTTTTTAAATTTTTTTGGTATTTTTTAATTCGGCTGATTTTTTTTGGTGCCTTCGGTATGCTCAAAAAAGCCATTTTGCATCATTAGTTTGACTAAATAACGTTCCATACAAATTTGGCAGCTGTTGATACAAAAATGATATGTGAAAATTAAAAAATCTGTATCTTTTCAAGGAATTTTTGGTCAAAGCAGTGTTGAGATATCGTGGCACCCGTTTTTTGAACCTGCTAACTTCAAATACCTATATCTCGGCAATGATACAACCAAATGTCCTCAAATTTGTTTTGTTAACAGATGAAAATATATATTTTAATGTCCTGAAAACAGATTTAAAAAAAGTTTAAGTTTGTGCTCAAACCAACCTCTGTCATTTTTACCGATTTACATGTATGTAACCCCTTAAATCAAAAGTTGACTGTCTCTATCAAGTCCCTATAAAAATATATAAAATAAAAATAGTATTTTTATACAGCTTGATTATTTTTTTAATCTTGTGGCCAAATTATCAGAGGAGGCTTTGTTTTTTTCTTAAATAGATTTATTTATTTTTATTTTTTATTTTGATGATTTTATTTTATTTTGTGACTAAATGCAACATTTTGAAAATTACCCTTTTACGAGATTTGAAATTATATTACAAATCAGAAAATTTCACTGAGCTACAATATAGGTAAAAGTATTAGTGTATTAAGGGTGGTCTCAGAAACCATCTTTTTAGACATATTTGAATCCATCGCAATATTTCTTTTCTATTTGTTTTTGTTGTTTTTAAATGATACGATAATTCTATTTTTAAATTAACATTGTAAATTAATGCGGGTTGTTTCATGCAATTTTCGATTTGTAGTGACATTCTGTTAATGAATGAAATATATTTAATTTACTTATTCTTTAGAAGATTTAATTATATAGAACATGAAACATTGTACAGAAAACCATTGCAATAATAATAAAAAAATAAGCTAAATGTAAGTTGTGTGTGTTAGATTTGTATCACGAGGTTTTTTTTTGCTATGTTAGATAAAAACTGCAAGTCTAAAAAATATGGTATAGTCTGCTGTTGAAAGAATGAATTAAAAAAAAGAAAACTATGAACAATTCTAAAGCATCAATAATACTGAAAGTTCAATAAGAAAGGTGTTTTTTCGTTAATTCCCTAAAATTACTTCCTATTGGCGAAAATAGGGATAAAAATTTGGTTCAAAAAAATCAAATTCAAAAATTTCAAGATCAATCAAAACTTTTAAATTTCTTCTCTATAAATCAGAACCTTTCTTTCCCCTAAAACTCCCACCGCCCAAGCACACCGCACACACACACACACACACACACTCACCACGGCCTGCTGATTTTATTTTCCCCATCCCCCATTATTTTTATTTTCCTTCTTCGGAAAGATTAACTTTTCGGTCTCGTCGACTTGGTAGTCGTAGTCGTCATAGCAGCCGCCAGACCAAGAACCATCCAACAAACGGCCAAGAAAGTGCAGCCCAGCATGAACGGAACAGAACAGCAAAAAAAAAACACTAAAATCATAAACGAAACGAACTAATTTGCGGTTGGTCGCGCCGAGTTTTTCCTTCCGTGTGTGTGTGTTTCTGTGTTAGTGTCTAGAGTGCAAAAAATAAAAAAAAAATAAAGAGGAAGAAGATACAAAAATAATCCGGAGCAATGTGGTGATTCCGATGGGGAGCTGTGATGCGGAGAATTGACCAGGAAAAAATATGCGTGTTAAAACCGTTCGGCAGATCAAGAATCAGCGAGTGAATCGCAAAAACCAGAACGAATATGGTTGGTAACCCCTTTTGTTCTAGTTGGTAACTTTCTATAGCTGTCTAGTTTGGATTAGTTTGTAAGAGGTTTTAAGGTCCGTTAGCTTAGTAGGCGGGTGGAAATCATCGTGCACGGAAAGCAATGCAGATTTCACCATTTTTTGTAATGATTTTTTTTTCTGTGTCCATCCAACACGATTGAGATGCTTATCCAGCTGGAAATAGTCATCATCGGTCGTATAACGTCATGATTCGAAATCCGGACACTTAGTAGCATATCATTTTTGTTATAGCTGGCAAAAAATCATGTAATAAGTTGGAAATGTAGAAATATCATCAGGACGTAGTATAAACAGTCAGTTCCAAGAAAATGCATGCAAAATATGTCTTTTCTAACAATTTTTCATCAGAATTTTAAAATTAAAATGACTTGTTGTGCTTCGAATACCGGACACTGATAAAGGCTGATTCGAAATCCGGACACTTTTGCTTCGATTTCCGGACACTCGATTTTACTTATGAATCGCACAAATTTGGACTGAAATGTTAGTGAATGGCATTCTTTAGGTCTCAAATAAGCTGTTAACATTAAAACAATCGATAGTTTATATGAAAATTTGCTAGAATTTAAGGAAATCGAAAACATAAATTTCTGCTTTGGCTTCCCGGTGCTTCGAACGCCTATGAAATATTTCAAGTGAAATGTTTCGCATTTTTGGTAAACTTATAATTTTATTGTATTTAATTGTTTTGGCATTCATTAAATAACACAGTTTTGACGTTCATAATGTGAACTTATATCCAAATAATTGATAAAACAAGATGAAGTGTCCGGGTTTCGAAGCGTCCGGGAATTCGAATCATGACGTTATTTGCCTAGTACAAAAAAGTGCTACTTTTGGCATGGTTTCTGTCCAGTTTTTTTTTTTCACCAAACAAATGAGTGAAATGCGCCATATATGCTACTGCTCTTGGTCGTTCCCCGGTTTGGGGAGTACATTAAAGATAAACGGACCATAATTTATGGCTTTGCATGGGAAAAAGGAGAAGCGCTGAAGCTGGGCTGGATATATGAAGGTGACGAGCAGACCAGCAAAGAACGAAAAACTGCTAAAGGTACGGGATGCATTCTAATGAATACAGCAGATTAAAAATGCAAAAATTTGCAAAATTGCACGTCGGTTTGTTAGAAGGGGCCAATTATTTCTGGCTTCTTTGTGTGAGGTTGGAGAAAATTAAAAGTTTTGCTCGTTTGTTAGAAGTGTTACAGTATGGGCAACATTATTTTGATTAGCATTAAATCTTGTGAGAACCAGAGCATCATTTGCCCGACTTTAAAAAAGCACCTACTCTTTTCACGCCTCTGGTAAAGTGGTATTAGTGAAAAAAGAGTAATCATCTGTTGATCGAAACATTTCAACTTCAAAAGTAATTGGTAAAAACACACTAAAATGTATTATTTCAATTCATAAGGCCGTTGCTAATATTTTTCAAGGTTTATGACGCCTTTTCGAGATATTTAAGTTTTAAATTTGCATCTTTTTTACCTTAAAATGGCTGTAACTCTCTTTAGAGCTCTAAAAGTGCTTCATCAGTGAACATCACTTTTCTCTAAAACTTAACCCTGAATTATTACGTTCAAAAAACTATTTTTTGAAGGTTTGCTCAGATGCTTTCTATAAATTTGGTCATAGAAGGCGTAGATTACGAGACAAAATTTTGGTGTCTTCGACAAAATTGCTTTAATTGGCAAGGCCAACAATTTTTTAGAAGACGAAAAAATTCCCAAAAATATTCCTGTTAAGTTAGATTTTCAAAATTACCCTAATCGTGAACCACCCTAATTTTGAACCAATCCAAAAGTTTGCAACAACTCTTCTGAAGACACCATAGCTCCAAAACTTAGCCATTTTTCGGAAAATCCATTTTCCACTTAATTTTGCAATCTGGACCACTGTTCATTGATATCAGACGTGCAATCAACAGAAAACATTTTCCAACAAATTAGTCTTGTAAAATCACAATGCTGCAAAACAAAAAAAAAATGTTTTCGTCAAGATTTAATTTTTTTTAAATCAATGATTGTAAAACAACTGTACTGATTCACTGAAATATTTCAACCATGGTAAGTAATTTAAACATTTAATTTCTTGCAAAAAAAAAAAATGGGAGAATTTGTTTAATATTTTTATAAAGTAATAACAAATATCCCAAACTCAGTCAGCTTTTTCCCAAACCCGTTTTACCGATTTCAAAGGTCAATTTGTATTCCATACAAAAACCGATCTTTTCAACACCCTTCAAATTAATTTTAACGGCCTACTTCGATTGACCCTTAAAAAGCTTCACCTCCTCCCAACATCGCCCATGAAAATGGCCATTTTACTTTAATCGTTGCCATTTTATGTTACTGCAAACGGCTTTTTGGGAAGCGCCTCCCGAAACTATTTCGGTATAATTAGCACTCACTTTCGCCCCTCTAATCACCTCCCATAATCCCAACTAATTTGGCAATTTATAACGCTTCCCCCCGGCGTGTCTCCTCTCTCTTAGCGTGCGCTCCCACTTATCGTAATCATTCAATTCGCGGGATTTTGACCCACCATCGCATCGCCATCGTCGTGCTCATTATTATCCAATTGAGTGCAATTTTTAGTTTTATTTTTCTCTACTTTATTCTCTCAGTGCATCTCGATATCAAATTATAGCACCCCCGGCTCCCCTCGATAATTGTACCAGCCTGCTTCGATTGGTCGTCGTCGTCGTCGTCACGTCACGTGCACATTTGTGTGCGTGCGAGAGAGAGAGGTCAACAATGCACTATTGTGAAGTTGAACTCAACGCGACTGCTTCGATTGGCAAAAGTATTTAAAAGGCGCCACTGGATTTTCTCAACTCAATGGCTACTTTGACTACTTTGGGAATTCGTCGTCATTTAATTGCCCCTCATTGATGGACGGAAGTAGCTGCTTTTGGCGGTTTGCAATTTTAGCGTTAGATAACCAACGCAATCGTACCGGTACGGGTGCAGATGAAGAAGTGTTGTTGCTTTTTTGATGATTTTTTTTTATTTCGACTCGAAATTAAAACCAAATAGCACCGCGACGTTGCGAATGCGAATAAGTGCATTCGCTCTGTAGAAAAACCACCCAGAAAAGAGGAGCTCCATGGACCACCGCATAATGGCCAATAGAAGAGTGCAGCAGGGTGACGATGACTGTGAGAGTGGTTGGTGGTGGAATGAATGAAACCACCGCAGAAACCGCAAAAGCTCGGCATTGCTCTGTGAGGTGAGCGCGGGTGTGCGTTTTGAAATACCCTGCGTGAATATCAGAGTGATGATGGATGAGGTGGAGTTCAGGTGATGCAATGCAATTGATTTAAATTGGAGTTTATAATTTGACTGAAGAAATTTGTTTAATTATTAAACATTTTAGTGCACGGAGAAAAATGATTCCCCAAAATCATGAACAAGCGTTCATGGAATTCCGAACCCCAAACAAAGCGTTCAAATTTGAAAAACATGCCATGCAATAAGAACACTTTGTTCGAGGTACCATGTTTCATGAACGCTTGTTCACGACTTTGGGAACTAATATTTCTCCGTGTGTTTTTAAATTTAATTGGGTTTAACAATTTTCATCCCCCCTCCGTAGCTTTTTCACAATCCAAGCATTTTGTAATACATTGCACCTAAAAGTTTTGAAAATCAGGCCAAAATCAGGCATATAATTTGAAATTTAGTTTTATTTTTAAATACTTTTTAAAACAAAGGCTGGAAAATTATACTTTTCAGCACCTACATTAAAAAATACTATTTCACCGCCTGATGTTTCGGCCCGATTTTGTAGAGGGAAGGGGAGGCATAAATAATAGCAACAGCCTTATTTGATAAAAATGCATAAATAACTATCATACAATGTTTAATAAATAGATAAGATATAATAGTTATTCGAAACAAAGTATGTCAAAATATAATCTAGAACATAACAAGACACCAGCATTTTTGCCTTCCTCACCTTACTGAGGAAAGGCTATAAAATCACTTGGAAATTAAATTTCTTAATTTGACGTCCTAGACCCACCTTCATGTATACCTATTGACTCAGAATCAAATTCTGATCAAATGCCTGTGTGTGTGGTGGGATGTTGATAAAAAAATTGTCACTCGATTATCTCGACATTGGCTGAACCGATTTTGTCCGTTTTGGCGTCATTCGATCCGGGTGGTTTTTGTAAGAAAACTCGTCACGCTATACATTTTCAGAAAGGTATTCAAAAGACCTTTCCAACGCTTCCAAGACATTGAAGATCTAACAAATCTATCAAAAGTTATAAGCACTTAAGTGTTTTTTTTTTACCTCCTTGCCCTGATATACAGTGTAAACTAACAGGATATCGTTTCAATAAAATTACAATTACAATTACAATTTATATGCTTTTTGGAGGCCGGATCTCAGATATGTTGATTAAAACGTTGTCCAGATCTCTCATGCGACATATCGTTGGATAGGTATTCAAAAGAGCTTTCTAACCCATCCAAAACATTGAAGATCTGACAACCCTATCAAAAGTTATAAGCACTTAAGTGTTATTTACGCACTTTTTGCATTTTGGATAGCACCCTTTAAATGTGAGGAAGGCGCCAACCACCTAAGGGTGGATTAAGTAACGTTTTTTAAGTATTTGTAATATTTCCGACACTAAAAAATATATTATCTGTCCAAAACTTTTAATAGAAAAGGATAAAAGAGGATTTTCCACACAAATTTCCTCTATTTTCGAGCTCGGGATTTTAGGTGTTAAGCATGATGAAAACTGTTAACGGTAAAATACTTTCTCGCAGTCTATTTACTGAAAAAAGTCACTTTTCTAACAAATTTTCTAAAATCGCTTGGAATGAATACAAAAACTGATTCGATCAAGATGAACTATCAATATTGGCCCAAAATTAAAGTTTTTAGACCTTCCCAGGCGGACTTATGTTGAAAAAATCGCATTTTTCGAAACCTTTTTTCAGAAATGCTCATTTAATTTTTGGTAGCCTATTTTGCATCTTGTAGGAAATTTCATGGCGAACATTTTTCTCTCTGAGAAAATGCAATTTCGACACTACAGAGCCGAGATATTTGAGTTTTGGTGAGAAAAAAGTGCCAATTTTCGAAATTTCTCAGAATTCTGAAGCAAGGCCTACTAGTTACATGATGTTGCAAGCATATGTATTAAAGGTCAGGGTGTACTTACTTATAGTAATTTTGGCCGCTGAATCCGAATCTGAAAACAAATTTCGTGTAAACAGTGATGTTTTGGAGCTAAACCCTTTTTTAATGTCATTTATGTGTTCAAATCGCCAATATTTATAGTGCATCTTAATCTCTGGACAAAAACCTATCGTTTGAAGATAATACACACCGGATCGAATCAGTTTTTGTATGGATTCCAAGCGATTTTAGATAATTTGTTCAAAAAAGTGACTTTTTTCAGTAAACCGACTAGGGGGTGCGAGAAAGTATTTTTTTTTGTCTAAGAAAACATTGCTTCTAACATCATAATCTACCATTCAAGAAGTGAGCACCTGAAATTCCTCGACATGACCTCAAAATGGGACAGGCTACTATGCACCCTTAAAACATATTTTGTTTTTTTTTTTAATGTTGATGTACGGAATACCAAAAGTTTGTCTTCGCAAATAAGGCCATTGCAATTTTTTTAAATTTATGCAACCCTCAATCAGCTAGTGGATAATGCAGTTCAAAACAAGTTTTTCGTTCAAAAGTTGAGTCGATAGGAATTATTTTTTTTTTATTTTTGGGTTTTTAGCCAAACCCTTCCCCCAACCTCCCTTAAACTTTGGCCAGAGTCGAGGGACATAAAATTCAAAAAAAAAATCTGCTACGGCACATTAAAAAATAAAATCCCAAAAATCATAATTGTACCCACCGTGCGTAGCTACTCCACCGACGATCATCATCATCACCAACGAAGCCGATGATGAAAAAAGTGCCGATATTGAACATCATCATCGTCATGTGAACCGGCTCAAAGCTTTTTTTCTTTCTTCCCTCCATTCTATCCATGTCATTCATTTTTTATCCTCTTCCTCCCCCAGCCAGCCAGCGAGCAACACTTTTCGGTGCAAAATATGCCGGCTGGGCTGGCCTACAAGTCAAGTTCGGATCCGGGGAGTGATGTTATGTGTGTGCGGTTTTGTGCTGCCTTTTGGCAATTTTTGCATCCATCAGCCCGTAGAGGTTGCATATTTCATTTGTTCTGAATGGCGGATGTTAACCTTTCTCCTCGTGCTCGTACTTTGATGGAAGGAGGTGGGAAGGGCAAGTCAATGAAAGAGGGCTTTAAAACTTTACTGTGGAGCTTTTTCCGGGGGAATTTGTGCAGCTTCACGGTGAGTTTAAAAACAACAATCAGATTAGAGCCCTTTAACACGCCGAATTACAACAATAAAACAATTAAAAAACAATCAACCTAATGTAACCAAATAGTAATTAGATTTTACTGCCGGATGGTAATCAATCATTCGCGTTAATGACGATGTTGAGCTTCAATTTCTACTGAAAGTGCGTTCCCATTTTGTGCAGCTAATGATCGAGTTGTTTGTAACGCCTTTCTGTTAGAACCTAATCCGTTCATCAAATCTAGCAGAACAAGTCGGACGTTCCAAATATGAAATAGTACCTGTAAATATGATTGATGTGCTCAAATTCAGTCAATTACTTTAGTTAATTCATCCAAGTGATGTGAAAATCAAATTGATGTTATCATTTTTACTTACAGCTTCAATTCATCCTTCCTAAGCTGTTTTTAAATCGTAGAGTGCCATGAGCTCTTTCTTACATGCCAAAGCCATTCTAAGAGCAATTTGTCAATCAATGATTTTTTTTTTGAAAATTTAATATTTGTAAGCACTTGCCCAACCAAATCATTGAGCATAATTAGTTGGTTCAAAGTCATACAAAAGATCATAAAATGTTTGCTTCTATCCATACAAATATTCGGAATTAAGAAATCTTTGGCAATGTTGTAGAAATTAAAAAAAAGTGTTTCTATTCGAATCTGTTATATTTGGTAGACAAAAGTAGCCTACTTTTCATCGCTCTGAATGACAGGAAAACAAGCTAGTTTCACGACGAAATTTCGAAAAGATATTTGTTTTACATATTTATTCAATGATGTAGAAATGTGTTGTGCTTCATAAATTGTTGCTGAAATACAGTTCAATAAAACTCAATAAAATAATCATTTTCTGATTGTCAAAAGTCTTATACAATCCAGGCAAGATTACCGTCATCAGGGGTGCCATTTGATTTGGGGTGCAATGCAATAAAAAGTACAGTGGACTCTCTTGTTGTCGATATTGGAGGGACCGTCGAGAGCGGGAGTTATCAAATTATAGAACGAAAAATCAAAGCAATCTATTTGAAGGGACTTAAAATTTTATTGACAGCTGGAGCAATACAGCGATTCCCCACGAAAACAGCATGAAAAAAAAAAAAACAAAAGTGCTCGGATCGGGCTCAAAATTTTTCTGGGGGTTCCCTGTCTGAAATAATTAGACCCGTATTTTTTGTTTGTCCATTAGGGTGACCTACGCCGTGTTAGAGTGATCTGAAAATGGCAATTTTCGTCGATTTTCGCAAAAACCACTTTTTTGAAAAATCATAACTCCTAGCCATTCCAACCGATTTCAACTGTCTTATACGCAAATGAAAGGTGATAAGTTGGCCTTTCAAAAAAAATAATAAGAAGTTTTAAAAATCTAGCCTAACATATGAAAAGGGCGTATGAAACATTAAAATGCCGTTTTGACGGTGTCTGGACCAAAGATCCTATGCCTGAAAATTTACGTAACATACTAAAAAATAAGGGGGAGTTCTTTAAAGGGTTTTTGAAAATAAAATCCGTATTTTTCGACGCGCCGCGCGCAAAAACGGAAAAATGACAAAATCGACAAAAAATATTTTTTTTCCACTAAAAGTACGATAACTTTCAAATTTCAGCGATGACCTATACATGTCTGGTTATCAAAAGTTGCGTCTTTTAAATACGAAATTTGTTGAGCCCGATCCGAGCTTTTTTGTTATTTCCTATGCTGTTTTCGTGGGGAATTTCTGAATATTTTTATCTAGAAGAACGACAGCCAGAGAGTCGACTGTATATAAAATTGCAATAACGAGCCAAAATTTCAATATTTCAAAGCAAAAGGCACAGAAAAAGCATTAAGCAGCAGTGCTGCCGGTTTGCATTCATTAGTTTTCAAAATATTTGGCAAAAAAAACTTTTTGCGACGAAAATTAAAAAAATT
The DNA here is from genome assembly GCF_015732765.1 of Culex quinquefasciatus. Taxonomy (NCBI): domain Eukaryota; kingdom Metazoa; phylum Arthropoda; class Insecta; order Diptera; family Culicidae; genus Culex; species Culex quinquefasciatus. The sequence continues at coordinate 1,550,302 of NC_051862.1, forward strand.
AAAATATTTTTGAATGAATTCAAACATGTTAAAAATGATAAACGCACGGGAATGCATTTTAGATTGTTTTCAGCTGATGGCACTCAAAATTACACTGATTTTTTTAGGTTTAATAGAAAATTGATGCCTTCTTCACTATTTGCCAACAATTGGTAAACACGAATTTCATCTAGTTTTTATGTCCATAATAAAAATTACATAAATATCACTTAAGTGATATTAACTTGAGACAGAGTTGCCAGATCTTCAATGTTTATGATTCATTGGAAAGGTCTTTTGATGTTTAATATACTTTGAGTTGTTTTTTGTCACTTTTTATACATAACTTTTGAATTACTTATCGAAACATCAACAATTCGATAGCGTAGTATGGTACCACAAATCAAGTCGAATGTGACCGGTTTGATCAAAATTGGTTCAGTAAGCGCTGAGCAAACTATGTAACAATTTTGTTGAAATGCATTGCAAAATATTTGCATCGGCCTTATTTATGAAAAAAAAACTTAACTAAATTTGTACTATAAAATTAATTTAAAAGATACTCAAAATTCGCAGTTTTCACAGTGCACTACTCAAATCAAAATTGCCACTCAATTGCATCCAATTCCAGCCTGCTTCGACATGCCCGACGTCAATCTAATTACAAACTGTTGATGCGCTTTGCCAGAGTTGCATTAATTCGCACTCGATTTTCCCACCAGAAATTAGTTTCCATTAGTTTTAATTGGGAAATATGGGAATGAATTGTGAATCCACTTGGCCGCACCCCTCAGTCAGTTTAATGACAAACAATCGACCGCAGCACTAACTAACAGTCGGCGCAGTACTATTGACACAATGTTTAAAACACAATCCATTAGAGTGGACCACGACTTTGGCTTAGTCGCTTGGTAACCAAAAAAAAAACATGACTTTTTCATTTCTGTAAAAAATGAGACATTGACATAACCAGGAAAAAACACAAACTTGTGATGCATAACAGCTTCGCCGCTGCCGCCGCACTTCCAAACCAATTAAAGTCCAATGGGCAAGCAATCCATCTCCATCACAAGTGGATTCCAGTTCAGTGGCAACGAAGAGTGACTGGCAGCCCTGCCCGTGGTCCAAAAGCAGCTGTGTGAATGATTTAAAACCATCCTCCGCCAGCCGCTCGGGAAACAATGAATGACGCGTTTTTTCGCCTACTTGTCTTTTCTGGGACGGGGCGCTTGAGCTTTTTCGTTCTGTCTTTCTCTCTCACACTCTAGAGGTTTGTATTAATTCCGCTTTTCTGGGCTTATTTTTTTGTTTTGTTTCTCGGCGTGTGTACGCGAAAGATTGGCCCGGCAAAATATTGAAACTAAAGATAAACAGAGCAGCTTCCAGCACGGTAATGAAAGAACCGCCCGAAATTTTGCAGGGTTGTTCACAGGGGTGGCTTTGGACAGCCTGAAAAGTTGTTATTAATTTTTGTCAAAATTGCTCCACTTTACAGTGCCCTCTTCTGGGAGGCCATATTTCCTGCAACTCATGGTTCCCCTTCGTCGAAAGACGCCCGTTTCGACGAAAGCCGATAACGATTATTTTTACGCCACTTTTTTCACCAACCCTCGAAACGTCAAGTCATCATTTATTAACCGATACTCAGCAGCCACTCACCGGCCATCATCAGTCGGATGATCGGATCAGAGGAGGCCGGGAAAAAGTTGAGCAAAAATGCTCATTTCCCGCGAAATCCACCCCCAACAGCCCAGTAAAGTAGGCTACTGCGATGACCATGCAATCCGCACACTTTAACCGCGTTCCCTTTCCCACTTTCCCCTTCGTTCCAGCAGCAGCTGCCTCGTTGACCGCAAGTACCGTTCCCGTGGAAAATGAAACCGGCTTTTGGCCGCCACCCTGCTCCTCGTCCTCCTCGTCCAGCGTGGTGCCCGGGCCAAAATCCGTCAACTGCATGAATCCGCCGTATAGAATGCCTCCGCAACCGCTCGGGACGTCGTATGGTGTTGTCCAGAATGACCATCCCATCCCCGGAACGGCCTCCGCAGTAGCTCCCGACCATCACCAGCAACTTCAACTCCATCAGCAACATCACCAGCAACAACAGCAACAGCAGCAAGTTCTCAGTCCACCCCTGCGAACGCATTCCAGCAAATTTCCGGTGAGCTTTTCTTTCTTCTCTCTTTAATCCACGAATCAACCAAAAAAAAAATGAATTCGCACTTAATCGCGTTTTTATCGTTCTTTTCCTGAACCCCCCGCTCTGGGTGAATATAGATTGAGCGCGAACTGGTTCTGTCCTCGAGCAATAAGAACAACGCCAAAATTCCGTTGATGCAAGATAACCGAAACACGAGCATTCCCGCGCTGCTGAACCGTTCGTCCGTTTCGTCGGCCGTCGGGCCGGATTTGCCCACCAAGCAGACGCAGGCATGGGTGAGTGGAATTTGGGATGATTATTTGATTAAGTGTTGGGCTTTTGGTGAACATAGTAGGCTTAGCAAAAGAAACCATTAATGTTGGTTCCATTTCAGTTTACTTTAGAGCAATTTTCTAAAATTTTTAATACTTATTTGTTTATTTTTAATTAAAACTTTGAATTTTACATGACACCGAATATCAACATTTCAGTGAATTCCCATTTCGAAGGGAAGCATTAACGTGCGCTTTGAATTTTTCAAAAATGTTTAGACAGATCCAAATGGTTTTTTTTTTTCAAAGTTTGCAATTGCGACGAACCGCCCTTTAAATCGATTTCGATGCATTTTTTTCCAAAATCGACAACTATGGTTCCACATACCTACACAAATATAAAAACAAATACATTTAATTAGTTTTCGATTTCAAAATTTCGCAATTCAAGCAATCAAAGTCCAAAAATTAATAAACGACTGCAATTAGTCTGATTTTTTCTGCGTTCATCATCTTGGATTTTTCAATCATTCAAGTCAATTGCATACATCTAGAGTTTTTTTTAAATGACCTATAAGCTATTGTCTTTCATATGTTAATAGGACCTATTCAAAAAATATGTTGTGTTTAACACCTTAACTCCTAAGCTCGAGAAAGGGGGAATTTCCATAAAAATTTCCCCTTTTTAGATTTAAAAAAGAAATACCGGTTAAAGTTTGATCAAGTTTTTTGCAAATCAAATTAAATATCGTTGTAAAATTTGATATGTGGAAAAGTTGAAATCTTTTGAGAAATACGAAATGTATGTTTTACATTTGGTATTTTTTGTTAAGGATGTTAACCTTAAAATTATTGAGGTTCAATAACGGTAGTATTATCGTTCAAAATATAACTTTAAAAAACTAAAAATCGTATTTTTTCGAAAATACTCAAATTGTCTTAATTCACATAAGGGGCATCTTTATTAGAGTTTATTTTGTCAAATAGACAAATTTTCACAAAATACCTTATTTTTTCTAAATTACTCAAATGGTCATTATTTACTATATGATTAAAACACCAAGCGAAAGTTCGCAAGCATTTTTAATTTTTCAATTCAATTCAATTCGGTTTTATTGGTGAATAATCAAGATACAATGAGTTATTTTGAAGTGCATAACAGAGTTTTGGAGTTCCTTTCAGCTGTGTGTTGCATCTTAATCCATTGTGGAACAATTATTTCTTTAACTAAGGCACTAGCAAGTTTTTAATTTTTTAGAGTATTTTTTTGCGAAAGTTTGCAATATGGTATGAATTTTCACTTAATTAGAGTTTTGTTTGTTAAATACCCAAACTTCAATGAAGCGCAAATGCATGTAAAATTTCGCTTTGTTTGATACCAAAATTTCGAATTGATTAAAATAAGTTTAAAAAAGAAAAATTGTGAAAATTTTAGTATTTTACAAATAAAAACTTTAGTAATGTGATAATGCATTCAAAATTTTGCTCCGTTTGAAACTCATCTTTTAAAAAATATCAAAATTATAGTATTTTCAAAAAACGGTATTTTGTGAAAATATGAGTATTTTACGAAACAAAATTAGATAAAAATGAATACAAAATTTCGCCTTGCTTGAAACTTATATTGCAAATTATGAAAATTATGGTATTAAAAAAAACGGTATTTTGTGATTTTTTTTTTTTGAGTGTTTAACCTTTGAAACTCACTACACCATCAACACAAAAAAGTCTTAGTGAAACCATAGAAAATTCAACATGATTAATTCAGGATTCATTCAAATTTATAATTATTTTGAAAAATGAGTTTTTGTAAATTATCGGCGATAAGATAATTGTTGAAAAAAATCAGATAACTTAAACGTTCAGACGATAACGATAACCATTATTACCTACGATAATTTTTTTCGAAATTTTCATTGATTTTTTTTATCGATTATAAACTTATCAGAATACATTGTAAAAGCTTAATATTTTTTTAAATCAATAAATAATTTTTAAACTTTTAATCAATTTTCAATTTTGGGACCACAGATCGGTTAAAGACGTAAAAGTTTAGGCAAAAAAATATTTGCATAATTTCATTAATATTTTGTAATTAAAAAAAAGTTTCACGCCCCTTCGATTGGCGTGAAACTTTATCCTCAGGGGTGATTTTGGTCCCTGATCACGAATCCGAGGTCCATTTTTCCAATTCCAATTTGGTGTCAAAAGGTCTTTTATGTAAAATTGGTCAAAATTTGGAAATAGTAGTTTATGCAACAAGTTGCAAAAAGAGGATTTTTTCAGCACGAGTCGTACATTTATCTAACGAGGTTCACCGAGTTAGATAAATACGACGAGTGATGAAAAATCAAGTTTTGCAACGAGTTCCATACAACGTTTTTTGCAATTCCGAAAAACATCCTTTGGACAGAATTATAGGACAATTGTCCATGCATTGAGTCATTGAATCGTTCAAATCAAAAAAATGTTGAAAAGTATAACTTTTCCTAACAAGTGCTGAAAAGTTCAACTTTTCAGCATCCATTTTAGTGCTGAAAAGTAGAACTTTTCAGCATTTGTTTTGAAAAGGGTTACTATTCGATTCTGTTATTTTTGGTACAGAAAAGTAGGCTGTTTCGTCGTTCAAGAATGACAGGAAAAGTAAGTAGTTTCACGATGGAATTGCAAAAAGTCTATTTTTGCAATTCCGTCGTGAAACTACTCACTTTTCCTGTCATTCTTGAACGACGAAATAGCCTTCTTTTCTGTACCAAAAATAACAGAATCGAATAGCAACACTTTTCAGCACTTGTTTCGAAAAGTAACACTTTTCAACATTTTTTTTTATTTAAACGATTTATTGACAAAATACATGAAAATTTGACTTAAAATTTCACTCAGCGTGTGTTTTTTGGAATTGCAAAAAATGTTGTATGGAACTCGTTGCAAAACTTGATTTTTTCAGCACTCTTCGTATTTATCTATTTAAATGTACGACTCATGCTGAAAAAATCCTCTTTTCGCAACTTGTTGCATAAACTACTATTTTCATTGGTAAAAAGTACAAAAATAGTTCTAAAACCAATGCCATTTTTCGTTACACAATTTTGAAACATGTCATTTTATGAGAAATTTTATGTTCTTTTTGAATCTACAATAACCCAGAAGGGTATTTTTTCATCTGGAAAAAAATAATTGAATTTATATTTTTTTTGTTACTATGCAGTTTTTTTTGTGTAACATTGTTCTCTAAAGTTGTAAACGAGTTAAATATCAAGATTCACGATTTTGAAAAAGTTATACTTAAGAAACGCAAATCTTTTTGTTTCGTCGTTTGTGTCTGTCTCGGATGATCTTGAACGGCCATGATTGATATCGCTTTGGTCAAATTTCACAAAAATCGGAGAGGACCCGGGGTAACTTTTTCGATTTCGTGTGAGTTGATAGAGGTAATAGTAAAAATTTAATCAAAATTTGAAACATCTTTATGAGTTATGAAGATTTACCTGAAACAGTGCTATTTAATTCGACTTAAAAAGTTTTTAAACGCCCTAAGAAGCAAGAATTCCTCACATCTTCCAAAAAAAAAAGCATGGTTGGCGCACACCTCACCTGCACTTACATAATGACTTCAATAACAATACCGAAATTGCCTGGCTGTCTGTTTTTTTCTTCACCTTAGCCAGCCCAAACCAACCATTGAACCTGAGGAAAACAGCCCATAAACAGTAGCATAAAACACGCACTTCAACGAGATTCGTATCAAGACTTTTACGATGTGCCCCCACGGTTTATTTTTATTTATTTTTTCAGCCGTTGTTGTTCGAGCATTGTATAAGAAAAGATTTCTGCCGAAAAATAAAATGACGATCCGATCGGTGCCATAAAAATCCCTCCCAAACACCGTGCGAAATGATTCACACGCAAGCCTTTACGACAAGTAATGCTATTTCCGACAGCATAAATTCCAACCTCCCCGAACATGGTAATGAAATTAGAAGGAATTTTGCCATTTGATTTGAAAGTTTGCTGGCGACGAAAGACGCGTAGTAGGCGACGTTTTTCGTTCAAACGGCAGCAAATTCAATCAGGCAAAACTAAAACAAGCTTTTGAAGAGTGATCAAAGAATGCTCTGACTTTGAAAAGTGATCATCATTTTAAATTTTAAATGTGCAAAATTTCCTTTTCCTTCCAAAGTGGAACCCTTTCAAATCGGAACCAATAACATTAGTTCTAATGGTTGCGCGCACCTTGCCGGGGAAAAACGGGTGAAAAATCGGTGCCAAGTGTCCTTATCAGGCAATTTTCACCTTGGCTGGACCCGGATCCTTTCTTTTGCTCACAGAGTTGGTCACGAGGGAGCGCCTCTTCACATCTTTGCAAATTTTGAACAGCGAAATCAAACGCGTCTCGAAAAGAAGGACCTTCGAGGCGCTCGACCTGAAAAAGGATTCTGTTTTGTTTTTCCAAGTGCGGAAGGGCCTAATTGTTTGCAGCGGCGAAAGGGAGGCCTCTTTTCGCCTAAGAGTGTGAGCTTTGATGATGGAAAATCGATAGCTCGATCCCTCTCGCGCGAGGGATGCTGCCCGGAGAAGGCGCAAAATGTAGGAAATTCCATCAGAAAAGCGCGCAAAAATTTCCGCTTGTTGCGCTCATCAATGGATGGGGGGTTGGGGGGTGGAAATCGGGGAAATATTTTCCCAAAAGAAAGCAGTAGGCCGTAAAGGGGAAGGTGCGGGGGGTTTGTTTGGGAATCTTTCAAGTTTCAGGCCACGTAGCAGGCGAGCTTGGTTTGATTGGCGCTCGTGATTGAATTTTCATGACTTTTTATGCTCGGCCTACTTCAAGCGCCGACGTACATGTGTTTGCGGAAGAGCTTTTCAGGGTAATCCTTTTCAGAGGCAAATTTCGGTGGGCCGATAAGCTTTAAACTTGAGTAAATTCCCGGGAAATGTGGTTGAATCATGATTGCGTTTCCGCAAGCGGGTTCAATAAATTTTATGATTGTTGTCTTACGGCACTTCATTCAAGATGGTAGAGTTATCTCTCGATTTATTTAGAATCACAATCCTAGAATTACGTAAATGATGAGTTTATTTTTAATCAACGTGATTGCTATACTTAAATTACAAGCTTGCTAATATCTTTCCCTTTCTTCCCTCTCCCCAGAACCAGGCCCAAATTGAGGTCATCCACTCGTCCATCACCGGCACCATCCCGCGGAACGCGGTCCGCCTCCCAGAAGACATCACCGCCCTCGCCGAGCGCGAAGGCCTCCAGGGCAAGGACAAGGAAACGGTCAAAAAGTCCGTCTCGAAGAACTACCACAAGCTGAAGGACCTCATTTCGTCCAAGTTCAAGAAGGAAAACGGCACCGACGAAGGTCCCGGCGACGAGTTGAACAACGTTTCGACGATGCTGCACCAGCAACAACAGCAACAGAACAGTTTGGGGTCATCGTTCCTGATGGGGGGAGATGGCCAGGGTGGTGGGGGGAACAATTTGAACCACGCCCAGTCGAACATCAATTTGTGGAGTTCGAACGCCCGTGGGGATTCTCCACTGTATTATCACAAGAAGTTTGCCGATCCGGCCGACGGCTACAACGGGGACTCGCTCAGTGGCTTCCGGAACCTGAAGGCCATGTCCCAACCGGTGCTGAACACGGCCAGCAACCAGAACTATCAGATGACTCCTCCGCAGATGGACGGAACGGACAGTGACGACGGAGGATTTCGGTCGCAACAGAACCAAGCCCGGATCAACATCCAGACTCCGGTTCAGCAGCACAACCGGCAGCTGCAGCAGAACTACGTCCATAACTACCGTCACAACCACCCGCAGGGTGGTGGTCAGCAGCAGTCCCAAATGACCCCACAAATGACTCCTCAAAACTATCAACAAACCCCACAAAGCAGACACAAGATCCTGACGGAATACTCCGACGGACACTCCTCACTCCAGCATCAACAACAACAGCAGCAGCAGATTCCCCACGGAAGTGGCCACACCACGATCAACATTGGCGAAAACTCCAACTACAACGGGCACGATCAAAAAGGAGACCAAAAACGGATGACCAACGGAAGCAACAACAACAACACGGTGGTCCAGATTGCGTCGGATCCGTCGTCCTCCCACGTGGTGGTCCAGACGAGCACGACGACGACGACGACGACGACCAAGCAGATTGACTCCATTTCCAGTTCGGACTACGATCGCAACGGGAACCACAGCTCGAATGTGGACTCGGGTCGTGGAAGTGCGGCGTACTCGAGTGGAACCCGGAAGGGACCGGGTCCGGGAGGGATGGCGGGGTCCGCTGCGGTGGTCAGCATGAGTATGCTGGAGCAGGCCGAGCGGAACAGGAGCAAGTCGGAGTCGGAGTGGGTGAGTCGGTTTTCACTGTTGTTTTTTGAGATTGTGTTGGGGGTTATTTTAGTTTACCGAGCCCGATAAATACGACGAGAGATGAAAATATCAAGTTTGAAAAGGGACAATATTCAGTTACTGTTAATTTTGAGGATGAAAAATACGCCGTTTCGTCACTCGAGATTGATAACAAAATTGTTTCATAACGGAATTGAAAAAAAAAAACATTAAATTATGTTCAACCAAAAATAAGGCCGATGCAAATATTTTTTAAAGTTTTTGTCCCACGGCTCTGGCCGGGTCGAGTTGTTTTGCAAATATCTGTTTTAAAAAAATGTAAGATTTGACAAAAAATTACAATACAATATGAATATCAAATGATCTAGATTGTTCATACACTTCGAAAAACAAATGTTTTTATTCATGAAATGGGTATCAAATGATCAAAAATTTAATAGAAATAATTTTTAAGTGCTCAAAATTTTTTTTTTTTGAATATGGGTACCTATTAAATGATCAGGATTTTTGTACATTTCGATAGCAATAATATTTTGTTTTGAAAATACAAATATATTTCACAAAACTACGTATTTTTTGGAAATATTCAAAATATCTTTTTTTATTTCGATAGTAATAATATGTTTTTAAATATTCTAAATTTTCACAAACCTACGTGTTTTCCTAGAAAAGACTCGGTTTTGTAAAAAAAATATGAGTATTTAAAAAATATCATTTCCATAGATTTCCGGTCATTTGTTACCCACATTGTAAAATACTGGAATGCTTAGTATGTTTTTCGAAAATACGTAGTTTTGTGAAAATTATCGATAATCGAATCACGATTTTTTTTTCGTTGCCTTTTTTTATTGTTAAGCTTTAGGATGATTCCTAAAGTACTCTAAAATGATTTAGAATTTTTTAATTCAAGATGGCGACCATCTTGGTGGTGAGAAAATGTTAAAAAATGGATTTTTTTTAATTTGATAGGCAACTATTCAAATTTGACTAAAATAAGGTCGCAGAACTCGTATTTGATGTTAAAAGTGAAAAAAAAAACAAAAAATGTTTTTGTTCGTGATTCGATTATCCGAAGTCCCATACAAACCTTCGGATAATCGAACTCCGGATAATCGAAACTTCGGGTAATCGAGGCTTCGGATAATCGAGTCTGGACTGCATTAAAAAAATGGCATGACTGTCCAAACGATGCAAAATGCATCTTTTCAACCAATCCTACTTTGACTTTGTTTAGGCCTTACTCTGCCTAAAAGTAATTCTTTTTAACAAAAAACTGCATTTCATGACAAATTGCCTGTTTCATAATTGTTGGATGTTATTACACACCCCACAACTGAGGGTTACATGAATTTAACTAATATTTTCGTAAAATAAAAAATATATCGTTCAATTCATAAAAGCTTAACAAAGCATGTTTCAATGGGAGCAGCCTGAGAAAGAATTACAGAAAAAAAAACTTTTTTTCTTGCGAGCTTTCATCACCCACAAAAGAGAGAAGAGGCGAAACAAGCAAAAAATCGTACCCGAACTTTTCGAAGAAAATCAATCAGTAGACGATTTTTTGGGAATCTCATTGTTAGCGCAAGCATTGGATTAATTCGTTTTGTTTACACTCATTGTTTTTCTACGAAAAGTACCAAACTTTTTCAACATTTGACGTTAGACCTGCAAGTGTTGTAGTGAAATGTAGTTCCGCCGAATAATTCAGATGATCATTTATATAGTTTCATTTTACCAATCTTTTGTGCGTGACAGAGGAGAGCCTTGTTCGCTTTAGTTTTTTCTTGATAAGCGTTAAAAGATTTTCTTATGAAGAATATTTTTCCATCGCTGGTTTCAGCGCTTAAAATCATTATTTTTTCAAATGTTATAAAAAATTGTTCCGAATTTGTGGATTTCAAGAGTCAATGTTTTACTTCAAAAACTATGATAAAAATCGTTGAAAATCATAGCAGTCGATACATCGTTCGAAAAATCACAAGAAAAACTTTCAAATGAAGCTTAAAGCTAATAATTATGTCTAAAAATTGATTTTCTTGGATTTTTAGCATTGCCTCAAGGAAATATACATTATAAATTGAAACGCATATCAAGCACTAAGAATTAAAAAAAAAATCAATTCACCTTCCACAGATCGACGTCGTAGACGCCGAACTGCGCAACATCCTCGAGCCCGGTATGAAGGGCATGATGATTCGTCCGGAGAGTACCATGTCGGAGAGTGCCTCGTCCATGTCTCCTCCGTTGCCACCGCTCTCACCGGACGGCGGAATCTCGTATCACACGACCCCCGCCGGCAATGGAAACGGCCACAATGGTCACAACATCAAATCGGGTCAGCTGAGAAACCAGTCCAAGATCCAGGAGTACGGAACGGACACGTACAATAGGGCGAGTAAGAACCCACAGCCGATTGGTCCGTCCAAGGGTCATCCGTCGAACAACACGATCCAGAACTACATGCACAACTTGAAGCTGTCTTCGAGCAGTAAGAAGCACGAACAGAATTTGCTCAAGAAGCATCGTAAGATTAACCTAGATTTCTTGGATTTCTCCATTGACTAACCAAATTCGTCCTTTTCAGTATTTGGCCTCGACACGGACGGCGCCTCGGTAACAAACACGACTCGCTCTCTCGATCTGGAATCCCTGCTGGGAGGTCCCTGGGACGCGGGTCAATCGGTAAGTGAGTCGGAAACGGACGGTGGCCTGCAGCAGATCCGGAACCAGCTCGAGGGTCTCGAGTCGATGTACAGCGAGGTGCTCAAAATGCTCGGCAATCGGATGGCCACCGGCGGCGATCAGGGTCACCACCAGCGGGGTGGCATGGCCAATCGTCGGCGTCGGCACGGATCGCTGTCCTCGCTGCCGTCCAGTTCGGTCAGCGGGCGACCGATTCGGGACCGTCGACGGCCGGACGAGCGTCGCAAGGTGCGTGACATTCGCGGGATTAACAAGCGCTTTCAACGGCTCGAGTCGCACGTGGTCACGCTGGCCCGGAGTGTGGCCCATTTGTCGTCGGAGATGCGCTCGCAGCATGTCGTTTCGCAGGAGCTGGAGGAGATCCGGAACGATATGGCCATGCTGAGGTCACAGTCGATGCATCACATTCCGTTGAACGCGAGTGGGGCAACGACGGGGGGTGCGGCGAACACGAGCGGATCGAAGGAGCCCATGAATTTGACGAATCCCAGGAGGGTTAAGAAGTTGACCAAGTTTTTTGGGGAGGATCCGCCGTTGATGAAGCTGTTTTTGAAGAAGCTGGGTTATGAGGTGAGTGTAGGGTATTTTTTAATATCTTTCTGATATTTTTTTTTCAAGATTGCTTGCAATTTTTTTTTTTTAATTTTTCGAAGAGGAATCTGCAACTTTGATTCTAAAATATTTGACAATAATATTTTAGTGTTTCACATAACTTTTTAAAGATTTTTTTTCATTTTGGGCTTAAAATATTTTGTCTTAAACTTAAAAATTTATTAAGACCTATGTTTTTTTTTATAGTTGTAGAGATTTTAACAATGTTTCTTTTCGTAATTTTTCCCTTTAAACATAAAAATCAACAACGAGATGACCGGTTTTATTAAACATAAAAAACGCAAAATACACAATTAAATGGTAAATATTAAACCAACTCATTTGAACAAGGGTTTTCTACGTATTCGCATGGCGACTTTTCTTTGTAAAGTTATATTTCATGCATTTCCTGTATCATCATTTTGTTCATACATTTCGATTTTTTGAAAGACTTAAAATTCACAAAACTACGTATTTTCGAAAAAATACTATTTTTTTGTTTTATTCCAATATGGATTGGGAATTTGTCATAAATTTTTATTATATTATTTTTTTAAATACTCAAAATTTTCACAAAACAACGTATTTTTAAAAAAATTGAGTCTTTTTAACGATATAAGTAATTCCATATTTTTTGTACCATTTGGAGTACTAAACAGTTCCCTAAAATTTTGGAGCGATTGGTTAAATCCTACTCTTTGCAAAGCGATTAAATTTTGTATGGGAATTATTATAGAAAATGCATTTTTTTAAATTGATATTTCAAGAATCCGCGTTTTTTTTATATATTATGAGTAGATTCTTATTCGGTTGCTCTGGGTTGTGCTGGAATGTGCTCTACAAACTTGCTTTTAATTATAGATACAGCGTTTTCAAAACTGAAAGCGTGGTTTTTGCTCGAAAGAAATATTTTTTTTTTTAATTTTCACAAAACTACGTATTTTTCTAAAAGGACTATTTTTTTAAGTTTTGACAATATGGGTATTAAATGATTGGGAATGTTTCATACTAATCAATAAAAATAAAACATTCCGAAAAATTCATTGAATACCCAAATTTCAAAAAACCAAAATTTACATTTTCCAAAATACATGCCGTTTTTCGACAAAATGTAGTTTTGTGGAAATTTCGAGAATTAAAAAAATCAGTCTAAATGTATGAACTTTTCCGATCATTTGAAAAGCATATTGTAAACAAACTATTGTTTTTACAACTTTTTCCAAAATGAGTGGTTTTGAGAAAATTTAGAGTATTTAAAAAAAAGTATTTTGGATATATTTTTAAATTTTGAGTATTTTGAAAAAAATATACAAATGATAATCCCATAAGCTCTGTACTTTAGTTAAGCATTCCCTGATTATGAATACCTCTTAGATATGCGGTGCTAAACCGAGGCATGACTCTGAACTCTCTAAACAGTTTCGTTTCTGGAAACAGTTTTAAAGTAATTTCCTTTTTTCGATAAAATATACCGTTTTAAAGTTGAAATATTTTCAAAATTTGTAAATAAATCCTGACATTGTTAAATGCTTTTTTGAAATGCCAAATTAAATTTGATTTTTTAAATATTAATTACTTCAAGAGATTAAATAATTTCACCGAGATTTCTTTTATCAACCATAAAAATCGGAAATTAATGAAGGCTTGCTCTTTCTGAACTTCCACTTTTTTTATTTGAAAACATGATTTAACTGCTGCAAATTTATTCTGGAATTCATCCTAAATATTTTTTGTTGGATTATAAAAAATGCCTTCTTATATTAACAATAAATTTACCAGACTGTTTTTTGCTTTACCACCTAAAAGTTTATCGACTAAAAAATAGTAATTAGGAATTATGTATATTCATGTGAAAAGAAAATTTTGGAAAATTTTAAAATATGTATAATAAAAAAATATTTCCAGAAATACGCCTCCATCTTCGAGAACGAACGCGTCGGGATGATCGAGCTGCCGTACCTAGGAGAGGAGAGACTGCAAAAGATGGGCATTCCGCTGGGGCCCCGGCTGCGAATCCTGCAGGAGGCCCAGATATCGCTGTGCCGCGACACCACCCTGTGCATCGTATAGGATAGGCCACATCATCATCGAACAAACGGACAAACCCCGAGCCAAAGAATCAAATCCAGACGACAATCACGCAGAGACTTTACACACACATCATGCTTACTTTTTTTGTGCGTATTTAAAACACATTCCAGTGCTGAAGTTTAAATAGTATCATTTGCTTGAGATGTAATTTTTATTCTTTTTATTATATTTTTTTTATTATTTTGTGTACTTAAATACATTCCCTTTTCCGGCTCTCCAATACTCAATTTAGACAAAAAAATAAGCAAAAAAACTGTTATAATAAACAATTTTTAATCATTATTATGTAAAACTTTAATGTGCGTTTAATTATTTCAGAAAGAAATTACAATTTCGATGGTCTGGTTTTGCTCATGGCCTACTTTGAGCCGGTTATCATTAAACGGTTAAACGAAAGTCTGGATCGTACGATTTTTAAGGGGGTCAAAATGGCAAGGGTCAGGTTGTAAATTTCGGTAATTGCTGTTTCTTGTGCTTTTAAAAAGTGCTAATAATTCCACACCTTCAGTGTGGTGTCAAAAAACTCAATGAGTTTGTACAACTAAAACGCTTAAATAGAAGACTTTTAATCAGCTCAAAACCGTAAACATTCGAACAAATCTCGGAAAACAAAGTAGCCCGGCCGGCAGCGCAGCTGCCTTGGCTGATAGTGTGCCCACGAGACGATAAGGAACGGCCAAATCAAAGCAGGCTCAGCCGTTCGTCGGAAGTTGACCGTCAGAGTGAAGTTGATCGTGCACGAAGAAAGATCTTTCTTTTTTCTCCCAACAAATAATAACAATAAACATGCAACGGTTCGTGATCGCGTTGGTTGGACTGCTGGTGGCCACCGTCGGTGCGGAAGTGGTTGACTTCGGCACCTGCCCCGGAACCAGTGAGTATTGATCCTCACAATGTCAGACATGTCATTTACTGTTCCCCCTTCTTCCTCCCCCAGTGAAATGCACCGTCCACGAGGTCCGCATCAGCCCGTGCCCGGAAGCGGCCAAGCAGAAGCCGTGCACCGTGATCAAGGGCAAGAACGCCACGATCGAGTTCGACTACACGCCCGAGTGGGCGTCCCAGGAGGCCAAAGCGAAAGCCTGGTGGACCACCCCGGCCACCGATCTGCCCTTCATCGGGATGGACGAGAAGGCGTGCAAGTTCACCGGATGTCCGATCGCTGCCGGCCAGAAGCAGTCCTACTCGTACGAGCTGCCCATCCTGAAGACGTTCCCGACTGTGAGTGTTTTGAACTTTTGAGAGTTGAAATTTGATAACACGGTTTCGTCACTCTTTTTTTTTATTTATAGAGGGCTTACGATGTCAAGTGGCAGTTGCTGAACGAAGACGGAGAGCAGTGCTGCTTTATCATTCCGATCGTGATCAAGACCAAGCGTGGAAAGGTCTAAGAAGATTTATGGTGAATGTGAGAAAGAAGAGTGAAAAATGTGTTTACTTTTGCTAACGGATGTTGCTTGTTATATGAAATAAAAATGTTTCACTCAATATTGTAAACGTGTTTTTTTTTTTTCTAATCATGGTACAAATTATAATTCAGCCGGTCATACTTGTTTAAAAAAAATAAAGTCATCATCATTAAAAAAAGTTTTCTTTAACAGAAATAATAGAATCGAAAAATACTACATTTCAATACAAGTGCTGAAAAGTTCTACTTTTCAGCATTCAAATGATTGCTATAAAGTTTAGATATTTTCAGCAATTGTTTCGTTGAGTAAAACTTAGTAAGATTGTTTTGATTATTACACAGCAAACGATGAATTGACTTAACACATGGACGTTTCATTTTAAATCAAATTCAAAAGGGGTTTTTTCCTTTGCAAAACTCGATTTTTTCGGCACTCGTCGTATTTATTCAACTCGGTAAATCTCGCTTAATAAATGTACGACTTACAACTTGTTGCATGGAACACTATTTCAGCATCTATGTGAGTGCTTTTTAGCATTTGAAGCCGAAAATATCATGATGAAACTTTTGAAAGTAATGAAATACAAATTTTCATTTAAGTGACATAACTTAAAGGATTTTTTTGTTGGTGTTGAGACTTTGGCTTTGTTGAAGTTTTTTATTTTACACGGTCTTTTTGACCATATTGTGAATTTATACTCCAAGGAACAAAAACAAATTCTGATCAATGACATGGCTAGAAACTGACTAAGAATCACATCCCAGAAGGATTTTGTTATTTATATATTTCAAATAATCAAATTTCTAAGAATTTTGGGCTTTGAAAATCTCCCATGGCCTAATGCCAATTAGAGTTTTACTCCAGGAATATAGCACAACAAATTTTCATGAATACTTTTATAATTTTCTTAGAATAAAATAACTGAGGATTTAAGATTTTTTTGGGCTATCTTTAGAAGTTATTGACTTAAAGTGTGACAACCTTCCAGGGTGTCAACCAAAATCTAACTATGTTCGATGAAGTTTTAAGGCTTTGGTGTCTTCGGCAATGTTGTAGAGGAGAAACTGATATGAAAATGAGTCGAAAATCCAAATTTCTAGCTCATGATCTACACGAGAAATACGCCATTTTTGCAAGAAAAAGCATTTTTTTTGTGATACCTCAAAAGGTTAGTATTTCAGCGGCCTACTATGTTCTGAAAAGCTGTTTATAACAAATTACTAACTTTTTTGCGGAAAATGAGTTATAACTATTTTTAAGTAATTTTGAGCATATTTTCAAGTTGGGCTTCATCCATAAAGTACGTCACGATAAAATCAGCTAAAATTTATCCCCCCTCCCCCCCCTTTGTCACGTTTTCCTATACTTATAACATGCAATGTCACACTTGCTCAGACCCCCCCTCCCCCCTAGAGCGTGACATACTTTATGGATGACGCCTTGCTATGTTTTCAAAATGGCGCTTTTTGGCACAAACGAAGCATCTGACAGTACACACTTTCAGATGCTTCGTTTATTTGACTGTTTTTTTTAAATAAATTTATTTATTTTTTTAAACGAAATCTTAAAAAAATTGTATTTTTTAACGAAATCAATGGATAAATTGATTTTTGTTTATAAAAAATAATTTGTATGTGAAAAAAAAAATCATTAAACCAAAGAATCTCGAAATAAATATGTTTGTGATTGAAATTTGTATGTTGCAGCTACTTGTGTTTTAAATTAAGCAACTTTGCAAAAAAAATGTTTCTTAATCCACCATTAGGTGGGTGGTGCCTTCCTCACATTTACAAAGTAATAATGAAAATAAGTTTATGAAAAAATTATATACCTGATACAGACTTTTCCAGAAAACATGCAGACTCTCATTTGAAGCAATATGGCAACCGAGCGTTTCGCATCTGGCGCGACTCTCGCACGTAAACAAAAAGACCCGGCCTTTTGAGGTTATGCAAAAAATCACCCTTTTTTGTATCTACAAAAATCTTTTTCTTGGCATAACTTTTTAAATACTTAACTAAACAAAATAAAATTTAAATAGGGTCTTAGGGGACCCCAAGACGAACAGAATAAGGCGGATTCGGCCAAAATCGGTTCAGTCAGTTCTGAGATAATCTTGTGGAAAAAATCGTGTCTACACACATCCCCACAGACAATTTGATTCTGAGTCGATAGGTATACGTGAAGGTATACCTAGGAGGTGTATTTAAGAAGTTCATTTTTCGAGTGATTTTATAGCCTTGCCTCAGGTGAGGAACGCAAAACAAGTATCATTACAATTTTGCAAGCCGCTAAAATAAAGAATATATAATTTTTATTACGGCAATTTGTGTAAGAGGTCTATTCTTTATATTTTCATGTTAGTTTTCTTTAGAATCAACATAAAGTCATACAATTTTCAATAATTCTGAACTCAATTTTGTTGAAATCAATTGATAGTCTCGAACTTAAAAAATCACATGATTCAATAGCAAAATTGCAAACAAGATTATCTCGAAATGAGGATTCAATTTATTTATTAAATCGTCCAATATTAACACTGCTATGATCATCAGATCCTTCCTCGTTTATTCTTGATCACAATTGGAATGATGAAACAACACTGCTCTCCCTTTTCATTAAGAAGCTGCCACTTGACGTCATAAGCTCTCTATAAGGAAAAACGCAAATCAACCACATACATTAATTGAATTAAAAATTCGATTCTCTCACACTCGGAAAAATCTTCATAATCGGCAACTCGTACGAATAGGTCTGCTTCCTTCCTGCCACAATTGGACATCCGGTGTATTTGCACGCATCGTTGTCCATCCCGATGAAGGGCAAATCCAAACTTGGCATCGTCCACCATGCCTTGGCGGTGGCCACTTTTGCGTCAAACCCAGCCGTATAGTCAAACGAAATGGTCGCGTTTTGACCCTTCACCAAAACGCACGGTTTGTGTTTGGCCACCTCCGGACACGGGTTGATACGGAGCTCGTGGATGGTGCACTTTGCTTGAAAGTGTTGAATTCGTTAATTATTGATTTAAATTTGTCAATTAATTACGATACTTACCAGATTCCGAACATGATCCAAAATCGACTACTTCACCTTTAATCAGGATTGTTAATAGGGTAAAAATTAACGAAAAAAATATAAAACTTGGCATTTTTGATTAATTTTATAAGACTTTTATCACAATTTGCCAACCTTTAACTGATCGAATATTCCATTTTACACCTCACATATAAAATATTTATCTTGTAACACGCCAAATTTTTATCACTTGTTCAAATAATCTCAAAATTTTACTAGTGTTAGTGAAACATTAATGGTTTTAAAGACATTCTATTGAAAATGTTGAGTTTTTCAAATTGTATGGCTTTTGACAAAAAAATTAAAAAAAAATCACAATTGTATAAAATTATACCGTAGATTATTTATTAACCAAAAAGGTGACTTTCAATTTATCTTCTTTGCCCAACTGACCTTTTCAGCCAACCGAAAAGTTACGCAATTCTTCCCTCGCAGTCCCTTTTCGCGCTGTGCGTACATTCATGTTAAAGCCACTTTTTGTACTCCCTTTCTCGATAAAACAACGAAACAGCTGAGCTTTCTCAACTTTACACACGCTGAACCGAGTAAAACTGTGTGTGTGCTTCATGGCCCCTTTTTAAAGTTAGAAGGGAAAAAAACGCTCCGAGACCGAGAGGAGCAGAAAAACTGGAACACTAATCTAGATCGCAATTAATTTCAACCTGACTATCAACGCTGCTCCCTCCCTCTTGTCTCCACTTTAACGTTCATTTCTGTCCAACTTCATCTGCCGGGCTTACCTTGCTTGTTGTATCCACCTTGCAACGACACCAGCGCGGTCATCGCATGGCACACTGCGATCCGAACCAGATCCCCTAACGCGATACAAATTATCACAGTCGTCTTCGCAGCACTAAAAGAGCATCACCTAGTCGTGATCGTAGCCTACTTTGCACTAACTGAGAGCAACTTGGTTTTATTATCTTATTTTTTCTAAATAGTTCACAAGTTAGATCAAATCGATAGGTGGTTCCTCCTCCTCCCACCAGTTATAAATGAGAATAATGAGATAATGATCAGGTCCAAGTCGGACTCCGAAGTCAATACGATAAGGGGGAACTTTTCGTGACTCTGGTTGTTATTGCGGTGGAAAAGGTGGCATACTTTTGCGGAGAGTTGTCTTATCAAAAGGAGGGGGGTTGTTTTATATACTTTCCACATATAATTTGCATATCTCTGGTGCGGCATTTGCATCTCGGGTTGCCGTTGTAGTTGTAGTTGTTGACAAAAGTTGCGCCAACTCTATGCTCACGTGCTGGAGGAAGGTGCCCCAACTCATTTGTATCTTCTCCCACTCTCCAAGTTGAGCGGAAAACAGAACTACGACGCAGTTCCGGGAACGTTTGTACCAATTGACTAAGGTATAGTGAGCTTATTTTGAAAGAATGTCATTTGTTGAATTTAAGCTTTTGTAATATTTTTAAAGACCTGCTTTTGTTTAAAAGAATGGAAAAAACTCATAAATATAATTTTAAAACTAAATAAATTATTTCAAGGGAATATTGAATTCTCTGAAACATCTGAAATAACTTTTTCATATGAAACTCTATAAAAATATGCTCATGCTTACAAAAAAACAATAAATAAAAAAAAATTAATAAATAAAAAATAAATAAATGAATAAAAATAAAACAAAAAAACGCGGAAAAAACAAAAACAAGAGTAAATTAATTTGAATGATAATTTTTTATTCAAAATACTGTATATTTTTATCGAACTAAGTTTTTTTTTATCTCAAATAATCATGCAATGTTTTTGCAAATTCAATTATGCTAGCATTTTTTCATGTTTGTAGGAATGGAAAAACCTGAAAAAATGTACAGGAACATGAACAAAAATAAAAAAATAAATGTAAAAACAGCTAAAATCTAATAAAATGGTGTGGAGTGATTATTTCAAAAATTTGGTTTTTGCGAAAATCGAATAAAATTGTAACTTTTTGGACCACCGAATCATGCTGTTTTCATAGAAAATTTATGATTAAGAAAAAAATCAAAAAACAAACTTTCTAAATGTTTTACAAAAACTGCTTATGGGCAAACACTAAAAAAATCAAAAATGTTCATTAGCTTGTTGTAAGGAACTACTCATGCCAAAAAATTGAGAATCATTCAAAAATAAATTAAAATCAATTTCTTGCAATAATTCACACACCTTTTCATGTTTAAAATCTAATCTAATCTAATCGAACACAAGCGCAGCCAGTCCGAAGAAAGCATCCTGGAAGAACTTGTGGTTAGATTACGCCCCAAGTTCTTTCTTGTCAATAGTAATAATTGCAGTACATCCGAGTTACCCCGAAAATGTATTGCAAAAATTAAAGCGGCCAGGCCTACTGCGTTGCATTAACCGCAGAGACAGATTCTGTGAACGGATCACATTTCACAGAATCAACAGGGGAGGAAGGATGCGTGGACATACCGTACCAAACGCTCCGAATAAGTTGGGTGTGGTGTGTTAGTGTAAATTGGCAATTATTTATATTTTCAGGGGGGAAGTGGGAAATGGGAAAATTGGGGTTGGGGAAATTGGGATTGGGGAATTGGAAAATGAGAAAGGGGTAGAAGGGTATTGAATTTATAATATTATATTATAATAAAGGGGAATATAGTCAAATAGCAAATAATGATGGAAAGCTCTCACCAAGGAACAGCAAATCTTCAAAAGACACAGCCAGGTGGGTGGGGTCCCGATCGTCAGATCCCAAATTCTTGATAAAAAACAGGCCGATCGGATGAAGTGGAAGCGTTCCTTAGCTCCGAATATCTCCACTCCAACAACGGCTGCAGCTAGAGGGGCCCGGGCCGCAGACCTCATCTGGCCAAAATTGCCATTTCATCCGACGACGACACTGGAGGAATTGAAGAGAGCTGGTCCAGATAATCGCGAAAGCTCCGCTTCCAAAACTTCCACTGGTCATCATCAGAAATTTTGCGTTGATCTTCATAATGTTGAAATACTTTTTTCACAAAAAAAAAAAAAAAAAAATGGGTGAAAAAACGACAGCTAAAAATTTTTGCTTCCGACTTCGCGCACGGTTGCTGCGATCCCCATCACACACCTTTTCATGTTTAAAAGAATATAAACAGTTTTTTTTTTTTTTGAAAAACCTTCATGTTTCAAAAAGAACTGCTTCTGTTCGAAAACAAAAACTACAGAAATTAGTTTTGAAAACACAATTCATTTTCAAATAACTAAATAGAATGCGTAAGATTTTTTGCAACAATTCCTATGCCTTAAGCTAAAAAATATAAAACTTATATAAATATATTTTTTAACCAATTTATTTAAACAAAAATTGTTTATTTTTAAAACAATGCCTAAAACACCCAGAAATCAATAAAATGATCATTTAAATGTTTTTTTGCAATTCCGTCGTGAAACTACTTAATTTTCCTGTCATTCTTGAACGACGAAACAGCCTACTTTTCTGTACCAAAAATAACAGAATCGAATAGTATCCCTTTTCAAAACAAATGCTGAAAAGTTCTACTTTTCAGCACTGAAATGGATGCTGAAAAGTTGAACTTTTCAGCACTTGTTAGGAAAAGTTATACTTTTCAACATTTTTTTGATTTGAACGATTCATTGACTCAATGCATGGACATTTGTCCTATAATTCTGTCCAAAGGGTGTTTTTCGGAATTGCAAAAAACGTTGTATGGAACTCGTTGCAAAACTTGATTTTTCATCACTCGTCGTATTTATCTAACTCGGTGAACCTCGTTAGATAAATGTATGACTCGTGCTGGAAAAAACCTGTTTTTGCAACTTGTTGCATAAACTACTATTAAAGAACTGGTAATGTTTAAAAGTTTGGAAAATCTGCAGAAATGATTTTTGTTGTGAAACCAATTTATTTTCAAAGAGATCGTCATATTTGATAGAATGCAAAAAGTCACAGAAATAAAAAAAAACTTCTTTAAAATAATCCAAAAAAACTGATTTAGTTTGAAAGACTACAAAAACTACAGTTTTTTTTTAATTGAACATATTTCTATTTTTTTTTTGCACTTATGAATTTTGTCCTTTCGGCATTTTGCCATTCGATCCTTTGTCCACGTTTGACCTTTTGTCACAAGAAGATTAGAAAAAATCGGCAGTCCGAAAAATATGATTGATTGAGAAATCCTACGACTTTTCCTCTTAAGAAGGATAAAAGACGCTCTGAGTTGAAGTTATTGTAAAAACCCAAAATAGAACAATCCACCCTTAAAAAAACTTATGATATAAAACTAAAACTTTTCTTTTTCCACTCCCTTCACCTTCCTCAGCATTTTCCACCAAGCTTCTCATAATGTTCTTTTCTCGTTGACTTGCATATATTTGAACAGTCGCGCGCTTTTTTTATTTTTATTTTTTTTTTTTTGTTTTTTTGTTGCCTTCTCAGGCATAGGTACGTTGTTCTCTTGGTGCACACCAGAATTACCAGTGTTGCCTATTTGCATGTATGGTTCTTGTTCATTTTCTTCATCTTCCTTTTTTTCGAGAGCAAATAGAACACCGGAGAAAGAGAGCACACATATTATTCGGTTCACGGATGTGAACCATAAACCATGCCTTGTATTTACACATATACACACGTGGTGTAGAGAGGGGGGAGGGGGTGGCATAACCCTCTGGCAAACAAAGCTAAACACAAGCATAAGCACAAGCAAGCTGAGGAAAAGTGAACTCTGAAAAGTTGTTTCTCCTCTGGTCTGGTTCTGTGTGTACTCCTTAAATTTGCCAGGACGTTTTGTGGGGCATCAAAGTATGCGAAGCTGTCATGAGGAAACAGGGTAGGCCAATGGCAAGCAAAAGTTCAATGGCAAAGTTGTTAACTGATGATAAAATATTGCAGGGATTTACAGTTGGAAAATTGTTTTGACCTAGGAAACCGTTCTAGAAATTGTGTTTGTATAAGATATCAGTCAAAAGTTAATCATGTTTAAACAGAAATCATTCAAAATTTCATTTTTTTTTTTCAAATAACTTTTTTATTACAATCCCCATAAAACAGCTGTACTTCCAGGAATCAACCCATAACTGAAAAAGCAATAAAAGAAAACTGCAGGATACCGTCAATAAGCCAAACCCAATCTTGGTGGGAAACGCCATACTTCAAGCTGTTTTCCCTTTTGTTTAATTGTTTTCATCCTTTCCATCGAAATTCTACACCGCAGTCTCTCCTTTATCCTTTTAAATTTCATCCTTATTCCGAGTCCGTCAAATTGGTTTCCTCGTTTTCTGCCCATGAAGTCACCCCGCAATGCCACTCGCAGTGGCCATTCTTGAACCCTTTCCGCGTTTGGAACCACCAGAAGGTCTCTCTCCATCATTCTGTACCACTAAAACCATTCAACGAAATGTTCTTTTGCTAGTGGTGGTGGTGGTGTGAAGGCGCTTTAAAGAGTTTAAGGTCGTGTGTTTTTCATTCCCGAAAAGGTAAAACTCGGCCGCCGCCGCCGAAGGCATCCACAAAGCAGGCGATGAAATGCCGAACATGTTGCGCTGCGGCTGAGCTGAAGATCAAGTTACCCACACAAGCAACTGAAGTGGCGACGCGAACATGATGACGACGACGCGACGCATGGCCTACCTTGATGTGTGTATGGCTTCTCTCCCGTGTGTCGTCTGTGTTTTACCAACTGGCTAATGAGAACGATGTGTTTTACCTGTGCTTTTGCATGTGCAGTTGGAATGTTCAGTTTTATATCATTTGATTACTTAAAACATAAATAAATTTATCGAGAATTTTAAAATAAAATTGAATTTTTTATCCTGAACTCATTTGATTTAATATTGGGTTAGGTTTTAATTTTTTTTATAATCAATTTCACTTATAATTGGGTCATCAAATTTAATTTAGATAAATGATTTTACTGCACAACAGTAGAGCTTATTTTTCTGAACACAATCAAACTTTGTACATGAAAAAATAAATTTAAAACAGATTAAAAATTTACATTAAACAATAATTATCAAGGTCGACCATAGGTTAAAAAATAAAAACAAAATTAGAAATGATTCTCTTGGTATCTTGAAATTAACACAGGCCTTCAGGATCCAATTGAAAAGATCAAAGTGTTAAATGTTATGTTTTATTTTATTTCTTATTTGAAATAATCACCGAAGAAACAATTTTGGATGGTCCATACAACTTTTAGTTTTTTCAATAACAGCTGGGTTTGATTTAATAAAACAAAAACTTGTGAAATCTGACCCAAAATCCTAATGGATAGAAAAAAGGAAATATCTGTAAATATGTTTGAATATCAAACTTATATAAGATAAGTGTGTTAGATTAGATTAGATTGATTATCAAACTTGTAGGTGAGGTTAAAAGCTATTTCAAACAAATAATCCAGTGTTGTGTCGATGCTTTTAACGACCCGGAGTCGGAGTTGGAGTCGCCAAATTCTGGGAACCATGGATCAGAGTTGCAAAATCTTCGGCACTTGTCGTTGGATGCACCATCTCTAGAAGTCAGAGTCGGAGTCGCTAAATTTCCCACAGCCCAGAAATTAACAACAGAGTTTTGTTTTCCAAAATCATACAAATTAAGAAAAAAAAATAAGCAAAACCTCAGCAGTTACAGCAGAGGTGTCCAAGTTTTTGGCCCTACTGAAATAATGTTTGATATAAGTTGAAAAAAATCAAATTAATTGAATTTGCAATAATATTCATATATTTTGATTTAAAAACTAAAAAAAAACTTGGTAAAAATGTTTACATACAGTCCAGACTCGATTATCCGAAGGATTCTATGAGACTTCAGATGATCGAATCACAAATAAAAAAAATCATTTGTTCAAAATGATTTTTCTTGCTTTGCTGAACTTTTTAATTTCTCCAAACATCCAAATATTTTTGAACTAGTTCAAACATTCTAAAAATGATTATCAAAGCAGGAAAATCAATTTCAAATTGTTTTCAGCTGATTGCACGTCTATTTCCATTGAAATTTTAAAGTTTTTGAAAAAAAATCTCTCTGATTTTTTTTTGAATATTTGCAACGGTTTAATATAAGATCATTTTTTTACGAAAAAAATGTTTTGCCGAGCTGTCAATCGTAATTCCTATATTTTACATTTTTTTAATTATTTCAACTGTACTAAACGTTTAAACTTCGTTGAAAAAATAGACAATTTTTAAATGATTGTTTATCGTAATCTTTACAATATAGAAGATATTTTACGATTCTGGATTTTTTGAGATATTTTTTAATTAAAAAATAGATATTTTTTATTTTTGAAACTTTAGCTTGAAAAAAAAAATTTAACCCTGAAAATTTTTTTTAAAAAAACATACGTTTTCTTTATAGCTTAATAATGTTGATTTAAAAAAAATAGCTTAATAATGAAAAATATTAAAAAAGAGACTTTTCCAAACAATCAGCAGATTGCATCAGCATAAAAAAACAACAATTATAAAGTGTAATTATTTGATGTCAAGCTAAGATTATTTTATTTAGACACTCAATTTATTTTAGTGATATTCCATGAATGGCCTAAAGGGTCAGCAAATTTTTAATAAACGCCGGAACCGGATGAAAGGCAAAGTTAAAGAGAAAATCAGAGGGATAAGGATATCTATAAATTGATGTAGTAATTGTTATACTTTATTGAAAATAACGTATGAAAATATTCAAAAATTAGTTTCCCTGGAAGGATTTTTACGAAAGATTTTTCGCTACGTTAAAAAAGTGCGCGTGAGTGCTTGCTGAAAAAATATTATGAAAGGTTGAGAATTTTTTATAAAATTCAAATCGACAAAAAAAAACAAAATTTCAGAATTTTTTTTTTGTTGTTCTATTTTTGATTGTTGAGCTTTAGTATGACTACTAAACTACTCAAAAGTGATTTAGAATGTTTAAATCCAAGATGGCGGAGATGAAATATTCAAAAATGCATTATTAAATTTTACAGGCATCAACCATTCTAATTTGAAATGGGGTCGCAGAACTTGATTTTGATGTTAAAATAACGAAATAAAAAAAATAAGAAAAAATGTTTTTTGTTCGTGATTCGATTATCCGAAGTCCTATACAAACCGTCAGTTAATCGAACTACGAATAATCGTATTCTTCTTTGATACTTTAAACATTTTTCAAAGAAAACATAAAAATAAAGATTGATCTAAAATTCAAAAAATACTTGATCACCCCTAGAATGATCATCACCCCAAAGGTACTCACCACCTTACATCGGTGCTTCATACATTCAAACATTAGACCGATGATGATGTACTGACGACGGTGATCGCGAATACCTGAGCAAAAGAGAGGAAGAGAGAGAGAGAGAGAGCGAATGAGAAAAAAAACGAATGAATGAGTCAAAAAGCTGAGTGCGTCCGCCCGACTCGACTCCGGCATCAAGCATAAAGTCAGTTGTGCATTTTATTATGCTGTGAACGAACGCAGCAACCCGGTCTCGGTCGGTCGTTTTTCGTCGTCGTCGCAACTACAGTCAGTTGCCGTGTGAAACAGGAAACCGTCGCGCACACACACAGTTGATTCAGGTGCGGAAACTGCATCGCATCTCGTTTTGCGTCGATTGCTTCGATCGTTGATCGCAAGTTGTTGGTGAGGTGATCATCACACATAAGTCACACTAGCTGCTTATCAAACAACAAGCGCCTACTTTGACGTGCGAAAACTTGTTTTTTTTTTTGCGCAAAACTATCGCGTGCAAGTGTGTGTGTGATTGTGATGATGATTGGCTAAACAATTAAGCAAATTTTGCGGTTTATTTTTGTTGAGCAATCAGCGATCGATTCGTTAAGCGATTTGGATTCGCACCGTAGCTGCACGGTGTTTACAAGTGTTTGTCCGATCGTTTTAGGTGCCAAGCTCAAGTTCGTATGAGTGTGTGAATGTAAGCTTTGGCTAGTGGTGTCGAGCTTTGTTTACTCTGTTTACACGAGAGGAGAGTGAGATCGCGAGGCCGAAGTGTACCTTCGGGTTGATGATGGATGCTGTTGCTCCAAACTGACCGCGGCTGCCCTTTGGACAGATTGTTTATGGTACTGGGTAGTCATGTGGTGGTTTATTTTAGTCGTGGAGTGCAATTGAGGGTTATTACCTTATTTTTGTCTGTGCTCAAGAGAAGAAGGTCGTGATGGTTGTCGTAACATTATCAGGCCACTTAACGAGTTGAATCGGTAGTTGGAGGAGTGACACAGTTGGAGAACATTAAGTGTAAGTATTTTCATAATATGTTTTGTTATTCAGGTTCACAGTAAAAAAAATCATTGTAATATTACATTTGGGAAGGGTTGCATTTTTATGTCACAAAATAGTGTAATTTTACCACTTTTTCTGCTGTAATGTCACTTTTTCAGTCAAAATTGATGTAAAATTACGTCATAACAGAGGTAATATTCAACCTTCCAAAATTACACATTCAAAATTTACATTCCAAATAAAAAAAAATCAGGTAAAATCCACACCCGGAATTTGGAGAGAATTGCTCACTATCAAAATCTATCTTCATGCAATTAAAGAAATTTGAGTTGTTCCACAGATAAAATCGAGCAGAGTTATTTTCTAGAATTTAGCAATAAATCTAAAAATTGCGTTATTTTTTAATTATAATTATTTTAATATTTTCAAGACAAAAGCACTTATTTTAGACATTTCCAAATGTTAGGTTAGATTTGAAAAAAATGATGAATTTTAATGAGAATGTAGAAAAATTTTCAAAGGTAAAAACATTAAAAATTTAACGAATAGTTTCCGAAATATCAAAACTTTTGAAAATAGTAAAAACGACGTAAAAACTTTCATTTTCAAAAAGAACCAGTAGAGGGTTTACAATGTAAATTTTGTCACACAAATTCCACGGTCGGTAGGCTGCTCTTGAGCAACCATCTAACTACTTAGCAAATAATACGCTTTCTGGAGGTACCTTTCCGTGCGGTTTGAAGCTAATTTAAGCTGATTGCTGAAATATACACCTCAACCGGCTACCTCCCTCAAAATTGAGCAAACTTTGGAAACTTGAATCGCTTGAAATGCAACACCCAACAGCCTCTAAACGACAAGCAGAACAGAAGGGATGCTGTGTTGTTTCTTGCAAAACCAAAAAAATAAAAAATAAACGAAAACCAACGAAAACCAAAAGAACAACCAACAATAATATCTTGGCGCAAACATCTTCAACCCTCGTTGACCATATGTTGGATGAAGGGGGGAGGGCACAGACATACACACACAAACGGTTTCGCGTTCATTGTCGACCACCATCTGTGACTTTAGGCTTGGTCTAACCTCCACCGACCAACAAAACAGTTAAACTTAAGGTAACTTGCCCAAAGTCGTCGCGAGAGTCGTGCACGCTCACGTGCTCTCTTTCTCTCGAATCAAGTAGTCCATATTGGGACACAAATTTAGTCTCGCATACCGACATCCAAGTAGGTGGCACACGCGAACACACTCAAACGGAACGATCGTCACTCTGTGAGGGGGGTTTTGAAAAGGTCGTATGATTTTTTTTTTGGAAATCAAGTTTGCATGATTTTTATATATATATATATTTTTGGAGGAGCTTTTCAAATTGCCTAAATGCACTTATCTTTAAAACCATTTTAAGCTTGTTCGGGTTGATGCAAGAATCATCAAATGATTGGACGTAATATTGAATTTTCAGCCCTTTTGAAATGTTACTCTTGATTTAAATAAAATAAAATATTGTTTTTCGTAAAATCGGAAAAAAAAGCTAAAAATTGAAATTACAGGCCACGGTGTCAACATTTGAATGAAAAAAGTTTTTTAAAATGTATCATACATCTGTCCAGTTGTTTTGCAATCATTGATTTCCAAAATTTCTAAATACTTACGAAAATTTTATTTTTGCGGAAAAAAAAGTGTTTGCGGTGCTGTACATTGTAATTTCATAAAAGTTCAAAATATTTTTAAACGAGTCCAAACATGTTAAATGTCATTATCAATGAAGAAAAAGGCATTTAAGATTATTCTCAGTTGATAAGAATTCTATTTCCATTGACATTTTGATATTTTTTCCCACTGATTTTTTGGACCAATTTATAAGGAGGGGGCGACATAAACTTTTAAATTTTTTTGCAATGGCCTAATTGTTCAAAAATCATAACTCGGTCAATTTTTTTTGCGCATTTCGGAGATTTCTGAAAACTTGGCATTTGATGTCCCCTAAACAATATTAAAAAACAAAAAGTGGAATTAAAAATCACCAAAAAAAAATTCTACCGTGTATAACTCAGTGTTTTTTTCAGTTCAGACACCAAATCGATCAAAAAATTCCTTCAAAAGATACAGATTTTTTGAATTTACATAAATCATTTTTGTATGGGCAACTGCCATTTTTTTATGGAAAATTATATGGACAAACTAATGATGCAAAATGGCTTCAAAGGCACCAAACATATTTTGGCCGAATTAAAAAATACAAAAAAGGGAATGACCGAAATCTCAGAGAATTGCTCACCTTTGATTAATGTTTTGCTTCTGAACAAATCCTTCCAAATCTGCTAATGTTGAGCATTTATATTTTATTTTTGTATTTTTTTTATTAGGCATAAATTTTTTTGGGCCTTTTTTTTACCACAGAGGCCATTTTTTGTCAATGGTCCACCCATATCATCGAACAACAAAAAATCCTTATTTGCAAAATGATATGACTACTTACACCCAAAACTGGCAGCGCTAGTCCGAGAGAATAATGGTCTCGAGTCGAGAGAATAGTGGTACCATTCACGGACGCAGAGAACACAGCTCGAGATGGGCGATAGAACTATTCTCTCGAGGTTCATTTGCAAAAAAAGTTCATCCGTCAAACAAAAAACCAAAAGTGTCGACAACGAGAATCGAACCAGAGACCTTTGACAAACCAATCCAATGACTTAGCTGCCTCGGCCACCACAGCTTGGTGACCAAGGAGAAGTCAGAAGTCGATGTATGACACTTGTTGGAGATTTATTGATTCAACTAACGAATGAACTCATTTGTTATGATGGTGTGAGTTGGTACCATTATTCTATCGATTTTGGCACTGAGCCCTCAATAAATTTTGAGAGAACGATTATCTCGACTCTGAATTTTGAATGTAATATTTGATTTTAACATAAAAATTGCAGTTTTTCTGAAAATATTTGTTCACCAAAATTTCAGCAACAAATGATCCAATTTTTTATGTTTAGAAAATAAACACTAGTATATTTTTTTGAACTCTTCGATTTTTTATTGAAAATTTCGGAATCATTTCAAAAGAGCTTAATATTGAATATTTGGGCCTATTGAAATGTTAGTGTTGATTCCATAATTTAAAAAATAATCGAATGGTTAAGAAAATTTTACAAATGTTTCATTTGTACATTGAAAATTGGACCATTTGTTGCTGACAATAGTGTCTTGTTTGGGTGGGACTTTGGAAACTTCAATTTTCTTGTTTATTTTTCTTTTATCTGCTGTATTTCAGCAACCAGAAGGCTCCAATCTTCAATGTTTCATAGACAATTTTTTTAGGATTTTTTTTTTTAATTTTCGAAGACGATTTTTTTTAGAATTGGTCACTAATGATTACTTTTTTTTAAATCTCAAAAAAACTGATAACTTTTAGTTAAAATCAAATAAGTGGCCCTTTCTCGAAAACTGTGCACTTTATCAAAATTACCGTGAAGAGCTTTTCGATTGTAAATTCAAATTCACATTAGAAACGGCAGTCATTTAGAATTAGGATAAGATTTCTAATTAATATCGAACTTCTGATAATCGAAACTATGGAGGCTTCGGTTAAACGAGTCCGGACTCTTCCATAAACCCCCAAATTCTTTCAACAATTTTATTTTGTGATGTATTCAGTTTATAAATTCTTACTAATCAATCAATTTAACTCAACATATTTTAAACAAACAAGTTACGACCTCTTCAAAACCCCCACCAGACTTTACACAGAGAAACCGGTGGTGACAAAGCAACCTGCGCGAGTGACTCTCTGCTCCGCTGACGCTGCTGAGGTGCGATCGTCATCCACCGGGGTGAGCTTTTTTTTGTTCGTGGGGGGAGTCGAAGCTTTCGCTGAGCGAGGTTTCCTACAGCTCCGCTCTCAACCAGCAGTCCGGCTTTACGCGAGTTTAGTACCTTGCCGTAGCCCGTACAAGTTGTACGACCAGAACAACATTCCGCAACATCCGCCGTCGCGTTGTTGTCGTTTGTCGTCGTCGTGGTAACGGGTCGACTCGGGCGCAGGTTCCAGGTTTTGGGCAGAGCCTGCTGCGTTTCGTTGTTGTTGTTGGGGGAGGTGTACGACGGTAACTGGGTTTTTGCAACATTGCTTTTCCATTGAAGGGAACTTGCATGCAAAGCCAGCTGCGACGGGTTTCGCGTGTGTGACCTAACCGTACTTAGCTGGCTGCATTAAGTCACTTGGTTTTGCACGAATCTCGCAAGTTGTTGAGTGTGTTGGGGACGGGACGAAGGGAATTCCCTGAATATGCATTGAGTGTGTGCGACGATGCGGGAAAGTTGTCACGTCAACTGGCGTCAAACCAAGTGAATCTCTCGAGCTTCGTACAAGTGAGATCAGTGGATAAATACTAATTAAGCGGCTAAGCGATCATCCAAGTGTGTTTATGCAGCAATAACCTACAAACCCGTCGCGCAGTAGGCCATACCTGGTGCACCGTTGAAGTGAAACTGTGAAGAATCTGCGATGCCCGCGTGGATAATTAGCTTGATGGCCTACTAGGACGCGAACCGAAACCGAAGAGGGAAAAATTATTGTCAAAAAAAACGAGCAGAGCACGTCGTTCCACTTCCACGCAGAGCCTACTCTGCTATTAACGGTAAAGATCACTTTCGGAATTGGTAAATTTCACCAGCAAACCCCCTTCAGCTGTCCGCGCAAATCCGGCCGACAGGCCAAACGAGACACGGCCAATGTGATCAAAGTGTGTCCAATCTCACCTCTTTCACTGATTCGCGTTGCACAGTTGAAAACTTTTAAAATTTAAACTTATTTTTTGTGTAATTTAATTTTTTTTTTAAATTATGAGTTCTCAGATAAATTATAACACTTTTCTTATTTTCCTGGAGAAATAAAATATATTCTTATTTTTTTCAACGGTGTCTGTTCTACCTTCCAAGCTTATTTCTATTGTGTTTGGTCGGGTTCGTTGTGTTGCAGTCGACGACAACAACAGCCAAGAAGAGAGCAGCAGCGCGACTCCACAAAATTTCCAATTGGTAAAAGCCGGCACGAAGCGACACGAGGCCGTGAGAGCAACGCAGCAGTGCACACAATAAAATAACGCAACGCAGCACAACACTAACGAGAGCGGGCAGGGTCTTTGGGGTATGGCTCTGGTGTGGTGTGAATGTGAATGTGTGAATGGGAAAGTAATTGGTTGGATTTTTTTTTGCTGTTTTATTATTTTGAAGCTTATAAAAATATTCATACAAAGTCGCTTACAGCAATGCGTAGAAAGTGATACGGAAGGAAAGAGTGTGAACCGGTAGTTGTGATTCAGCATTTGATAAGTTGAATTTTATCTAATCTTATCTCTACGCAACCAAAATTTTTGGGGCTGCAAAATTGATAAAAATTGTCAGATACTGATTATCGACAAAATCTCTCATTCAGCGATGAAAGAAAATTCATCAAAAAACTAAGAAATACTAACATATGAATTATTTATTTAATTATTGCAATTGTCATTTCAGTGAAAATAAATTCTGCTTATTGTTTGAAGCAAAATTGCCTTAACCTTATCCCAAATGTCTCAAACTTGCCATTTTAAAAAAAAGGTCCATGCCTTTGTCATATTTTTTATGATCTTTAACTTTAACCTTTGTCATATCTTTTATGATCTTTAAATAGAAACAATTTTAAAACTCATGGAACATTCTAAAACTTTCAAATTATGAAGTAGGGGAAATTCTCGTATGATTGCAGGTTAAAGATTCAGTCCTATTGCCATCCAATTTGCTTATTCTAACTATAACATTTTTTTATGATAGAAACTTGTTTGCTCACTCCCCATCATGCTATTTTTTAGCTTGATATGGGCTGAAAGAGATTTTTAGAAACTGTAATCGAGCGCCAAAGTGCTAGCATGATATGCCAACATTAGGTGCCTGATGGAAATATATGCTTCCGCTATGTTTACTTCAATTTTTTCATTACCTTTTTTATGAAATCTGTACTTAAATGTAGCAATACCAATAAAAATAATAAGATCAATGCAAAAAAAATAAAAGTTTTTTACCCATGGATATATTACGAGTGGTATTTTTTATAGCAAATTTTACTTTTGAAATAAATCAGAGTGAGAAACTCTCAAGCAATTTACCATTTTGAATATTGTTTATGAAACTTTTTCAATCTATTGCTAATCTATGTCCAAGTAAGCCTTTTTGCATCATTTTAATGTTTCTCCATAAAAGTCTCTGGATCAATGTGCTATGAAAACCTTCGAAAATCCGTATCTTGAAAGTGAATTTGTTGTAGGTTATGATTAGAACTTAACCCCCCCCCCCCCCCCTCCTTTTGATTTTTTATATTTTCATATGTTTTAGTGGACATGATTATCCAAAGGCCTCGGAAAAAAAATCACGTGAAATAATCGAATTAGGAAAACAATATTTTTTTTCCTTGCCTTATTTTTGACCCCTAAACCACTTCAAAAAGATTTCGATTTTTGTAAACCAAGGGCCAAAACGGCGCTGATAAAATCCATTAAAATCTAACAAAAAAATGTTTGTTCATGATTTGATTATCCGAGGCCGTTTATATTTCGGTCAAACAATAAATTTAAAATAAAAACACTTAGAATATAAAAAAAATGCAATCGAAAGGTACCAGATCATGGTATTACCATTTTTATGTTGAAAATTTTCGATTTTTTTAAATAAATATATTTTCTATTAAAATTCAAATTCTTTTCAGTTCTTTACACTTTTGTTTCCAGTTAAATTTTTATCTTAAAACATATTTTTATTTCCTCTCAGACTGTTTGGGTTTAGCCGATATTGGCAAATATTTTTCAAAGTTTTGTTTTTGCTCGGCTCGGTACTGTTCATCAAAAATTCCCTAAAACTCAAATTATTTTAAATCAACTCAAACATTTTAGACATGATTATAAACGCAAGGGAATGCATTTTAAATTATTTTCAGCTGATTGCACTCAAAATAAAATCTAAATTTTAAAGTTTTTTGAAAGATTTTTTTAAATTTAAGCAATAGCCTTAGTGAGGACAAACACTTTGGAAAATATTTGCAACTTTTCAATTACACTAAATAAAAAAAAAGAAAAAGGCGATTTAGCTAACCAATTTGATGTCTTCAACAAATTTTATACATGAAACATGAATTAATATCTCGTAAATTTTTGAAAAATTCAAAAATTGTTAAGAGACTCTAAGGCCGTTGCAAATGTTTTTCAAAGTTATTGTTTTAAATCCAAATTTATTTTGTTACATTCTCTCTGTTACTTCTCACATTCTTATTCAACTTAATATTGATGAAGTAAACTAATTATTCATGACTTTTTTTTTGCAAATATTAGTAATAAAATAAAACATACTCTTTTATGGCATTCCAAGTAAAAACAATCTCATCAAATGCTACCGCAGGTCAAACCCCCAGTTCAAATCCTTCGCTTAGCTAATATCGTTTACAGCTTTGTAGGTCCTACCCGGTATCACTTTCAACCAGCCCAAGGTGACAGTAATCCAGCTAACGACGCTCCTTTCGGCAACGACCCAGGCTTAGTAGGCACTGACCGTTGCCCATTTTCGGGGAGGCAGTCGCGGCCAACTCGACGGAGTCAAGTTTCCAAAATCGGGCTACTTCGATTGGCGGCATATCGAATCGAACGAAATGTTTCATTCTGCTTGCTTCAAAAGTACCAGTCGCCACAGCAGTTGAGGTTCGTTACTGGCTAATTTTCGCTACAATAGCGCGTAAATTTTACACCTTTAATGACATCATTTTCGATCTCGCATGAGAGGGAGAGAATAAATCAGTTTCGCATCACGTCCAGCAAATGCAATCATCACATTTGAGGTATTTCTTTGTCTGTGAGAGAGTGTGTAAATTTAACACAAACGAACCTGTAATCGACCGTTTATCAATTTACAGTCGAATCTGCACAGATTCGGCATCCTTTTCGGACGTTACTTCTCTCTTTCTATTTTTCGCGAATCAATTGGTCCCAGCAGGCGATGAAAGCTGCCAACTTGCTTCTTCATCTTCCTTTTTGTTGTTGGTTGAATCAACCTCAGGGAAAAGGTAATCATAACTGGGATGAAAATGTGATTACTTTTATTTTTTGTTGGCGATTCGTGATTTTTTTTGGCATTTGGCGTGTGCGTGCTTCATTTTCACACTGACACACTTTGGCGCACGTGAAATGGTATAATTTTTTGCTTTTACTGTTTGGGTTATTGTTTTCGCACCGCAGACAGGTGCTGAGTACGAGTTTCACCTGTACCTTGGGGTTGGGTAATTTTTGATTGGTGCTTCCGAAGGAAATTTTTGCAAATTGGTTGATTTTCTCAGCTATGAAGTTCCAGCTTTACAATTGGAAACAATAAATTTGTAGTTACATAATACTGAGTTAATTCTTCCAGCAATCTATTTTAATCCAGGAAATTTCGGAACGAATTCGCAAACTTTCTTCCAGTCACGTTGCAGCCATTAAAGGAAAACAATCCATTAAAAAGTAATTGAGTCACGTAGTCGATTCCGAATGCAAGTCAATCCGTACACTATATAACTTAGCAAACAAACAAACAAAAAAACCCGACACGCTAAACTAGTTCATTTTTCATTCCGTCCCCATTCTCAGTAATGGAGACGGATGGTGTCTGGCAGCACTGCGGATTTTCGCGTAGTAGGCTGTGATGGCAATTTACGCGAACGGCGTGCCGTGAGAAAACAATCGGTAATCGTAAATGGTTCATTGTTTACTGTGATTGTTTTACGAGATGCTGTAAAATGTGACGCAATGTGCGATTTGAAGCGTAAAATCGATGTCACTGGTTTAGCAAATTGAGCCATCAATCGTTGCAATCGCTCAGTTATTCTTTCTAAAAGCGCAACGAAATGTCATGGTTTGCTTTCTATTTAAAGAGCAACCACCCTCAAGTGGCCTTCAAATATTTGAAAACCCAAGTCTGGACACTTAACATCCATTCAACTCAAAATCGCGTTGGCAACTGTTCCGCGATAACAAATCAAAATACCAAACAATTTTAAGTGGAAATCGATAGGAGCCTGCTCAGATCAATCAAGCTTAAAGATGCTCGGGTTAAGGCAAGAAATATTAATCTCTGCGACTAAAATCGAAGTGCCTAACTACATTTAATTAATGTGCCTCCCAACCGCTCAACGCTCAATCTCTGTGTGTGGGAAAATGGGGCAAAACTGAAATCTGACTCCCCGCAAGATATAAACAACACCGCAGCAAGCCATGGCGAATGGTTTCCCCCACTAATCGCCTTAGTGGACGACCGACTCGAAACCGATAGCCAGAGTCAACCAGGGTAAAGAAGCACAAATCGATTCCCAGCAACTAGGCTTCAACTTCAACTTCAAGCAGTAGGCTTTGGGTGGGGAGATGAATGAATGAGGGGGAGGCAAATGCCGACAACGGCGCAAATCAGTGCACAACAAACTACGTTACATAACGAATTCATGTCTATCAGCAGTACAGACAGACCGAGTGTGAGAGAGAAACAGCTTGAGATGACGAGCCGGCAAAAGACTGCTTTGGGTTCCTTTTGCGAAAAACATTACCATTTCATTGCACGAAAGGATGTTATGATAAGAGGTGACTGGGGTTGGTTAGACCTCTTGAGTCGCATTGGGTCGTTGAGCTCCAAATATAACCCCAAAAATGCTTCAAAGAAATCTGTGAATAGGGTCCTAATTTAAAAGCCTGGGTGATTTTTCATGGGTAACGGTAAAAAAACACGATTAAAAGCCAATTCTAATATCTTTTTTAGACTTTATTTCAAAAATAAAAATAAAACCATAATTTCAAATTTATGGTGGATCATCTGTGTTCCCCTTGGAACAAGCTGTCACGGAATAAATTTTCTGTCAAGTCTATCCAACGCTTAACTTGATATACATTTATTATTACTTTAATGCATTTATGTTATGCTGAATTACGAAATGTTTTTCGAAACATTTTTTTTATTCTGATGAAACTTTCCCATTGCATTCCCCTATACGAAAAAAGCCATCTCTCATCGATACAATTTTGCGGGCATGTGAATATTCGAAAATTTGTATGCTCAGAAGTGATTTTCTGATCGACTTGGTGTCAGCGGCAAAAATGTAGGTTATGTTTAGGACTTTTCAGAAAAAAAGGCATACACGGAAAAAATATTTTCGATTTTTTTATTTGACTTTTTATCAGTAAAAGCTCAATTCTAAAATAGATATTTTCAAATTTTCATATTGTTGGAACTAAAAAGGATCTACCTATTACGCGTACCGGAACTAAGTTGTTGTTCAAACCTTAGTTGTTGATGACTTACCGAAGTGTGGCCATTCGTCACCGAGTACCGGAGATATACATTTTGAAAAAAGATGATTTTTGGAAAAAAAATAAATCAGAAACATTTTTTTTTGTATTAATTTAACTAAGATCACTGGTGTTTTTAATAAAGTCTGGACTCGATTATCTGAAGTTTCGATTATCCCAAGTTCAATTATCCGAAGGTTTGTATGGGACTTCAGATAATCGAATCATTAGTATAAAAATGTTCCGGTATTGCTTTTTTTTTCTTACTTTTAACATCAAATTCGAGTTCTGCGACCCGATTTTGGTCAAATTCGAGTGGTTGATTGCCTATTAAATTAAAAAAATGCATTTTTACAATATTTCATCACCGTCATCTTGTTCGCCATCATGGATTTAAAAATTCTAAATAACTTTTGAGTAGTCAAGGGGTTTCTAAAATTTTCAAAAAAATGCCTTCAAATTCCTGTAAAGCAAAAGAAAATTTAATTTCTAGTTTGTGTCCAACCCCTTCAAGATTACGAAAAAACGGAACAGAAATGTGACTCTTCGAAACTGGAAATTTGTTGAATTTTAACATTTGATTCTATTTGGGTAAAACTTAGAATACTGTTTTTTCCTACATATTTTTCTTCACGCAATTGAAGCAAATTTAATAAAAAAAAATTTTGATCCATTCGATTTTTTTCAGAAATGGTGGATCGAAAAAAGTTCAAAAATGACAAAATAAATACTTGAAGATGACTAAACTTGAAAATCTGGATTTAATTTTTAAAAATTTGACAACTTTGATTTAATTTAAAGAAAAGATGTCAAATTTATTTTAAACATGATTTTGACTTTTTGCAAAAAAAAAACAAATTAAACAAAATCGTCCAATATATGATAAACAAAATTTTATCGCCTTGTGCCTAAAAAAAGCTTTTTTAGTCATTTAAACATATCCATAAATACAATTTTTCAATTTATTTTTTCCCTACAACTTTTCCCAAGACATAAAATCGATCAGATAATTTAAGATGAGCAAGTCCTCGCCGTTTTCACAATTTGACATCTACCTGCATTTTATTTTTATTTATTTTTTTGATGATTAAAGATGTATATTTATTTTTTTTCCCCTGTAATTCTCCATATACTTTTGAGGGCTGGTCATACAAAATTAAGCAGACCTTTCGAAGAAGTCTACAAATAGTTAATTTTCCTCATGTCATAATTAAGACCAGATTTTTAAATTTTTAAATAAATTATATTGAAGAGATAAAAATAAATCACAAAAGTCTCATTTTTCAAAATTGAAAATCGAACCAATAGTTATCGAGACATCTTCAGTCGATAAATTATACATTATTTTTGAAAAACGATATTTTTTAAAAGTCCTATAAACATATGAAACACAATAGCTTATAGGACCTTTTAAAAAAGCTCTAAAAAAGGAAAAAAAATCTGAATATTATAAAAAATGATGAAATTATTATAAATGTAGACTATAACTCCAAAACCTTGCACTTCATTAAAAATTCGTTAAAATTATTTTCGATTGCTATTTGATAAGTTCAAAAAACATGTTTTTTCGACCGCATTTTCGATCAAAAATGTATAGGGGAAAGTGGGGCGAGTGTAACAAGCTAAGGAAATGCTCGTTATAACCCATTAAAAACGTTAAAAAATCTGTCGGATTTATTGGAATCATCTTATTCCAGGTCTTGACTGAGACTTTGATAGAACAAGTTTTTAAAAAATTCTGTTTTTTAATGTAAAAAATTGATTTTTTTTTTCGTACGTTCTACTCAACTAGTGGGGCAAGTCGAACAACCCGTTGGGACAAGAGGAACAATGCATGAAAAAACATGCTAATTTACTAACAATTGAACCATTATCACTTAGATACATCAGATTAGGATGTATTTGAAACGTTTCTTTCATTTTGAGATTAAAAAGTAATAATTTACTAAAAAAAATTAAGATATTATAATATCGTGTATGGACAATTTTTTAAACAATTGATTATCAGTTTTTAAGAACTTTTATGTATTTTTTTCACAATAAAATATGTTGCTGCAGCAATTCGTATTTTTTTCCATACTAAAAATCCATATGGTACACTTGCCCCACCAAAACAAGATTTTTTAAAAACTCTCTACAAAAATAACCAAAACATAAATCATACTTTATATTACGTGCAAGTCATTGGTAGGGACACTACTGATCTAGGAAAAATAGCATTTTGATAAAATGAGCCTTAAAACGAACCCTAAGCCTTATTTTATACTTTCCAAATATTATTAGGAAACAAAGGTTATGAAAAAAAACTTCATTTAATATTATGCCCCGTGGCGTTTACGTCGTTTTGGTGGTTATGTGGTAGTAGAATCAGCTAATTGCATTGCTAGCAACAATTTTTCATAGTGGAAATAATCAAAATTGTAAAAATTTCGGCCTTACTACCGATTGTTCCTCTTGCCCCATATGGTCGTCTTGCCCCACATTCCCCTACCCTTGGAACCAAAGTTTTCACCATCATGCACTATTGCTTAAAACATATTTATAAAAAAAAACTCAGAAGTTTAAAAAATACGTATTTTTTTCTGAATAGTCCTCATTTCTACTCTTTCTATTCTATTCTACAACTTTGCCGAAGACACCAAGCTCAAGCTCCCAGCTCAAGGTAAAGATTTTCCTATATTTGCGTACCCATTTTGTGAGACCAGTACGCAAAATTGTATGGAGACTAATTTGAAAAAAATAATGATGCAATATTGCTTCTTTGACACTGGGAATGTATGGACAAAATCTCGAAAAAAATTGCAAAAATCTAGAGAACTACTCAGATACAGATTTTTGAACATTTACAAAGCATTTTAAATAAAACCTTTCCTTACATTTGCATAGAAACATGTATGGACAAATGGATAATGAAAATACAATATTTCCAGATATACAAATTTTTGCGAGAATTTCATTACAAAGCAGCAATTTTGAACCCCGTCTCTCCCACATGACAAATTTGTGACCAAACTGAAGTTGCTAATCGAAGAAACCAAAACAACATCCCACCTCCACACCAGATTCCAGAGCTTAACCTAACCTTGTCTTCTTGCTCTCAGAAAGAAACAAACAAACACACACACGCACGCTCGCACGCCAAACCAAGTCCGGTCTGGCACTAATAGATCACCCACTGGGCCAGATTTTGCACCAACCATAACCGCGACAATAAAGCCATTGGCGTCCATCGTCGTCGTCACCGCAGATTATTATTTAGTTGGCGATTTTTTTTTTGCATCAACGCTGTGTAACATTAGATAAATTACTCTGTACCGAGATAAACTGTCTGTGCACAGCAAAAACATAAAATTCGTGTTATCTCATTAGCATCACCTAATTGAGCCAACACACGCGTTCATTTTGGATTAGAATTTCCCAGTGTAACTTAATTACCCTTGTTTAAAGAATTATAACCTATCATATTTTAGAAAATTTTAGATTTAAATTAATTTAATTTTTTAAGTTATTATAATTATTTTTGTGAACTTAAGACTTAATTGGCCATATTCTGATTTGCAACCCAGTGTTATCAGTCTGAAGGCTCATAATGCTATTAGTTTTAATTCTCATCATCGTCATCACCATCATCATCTCTCTTCCCGGCAACTTCCGTCCTGTTTCCTTCCCTTTTCCGGTTCCACCTCCACCAATCCGGTGCCATCAGTGGATCATTTATACTAATTTTCTCGTTTTTTTTTTCTCCCTCTCTCTCTCCCCGGTGTTGCAGAAAGTCGCTGGAGCGGAAATTGATATTCGACCGCGTCGTCGTCGTTGGGCGTCGGCGTCACCATCACACACAGTCTGAGTGTGTGTGTGTGTGCGTCTGAATGTGTGCGTGATTTATTCTTTCTCACTTCTTTTTTTATCGAATATTCAATTCGAATGACATCATTATACACGGCACGGAACGACACACTCGGAATATCAGCAGCAACCGGCTTAGCAGCAGCAGCAGCGATAAATAACAAAACAAACTTCCAATAGGGGTGTGGGGTGTCACTTTTCGAGAGGGCGTTATTGTTAAAAGAACTAAACAAAGCCATCAACATGAGTGCCGCCGTAAGTCCCGAGCAGCCGTCCACGCCCGATTCCGCCCAGTACCAGAACAACCCGTACCGGAACAGCAATGGAACGTACGCGACCATCTCGGAGTCGGAGACGGCGTCGTCCAGCGGATCGGCGATGACCACGATCAACAGTAACCACAGCAGCAGCATCTTCAAAAGTAGCAGCGGTAGATCGTCGTCCTACCAGCTGCACCAGCAGCACCTGCGGAGTGCGTACGGAGCGTCCGGTGAGTGGGGGGTTCAATGTTTGAACGGGGAGCAGCATTTTAACAAACAACGCGATGTACTTTAAATCGCAGTAGGCATCGCGTTGTCTACCGTCGATCAATATTATCTTATTTGCAGTAAATAACTTTATCATCAAAGCAGGCATGTGATTTTTCTATCTCAATGGCATTCTGCAGTGCACTGTCAGTTGAGGATTGTAATTTTTCATGAATTCGAATTTTATTATCAATTTTTTACAATAAATGATAATTTATCAAAACAGAGCAACTCTTTACAAAATCGGCCGATTACGACCATTTTTTATTTTTTGTATTTTTTTATTTGGCCCAAACTGTTTGGGGGCCTGTCCATACAAAAAGGGTACGTAAATATTCAAACAGCTCTAACTTTTGAGTGAATTTTCTGATCAATGTCTTCGGCAAAGTTGTAGGTATTGTTGAGGACTATTGAGAAAAAATAGGTACACGGAAAAAAATTGCAGATTTTTTAATCAACTTTTATTTAAAAAAGCTCAATTTCCCGTTTTTTCGAGATTTTTTGATATGTTTCAGGGGACAAAAACCCGCAACTTTTGAGCCATAGAGAAACATGGTCTAAAAATCTACCGCCGATTTTTTTAAAATTGTGATTTTTTGAAAAAAAAAAACGAAATTTCATGCAAAAACAAATTTGACGTATTTTTTATCCAATCGAAAAGTACTTGACAGATTTTTTGATTAAGGGCTCTATTTTGTATTTTTAAAAATCAATACTAACATTTTAAAAGGGCGTAATATTGAATGTTTGGCCCTTTTGAAATGTTAGTCTTAGTTTAAAAAAAATAAAAAATATTTGTTTCGAAAAGATTGGAAAATTTCACGAATGTTTCATATTTTAACATTGAAAATCAGACCATTAGTTGCTGAGACATCGACATTAGAAAATGGTGGGTTGTTTGGGTGGGACTTAGAAAACATAATTTTTCCTGTTTTTAAACCTTTGCATGGCAATATCTCAGCAACTAAGGGTCGTATCAACAAAGTTCAAA
The DNA here is from genome assembly GCF_015732765.1 of Culex quinquefasciatus. NCBI lineage: Eukaryota > Metazoa > Arthropoda > Insecta > Diptera > Culicidae > Culex > Culex quinquefasciatus. Next base: position 1,593,796 of record NC_051862.1, read on the forward strand.
AATGCAAAATATAGAAAATTCTCTCAGCTTTTCAAAAATGTTTTTTCCTAAAGTGTGCAAACATGTGCACTAATTTAAAAGAATTAAAAACTGCGACTATTTTCAAAAAAGTCACCTAAATATGGATTTAACTTGAAAACGGTGCACTTTATCAAAATTTCACTGAAGTTCTTTTTGATTGCAAATTTGATTTTACATCGAAAAATGAAGTTAAAAAATTTTTGCGACCAATTTTTCTATTTTTTGAAAAAAATCAGTATTGATTCAAAAATTCATAACATATTCATAACCCCCTTCAAAATTGGCCCGAAAAATCAGGGGGCAAAAAAATATTTTAACAATAAACTTCAAAATTACAATGAAAATTCAAGTGCAACCAGCTGAAATCAAACTAAAATACATTCTTCTGCGTTTGAAATCATTTTTAGCATGTTTGGGTTTATTAAAAAAATCTTAAGATTTTTTGAAAATTTTCGATGCAAAATCTTTTTTTTCGATACAATTTTTGTTTTTGTCAGATCTTAGATTTTTTGAAAACTAATGATTGCAAAACAACTGAACTAGTGTAAAATGCATTTTAAAACACTTTTTTCATTTAAATGTGAAGACTATGGCTTGTAATTAAAATTTTAACATTTTTTTTATTTTTTTGCCCCCCCCTTGACCTCGGCCAGGGCCGAGGGACAAAAACTTTTTTAAATATTTGCATCGGCCTAAATAAAAAATCACCAAAAAATTTTTTACCGTGTATCATTTTAATCCAGGGTAGTCCATATCCATACCTACAACTTTGCCGAAGACACCAAATCGATCAAAAAATTCTTCAAAAGATACTGATTTTTAAATTTTCATACATCATTTTTGCATGGCCAGCTGCCAAATTTGTAAGGAAAATTATATGGACAAACTAATGATACAAAATGGCTTCTTTGGGCATACCGAAGGCACCAAAAAAGTTTCAGTCGGATTAAAAAATACAAAAAAAAAATCGAATGACCGAAATCTGAGAGAACTGCTCTTTAGATTTTTTTCTCCAAAAATCATTATTTTTCAAAAAATTATAACTCGGCGGCAGATTTTTGACCATGTTTCTCTATGGCTAAAAAGTTGCGGGGTTTTGTCCCCTAAAACATATCAAAAAATCTCGAAAATCAAAAAATACGTATTTTAGGACATTGAGTTTTAGTAAAAAAAAAGTTGATTAAAAAATCTGCAATTTTTTTTCCGTGTACCTATTTTTTTCTCAAAAGTCCTCAACAATACCTTCAACTTTGCCGAAGACACCAAATTGATCAGAAAATTCACTCAAAAGTTAGAACTGTTTGAATATTCACGTACCATTTTTGTATGGACAGCTGCCAAAATTTTATGGAGACTTGTATGGGTGGACCAATGACACAAAATAGCTTATTTGGTCATAGGAAAGGCCCCCACAAAGTTTGAGACAAATCAAAAACTACAAATAAAATCCATTTCCGGTTTTGGTAGAGAATTGCTTAACAACTATAACTTAAAACCAGTTTTTCAAAAAAAAAAAAAAAGTAATTCGATGCGATATTACACTCTAAAAAATCCATTTTCTTCAATTCGACTTTTCACACAATAAACAATAAATAATTTGACAATAAAACAATTCTTTATCCAGACTTGGTTTTTTTAAATTTAATTAGACATTTTCTGATCCACACAAAATAGTAGCTAATGACACAGTTAAAAAAAAGATCCTTGCGCAAGTTGATAACATTGATGTTTTAAGCAATCTGGAGCACAGTCCTTCAAAGCTTGGCATTATATTTTTAAAACGTCTTCAGCAAAAAATATATCCGACGCGACGTCGCGGCACCCGATTGATGTTATGAAACAAATTGGAGTAATATTGAATGTTTGTCCCTTTTGAAATGTTGGTCTAAATTCCAAAATGTTAAAAAAAATCACAAATGTTTAATTTTTTAACATTGAAAATTGGACCATTATTTAAGAAAAGCTGGTTAATTAATATTTTTCATAACATTTTTAAACAGCTTTTTCATCGTCTCCTAATTGAACTCCGAGGTCATTTTCCCAAACAATTCCCACCATGCTGGTACCATTCGGTCAGTGGTTGCTTCGATTGATTGATGGTTCTATTTTCGACTCATCCCAAACTCCGTCGCGAGCCGCGCGTGTGACATCAGCTTTTTCTTGGATGACATTTCCGCACATTTTTTTTTGTTTTTGCTTCAAACTCGAACCGAAACCGAAAAAACCTGTCCACTATGCGACAAATTGTTTCCCAAATATGTTTATCGCGTTGTCACCGCTGCTGCTTGAGCTGAGGTTTTCGGGGTGCTGCCGAATCGACGAAAAAATAAGCACGTCGCCCCGCACAAAAGTTTTAATAAACAAGCCAAAAAAGTGCTGACTTGGTGACATGTTCGGGATCGGCGAAGCGAAGCCGGTTGCGCTTTTTCGAAGCACTTTCAAAACATTTCCCGAAAATAAGAATACAAAAAAGTTGTGACTTGTTGTTTGGGAAGTTTTTGCGTTTAGTGCGCGAGCGTAAATAGTAGTTTATGCAACAAGTTGCAAAAAGAGGATTTTTTCAGCACGAGTCGTACATTTATCCAACGAGGTTCACCGAGTTGGATAAATATGAAGAGTGCTGAAAAAATCAAGTTTTGCAACGAGTTCCATACAACATTTTTTGCAATTCCAAAAAACACACACTAAGTGAAATTTTCTGTCAAATTTTCATGTTTTTTGTCAATAAATCGTTTAATTCAAAAAAATGTTGAAAAGTGTTACTTTTCGAAACAAGTGCTGAAAAGTTCAACTTTTCAGCACCCATTTGAGTGCTGAAAAGTAGAACTTTTCAGCATTTATTTTAAAAAGTGTTGCTATTCGATTCTGTTATTTTTGGTACAGAAAAGTAGGCTATTTCGTCATTCAAGAATGACAGGAAAAGTTAGTAGTTTCACGACGGAATTGCAAAAAGTTATTTTTATGGTTTGGAATTACTTTGCAGCCTCCAACCGACGTTGCTTTTGACAGAAAATAAAAACAAACTCTTTTTTTCCCGGAGCCCGTGGACAATTCAATTCATGTCGCACCGAAGCTGCGCTTCGAAACGGTTTCATTCAATGAAAATTCGTCTGTTTTTATTAGCGCGCACTAAAAAGTAGGTAAAGATCTCTTTTTTGGTGGTCACTTGAGTATAAATAATCAACTGTCCACACGGAAAGAAATCCTGTCAGCGGATCCGTTTACATTGTAAACAATTTGCTCTAGATTTCGTTTACAAATGTTATCGATCCGTCGTCCGTTCACATTTGCAACAAAAACGATTACATTGTAAACGCAATTTGCCAACATAACGCCCTCCTTAATTTGGTAACGTTCTGCATACTTGCAGGCGTTTCTGCCGGTTCAGCCATAGAACCCCTGAAAGTATGCAGCACGTAGTGCTGCTTTTTGAGGGTGGAGCTACTTCTTCTTCTTTGTTACATATTTCGGATACCCGCAATAGGATTGGTAAAGAAATAGGGTAGTTAAAATTATTATTATAATTGCTTTATTTAAAAAAATTCAAAAAATTTCCAAAATTTCAAAAATTTCAAAAATTTTTAAAATTTTAAAAATTTTAAAAATTTCAAAAATTTCAAAAATTTCAAAAATTTCAAAAATTTCAAAAATTTCAAAAATTTCAAAAATTTCAAAAATTTCAAAATTTCAAAATTTCAAAATTTCAAAATTTCAAAATTTCAAAATTTCAAAATTTCAAAATTTCAAAATTTCAAAATTTCAAAATTTCAAAATTTCAAAATTTCAAAATTTCAAAATTTCAAAATTTCAAAATTTCAAAATTTCAAAAATTTCAAAATTTCAAAATTTCAAAATTTCAAAATTTCAAAATTTCAAAATTTCAAAATTTCAAAATTTCAAAATTTCAAAATTTCAAAATTTCAAAATTTCAAAATTTCAAAATTTCAAAATTTCAAAATTTCAAAATTTCAAAATTTCAAAATTTCAAAAATTTCAAAATTTCAAAATTTCAAAATTTCAAAATTTCAAAATTTCAAAATTTCAAAATTTCAAAATTTCAAAATTTCAAAATTTCAAAATTTCAAAATTTCAAAATTTCAAAATTTCAAAATTTCAAAATTTCAAAATTTCAAAATTTCAAAATTTCAAAATTTCAAAATTTCAAAATTTCAAAAATTTCAAAATTTCAAAATTTCAAAATTTCAAAAATTTCAAAATTTCAAAATTTCAAAATTTCAAAATTTCAAAATTTCAAAATTTCAAAATTTCAAAATTTCAAAATTTCAAAATTTCAAAATTTCAAAATTTCAAAATTTCAAAATTTCAAAATTTCAAAATTTCAAAATTTCAAAATTTCAAAATTTCAAAATTTCAAAATTTCAAAATTTCAAAATTTCAAAATTTCAAAATTTCAAAATTTCAAAATTTCAAAATTTCAAAATTTCAAAATTTCAAAATTTCAAAATTTCAAAATTTCAAAATTTCAAAATTTCAAAATTTCAAAATTTCAAAATTTCAAAATTTCAAAATTTCAAAATTTCAAAATTTCAAAATTTCAAAAATTTCAAAATTTCAAAATTTCAAAATTTCAAAATTTCAAAATTTCAAAATTTCAAAATTTCAAAATTTCAAAATTTCAAAATTTCAAAAATTTCAAAAATTTCAAAAATTTCAAAAATTTCAAAAATTTCAAAAATTTCAAAAATTTCAAAAATTTCAAAAATTTCAAAAATTTCAAAAATTTCAAAAATTTCAAAAATTTCAAAAATTTCAAAAATTTCAAAAATTTCAGTATTTAAGTATTTAAGTATTTAAGTATTTAAGTATTTAAGTATTTTAGTATTTTAGTATTTTAGTATTTTAGTATTATAGTATTTTAGTATTTTTGTATTTTTGTATTTTAGTATTTTAGTATTTTAGTATTTTAGTATTTTAGTATTTTAGTATTTTAGTATTTTTGTATTTTTGTATTTTTGTATTTTTGTATTTTTGTATTTTTGTATTTTTGTATTTTTGTATTTTTGTATTTTTGTATTTTTGTATTTTTGTATTTTTGTATTTTTGTATTTTTGTATTTTTGTATTTTTGTATTTTTGTATTTTTGTATTTTTGTATTTTAGTATTTTAGTATTTTGTATTTTTATTTTGTATTTTTGTATTTTTGTATTTTTGTATTTTTGTATTTTAGTATTTTAGTATTTTAGTATTTTAGTATTTTAGTATTTTAGTATTTTATTTTAGTATTTTAGTATTTTAGTATTTTAGTATTTTAGTATTTTAGTATTTTAGTATTTTAGTATTTTAGTATTTTAGTATTTTAGTATTTTAGTATTTTAGTATTTTAGTATTTTAGTATTTTAGTATTTTAGTATTTTAGTATTTTAGTATTTTAGTATTTTAGTATTTTAGTATTTTAGTATTTTAGTATTTTAGTATTTTAGTATTTTAGTATTTTAGTATTTTAGTATTTTAGTATTTTAGTATTTTAGTATTTTAGTATTTTAGTATTTTTGTATTTTTGTATTTTTGTATTTTTGTATTTTTGTATTTTTGTATTTTAGTATTTTAGTATTTTAGTATTTTAGTATTTTAGTATTTTAGTATTTTAGTATTTTGTATTTTTGTATTTTTGTATTTTTGTATTTTGTATTTTTGTATTTTTTATTTTGTATTTTTGTATTTTGTATTTTAGTATTTTAGTATTTTAGTATTTTAGTATTTTAGTATTTTTGTATTTTTGTATTTTTGTATTTTTGTATTTTGTATTTTTGTATTTTGTATTTTTGTATTTTTGTTTTTGTATTTTTGTATTTTTGTATTTTTGTATTTTTGTATTTTGTATTTTTGTATTTTTGTATTTTGTATTTTTGTATTTTTGTATTTTTGTATTTTTGTATTTTTGTATTTTTGTATTTTTGTATTTTTGTATTTTGTATTTTTGTATTTTTGTATTTTTGTATTTTTGTATTTTTGTATTTTGTATTTTTGTATTTTGTATTTTGTATTTTGTATTTTTGTATTTTTGTATTTTTGTATTTTGTATTTTTGTATTTTGTATTTTTGTATTTTTGTATTTTTGTATTTTTGTATTTTGTATTTTTGTATTTTGTATTTTTGTATTTTTGTATTTTTGTATTTTGTATTTTATATTTTGTATTTTTGTATTTTTGTATTTTGTATTTTTGTATTTTTGTATTTTTGTATTTTGTATTTTTGTATTTTTGTATTTTTGTATTTTTGTATTTTTGTATTTTTGTATTTTTGTATTTTTGTATTTTTGTATTTTTGTATTTTTGTATTTTTGTATTTTTGTATTTTTGTATTTTTGTATTTTTGTATTTTTGTATTTATGTAATTTTGGATTTTTGTATTATTGTATTTTTGTAAAATTGTTGTATTGTTAAATTGTAAATTGATAAATTTAAATTTTTGTTTTTTTTTTAATTTTATATTTTTTTGAGATGGGAGAGAGAAATTCTTTTAAAAATATTTACAATAGTTCTATTCTATTTATCACTAATTTTCAAAAAAAAAAGTTTATCGGAGCACAATTCTTCAGTCATGCGATTTGCGATTTTTTTTATAGATTAGATTGTGACTAAAATGGATAGATTTTTAGGATATAAAAAACTATTAATTTACCTGATTTGACTGGTGTCCACATCAGCACGCGCCGAAATGACCATCCCGACGTTATTCCGACTGTAGCACCGGTCTAGAAGCGGAATCGACTCTTGCAGATTGGATTGGTCATGGTGATCACCGGGAATCGCCGCCGGAATAACCTCCCTGGCAATGTTATACTCCTGCTGAATGTCTCAATCTTATCCGACGTCTAATCTCCGATCAGCTTCGCTTTCATGACATCCGCCAACTTCCAGTCCACCTGCTGTGACGGTCCATTTCCGGACAAGAGCCTTCAGCCTTCAGATTGAGCAGCTTCTTGTATTCCAGGGTCAATCCATCCATCATCGACGGATTAACCCTAGACTTGGTGTTCTCCTACAGGTTCTTCTAGCCGAGCCGGAAACTCTTCCAGCGACCTCTAAATTTACCGAGGCCGACTTTTTTTGACACTGCCGGACCATCTTCCAGGAGGCACAGAAGCTGGCGCACACAGACTAGAAGGCAAACGGCGGCACGTCGGAATCTGGAACCATTGACAACCCGAGTCGAGCTTTTGGCCAAGCGAGTATGATTACGAAAAATCCGCGACGTACTTTTTTTCTCGAAACGCAGCGCACACTTTGTTTTGGTTGGTTTAACCTGTACACTTGACAAACTGACAGATGCGTAACGCGCAGAACGTATTAAAATGAATGCGCCGCCAAGTATGCAATACGCATGGCGCCATAACGAAGTATGTCGACGAATGTGTTAACAATGTTGGCATATTTGATAACATTGTTATCAAATACGTTAACATTCGCTGTAAACGTTTTCGTCGCGAAATGAAAACAAGTACGCAGACCGGATTTCTTTCCGTGCATATTTGGGGCACTGTGCTCACAATAAAAAGATTTACATTTGCCATTTAAAAGAAAAAAAAAAAATACGACGCCCCTCCTTAACCTTAATCATGGCCTGCTGGTCATATTTTGTGTCCCCCATCGTCACAAAAAGTCATGGCCATCACCCCCCGGATGATGATCCAGAGCCAACTCCGATCGACTCCATTTCGGCGGCGGCAGTGGCGTGCAAAGAGTCAAAGACATAAAATTTCAAGTCCAAATCGTAGGAGTCATTGCCGGTTTGGTTGCTTGCTTCGGGGTTTTGTTCGTGGATGTGGATGGGATTGGCCAACTGGCAAATATTTGCTTTCCAATTCTCCCCCGCGCCGAAACGTGCCAAAAATCCGTTTGCTTGAAGTTTCGAAGATTCGGTCGTCGGTCAGGCACCGGCGAGCAAGAGTCATGTGAGGTGGCACACTATTATTTTTTCCCCTATGAGAGAGTGGAGCTCTGAGGGTGGGGGTGTTTGAATGGCTTTTGACCGAAAAGAGGCGCGAGCGCGAGCGCGAGCTCAAACATCAATTATCCGGGCTTACTAATTTGGCCAAGGGGCTCATCGTCGGCCGTAGCTGTTCCGGCGCGGACGACGGTCTTGCGAGATGGACAAAGCGGATCACACAATTCACTCAATTGGAAGACAATTGAACGTTTTGAGGGTGACGTGACTTGGTCTATTCTAGTTTGCTCGTGGACTGGATGCTGTAGACATATGGATTTAGCTTGGCTGAAGTGTGACCAAAGAGGATTCAAAGTGAGGTAAATTGAATTTCAAGTAGATGATAGATCACTGTTTGCTTGTAATATTTGTGATCTTTGAAAAATGTAAGCATGATACTTAAAACATTTAAAGAAAAATTAAAACAATAATGCAAATGTTCACGTTCCATACAAAACAGTGTTATTACACGGAGAGACTGTGCCCAGAAATTTTAACAATTAAAATTGTTGATTTTACTTTCGTAAATTTTAACAAAAACGTACTTGTCACTGCCAATTTTCAGTTAAATTAACCAAAATTCAGTATTAATTTAATAACCTGTTTGTTGAAAATGCTAAAGGCAAAAAGCTAACAGATTTCCCGAACTCGAATGAACGTGCTCGGCTGTTAGCTTTGGTTTTAGAAAAATCAAGATTTTTTTTGTTGAATATAATTAACAATTGGTTGAATATTTAAAAGATAAACTTGGGTTTGTTTACGTCTGTCATTTGAAGTCTGGATCCAAACGAGAGCGGTCGATTTGTTGAGTTTGTGTTGTTAATTATGAAGTGAGAGGATGTGAATGGTGAAAATTACACTATTTGGCTAATGTTGAAGTGGCAAATCAAAGTGTCGCAACTGGGGAGGTGGAATTGGTGAGTAGGTTTGTTGATGGTTTCTTTGCAGGTGATAAACTATGATGAGCAAGAGGACGACCTTCACCATGAGGACCTCTAATGCAAGTGAGTTGAACACGTTGTAACGAGTACATAAATGAACAAACATAAACTAATATTTAAAGAGGAACTGCACTTGGCGTTTCTCAATAGAATCTAATTTAATAACGCCACGAGGTAGGCAATGAGAAACTGACATACAGTTTCTCAGATTTGAATTTAAATGAGATCCAACGTTCTCCAGAGATACACTACAGCTTGTCGATCATCTGGGTGGCCGAGTGGCATAAACTCTGCCTTGAGGTGGGGTCATCAACCGGATTCGGGGAGTTCAACCTGCTAAGATCTTCCGAGGGAATTCGCAAACTCGCGGTTTCAGGAAGACGAACTAGCTGTTCGGGGTGAAACGGGCGAGGGGTTTCCGAACGATTGTCCTACGCCGAAGGTATGAGATGGATTGAAATTTGAGTTAAATCGCTCAATTTCTCTTCGCGAGGAGTTAAGCGATTTCCGGGCTCAGGCTTTCTCCACACCGCGGCGTTCTGACTTGAAACCCCAGCGGCTCACTTTATCCAGTTCCGCGAAGGAGGCTACAGGTGTCCTTTTTTCTAGTGCGCGTCGTGATCTTTCTAGTTAGGTAATTTAATTCGTGAGTTTGTCTTTGGGTTGTTTTAAGTTGAAGTTTGTGTCCTTTCCTGTGTTTAGATAGCTAGAAGCTTAGGGCCGTTTTCGTGTGGCGGCAGTAGTGTGCTCGCGTTGGAAAACAGGTGTTTCGGTAAGGTCTTGTGCTACCTCCATGTGCCAGTGCTCAGTGCGTTCTTTCCCCAAGTGTAGGCCACGCTACAGGCCCAATCCACTCGCCGTCACGCTGCGAAACGCCCCTGGATCGACCCAGGACATCACCAGCCCAGGCCCGGCAACGCTACGCCGGACGAACCGCGTACGTCACCACACGTGGTTCCGGAACTGACCGGCTTCCGCCGGAGAAGGACGGTAGCAACCGTCAACCATCTGCGTCCACCACATCGGCCACGCGCAACAGCAACCGCGCACGTGGTTCCGTATCCGCGTGACCTCGCGGCGGTCCGAGCAGCGGCCCGCCTTCGAGTGGCGGCCACGATAGGGTTCGGCGTGAATTCACGTTGAACAGCAGCAACATCAACAGCAGCAGGGAGTAGCCGTTTCAGCATTCGCTGGCGGCGTTCGAGATCCGGTAGGTGAAACCACCGCGACCAGAGCAGCAGGAGAGCACCAGGTAACATCCGCAGCAGCAAACCGTCGAGTTCGGCGGCCACGTGATCAACGCACTCAAAAGGGACGTGAGTAGAACGCATGTTTGGTTAAAGTGATAAGTCCATGGCCCACTTGCCCGCAACCTAAAGCCCCCAGGTGCGAGGCCGATTACACGTCCTTTGACGTGCCCAAAAACCGTCCCGTCTGAGCACCCCTTGACTTAAACGCATACACCAACATAGAGCGCAAAACATAAGTACAAAGTAGAAACCCGAAACACACGACAGATACCAGGCTAACAGGGAAAGGAAGAGGGGAGGACCGCCGGCAAAAACCGAAAATGTGCACAAAACAATGAATGAACGTTCAAACACCAACACAAATGTATCACACACTTCTGTAAAATAAACACCCAACACCAACACCAATGTCGACTTTAGTCTAGACACCAACCAAACTCTAGCTACGGACTGATCCTTAGGATGGTCCAAAAATAAACTCATGATTAGTTCGCGATCGTAAATAAATGTAGTTTTTACTCTATTTTTCTATTTTATTCTATTTTTTTTTACTGGAGAGGTTGGGCTCCTTTCTCCCACCGGGCAACCATTGCGTCTTTTCCGGCTCTTGGACAAACTGGGAAACTGGAAGGGCCAAGGGTGATGACTAGCTGCGGGAAGTTCTGAGTCTTCTTCAAGTGGACATCTTTTCTTGGATTTTCCCATTGGGTAATTGTTCGGTAATGTTCTCGTTTTGTTTTTCTGCCGTCAGTGAACTTCCTTTCCCCCGTTCCGGGATAAACTGAACCCCCTCTGGAGGTCTCAATAGCTGGGCAAACTGAAAACAGGTGGATGGTCTCCCTCAGGAGTGGCGCTTAAGCCATCTCACTTACCATCAGGAAGTTCGACAAGCTGGCGTGCTATAACGTTATAAGAATGTTTGATGGCAGAGGCGACTCGTCCACCTGTTCAACCTGTTCATTGAACAGGTAGCCGATTTCAAGCGGATATTTTTATTTTATTTAAGTATCGCGGTGCTAACTCAACCAGCAACATACAATTACAATTTTTGTTTGAATATACGTTAACAAAATCGACGCCCTATGTTCAGCAGCGCTGCATGCACCAAAAAAGCATTGGCCCGCCACCCTTTACTCTTTACCTCTCTTTACAACCCACCAATACTAAAGCGAGCCAGCCTGGCGGGCCACGCGCAAATGCTCGTCGCGTTCACACCGACCCTCTGAACGTCGGGGAAAAAATCTCCATACGGAAAAAAATCAACACATGTAAAGAGCTTCCTATTCATACGCAGCGGCATTATCGATGTGTTGGTAAATCTGGTTCAATCTGAGAGCGTGAACTGAGAGCATTTTTGGGAGAGAGCTAAATGCCACCCCCAGGCCCCAGCTGACTTAGTTCGCTCAGCTCTGCAGGGAGCTGCTTGCAAAAGGTAAACAAGCCAGCGCGTTGACAGCACGTTGAGAGTATGAATAAATGAGAGAGCGCGAGAGCACCACAGATATTGCTCTATATTTGGCGCACTTTTAGCCATCAGGCTGTTTTGCGCAGACTGGTGATGGCTTGTTTTAAAACTGGAATGTTCAACTGCGCGCGTTGAACCTCTTCGATCTTTTTGGTTACTAGTGGATTCTTGCTCTACTGGAAAGTGATGTAATGTTAAGTTTAGATAGTGTGATTGATAGATTGATTTGAAACAATTGAAACAAAAAAGTACTGTGTTTTTTCCAGACTCGGGACACATGAGAAGAATTATGACAGTAGATTCAACCATGATCGTTATTTTATTTTCAGGATGGTTGTATTTAAAGCGGATGCAGTCCTAAAAAGTTTAACATTTGATGTCATTAAATGCTCCAAAAACGACTATGTTTATTCAGACTGTTGGTCCGGTTCACTCTAGTTGAATATATTATTATCATATATTGTAGCATGAATTTGTTCTGAAAACTTTTTTTCACTGATGCTAAAACAAATATTTTCATTATCTCGGATTCATGTCAATATAGTTTTGCTTTTAAAATCAGAAGCCCTTCTTTTTATTCAGAAATTGAATTCCAAAACTATGAGGACATAACAGTGAGCATATTCAATTCTCTAAAAATTTGACAAAGGATCAAAAGCGATACGACCTGGTTCTAAAAAGTATAAAGTAAAATGTCAATTTAATTTTTAAATAGTAACCAAGTAAGCTCAATATTAGTTGGGCCTAAAAAAGCCCAACAAATAGTTTTCCTTTGTGAAGGATGTGGTATTTTTTCTGAACATCCTGATGAATAGTTTTGAAATTTAGTACAATATTCAATAACTTCCCTTGAATTTCGATAAGGATGGCAGAGCGATTGCTCTATTTTTCCACATTCGCCACGCTAATGATTAAAACTTAAAAATACATTTTAACGAGATAAAAAAGTCTTAATCATAAGTGTAATTAATTATTTGCATAAACAGAAAATTATAATAGTATAAAAATAATAAAACGTAAAAATAAAAGCCATTGGAAAGAAAAAAAGCTTCAAAAACATTTTTTTAAATTAAGATTCAAAAATTTACTGCGATCTATAATCAATATTTATTAAAAATAGAGGAGGGCAAAACCGCTCTTTTTTAGGAGCCGATCATTTTCGTTCGCTCTTTAAAAAGAGCCGCTCTTTTGAACGGCTCATTCGCTCTTTTGAAAAATTTGGATGAAAATGGTTTTTTCAAGAATCGTGTGATTTGATAAGTTATTTCACATTGGACTTTTATAAATTAGGCCGCACCAAATATTTTTTGAAGTTTATGTCCCTCAACTCTGACCAACGTCGTAAAAAAAAATAGCAAGCCATGGTATACATATTTTAATGAAAAAGAGTTTTAAAATGCATTTTAAACTTCCTCGGTTATCAAAGTATCGCATTACTTTTGCATTACTGTGCAACGGAATTTCACAAAATGCTTTTTAATTTGTTTTCAGTTGATCAGACTTCTATTTCCATAAAAAAATGGATGTTTTCTAAAAAAAATATTGTTTTGCCCCCTGATTTTTAGGACCGATTTTGAAGGGGACGGTCATATATGCTAAAAAAAACTGAAAACGAGAAGACGCTCTTGAGACCCAAAAGGTCTTGGTGGTCTCTATGTCAAGATTTCTACTCAAAACTAAATATTCGAGTAATTGAATGGCATCCAAACTTAAATTGCTATTAATTTTTAAATTGCGTTTATTTCTGCAAGAATCGAACTAATGCTGATATTTTATTTGGAGAAAATATTCTGTGAACTCTTCTCTACATTCTGATTTAATCGATAAAGTCTATAAAGGCTAAAGTTTAATCGCATAAAATGATTATTTTTTATCCAAAATCTCTCAAATAATCAGTAGATTTTTGGTAATATTTGACAGATTATACTATTTGAAATGCCAAAAAAGTTGTATTCCGGTATAAGTTTAATGTACACTCAGTTGTAATATGAAAAGTTTATTTCATTTTGTTTAGAAAATCATTTACTTTTGGGATAAATTTTTATAAGCATTGACATTTTTGAAATTGCTTTTTCAATCCTCAAAATCAAATTTAATACTACATTTTTTGGAGGTTCAACAAATTAATTTTATAACAAAAATCATGCCATATTGAAACGGTTCTTTCAAAAGACCGGAGTTTAAAAAAGAACCGCGGTTCTTTTTTTGTGAGCCACGGTTCATTCGCTCTTTTCAGTGAACCGGCTCTTTGAGCGGTTCGCTCTTTTTCTGCCCATCTCTAATTAAAAACGACATTGTAACCGGGTCGACTTCAAGCACGCAGTCAAATCATCCAAAAGAGTTGAGCCAGACTCCGGCTGAAAAACTCTATAATAAAGAATAAAAAAAAAACATTGAACAGGTACTTCATTCGGGCACGAGTCGCCTCTGTTTGATGGAAAGAGAGGGCAGTAGAAGGGAGATGCGGGCCAACTCTTAACGGATGGAGCATCCCGGGCAAATTTAACAAAATGCTGGTTAATCAAAGTAAGTATGGGTTTATTTTTGCACAATAATTTATCTTATGTGATTCTTATAAGAAAACTGAATCATTTAAAAGCTTCACGCTTACGACGGATATAATCTTAATGAACCATTATTTTTTTTCAGAATCATCAATTATAAAATACATGGAAATGCGTACATGACAACATAAAAAAATAGAGTTGAAGTAAAATATCAAAAAATAAAAATATATAAAATATATAAAAGGAGATAATTATTATCTTGAAAGTTTTGTTGCAATACGACTGCTCAATAAACTGGTAAGTAAAACTCAAAATATTTTTTTCAGGATTCGGAGTACGTTGTATAAATTAAATCAAATGCAGTAAAAGTGTGTTGCCAAAAGTAATTGTTAAATTAATGCAAGCTTGGTAAGTAGCATTATTGATATTTCTTCTTTCCTCATTATAATTACATTTATTTACGTTCCTTTTTTTCAGTTTATAACCGAAATTAAGAATTTTGTATTAAATTACTAATAAATTCCAAATGTCTATTTGCAGCAAAAGGTTCACTTTGGTGAACATTCTGTGTCCTGAGACCGTTGTAGATGATGATGACTTATCGGATGATTTCACAGTCATGGTAAGTGAATACAACACTGAATTTTATACAACATAATACAAATATAAGCTTAAAGTTTGGTGAAAATTTTGCTCGGTTTCTATTTTTAAGGAATTCACGAGAAATTTGTAATATGCTTTTTTATTTTTTATTTTTTTTAAGATTAATGCAATGTAATTTTTTAAACATTAGTCAAATTTCACATGTTTTATAACAACAGTTAAAAAAAAAATGTTTTGATGCTTTTTAACAGTAATTTAACAACTTAATGCAACAAAAAAAACCAATGAGTACAAAACGTTAAATTTTTAGGCAGAATAAATGCGAAAATAAAAAAAAACTCAGCATTAATTTGTGAGGCATTATTATAAAATTTACTGCAAATTCAATAAAAATATTGCTAACAACAGCTAATTATTGACTACATGTACGAATATTTTTTTGTATTCAAGTAAGGCATTAGTTAAAATATAGCTAGAAAATCGGCCTAGCCTATATCGTTAGATAATTAAAGAAAATATATATCAACACTTACATAAATTATGTCTAATTAAGAAATGTTTTGTTACAAACCACTAATAATTTACTCCATGCAAAAATATTTCGGTTGATACAACGAAAAAAAATGTTGAAAAATAGTTGAAAAATATGTTCCAGCCAGTTTTTAACAGAATATTCCACAATATTTCAGTTGAAAACAAAAAATTTTTAGTTAATTTTCTGAAAAAAATATTCTAGCAGTCGACTGCTAGAATTTTTTTCGGTCATTTAACCAACAAAAAATGCAATTCCAACTATTTTTTTTAGTTAATTTTAATTACTGGTGGTCAGCAATTTCAGGTTAACAAAATCAACAATCGATTGTTGAAAAAAAGCTGTGTAAAAAATTAACCCATACTTTTAGTTAAATTAACCAAGATTTTCTTAGATTTGCCCCGGCCGGTCTCTCCGTGTAGTATGGAAGATTCGGAAAATTACGGAAACGTACTTTATGAATGCCCCAATGGGGCAATTTGAAACGTTAATCTTGATTTAAAAAAATTAAATAATGTTTTCGAAAAGATCGGAAAATTTCACGAATGTTTCATATTTTAACATGGTAAATCGGACCATAAGTTGCTGTGATATCGACGTTAGAAAATCGTGGGTTGTTTGAGTGAGACTTAGAAAAAACAACAATTTTCCTGTTTTTAAACCTTTGCATTGCACTATCTCAGCAATTAAGGGTTGTATCGACAAAGTTCAAAATAGCAAAGTATAAAGAATTTTCTCAGCCTTTCAAAAATGGGCAAACTAATTCAAAGAATGAAAAACTGTGACTATTTTCAAAAAAGTGACCTAAAAATGGCTTTAACCTGAAAACGGTGCACCTTATCAAGATTTTTTGCGACCAATATTTATAGCAATATTGTTTTTTTTTTTTTGAAAAAAAAACAGTATTGATTCAAAAATTCATAACTCTGTCGAAGATTTTTTGAACAACCTGAAAATTTCTGAAAAGTTGGCATTTGATGTCCCCTAAAACATATAAAAAAAAAAATAGTGTTTTTGCAAATCAAGTTTTAACGACAAAAAGTTTAAAAAAAATTTTACCGTGTATCATTTTTTCAAGTGCAGTCCTTATCCATACCTGAAACTTTGCCGAAGACACCAAATCGATCAAAAAATTCCTACAAAAGTTACAGATTTTCAAATTTTTATACATCATTTTTGTATGGACAGCTACCAAATTTGTAAGGAAAACTATATGGACAAACTAATGATGCAAAATGGCTTCTTTGGGCATACCGGAAGCACCATACAAGTTTCAGTCGGATTAAAAACCGGCAATTTCCCACGAAGCATGATTCGAAAAAAAATTCTCCGATCGAGCTCAAATTTTTTCTGGGGGATCCTTGGCCGAAATAATTAGACCCGTATTTTTTTGTTTGGCCATTAGGGTGACCTATGCCGTGTTAGGGTGGTTCGAAAAATTGAAAAATTCGTCGATTTTCGCAAAAACCACTTTTTTCAAAAAGTCATATCTCCGCGCCATTTCATCCGATTTTAGCTGGCCTAGACGCAAAAGAAAGGTGATTAGTTTAGCTATTTTGGGAAAAATAGTAAGAAGTTTCAAAAATCTAGCTTAACATTTGAAAAGGTCGTATGAAAACTTAAAATGCTGTTTTGAAGGTCTCGGGAGGGGATTCGGAAGCTGTGTTGCACTCCATTATTATTATTTTTTTTTGATTTGTTTAAAAAATATGTTGCGATGGGGAGGGAGGGGGTCTCAAATTATGTTTTTTTTTTTGCGTTGCATAATAAAAGAACGCTCCCTTAAAGCGATTTTAAAACCCATAAAATAAAAAATAAATTATGTGGACCTTTTTAACACAAATCTCCAGAAATGCACCACTTTCGAGTTAAAGTCAGTTTCATGTGAAAAACTAACTCTTTTTTTATTTTTTTACTGTCTATCTTCTTCAATCTTTGATAAAAAAATATATTTGAAAAGCTGAGAAAATTCTCTAAAATTTTTGTTTAAAGACTTTGTTAATAATAACTTTTGTTGCTGAGATATGACAAAAAATGGATCCAAGCCCTTTTGAAAAGTAAGTCGTGATTTGAAAAAAAACAGAAAATTGTCAAAATGTTGAGAAATTTTCAAACTGAAATTCAAATCAATGATTTCCGAGATATCTTCGATTGAATACTAAGAGCTAAACAGCACATTTAAAAATTATGTTTATGTAATTTTTTTTTTGCATGGCCATTAGAGTGTAACAAAATTGACTTTTTATTGGTTTGTTCCGGTGGGCATTATGAGCCCAAATCCCAAATATGACATTTTTGAAAAAAGTATTTTTACGGGTTAATTAAAATTTAAAATTGAAGGGTGGAGCGCCAGCTCCTGTTACGTACAATCAAGCTCATATCGTCGCAATCGTGCTAACTTGTCGTACGTGCATTTTGGGCCAAAATGAGTTAAGAACGCCATTTTGTGCAGCTCACAATGCCTCACCTTTTGACCTTCACAGATCCCCAAAATTCGATTTCAATCCTGAGATATTCAACAAAAACCGAAAAAACTCCGTGCATTTTTGTCACTTTATATATTAATGTAGTTTCAATCTTGTCGTGCTATCTTGTCACTCCATGAAAATTGATGTAAGTGCGACAAAAGGCCAAAGGGATTTCAAGCCAGGAAAGTCAGGATGCGTTTGTCGCACGTACAAGCTAGACTACCGTAAACATTTTTAATTATAACTCGGGATTCCAGCAACCAACTTCAACCAAACTTCGGGACAATGCACAGAATGGTCTGGTCAGCCAAACAAAACGTGTTTGTTATTGTTTACATTGCGTGCTCTCGTTTTTGTATATTCAAGGTCAAACATTAAAACGCGTTTTTCTCGGAACGTCAAAATGGCGGGTGCGACAAGATAGCACTACGACGTCGATATTTGGGATTTGGGCTCAGTATGCCCACCGGAACAAACCCCTGAATGCCCGCCAAAAAGTCAATTTTGTTACATCCTAATGGCCATATTACAGCAACCAGAGGTCGGATCTACAATGTCCAAAAAAGAAAATTAAAGAAAAAAATTCTCAATTTTTGGGTTTAGTTGCAGAAGTTCTATTTGATTCCAAATTACATTTAAAAATGTTTTTAGAATTTATTTTGGAGGGATTTTTGTTCTTTCCAAAAATCACTGTTTGTTAAATTATTAACTTGGTTAACTTTAGCTTGGCGAAAACCATAACATCCGTCATACCCTCTATAGAGCGGATTCGTTAACTGCATATCCAACAAAAAAAACAAGCACTCATCGTATTTTTAATTTTTTGTAACTTGTTGAAGAAACTACTGTTTAGCGACTTGTTGCATAAACTACAAATTTTCTCGCATAATTTTCTTCTGTTGAACATTGCGAGATCATCAAAGATGTTCAATTTATTTTCTTATGTCGTCCTTTTTCAGTTTGCAACAGATTATTAAATTACAGAAATGTACGAGATTTCACGAAAAAAAATCCATTACTCACTACCGATTTCAGTTGGTGATATCGGTCAAATTCCTTCAACATGATATCAGTTTCAAAAAGAATGCCATAACATATGTACGTTCCAAGCCGCAACTCAAGTGGCCTAAGCTCAACAGATCTCGCATTATTCAAACAAACAAAGCCGACTGTCCGGCGATACAACACTTTGCAAAAACCGTTTAAAGGTTGCCTCCACGCCGCAGAAGATAACAAACCTTTGCGCGGGATGGTACCTACTACAACTGAAGCCCGCGAGGGTGGTGTTAGCGGGGTCGGTCAGCAAAACGATATCGGAACCAAGATAACAAACACTAAAACGCTAAAACAGAAAACAACACACGTTCATTTACGCACGCAAATTCCGATACTGACGGGGTGGCCTGCTATGATTTAGTTCCGACTATACGCGCGCGGTTGTTGTTATCCATCATTGACTGTCAAAGCCTACTACATACTACCGATGGCCACGCTTGCGCACCAATGAAATTGGAATTGTTCCGGCTGGTTCCACGACAACTGTCATAATATCGCTATCAGTCAGTCAGTTGGTCGAACGTTTTGGGTTGGTAGTGTCCCCCCTTACGTGGGTGTTTTGTAGCTGTTGTTGTTGTTTTCTACCCTGTTTTAGCGAGTTAAATTCCGCTACATTCCCCGGTTTTGATGTAACTTTGGGTGTTAATTAGTCGGTTTGTTAAGTTTAGTTTGCTAGACAAGATAACAATGAAATCCAATCGAGTAGTTATGCATTGTAAATCCTCGCGAGATCCATCTAAGTAGTCGCTTGCGGATGAAGAAAAATGTCTGTCTCCGAATCCAAGACGACTGCGGAGAAGGACGCCGGTCTTGGTGGCGTGGCATCGAAGAAGGCCACGCCAGACGTACCGGCGGAAGCCAGCAACCCTCTGAAGGACGTTCACGATATCCAAAAAGGATGGCGTAATGAGAGTTTCTACCTAGTTTTTAATCGCCCCAATCAATAAAATTGCGATACACAAAAAAAAATCTAAATCTGATTATTTTCTCTCTCTCTTTCAGAGGAAATGCTCGAAACGGAAAAGGCCAGCCTGGTGGAACGGGTCAACGATCTGGAGCGGATAGTGCTCGAGCAGAAGGATGAAATCGTGTGCCTCAAGTCGACGCTGGCGGACGTCCTCCGGCGGCTCAGCACGCTCGACAACAGCTACGACAGCGGCAAGTCCACGCTGGAGAACAGTTCGTCGCACAACAGCTCCGTCATGTCGAGCAAAAGTTTCCGCTTTTCGCGGAATACCATCACGAGGTGTAAGTAGATCTAGTAGGCTGGAAGGGTTGGTAGGTTCTGTGTTTAGGGGATGATTGTGGGGACGCATGGTGTTTTGACGTTATACTTTGTAGGTTCAGGGTGGCCATTCAAATCCCAGTTTTGAATTCCCTACTATTTTTTCGACTTTTCCAGAACCTCAAATATTAGGCGTTTATATTTTAAAATGATGAAACAAAATTATGCCATCGCAAAAAAAAAAACTAAACAAATTAAAAAAACATCTAAAAATAGAAAACTAACAGCAAACACAAAAAAAAATACAGAAATGGAAGCATTCGTTATTTCGATTCTGAGACAGAACTAAAACAATCAGTCTGTAATGATAACGAAAGGCTAAACAACTTTTTTTTAAATTGTAATATTAACATCTTTTTGCCTTCTTGCAGGCCAAGGATTGATACCTAAGAGCATGCAATGGCACTGACCTTGTTGCGTGCTCTTCGGTTGACGTCCACGTAAGGAACATCCTGGAAGGAGCGTAACTAACTACATCCGTAGTTCTGTTAGATCATCCGAATTATCTTGATCAGAACAGTATAGCTCTGGTTCCTTGCGAGTGTCCAATTTTCTTACCTCCACGTTGGCTTGGTTTTCATGATGACCTAGCTGGTGGCCTGTGGAAACGGATCGTAAACCTTTGACCACCGCGGGTCAGAGTCGAGACGGCTAAAAGAAAGGGGCGCGACAATGTGGGAAAGGGAAGTAATTTGTGATTGTAGACGGTATTGTTTTGATTCGCAGTATGTTGAGTCAACTGCTGTGGATGTACCTGAAACATCGCACAATGGGGTTTCTCTTATCTTCATTCTCAGCTACCACCTATCTCCTACTTTTATTTTGCTCTTCTGATTCCCAATTCTTCACTGATTCTTCTTTTTAATATCCAACATTTGATTTTAATTTTACTAACTTTTGATTCTCTTATCTCTCAAAGCTTTCCACTCTTTTCTATCATTTGATGCTGCTGTAACAAACTTAGTTTTGTTTTTTATATACTTTTTTCCTTAATGTACTAGTAATATCAAGTCTATTTAACATTCGCCTAATCTTTTTTTGATTTTATTGCGAATTTATTTATTTGAATAATTCTTTTTCTGTCCTATAAATTATCATTGCTATAATCTAAGCTTGTTTTGTATCTCTATTTATTAACTTTTGTCTAATTTTACATCTAATACATCTAGCTTCTCATTTTTATTCTTCAAAATACGCTCATCATTCTCTTACTATTGACGCTCATCATTCTCTTACTATTGATACTTGATTTTTATAAAATAAATTCTCTTTTACTGTTTTCAATCTTCACCCTTTTTTTTCAAACAAGTGAGGTTTGAGCCCTTACTCAATTTATGGAATGGTTAAAGCGGTTGAAGGATTAACACAAATATTATTATTGTATTTTTGGTAAACTTTTACAACATGCTTAGGACTAAAAATTGTAACAAAACACCGCGACAAAAGAAATAGCAACAGATAAACACGACTCAACACTAAGAAAGGTTTCAGGAGAAAACATTACACAGTAAAATAACAACTAGTTTTTGAATTCAAACTAAAAATAAAACAGTTTTTGCTTTAATGAAAGTTGATAGGCACACTTTAAATGGTTAGGCGCTTATACTTACATCAAACCCTACGTAATGTACCACCCCCGGCCGAGTTAAAATGCGTAACCGGAAAAGAAGGTGTGCATGCCTGGCACGAACACTCAAAGCGTGTTCTAGCGTGCTGCTCGTACTGACTCAGAGCAAGGGTGAGATGTAGGTGTAAGGGCAGTGCGTGTTCGTCGGGAACCTAGTGCATAAGATCGGTCAAGGCCCGTTCTTACACTGAAAATTGCGAATTGCGAATTGCGAATTAACATCTTTTTGCCTTCTTCACCTTACAGTTTTTATTAAACATCACACAAATATGATAACAGTTATTCAAATTCTTTCAAGGAATCTTTAAACATCTAGGAATTCGCTTGATTTTTTAAATCGAGATCCCTTTTTGATTTTGTATATTTTAATGTTCAATTAAAAAAAACAATGCAGCAATGATTTAATTAATTAAGAAATTTTCGGATAATTGACCCAAAAAAAAACTTAGTTTAGCATTTACATAAAAATATTTTTTGGTGAACTCAAGTTGGAATTGTTTTTTTTTTTATAGCAAGCAATGTGACAAAATGAAACAGAAGCGTTGAAGTTCAGCTCTATTTACAAATTAGTTTTGTTCATGTTTTGAGTTTATTGTTTTATTTAAACAAAGTTTCAGAATCAAATCTAGTATTTTAGTCAAAGCAAAACATGCAATTCGTACCAAATTCCAGTTTTGTGTAGACAGACAACAAATTTTATGAAAAAATCTATGGACGACTCAGTAATTAAAAGTCGGATTAGCAATGTCAACAAAAATTGTTAAAAAAAAACCCTTTACAACCAAACCCCGCCTCATTTTTTCAACCAATTTTTGATCTTAAAAAAGCATTGGAAAGAAGAACTCTTAAATTTTCAGAAAATTCTAAGGTTTCCAACTTGTGACTTGTTTTATGCGATTTTGCCAAAAAAATTGAATAACAGACCATGGTCTCGACATTTGAATGAAACAAGTGTTTTGAAATACATTTTACACTTGTTTAGTTGTTTTACAATCATTAGTTTTCAAAAAATGTAAAGTTTGACGAAAACAAAAAAAAAAAGGTACTGCACATCGAAAAAAAATTAAATTCAAAAGATTTTTGAATAAACCCAAACAGACTAAACATGATTTTAAACGTGAAGAAATGCATTTTAAATTGATTTCATTTTGAAGTTTTTTGAAAAAAAAATTCTGCCCCCTGATTTTTCGGCCCGATTTTAATTTTTTTTGTACCAGCCTAAATACATATTAAAATACTAAAAATATAACAAGAAAAATATAAAACAAGATAAGTAAAGTTTTCCGTTAAGCACGGGAAAAATAAAAACTAAAAGCATACAAATGAAGTTTAAAGACAAGTTTTAAAAATTAAAAAAAATACGTTTCTTTGAAAAATATCCTTAAAACGATGACCTCATCAAAATTTCATTGAAACTTTAGTTTTGTATGCACATTCAATTTTACTTCCAAGAGTTGTTAATACATTTTTTGAGTGTTTTTCAAAACATTCCAAAAACTGCTGTCTTATTAAATCGGCTAAAATAAAAACTTCCATGACGCATTAGAGCTGAAAAGTTGGCACATTTGTTCGGATAAAATACAGTCAATACTCGATTATCAGAAGGCCTTGGATTAATTTAACTTCGGATAATCAAATCTTCGGATAATCGAATCAAAAAAAAATCAGAATTATGTATTAATCGAACTAAAAGAACCATGCTTCTCCATCGAAATGAGTTCCCAGTACATTTCGGTGGAGACGCATGGTGCTGTATGCCAAATCGGAGCACTTTTGGTCTGGATCCTGCTGGTTTGACATGGAATTGTTGTAATAGATTTCTAAGAACTCAAATGACCTTCAGAACATTTTTAGAAGAAAAGGGTTTCGATGCCATTCATTTTGTATTCGTAAAATTAAATTCATAATAATTTCCCCTTTCTCTCTCCTCCCCTTCCAGTAAACTCCAGCGTGGACGAGAAGCGCTTCGGCCGGGTCCCGTCCCGCGTGACCAGCTCCCCCTCGCGCAGCGCCATGTCCTCGTCCTCCTCGCACGGCACCGCCAAAGCCAGCAGCCTGGCCCAGAAGGCGATCCACCACTCGAACGGTTCGCTCCACTCGGACTCGATGAGCAGCCACTCGATCTCGCCGGCGCCGTCGCCCTCACCCCGCCAGCCAAACTTGCAGAATCTGTCCGCTTCCGTGGTGGGCTCGATTGGGGTTAACGGAGGAGGTGGCGGGACGAACGGGGTGACCGGGATGGGTAAGCGGTGGAGTTCGACGGGGGATTTCGTGAGTGGATCGCCGGGGACGCCGGTCAGCAGTGCCAGTGGGAATAGTATTTCGAGGTTTTCGACCAAGTCGTTGCTGAATCTGAACAGCAGCTTGGGCGGTCACAACGGGACAGGGAAGGGAGGATCGCATGCCTTTGTGCAGAAGAAGGAGGACGATGACTACTTGAAGTTGTACATTAGTGGCCGTCCGGTTGTGTTGCACATTCCAGAAGCTCAAATTAGTTCGTACGAAACGACGAAGGTTCAGCCGGCGCCAAACAAGCGGTTGAGGTTGGACTGGGTGTACGGATACCGTGGGAAGGATTGCCGCTCGAATCTGCACCAGTTGCCGACGGGGGAGATGGTTTACTTTGTGGCCGCGGTGGTGATCTTGTACAACATGGACGAGCAGAGTCAGCGGCACTACGTGGGTCACACGGACGACGTCAAGAGTTTGGCGGTTCATCCGAACAAGCTGCTCGTGGCTACTGGGCAGTGTGGAGGCCATGACGGGCATGATACGTTGCCGCACATCCGGGTTTGGAACTCGGTTTCGTTGGCCACGTTGAACGTGATCGGGATGGGAGACTTTACGGGCGCGATCAACTGCTTGTCGTTCAGCCGAGCGGACAGCGGAACGATCTTGGCGGCGATCGACGACTCTCCGGACAAGATCATCTCGATTTGGGACTGGCAGAAGAAGGAGAACGGACGGAGGATCACCGAAACCAAGTGTTCGGTAGACACGATCGTAGCGGTGGAGTTCCACCCGCTGGACAAGGGTCAGATCATCACGATCGGCAAGAATCACATCGCGTTCTGGTCACTGGATCAGAACGGAATGCTCTACAAGCGGATGGGAGTGTTTGAGAACCGGGAAAAGCCGAAGTACGTCACGGCGATCACGTTCACACCGGCTGGGGATGTCGTAACTGGGGACTCGAGTGGTAACATTGCGATTTGGTCGCGTGGAACGAACGTGATCAGTCGGTTCTTGAAAAAAATCCACGAGGGATCGATCTTCTCGATCTGTTCGCTGCGCAATGGTGGATTCGTGTCTGGTGGCAAAGACGGCCGGCTGGTCCTTCTGGACGAATCGATGCGCATGAAGGCTGAACAGCTAGTCGAGCCGCACTTTGGGGCGGTTCGCGTTGTGGCGCAGGGCAAGGGATCCCAACTGTTGATCGGAACGACCAAAAACTGCATCCTTTCCGGTGACTTTACTCTCGGATTGGTCCCCATGGTGTTGGGTCACACGGACATACTGTGGTCGCTGGCGTCACACCCGCAGGTCGCCCAGTTCGTCACCGGAGGTCGCGATCGCCTTCTGCAGCTGTGGGACTCCCTTTCCCACTCGGTGGTCTGGAGCAAGGACATCGGAGAACCCATCCAGTCGGTTCAGTTCTCCAACAGTGGTGACACGATCATCGTCAGCGGCGTTGGTGGCCGGTGGATGGTGTTTGACACGGTCACCCGGGAACTGCTGGCCGTGTACCAGGATGGACAAGATGTGATCCAAACGATCAAGTTCTCCCCGGACGGGAACTTGCTCGCGTTGGGATCGAAGGATAGCTGCGTGTACATTTATCAGTGTACGAAGGCCGCCCATCGCTTCTCCAAGATTGGAAAGTGCACGGTGAGTTGAATCATTTTCCCAGAGGTTTCCAGCAAGAAATCAAACGCAAAATTGTCAAAATTGTCAAAACTGTCAAAACTGTCAAAATTGTCAAAATTGACAAAATTGACAAAACTGACAAAATTGTCAAAATTGACAAAATTGTCAAAACTGTCAAAACTGTCAAAATTGTCAAAATTGTCAAAATTGTCAAAATTGACAAAATTGACAAAATTGACAAAATTGACAAAATTGACAAAATTGACAGAATTGACAGAATTGACAAAATTGTCAAAATTGACAAAATTGACAAAATTGACAAAATTGACAAAATTTACAAAATTTACAAAATTTACAAAATTTACAAAATTTACAAAATTTACAAAATTTACAAAATTTACAAAATTGACAAAATTGACAAAACTGACAAAATTGTCAAAACTGTCAAAACTGTCAAAATTGTCAAAATTGTCAAAATTGACAAAATTGACAAAACTGACAAAATTGTCAAAATTGACAAAATTGTCAAAATTGTCAAAATTGTCAAAATTGTCAAAATTGTCTAAATTGTCAAAATTGACAAAATTGACAAAATTGACAAAATTGACAAAATTGACAAAATTGTCAAAATTGTCAAAATTGGCAAAATTGACAAAATTGTCAAAATTGACAAAATTGACAAAATTGACAAAATTGACAAAATTGACAAAATTGACAAAATTGACAAAATTGACAGAATTGACAGAATTGACAAAATTGACAAAATTGACAAAATTTACAAAATTTACAAAATTTACAAAATTTACAAAATTGACAAAATTGACAAAATTGACAAAATTGACAGAATTGACAGAATTGACAAAATTGACAAAATTGACAAAATTGACAAAATTGACAAAATGTAAAAATTTACAAAATTTACAAAATTTGTAAAAATTACAAAATTAAGGCAAATTCAAACCAAATTTATTCTGATGTTTAAAAAAAATGACTTTCACTTATCCCAATTATATTTTCCAGGGTCATTCGAGCTTTATTTCGCACATCGACTGGTCCAAGGACAGCACCGTCCTACGGACAAACTCCGGAGACTACGAGCTTCTCTACTGTAAGATCCTTTCAACATTATCAAAATGTCTTCAATATCCAAGTTCCGTACCGCTTTCAGGGAACCCGACGCTCTGCCGCCAAATCACGACCCACGGCACGGTTCGCAACCTCGAGTGGGCCACCCAGTCCTGCACCGTGAGCTTCGAAACGGTCGGCATCTGGCCGGAAAACTTTGACGGCACGGACATCAATAGCGTGTGCAAGGACGGCGAGGAGCAGTTTCTGGTCACCGCCGACGATACCGGCAAGATCCGGCTGTTTAGCTATCCGGCGTCCCAGCCGAAGGTAATTTCTGCGATACAAATCGGATTATGAAGCATGTTTTAACTTTTTTTAAACTTATTGTTTTTAGTCACTGTCGCATGCGTACCGAGGCCACAGCAGTCACGTGACGTCGGTCAAGTTTATGCACGACGGAGTGCGGTTGCTGTCCGCCGGCGGAATGGACACCAGCGTGCTGCAGTGGCGCGTGGTTTGAAACAACGAGCGCGGTTTGAGCGAACGAGAAAGATGGATGAATGCATGAATGCACGTGATGAGAACAACAATATTGGCCAAGAACAAAAGAAACGGATGCAAGTTTTGTGCAGTTTACTAATTGTTACATTAGTATTTAAATTACACAAATACAGACACACAGAAAAGACAAAAAAAAAACAGACACAATACACCACTTTATTTATTATCTACTCTACTTTATTAGGTACTTTGTATTCGGAGAATGAACAAAAAAATAAATAAATAAGAACTTAGTAGATTGCAAATAAATATAGCCACTCAAATACATACACGAACAACACTTTAAACACTCACACTTTACTATTCTTCTTTTTACTAAGTGATATAGTTTGAAAACGGTTTACTGTAAGTGTCGAGATGCATTTGAGCGCAGCAATTATAAATTATTAAACATTTTTTATTCGACTGCAATATATTATGAAATCAAAATGCTGTTTTTGCTAGTTTATTTTTGAAGAACCCCCCGTCTTTCCAGTACAATATCAGTTTTAGTTCAGGGGAAATGTGGTGAAATTTAAATTGGTATGATAATTTTCATTCGAAACTAACTGAAAAATTCCAAAATTTCATGATTGTTGTTGTTTGTTTATTTGAGGCAACTTAAATCTTTTTAGACAATCGTTATTTTTGATTGTGGTATATTTTAAATTTTCGAAATAAAGCTCAGACTCGTCTCCGAAGTTTCGATTATCCCAAGTTCGAATATCCGAAAGCTTCTTAGAAACAATTCTGTGAAACATTGGATGATTTTTTTCTACTTTTTCTATGACCAAACAAGTCATTTTCCAGCATTAGTTCGTCCATACAAGTCTCCATACAATTTTATCTAGAGAACGGTTTTGTTAACTAATTTGGTGTTTTGAGCAAGTAGAGCAAAACTCTTCAGAAAAAAATGACACTCTAAAATATTACTCATTTATTTTTAATTGGACCTTTCACACCAAAATACATTCTATGACAAAAATGCCATCTGTTGAGTTATTGCACAAGTTAGACAACCCACTGAAAATTTTAGCTTGAGCCTCAACTCGATTCAGGATCGATCTCGAGCCAGATTGACTCGAGGCTCGAGCCAAAATTCTCAGTGGGAAAATTGATTTGGCAGTGTTACCATTTTTTTGATCATAATTTTCTTAAACTTTGAAAAATGCCGAAAACATAATTTTCAATGTCGTGTACCGTTTTGAAGTTATAAACAAAGAAAGCTGATTTTTTTTGTTAATAATGTGACTCTTTTACCTGATTAGGTTTTTTTTTTTTTGGTTAAGGAGATGAGAAAATTTCCTATAAAATCGCTCGTAATACATTGAAGATCGGACCAATGGTTGCCCTATATTTATACATCACTGTGCGTCAATTTTTTTCATAGAGACTCAGCAAATATGCGTCCGATTTTCAATGTCAAAAAATTAAAATATTTCCAAAATTTTCAAATCAACCTCAACATTTGAAAAGGCTCAAAAACACTTTTTTCAACCATAGCGAAAGATCGAAAAAAAAAATGTTTTGAGATTTTATTATAACATAAAAATATTTTGATAGTGGTGTAAATTTTTGTTTTTTTTTTTGTTTCATTTATTTTGTGAAAGCCCACAAAATTTTAAATGGTAAAATTTATGTTTTAGAATAATGGGATTTTCAATGATTTCTTTTCTACAAAGAATATTCTGCTTCTTTGCTTTTGTGGTGTTTTTGTAATGTGGCAAGCCAAATATGAATGGTTTTCTTTAAATTTAAAATTTATGCGTTTTAAAGAATTCTTTTCTAGAAACAGAGTTCTTGTTTTATTGAAATAAATAAAAATTAAATGCTCATGCAAGTGCTCATGTTATTTTGTAAAATTGAAGCTCCTTGGTTAACTTCATCGGAGCACCGTCAAATGGGCGAATCGGGATTACAGTCTGACCCAGTCACAACGTTCTAGCAGGATTCTAGTAGAGTTCTTGCAGAGCTGGAATTTCTTACAGCGTTCTAGCAGAAATGTGCTACCGCTCTAGCAGGAGGGAGGGGGAAGGTTTTTTGGTTGATATTAGCGTGACGTACTTTATGAATGAAGCCTTAGCGACACAACCACCCACTAACCTCATGTTCTTTTCCGTTGTGCCCTGATCCGGATTCCGCCAATCGATTCCAGCTGAACACTATCACTTCTGCGCCGAACGTTCACTCTCAACTGTCCACTACGTAAACATAAACACGCACCTTTATTCATTCGCTGTCAAAATCAACGCACGCTTCTGTATGAACTAGTCTGTTTTAGGGTTATTATTACGAAGTCAATGTACGTTATTTCAGAAAAAAAATATTGTTCAAATTTTGGAGCAAACCGTCATTTCGAAACCCCTCTCGACTCCGCCAATCCTCCACCACTTCTACTTGACCACGTGTTTCCACAACCCCACCACCAGACGGCGCTAGCGTCACCCACTTGCTTGAATTTTCTTGAACCCGCGGCCGGATCTGACGTCATCAATTCTCTCTCGTTTTTGAGGCAGTGCTGGCAAAATGGTGGAGATTTGTCTGTAGATGATGATTTTCGAATTTAAGGTGTGTAATTTCACTGCAGATTTTGTGAACATAATTACTAGAGCAATATATGTTTTTAACGGTGAATTTAATTAAGAGAATCTCGTTAGATAAGTTTCATTTGTTTTGAAATATTTTGTATCAAATTTGACCAAGCTCTGATATTTTTATGAAGCAATGTTACAATAATCATGATTGTATTAGGCGAAAAAATAAATAAATGAATACAATTCTTTTTATCAATTATCAATTTTATAGAAATTGCTGATATTAAAAGCATACTTGAGAGCATTTGTAACAATAAGCATTCTAAATTATAATATACTAAATATGATGCTTTCAAGCCGTGCAAACTGTTATTCGAATTCAATCTAATTTTCTTATTTCTTGGTATAATGTTGTTCTTTCGCCTTCAAAAGCCACATTTTGTTGTTGTTTAATGAAATCTTGCTTTTGAACGTTGATTTTCGCTCCAATAAACCTGTACCAAAATTCTAAACAACACATTTCCGTAAAACTTTGTAAACAATGTCACAAAGTCTGTACCACACCCCAAAACATCACCGCAGGCAACCCTTCGCTCACTCTCTCGTACTTTTCTCCCTTCTCTCTCCCGAAAGCCCGCACCATT
The DNA here is from genome assembly GCF_015732765.1 of Culex quinquefasciatus. Classification (NCBI taxonomy): domain Eukaryota; kingdom Metazoa; phylum Arthropoda; class Insecta; order Diptera; family Culicidae; genus Culex; species Culex quinquefasciatus. The sequence goes on from NC_051862.1 coordinate 1,624,151, forward strand.
TGCCCTCTTCGCCGACGAACCCGCACTCTCTCTCTCACCACCAGCCTCATTTTGCTTTCGTCGGTGGTCGGTGCTTGCCGCGATTCCGATCGTGTTCTTCGTCCTTCTCCGCCGCCGCGGTGTGCGCGTTTTTCATTCAAGAAAAGGCTTTTTTTTCGGGTCTCCGCGTGAAGAAATGGAACTTTCCTTCGATTTTATTTTGATTCGCGGGCCGAGCCGGAATTTCGTGGGGTGAATTTCTCGGTGGAATTTGGCGCGCGCGTGTGTGGTAAGTTACGGGGCGATGCGGACGAAAGTGGCCGGAAGTGCGGACGAAGCGCGCGCGCTTGGCGTGGTTTTTTCTTCGGGCGTAGCAGGCGGTGGTGCGCGACTTATGCCGGCGTCGACGCCGGAAGTGACCTCGCGGGAGCGTGATTCTGTGTCGGTTTTTCGTGGGGAGCGTGTGTGAATCTGGCCAGGGAAACGGTTCCGACGAAAATGGAGGGAAGCAAAAAAAAAACGTGCTTTTTCTCGTCGTGAGTCGGAAAAGAAAAATGTCGGCGTGACCAGGAGCAGCTCTCTTCAAAATGGTGCCACTCTTTCGCAGTATATTCTTGTGGCTTGATGTGTTAGAAATCGTGCTCAAATCACAGGAGTATACTGTGAGAGATCGCCAGGACCGGTCGGCCGGCGGAACGCGTTTCCGGTGGGAAAATCCTCGCCATGAAGCCAACAGGTAAGCTCCGACGAGGCAAACCTAACCTCAAAACTGCCGCATCGCGATTGTTTACTCAGCCATCTTTCTCTTGCTTCACCTTCCAGAAAATGATGATGGCGACGACGGAGTAGGCGATGACGAAGGAGGGAGAGAGTGAGGACGAGCTGCCACTTCCGGGAGCATATGAAAAGTAAGCATTGTTCCCGATTCTTCTGCGCGCGTTATCTAATCCCCCTTCAAAATGATGATAAAACATAAGAGCCAATCCATTGACCGCGCTGCCGTGCGGGCATGAAATCAAACCCACTTCTTAACTGACCACCCTTACAAAAAACAAGCTGGTTGCTTCGATCCAATCAACCGACAGAGGAGCATTGAACCCTAGCAACCATCATCATCCCGAAAAAAAAGAAGCGCCGCCGTCGCGCCCCACCGCGCGTCTCACCCCATCAAAGTAGGTTAGCAGTTTTGTAACGCTTTCCCCGCGCTCTTTTTCTTCCAGGCAGCAGCAGCGTGTTCTTCTTCCCGGTAAATTCCACACCCAACCCTGGCAGAGTGAGAGAGCGAGAGGGGCGCACTGAAAATGTGTGTGCGTGTGTGTGTGTGTGTGAACGAAACAGGTTTCGGCCGTGCGAGCGGGACGGGGCGTCATCACACTCACCGAACACGTGTTGAAGGCAAATGGCGGGATTTCGTCGGACGAATCATCCTCTCTTCCTGAAACGAGTTGGGAATCAAAAACACGAGGGAAGCGCGCGGACCGCAAATCGAGATGGCGGAGGGCGCCGAAGGCGCGGTAGGTAATTTTTGAAAACATAAAAGTTTAAAAAAATAAACGCTTTGATGTATTAAAAAAATCCAATTACGTAATGCCGAAAGTTTCCTGCGACGCGCGCGCGTGGCCTACTTTGCTGGTTTATCTTGTCCACCTTCTTTGCGTCACGATGCGCACTCGTCTTGCGGCGAAAAGAATGGGAAAGCTTATCTTTTTGGCGCCGTCAAACCAAATTCGTTCGAGATAGTAGGGGAAATGGGTCGATTTTGGGATCTCGCTAAAATCTGGAGTTTTTTTAAAGGTTCAATAAACCAAACCAAAAACAGGCAATTTCAAAAACACCCAAAAAGCATAAACTGGAAATTTGGTATATTGGACCTTTTCAAAAAAAAAAAAAAAAAAACTCCGGAAATAGACTTTGTGACGCGAGTAAAAGCAAGCCATTGTCGAAGGAAAAAAATAAATTCTGGCTTACTAGCTCGCTTACTTTTTCAAAAATCAATGGCGCACTGGTTGTTTCGAAAAAGTAATCTAGAATTCAAGAGAATTTTTAATAGGTCCTGTAAACATATGAAAGCTTATTAGGACCTTATAAAAATAATCTAGAGAATGCCAGGAAATGTAACAAGGCTGGATAACTAAATAAAACAATCTTATTTCGACAACTGAAGAAGAAGGTTGTTTCTTTAACTACGCAACGATTAGTAATGAAACATTTTTTAGTTTTTTTTAAAGTTAATACAACATCAAGAGATAAATCCAAATATGACTTGAGTTATATGATCGATGCTCTATTACCTCGATTACCCGAAGGTTTGTATGGGACTTCGGATAATTGAATCACGATCAGAAAAAATATATTTTTTATTATTACTTCAAACATCATATTTGAGTTCTGCGACCCCATTTTTGTCAAATTTTAATATTTGATTGCTTTTTAAGATGCAAAAAAAGCATTTTCTCAATATGTTATCGACATTTTGGGCGCCATCTTGTATTTAAAAATTTTAAATCTTTTTAGAGTAGTAATTGTAATTGATTGTTCATTTGTGACGAGAGCATGTTAGTTTAGTAGTAGTAGCATGTGGGTCATCCTTAGGGCATCTCCAGCGCTGGGGTGCAAATCAAATTTGCACCCGGCTCATGAATACCGAGATCAAATTTGCCACCTTGAAAAAACTCCGTCATCCCCACCGCTAGGGTAGCAAATTTGCCACCGAAACAAGCCCACCGCGGGGGGCAAATATGGGTTTTTATCATTTTTTGCTCTCGTTTACCTTCAAAATCAATAATTATGTGTTGATTCATGCCTAGAAATGCTAAAAGTTTATTAAACTTTTTAATCCTATTGAAAATTTCAAAGAATTTCATTTTTCGAAAATGTCGAAAGTTTAACTATTTGCTACCCGATTTGATTCCCACCAAATTTGCTCTCGAGTTTGCCCCCGAGTCTCCCACCGCGCGTAGCAAAGCAGGTATCAAATTTGATCTCAAGTTCATCTGTAGAAGAAAAATATGTGTCGGTACCTGTCGGGTACTCATTTTCTGATACCCGACAAGTACCGGGAAGCCGGGGGGCAAAGTTTTGAATGCTTTTTATATGTCTGCTCTCTTTATGATATGTATGATGTATGATTCAAAAATCCAAAAATTCAAAAAAATTCAAAAATTCAAAAAAAATCAAAAATTCAAAATAAATCAAAAATTTAAAAATTCAAAAATTCAAAAATTCAAAAATTTAAAAATTCAAAAATTCAAAAATTCAAAAATTTAGAATTCAAAAATTCAAAAATTTAAAATTTCAAATTCAAATTGAATTTTTGAATTTTTAAATTTTTGAATTTTTGAATTTTTGAATTTTTAAATTTTTGAATTTTTGCATTTTTGAATTTTTGAATTTTTGAAATTTTTTGAAATTTTTTAAAAAATTTTGAAATTTTTTGAAATTTTTAGATTTTTTTTTAAATTTTTTTGAAATTTTTTGAAATTTTTAGAAATTTTTAGAAATTTTTTGATTTTTTTTAAATTTTTTTATTTTTTTTCCGTGCTTGATTCGATTTTTCCGTGCATAATTCCATTTGAAGCGGTAGCAAACAGACTGAATACGCGGGTAGCAAAGTGAAATCCCGAAGAACTGCTGAAAATTTGCTACCGCGACAGGTACCGCGATGGGGTTGACGTCGGGTGCAAATTAGCTTTGCTTCGATGTTTGCACCCAGCGCTGGAGATGCACTTAAGCGTCGAGCACAACTAATATCTAATGATTATCTGAAGCGAAATTCTTAAGTTTTTTTTTTTTTGAAAAAGTTCTATAAACCAAATTTTCATTTTTTGCATTTTGAGTGTTTTTAGAACCGCCTTGAGTCAGGGGTATCGAGGTTTTTAAGCGAAGATGGCGTTCGAATGGTGAACGCCCGAAATGTCAAAATCACGCAGTGGTACCAACATTACGGAACAAGTGTGCCATGGCATGACAGCCATATTTTTTTTCTAATGTTGGTGCTACTGCGCGATTTTGACATTTCGGGCGTTCACCATTCGAGCGCCATCTTCGCTTAAAAACCTGGATTCAAAAACACAAAAAGAAAAATTTGTAAATTTGGTTTATAGGACCTTTAAAAAAACACTGGAATTGTTTCGAGGCCTTCGGGTAATCGAATCTAGATTGTAATTTCTGTTTCGCATTCTAGCAGAGCTCTAACCGCTAGATATTCTTACAGAATTCTAGCGGAAATGTTCCATCTTTCTAGCAGGATTCTGGCAGAACCAGTTCAGATAGAATATTTTGTGGCTGAAACATGTACAAAAAATTAAAAGAACATAAAAAGTGAAATAAAAATAATCGGATTTTTTCCGGATGTGTAATGGTGTCGTGCACAACCAAGCCAAGTTACAAGCTGACTCCGTTTGGGATCAACATGCTGTGAATCTCCGAGGACCGTTTTGAAACCGCGCGGCCCCACCCACCCACAAAGTTGAGTTCTATATCACGAGAAACGAAGCGACCGGCAACTCTGCGTCGTTGTCAGAGGACTTCCGTCGGCTTCATATGTCAAAAAGAACCTCGAGGAATCGCACAACCTGGATGCTGTGGAGGTGCACGTCATCAAGAGAAAAGCAGAGTTCCCCTCTTCGGTGGAAACTCCGTACATTGAGCTGTGGCGCATTTTCTCCGAGTATACATCGCCAAGTTCAAGACCTGCAAGACTGGCTTGAACCAAGTAACCCTCGTCAGTTACATAATCTCGAAGTATGGAGTGTCCTGTGACCGATCCTCGGTCCTAACCAGGTCACAGCACTTAAAAGGACCTGATATAAATAAGTTATAAATAAAAACAAAATTGTTAAGGTTCGATTTCAATTTTTTAAACTGGAGTTCCTGTACAATTTTAATGGTGGTAGCGATTGAGGTAATGTCAGTGGAATATCAAAACCCAGAATTCAACTTTCCGTTGGCTTGATGCTCTACATAGGGGTAACGATTACACGAAAAAGAAGGCAGGATCAGCAACAGTTGGAGCACTTTATGAAGTGGCCATCATGCTCCTGTTCCGGCCAGCAGTAGCAGATTAAATGCATCGTGTGGTGAGAAGTACCAACTTGCGGCGTCTTATTCCTTTACTGCCGGTCGAGCTGTACCAGGATTGCTGCTGGAAGAACTGAAACCTTGATTGTTGCTGCCCGCTTCTTTACTGTAGTCCTGTTCAAGTCCAGAAGTCTTAGAAGAATTACGATTCAAGTGGCATTTGATGATAAGTCCAAACCCTGCCGGAGGTGTTGAATCTTGACTTGGTGAGATCTATCCATTTTATCTATCATTATTTGATAGATGATTTTATTCCCTTATTTTATATAATGATATATCCATATTATCCAATTCCCACCTCCCTTTTCTCCTATCCACATTTCCTCCCCCTCCCCTCCTCCCCCTCCCCCCCCCTGCCCCTGAATATTGTTATCTGCCAAATTTACACTTACACACGGTACGGTATGTCCACGCATCCTTCCTGCCCTGATGATCCGTTCAAAGAATCTGTCTCTGCGGTTAATGCAACGCAGTAGGCCTGGCCGCTTTAATTTTTGCTATACATTTTCGGGGTAACTCGGATGTACTGTGATCATCAGGGGCGCCGACTCTGGGGGGGCACGGTACTTTTTGCCCCCCCTAAAATTTGGCTGAGGGGGCAGCGCATACATTGTGCCCCCCCAGAAATTTTGGAAGAAAAATATTTTTATTTCAAATGTAAAAAAACACAGAAATAATTGAAAAAAGAATCTTAAACTTAAATGGAACATTGTTTGTACACACGGATAGAATTCTTGTAAGCGAATCCGTAAAATAGCTCAAAAACATTTGTTGTTTTCGAAATCGCTGAAATTTTTCGAACAAAATCGTTTACAATTTTCTGGATTTAGATGCATTTTTTTCTAAATCGACAACGTTTTATCTATACCACTGTGCTCTCTAGGAAAATCAGTTATCTAGTACAAGAGCACAGAGGCATCGGTATATGATTTGAGAGATGTCGTCAACATAAATTTTACGGATTTGCTCATAAGATTTGTATCTGTGCATGTTGTTTCAAAAACAAAACCAATGTACTTTTTCCATAGCACCTTATCTACAATCACCAAGTTTTCAAACGCAACATTCTGCGATTTGCCATTGTAGATCAGGATTTAGCGAATATAAACTGAAACACTTTTCAAAATGGTCATTTGATGACTGCTTTACATTTACAAAAATGCTGAGGAATTCAATATTTTTTTTAGTAATTTTAGAAAGGATTTGAAAAGATTTCAAATACATTTGTTAACCGTTCTATACCAATTTTAGCTGAAAAATACAATTGTTTCAAAAAGTAAATTTTGGAAACTAGAACACCGATTTACTGAGAAGCTGACAAATTAAAACATAATCTGAGACAATTCCACATTATAATCATAAAACACAAGTGTATTGCTTTCTGCAATTCATGATCGATTTAAAAAAATAAAAAGGCTATAGAAATTTTAACTGCATCCTCAAAAAATATATCAAAAAATCAGGGAGTAGAAAATAATACTTAAAAATGGAATATTAAATTCTTAAATTCTTAAATCCCTAAATTCTTAAATTCTTAAATTGGGTCCTAAAATGAAGCTTAGTTTGCTGATATTATTGTTTACAGCGATAAAGCTTATTTTTCTGAGTACAATGACCCTTTGTTAAATCTTTATATTCTTAAATTATTAAATCCTTAAATTCTTAAATTCTTAAATTCTTAAATTGGGTCCTAAAATGAAGCTTAGTTTGCTGATATTATTGTTTACAGCGATAAAGCTTATTTTTCTGAGTACAATGACCCTTTGTACGACCACAAAGAGTTTAAAATGGATTTTTAAATCAATTTTGAAAAATTAACCTCGCGGTCCTTCTTGACAGAAAAGTTCCTACTTGACAGCTCGTTCCAAGGGGACCATAGTTGATCCATCGAAAAAATGTTGTCTTGTCAAAAAAAAAATTGCATTAAAATGAAAAAAAAGTGATCAGAAATTGTTTTTAATCGTGTTTTTTATCGTTGTACATAAAAATTGACATAGGGCTTTAGTACCCAATTCTTAAATTCTTAAATTCTTAAATTCTTAAATTTTTTAATTCATAAATTCTCTTCTTTTGAAATTTTCGATTTTTTTTAAACATTGAATTTTATTGTTATTTCTAAATTTCTGATTGTTTAAATTTCTGCTTTTGATTTCTTAACATTTTCAAGTCATGAGTTTTTGTAACCCTAGATTTTTTTCTTTATTTTTTCTCTTTTTATGCGATGCGTTACGTTTTTAATTTGTAAATTTCTCTGGAACGACGCAACATTTTTGCAATCTTTTAAAAGCAATTTGTAGGTTGAAGGTTCAGATCTAAAAAACGCCTTTGAAGCTTTCAAAAATAAAGAGAGGTTTCTCTGTATTTTTTTTTTTAATTTTGGAATATTGAATTTGGTGTATCTGTTTTTTTCTAAATTGCAGATTTGAAAAATGGATATTTATTTAAATGTGTATTTGTATTCTCAAATTTCTGAAGTTCTAAATTTTTGTATTTAACTTTTGTTTTTATTTTTAGAATATTTGTATTGTTGAATTTCTAAATATCTGATTATTTTTATTATTGACTGTTACTTCTAGAAAATAACTACGAATATGACAATGAGAATGAATTCGCCTTCCAAACATATGAAAAATTCCCTCCAATTAACATTCTCAATCACGTTTTAATAAATTATATATTTCTTAAAAAATGGATTCCGGATGAAAAAAATCCGTATCACATCGTAATATTTTTTTTTTAATTCGTGATATACAAGAAACATAAACATCTAATCGCCACTCTTACCTATTGATTTCGGAAAACAACCGTGCCCCCCAACATTTTGGACTAGTCGACGCCCCTGGTGATCATTAATATTGGCAAGAAAGGACTTGAGGCGTAATCTTACCACAGGTTCTTCCAGGATGCTTTTTCGGACTGGCTGCGCTTGTGTACGATCAGATTAGATTAGATTAGAATAAAAACAAAAATTGTTAATTTGCTTTTCCAACGGCTGAGTTGAAGTTTTTGTTATCTCCAACCTTCGTAATTTTCGAATAACCCACCATCCAATCTTCATACCACCCATGAAAACCACCTCCAAAACCACCCATCGTTCGCTCACCGGGGCCGTTTTGCCTGCGTCATTCTGTCAAACCCCCGTTGTTTCAGCGTTTTGCCTCTTGTTTGCCGTCGTCTGGTTGGTTGGTGTGAGTGTTTTATGAATGAAAGCTGCAAAGTGCATTCTGCTGGGTGACGAGAAGGGTTTTCGTGTTCCATCTGTTTGCACTCGGCCGAGGCTGATTAAAGGATAGCTTGCAAAGTGTAGAGTTGCTACTCGCAGGTCCCGTGTCCGCGAGTGATAACAATGATGGTCACAGCAGGCGGGGAGGCGGTCCAGCTGTCGGGAAATTGAGGTCACCAACGGGTCATAGTAGCCATCGTCATCGTCATCGATTGCTGGTGCTGCTGGTTTTTTGAGGAGAAAGAAAATCAAAATCGCATTGCGAAAATGTTTAACGTGTTTAAGAAGTTGGCCACGAAAAGCGATGGCCCGGGGGTTGCTGCGGGACCGTCCCAGGTGCCGGGCTCCGTTGGCCAGCAGATGTCCGACTCGCTAAAGAAGAAGTTTTCCCGTGGTGTGCAATACAATAGTAAGTCGGCAGCAGCTAGTAGTAGGCGGGTTGCTTGGATTGAAATCTTTTCTACTTTGCAGTGAAAGTGATCATCAAGGGCGATCGGAACGTGGGGAAATCGTGTCTGCTAGAGCGTTTGCAGGGCAAGGCCTTCTTGGAGCAGTACAATCCGACGGAACAGATCCAGGTTGCTTCGATTCAGTGGAACTTTAAGGCAACGGATGACATCGTCAAGGTTGAGGTGTGGGATGTGGTCGACCGTGGAAAAGCCAAGCAAAAGACTGGAGCGCTCAAGCTCAACACCGATTCCATGGCCGAGGACATTCCGGTGCTGGACGCAGAATTTCTAGATGTGTACAAGGGAACGCATTGCGTCATCATGATGATGGACATCACCAAGGCGTGGACGTTCGACTACGTGTGTCGGGAACTGCCGAAGGTTCCTGCGGACATTCCGGTGCTTCTACTAGGAAATCACTGCGACATGGGACACCATCGCGTCATTACCAAGGATCAGATCCAGGGCTTCATCGAAGAGGCCAGTCAATCGCGGACAGCCGAAATCGTCTACGGAGACAGTTCCATGCGGAACGGGTTTGGCCTTCGCCTTCTGCACAAGTTCTTCGGCATCCCATTCCTGTATCTCCAACGAAGCGCCCTGGAAGCATCCATCAAAAAGAACGAACAAGACGCAGACATTTGTCGGCTAGAGATAACCGAGTTCCTCAAATCAACCGAGTCCGATTACTCGCACTTCCTGGAGAATCTCATCAGTCGCAAAAAACCCACCCCCACATCCTCATCGGCCCCAGTAACTCCGCTGGAAGCGCTTCCCCGGCCCACCAAAAGCATCATCCTGGGCGGCGGCCACCCCATCATCGTCCCCGACCGGAACAGTCACTTGGCGGTAGCCTCAACTTCCACGGTCAACACTGCCAAGCTGGGTTCGCCGGCACTCAAAGCGGCCGCCATGGCTCCGCCTCAGGTTTCAGCTGGCGTCGATGCGCTCCGGATTCCGAAGAGTGCTACGGTGGGAGCGATTGCGACGGAAGCTGCTTCCGGAAGTAGTGGGTTTGTTAGTACCGGTGGTCAGCAGCTGCACGGTTCCCCGGGCGGGAAGGTTGTCAATGTCGACGAGTTTTGTCCCGATGGAGGCGTGCTGGATAAGTCGTTCCTGGACGATACGATGGAGCTGGCCGTGGGAGGGCAGGAAATGGCGGCAGGTGGGCAGGAGTCGGACAGGTAAGCGAGTCTATGCATTTTTTTTTCAAGTATGCTGTACGCATATTTTTGCAAAGACTCAACCCATTTCAACGAATCATCTTTGCGGTTAACTTTATGCAGTCGATCTGGCCATTGAAAGGGAAGTAAGCAGCTCGGAACAAACGCCAAACTCTTGATAAAAAAGCTAAAGAAACGGTCGAAATAAGAACCAGGAATACAATTTGCTTAAGTTGTACGCAATTGAATTTTGAAAAAAAAAAATCATGAATTGATTTTGAATTATTGGAATTTTCAAATTTTAAGCTATTTTAATCTATTTTTTTTATTTATATATTTAAATTCTAGAATCAATTTTCCAAACTTCTTGAATTTTATGAAAAAGAAGGAATTGTAAAATTTAAGATTTGTAGAATTTAAGAAGCTTTGAGTTTAAGAACTGTCTTTGATTTTTTTTTAATTTCTGAATCTCAGTATTTTTTTTTTTGATATTATGAATATCTGTTTTTTTTTTTATTTTATTTTTTAATCAGTTTTGAATTTAATTTTTTTAATCAGTTTTGAATTTTTGAACCATTGTTTTTTAAATAATTTTTTTAAATTTTGTAATTGATGAACATATTTTTTTCTGCAATAAGACTTTCGAATATTCCAAATCTAACGTTTTTAAATTTAAGAATTGTAGATATTTATAATTTCATGTGCTTCGAATTTTATTTATTTGATTTTTGTTTTAAATATTTAAGATTTTGAAATTATTTTAATTGCTGATTATTTTCTCATTATTCAACTTTTGAAATTTAATAGTAAAGAATTTGAAATATTGAGAATTTTAGAATTTCTAACTTCTCAAAATTTTGTTTATTTTAAAGATTTTTTTTTAATTTTGAGAGTTTTAATGGTTCTTCTAATTGTCCTTTAAAATTTCTTAAATCTTGACTTTTTTTATTTGAATATATATTTTAGGAATTAAATATATTTTAAAATTCTGAATTTTAAGATTGACAAGAGTTTTAGAATTATAGAATTTTAAAATTTCAGAGTTTTACTTTTTTCATAATTGTAAAATATATCTCTACTTTTCAATTTTGGATATTTTGAATTTTATAATTTTTAAGCCTTAAAATTTAAAATTTTCAGAACTTGGAAAATTTGGAACTTTGAAATTGTAGAACTTTAAAATTTTAGAACTTTATAATTTATGGAATTTCAAATAGTTAGAACTTAAGAATTTTAGAATTTTACAATTTTAAAAATCTTAATTGAAATTGTAAAATTTAAGATTTTTTGAAATTTTATAGGTTTGAAATCTTTGAATTTTTCTTTTGTGTAATTTTGGAATCTTTGACTATTCTAATTTTGAAACCCTAAATTTTTATTTTTTTAATTCTCGATTTGAAAAAAATGCATTACTTTGAATTTTTTAAATCTAGTTTTTTTATTGAGTTTCAGAAGTGTTGGTTTAAAATAATTCAGAATCTCAGAATTTAAAAAAATATAAAGCTCAGAATTTGCAAATTCTTTAAGTTAGGATTTTTTCATGAATCCCAAGTGCTACGAATTTTCTTGAATTTTGAAATTTTTTAATCAATGATTTTTGAAATTTTACATTTATTAACTTTATTATTTGTTGAAATTTTAGAAATCTATGAATTTTAGATTTTTTGGAGCTTAGAACTCTAAAATTTCAAAATGTTGAATTTTAAATCTTCGATTTTTTTAATTTTATTTTATGATTTTTAGAACTATAGAATTTCAAAATTTTTGGAAATGGATATCTTTGAATTTTCGGTTTTTTTATATCTGACTCTTTGAATATTTTTTTTAATTGCTATACTTAGCTTTCAATTGAATCAAGTACTTTTTGATGAATTTTAGAATTGTAGATTAAAAAAAATCATAGTTTAAAATTTTTTGAAGCTTAACATTTTCAAAAATTTTCAGGTTTCAATATTTAAAGCTATGCATTATCGTAAAATTTTTGAACCAATTTATTTTTTATTTTTACATTCATTAACTTTGCAATTTTTGAAATCTTAGAAATCTGTGAATCTTAGAATTTTAGATCCTTTGGAGCTTAGAACTTAAAAATTTCAAAATTGTGAATATTAAATCTCCGATGTATGTTTGATTTTTTTTAAATTTATGTTTTTTTTGCAATGATGACCTTTTTAATTTTTGAAATCTAGTATTTTTTTTAATGAATTTTAGAAGTGTAGATTTAAAAATAAATCAGAATCATAGAATATTAATATTTTGTAGCCCAGAGTTCTAAAATTTTAAAAGGTTTGATTTTTTTTTTTTTAAAATAATTAAAGATACTTCTGATTTTGAGTGTAGACAGATTATGTAACAGAAAAAATGTGCCGAATCGAAAAGTGTGTAAATTTACATCTTTTTATGTATTATGGGATTAAGATACAGTTACATCGAAAAAGAGGCAATATTCAGCCATAAAATGTTCAACCTTTCAAAATAATAAAATTATTTAACTTTCAAAAAAAAAAATCAGGTATTTTGTGATGTTTCAAAAACTTTTTAAAGAATTAATAGAACATTTCGTTGATAATTAAATTAAATATCTTCTATCGATTCCATCTTTAGTGACGACGACAGTCATCACAACCCGCTGGTGTCCCGGTTCGACGACGATTTCGGTGGCGATGGATCGCAACAACCGGCTCCACCACCCGAACATCTCCCGCTGCGTTCGACCAGCAGTTCCGAATCGGTGCCAAAGTTCAACCCGTTGCGGCGGCATGACCTAACGCCGTCACCGAATCCGGTCGTGGTGGATCGAGCCTTTTCGCTGTCCAGTATCGAGCTGGAAATTGACCAGATCAAGTCGGACACACCTGGTGGAGGTGGGGGCGATTCCGGCTCGCTGAATGATAGCGAAAGTTGGTCGCTGGACACGAAGGAAAGGCGCTCGCCGGAGGGCGGAGAGGACGTCGGGTCGAACGTGTCCGTGACTTGCTCGAAGAGTAGCAGCGGAAGTGCTAAGAAGGTGGGATGAATTTTCACCAACAATTTCTATTAAATTAATAAAACAAACAATTTGTAACTTTTAGAGCAAAGACAAGGACAAGGAACGCAGCAGCAGCAGCAAGCACAAAAAGTCCAAAAAGTCGAGCCGCGAAAAGGACGAGTCGTCGCGCGAGGAACGGAGGAAGAGCAAGCGGAAGAGCCACAGCGTCGTGGACGATTTTGTGCAGCAGATGAAATCGAGCGGCGATTACGACGGCGGCGGTCCCATCGACGATGCTTACGAAGCGATTTGAGACTTGAAAGAATTTCCATCCCAAGTGAAAAAGTGTGTGGCGGTTGGCCGCGGTGCAAAAACTGCGTTTTTTTATATTATACTACAATGAACTTACTCTACATTCGTGAAATACTGGAATCTTTTATCTAATAATACCTCCTTTAGTGAGCATGAGCAATGTTACGTGGGAGATTAAAAAACAAACACTATCTAAGCTAATTCAATTGATGTAAACTAATCATTCGATGTACTTTATCGTGCAAGCAAAAAAAGAAAAAAAAAGGCGAGCAGCAAATAGATTTTATGAAAAGTTATTAGCCCAAATGATGAAATAAAAGTTGAAATTATTTACTTCGAAATTCCATCTCTTCATAATGATTTTATTTCATAGCAAAAGGCTGGGGTTTCTATTCATAGTGATACAGTTGACTCCATGAACCTCCCTGTTTTGATAAATTCTTCACTCGTTTCGAACAGAATATTTTGAATTTTTTTTTAGCCTGATACCTTCCTTTCTCGACGGTCCCTTAGAAATCGACACAGAACAGATTGATTTGATTTTTTTTACTGAGAAAGCTAGCAAAGCGCTGAATGAAAAGCTGCTTTATTTAAATGTGCATTACAAATTAAATAGATGACATGTCATTAAAAATTTATAATATAAATGTAACGACAAAGTTGATACGGCTACGGCTTAAGAAATTTAAATTAAAGTTTCTAAAATTTCTAAAATTTCTAATATTTCTAAAATTTCTAAAATTTCTAAAATTTCTAAAATTTCTAAAATTTCTAAAATTCTTAAAAATTCTAAAATTTCTAAAATTTCTAAAATTTTTAAAATTTTTAAAATTTCTAAAATTTCTAAAATTTCTAAAATTTCTAAAATTTTTTAAATTTCTTAAATTTCTTAAATTTCTTAAATTTCTTAAATTTCTAAAATTTCTTAAATTTCTAAAATTTCTTAAATTTCTAAAATTTCTAAAATTTTTAAAATTTCTAAAATTTCTAAAATTTCTTAAATTTCTTAAATTTCTTAAATTTCTTAAATTTCTTAAATTTCTTAAATTTCTTAAATTTCTTAAATTTCTTAAATTTCTTAAATTTCTTAAATTTCTTAAATTTCTTAAATGTCTTAAATTTCTTAAATTTTTTAAATTTCTTAAATTTCTTAAATTTCTTAAATTTCTTAAATTTCTTAAATTTCTTAAATTTTTTAAATTTCTTAAATTTCTTAAATTTCTTAAATTTCTTAAATTTCTTAAATTTCTTAAATTTCTTAAATTTCTTAAATTTCTTAAATTTTTTAAATTTCTTAAATTTCTTAAATTTCTTAAATTTCTTAAATTTCTTAAATTTCTCTTATTTCTCTTATTTCTCTTATATCTCTTATTTCTCTTATTTCTCTTATTTTTCTTATTTCTCTTATTTCTTAAATTTCTTAAATTTATTAAATTTCTTTAATTTCTTAAATTTCTTAAATTTCTTAAATTTCTTAAATTTCTTAAATTTCTCAAATTTCTTAAATTTCTTAAATTTCTTAAATTTCTTAAATTTCTTAAATTTCTTAAATTTCTTAAATTTCTTAAATTTCTTAAATTTCTTAAATTTCTTAAATTTCTTAAATTTCTTAAATTTCTTAAATTTCTTTAATTTCTTAAATTTCTTAAATTTCTTAAATTTCTTAAATTTCTCAAATTTCTTAAATTTCTTAAATTTCTTAAATTTCTTAAATTTCTTAAATTTCTTAAATTTCTTAAATTTCTTAAATTTCTTAAATTTCTTAAATTTCTTAAATTTCTTAAATTTCTTAAATTTCTTTAATTTCTTAAATTTCTTAAATTTCTTAAATTTCTTAAATTTCTTAAATTTCTTAAATTTCTTAAATTTCTTAAATTTCTTAAATTTCTTAAATTTCTTAAATTTCTCTTATTTCTCTTATTTCTCTTATATCTCTTATTTCTCTTATTTCTCTTATTTCTCTTATTTCTCTTATTTCTCTTATTTCTCTTATTTCTCTTATTTTTCTTATTTCTCTTATTTCTTAAATTTCTTAAATTTATTAAATTTATTAAATTTCTTAAATTTCTTAAATTTCTCAAATTTCTTAAATTTCTTAAATTTCTTAAATTTCTTAAATTTCTTAAATTTCTTAAATTTCTTAAATTTCTTAAATTTCTTAAATTTCTTAAATTTCTTAAATTTCTTAAATTTCTTAAATTTCTTAAATTTCTTAAATTTCTTAAATTTCTTAAATTTCTTAATTTAAAAAAAAATTAAGAATAATTTTAACTTTTTTTTTAAATTGGTCGACTCGACTCGACTCGAGACCATTATTCTCTCGGACTAGCGCTGCCAGTTTTGGGTGGAACAATTCAGAGAATTTGCTAAGGCAAACAGTATCATAAGTTTTCTCATTCTCAAATAGTATCATAAGTTCTCTCAAAATAATCAAATTATCATCAAAATTCACAACTTCAACAATTTTTAAAGAAAATTTTGATGACAGCGAAATAATTTCAAAATTAAAAGCCGTATTTCAAATCATCCGAAAAAAAAAATCAATCTTACTAAAACCTCATTACGTTTTGAATTAACTATATTTTTTGCAAACTGATCAGACATCGAAAGTGATGCTATTTTTGACCACCCATTCATAAGAGAGGATTTCAAGTGTGTTTGTGCTTCACTACTAGCAACAATAATAATAATAATCACCATAATAATGCCAAACGTGAGGGATCAAAATACTCGCTGCGAAACATAACTCCACGTTAGGTCGGTCGGTCGAGGGGGAAATTCCCACGCTTAATTTGGCCAACTGGTCCGGCTGAATTTCAGTGTGTCCTTTTGCGCTTGGTTGCACCGCACCCAAACCACCACGGATGAAGAACTGACTGGTTGGTTGGCCAAACACACTTCATTCGTGTGCAGCATAATAATGTGATGGGAAATGAATGAAAGGGGACCCTTTTTTTCTCAAGCAAACACGCACTCACGAGACTCACACGCGAGAGCATAATAATTTTTCAAAGTTTTTTTTTCTGGTCGAAGGAAGCTGCGAAGGGTGCGCCGTATTAAATAAGCTAAGAAGGATCCTTTTTTTCTCGAGAGAGAGAGAGAGAGAGAAGCAGGAAGAGGACATTCACATCGGTAGGTCGAAGTAGGCTTCACAAAAGAGAACGATGATGCATTTGATGGGAAAAGGAAATCCAACGAAAAAACAAGGAAGAGAAGAAAGATTTATTTGGCTGAGGCTTGGGAAAAAAAGTGATGAGTGGATTGAGATGAAAAAGAGGCCATGGCTAAATATGATACTTGAGAAGGGATGCTGGATAGAGGGATTAATAGGGTTTCAAAAAGTTGCAATTTTCAACAAACTTTTTCAATGCTGTTTATACATTTTGGTTATAAATATATTCAGGGTGGCCATTCAAGTCGGGAAGAAGTTGGTAATTCGCCAAAATCCACGAACAATCTGGGAAAAGTTGGGAATTTGTGATTTTTTGTTAGAAAGTCAGGAATCCCAAGCATCCTTGCTTGAAAAATATTTTCTAACTCTTGAATAATTTAAAATATTTTGTACACCTTTGAAATTAATTTCACTCAATTCACTTTCAGCAACAAACTTTAAATTTAGGGTTGCTTTCACTATTTCAATCTTTATGACATTGAAAATGCTATTTCAGACAATAAAAAAACTAATAAATTTTGAATGATTATGGTGGCATGCATTTGATCCAAATTTTTAAAATATTTTTTTATGAAATTATTTATTTTTGACTATGTTTATCAAACAAAAGTTAACATCTAACTTTAAACAACAACAAAGCCAATATGAAAAATAATTTGATATTCGATTACATGAATATAAAAAAAAACAAATCCAATATTTTTGAATCTTAAACTTAATTCATTCAGTCATTTCAAATATTGTTTCCAAATGTTTGTTTCCCTTAAACTTTTGTGTGATTATGGGTATCACAGCTGCAGATAAAGCTTGATTTTCAATTTCCGGATAATTTTAATATCGAAAAAATATCCAAAGATTTTTAGTTCTGATTGAAAAAAAAAATAATAAAAAATACGCTTTAAAAATTATGAAATTGCAAATAAGGCTTTTTTTAAACCTTCGTTTGACAAGAAATTCATTAATAAACGTTAGACAATGTATTTTAAATAGCATGAAAAAGACTTTACATGTTTTTTTAAATGACGGGACAAATTGAATATAAATTTGCATTTGCTTGATTTAATTAATAAGAATTTGTTTGAATTATTACAAATAAGTTTTAAGAACATTTGTCGTATAAAATAAGTGGTATAATATGATGTGTGATCAATCTGGATTTTTCATTAAAAAAAGTTTAAACATTTATTTTTTTTAATAATGACACTTCGATAAAACGACATTAATTAAAAAAAAAATAATATTAAAATTTACAAAATTTCAAAGGACACTTGGTAAAAATATCTTTTAAACCTATCCATAGATATTTTTAAAATACTTTGAAAGAATAATAACTGTAATCATGTGTAAAACGTATAGATTTTTATAGAAACTCTGTCCAATGGTTTAAATTGACTTTTTATAAAAAAATTGATTTGAAATCAATCTTCAGATAAGAAAAACATATTTTTTGAAGTTCTGGAAAAATCGGGAATCTGAAAATGGGATTTGAGTGGTCAACCTGTATATTACATTTATTGTAGTTCCACCAGTAGGAATTTTTCTTTAAATTTCTGGTGAAACATTGGTTTTGATAGAATTCATATTTTTTTAGAAAGTCTACAAAAAAGAAGAGAGATTTAATATCTAAAAATATATGTTTCAAGATTATGCGTTGAAAAACGTGTATAATAGCTATCTTTCTTTTTGTTGTTTAAACAACACAATTTCAGTAAAAATAGATGTTTGCTCCAATTTTTTTTTTGAAAAATATTGAAGGGAGAGAGGAAAAAATCCTTAAAATGAAAAAAATAAAATAAAATAAACACAGATTGAGAGTATTAGAAGCATCTCAAAATTAGCTCCGTGGGAAATAAAAAAAAGTTTGATGGTAAAAGAACTAATCATCATTCTTTAAAAAATCTATCACCATTTGTCAAAAAAAATCTTTATTCCTTTGTTTAATTTTGTAAACTTTTGTCAAAGGAATTTTGCTTCAAGATATACCGTAATCTGGGGTGAATCGGGACTACAGTCTGAATAGGGACAGCAGTTTTTAGAGCACCAAAAGCTTTTAAATTTGGAAATGGATGTACACATATTGTTGGCCAGAGTCTGTTCTAACCGAAACCAACCAGAAAAATCAAAATATTGTGCTCTAACATGTCTGAAAAATGCTCATTTCCGTTGCTCTCCAAAACCTCCCGTAGAGAAGGATGATCTGTTCGAGACAGCATACAGTAAAGTCACCCAAAGTAGGAATTTCCCGGTCATCAACTCACCAAAAACACCAAACCTACTTCGACGCATTCCCACTGTACAGAACACGCAAAAAAAATCCTGTTAAAATTAGGGGTCCGTTTTGTCGTCGTCGTCGTCCTTCTGCGATGATGATCTCAGAAGGCCGTGTCTCATTCTTTCGATTTGCTTGTATGGGAATTTGTCTCATTCGGTTCACCCTTAAAAATAATGTATATTTCTATTAAGAAGCCACTCATACACGAAAGGAAGGAGGGACGACCAAAAAGTGTGGGAATTTTCGTCCCCCTTAACTTGTTTGACGATGTTTGACGGAAAATGAGTAATGTTTCACATGGTCTCCGGCATGCTTGGATGGATGGCTTGGGGTGGGGTGGGTTGATCCTTTTGCATACCTATGCATTTTGAGGCGGCGCACACACGTTTTGGATTTGTGTTGGTGCGCGTGAAGGTGGGACAGCGCGCACGACCTGAGCTGAGGCGATCAGCGTAATTGGCCATGCGCGCGTGTGTGTGTAGTGTGATGGGGTGGGGGAAATATTGTACGCGAGGATAACACGAGGTCGGTTGGTGTTGAATTACTTGAATCAGTGAGAGAAAAAGTATTGATATTTTGCAGAATATTTTCGGAGATATTTTCGTCCCTTTACAAAATTAGATTTATTCTCGAGGTGGGTTTTAGCTAGCAGTACAATGTTGGCAAAGTTTTAAAATTAAATTCATGTTCAACAATCAGAAATTAAAGATAAAGAAACAGAAATAAATTATGTTTCATAGTGAAACCAAAACAACGTTAAATTTTAAATTGATAAGGCCGATTCAAATATTTAAAAAAGTTTTTGTCCTTCGGCCCTGGCCGAGGTCAAGGTGGGGGGCAAAAAAATAAAAAAATATAAAAATTTAAATAACAAGCCATAGTCTTCACATTTAAATGAAAAAAGTGTTTTAAAATGCATTTTACACTAGTTCAGTTGTTTTGCAATCATTAGTTTTCAAAAAATCTAAGATCTAACAAAAACAAAAATTGTATCCAAAAAAAAAGATTTAAAAAAACTTTTAAAAATATTTGTACCACACCCAAAACTGGCAGCGCTAGTCCGAGAGAATGATGGTCTCGAGACGAGAGAATAGTGGTACCATTCACGGACGCAGAGAACACAGCTCGAGATGGGCGATAGAACTATTCTCTCGAGGTTCATTTGCAAAAAAGTTCATCCGTCAAACAAAAAACCAAAAGTGTCGACAACGGGAATCGAACCAGAGACCTTTGACAAACCAATCCAATGACTTAGCTGCCTCGGCCACCACAGCTTGGTGAACATGGAGAAGTCAGAAGTCGATGTATGAACTTGTTGGAGATTTATTGATTCAACTAACCAATGAACTCATTTGTTATGATGGTGTGAGTTGGTATCATTATTCTATCGATTTTGGCACTGAGCCCTCAATAAATTTTGAGAGAACGATTATCTCGATTCTGAATTTTGGGTGCAGCCTAATATAGAATTAATTAAATTAGAAAAAAATTAATGACGTTTTGTTTGATTTTTAATAATAGAATAAAATGCTCAATTTTCAATCGCCACCATATGGGATTACAATTTCAAGAACAATTTAAAGCAGTTTTTGATTAAATTTGATTATCTGATTCAAAATCTGAAACTTATTAAAACAAATCTAAGCGATGTTTATGGCAAAATTAATGGAAAGGGCTATTCAGAAAAAAGTTAATCTTCGAAAACCCGTTTTCTAAATTATATTTTGAACGCAAAAATCTAATTAAAAATCTTATTATAAAAATTAGTATGTAATAAAATAAAATTGTGTTAGTTTAAATCGTTAAAATGTTGCAGTTTTTTTTTATTTTTTTTTGCTCATTTGGACTATAACAGAATAAGATCAAATTTAGGCATTTTTATTGAAAAATATAAATTTCAGGGTAAATACAAAACAATTTAATTTTGAAACTGATTTTAAAATGCTTTATGTATCATTACAGTTATACTACCATCACAATTTGCAAATACCAACGATTTTTTTAAAGAAAAAAAACCTTAACTTATGAGTTTCACACCGATCCTGCAGTCCAAACATTCAACATTTGCAAAAAGATTTAAATATGTTTATTTGAATTAAAATGCATAAATAAGCACTATACAATGCATTCCTATTTTTTCTGTTTGTATGGCAACATTAACATTTTAAACCTTAGTAGTCTAATTTATGCCTATTTTTTGCAGAATAATATTTTTTAAAGGCCGTTGCAAATATTTTTTGAAGTTTGGGACATAAACTCTGACTCTGACTTAAGCAAAAAAAAAAAACATTAAAAAATCAAAACATTTTTATTTCAGCCCAAACATGTTAAATATGATTACTAATGCAGAAAAATGCGTTTTAGATTGTTTACAGTTGATTCTTTTTTCATTGAAATTTTGAAGTATTTTGAAAAAAAAATTGTCCCCTGATTTTTCGGACTAATTTTGAAAGGGGGCGACATAAACATTGAAAAATACGTGCAACGGCCTAATCCATATTAAAAAAAATCCTAAAAAACTCGTACAGTCCAGGTTCGATTTTATAGAGATTTCAAATCCCTCAGAACAAAATTTATTCGCCTGATCAATTCTATATTATTTTACTTTTTTTGTGATTTTTAATTTAGTTTTTTTTTGTTTAAATTGAACTTTGTCTAGCCATTTTGCATCATTAGTTCTTCCATGTAAGTCTTGATATAATTTTCAGAGCTGGTCATACAAAATGGGCATGTCTGTATTTGTATCTTGTAAAGAGATTTTCAACAAAATTTTAAATCATGATTTTGGACTTTTCAGTTAAAAAATAAGGGCAACACCCATTTTTTGCATTCTGAATAAAAAAAATTGTTGAAGGTAATGAATGTTTAAGGTATCCAAAAAATACTTGCTCAAGGGTAGAATGGTGCGAATTCGGGTACCGGAGTTATGATTTTTTGGAAAAAATATATGGTAAAAATCAAATTTGCAATTGATAATGAAGCAACATTATTTTGTGATAAAGTTCATCGTTTTCATGTTATGGGCATTTTCAGTTTTTTAACAATTTGAAAAGTTTTCAAAGGAGGAGCGGTCATGGCTGAATGGTTACGATGTTCGCTTTATAAGCGAATGGTCCTGGGTTTGATACCCATCTGCTCCCAACGAGAAAGTTATGGACTCATTAAAATTTGAATTAAAATGAAAAACTTGAAACTCACGGCGCGGTTCGATCCCCTGTCCTTAGGATTGGCAAGCAAAAATGCTTTCTACTAAACTTTGGAGCATTGAATGTTGAATCCAAGAATCGGACAAAGAATAAAATTGAATGCAAGTTGAATATCAGAACTCAAAAACAAGATTGCATGCAAGATTGCAAGCGCAGTTGAAATTGAATCTAAAAATACCTCGCTAAAAATAGATAGGGCGACTGATAGAATTCTGGGTGCTGAATAGTGGTTCGCAAAACGGCCTCAATTTTGAACTGTCAAAGTGGAACCAATTTACTGTTCGCCAAAAGTAGAAAGTATTGTAATCAATCATTAAAAATTGTTTTTTTTTTTTTTTTGCAAAAATGAAAAATGTGTGGCTTTTGAGGACAAGGAGTTGATGTCAAGAAATCTTAAGAAAGTTGAGGACGAGATCGTCATTTTTTATCATTATGAATAGAAGATGTTTATGGAGTCGATGCGGTTGTATCCATCCAGAAGCTGTCTTTATTGTTTGATTCCGTATGAAAACCTACTGGTTTAGTGAAAATCTTCTCAGTTTGTTGGACCAGCTTCGCTAGAATTAGCGATGTTTGTTTCGTTGGACTAGGAAGAGCTGCAGGATTCCAAAATCAGCCTGGGAATTTATCTGCGACACCGCTGAATGAAACTCTCGCCACAGTTTTTCGAAAACGAAAAAACGAAACTATTGGCACTACGCCCCCCGGGGCATGGCCTTCCTCTAACGTGGGATTTCTGCTCCAGCGCCTCTGACGAGACAGGAGAAACCGGGACCGACGTTTTACTTCACCATCCGATAGAAGCTCAGTGGATAAGGCGGGAATCGAACCAGCGTCTCATAGCATCATCGGGATCGGCAGCCGAAGCCGCTACCCCTGCGCCACGAGACCCACGTTTTTCATCACCCGTAAAAAAGAAAAACCCCTTCTAACCGCTCGAACTTGAAAAACACATCAAAAAATGTAAAAAACTAGACAAAATAAAACCCATACCACTGATTATAAAACAGCTCATTTACCAGTAAGAAAAAGTCATACTTTTCCTTGAACAGCCTCCTACACCCTTACCAAAAATCATGATTTTTTGAGTTCCAAATCCCACTTTTCATACGAATTTTTCAGTTCAACCAATATAACCATTTTTATGGTTGTAGTACCTGAACTCAAAAAATCGTATGAAAAGTGGGATTTGGAACTCAAAAAATCATGATTTTTGGTAAGGGTGTACTTTGTAGATGTAAACAAAGTGGGATCATTCGAAAATTACGTTACGCATTCTCTCTGTTCAACACCCAGATAGAATTCATCCTTTAAGATATGAGAAAAATTGAGAGCCATTAGAAATGAGAACACACGAAGAATTCGAACAACAATGCCAAAGGTCGTTACCACTCGCCTAGGGTGGCTCCTCAGACCATTCACCTTACCAAAAATCGTCCAACTCCAAGCAAAACTTACTTGATGATACCGTGGAGATTTTCCCTTAATACTCTGAAAAAAGTGGAGCATCAACACTTCCCGTCTTCCAAATCCCTTTCCTTGTCCCTGGTGCGCGGTGGAGATGGGAGTGGCCGGCAATGGACGGCTGCCATGGTGGTGAGAATCTAGTTCAGGTGGAATTGGTTCTATTCCCAATTATCGATTCCTAGGCAACTTGGGCTAAGACAATCATCACATCACATGGCGAAAATCCAGTCTGCAATCCGCTAAAATCACCTTCTCCTAGCGAAGCGAAGCGAATTTGAAAAGTTTTCAAAGGGGAAAACCAAAATCAAACCATCCACATTAACGACCCCCTGGTCTTTTGTGGTCTCTATTGCAAGTTTCTGCTCGAACCTAGGAGTCCGAAGGCTTGAATGGGGAAAGCACCCAAACCTCCTTTTACTCCAAGGAACCTTCCACCCCAGTGTTTGAACTGACGACCTTTGGATTGTGAGTCCAACCGCCGCCAGCGATTCCACCGGAGTAGGCTTGGTTTGGTGTGTTGTTTGTACTTATGGCATGGAGACGACTCCTACACCTGGAATGACTTAACGGCCAAACAACCAAGGCCGGGACCGACATTTTACTTCCTCATCCGATGGAAGGGGAAAACCAGTTATGCCAAAAAACCGACAATTTCCCGATGTTTATTGGACAGCAGTTTGCTGAGAAACAGTCTCTTAATAATGTGGTGTAATAGTAGTTTATGCAACAAGTTGCAAAAAGAGGATTTTTTCAGCACGAGTCGTACATTTATCCAACGAGGTTCACCGAGTTGGATAAATACGAAGAGTGCTGAAAAAATCAAGTTTTGCAACGAGTTCCATACACATTTTTTTGCAATTCCAAAAAACACACACTGAGTGAAATTGTATGTCAAATTTTCATGTATTTTGTCAATAAATCGTTTAAATCAATAAAATGTTGAAAAGTGTTACTTTTCGAAACAAGTGCTGAAAAGTTCAACTTTTCAGCACCCATTTGAGTGCTGAAAAGCAGAACTTTTCAGCATTTATTTTGAAAAGTGTTGCTATTCGATTCTGTTATTTTTGGTACAGAAAAGTAGCCTATTTCGTCGTTCAAGAATGACAGGAAAAGTAAGTAGTTTCACGACGGAATTGCAAAAAAAAAATAGTTTTTTTAGCTGTCACTTTCAACTGACAATATTTCGGAAACTATTCGTTCGATTTTCAATGTTAAAATGAAACAATTATTTTTTTCAATGTATAGTCCAGACTCGATTATCCGAAGGCCTTGGAAAAAATCACTTTAAATAATCAAATCAAGGAAAAACTGATGACTAAGAATTATTAAATAATTTATAATCAGTTTAATTTGATTATTAAATATTCAAAATGGCGGCGATCAAATATTGAAAAAATGAATTTATTATTTGTTAAGGCAATCAACTGTTCAAAATTGGCTGAAATGGGGTCGTAGAATTTAAATTTAATGTTGAAAGTAAGAAAATGAAAATATATGTATCTGTAATTTATGCATAACTTGATTCAAACTGTTCAATAGTATTTTTTTACAATTCAAAGGAATTTTTTTACATACTTAAGTTTGAACATTTAACTACCAAAATATCAAATAAAGCATTGCCCTTTAAGTTGGATAACTCACTTCAACTCCCCAAACGATCGAACCCTTCACACCTTCCCCCTACTCCACCCAAAATGTAGCTCACACGGATAACAACACTGCGCCGGAGCTGCCTGTTTTCGTTCCCTTGTCCAATATGATTGTTTACATCCTGTGCCGACATCGACGTCGCCACCACCACCTCCTTCTTCCTCTATCATTTCAGCTTGTATGCGTCTTTGGTCAGCTGCGCGCGCCTACTACGACAAACGACGACGACGCAATAGCATCAGCAGCAGCAACATAAACGCGCAATACATGCAAAGCCTACTACGGTGGTGGGGTTGCGTTTTCGTTCCGTTTTTCTAGCGTGGGAAAAAAGATCAAGAGCGAGATGAAAGTCAAATTTATTATAGCCAACCACACTCACTTTTAGAACAGACTCACTGAACTGCTTGGCTGGGCAATGGGAAACGTGGGAATTTTGGACGCGTTCTAGACGGAAGGAACTGTGGGAGGAGTTGTGTGTATCGGTATTTTCGTAGTAAATTTTTAAATAAATTTAGAAAATTTTGGATATTCTGATAATTTAAAATCAAACAAAAATTACAATGTAACTCAATGATCAA
Organism: Culex quinquefasciatus; assembly: GCF_015732765.1. Taxonomy (NCBI): domain Eukaryota; kingdom Metazoa; phylum Arthropoda; class Insecta; order Diptera; family Culicidae; genus Culex; species Culex quinquefasciatus. The sequence goes on from NC_051862.1 coordinate 1,649,669, forward strand.
TGATCATAATGCTTTAAAAAAAGTTTTCAGTGTTTTTAATTTATTTATATTTAAAATGTTGTTTTTTCAAAATTCTTAATTTTTTATGGCAATTTATTCTATTTTTCATATTTAGAAAAAATGTCTAAAATTAACAAATTAAAGACATTTAAAAAATTATGTCCATATTTTCCTACCACCAACTCCACTGTCCCTGGGAAGAACCAGCCGAGAAGGAGGGAGAAGGAACAAACATTTGGTAATGCATGGTGGAACTCTGGAAGCATGGGAACCAAACCTCACCGACGGCGACGACCATGTGGAGTGATGCAGAGGACGAGGGGAGAGTCGAGCGATCGAATAGCTTCACACCAGTTGGAACTTCTTTTTTTTTGAGTTGGCGCAGGTCGACGAGGACTAGCGGCATTCGCAGTTCGGAAGTGAACGGTGATAGATCGGGATATTACTCAGCGGAGCCCACGGGGATCGTGTGGGTGATCGTGAACGGGAGTGAAAGTTTTGAATTGGCGGAAGTGATTTGGGATAGTAACTGTGCTTTTTAGTGGAAAGATTAAACCCTGCAAAGAATGGATAATCTGCGCAGAAGTGATCATCATGATGGGGCTGGTGGTGGAGATCGGGATGCTGAAAGTTATCTCAGAAGGATTAAGGCGGAAATCAGGAAGGTGTGTGTTAGTTGAAGAATACTAGAATTATTTAAATCTAAATTTGACTGAAAGTTTCTTAAAAAGTTTGAAAGTGATGTTAGAAATAATATTTTTCAAGAAAAGAGATAACAATAATATGTTAAAATATTTGAGTGTAACAGGGATTTTATCTTTACATTTTATAAGAAACAACTAAACATTTTTGTTAGTCTATGTTAATAACTGCTAGTGTTTCGTCATGCTCTGGATGGATGGAGCTCACTGAAGCTGATTCAACCGACAGAACTAAATTTCAGTGCATTTCCGACTTAAAAAAATAATAGCTCAATAATCGTATATATCGTAGAAGCCAAGCGCCTCCACTCAATTTCCCTTTTTAGAATAAAGTCCTGGAGGCCATTGGTTACTTAGAATAATACTATAGCATTTTTACCCAATATTTCAGTTATTATTTTTTGATTATTTATTAGTTACAATTCAATTCTGTCAATTGGAACAGCTTTTGGAAGCTCAATTCTTCCAAAGCATGACGAAAAATCTTCGGTTATTGTAAAAATGTTGAGCCGGGTAATTTTCAAAACTAATAAACTGTTCAGAAAAAAAGACAACAGCAAAGTAGGGGAAATATAATTTTTCTTGGTCCATTTCATAATCGGCCTATCAGCATTTTGGTCATGAGTTACAGTTTTCAAAAAGTGTTTTTGACTATTTCAAAGCAATAAATAGCTCAAATAAAAGTAAGCAAGCAACTCTCCAAGTAAAGTTTTGAAAATTATTGCAATTCTCATTCCCTACAAAAGTTTTTTTTTACGAATGTACACTATTTCAAAAAAGTCTTTATTTTTAAAGTGTAATGTGTTTAGATTTCGCCTTAATTGTGATAACTGCGGACAAAAGTGCGGACAAGAATGTTTGAATCTCTCTTGACTTGTGATAATTGCTAACAAAAGTTTTGATTTTTTGAGTTTTGTTCTATAAAGAAGGAAAACTTCGCTACTCCCACATACTGCATGCCATTTTTTGTATGCAACAGTTACGAATGGTCCTAATTCTCCATACAAACTTTGCAGAAAAACCATTCGGCCCTGCCTAAATATATTTTTGAAAAATTCAAAGTGCACGTGTTTCTGGGGACCTCAAACTTCATGCTTCCCTTGGAGTTGAGCCTGCGCAGTAGTTTTTGTTCATTTTTGTAGGTCAGTGTTAGTGTTATTTATTTAACATTTTCAATGAATTCTTATTTTGCTTCCCTCTTTTAATAAGAGGTGAACAAATATTTGGGGGAAAATTAATGTACAGTCCAGACTCGATTATCCGAAGGCCTTGAAAAAATTTCACTTCGGAGAATCGAATCACAAAAACTTTTTTTTTCGTTGTCTTATTCTTGATTGTATGACCTTAGGGGTATGCTACTATGCTAAAGTGATTTATAATTTTAAATTCCAATATGTCGGTGATTAAATTGTGATAAAAATAATGCACTTTGTAATTTAATAGGCAACCAACTATTTAAATCTGACTAAAATGCAGTCTCAGAACTCATTTTTGATGATAAAAGTTAGAAAATAATAAAACACGAAAATAAAAATTTGTTTGTGATTCGATTATTCGAAGTCTCATACAAACCTTCGAATAATCGAGTCAGGACTGTATATAATTGAATTTAGATAAAGTAAAAATCTGGAGTTTATTTTGAAAAGGACCAATAAACCAAATTTTCAATTTTTGCTTTTTGGGTGTTTTTTAACACCCCTGACTCAAGGCGGTTCTAAAAACACCCAAAAAGCAAAAACTGGAAATTTGGCTTATTGGACCTTTAAAAAAAAAACTCCTGAAATACTCTTGTTAACTTGTTTGCCAACATTAAATCTTTGTCGGATGCTTTTTGATCATTACAGAAAAATTAAACATTTTAAACATTAAACATTTTTGTTAAGTTTAAGCATAGCATAGAGATAGAGAGAGAGAGAGAGAGAGAGAGAGAGAGAGAGAGAGAGAGAGAGAGATTTTCGTAAAAACACGTTTTATTCAAAACATACAGACAGGTTGCTTTACTCTGCAGAAAAAGAGCCTTATTTTTTGGGTAAATCTTTGAGATTTTTCACTAATTATATAAAAAATCATTTCTGGCAAGGCAATGAAATTGAGCCATTTCAATTATTTGTTAAAAGTTGTTCCAAATTTATCTGAAACATACAGTCATCCCACATATTCGGAACACTTTTGTGGTAATTTGTCAATAGGATGCAAAATGCAACTTTTCTGCCGACCATGCTTATTTGCTTATTTTAGGGTTTTTATTTCGACATTCTTTTGACGCATGGTTGCTCAAAAGTAGTACTTTTTAAACAAAAACTGCATATCCAGACTGTTTTATCTAGAGCAGCAAAACACTGCCTCCAATTTGCCTGTTCCATGATTGTGGGATGATATTGTGTCTCCCACAATTTGTGATATTTTCACACAAAAAAGTTATCAGACCATTCATAAAACATTACTAAGCATAAGTTTTATTGGTTTCAGAGTGTGAAGTCATTATTTTGTAACAAATATGTACTCCTGGAGAGATTTTTTTGTTGATTACATCGTAAGATAAAAATGTTCCGAATTTGTGGATTTCAAGGGTCAATGTTTTTCTTTGAAAACTTGATAAAAAACGTAAAAATGTACAGCCGGTCGATACATCAATCGAAAGATCGCAAAAAAAGCTTTCACATAAAGGTAAAGGCAAATTATTATGTTTAATCATCGATTTTCTGTGATGTACCTTTTTTACGATGTTATTTAATTTCAGAAAAAAAAAGTTTTTTTTTCATTATATGGCAATATTACATTATAAAAGAGGTTCTTCTATAGAATACCTTCCGATTTTTTTTTATTAAAAAAAAAAAAAATCAAACCATCCACATTAATGACCCCCGGGTCTTTTGTGGTCTCAATTGCAAGTTTCTGCTCGAACCTAAGAGTCCGAAGGCTTGAATGGGGAGAGCACCAAAACCTCTTTCTACTCCAAGGAACCTTCCACCCCAGTGTTTGAACTGACGACCTTTGGATTGCGAGTCCAACCGCCGCCAGCGATTCCACCGGAGTAGGCTTGGTTTGGTGTGTTGTTTGTACTTATGGCATGGAGACGACTCCTACACCTGGAATGACTTAACGGCCTAACAACAACCAAGGCCGGGACCGACATTTTACTTCCTCATCCGATGGAAGGCAGATGGGAATCGAACCCAGAATCATCCGCTTACAAATTTACAATTTTACAGCTTTCAAAATTACACTATTTTGCGTAAATTTTTGAACAGGTTTAGGAATCGTTCCTTTCTCCATCATTTTTACCGATTTTCACTAAAATCAACTAATTTTGCAAGACTGCTGGTTGAATTTTTTTTTACTTCTTACTGAACCATTTAGAGATTTCAGTTTTAAACATCTTTTAAAAGTTGTGATAGTTTAAGCAATTTTATTAGTCAACATTAGGTGACTGTAGGGAATTTATGATGACCCCCTATTTTAAATGAAATAATTATTTGTTGTGTTATGCGTCAAATTGTTCAATCATGGGAGAAGACAAAAAAAACATAAAATATTTGAAATGGCCATGTTAGAATATTTTGCTAAATACTTCCTTTTCTATTTTTCAGACAAATAAGCCAATTATGGAGAAGAAACGCCGAGCTCGCATCAACAACTACTTGAACGATCTCAAAGCCCTGCTTCTGGATGCGATGAAGAAAGACGTACGTTCAACTAGAATCAAAATCATCATTCAAAAAATCTTACCATTTACCTTCCATTTTAGCCCATCCGTCACTCCAAGCTGGAAAAGGCGGACATTCTGGACCTCACGGTGAAACACCTCCAGGACATGGAACGTCGCAAGTTGGCCGTCGCCATGGCCGTGGACCCTACCGTCGTGGACAAGTTCAAGTCCGGCTACAACGAGTGCGTCGACGAGATCGACAAGTACTTTAGCACCGTCCCGGGCATGGACAGCGGCCTCAAGCAGCGCGTTACGAACCACCTGAAGTCGTACCTCAAATATCAGCGTTTTCCTACACCGATCGCAGCAGGCGCTGCCGGGACGTTCGGAGGGTTGTTCGGCCGAGCAAGCGACGAAATCAACAACAACGGTCGCCTAGCAATGGAGGGACTTTCGTTGATTCCGTCACTGTTGCCCAGCGGCGAGCTGGCTTTCATCATGCCACATGGCAGCGCGGCTGGATTGCCGTTTTTGCCACGGTTGTCAACGGCTGGAGGTCCCACCGGAATGCCACCTCTCGGTGGTTCCAACCACTTCAAACCAATTCCTCACGAGAAGCAACCGTACGCTCCAAGCCCTCCGTTGAGTCCCGTTTCGGATCAGGACAGCGTCAAGGGAGCGACGTCGGTTGACTTGAGGACGCCTCAGAACAAAGGAACGTTGCCTACTACGATGCTAAAGACGCGGCCTGCGCTGATGGAGAGTCTGCTGAGTGCGTTTCCAACGCCTCCTACGCCGGAGGAAAGCAGTCGAATTTCGGCCTTCCGGCCTAACCTGAAGTTGATCGATCGGATCCGGATGCACCAGGAGGGAGCGGCCAAGAGGGTGGCACCGGACGATAGGGATGAAGAGCGGGAGTGTAAGAGAAGTCGTCGAGTAGATCCAGAGGAGGAGGATGATGATGATGATTTCAGCGAGGATGGAGACGATGAACGGGAGGAGGAAAATGACTCGAAGGAAAACTCGACTGGGGACATGTGGAGACCGTGGTGAAGAGGGGGAAGATTAATTGATGGTGTTTTACGTTGTGATACAGGACAATAATTTCCAGTTTTTTTTTAGAAAATTTAGCATCACTGAGAGCTTTAACGATTTTAATATTTGATTTGAAAACCCACAATCTATTATTTGTGGAATAAAGAAAAGAAGCAGCTTTAATAGATTTTAAGTGTGTGACAGTTTTATATTTTATTTCAATAAACAAATACTTACTTGCGAAAATGAGTAGAATTGTTTGTATTTTTTATGTTTTTTTTAGGTTATTTAAGACAGTACTGCCCACCATTGAAAAAACGGCTAATATCCACTTTTGGCAAAAATGAGATATTAGCACCAGGTGGTAGATGATGTTCCAACGCATCTTCTGAAATTTGAATTTCACTAAAATAGTGTTTAGATTTGGCTGCCGATGCGAAAAACCAAACGGCTAATATGCCATTCTTATGGGAAATTGCCTAGACGGAGATTTGGTGACAAACTCTAAAACGCGTTTGTCTCGGAATACTTGATTTGGCATAATAGCCGAATTTTCAAATAAGGGCAGAGTACGTCATCATATCGGGTGACCAATTTTACATAAAGTCCCTGTGATACCAAATTTCTATCTCATCACCGTTTCAGGCTGGAAATTATTGAAAAACACCTCTTTTTTCGCATGTTCAAAAATGGAAATGGTCGTACCGCCCCTCCGTCACGAGATATCAAAAAACGGACCTTGGATTCGTATTCAGGGACAAAATTTACCCCTTAGGACAAAGTTTCACGCAAATCCGAGAGGGGTCGGGGCAACTGCTGTGTGAGTTGGCGGAGAATTACCCAGTTGCATTTGAATTAATAATAATAAATATAAACCATTATGTGATACTTTTTGCAAAAATAAAAATGGATTTCTACTTTTTGAGTATTTTCGATACTTTTCATAAATCATTTGTATTAAAGTAGGACTTGTCAAAAGCAGTTCGTCCGTTATACATAAAAGCAGGAAGTTTTTTCGATTATGTATCCAATAGGGTGCCCAGAATATGGGACTTTTTCTCAAAACCTCGCTCCACAAGCTGAATATTGTTGCTTGACCTATTTTAGGACTCTGGGCCAAATATGAGCAAAATCAGTCATCATTTACCCATTGATACTCGAAGGTGAAGTTTGTATGGGAAAAATCGAAAAAATGTATGGAAAACCCAAGTTTCTTACGGTATGGTCAGCACGGTGCAGACGATGACCTTTTGAAGGACTTCAAAAGTGAGATTCTTATTGAAAATTTATTGCTCTATAACTTTGTAGAACATACCAAAGCTGTAAAACTCGATCCTGAGAAGTTATTAGCGATTTAAAAAAGTCATTTTTGTATGAAAAACATTTTTTTCGCCAACTTCGGGCTCGGGTATCAATGGGTTAATCTCAACCAATTTCACTCAAAATTTACACAGATGCTTAAAATAACCCGAATACCCGTTTTCTGCTTGTGGAGCAGAGGGTCATTTTTTCTGGGCACCCTAGTATCCAACGACTTGGAGAATAGCTTTATTTTTAGACTAATTCAAGAGATTTTTTTTTAATTACCTAACGATTTATAATATGGCGTGGCGGCATTTGAGTTTATTTCAGCCCAAACACTACACAAATACTATTCAAACCGAGTAAAATGTGACCATTTTGTCATAAATTTGTGCAGCCAGTGGTGAGCTCTAACTTTCTCAAAAAATGTTACGTCATTTGTGGATAGCACTTTAATTAGTTAAAAATAATGACCAAATGGACAATTTTTTTACAATTTGCACAGCAAACTAAGCCTGCTGATCAGCAATTTTCGGATATGTCGGTACTCGAATATTTGCATTTTTTTTACTTGTCTCAAACTTAGGAGGGCCTTTTTGTTGACCTAAGAAATTAAAGGAATTATTGGGTACATTCTTAATAATGTGTTAAAACATTGCCACTTGTATGCTTGAATTAAAATTCTGACCAAAATTTTTAATCCAATGGATCAGAAAAGTTTCTTTTTTGACATAGAAAATCGGATCAATAGTTGCTAAGATTGTATCTTTTCCTATCTCGGTTAAAATCTTTGTAGTGTTTTAGACAACTTTATGGGAAATTTTCTGAACCTTTCGAACAAAATATTTTCAGACTTGGGCAACCAAGAACACTATTTAAACGTTACTTAATCAACCTTTAGGTGGTTGGTGCCTTCCTCACATTAATAAAGTCAATACATTCAGTAAAAATAGCAACATTCCCCTTTAACATGTTTAACAAATCAACTTTATTACTCATTTCTTTTGATAGGGTTCGCAGACCTTCAATATATCTGGCTCATCGGCAAGGTCTGATAAAAAACCTATTCAACGATAGATTGCATGGAAGATTCAGACAATATTTCTATCACAATATCTGAAATCCGGCCTCCAAAAAGTGTATAAATAACACTTAAGTCCTAATAACTTCTGATAGGGTTGTCAGATCTTCAATGTTTTGGGCTCATTGGAAAGGTCTTTTTAATACCTTTCTAAAAATGTATAACATGATAGCTTTTCTTGCAAAACCCACCCTTTTTACAATCTTCCGGACTTACGCCAAAATCGTTTTTTTTAGCATAACTTTTGAAGTACTTAACTAAACTTGCTGATTTTAAATAGAGACCTATGGGACCTAAAGACGGATCGAATGAGACTAATACGGTCAAAATCCGCTCATCTCCGGAGATAATCAAGTGACAATTTTTTTGTCCACCCACCTACACACATCCACACAGACATTTGCTCAGAACATGATTCTGAGTCGATATGTATACGTGAAGATGGGTCTACGAGGTCAAATTAATAAGTTCATTTTTCGAGTGATTTTATAGCCTTTCCTCAGTAAGGTGAGGAAGGCAAAAATAATAATTTTTGATGGATTTATTGCATTTTCTGTAAAAAAACTTTTTGATTTCAAATCTGATTTAGCATCTGAAAATAATGTGAAAATATTTCTGATTGTATTTTCAAAGTTTGTCAAAAAATAGTTTTTTTGAATGCCCTTGCTCTTATATAAAAAGGTTTTTGCAGATATCAATTTTTTGTGATAAAACGTGAATTAAAAATTGGGTATTTTTTATTCACCAATAAACATAATTCATCAGATATATCGTTCTCAAGAAACAGATTCTAGAATATTTAGATACCATTTATGAATGTACAGTGGATAGCTGTCAAATTTGTTTGGAAACTTGTATTGACGAACCAATGATGCAAAATGGCTTCTATGGCCTCTATAAAGTTTAACCCTCTACTGCTCATTTTTTTTTAATTTGTTATTTTTCCCAACTACTATTCTGCGAAAAACTTAACTTCTCTTGTTTTTTGTTTTTCTTGCTTCATTTTTAGTATTTTGCATTTATCTTGTTTATGTTTGTTTCTGATAGTGTTTGCCTTGCTCTACTGCTACTTCCTACTATAACCTATCGCCTATCTAGTTTTTCATGTCATTTTTTAATTTTTTTTATTGTTTTTTTTTTTTACATTTTCACACATTTTTTCTTCGAACCGAGTCCGACTGAGTGAGAGGCAACCACGCTTACACCTACACCACGGTTCCCGGCAAAAATGACATTTCGAAAAACATTGGCAAAGTCACTAAACAAGTCAAATTTCCAACTTTTTAGTTCCGTCAGTGGGGGTGACATTGGGTCTGGGGGGTGAGATTGGGTCAAAGCGATTTTTAACGAAATTTACCTCTGAGCAACTCTCTACGGAATCGGCTCATTTAGACCATTTTTATTTTTTGTATTTTTTTATTTGACTTAAACTTTGTGAGGGCCTTCCCTATGGCCAAATAAGCTATTTTGCGTCATTGGTTCACCCATACAAGTCTCCATACAATTTTAGCTGCTGTCCATACAAAAATGGTTTGTAAATATTCAAACAGCTGTAACTTTTGAGTGAATTTTCTGATCAAACACCTAGTCTTCGGCAAAGTTGTAGGTATTGTTGAGGGCTTTTGAGAAAAAATAGGTACACGGAAAAAAAATTGCGGATTTTTAATCAACTTTTTTTTTCACTAAAACTCAATTTCCCAAAATAGGTATTTTTTGATTTTCGAAATTTTTTGATATGTTTTAGGGGACAAAAATCCGCAACTTTTGAGCCATAGAGAAACATGGTCAAAAAATCTGCCGCCGAGTTATGAATTTTAAAAAAACAGTGATTTTTGGAAAAAATCGAAGTTTTATGCAAAAACAAGTTTGACATTATTTTTCAATGCAAAATTGAATTTGCAATCTAAAAGTACTTTACAGATTTTTTGATAAAGGGCTCCGGTATAGCCACCGAAAGATTGATTTTAGCGAAATATTTGCAGTTGTTCAATTTTTAAAAATAGTGACCATGAGTGACCATTTCTAAAAATATTTTTTTGAGAGGTTCAGAAAATTTGCTATAAAATTGTCTAAGAGACATTGAAGATTGGACCTCGGGTTGCTAAGATAGAGCCGCTTTAAGAAAAAGAAACACGAAAATTGAAGTATTCTTAATCTCACCAAAACAACTCACCATTTTATAATGACCATATCTCAGCAACTAATGGTCCGATTTTCAATGTTAATACATGAAACATTCGTGAAATTTTCCGATCTTTTCGAAAAAAATATTTTGTAAATTTTTAAATCAAGACTAGCATTTTAAATGGGCGTAATATTCAATATTGCTAGAAATGGTCACTCAGGGTCACTATTTTTAAAAATCTAAAAACTGCAAATATTTTGCTGCAAATAGTTTTCGATTGCAAATTCAATTTTGCATTAAAAAATAATGTCAAACTTGTTTTTGCATGAAACTTCGATTTTTCCAAAAATCACTATTTTTTAAAAAAAAAATCATAACTTGGCGGCAGATTTTTTGACCATGTTTCTCTATGGCTCAAATGTTGCGGATTTTTGTTTTAGTTTTAGTGAAAAAAAGTTGATTAAAAAATCTGCAAATTCGTTTTTCCGTGTACCTATTTTTTTCTCAAAAGTCCTCAACAATACCTACAACTTTGCCCAAGACACCAAATTGATCAGAAAATTCACTCAAAAGTTTCAGCTGTTTGAATATTTACATCTCCATTGTATGGAGACTTGTATGGATGAACCAATCACACAAAATAGTTTATATGGTCATAAGGAAGGCCCCACAAAGTTTGAGCCAAATAAAAAATACAAATAAAATTCATTTCCAGTTTTGGTAGAAAATTGCTCCTTTCGAAAAATCATTTTTCTAATATTTTTGTTGGAATTGCTCGAAAACAACCCAAATGTTTGAAAATCTTCACTTCAAACATTGTAGCATGTCATGGGAAACAAGAAACACTGTTGGATGACTTGTTTTTACCATACCGTTTTATTTGAGCATTATTTTCGTTTCATTTGACCCAATGCCACACCCACTAAGGCGTGAGATTGGGCCAATTTTCAAACTATTGGTATTTAAGGTAGTGTTCATCAAAATCCACCATATTTTGGGAAAATGTTAGAAAACTATCGAAGAACAAATCTACGTTGAAAAATTTTCGATGTTATTTAAATTGTTTTTGTTATTAAGAAATTACGAGAGGTGTATCGTTTTTTGACCCATAGTCACCCCCACCGACGGTATTCTTATAATTTTAAATCCAATGTTTTTTAGATTAAAGCCCAGGTGGAGTTGGGTTGAAGAGGGTTATGGCAAATAAAAGAAACTACAAAATGTCGATTTCTGAGATAATTGCTCTAAAGCGTCATAGCTTTGAAACAATTGAGCAAACAGATTTCCATTTCAACGATAAAGTAATTACACATTCCATTTGTCACATTGTTGCACCGCGGTCCCAGTTCATCAAAACCTGCCTCGCAAACGCATTAATTTTATTATCTACCCGGTTGTACGTGCGGTGTCTGTGATCCTTAAAAATCCGCTCGTACGAACGCATCCCCTTCTGGGGGCCCCGATTCCACGTTTGGGGTTGGAGACACATTATTACACCTCAGCTCAATTCGATTATCGCACCGGTTCGATTCATTATTACTATTGTTCTGACTAGCAACAACAACAATCGGAAAATGAGGGAAAATAAAATAAAAAAAGAGCGCGCACTCACCAGCGAACCGGAAAAGGAAGTGCCGCTTTTCGCGGTCCAACGGTTTTTCTCATAATTAATGAGAGCGATTTTGATAAACATTTTCTGCAGAGAGGTGGCTTTAACCCTCACCGCATCGCCCTCCGAATTCCTGGGGCCTTTTGGTTCCTGTGTTGCCGCCGGTGCGCGGTGGTTTTCATTAATCATTTGGCCCCAATTGTGGGGTGGCCCCCAACCTCTTCCCGCGCAATCTGTGGGAGTGCATTTTGAGGTTTTGTAAAACTCATTCGGAAAATGCATTTTTCCGCAGCCTCACTTTTCGGTCGGAAAAACAATCACATTTCACGCGGTGGAGGAAAAAACTTCATTATGAATTATAGATGCTTGAGTGGGGCTTCGGAGGGAGAGGCAGGGACCAGGAACTGATGACATATGTAAAATTATCTAAACGGAAACATTCATTTGGCTGTCGCCGCGCTGCGTGCATTTAAAAACCGGAAATGAATGGTAAATAAATTTTAAAATAATCTGTTGGCGCGAACGTCCCCTTAATTTCCCGCCTCATCGCAGTAGCCCGGCCCCACCCTCCGTTGCCGCCAGTCAAGGGCCAGGAGCCTGCAGCACACCGCCTACTTTGGGTCGTAATTTGGATTTCGTAATTAAAAGCTAGAATCGAAAATTGATTCGAAATAAGGTGTGCACAATCATGGCATGGCATGCTGCGGGTTGTGGATGGAGAAAAAACCATGAAATCGCAAACTCATTTCTGGCGGAAATCTAGTTTGGTTAGACAAACACGTGTTTTTAGTGGTTTTCAAACGTACCTTCGAAAAGCAAAACAACAACAAAAAAACGCACAACAGAATAAATAAAACATGGTTAGTACACTGCGGCAGCTGACAATGAAGGGACAATCGTGGGGGTGGAAAAAAATCAACCCAAAACTAGCACAGGGAGACAAAACAGAAAAAAAAACAATCCGAACCACAATTGAATGTTGTGGTTTTCTATTTAAAAATTGCATGTGACCAGCGCAGGAAAATATTTAAAATTTCCCTGACATTATTTATCAATACATGGTTGGTGGTGCAACATTCTCGCGTGGCTCTCGCACAATGTACCCTTAGCAGGAAAAGGGAAGAATTGTCCTGGAAAAGGGGGGGAAGAGGTTCTGAAACCGAGTGATGATGAAGTGGTTTTTGTTGGCTCCCAGCTCAAGCTCCTGAGTCAAGTGGTTCCCTTTCCCCCCCGGCTCATCAGCCCCTTCTTGCTTTGTTGGAATTGCAATCTGGTGTGAAATCAGAATCAGGGTGGGTCTGGAAGGGGGATTTTGAGAGCATATGTACAACAATCTGGTGCGGTGAGTTGTTGACATTTCATTTGCTTGTCCGGTGTGGATGGAGAAGAGTTTCTTTCTGGCTTTTTTTGTTTTGCTGTTATCAGCAATCTATTATTTCGTCACAAATTGAGACAGGATTGGAATAACATTTGGATTTTTATGTGATTTGCATTTGGGAAGCAAGTTTAAAAATTTAATGTTTAAACAATTAAAGAAAGGATTGTTAGTTTATAATTTGCAAGATAAGTATGATCAGTTCAAATTATTTAAATGTCAATTATACATTGAGAATCTTACAAGAACAACATTAAAAGGTAAATTTCTCTAAGCCAGATTTTCAAAAACTCGATAAATTTGCATAATAAATTATTCATAAATTTTAATTGATTAGCCAAGCAACCTTCGAAGCTCAATTTAAAAGAATTTGTGTTATTTAAAATATAATTGAAATTGGATTTAGAAAAATCTCAGTATCTTTGCAGGACTAATTAACCAAAAATATGTTTTGTATAAGCCTGATGAAAATTATGTTTCAAATTTTTAACGGGGGTTCAAAATTTCCCTAAAACAAAAGGGAAAAAATACTGGCGAAAAATGAAATTTTCTTTGAAAACATTGTACAACGTTAATTTCATTATTTGAAATGCGTGAGACTTGAAGAAAATAAATGTTATCATAAATTCATTGATATTCAGAAATATTGTGACTAGCATCAATTTATATAAAGATGGCTCAAGATGGTCGATTTGTCAGAACCTGTTTGATCAATTGCTTTAAGGGTCCACTTTCTGGAAAAACTTTCTTTTTTTAATTTTGATTTTTACCAAATTTATATTTTTTAAACCCACATATTAACGTTTAAATTGAGAAAATTCTCTAATATTTTCCCGAAAAATGTATTGTGCTATCTTGCTCCTGTCAAAAGATACAGCGTACTAAAAACTGGTCTAAAAATATGGTTTCCCAGCAAAAAAACATGTTTTCGACCAGTTTTGAGGACACTGTAATTTTTTTGGCAGGAGCAAGATATCACAATACTTTATTCGGGAAAATTTTAGAGAATTTTCAATTTTAACGCTATTGTGTTGGTTTGAAAAATTTAGTGTAAAATAAACATGATAAAAATCAAAAGGCACAACTTTGTTCTGGTTTGATTGGATCAATTTTTAAAATTTTCTGTACGACGAGCCAGTCTAGTGTACGTACGTATACCGTAAAACGTTCTAAATGATTTTTTTTTGTCATTTTGTAAATTTTGTTCGAAATGCAAAAATGACCCTTCTGGGTCAATGTAGATTCGAAAAGTACATTAAATTTCCCATAAAATGACATGTTCCAAAATTTTTTACAGTCGAGTAACGGAAAATGGGAGAATTTTTAAAGCTTTTTTAGTGTTTTTTTTTCGATGAAAAATACGTTTTTTTCAGAATTCTGAGTACGCCATCAAATTGGGCGTCCAATTTTACATAAAAGTCCCTTTGACACCAAATTTCTATCTCATCACCGTTTCAGGCTGCAAATTATTGAAAAACACCTCTTTTTTCGAATGTTCAAAAATGGAAGGGGTCGTACCGCCCTTCCGTTACGAGATATCGAAAAACGAACCTCGGATTCGTGATCAGGGATAAAAGTTACCCCTTAGGACAAAGTTTCACGCAAATCGAAGAGATCCAAAATCATGTTCATTGAGTAATTCATGACACTTTGAGAAGATTAAAATGATGACTAATGATTTTTAACTATACTTTACTAACTTACTGAAACTTTTACTGAAAAGTTTTTTTTGAGGCACTTTAACTTGAACACTTTTTTCCACGGTCAGTATGATTCTAGACCATTCCGCACGTATTATGATTGTACTCTTCATTTTGCGGAAAAATCGCAAACCTATCAAAGTCATCCCCGGCTATCAAAGTCACCCCGTTTATATGACATATGGCATCGATACCGTAGAAAGGGATGAATTTTTAGCATTTTTTATTTGAAAGTTATTGCTAAGGAATTACAAGAACAAATACTCCATTAAACCATTCTTCTAAATTTAATTTTTCACAATTGAAAATTATTTTCCAAATTTTAAAAACAACCCTAAAATTCGATGTGGTCTAAAGTAAATGTTATTTGATTTTTTTATTTAAAAGATCGAAAAATTTTCACGATTCTTCATTTTCTTGACATTGAATTAAAAATGTATTTGCTCTTTTGATGTGAAGAGAAAGACCTCGTTTTTGGTAATTTTCTTTTGGAGGCCGTATCTCAGCTACCATTGGTCCAAAGTTAAAAACTTTTGAAGCTGATTTTAAATCATGTCTTTTACAATTATAAAAAGTTACATTATCTACAAAAATAATAATTATGAGTTGTTAGGTATTACTCGAAAACGTAAATGATACAGAAATTTGCGTGGAGTTCTTTTTGTATTGCAAATGAAATGTTACATCTTGAAATAAAATTAAATTGCTGTTTTTCAACTTTTTTTTCACGTTTTTCTAAAATCACGATTCATTTGAAAAATTGGCAACACTGCCAAATAAATTTCAACTATCTTGTGCCATAGCTCAAAATTTGGCAACTTTTGTAATTTTTTGGAGTGTAACTATTTCCGTTTTGAGATGTCCGAAGCAATACCTCCAACTTTTGCAACAATACAAAATTTATCAGAATATTCTATCAAAAGATAATTTTTTTTTCAATATTCTAGGCCGTTGTAAATATTTTTCAAAGATTTTTTTTCTTTTCTTTAATTTTCCTACTTTTATTATCAAATTCGAGTTCTGCGACCCCATTTTAGTCAAATAAATTTGAATGGTTGATTGCCTATTAAATAAAAAAAATGCATTTTTTCAATATTTCATCACTGCCATTCAGGCCACCATTTTGATTTAAAAATTTTCAATCACTTTAGGTTTGTTTAGGGGTCATACTAAAGCTCAACAATAAAAAAATAAGACATCGAAAAAAAAATCGTAATTCGATTATACGAAGTGAAATTTCGCCAAGGCCTTCGGATAATCGAGTCTGGACTGCAACCATATTTGGGCTCGCATCTTTAAAAAATAGCGTAATTCCAGATTTTAATGTCGATTATTTCTTTAAAAATCAAAAATAAATTAAAACGTTAGAAAAACAGCCGGTCAAAATAGCAATCGAAAAATTGTGCAAATTGCTTTGAAATGAATAATAAATACAATCTAGACTCGATCATCTGAAGTCCTCGGAACAATTTCACTTCGGATAATAGAATAACGTTTTTTTTGTTATCTTATTTTTTTGTTGAGCTTAAGTATGACCCATAACGTACTCTAAAGAGATTGAGAATTTTTAAATCCAACATGGCCGCTAAAATATCCGTTACAGAATATTGAAAAAAAAAAAATGCATTTTGTAATTAATTATGCAATAAATTCTTCAAATTTGGCTAAAATGAGGTCTCAGAATTTGAATTTGTTTTTCAAATAAGAAAATAAAAAAAATATGAATACATTTTTCTTTCATGATTCGATTATCCGTAGCTACACACAACACTTCAGATAATCGAAACTTCGGATAATCGATAATCGACTCTGGACTGTACAAACAATTTTTCACTTAAGTCAAAGGAATAAAACCAAATCAAAAATTTCATGTTAAAAAAAATGTAAACTTCTCCAATGCAACCTAAACAGTACCGAAGCGATTTAATTTTTTATTCAAATCACCATCCTTCTCCATGATGCATTGAACATCATTGACCAAGCCTACTCCGATGAGAGCGCCCACTCTCTTCCCAACATTAATCGTCCATGTTTCTCCGCGCGAAGCTGGTTAGAAGTCAAGTTCTATGTACCCGCGCCGCTATAATCAATCGTCATCGCCCGCGAGAACGCGTCGTGTTGATCATCTGATAAAATATTTACGTTCTGAGCTATTTATTCAACAAAGTGCGCCTCTCAGAATCCTACCTACCAACACACGCTCACAAAGCGCCGACCGCGTGTTCTCTCTCGGATTTCTTTTTTTGCTACCCCTAAAAGTATGCAATTGCTAGTGCGAGCTTCGCTCTCGCAGCTCAAGTTAAAAAATGAGTTTTCGCGAGAGATTTTTATGACGTTTTCCCTAGACCCCTCCGCACGCCGCGAAAATCAACCGTCATCGGCCGTCATCGTCATCGTGATTCGAGCGATGATTCGCGATTATACACGAGCACGCACGAAAGCAAACCAACCCCGCCGACGTTGCGCGCGGAAAAAATAAAAAAAAGTATAAGAAGGAGAGTGTGCGCCTTTATGTATGCAACTGGCCGGAGCTGCACACAGCGCCGTCTATTGAGAAATGATGGGGTGGTCAATTGTGATGTCACGTTTGTTTTTCTTATTTTCCACACGTCGCGGGTGCGATATTTTTTTTGCAGTCATCGTAGGTGGCGTTGGGCGGTGGGCAGCGATTCGTGTATGTTCATTTTCTCGCCTACTCCGCCTCTCCTTGGCGATATTTTTGTTCGTCAGAATAAGAAATAAAAACCTGTATTTTTCATCTAACTTTTTTTTCTGTTAATTTTGTTTTGCGTTCGGGAAATCTCGCGTACATTGGAGACCACATTTTTTGTTGCTGCCTGCTCAATTCGCACATTTGAGGCCTCCTCCCATGAAGTGGAGATTCGATGTCCAGTAGCGCATTTAGATTGGTTCCGTCCCGTCCCGGGGTGTCCGCTTGTTGTTGTTATTTTTCCGATGACCGTCCACCGCACACTATATGATGATGATGGGGTGCGCCGCGCTGGTTCGAACCTTAGATAAAGTGAGTGCAATTTTTTAGCGGATTTTTTCCTTTGATCCCGGGTAAAACGCATGTACGGCAGCAGCAGCAGGCTTTGGATTTCAAGTGGGCTGCCAGTTAAAAAAAAAAAAAAAAAAACCCCGATTGCTGCCCCGAAAGGCATGGCACACTATTATCGAGGGCAAAAAGTGCCCGTGCCGTGACGTTGGTTAGTTGATTGACACAAAATATAAAGAACAAACAAGCTGGCAATTTATGAATTTTCCGCCAAACCCGGCACCGCGAGCGTGAATTTAGCAAAATGAGTTTTCTTTGACTGCCGTGTGGCACACGGAGGGAAAACCGGGAAAACGTGTTTCTTTTTGCTCACGCGCCCAAACTGAACAGACTGTGGCAAGTGAGTGAGCCGAGGAAATGGAGTTTTATTGCCTACCTATCGAGAAGCGAAGATGGCGTTCGAATGGTGAACGCCCGAAATGTCAAAATCACGCAGTGGTACCAACATTACGGAACAAGTGTGCCATGGCATGACAGCCATATTTTTTTTCTGATGTTGGTGCTACTGCGCGATTTTGACATTTCGGACGTTCACCATTCGAGCGCCATCTTCGCTTAAAAACCTGGATAGGCGAACAACGGTTGGCGAGCGAAGTCGGGAACCGGAGCCACTTGTTGCATTTTTGTTATTTTATTTTTATACATAATATAAATGGTGGTGTGGTGGGGCTTGGGCGAAAGGATCAACCGTCAGGCCCGTCGGTGCGGTGGAGAGAACTTTCGGGAGACGAACGATGCGGGGTTGAAAAGCGGCTTTGGGATTTCCCAAAACAACCGACGGCAGTTTCAGATAAATTTGGTGACTACTAGAATGAATGTTCAAAATATTTAAATGCTCAATTTGTGAAGAAGCATAACATGTCCCTTGAATTTTTCGAAAATGTTTAGACAGGGCCGAATTGTCAAATTCTCGAAAATGTGTATAGTGAACCCGCATCCAGGTTTGCTCCAATTGGTCGTAATGTTGAGTGCATCTTTTTGAAATGTTGATATTTAAGACAATGAGTATGTTAGAAAACTTGTCATTTAACAGCATATGATTCATTATTTATTATGAAATATGTAGTAAATTACATGTAAAAAAATTGACCAGTATGTTAAGATTGGTGGAAATCTGCTAGGATACAATCGATTTATTAAAGATATATTTTGTGCGTTCCAACTTGCTTGTTAGTTTTGTATGAAGAGATGTTTGTTTGAAAATCGTTCAAACTCAACCAAACTTAACAAAATTGGGTTAAAAAAAATCATATAAGTCCTCAATTGTACAGTAATTTGCTGTAATAGAGCCTGACACTGGAATTGTTTTTCTGTAGTTTGGAAGGTCATCAAAATGAAGTGAAACCATGACATTGTTGTACTATTAACCGAACATTGACATTGATAGGATTTCATTTTTTCGGATTTTTTTCAACTGGTAAGGTTTGTATCAAGCTTTTTATTTTTAAAACATGTACAGGAGTAGGCCACACCAGGTCCACGTACTATATTAAAAAAAAAAGTTTTTTCAATGGTGTTTAAAAAAATAGTGGCGTTGAAAAGTCTTATATTAAAATCCGGAGTGATCTTGATAGTCATAGTTTTTCTTGCTAAAATCAGATTGTGTTCAAATTTTATTTTTACAGCAAATATACCATCACTAAGGTTGCTGATACAGTCCAGACTCGACTATCCGAAGGCCTTTGAAAAAATCGCTTTGGATAATCGCCACGTCTGCTAATCGAATCACGAAAAAAAAAATGTTTTTTCGTTATCTAAGTGCGCATGTATTGCGTGTACGTACACGAAAAAGATTGAGGTTAAATTTTGTACTGGCCAGCAAAACAA
Source organism: Culex quinquefasciatus (assembly GCF_015732765.1). Taxonomy (NCBI): domain Eukaryota; kingdom Metazoa; phylum Arthropoda; class Insecta; order Diptera; family Culicidae; genus Culex; species Culex quinquefasciatus. The sequence goes on from NC_051862.1 coordinate 1,669,131, forward strand.
ATGGCGTGCTAGTGTGCGTGAGAGCGGGCTTAGATAACTCGTTGACCCCTAAACTACGCTAAAGTGGTTTATTTTTAAATCCAAGATGGTGGCCAACATGGCGGTACCGAAATATTGAAGAAATGTATTTTGTTTTTCAATAGGCAATCAACATTTCAAATTTGACTAAAATTGGGTTGCAGAACTGGAATTTGATGGTTTAAACAAGAAATAAATAAAGCGAATTATTCAAAGTTCTACCCAGATTTTTAAGAGAAGATGGCGTTACGAATGGTGAACGTCCGAAATGTCAAAATCACGCAATGATACCAATATTACAAAAAAGTGCCATGGTATGACAGCCAAACTTTTTGCCTTCCTCACCTCACTAAGGCAAGGCTATAAAGTCACTCGAAAAATGAACTTCTTAAATACACCTCCTAGATATACCTTCACGTATACCTATCGACTCAGAATCAAATTCTGAACAAATGTCTGTGGGGATGTGTGTAGACACGATTTTTTCCACACGATTATCTCAGAACTGATTGAACTGATTTTGGCCGGACCCGCCTTATTCTGTTCGTTTTGGGGTCCCCTAAGATCCTATTAGATTTTATTTTGTTTAGTAAAGTATTTAAAAAGTTATGCCAAGAAAAAGATTTTTGTAGGTACAAAAAAGGGTGATTTTTTGCAAAACCTCAAAAGGCCGAGTCTTTTTGTTTACGCGCGAGAGTCGCGCCAGATGCGAAACGCCCGGTTGCCATATTGCTTCAAATGAGAGTCTGCAAGTTTTCTGGAAAAGTCTGTATCAGGTATATATTTTTTTCACAAACTTATTTTCATTATTACTTTGTAAATGTGAGGAAGGCACCACCCACCTAATGGTGGATTAAGAAAAGTTTTTTCTAATGTTGGTACCACTGCACGATTTTGAAATTTCGGGCGTTCACCATTCGTAACGCCATCTTCGCTTAAAAATCTGGATACAAACCTTCAGAAAAATCGAAACTTTGGAAAATCGAGGCTTCGAATAATCGAGTCTGGACTATAGGGACCATCCATACACCACGTGGACACTTTATTTTGGGAATCTCAACCCTATTTAGCTATTGAAAATCTCAAAAACTATTTAGCGTGGACAATGCCCCCCCCCACCCTAAGTGTCCACGTGGTTTATGGATGGCCCCGTATAGCCGTAAAAAACAATGTTAATATCTATGTTTAATCATAATCTTTTTAATGAAATACTTATAAATTTTAGGAAAAATGTTTAAAAAGTCAGAATTTAGCCAAAAATTCGTCGAAACTAGTTTTGTTTAAATAAAATTATCGATTTTATATTTTATATTTTATACTGAATTCGAAGCACGAATCAAAACTTTCCACGTTAAATATGATTTTTTTCGATTTGAAATCATGTTTATTGAGAAAATTATGACACTTTGAGAATATTTAAATAATGCTATTCCTGATTAAAGTTAACTAACGTTCAAAACTTTTCAAAATTTTCTTAAACCTTCTTCTTGAAGTACTTTGAACACTTATCACACCATTCCGTACGTTTTTAATTTATACTTATCATTTTGCGGAAAAATCTAAACCCTAAGTCATCACATTTTTTCGTCTAGTTGAAACAGACGGGAAAATGTGAAGAAAGTGTCATGTTTAGTTTCTTGCATAAAAGTTGTTTTTATAAGAGTGCACGAAGAATTCCACCCTTTTAAAGCTCAAACAATAAAATATTCATAAATTATCGCCAGAGAAAGACAGCTAGTGGCTCTAACTACTGCTGCTGATCGTTTTGCGGTTTTTGGAAAATGTTCGAATTCCTTTCTTAAAATATTGCTTGTCATTCTTATAATTTTTGCTTTAAAATGGTCTACTTTTTTTTAAATTATATCGCTAGCCAAATCTTTTCCACAGTTTTGCAACCAACCAACTCTCTATACTTTTACTTTAAAAATCTTAACTACTCCGCTACACACCAATTTTTTAAACTGAAATTAAAATAAAGTTAATTTTTATCTATTAATATTTCAGTAAACGATTCAGTAATTTAGATTTAACTGAATTCTCAGTCAACTGATAACAGCTGAAATTTCAGCAAAAGAAACGTTAAATTATTTTGCTGAAAATTCAGTACTTTGAGAGTTTTTGGAACTTTTTTGGAAATCTCAACCCAACTAAAAAAAATTGGTCTTAGACACAAATCATCATTTCATTAGTTGGTTTACTGAAAAATTACATTGAAATCAAATCGGATTTGGCAAATTGATCAAATTCAACTAGCTTCAAAAGCCACATTCCTCAATTTTTTTGTCGCAACACAACTAATCTATATTAAATTTTCACAAAATTGTCAAATAATAAAAACTGAGTGAAAACGCGCACCGACATAGAAGTAAATTTTTCTATCTGAATATTTGACTAGCCACCAATCATCAAATCGGATGCAACATTTTCTTCTCGCATTTCCACCCTCCTCCCACCCACTCTTTTTTTTTCATCGCGATTCGCTCCTCTAAAACGAGCCCCGTGCAAAAAAAAAATAATCAAAATCACCGTCGTTCACCCATTCGTCGCCGTCGCAATCAAAAGTGAGCAAGAAAAGCATTTGCTTGCTCGTGTGTGAGTGTGTGTATAGCACGTATACAAACATACATTTTTTTCGCGTATTTTTTCCTTTTCTGGGATGTTGTATTGTTTCACCTCAACTCGCCAGCAACAAAGCATTAATTTTTTTAAACAACAAACAAACTATTTCAATGTGTTTTATATGAGGTTGTGTGTTCGCCACAGAAAAAAAAAATCATCACTCCGAATGACCATCATCATCGTCATCGCGCAGTAGGCTGTGTGGGTGGTGAAAGTGGTGAGAGCAGAGCACGTGTTTCCGTTGCCCAGCTCATAATTATGCAACGCCTGCTACCGCTGACCAGGAAGAAAACACAACAACGACTTGGATGGTGAGGAGGACGAATTTTTTGATCCTGGCCTGCTGCGTCCCACATCATCATCATCCTTGGTGTGGCGAAAGTGAAGGAAAATTTCATCTTTCTCTTTCGCTGGCTGCACACCAACACACACACACTTGCACACACACATAATGCAAATATGAGAGTGTAGTGGCGAATGCTGTTTTTTTCTGCCGTCGATTGGTCAATATAATATGGCATAACTTTTTTCTTGTTGTTGTTGTCGTTGTTGCAGTAGCATGAAAAAACACAAGAAATAAAACAAGTGCAGCCTCGCGTCGATTGGTTCGGACACGACGACGACGACGACGATAGACTTTTCCTTTTTGGACGTTTTTCCTGAACGAGCCTCATCCGCGGAAAAGCGTGTGTGTGTGTGTGTGGTGTTAGGGGAGAGTGGGGTGAGCCTTTTTTATGCTCATTTCTCGCGAGATTCGTCGTTTAGGTGGGGGGACAAAAATTGTGGGGACAAGTGGCACCGGAGTCGACGTCGCTTGGCATAATATTTTCGGTTGATTCGCGAGGCCACTTTTTTGTTCAGAAAACGGTGTTCCGGCAGAGGGAAATCCGAAAGAGAGCGAGCGGCCGCTCGCCTGCCATGCGAAATGATGAAAGTTGAAGTGTGGTCAAGAAAACGATTGAAACAAATGCTTTCTGTTGGTTTTTCCCAACCCCACCACGGTAGTAGGCTTGGATTTTTTTCTGTTTTGCTTGTCAGGTTGTGACTCCACTCTTTCCCACGAACGCACATGTGATGCGGTTTCAGTCGCACTCTACTCATTGGGTGGGTGGAAAAAGGGATGAGTTTGTGCGTGTATTTTTATGTACGCAGTTTGGAAGGCACCCATCTTCGTTGAGAATCGTTGTCATTGTTGTCGTCGTAGGCCGAAGATTTTTTGTTACTGTTTTCTTGTGACGGCCGAGGATTCGATAGATAATGGTAATCGTAAGCGACATATTTATCTTTTGAATTGCAGTTGAGTGCAAATTTTCACAACATTATATTTTCAGTTGATTAAAGATTTAACTTAAGAAATTTCATTTTGAAAAAACTTTTTTACTGAGGAAACGCTGCAAAAAATAAGTTTCTTCTAAAACCATCGTGCCCAAACATACTAAATATGAATATCAAGGCAGAAAATAGGCAGAAAAAACTTTGATTGAAATTTTGAAGTTTTTGAAAAATGTCCTTTGCCCTCTGATTTCCTGGACCAATTTTGAAGGGGGGTGACTGAAACTTTTAAAAGTATTTTCGATTTAATTAAAAAATACGTTTTTTCAAAAATCTGTAATTCTAGTACCAGATGGGGTGATAGGGAAACTATACTCTTTCTCAGCCTATTAATATTATTTCCCTATCAGCGCTTTTAACATTAATTACAGCTTTCATAAAGTGTTTTTGACTGTTCCAAAGTAATAAATAGCTCAAATAAAAATGAACAAGCAACTCTCCATTGTTGATACATCTGAAAATGATGATTGATTGTGTCACGTTTCCCAGAAAACCATTCCCAGAATGTAAAATTTCCTAGAAAACCATTCCCCAGAAAAGTTTCTTTCACGAAAAACATTTGGAATTGGTGCAAAGTTATTTCAAAGATTAGATTTTTTTGAATTTCTTAGAAAATATTAAAATTAGAAAAGGAAATTTTACCCATGTCAAAAAAATTCTCTTACTTTTTTTGACAACAATTCTTGAGAAAATTCGGCCTATGGCCTATTTTCCCTTCTTTTTCATGAGCAATTCTCTACGAAATCGGTCTTTTTTCTTCAATTTTAATTTTTGTATTTTTTAGCCGACTGAAACTTTTTTGGTGCCTTCGGTATGCCCAAAGAAGCCATTTTACATCATTAGTTTGTCTATATAATTTTCCATACAAATTTGGCAGCTGTTCATACAAAAATGATGTATGAAAATTCAAAAATCTGTATCTTTTGAAAGAATTTTTTGATCGATTTGGTGTCTTCGACAAAGTTGTAGGTATGGATATGGACTACACTGGAAAAAAAATTATACACGGTAAAAAAATTTGGTGATTTTTTTATTTAACTTTTTATCACTAAAACTTGATTTGCAAAAAAACACAATTTTTTTGATTTGTTTTAGAGGTCATAAAATGCCAACTTTTCAGAAATTTCCAGGTTGTACAAAAAACATTGACCGTGTTATGATTTTTTAATCAATACTGATTTTTTCAAAAAATCGAAATATTGGTCGCAAACATTTTTCAACTTCATTTTTCGATGTAAAATTGAATTTGCAATCAAAAAGTACTTTAGTGAAATTTTCATAAAGTGCACCGTTTTCAAGTTCTCTTTTTTTCATCCAAATTTTAAAATCTAGGCATGTTATATTTTTTTACTTCCCCTTTCACCCTCCCCCCCCCCGCCCTCCCTCGACTTTGGTCAGAGCCTAGGGACATAAACTTCAAAAAATATTTGCAACGGCCTTATAGATGAAAAAACACAAGAAAAGAAGGGCAAACTGTCTTGACTTGTGATAACTGCTAACAGAAGTTGAATTTTCGCTTTAAAGTTTTTTCTTGTTTTCTTTCTTGTTTCCATAAGGAAAAACGTTTCTTAATCCACCATTGGGTGGTTGGAGCCTTCCTCACATTTACAAAGTAATAATGAAAATAAGTTTATGAAAAATATATACCAGATACAGACTTTTCCAGAAAAATGCAGACTCTCATTTAAAGCAATGTGGCAACCGGGCGTTTCGCATCTGGCGCGACTCTCGCACGTAAACAAAAAGACCCGACCCTTTGAGGTCATGCAAAAAATCACCCTTTTTTTGTAGATACAAAAATCTTTTTCTTAGCATAACTTTTTAAATACTTTACTAAACAGAATAAATTTTAATAGGGTCTTATGGGACCCGAAAACGAATCGAATAAGGCTGACCCGGCCAAAATCGGTTCAGCCAGTTCTGAGAAAATCGTGTGAAAAAAAATCATGTCTACACACATCCCCACAGACATTTGTTCAGAATTTGATACTGAGTCGATATGTATACGTGAAGGTATATCTAGAAGGTATATTTAAGAAGTTCAATTTTCGAGTGATTTTATAGCCTTGCCTCAGTGAGGTGAGGAAGGCAAAATTCTCTTTACTAGTGATAACAAAAAAATGTTAAAAGTTTAAAAAGTTGTGTAAGTGGTCAAGAATTTTTTCCCTTACTTGAAGAAAGGAAAGTAAACTTGTGTTAGCAGTTATCACGAGGCTATACATTTTCTCGTTCCTAAAAAGGAAAACTCTCCTCCGCCTTTTAAAGGTAAAATTCAACTTGTGTCAGTCAGTAGAGTTTTCCCTTCTTTAAAGAAGGGTAAACTTTCTAGCCCTGTAGTAACTGCTGACACAAGTTAATGTAGCGATTATTGCACTCGGGAGTAATATTTCAAACTTTTTTTGTCGCATTTTTTTTAATTTTTGATTTTTTGAAATTTTGGAAATTTTGTAAATTTTGGAAATTTTGGAAATTTTGGAAATAATAATAATTACCACGATAAATATTTCTGGTGATCGGTATAATCTGGGGAATGGATTTCTAGGGAATGATATTCGGGAGAATGGTTTTCTGGGGAACGTGACACAATCATGTTGATTTAACGCCCAAAAGGCCAGGCTCTCTTAGAAGCAAAATTTTAAAATGTAAAAAAGCATATTTCCGATTGGTTTCAACCAATTTTGATGAAACTTTCAGAGCAGGTCCAGTTTTTAGTCTAGTTTCAAATGAGCTTTGAGTTAGGTCAGAATTCCGGACTGTTCCGGATTTATCGCAGACATAAACTTTGAAAAATATTTGCAACGGCCTTACTGAAAAAAAAAAATTAAAATGCATTTTCCTATGTAAGCTATCATGTTATCATGTTAAGTATGCTTGAATATAAACAGATCCTCAAACAAATTTTTGCTTCAAATGTTGCATTTTTCCTCAGAATTTAGAAGAAAACAATTCGATTTTTTTATTAGGTTCTTTAAACAAATGTAAACATTAATTGTATCCAACCTTATGTCAATGTCCATCGAAGTAAGTCACTTTGGAGCATAGTTTTGGTTAGAGACCCACAATTTAATAAAAATCAAAATAGCAATTTCGTGTTTTAATTAATTGGATTATTCAATAAACCTTAATAAGCTATTGTGTTTCATATGTTTTTGGGCCTATTAAAAACTCTATTTTATATATTTTTCTTGTGATTTACTACTGTACTCTAGATAAAATACAACCAACATTTTCGGCACAAATCCAAATCAAATTTAGAGCTGCACCGCTCAAATCATTCATTACGCAGCCCGATATGCGCGTCGTTCGCAAGCAATCACCCCGCGGTCCTATTCAGCATGGAACGCCATGAAAAATGCAATCAAAACCACCACAGCACCAACCTCCTCGAGACAATTATTCAAATCGCCTTTTTTCCCCCGCGCCAACAACTTTCAGAAAGTAGCCACACCGTGTGCTCGAACGCATGCAAGTTTTCTGTGTGTGTATGCAAAGTGGACATTGCGGCAAGAGAGATAAAAAAATCGTGGCAGGCCATTTCGAAGATTCAACCCCAACCACAACCACCACAAACGCATCTCAGTAGGCCTAGTCGAAAGCTTTTTTTAACCCCTTTGCTTGGGTTGCAAATTTCAAACTAGCAAAAACGTCCTTCGTGTGTCCTCGGTGGGGAGGGGGAGAATTGAAATACCGCAAAAAAAAAGTCGCTCACCACATACATTTTCCGTTATTTTCTTCTCGCACCATCCAAAAGACTACCTTATCAAAAGGGGGGAAGGGAGCTCTGACGACGACGACTGCAAACGGTTCTCTGGGTCTGTTTATTGCAACACTTTCCGAAAGCCGAAGCGCAACCATTTCATCCACCTGCCCTCTCCCACCAAACAAGAATATCAGCAAAAATTGCCACAAAAATCGAAGAAAAAATCATCCCCCAGCTCAGCTCTCTTATGGGTGCTCCTCCCCATCTCTCCCCACAATCATCCAAGTTGACCATGCTGAATCGCCATCACCATATCGCTTCGTCGTCGTGGTCACAGTAGGCCTCGACATCGCGAAATGCCAGCGTGCGCGTGTGTGAGTGTGAGTGACAGAAAGAAAACAAATGGACACAAACGGTCGCGCGAAAAAAAACCTGCCAGCCGGCCCCAAGTCGACTCCCAACGCAGCGGTAGAGTGAGACAACAAATGGGGCTCCACACACGCTGTTGGGTGAGTGAGTGAGAAGTCACCGTCACACACACGCGACGCGAATGTGGGGAGCCGGCGAAAATAAAAGGCCAAGAAAAAGAGTGTGAGTGTGTGTCCGCGCGCTTGCACTGTGGCCCTCCCCGAAATTGCCAACGCCTCCTTTGTCCCGCAGCCATGATGGCGTGCACGTGTGAGTGGCGTGAGGGGTGAGTGGTGAGCAGCACTAGACTTTTGACCATCAAGGCAGGCCGCGGCCTGCTCGTCGCCGTAGACGCTTGGTCGACCGGTTGCTTGGATTGGATTGCGGACTTGTGTGGGGGAGAGAGAGAGAGAGAGAGGCAACAATAACGAATAAACATCATTCATTATATATGCGAACCCGCGATAAAGCTTCGCGAGGAGGAGTAGGGGAAGTTCGAAAAAACTCACTCGCCTCCTGAGATCGCGCGAGGGTGAGGAAAATTGCTCGCGAAACAAAACGAGACTGTCGCGTTTTTTTCGGAAATTGCAATTTATTAAAAAGAAGAATTAAATTGGAGAGGCTTCAGTAGTGTGCATCGTGGCCACTGGCCACTGGGACGATGGCGCCCTGGATGAAGTTTATGGACGGATTTTTATCGCCTTTCCCAAAACCGAACGAACGAGTCGCGAGAATCGCGAACCGGACCAAGTGGATGATGTTGCTGATGGTGATGTTGATGGGGTGAGAGTGAGGGTGCAACAGAAGCAGATTCTCATAAGTAAATCAAAATAAAAATGAAATTTGTTGCAGAGTGGTTTGCTTCCATTAGTGAGTGGATCGAAGACGGATTGGGGGTTGTTTTGGAGAGAAATGGTGATAGATTGGATCAATTTTATTTTCATGGGATATTCATGAGATTGTTTTCGATTATTGCTTGAGGCTTATAAACTCATTAGTTCATAGCTTATGAATCGATAATCGAAAACAAATGCATGATAAAGTTTATTATAATTGAAAATTGTCAAAGAGTCCTTAATTGAACAAAAAAATGAAACATTTTGTGCATTTCAAACTCGATTATCCGCAATTGAATTATCCGAAGGTTTGTATATGACATCGAATAATCGAATCACGAATAGTTTTTTTATTTCCTTAAAACATCAAATTCGGGTCCTGCGACCCTACTTTAGCAAAATATCAACAGAACTTTAAAAAAAATATTTGCAACAGGCTTCAGTCGAAATTATTTTTATCAAAAAAAAAACAAAAAAAGATAAGTTGAAAAAATAGGGGTGATAAGATGGCAAAGGCCGTAATCTCAGCAACCAGCAGTCCGATCATCAACGCCGATTTTTTTGGTTTTTTTTCTGCCTTTCAGATTTTTATTTGTTTTTTTTTTTTGCGTGGGTGCTTTTCCTAATAAAGTAGTTCATATTGCAACAAAATAAATAGTATAGCCTATTGTTTGCATAAATGTCCCATATGAATTTTCAACACTTTTGAGTTAAAGATGCAGTTTGGGTTGAAATCGTGTGCTATTTCATAAAATCTCTAAACATTTAATTCTATTTTATTATAGAAATCAGGAGGAAATGAAGTATTTTCGCGAAAACGTAACACGTAGCCATCATATAACGATGATAAGTTTAGTAATCCTTTTTATTTTACTTTATATATTGAGCGTCCAATTTTTCGGGTTATAAAATTCCAGGAATTCCCGGGAAAATTAAAATTTATCAAAAGTTGTTTTGATCTTGTATTTGGATAACATTTTGCAACAAAATAGTAAAAAATAGCAACAATAATGGTGGTGAGTAAAATGAATCCATGCTCTAAAACGATAAAATTGCGTTTAAAAACGTCTCTGTGGCCAGTTTGAGAGAATATGATAAAGAATAAAAATGTTAATTTAGCTGAAATGAAAAAAAAAAATCATGCAGCAAATATATTTTTCATGGCAAAACATTGAAATGAAAAAAAAGAAAATATGTTTTTCATGGCAAATATTTTATCCAGAACAAATGTTACTGGTTTAATCTCATGAATAAATAGATAAGCATTGAATTTACCTTAGAAATCTGCTATTCACTTGAATTACCATTTTCATGTAATCACAACTCAAAGTTTTCAAATGTTTAGAGCGAGTATTTACAATATGTTTGCATTTTTTGGCACTTTTATATAATACGAAGAAGTTTTTTTTTTTTTTTTTAATGAGTAGTGCGGTGCCTGTGTGGACGCGCAGTCCTGTTTTTTCGTGTTATTTTCCGTCTCTTTTGTGTCGCTGTTCGAGAGCATGGGGTGATTGGCTATTATAATTAAATAATGGCATCAGTAGTGCGGTGCCTGTGCGCTCTCCTGGCTCCTCGCTCTTCCCGGAAAAGAAGGCACTTGAGTGCCGAGAGAACATGCTGGCGTGTATGACAGTGTTGGTGTTGGTGTAACGAAGGCGACCAACAACAGCAGCTTGACTTGGCGGCGTGATTGCGGAGGAAGCTGCAGCTTGAAACCCACATGGCGCTACTGCTCCGGATCCGGTGAGAGCGTTCTATTTATGTTTATGTTTTGTTTTGTTTCTCGTCATGAATGGTGTTAGTGTGAGCAAGCGAATGATCGTGATTACGATGTGAGAGAATGAGTGATTGGATGTATGTGTGTGCTTCTCTTCCCGAATACCACAGTTGACTCACAGTAGAGGTCACAAACTCACAGATCGAATCGGTGTCAAATTCAATTTTCGTATTTTGAAGTAGAACTACGCCGCGTCTTTTGTATTTTTATTTTTTATGCTTTTAACAGTTCACGTCGCGTTCGTCGCGGAAGGTTTCCGTTGTCGTCGTTCGTTTTACCTCGTGTTTGTTTGTTTTTTGCTTTTCTTCGGTTAATTGTTCGGCTAGAGACACCAATGTAGAAAATATTAAATGCACAGTATACACTCATCCCTCATATTCGGAACAGTTTACAGATCGGCCAATGTTCAACAAATCATATAAAATCGATAATTGAACATAATAAATTGCTTTTACCTTCATGAGAAAGCTTTTCTTGCGATCTTTCGATTGATGTATAGACCGGCTGTACATTTTTACGTTTTATATTAAGTTTTCAAAGAAAAACATTGACCCTTAAAATCCACAAATTCGGAACACTTTTTTCTTACGATGTAAACAAACTTTTTATTCTCTCCAGGAGTACGTATTTTTACACAATAATGATTTCGCACTGAAACCAATAAAACTCATGCTTAGTAATGTTTTATAAATGGTCTGATAACTTTTTGTGAAAATATCAGTTAAATACAGGTGTTCCATAATTGTGGGAGGCACAATAACATCCCACGATCATGGAACAGGCAATTTGGAGGCAGAGTTTTGCTGATCTGGATAAAATAGTCTTGAAATGAAGTTTTTTGTTCAAAAAGTACTACTTTTACTTGTGAAATAGCAAGAAAATGTCCAAATAAAGGCCTTAAAAATAGCAGGGTCGGCAGATAAGTTGCATTTTGCATTCTATTGACAAATTACCACAAAAGTGTTCCGAATTTGTGGGTGTTCCGAATATGTGGGATGACTGTATTTTCCCGGCGATTCAGTCTTTCCACAGCCGGCTGTCTAAGAATGAATCGATTTTAATTTAACACCAAAATTTCTCTTACTATTTACTCGATACAGCCGGCTGTATGAGTTTAAAACCTAACTAAACGTAAAATTGAAAATATATAAATCATTATTTTCCTCAGTACAGCAGGCTGACTGAGTATAATAATCTATTATTATAAACTTATAAATCATAAATCTTTAAATCATCCACATTACTCATTACAGCCGACTGTATGAGTTTAATATCATAAAACATAAACCACTTTTTATCAACCCGCAATACCTTTCGAGGTATATCCTAGGGTCCTACCTTTCTACTAACATTGAGTCCAAAACCACCCTACAAACGTCTATACCCCTAAGGTGACGCAGGGATCCTTGCGCACTTTAGATAGGTGTTTACTAACATTCCTTCCGCTCCCCAAAGGATAGCTTAGACCCGGCAAGGACCCCTTATGCCCTGGGCTGTATTACACACTCATCAAAAGATGAAGACATGGTATCTCCCGTGTTGGATTATTGTTCCGGATGAGGGTCTAACACAACCAGACCAAACAGTGGGATAAGCGTTGTGGAGCCATCCGTGGATAGGGCGTCCTCAAATGCTAATGCTAATGCTAATGCTAATACGAAGTAGTTTTTTTAATGATTTTTCAATGATTTGGCCTAATAAAAGACTTCGGTTAAAAAAAAATCATGGAAAAAGAAAGTTGTTTAGTAGCTTTAGATTTAAACCTTACGCCCTTAGTAGCTCTAGAGCTCTATTAATTTTATCTTTTGACTGTAATTTCACGAACACTTTTAAACTAATTAACCTTATTATTTTAGCAAAAATCCATTTAATGGTACCAATTCAATTTTCTTCCAATTTGGTCATGGTAAACAAAACGTAAAAAATCAATTTTTATCTTGGCGGGAAAAATTACCTTATTTGAGCAACTCTCTACAAATTGGGCCGATATCGACCATTTTAATTTTTTGTATTTTTTTTTATTTGGTTCAAACTCTGTGGGGAACTTCCCTATGAAAAAAGAAGCTTTTGTGTCATTGGTTCGCCCATACAAGTCTCCATACAGCTTTCCATACAAAAATGGTACGTAAATATTCAAACAGCTGTAACTTTTGAGTGAATTTTGGATTTTTTTTTATCAACTTTTTTTTTCCAAAAAACCAATTTACCAAAATACGTATTTTTTTATTTTCGAAATTTTTTCATATGTTTTAGAGGACAAAACCCGCAACTTTTGAGCCAAAGAGAGACATGGTCAAAAAATCTGCCGCCGATTTATGATTTTTTGAAAAAATTGTGATTTTTGGAAAAAAAAATCGAAATTTCATGCAAAAACAAATTTGACGTTATTTTTTAATGTTTAATGATAAAGGGCTCTGTTTTCAATATTTAGTCACCGAAAGTTTGTTTTTTTGCGAAAAATTTGCAGTTCTTTGATTTTTTTAAAATAGTGACCATGAGTGACAATTTCTAAAAATATTTTTTTTAAAAGTCCAGAAAATTTTCTATGAAATTGTCTAAGATACATTGAAGATTGGACCTCTGGTTGCTGAGATACAGTGGCTAAAATAAAAGAAACGGGAAAATTGAAGTCCATTTTCTAATGTCCATTTTTAACGTTGATTGAATGGTCCGATTTTCAATGTTAAAACATTCGTGAAAATTTCCGATTTTCCGATCCGAAATAAAGTCAAGACTAGAATTTTAAATGGGCGTAATATTCAATGTTTGTCCCTAATCTTGACATGAAATTTTCAGACCAATTAATAAGTTCAATAAGAACTGTAAATTGAATTTATTAAAATAAAATTTGGGTTTTCCATTTAAAAAAGTTAAAAAATTTACAAAAAATAACAAAATGTATATCCGCTTGAATTTCGGTAATTCCTGAAATTAAATTTTAGACTTCACAGACACACACTTTTAAACGTCACCAGAGACAAAAATATTAAAGATGTCAAGGATAAAAAATGCACAATCTAAATAATGAGAATGTTACAGTTCAGAAAAGTCTTTGTTATTATAAATTGGAATTAAATGCTTGAAAAAAATGTTAGCAATGTGCTTCATTTTAGATTGAAATCTCCTAAAATATTTTGTTTAAATTAGTTATGTTTGAAACTTTTTCCGGGACATTTCTATGCTAATACTGTACTGAAACAGCCTTTGTTCAATTTCATTATTTGTTCTCATATGTGGTTGATTCCTTCAGTTCCAAACTGAATTATTCCCTCAAATGAAGCTTAATTTTTATCCACTGACAGGAACGTCAATTTCCTTTAACTTTCCTTATAATAACTTTTTCCCAGCAAATTCTAACTCACTCCCCGCCGGTGACAGCTTTATTAAGTGTGGGACAAAAATTACCCACCGAATTGACAGGAACTAATAACGTGAGTGGAATACCAAAGAAAAAAAAGTAACCCGTTCCATCAAGGCTGAATGGCCCCGTGCAAAGTGCAAAATGGTTATTAGAATTTTTAGATTTTTTTTTCGGTTCGTTTTCCGTTCTAAAATGGCAGTCCGCTGCCACCACATTCGAGGTCTAATGAAACGCCACCGAAATTAATATGCAACTTTTCTCACCTCGGTGTGACAAAGTTTTTTTCGAATCTCATTTTAAGTAGCAGCGAAAAAAAGTGTGCTGTGATTTCAGTGAGGTGATATGAGGTGAAGAAAAAAGTGTGAAAAAGGCACATATTGCCACGCAGGCACACACTTGCACACACGTGAAAGGGTTAAAAGAGAGAGCATATTTTGCGCAGACAATGGGACTTTGAGAATGAAAATTTTATGATTTCCTCACATTCTTAAGCACTTGCTTGCATGATTTTTTTTTCGTTTGAGATTTTGCCCGCAGAAAAGCGGGTCTGATTAAAGGTTATTTTTGTTCTGGTTCCACCTTTTTGTTGGTGTTGTTTCAAAGAAAATTCGGTGGCAGGAGGTGGTGACGAAAAGGGTCTTCACTAGAAAAAAAAAACAATGAAGGAATTTAATGCTGGTGAATCCGGAATAAAGCAATGCCAAGGGTCATGACTTGCTGAGCTGAGCTGCGTGGGAGAATGTGATGAGTCCTGGGTTGAGCCCTTTGAGCCAGAGGGTGGTGGCGCCGGGCACTCTCGACATATATTTATCCTCAAAAAGGACTCAAGTGGCTTTTGTTTTGTTTCGCTGCAGTCATGTGAGATCTTGATTCTGCAGCGGGTTTTTTTTTCTTCTCATCGCATGCATGCATTATTTAAACACAATTAGAGTCCCGTGTGTGTGGGTGGAGGAAACAAAAATGCCGCAAGAAATAGAATTAACAAAAGCAATTGCACTTCAATCACGGCTTTTATGACAGCCACCTTCCTCCCCCTGCCACGAGTAAGCATCCTTTTATTATCAGCATCCTTTCCTTTCGCAGCAGGCGTTGCCTTTGCTGAGTGCATCCGTTTGTGTGAAGACCACCTTATTTGTCTTCCTCCGGCCTACTAAGGTTGTTAACACGTGTGCTGGCGCTGGTTGGTGTTTCGTGGCCCGTGGCCGCCTGCTTGGATGCAGCTGATACAGGTGTCCTTCTGCCGCCATTTGTGAACACCGTTCCGACCACTTACCTGTTTTCTTCCCTTTCTTCTTTGGATGGTCTGGTCGGTCACGTTTCTTCGCCCGATCCAAGCAACCATGGCTGCACAATCTGACCTGTCTGTGATTGTGTCTGCCGATGCTGGCTGCTGTTAGTTCGCTCCTGGCGGAACTTTGTTGTACTTGTAAATGTGTGGGTGTAGGGAAAATACCTCCGAGAAAATGTAACACATATTGTCTGTACACCAGAGAGTTCCAACATGTTTTGTTCATACTTGTTTGAAAATGTAAAAATGTGTTACTCTGAATTTATGAAATTTTTATAGCACATCAACATATTTTTAATTCCTTTTAAGAACAATTTTAGTAAAATCATCCGTTTTCTGGAGGTCCCTTTGAGAATGTCTTTTTATATTTCAATTCTTCTGAATGTTTTCATTTATTTTGATAGTATGGTAAGTGGTCGATTTTTATCTTTCTAAAATTTTATTAATTCAACTAAATCATGTGAAATTTTGAATGTTTTCATTTTGAATTTTTGTTTTTACACAAAAAAAGAATTTTGGAAGGTTTTCTTTTTAGTAATATTACATAAAAATGTGTAAAACTGTGAATCTGATGAAAATTCATCAAAATCTGATGAAAATTCATCAGTTCCTGATGCAATATTACACATTTTTTGACACAAAATCTGGCATCATTTCCTGATGAAAATTATCATAAGTATTTGTTCTGTGTAATTTCAAAGTATAAATACTCAACAAATCTCAACGAAATACCTTTTTATAATTTGCAATAAGATAATTGTACCCAGCATAGTTTTGTATACATTTTCATTTGATTAGTGTTTTAGTGTTCACAAAATATCGCATTTTTTTTGAATACTAAAATTTTAATAAATTGTAATTTGGGTATGGTAGCAAGCAATTATGTATGCATTTTTATTAATTGGGGTATTTTTATTGCAAAATATTCAAATTTTCACAAAATATCGTACTTTTTCGCAAAAAGGATAAATATCATAATTAGCAATATGAGTTTCAAACGATGTGAAATTTTGTATAAAATCACACTTAATAAGTTTTTGTTTAAACAAAAAACTCATTGTTTTATTAAATATCGTAATGCCTCAAATTCAAATGAAGTATACAGTAATTTTGTAAGTATTTGGTATTTTTCAAAACAAATTATAATGAAGTGAAAATACATGCAAAATTTCGATTCGTTTTATACCCATATTACAAATTTTAAAAATTTGAGTGTTTTCGAAAGAATACGGTAATTAGCGAAAATTAAAGCATTTTAAAAAATACATGAATGAAAAAATTAAAGAAAAAATGAATGAAAATGCATTATTGCGAATTGTGATTTTTTTTCCAAAAACACGGTATTTGATGAAAATTTTAGTATTTTACAATGAAATATTGCGAATTATGCAAATGCATACCAAATTCCGCTTTGTTTGATATTTGATATGAGATATTCGAAATTGTTAAAATAGTATTTTTACTTCTTTTTTTACCACCTTTCGGAATAACTCGTTTTTTGATTATTTAAGAAAATTTACTGAACTACACTGAAAAAAATATTCAGTTTTCAGTTATGAGTAACGCAATTAGCTTATATCTGTGAGCTTATACTTCCAATTAAAATGTGGTTATAGACAATCGTATGGGAAATTGGACGAACTTTTCGATAAAAATATTTATGAGACTAAAAAATCATGTCTGTCATATAAAAATTGGCAAAAACCATAAAAAAACATTTTCTTCAGCATTTTTGTTTTTAAAACCGCTGTAACTTCACAAGGATTGGACTTTGGACAATGGTCAATATGGAGACTTTTATGTAAAATTGTCTGGAGAATCGATTTCCGTATTCCCGTATATTTGAAAATTTTGACGTTCAGAGCACTTAAAAAACAATTTCAGTAAATGATTTTTGTAATTTTTTAGGAGAGTCGCTTCATCCTGCATTTTTTGCGAGTCTTTTTGTAACATATTAGGCTTATTTCAAAAAAATTTTGAACGAAAAAGCATCGTGGGCTCACCCTTAAATTTGTCTTTTAAACTTAATCATCAAAAAATCTCAGAAAAGTGACGTGTTTTTTTCTTTAGTTTTTTTTTTCAAAAGCACGTAAAATTTCCTACAAGTTTTTCTTTGACCACTTTTGATACGATGTAACGGCTTCGAGATACAGAAATATTTAAATTACGAAGTTTAATTTGGGAAATTGGGTCAAGAAAAAAGTACCTAAAAAATTCCGTTTTTTTTAGCAATTCCAGCCCAAAGCAGGATTTTCTTAGGTATTTTTTTCTTGACCCAAAATTTTGAAGAAATACGGTATTACGAAAAAAATCTAATAAAAGTGAAAAAAAAAACAAAATCTCGCTTTTTTTTAATATAAGGTATGTCGTAATTTTTTTTTTGAATATTTGTACTTCGAAATTTACCACCTACATAAACTGAAAATATATTATTAGTCCAATCATTGGAAATTCAACATAATATAGTTGTATTGAGTCAATTTTAGAAAAAACGCTAAAATGTGAAAATCTGAAAATTTGAAGGTTCTTTTATTCGGAAATAAAAAGATTCACAGATTATAATGACTTAAGGAGTTTTAAGATTCGAAGTCCACCAAGTTTCCAGTTTCGATGATTAGATGATTCGAACTTTCGATGAATAAGAATCAAAGTTTTGAATTTTCAATTTTTTTTCAATTTCGAAGATTCGCAGATTTGTTGATTGGAAAATTCCTTGGTTCGAAAATTTGAAGTTTCGATGATTCGAAGATCAGCTAATTTGATGTTTCCAAGATTCAAAGATCGAAGATTCCAAACTTAAATGATTCAAAGATTTGAAGATACCGAAGTTATGAAGTTGTTGTTTGATGCGTGGTTTTTTCTTATACAAAATTATTTTAAAACAACTTATAATTTTTTATCGTATTCTAAAAATTTTCATGAACTCAAATGTTGATCTCATTCAGAACATTTACTATTTTGGTTGATAAATAAAATTATTCTCAAATCATAATGATAAATGGGTCATGTTGAAATCATAACGAAATGATTTGGAATTCACAATGTTTTAAATTCTAACGTATTTCACATTTCAAATTCATTTTGGCCTTACTTTGAAGTAATTTTTCATACATTTTTATTCATTCAAACTTTTGTACATATTTTTCAAGACTATCAACTTCTTTACAACCCCTGCCAAACTATTCAAAGGATGCATCAGTGCACTGTCTCCCTCGAGAAAGAAGTCCACGGCATCCTTTTGAAGAGAGGCCAAAGTGAGAGGAAGGAACAGGCAAAAACCAACATAATAAGATTTTTGAGTTTTACCACCGCCGCCGCGTCCGCGCCACGTGGAAAGCAGAAAATCAAACAAAAGGAAGTCATCCGCGAACACGTGTGTGTGGAAAGTAGGTGCATCAGTGTCTCCATTGTTTTAAGGTTGTTAGATTTTTTTTGTTCCTTCCGTCATTGTTACTTAGACCTTAAGGGGGTGGAAAGGAAGCTTTTGAGTTCGAACAAAAATCACAGAAAACAATACCCTGAGACAACACACAAAGTACAGCGGCAGTGGAGTGGTTTCTCGCGAGAAAAATGGCAACGACAAAAAGAGGATGCCCTCTGGATCGATGTCAAAGGAAGTTGGTGCCTATTTTGAGAGGGTTTGTTGTTTTTTTTTCAAAGTTAGTCTGGAGGCATTTTTTTGAAGACATGCATACAATGAAGGTGTGAGAATTTTAGACTTTTTGATGAGAGTGTGAAAAATGCTTTTGGCTTGTATGGCAAACTTTAGAAAATGAGGTTGCAAATTATTTTGGTTAGGTATATTTTCTCTAAATTGCTCTCTAATGAGGTTCGTGTTGAAAGGTGAGGATATGAAAATGATCGATAAATCACCTTAAAACGACCCAGAGTAGGGAATGCCAGTTTAACTGTCAATATAAGAACCTACAAAACGATTCGATTGCGTGACAATTTGTTTGAAATGATAAAATCCACAGAGCTAAGTTAAATGAGGAAGGATTATTGATTGATGTTGACCAAGCTGTCTTCAAAGACATATTTTTTTTAGGACTCGTAGGGGTTTTGATGTATTCACATAGTTCCATCTGGCTGCTTTATTTAATTGAAATTTAATCGTCTACTACTTAATACATTCATCAAAATTTAAATGATGATAAAATTTGCTATAAAATAATTTTTTAGTAAAAATAAAAACTAATAACACCACAAATTTAGAGTAACAATTTTTCACAATTTCTGAACGGTAACAAACATAATGTTTGCTTGCGTGTCTAGGTGACAATTGTTTCTTTTTCTATAAAAAGGACTCCATTGCTGAGGAAACGTAACAGTTTGCCTCGCCAAGTTGAAGTGAAATCAAGTCAAAAGTAAGAATTGTTTGAATAAAAAATTCTTTCATTTTTTAAAATTAGTATATTCATTTTTCAATGAATGAAAATGTTTCAAACTGTTTTTGACAAGTTTTATTTTTGTAACTTTTTTCCAGAAATTTGAAAAATGAACGACATGTTTAACAGCGAACACCACGAGGAGAGCGTACTAAACTCCCCCGACGATACGGGGTTGACTAATCATCAAAAAGCAGCGCTAGTAGGAGCATGGAGCTTAGTGAAGCAGGACATGGTTTCGCATGGAGTTAATGTATTTATAAGGTAAATAAGAGAAGTGAGTTTTAAAAATAAAATAACTTATTTAAGAAAATATCTTTCAAAAGTGAGTGCCAAATGTTTTTTTATTTCCAGACTTTTCGAGGAACATCCCAAGTATTTGGAATATTTCGATTTTTCCCAAGATGATTCAGCAGAAGAATTAAGAGAAAACAAATCGCTGCACGCTCATGCACTGAATGTGATGCATTTGATTGGTAAGAAATGTTATCGCTATCAAAATTTTGAAACATTAAATTCACACAAATTAAAACAATTTTCCTTCAAGGTGCCCTAATTGACTATGGATTGGATAATCCTCTCATGTTCAAGTGTAGTTTGTCCAAAATGATGAAAAATCATAAAAAGCATGGCGTCAATAAGGAAGATGTTACAGTGTGTTGACTTTGCCAAAGAAAGGTGATAATTTGATTGAAATGGATTTGTCTTTATTTTTCAGATTGTCTGTGGCATAATCATGGAATATTGCCTGGAAGCACTGGATCAACGTGGCTCTACAACTCTCGAAGAAGCTTTTTCATCTTTTATGAAGAGTATTGCTGATACTTTTGATGAATAGGTAAAGCTCTGTATGTTAATCTTCAAAACGAAGCCCAGCAAATTGTATGGTCCAATAAAATCAAGAAAAATAAACTGAGTTTGTAATGATTAATCAAAATCACAGAATCTAAAAGTAATACTTTTCAATACAAGTATTTCAGCAACTTATTTGACACCAGTAACTTATAAACTTGTTAAATCTTGTTTCCAAAACTAAATAACCCATTCCAACGTCCCAAGCAGAACCCTGTCCCTGGCAGCCTAAGTACAGGCACTTCCGAAGCCACAATCCAAAAGCAATTCCCCTCTCGGAAAATTAATTCAAATTAAATGTCCCTTCGCCGGAAAATGCTGATTTTGTGCACATGCCTCGTTTTGTTTTGCCAATGAGGACAAAGTTGGTGCAATTTCGTTATACATTCCGCTTCCGCTCACCTTCCCCGGGCTGGAGTGTCCTCAAATTTACTACTCTGTTCTCGGAAAAACTAGGCTAAGACACGACAATATATATAATTTGGATGCACAACGAGGACACGCTGACTGGAGAGCATTGCCAGGAAGAAAGGGAGGGTGCTGTATTATAATAACTGAATTTGAATTATACGAAATGAAAATCTCACCAGCATCTCTGCCCTGGCAGCAGCGCACCACACACAGTCATCCTGGACCACTTGGCCAGCATCCACAGACTCACACACACACTCACAACCCTTCTTCTAACACTTCTTTACTTTCTAATTTGGTGTTCACACCTTCTCACCCCAAACCTATTCCACAGGAGTTAATCCTGATTCCCACCCTGTCTGCCAAGCCAGCATCGATCTAGTAGTCCTGGCGAGGTGTGTGTCGTCTTTGCAAGGCATCACCGTCGTCCACAGGAGGAAGTCCTCTCGGCCTGCTATGATGTTGCTGGGGTCCGAAAACTCCGGTGCCGTCAATATCCAACCACCCAACATTTTACCACCAGAAGTGAGGAGAAGATAGTTTTCACTCTCTCTTCGGCACTGTAGTTTAGTGTGAGCCCCGACGGAACCGACTTTGCGACTTGGGCATCCTCACAAACACACACACCCCTCCCACCTCCGAAATTCTATTAAACTGTACACCGCATTAGCATATTCTAATTTCGTACTCTCTGAATTTGAATATAATTAATTAATTAAAATAGATTTACAATTCTGTGGTCGAGGCTGGAGCTGGAGAGGACTTGTTCTCAACTAGAGTCGGCTTGGACTGCTGCTGCTACTGGCGCTGTGATATACATCCTTTTCGGGGTGTTTGGTCCTGTTGTTGAACATCCTGCTGAGCTGAGCAGGCCATGACGATTCGCACGCGGACATGACACGACACGTTGCTGAAGTGGCGATCTTAAATCTGTCAAAATTCTCCAATCATTTAGTAAATCGATCTAACTTAAAAAAAAAAAAGTAACTAACAGCTCATTCAAAATATTATAATCCATCCTGAAGTTTATTGAAAAAAAATCGATGTTGAGCAATTCTCCACCAAACTTATATTTTTTGATTTGGCTCAAACTTTGTGAGGGCCTTCCCTAGCACCAAAGAAGCCATTTTGTGTCGTTGGTTCACCCATTCAAATCTCTATACAATTTTATATTAAAAAATTTGTAACTTTCCAAGGAATTTTTTGATTGATTTGGTTATTTTGTAGTTATTGATGAGGAATATTCAGCAAAAATAGGTACCCGGAAAAACGGTGATTTTTTATTAGCTTTTTTCCACAAAAAAAAAAAATCCCAAAAGCCGTATTTTTTAATTTATGAATTTTTGTTTTTATTTTACCGAATCAATGATACAATTTGAAAACTCATTTTGCATGATTTATTTATTTTTCTTGTTTGAAAAGTTTTTAATTCTTAAATAATTTTGTAATATTTTTCGCAATTTATACTCGATTGCATTCGATTCGTTTTGAGCACACAACATAAAATTTAAGGTTCCTTTCTTTTTTTAAATCTATTTGAGCATGAAATGGTGGTTGTCGGTTTAACTTAGAGAAGCTGAATTCCATTCTGTTTCATTTTGCCACAATGCTCAAAATTTGTAAATGTTTTGAATCGCAAAAAAACTATTACTTTCTATGGTTTCAACACTTTTAAAATCCAAAGTCTAAGTTTGACGAAAAAAGTTTTTTTTTGCGAAAATCGAAAAAAAATTATTGCGTTACTGTAAACCGAAATCCAGCCAAATCGACTCAAAGCTCGAGCCAAAATTTCAGCGGGAAGAAAGTTTTAGTTTGGCCTGTAAACATGTTTAAAAAAAAAATGTCTCTTACAAAAATTCGTATGAGATGAGAGTTAAAGCATGTTTTTTTTTATTAATCTGAATTATTCATTAGGAATGATTTGATTATAATTTAATAGTGAAAACATAAAAAATATTATTATGTTAAACTATATAAAAATCAAGAAAAAGAAAGGAAAAATAATAAAAATATGTTTTCCTGAATTTCTAATTTACTTTAAATTTGTAGAATAGGGTGACAGTTTTTTAGGTGTTTTTATTTAATTAAGTAGAAAATCTTATTATTGAGTTATTTTTATCTTTTTGCCACTTCTTCACATAAACATTATGGATGGCAATTTAAGAAATGAGCCATAAAATTTAATGCACCGGTTTTGTTTTTTTTTAACTCTAATTGCTTTTTTTTTCTCTGAATCGAAATTGTAAGGGCAAGTTAAATGTTTTTTTTTTCTTTGGTTAAATTTTTATAAATTTTATTCGAAAAAGTATTAGATTTGCAATCATTCTTTGAGAAAAATGCCTATTATTTGAAGATCAAATGTCAGCTACCCAAGGTATGGAGATTTTTGGAAATTTTTATAAAAAAAAAATACAAACAACATGAGGCTAAGTGATTTTTCACGCTAGAAACTATCAGTTTTCAAGATACTTCTAATCAAAACACTAAATTTCAAGGACATTTAGTGTGAATCAAAAATTTATTTAAAAATGAAAAAAAAAACTGACAATATTGTTACTCTCGTAACATTAGAGTTAGTTTAAATTCAAAGAACATTAAGGGGTTACATACATGTCAATCGTCAAAAATGTCCGAGGTTGGTATGAGCACACGATTAAACTACTTTTTTAAATCTTTTTGCAGGGCGTTAAAATATATATTTTCATCTATTAACAAAATAAATATGAAGACATTTGGATATACCTTTGCGAGATATAAATATTTTTAGTCAGCAGTTTCAAAAAACGGGTGCCACGATATCTCGGCACTACTTTGATCAAATCGGCTCAAAATTTTGGTGAAGACTCGTTGAACCGGTCCTGTATGCATGACGAAGGCCGATTTTCAAAGACTGAATTCTTTAAAAGATAAAATTGTTTTTGTGTTTTTCATAGAAAAATCGTCAGTTTTTGATTTTTGTATTTAAAAAAACTAAATTTCAAAATCGGGCTTCGTCATGCACCCGGAATATTTGTTGAGAGTCTTCACCCCAAATTTCAGACAATTTGGTCCATCCCATCTCGAAATATCGTGTGCAAATCAACTCGGTGTTTAGAGAAAACGTTTACAAAGTTTGACAGTTCGCTTTGCGCATGGCAAAATTGTGAACTTAATTCGTCTTTACTAAGTTTAGTCACTAAATATCTTCATGAAACTTTCAGGAGTGATTGAAAATCATCTTTTTAGTGAATTAAGTGAATTTTCTGTAATACGAAATTTTGTGATTTTCTACATGTATGTAACCCCTTAACTAAGTTGTCATGTCAGTCTTCAGATGCAATTTGGTAGTTGTAACTATTTTTAATGTTTATGTCCCTCGACTCTTGCCGAGATTCAAAATCTTTCAATCTTCCATTCTTCTGGTTTTATTATCATACGTAGACCGTTTTTATTCGTAAAAAATATGTTCATTAAAACCTAGATTTTTTTAAACCAATAATTTCAAACCGACATTTTCGATGCCTTTTTCATATTCCATGTCCCAATTCTGGCTTGTTATTGGACATATTTTTGTGATTTTCTCGTTTTTTGTCATTATTCTATTTTTAAGGAAAATAGTTTTGGCATTGCTCAAGTTAAGTTCAAAGTACCATTTGAACTAAAATAACTTGCAAATCTTTGAAAAAAAAACAGTGCCAAAAGTGTTTCACGATTTACAAAAAAACCTTCCAATTTTAATGTGAAATAGGTGTGGCAAAAAAATCGTTGTTTTTTGCTGTAAAATCTTTTATTGAACTTTTATCAGGCTCTTGGTAGGATTAACTAAGTTCCAAAGAAGAATTTGAAGAAGTTTTCTAATAATTTCATATTTTCAGAGATTATCGACATAACACTTACAAGAGAAGGCCGAAAAAAAAAATATTTTGTTTATTTATAATATTTTTCAAACGTACTGTATTGAAATCAACTGTTAATATGAACAAATATTACCATATTTGTTCGTTCATATTATGACACCATTGATCAATTATAATGTTTATAAATTTGATTGAGTGAATCCCACCACCACCACTGCCTACCAAGCAAATTTCAATTGCTTTTAATTTTAATTAGCTCCAGCACAGCACAGAGTGTGCAATAAAAATAACTCAATCTGCTATTGCTGCTGCTGCTGCTGCCGTTAAAACCAATCTCGGCTCGAACGAAATTTATCGCCGCGAAAAATCACACAAAAATTCTCCACAACCAACCAATTGGATTTCAAACGGCGGTGGTGGAAGGGGTCCTGAGTGTGCGCCACAAATGAGCTCCACCAATTTCAATAATTTGTTTGTTGGGAGGGGGAAAATACCAACCTTCATTACTGTGGGTTGATGGGATTTGATGTGCATTTTAGTTGTTTTTCTTGACATTGAAGTTCTATTTTATATTTAATGCTAATTTTGCCTTTGTAAATCTTTGTTATCAAATATTTGTTCAACAATATTTTTTACAAAAAAATGGATTAAAAAGCCCTGCTAAGTGAACTAGTCGATTCCATGATGCTTGATCTTAACACGTGTGACTGCATTATTGGAAAATACACTACCAGACATATGTGCAGTGGCTTATACGATTTTTTGTTCTGTCCCACAAAACCCACTCATTTACGCTTTTATTTATTTTTCACCTCAATCAAACGAGGACGACGACGACGACGGTTGGGCTCGAATTTTGTGAGACTAATTATCCCATTCGCGCAAAGCAAAACGGGGACCTGAAGGGAAAAACCCTCATCACAGACCAAATAGAAAGCCACTGATCCAGAAAATTGTGGGCAATCAGGCTCTAGTTATGCGCGCGATGGCGACCCAACCAAGCACCCAATTCAATACCACCACACCGGGGCAAATGAGTAAGTCCTTCTTTTACATGTTCCGTGCTGTAAATTTCCAGCCAAGAACCAAGAAGGTGTGCTCGGCGTAATGTATGCATGTAATTTTCGTTGCCCACCTCTCCAGCAGGTATGAAAGGTCGCCACTCGAGGTAGGGATGCTCAATTTTTCTTTCACGCGATCAGTTGGCTATGATTTTTCTCTTTTCATTAACACTGATATTTCACTTTTATATTAAGTTCCTCAAATTCAATCAAAGTAACCCACGACTCTCGCCGAGGTGAGTATTGAGTTATTCGCACTGCCAAGGATCCACTAATAACACCCATTAGGCCAAGTGTCGACCAAGCCTCACCAGAGTACCAGACCAGACAAGGACTCCCAACCCTCCAACCCTCTTTAAGCAATTGTGTGGTTGAATCGAGAGGAAACGGAAAGAACACCTCCACTTCCTGCATTCACCCACACACCCAACTCGCCTCCATGTATTAATTAGTGAAAAAGTATCGTGTAATTAAGAAAATGCCACGTTTAATTGCTAATTGAGTTTCTGCCTTCTGTTTTAATCACCTAATTACGTGACTATCACATTTTAAAGAAGAAGAAAAATCGAAATAAATAAAATAAACATAAATATGTGTGCACGAGCGGAGCGTACACCGAACCGACGGTTGGATGTTGGCTGGCCTACTTTGATATTATGGGTTTGGTTTCGGTGAACGGTGAAACCTAGGACAACCTACTAGTAGCAGCAGGCTGTGCCTTGGCCGTTGCATTTGAATTCACGCGCACACCGTCGTCGTCTCGTTTGGGGTTGTTCGAGGATGACATCTCGAAACCGGCTTGCTGGGATTGAAACTGGCGTGGTGGTGAGTAAAAGGTTGAACCCTGGAATAATTATCACTGAAGTTTTTTTGAAATCGGAAAAACAAAAACAAAAGCATAAACAAATGTATTTTGGTATGTTAGTATTTTTAGTATTTTTAGTATTTTAAGTATTTTTAGTATTTTTAGTATTTTTAGTTTTTTAGTATTTTTAGTATTTTTAGTATTTTCAGTATTTTTCAATTTTCAATTTCAATTCGGTTTTATTGGTGAATAATCAAGATACAATGAGTTATTTTGAAGTGCATAACAGAGTTTTGGAGTTCCTTACAGCTGTGTGTTGCATCATAATCCATTTAGGAACAATTATTTCTTTAACTAAGGCACTAGCAAGAGTAAGAAAAAACTATTTAAAAAAACTTACAGAAATTGCAAAGGAAAGGGGATAGAGGAAGAGAAAGCTTATATCTAGATCACAGGTAATTTATCCTTTGTAGATGTGTTTGATCATCAGTTCCCAAGGGCCAGGAATTGTTCTGCCTTGTTCCGGCAGCTCCGAAACCGCGTCATCATCTCCCGCGAGAGCAAAGAACTCCGGCAGGGTGAAGAGATCTTCCCGGTGACTTCTTGCTGGGCCGTACTGCCGCTACCAGCAGCGACCACGCTGGCGAACGAACGCCCCCAACCAGGAGGGAACGCTGAGTTTTCCGCTGGAACCGTACGCTGTCCAGCTGCAGGAACGGCTGCGCTCGTACTTCGCTGAGGAGGGTGGGACGCTTCTTCCTCTTTCCTGCTCCTCGAGGTAGACCTTGCGCGCGACGCATCCGCGGTAATTGCCGGTATGGTTACCGTCACAGTTCGCACACTTTACGCGCAGCTTAGTTTGTTCTGCCTTGTCCCCAACGGTGGCATTGCGCTACGTCCGTCGGGTTCTTGGTGTAAAACCGCCAATTTACCCAAAAACCGTCCAACGTCTTAGTCCGCCGCAGGTCTTGGAGCTTGACGGTGCCGCGGTCGAAGTACAACAGGTACAGTGTGCACACCCGTGACTGTTGTTCGCGAGAGCACTTTGATCTCCCGCGGTTTTATTCCGGCGTCCGAAAGGTGACCCTTCAGGTCGGCGATCGGACGGTCTTGATAACCCTGCAAGACGACCTTAACTTCTCTGGGTCGTAAGAAGAAGTTGCTACGCTTCAATTCTTCAAACACCAGGTCGAAATTCTTTTCGTCAGTGTGATCACTTGCACTGCCGACTTACCGATTTTCAGACAATATCCGAGGCCTTCCAGCAACTCGTCAACATCGTCCGCTAACGTGTCCAAAACATTTTCTTCGTCGTCGCTCAGCATCTGGAACTCGTTCCTGATGGGGATGTTGGCGGATGTTGATGTGCCACTGGTCGCGGCACCGGAAGTACCGGAACGGGTTCGCACTGGTGATCTTGGGACATATCCGGGATGTAGTAACTTTTTGTCGATGCCTTCAGCGCTGACGCCCCTGCGCGATGGCGGCCGACACGGCGTTGGTTTGTTTACCTTTTGCACACGGCCGGTAGACGAACTTCGCGGGTTTTTCGAGGCCGCACTCGAACTGCCACGGCCACGGCCGGCCTTTGGCATGCTGGAGAAGCAAACTCGCGGGTAACCACAATCAATTACGGCGAAAAAAATCGAAAAAACGATGGAGCACTGAGCACTAGCTGCATGCTCTCGTGCGTACACGGAGGGGGCCTATTTTCAGTATTTTTAGTATTTTTAGTATTTTTAATATTTTTAGTATTTTTAGTATTGTTAGTTTTTTTTTGTATTTTTAGTATTTTTAGTATCTGTAGTATTTTTAGTATTTTTAGTATTTTTAGAATTTTTAGGTATTTTTAGTATTTCTAAGTATTTTTAGTATTTTTAGTATTTTTTGTATTTTTAGTATTTTTAGTATTTTTAAGTATTTTTAGTATTTTTAGTATTATTAGTTTTTTTAGATTTTTAGTATTTTTAGTATTTGTAGTATTTGTAGTATTTTTAGTATTTTTAGTATTTTTAGTATTTTTAGTATTTTTAATATTTTTAGTATTTTTAGTATTTTTAGTATTTTTAGTATTTTTAGTATTTTTTTTAATTTTTAGTATTTTTTTAATCTTTAGTATTTTTAGTATTTTAGTATTTTTAGTATTTTTATTTTTAGTATTTTAGTATTTTAGTATTTTTATTTTTAGTATTTTTAGTATTTTTATATTTTTAGTATTTTATTTATATTTTTAGTATTTTTAGTATTTTTAGTATTTTTAGTATTTTTAGTATTTTTAGTATTTTTATTTTAGTATTTTTAGTATTTTTAGTATTTTTAGTATTTTTAGTATTTTTTAGGTATTTTTAGTATTTTTAGTATTTTTAGTATTTTTAGTATTTTTAGTATTTTTAGTATTTTTAGTATTTTTAGTATTTTTAGTATTTTTAGTATTTTTAGTATTTTTAGTATTTTTAGTATTTCTAGTATTTTTAGTATTTTTAGTATTTTAGTATTTTTAGTATTTAGTATTTTTAGTATTTTAGTATTTTTAGTATTTTTAGTATTTTAGTATTTTAGTATTTTGAGTATTTTTAGTATTTTTAGTATTTTTAGTATTTTTAGTATTTTAGTATTTTTAGTATTTTTAGTATTTTTAGTATTTTAGTATTTTTGTATTTTTAATATTTTAGTATTTTTAGTATTTCTAGTATTTTTAGTATTTCTAGAATTTTTAGTATTTTTAGTACTTTTAATATTTTTAGTATTTTTAGTATTTTTAGTATTTTTAGTATTTTTAGTATTTTTAGTATTTTTAGTATTTTTATTATTTTTATTATTTTTATTATTGTATTTTAATTATTTTTTTCGGTTTTATGGAAGTTTGGATTCTACCCTGCTAAACACTATCCTGCTCTGATTTTCCGAGCCAATGAAGCTCCACCAAAAGACTTATATTTTCACGTGTCGTGGATATCTTGCTTATGGTGCACACACGAAATTCTATGTTATTGGTGTGTACTTTTCCACCAGCCTGACTGCAGTCCAACCGTTTCGATGTGATGAGGAACGATACCGTCGCAGCGCCGCCGCCGCCGTTAGACAAGGACTCTTCCGTAAAACTCCACATCCTCCCACGACGGCCAAGTTTTTCCGCGGTAAGTCTCGGAAGAGAGGTTGTGTTTTGGTCACAGCTAAAACAACGGGGGGCAGTGAGGTAAAATGCTTTAATGAATTGATTTTTTATTATCTTTCATAAACGTGTGTTTTAAAATTAAAAAATCTTGAGTTTTTTTTTATCAAAAGGACCTATAAGCTATTGTGTTTCATATGTTTATAGGACCTATTCAAAAAAATACTCTAGAAATGACCTTTATTTCTAAATTATGGATGAATTAATGGAACTTTTAATATTTTAGTTTGTTTACCCCAATTTCCCTAAAGTACAACTTGGGAAAAGTGCTCGAGGGCACGCGTCACCTTCGCCGTCGACGACGATTCGGTGGTGGGTCTGGCTCTAGCTTGGGCCACAGTCGATGAGACAGAACCGAGGTCGAGCGAGCCTGGTCTTAAGCGAGAATTATTATTAATGAGAAATGAGAAATGGAAGAAGAAATTATAATTATTATTGAATTATAGCGAGGGTACAGTGTGCGCGAACAACTAAATTATATTATACCTCGTTGGCTGATTACTAATACAACGATGAGAGGGTGTTTGCAATATTTAAGGGGTCACATTAATCAATTTTGAATATTTTTGTTAGTGAGGTGCCAGAACATTCTTTTTGCATCATTTTTTATTCAAGTGAAAATTGTGAAATGTAACCCTTAAAAGGCCAAGGGTTCATGGTATAATGATAAGTTGTTGGAGAACGGTTCGCCATGATGAGCTCCACTTCTTCCCCAACTCCCTCGTACTTCTACCCAACAATGAATGATTCACAAACTGTACTCACCGTCGTCCTCGCTGCCACACCACGAGACATAGTTAATGATTCGCGCCCTCGCAATTCTGCCTTTCTTTCCACCCTGAACCTGTCCGGCAGAGTCGGCTAATTTAGTTCCTGTCCTGGTGATGGCGAATGGCGAGGATGATGACGACACAATTGTAGCCGGGCATATTTTATGATGATTTGTAGGACAAAACCTCTTGCACTTTTCAGTCACGCGATTTTCAAAGCGTTGAAAATAATTTTGATATGGTGCATCGGTTAAATTTTGAACAATTTCAGAACGAACCATTTCAAAGTAAGAAAAATAAACAAAAAAGCAAAAAGCATTTTTGGTTTTTATTTTATAAGTATTTTCAATATTTCTAGTATTTTTAGTATTTTTTTGTATTTTTAGTATTTTTAGTATTTCTAGTTTTTTTTGTATTTTTAGTATTTTTAGTATTTTCAGTATTTTTAGTATTTTTAATATTTTTAGTATTTTTAGTATTTTTATTATTTTTAGTATTTTTAGTATTTTCAGTATTTTTAGTATTTTTAGTATTTTAGTATTTTAGTATTTTAGTATTTTAGTATTTAGTATTTTAGTATTTCTAGTATTTTAGTATTTTAGTATTTTAGTATTTTAGTATTTTTAGTATTTTTAGTATTTTTAGTATTTTTAGTATTTTTAGTATTTTTAGTATTTTTAGTATTTTTAGTATTTTTAGTATTTTTAGTATTTTTAGTATTTTTAGTATTTTTAGTATTTTTAGTATTTTTAGTATTTTTAGTATTTTTAGTATTTTTAGTATTTTTAGTATTTTTAGTATTTTTAGTATTTTTAGTATTTTTAATCTAATCTAATCAGACTCTAGCGCAGCCAATCTTTTTAAGGAATCCTGGAGAGTGCCTTAGGTTAGATGACGCCTAGCACTCTTCTTGTCATTTATTAACATTTGTAGTGCGCCATTGCATTGAAATGCATTGAAACATCACAAGCGTTAAAGGCCAGGCCTACTGCGTAAAGCCGTATCGCAAAGATGACTCGTAATTGGGTTGAGTTTGAGCACTGAGGGTTCGAACAACAACACAATTCTGAATCGACAGGGGAGAAAGAAGCGTGGGGACACACCACCATACGCTCCGAGATTTTGGTTGTATTCGTTGGGAGCACCATGCTAAGAAGGTTTGGTACTCCGACTCTCTGGGATGGGACATTGTATTTCCACGAATGTCCTGGACACTATTTGCTGTGGTTATAGCGCCACAACTCGCTCTCTGTAACAGTAGTCCTAATTCCAGTCCAAGCTCACCAAGCCGTCATGGCTTAGTGGATAGCATTTTTGCTTACCAATCCAAAGGGTGAGGGATCGAACCCCGCCTCAAGCGACTTTGATTTTTCGTTCATCATTTCAATTTTCTATGTTCTAAACTTTCTCGTTGGGAGCAGATGGGCATCGAACCCAGAACCATTCGCTTACGAAGCGAACACCGTAACCAGTTAGCCACGGCCGCCCTGTTATAGTATTTTTAGTATTTTAGTATTGTTAATATTTTTAATATTTTTAGTAGTTTTAGTATTTTTAGTATTTTTCATTTTAGTATTTTTATTTTAAGATTTTATTTTTTTGTTTTTTTTTGCATTTTCAGCGAAAACAAAATTTTTTTATTCGATTTTTAGAAGTGACATTTTTCCAAAGAATTCGAATAATTGAATCTGGGCTGTATTTGAAAAATCTGCTTTGAAATTCTTATTATTAATAAAAAACTTAGTTTTCAAAATTAATTCTGGTGTAAAATGTTCAACAGATTCAAAATTGGTGTAAATTGGTTAGGGTCGTATATTTCTCTGGATTATCAGTTTTTTTGTTGTTTCTCTAATTCATTTTCTGCATAAGATGGATGAATATAATTTTATTTAAAGTCGTAGATTGGGAAAATAAAATTATTCATTTTTATTTCAGAACATTCTAATCTTGATTTTTTTCAGTTTTTTTTGTTTATTTATTTGACCTCTTTTATTATTTTATCTCAAAATTTTGAAACAGTTTTTCTCTGGTTCAGTTCACCAAACAGTCACCCAACAATCACTTCAATCAATTACAAGCTGTTTACCCACGAACCACCGCTCAACATCATCGCCACAAATCACGTGACGCGTCCAACGGAGATTCGCGAGAAACTCCACCACGAAAATCGCGGTGCCTTCTTCATTTTTAATTGTGTCCTCCCGGCTCCTTTCCTCCCCTGCCTAGAATGGTGGTGTCCTGCAAGTTGTCCACGGTGGTGTGCGCTCTCATTACAGGCCAAACCCCACCGCACAGTCTGCTTCTTCCCTTGCCGAAAAACCGGTTGTTGTTGTTTCTGTCGCCGTTTTCCAGAGTGGAATAAATTTGAATATGATTAAAACTCGTTTTAATTATATTTAAAGGAGTAAAGCTGTAAATACTTGAGCGCGCGCAAAATAAAATGTAATTTTATAATTAAACCTCAATTAAGTTTGTATGCAAATGATTTCCATATTTTATGATTTTAATACTGCTAGGATGGACGGAAGAAGATGTCACCGCCATTGTTATCCGAGCATTCGTTGGTGAAGGTTGTCTGAATCAACATGACTCGTCGCGTCCCGGCGCAAAACGCCGGCAATATTGCCCTACCTGCGGCTCAAGCAGGCAAAAAAGTGGGAATTTCCAAAAGGAAGGTTGAGGCCTCGACTGATGGCCAAAAACCGGGGATTTCCAAGAGGAAGGTGCTTTTGGAAGTGACATCGAACAGCAAAAAGACGAAAAAGAGCGACGGTACTGTACCGATGGATGAGGAGGAGGAGAACTCTTCGTCGCACGAGGAGCAGCTATTGAAGAACAACAAGTTTGCTGGACTGCCTGACGAGGACCAGGTAGCGGAAGCAAAGGAGAATGAAGTGAAACAGCGAAAGGAGAAACTGCCTCCTTTTTATGTGCGGCAATCAGCAGCAACGATCGACTTTCGAGCGGGGCTGGTTGAACTCATCAAGTCTGGGAAAGTCCTAGGCAACATTCGTCTGTGTCAGGACGGATTTAAGGTGCTGGTGCAATCCAGGCAGCACTATCAACTGGTCAAGGATTACTTGACCGAAAACGAGGCGGAGTACTTTACCCATGATGTCGTCATGGATAAGCCGTTCAAAATCGTCGTCAGAGGTCTGTACGACATGCCAGTGGAGGAATTAGCTGCCGAGCTAAAAGTTTTGAAACTGGATGTGTTGGCCGTGCACAAAATGAGCCGACGCAACAAAGACATCAAGTACCGTGACCAGCTCTACCTGCTGCATTTGGCTAAGGGATCGACGACGCTTCCTGAGCTGAAGGCAATTCGAGCGGTTTTCAACATTATCGTGTCGTGGGAGCGATACCGACCAGTGCACCGTGACGTCACACAATGCTTCAACTGCCTGGGCTTCGGGCACGGAGGTAAGAACTGCCACCTGAAGCGTCGTTGCGCCAAATGTGGTACCGATGCGCACATCACATCCCAGTGCATCCAAGATTCGCTGGTGAAGTGCCTCAACTGCAACGGTGAGCACTCGTCAACCGACCGAAAGTGCCCCAAGAGAGCTGAGTTCGTGAAAATTCGGCAGCAAGCATCGACGAAGAATCAGCCTCAGCGTCGTAGAACTCCTCCAGCCCTGGTGGAGCAAAACTTTCCACCTCTTCAACCGCGACGCCAGGTTCCGAACTTGGCACCGTTGCCGTTGGATCCCAGGAAGAGAGCTGAGATGAATCATCCACGGCCGGGTTCCAGCCAAGAGCCGAGACCGCCACCACCGGGCTTCAGCCAGGAGCCAAGACCAACCCAAGAACCAGCAGTTGAGGAAAATGGTAATGATCTTTACACCTCAACCGAACTCCTCAATATTTTCAAACAGATGTCCGCTGCACTGCGTGGATGCAAAACCAAGACCCAGCAGATTGAAGTGCTGACCTCGTTCGTCATCCAGTATGGATCGTAGGTCCCTCAAGCTGCTGAATTGGAACGCTTGCTCCATTAGGAGGAAGAATTTAGAGCTGGTGGATTTTCTTCGCGAGAAGGAGATCGACGTAGCTGCCATCACGGAAACTCATCTGAAGCCCGGTGAAAAAGTTTATCTGCAAAACTACAAGATCGCGACGCAGCTCGATAGGACCACGTCTGGAGGAGGAGTTGTGCTTGTCGCTGTTCATCGTGATCTCAAGCCACGCCGGCTGCCACACTTCAAGCTGGACATCATCGAGGCCGTTGGGGTGGAAATTCCCACTTCGGTTGGCCCAGTACTCTTCATTGCTGCATACTGCCCACGTCAGGTGAATTCCAGAGATGGTTCAGCAGCAAAACTGAAGAGCGATATCCAGAAGCTGACACGGCGGAGCGCAAAGTACATCATCGCTGGTGACCTCAACGCGAAGCATGAAGTTTGGGGCAACAGCAGGAGGAATCGGAACGGAGTGATTCTGCACAACGATCTGCAAAACGGATACTACAACGTTGTGAGTCCTGATCGTCCAACGAGGGTGGCTCGGTCTGGGAATCACTCAATCATCGACTTCTTCATTACCAATATGGCTGAGAACGTGGCTCATCCTGAGGTGTTTGAAGAGTTGAGTTCTGATCACTATCCGGTGGTTGTGGAGGTTGGAGCTTCCGTTACTCCGCAGCGGCAACCAACCCGGAAAGATTACCACAACGTTGACTGGCAGCAGTTTCAGCAAGTGGTCGACAGCAACATCGACTATGATCAACAGCCGGAAACTTCTGCTGATATTGATCGTTCGCTGGAGGTGATCCAGCAGGCTATCAACCAAGCAGAGGCTGCCAACGTTCGGGAGGTTCCTGTTAATTTTAAGGTAACTGATATTGACGTAGATACTAAACACTTGATTAGACTTAGGAATGTTTATAGGAGACAATATCAACGGACTGGGGACTATGACAAAAGATTTCAGTGAACAATTTGAACAAAATCATACAAGACCGACTTGACAATATCAGAAATCAAGAATTTTCAAAACATGTAAGCCAGCTTGGGAATTATTCAAAACCATTTTGGAAACTTTCAAAAGTTCTTAAAAACAAACCAAAGCCTATTCCTCCTCTTATTGTTGAGGATTCTCCTTTGATTACATCCGAGGAAAAGGCAAATGCACTTGGGCTTCATTTTGTTAGTTCACATAATCTTGGCGCTTCCATGACCAGCCGTAAAGAAACATCAGTTGCCAATAGTATTTCAACAATTAATAACTCTACCTTTGAATTTCCTGCAGATTCCCATGTTTCTGGTGAGGAAGTCAAAGTTGCAGTTAAACAAATGAAAAATATGAAAGCTCCAGGCTTTGATAACATTTTAATCTAGTGTTGAAAAACAGAGTGATCAGTTCTTTCAACATCTAGCCAATATTTTCAATAAATGTTTGCAACTTGGTTACTTCCCTACCAATTGGAAACTGGGCAAAGTCATACCAATTTTGAAGCCTCAAAAGATCCAACATCGCCAACAAGTTATCGTCCCATTAGTCTTTTGAGTAGTCTGTCCAAACTCTTTGAGAAGGTCATCTATTCAAGGCTTTTGGATTTTACCAACGATAATAATATAATTTTGAACGAGCAGTTTGGCTTCCGAAAGGGTCATAATACTGCTCATCAGCTTACGAGTTAACTAAAATCATCAAGCAGAACAAGCTTGAGTCTAAATCAACTGCTATGGCTTTGTTGGATGTTGAGAAGGCTTTTGACAATGTTTGGCATGATGGTTTGATACATAAACTGTATTTATACGGTTTTCCAATGTATCTTATCAAAATTATCCAGCACTATCTTTCGGAGAGATCGTTCAAGGTTTTTCTGAATGGGATTGCTTCTGGATTATTCAACATTGATGCTGGGGTTCCCCAAGGAAGTATTCTTGGCCCACTTCTGTACAATATTTTTACATCTGATTTGCCTACTCTTCCTGGTAATGGTGTGTTGTCACTTTTTGCTGATGACACTGCCGTTATTTATAAGGGTAAAATAACCAGATATTTAGTTGGCCGTCTTCAGAAGGGTCTTGACGTTCTTTCTGAATACTTTGGCGACTGGAAAATTCGCATAAATGCAGCCAAAACTCAAACCATCATTTTTCCACTTTCCAAATCGGCCCGATTTGTCCCAAAGGATGATGTTTTGATTAAAATGAATGATGTTTCGATACCCTGGTCAAAAGAAGTTGTCTATTTAGGTCTCATACTTGACTCGAAACTTTGTTTCGACAGCATGTAGACAAAATATTGAACAAGTGCAGCATTCTCATCAGGTGTTTGTATCCTTTAATTAACAGAAAATCAAAGCTATCTTTGAAAAATAAGCTAGCAGTTTACAAACAAATAATTTACCCCGTTATTGAGTATGCAGTACCTGTTTGGGAGTGTTGCGCTAGAACTCATAAATTGAAGCTCCAGCGTGTCCAAAACAAGGTACTCAAAATGGTTTTGAATGTTCCTGGCTGGACAAGATCAAGTGAGGTTCATGAATTAGCAGAAGTAAAAATGTTGGATCAGAAGATTCAAGAAAAATGTTTGAAATTCAGGAAAAATGTGCTATATCTGAATACCCCTTGATTCAAGGATTGGTTTAGTTTATTGTAAGTTTAAGTTAGTTTTAGGTTAGGTTATGTTTTCTTAAAATTTTTTTTTTCCTCATTGTACCTAGTGTTACAAAAATGATAAATCATATACTTTTAAAGTTAAGAAAATGAACAGTGTTTAAATCACGAAAAGCAAACTAAAGCTGAAGAGCCACAGCTGACCACTTATTATGTAAACCAAATGTAATTATTATAAGAAAGATTCAATAAAGTATATTTAATTCAAAAAAAAAAAAGATGTCACCGCCGCCTGCTTCGACCGTCAGGACGACGACTACGGAATGTCCTTTTCTATACCTCCCGTTCAGTCTCTCTCTGTCATGGCCAACCGCGACGACGACGACTTCGTCAACTCTAAACGGACGGATGGCCTCATTTTAACGGTTAGCCGAAATTGTCGTTCGCTCGTCAAAAGTTGAAGGACGGTCCGGATTTTGGGAACCGTCGTTCCGGATGGGAGGAGGAGGAGCTGCTGGATAAACATTAGTCACGTTTCGAGGAATAAAACCTTGGCGTTTTCGAGATTCGGAGCTGAGGAGAGGAATTCATTCCACATGTACATAATAATGGAGACGCGGTCAAAAGCGACAAATTTGCATGCGGTCTCTGTTCGCGATCTCGCGCGCTGGCTTGGACGGTCGAGGAGAGGCAGGGGTAGGAAAGGTGTTGTTCCTCTTCTCAAAAGTGGGTGAGAAAGGGGAAGGAGAGGGGATTCTGTACCGGAATAATGAAATCAAGTCGGAGGGAAATTCGGAATTACGAGCGTGTGTGTGGGCATTCATTGTGTGACGGCTGCTTTCGAGGAGGCCAATTATATGTTAAATATGCTGGCCGGGTTCTCAAATTGACTTCTTGTTTTCGAGGTTCATTAACTGATGAAATTAATTAATTCCGGGGAAGGAACGGTCCGGAGCTGCCTGGATTAAATCAGTAGACGAGAATTTAAAATGACCTAAATGTTTTGTTAGTACACTACATAACTGAGTTCTATCATTCAGTTTCAGAATCAATCATATCATGCTGAAATTAAAACATGGTGATATTTATTCAATTTAGTTGAACAGAAATCAGACGGCTTTGGAAGAATTAAACAAATATTCATTATTCACGCGATGAAAAATTTGCTCTTCTTGGAATGGTTTGACGTGAAGGAAATTTTAAAAGCTTTTAAGAAAGTTTATGTACAGTTAGGATTTTTTGTTTTATGAGCACGATTACATTTAAATGGATGTGACCATAAGAAAAAACCTACATGGTTCAATAGTAATAAATCATCATACAATTTCGTTCAAATCCTTATAATGGGGAAAATACGTCTCAAATTCTATCAGCATCAAAATTCGCGCAAACGGTACAATTGATAGCTATGACCAAAAAACAAAATTTGCATGTTCTGATTTCCAAATAAATCTTCGTTTAATTTTGGCAGCTGCCCATACTAAAATGCAATAAGCGCATTGCAAAATCGATATCTTGATTACTAGTTTTTGATCGATTTGAAATCTTTTATAAAGTTGTAAATATTTATGAGAAGAGTGCTGAAAAAAATTAACACTGAAATTTACTCACTTTTTTATTTGAAAAATAAAAATCTTATCGGACATGTTTTAAATGATGTGTTTCAAAACGAAACTACCAAAATTCACACTGGAGTGTTGCTTTTTTGAAAATGGACTATATTTTCAAATATAATCAAATTTAAAAACGTTTAAAACACCACAATTTTACAATAGGTCTTGACATTGGTTGTTTTCAAGCAAGGTTGAGTCTTTTTGAAAAATTACCTTGGAAATGTAATTAATTTGTAATTTGTTGTTTTATTGGGTACGACAACTTGTTAGTTTACACTGTTAATCAGGTCAAGGAAGATGAAAGTTATTATGCAAAACGGCATTGAAAAAGTACAAAGACTTTCTTCAAAATTGGTTACTATGGGATAAGAATTAGATTTTCAGCAATCAAGAAAAAATATTATCAGTGTTATTGATCCTTGCACTGTAACTTGATTTGGCCCGCACTTTTCTCTCGCACTTTTGACAACAAAATTTTCAAAAAACTAGGCAACTAGCAGTTGTTTATTTACATTTCCAGTCGCAGTTTCCACCAAACTGGACATTCGCACTTTAAAATTGCGATTGACAGGTGAGCAACATCGGATCGCTTTGATCATTTTTTTGAGAATATTCAAATTTCTCACGCCAGCATGACAAGTCGCAACAGTGCGATCGATAGCAATAATTTAGTGCGAAGTCCAAGTTAGTGAGAATTGCGCAATATGTGTAAAGTTTTTTTTTGTTGTTTTGGCAAAGAGGTCAAAAGACATAAGGTCGAATGAACAAAAAGTTGAATAGAAAAAATGTCGATAGAACGAAGACGAATGTGGGTGAGGAAATTGATTAATGCAATCATATTAAAATATCAGATTTGTTTTAGGTATTAAAATTAGTTCTAAATTAGCAGTTTAAAAAGTTTTCTGAGAGAAAATTCCGAATGCAACCACATTTTTTAATTTTGTGACAGTTTGTGTAAGTTTTTCCATATTTTTAAAAATGAACTTCTTCAACTAAATATTAACACTTTAGTACTCAAAAATTAAAATTTATTCTGAATAATTCATTCATGCTAAAATATTTTCAAAAAATTAGATGGGAAAAGACTGATATTGAACTTATTTCATGGAATTTTGCTTTGCATTTTGGAACTATTCTTTTTTTGAATTTGTTTCATACATTTTTTTATTTGTTTCATACTGTGATTATTTCTTTTTTTAAAACACTGCCCAAACTGCTCCAGTTCCCATAGATGTCCCATATGCAAAAACTGCAAGTTGAAAAAAAACCAAGGAAGGTTTGTCTCATACATAAGGCAACGTGTTAAGTTTTCACGAAAAACCTGCAAGTCAACAAAATATAGGATATTTTCGTTTTTTTTTTCTGATAAAGAACACGCTTTTGAATCTGAATTTAAACATATGTATTTTTATGTATATGTTTAAGAATTTATCTTTATCTCTTTAAAAAACATTCCTGTTTCGGTAATATTACGGTGAGTATTTTTGAAAATAATTAGTTGTACGGGATTTTACGAGCATTGTTCATTCTTTTTAATTGACTTTTTAATGTTTTACTATTTTTTGTTCTGTGAGATTTTTTTTTTTGCAAATATGAAAAATTCTTTTTAAGTTTTTATAAAATTGCTAACTGTTTTTTTTTCATTCAAAAT
Source organism: Culex quinquefasciatus (assembly GCF_015732765.1). Classification (NCBI taxonomy): domain Eukaryota; kingdom Metazoa; phylum Arthropoda; class Insecta; order Diptera; family Culicidae; genus Culex; species Culex quinquefasciatus. Next base: position 1,709,595 of record NC_051862.1, read on the forward strand.
CTTTGAGAAAGAAATGTTCTTTCTAAATAATGTTTAATAATTACAACAACAAAAACAAGATGATTCCGGTATAGATTTCATTCGCTAGTTAGTAAAATTAATGATAATGTTGATGTTTGTTGTATAAGACAAAATGCTCCATTTAAATAATTTCAACCGTTTGTTCTTGTTTATATTTAATACAAAGGGCAGCGAATGACCAAAAAGGTTAAAGCTGCCAGAAATAAATGAATTAACAACAACAACAACCTTTTATTCATTCTACCTTATGTATTTTAACATCCAAATAAACAATATTCTACACGAAGTCTTCCAAAAGCCACTCATAATTATACAATCGACTTGATTCCACCGGCTAGATAGTCTCAAAAGCAAATGACAAGACCCATGTGACAACCTCCCGACGACCGACCGTCGACGACGACCACCATTTGCGGAAGGCTAATTACTGTCCACTTCCTCCTTCTCTTCTGTACCCATCACCACCCAACCGCCACCACCTACCGGTAATTAATTACTGACCAACCATTATCATCACCCATCACAGTAGGCTGTGTACATGCATGTTTGTATGTGTGTGTTTATGTTTGTGTTTGTAGCAAGTAGTCGTCGTCGTGGTCGTCATAATTTACGCCAAGAACGACAATAGCTTAGTAGGCCAGGTGACAAATAGCGCACAAATCATACTTCTGTATTTGTGAAAAACAACTCGGAGGAAGTCATGGAGGTAAAGACCACCTGCGCGAGCGCTCGCAACAATAATGAAAACACATTAAACATCACAAATGGCCATCCTATTATCGATAAACATATATTCCGATTTTAATAATCGCAATAAAGCAGACGTTTAAAAATACGCCACTGAAATCAATTCGACGACCTCGATTTCCCCCCCCCCCCCCTCGCGGAGGCCACGTGTGCAGCAGAGGCAGTAGTGTCGGCCAATAATGACAAAGTTGATGAGTATTGACGTGCTGTGTCCCCATTAACCCCCACCTTTGGTGGAGGCCTCCTGTGACACGTGGAATGTGCAACAATTTAAATTTGCTCATTTTCATTTACCGGCCACCGCAGTCGAGAGCTTTATCATTTAATTAAATAATCATAAAAAATGAATATGAGTATTGTTTGTGTCTCCGGCCGAAAGTGGACCTTCCGGGAGTGATTTTTATTTTTCGCCCTGCTCAGTGATCTGGATGGGGAGGAAGGGTATCATTATCATTATTAATGGTAATAGATCGGTTGATTTTAACTTTTCGATTTGATTGACTTTTTTTTGTGAGGGCTTGCATGCAATTGATTTTATCAAAAAAATTAACGATGGTTTTAAATCATTTTGAATTTTATTCCGTATTTATGTCACAATTAAAAAAATAATTAAATACTTAAACTAAACTATCTGGCAAATAATTCTATGAATTAAGCAGTGATTCAAATATATTAAGAAAATTATAATAAAAAGGTTTTATTCAATGTAAGTGTTATCACATTTTAAACTTATGTCACAATTAAAAAAATAATTAAATACTTAAACTAAACTATCTGGCAAATAATTCTACGAAATAAGCAGTGATTCAAATATATTAAGAAAAACTACAATAAAAAAGTTTTAATCATTTCTTGAAAACAAATATACAAAAAAATACATTTGTAATTCGATACACAAAACAATTAAATTTAATTACCCTTCAGCTTGATTTACATCGAGTAATAAAAAGTGAGTTTGATTTGTTTCGTTTGTTTGTTTTTTTTTGAGTAGTCATCATTTTTTTTTTTGCATGTAGGCTGCCATTAACACCAAAATTAAAATTTCTTCAGATTTCTTTCGACGTTCCATAGGGGAAGAGTTGGGCTACAATGTCCTTTTATTAGGTTTTAATCCAGGGCTGTCTAATTGTTTTCTCCACTCCTTTCAGCCCATGGGTAACTATGAGACACTTTGATTGTTCTTCATTAAACTTTTCAAAATCTATGTAAATCTTTCAAAACAAGAATAGAAAGTTATTTTTGGCATATTTTTTGAGTTTTAACTCTAATTTATTTGGTATAAATATATGGATTTTATAAAAATTATACTTCTTAGTATAACTTTTGTTAATTAAAGTCTCAGGTTGGTAAAATTGCTTTAAAATGTTCAAGGCAAGTCACCTGCAATGAAACATCACAAAACATGCTGTTTTACTAGAAAATAATTGATTTTGTTCAATTCAGTTCATAGTACTAAAACACAAATCTACAAAAACATAAAAATCAGTTCGATTATGTATTATGAAAACGATGTTTTCAACCAAACTTCGATCTTTTGGAACAAAACTCCCTTCATAATAACCTTAGATTAGATAAGTATTTCCCACGCCCTTTGAGGGCAAAATTTGTTCAGAGGGAACCAGCAAAACTATCCGGCAGCCATTTGCATACTTTTAGTACCGCAAACGTCCACCTCATCCGCACTCCTCCGCACCAGAATCGGCAAACAATCAGCCACAGAGCGCAAAGCAAAGCAGGCCTGTTTTGCATTTATAAATTGTAAAGATTTGTTTTATTTGCACCAGGACCACCAGGACAAGACGACGATGAGATAGACAGACCAAGTGGCTCGTAATTTATTCCTCACAATATGATAAACTCTATATACTTTTGGCCAAGAATTTACATAGCCATAGCCACAGTGTTCAAAAATTAATTATAATTATTCCGGAATATCTTTCCTGTATTGCACTGCTTTCGGGTGGACTGTGGAAAGGGGTGTGGGTGGGGAAGGATCGCAGTAGGCTAGGCCAAGAAAGGACGACGGACTCTACTACGACGTCTACGTGTTGTATTTCCACTTTTCCTGGTGCGGTCACATAATTGCAATCATAGTTGGCGGTGGCGACGCCGAGTAGGAGGAGAACTTCTTCCAGGGTGGCAGTGTTGCCAGGCCTAATTGAAATGGCTCAACAAACGAATCACTCCTAATCGAGTTAACATTGATTGATGAGGAATTCAGGAGGGAGTGTGACCCCCGATGGCATCGCCTGCTACGTTCGAATCCAAACTGATTTGGCAACCCTTTCGCACTTGTGCTCATAAAGCAAAGCAAGTAATCTTTGATGGAGTAGCCTTCTTGCAAACACACACACACATAAAACATCAAGTACATAGCACCAGAGCAGTGCTTCCAGAAAGTACCTTCTCAACCTTGCGTACTTCCGCCGCCGGTCGTTGGAGGCCTTGGTGTGAGATGCATACTATTTTCTGGACTATTATTATCATTATACATGAAGTGAGCGAGGTGAAAGGGATCTTTCTTGAGTTAGAAAGATGAGCTTGGGATGGTCCGGTGGAGGGTGGGGGGAGATTTCTAGTTTGTGATGCTAAAATCATCTTCCGGGGTTCCGGAGATGGACCACACCAGTCCACGTCAGGGCCGAAGCAATGTTCGTGTCTTCTGTTGGTGGTGTTTTTGTTTATAATTTAACCAGTTCTCTTCCCTAGATTGTGGGACTTTTGGCGAATATCCGCCTCTGAGAGGTAAATTATGAATTGCTGTGCAAAATTATGTAAAAGTAGTACCAGACTCAGTAAAATTTAAATTATATCAAGGGTTTTTGCCATTTATGACAAATTAAACAGGTTCTAAAAAATCAATTCATTAGTGAAATTATCCTTATCAGTGCCATTTCTACAGCTAGCAGTTTTTGGAAATGGGTTTTAATATTTTTGGAGTTTTATTTGAAAAGGTCCAACAAACCAAATTTTCAGTTTTGCATTTTGGGAACATAACAAAACATAGAAAAGGAAATAAAAAAAAATATTTTTTTCCATAAATAATTTTTTTCCTTAAAATGAAAAAAATATTATTATATTTGTTTGAATTTGAAAAACTAGCTCTCAAATACATACAATAAACAGGGGTTACATTGGGTCTGGGGGTGATATTGTAAAAAAATCACATTAACAGGCTATCATCTACTCTCATTCGGCTAAAATGGAGTCACAGAATTTGAGAATGTGGGAAGAAAAAAAAATTGATTGCCCATGATGTGATTTTCCGAAGTTCCTATGGAACCTTCGGATAACCGAACTTCGGATTATCGAGTCAAGACTGTATTAAGATTCCTTTAGTTTTTGACTTTTCATATTGAAGGCTCGTCAATCAGACAAATGCATAACTATTCCTTTACGTTTAGTGTTAAAAAGAATCATGGTCATTCGGATTTTGATCAATACTATACTGTTTTGGGTAGTTTAGTTTTAGTTGAAGAAATGGTACGGATATTTGATAAAGTTTTTGATTCCAAATCAACTTGATTATTTTTCCATCCTCAATGTGTCTATCAAACACCACAATATAATTGGTGTACGATTCACTCACCGTTGGCATATGCAGCATGGCATGGCAGTCATTCCACAAGCTACAATTTCAATGAGCAATTCGAATCTATGAGGGACATAAAATGCATAAAAAACACCATCCACCCTTATGATACGGAAAGAGAAAGAAAGAAAGGGGTTTCCAATTCGACTCGGCAAAAATTTCCAGAAATTATAGGCCATTATCAGAATACAAAGTAATTAAACTTTCCCAACATGCACACAAACACACACACACTCACGAGGCTCGAGACGTTTCCTGTTCACTCCATCTCTCTAACCCTTGCAAATGCAATGTTGCAAAGTTGCAAACTGTGGATCGAACGGATAGGTGAGCATGTGTGAGAGTGAGAGGTAGGAAGGGGTGGGGAGGGTGGGTCACAGTTCTTGAAAGTAATAATTAATTGATACTTTCCTAATATCGTCCAGCGAGCAACCAACACAGCAAGCCGTGCCACCCAACATTCGCTCTCTCTGTTTCTCTTACACTATTTAAGTGAGTGTGAGTGAACGGAACCGGACACTCGTGTGTTGTTTCCTTCTGTGTGTGTTGTTGTTGTTGCAAAGGGGTTGAAAAAATAAACCCCTTTCTCTCGTGTTCATGTGTGCGAAGGGTGGTAAGAGACCGACTAAAAAGAAAGAAAAAGTTTGGTAATTTGAATTTATATTTTGTGCAGTTTAATTTCCGTGTGCACAATCCACTTCGGTGCGCCGTGTGTGTTTGTGTATGTTTGTTGTGTTTACAATCATAGTAGGCATGCGCCACCCGAAGGAAGGACGAAGACCAAGTCCTGCTAGGCTTGGATGTGTGCAGCACAAGTAGTAGGCCTTGCCAAAGCACACAAAACAACATCCACGAGGAGGATCAGCCAGGATGATGATGGTCAGCAGCAGCCAAAGTTAAGATGAGAGCAAAAAACAACACCCCTCTCACCCACCACCCCACTCCCAACACTTGATCATCATGGTGTGCCATGCTTTATGTGCCACCCAAGAACGCTCGCAAAAAATCATCCGTCAGCCTGCTGCGATTTTGTTGTGCTCTTTTTTGTTGTTGCTGATGAGATCAGAGAGCGTGCTCAGGTGTGAGAGTGCATCATCATTGCATCTCTCAGCAAAAAAATCAACCGTCATCAAAGTAGGATGCGGAAGGGTTGCAGCAGGGGGTGGCAGTAATCATGCAATTTTGTGAGCGGTAGAGTACAAATTAATTTATATGCTCTCGCGCCTGTATTTAGTACACAAGTATTGGTGCAAGAGAGGGAGAGAAAAGTGAGCCACAGTGCACACGTAGCGTCTGCACTCCAACCCACCACCACCATCCATGGAGAAGAGAGGTGCCGAAAGTTTTGTTTTGGTTTGTTTTTGTCAATGAAATTGGAGAACGGAACCGAAACGGTTTGGCGCGCGAGTCTGTCCGTCCGTTGTGTCGTGTGTATCGCATAGATAGACTCACGTGAGGGCGCGAGCAATAATGCACCGACGGTGGAGTAAAAGTGGCAGTGATGGCAGATAAAATTAATTGAAAATTTAATAAAAAAATATTAAAAATGTTTCAATAAAACCACGCAAAAAATATCTCAAATATGAGCAATTCTCGCTGAAACCGTCCCACTAGATGCACATGTTCTCAAATCGTTACGGCAATGTTCTCATTCGATTCAGCGCACCAAAAAACCATTAAAACAACCTTCGAACCAATGAAAATGTCAGCCGTTAGCCACCTGTAAATAAAAACTTGTATTGAACTATGGATTTTTTCGAAAAAATGCCCTAATTTGGAGAAATGATATCTCCCAAAATACATTACCAAACATCAAAAAGTTATATATCGTTAGAAAGGTAATCGCGAGGGCTTTCTATCGCGCTTTGAAAAACATTTCAAAAATTATTTTTTCAATGGTAATTTTAAGCGTTTTTGAGAAACTTACTCTTAATTTTGAATTTTGACCGTGTTCGCAACCACTTATCATTACGCAACCATTTTCATTCGAAAGATTGGAAGATTTTGCATAAAATCAACTTGAGAAAAGTAGTGTAATGAAATAGTTTTCGTATAGTTATTAACGGATGAAAGAAATTGGTAAAATTTCAGCTAAAAATAACCAAAGCTCAGACTTCAGAAATGAATCTAATTTACAGTCAAAACAAAGCAGGATTGTATTTGAGCCGAATGTACAGTCATCTGAGGCAAATCTGGACATATAGGATGAATAGGGAAAGCTATATCAACTATACTTTCACTCATTAGATCATATTTTTAAATTGTTTATGTAAAAACATACATAAACAAACAAGTTTCTCAATTTTATGCAATTAAGTACCATAAAAACAAACAAAAAACTCGATTTTCGTCCAAATTGGACTACGCCTTTTCATTAGACACAAGTCAATTTACGATAAATTTACCTTAATTTGAGATTGAAACTGCCCCCAATTGAAAACTGAATGAAAAAATAACTAAAATTAAAACAACAAAAAAAGAGTTAAAAATCCCTTTACCCCACACACGGAGCAAAGCTACGCCTGTTTCTCGACATAAAAGCAATTTGAGGTGAATTCTAGTAATACGTTTTGAAAGCAAGTGATAAGGGTACCATTTGGTATATACAACAAATCAAAAATATTTTATGGTCATCGGTGACAAAATGATTGTCACTAGGTGCGTACCTTCGCCCCGCTCTTCTCTATTCTATGTAAAAAAATGGGATTAATTTAACTTTAATTTTTAATTACTCTCAATATAAAAACCAAATTTAAAATTTTCATTTGTGCAACATAAATACATTGAAAAAAGTTTGAATTGAAAAACAGACTACACTTATTAATTCCACGTCTAATTATCTTTCTAGTGAGTTCTGACTCGACATTGTATGGCTTGCGGTTTCAGAGATATCGCAGTTTATCAATGAAGGTTTTTAAAATTGTTTGCAGAAAAGTGAAACTTTGGGGTGGTATCAAAAAAAAGGACCTAGTCCGATTTGGACGAAAATCGAGTTTTTTGCTTGTTTTTATGGTATCAACAGCTCCATAAAATTTTAACTTGATCAAAAAATATTGATTTCAACATTGCACTTTCTTGTGCACGATTTAGGTTATACAAATAAAGCAGATCTTCCCAAAACAAACTCTGTACATAAAATATTACTTCAGTGAAATGTGGCGAATCGAGACTACAATCTAAGTAAGGACATTAGTTTTCAGAGTACTTAATTGCATAAAATTTAGAAACTTGTTTGTTTATGTATGTTTTTACATGATAAATGAGTGAGTGTATAGTTGATGAGTGAAAGTATAGTTGATATAGCTGTCCCTATTCATCCTATATGTCCAGATTTGCCTCAGATGACTGTACATTCGGCTCAAATACAATCCTGCTTTGTTTTGACTGTAAATTAGGTTCATTTCTGAAGTCTGAGCTTTGGTTATTTTTAACTGAAATTTTACCAATTTCTTTCATCCGTTAATAACTATACGAAAACTATTTCATTACACTACTTTTCTCAAGTTGATTTTATGCAAAATCTTCCAATCTTTCGAATGAAAATGGTTGCGTAATGATAAGTGGTTGCGAACACGGTCAAAATTCAAAATTAAGAGTAAGTTTCTCAAAAACCCATAAAATTACCATTGAAAAAATAATTTTTGAAATGTTTTTCAAAGTGCGATAGAAAGCCCTCGCGATTACCTTTCTAACGATATATAACTTTTTGATGTTTGGTAATGTATTTTGGGAGATATCATTTCTCCAAATTAGGGCATTTTTTCGAAAAAATCCATAGTTCAATACAAGTTTTTATTTACAGGTGGCTAACGGCTGACATTTTCATTGGTTCGAAGGTTGTTTTAATGGTTTTTTGGTGCGCTGAATCGAATGAGAACATTGCCGTAACGATTTGAGAACATGTGCATCTAGTGGGACGGTTTCAGCGAGAATTGCTCATATAACAAAGTCATGCGAACTTTTCAAATTTGCAGTAACAGTCTAGACACGATTAAACTGTTACACTCCAGACTCGACTATCCGCAGGCCTCGGAACGAATTCATTGTATTACTTTTGATTATCGAGACCCCTTAACTATAATAAAATGATTTAGATTTTTAAATCCAAGATGGCGCCTGACATGTGATTCAATATTGAAAAAATGCATTTTTTTTCTAGTAGGCAATCAACAATAAATTCAAATTTGACTAAAATGGGATCGCAGAACTCTAATTTTATGTTAAAAACATAAATATGACAAAATGTTCGTGATTCTATTATTTGAAGTCCGATACAGTTTTTGTCACTCTATATAAACGACATCCACTAGAGGGGGGTCGGTCCTAATCATCAGGTGGCAATTTTGTTTTTCAAAAAAGATCAAATTTTCTACGGAAATTTACTTGCATACAACTGAAATTAATTTCAAATATATTTCTCAGTTTTTAGAATCATGTATGGGTTGATTGAAAATTCTTTCGTATTTTGATGAGTTTTTGATGTACAAAAAAGCTGACAGTTGGTTTCACCGTTAAACAAAATTTCGTTATACATATCAACTGTACGGGTGCAGAATGTGTTTTGCAATGATTTTTTTATCGAAATGTTGAAATTCTTGCTTGTAATTTTAGAGCCCAGAGCCGAGGGACAAAACCTTTGAAAAATATGTGAATCGGCTAATTAATATAGAAATAGGGTTACTAAGATTTGTACACAAGCCTTTTTATTTTCCGCAAGTTACAATGGAAATCTAGAAGATTTATCTTTACTTTGCTATTTTTGTTGAAAAATTTCCCGAGAAATCGACCATTTTTGGACTCCTTGATTCCCGGGAAATTTGGTCACGACTCCCGGGAAATTTTAGTTTATTCATAAAACGATACAAAATTACATAAACTGATCAGGAAAAATCATTTGAAAAATTCGATATTGCTTAGAACATTGGATGTTTACTGTTATATTTTAAAGTTCGAATGAACCAATGCTTCTCTTACCTTCTTATTCCAGAAAGTGTATATTTTAATTCATCAAAAATTCCAATAATTCTAGTTGAGATAATCTTACTTATCAGTTAGCCTTCGAAAGGTAATTTAATGAAAAAAAAGGTAGATCATAGTTCCCAAAAATAATTAGGTTACCAATCAACGTTTCATTGAATATGTATGAATAAATAGTAACAGAATTCATTGAAAAGAAACACTTTTATGACTTTTCTTTATAAATTATTGGCACTATTGTCATAGTTAAAAAAACTCCCGGATCCAAAATTGCCAAATTCAACTCTCAATTCCCGGGAAATTGAAAATCTCTAGAATGGTCACCCTCAAGTCTTGTAATTTTGGGTTGCCGGCTATACATTGGAATTGGAATCACATGACATTTTTCATAAAAATACGTATTTTTCCCAGTATTGAAAAAATGCTATATTTTTTTAAGTGTTTCAACGGATTCTATTCTATAGTTGCAATTAAAACTAAACAAATTGCCAAAGAACTGTAATGAAACTTATGAATTTTCAAGTTCTACAAAATTTTACTATGACTATGAAAAAATACTAAAGTTTACACACAACTTTGTGTTTCCAGAAAAACATCTTTTTTTTGGCATAGTTTTTTGATAGTATTTGAAAATACTCAAAACCAAAAATTTAAAAAAAAAACTTAACGTTTTGGTGGATGCCAGATGGGTCGGAAAATTAGTCATACATATCGAAACAAATAATACATAATATTTTTTTGAAACAATCATAATTTTCACAAAATACGTATTTTTGAAAGTACTACAAATTTTAGTTTGCTACAATATGGGTATCATATGATCGGGAATGTTTCTAACCTTTCGAAATGCTTAAAAATTTAACAAAACAACAGTCGGTTTGCTATCGTTAGTTTTCAAAATGCCTAAGTTTTGACGAAAATATTTTTTTTATCGGAAAAGAACTGTGCATCGAAAATTCACCTAAAAACAAAACATATTTTTGAAATAACTCAAATATGTAAAAAATGATTTCAGTCCAGCCTCGATTATCCGAAAGCCTCGCAAAATCTCACTTTGCATAATCGAACCACGATTTTTGTCGCTGTCTTAGTTTTAATTGTCTAGCTTAAGTATGACCCCTAAGCTCTGCTAAAGTGATTTAATTTTTTTAAATCCAAGATGGTGGCCAATATGGGGGTGACGAAGTATTGATAGACTGCATTTTATTATTTGATAGGCAATCAACTATTCAAATTTGACTAAAATTGGGTCGCAGAACACAAATATGATGTTAAAAAAAAGAAATTAAAAAAAAACATGAAATTTGTTAAAATAATTTCCTTAGCGTACGTACATTTTGATAAATTGCACAGTTTTCAAGTTATAGCATATTAAGGTGATAGATGGTGTCCTTCACTTTTGGGGCAATGACTGTCAATGATGGTGCTGAATTCAGGGTCCAGAAATAATAGACTGAAATGAAAAAAATAATCACTATATGTAAAATGCTTCTACAAACATCACATAGAAAACAATTTTTTGATTGAAACATTCTGAATCAAGATTTGAATGTTTTTTTTAACAAACATGGCCGCCAAATGGCCAATTTGGGATGATGTTTTCCAGAGCCTTAAGCTAAAATTTTGCAGTTTTGAAATATTTCATGACGGTTCAAATGTTAATGTTTTCAAAACGTTGAGAAATTTTCCAGCAATTTTCTTCATTATTTTGTTGATCAGAATGATTATTGCTGAGGAACAATATCTCTAAGTTTAAATTTTTTGAAAAATTTAGTCTTTTCTGTTATCATTTTTTCAACACACGATACCTTGCAAACTATTGGTTCGTTTTTCAATGTTAAAAACAGAATCTTTTGTGAAATTTTCTTATCTATAAACATTTTAAGACCCTCAAAATCAAAACCAAAACCAAAACATATTTATGAAATCATAACATCATTTGCAAATAAATACTGATTTTAATTAAAAATAAATAAAGTTTATTCAATTAACTATTAAAACATCACCTTCTGGCATCCCTGCCTCGACAAATCGCGCGCGCAAACCAACATCACCTACCCTCACACAATTATTACTGCCAACCGGGATCGGTCAGCACCCGCGTGTGATGATGATGATGATCCGTTCAGAAATCAAACGTCCACAGGCCTACTAGATTTCTGTTAGGGAAGCCACTTAGTGCCAGTGTTGTTCGGCGTTCGTTGTTTTAGGAGCAAACGCAACCAACACAGAGAGAGAGGGAGTGAAAGAGAGTCGTCGTTTTGGCAATAGAAGCACAAACACACACGCACATAGTTGGAGCGGTCATGTTTGCAAGTTAATTTATATAAAAACGGGTTGTGGAAGGGGTGAGGAAATTAAATTGTGCATTGAATTTGAGTATGAATGAGTAAGCAGGGTGCATTAACGCACACACAGCAACTGTCTAAATGGGAGAGTGAGTGCAAGCAGCAGCGCCAATTACAACTACACTGCTGCTGGTCAGTAAAGCAGGAGACACAATGAGATTGAGAGAGAGCCGAGCGGAGCGCGTGTGTTTTATTCGCATTTTATTATGTATTATTATTATAAAATGACTAATACACGGAGCGATTGGGAGAGAATATTATTAGCGCCGCACATACACCGAAATCGAGGAGATTGAATGGTGATGAAGGTGGAGGGGAAGGTTGGGGGGTGGGGTCGACACATGTGGCTGCTGAACGGGGTTTTTCGGAACGTGCTGGAGAAGCATAATAACACTTAGCAGTCAGTTAACGACGCTAGGTCAGCGCTAACGGATGTGTCCTGCTTGAGTAGAGGAGAAGGCAAGAAACGTCAGACAAAAAAAATAACGAAATAACGCGAGAGCGAAAAACAATCTCATTGGCGGAAGGAAGTGTTAGTAGGCCGTGTGCGTCGTTTTGTGTTGCGTTGTATCACGAAGAGATCGCGCGCGCCTGGACCTTACGCAAAAGGATAGGATAGTTCAACTGTCAAAGCACGCCCTGGACAGTAGTAGGCCGTGGAGCGAGCGCGTGTGTAATCATATGTGAGGAGACTCATCATTCCCGAACGACCGTGGTAACCGATCGAACGTGTGTGTTGGTGTTCCCGTCGCGGAATTATTATTAGTGCTCGGCCGTGTGCCGTTAATTACCGATAATGAGATAAAAGCGTCGCACCTCTTCCGTGTCAAATCGAAGAACCTGGCGACACAAGAAGAGTCCAACTCGGAGCAGCAGCAGGTTGTCGCCGATGACAAATGGCCTGTTGGTCGTGGTCGTTTCCCGCGCGCACAATGTCATGTTTGCTGTGAAATGTGAATTTATGGTGGTGCATTCGAGAAACGTGAGCCGGTTCGTTAATGAGCAAGCGTTGATTTTTTGAGGTGTGTTCGAAACGTAGCAAGCCGATTGATCTGGAAGAACCCACTGATCTAGTTTTTTTGTGAAGATTCCAAGGACTACGTGATGAGTGCGAAAACATGAAAACATTTTTTCTGTGAAAAGTGAATCGAGCAAAATTTGTGCGACACGATCGTGCGTGTTAATTGGTGTAACTGTTTCTTGTTTTAGTGAGACTAACTAAGGCTTCACGGTTTGAGGCGAGCAGAAGCAGAAAAAGTGTTGTGTCAGGTGTTGTCACTTGATCCGGCGAATTTCGAGCGCGCGATAGAGAAGGTGAGTGTGGCTGTGTGGGTCTTGATGTGTTAATTCAATAAACATTAATCGCACTCGGGTTCGGACTAATTTGGAGCTTAGTTATAAAGTCAAGCTAGATGGTATGAGGTGACGGTGTTTGTTTCATTTACGGACATTTGCTTCGAATAATTTGAAGTTTTAAACACAAATTAGAAATAGTTTTAAATAGTTTGAAATATGAATAAAGTAGCAAACATAAAAATGGTAGGTAATTATTATAGATTTTTCCTCTAGGAAAACTAAAAACAAACACATAGTTTTGTAATATGAACTGTAAGCTAAATTGCAGAAAATATTCCAACAGTTTTAATTATTATTTTGACGTCTAATTTGAGTGCTGAAAAAATCTAGTCTTGCAATGAGTTCAATCGATCAAGACTCTATTATCTGAAGGCACTGGAAAAAATCACTTCTGATAATCGAAACATTAGATAATCGAGGCTTTGGATAATAAGTCTGGATTTAACCACGTTTTTTTGCAATCCTTCGAATCACCCTTTAAAATATGTTTTTTTTCAATAAAATGTTTTTTCCCCGCTTGAATTTAATTTGCCGCTAAAGTAAATGTCAAACCCCAAAACAGGATCGAAAAATATTACTGTTCGATCAAAAAGCAGAAAAGTAGAACTTTTCAGGAAAAATACAATACATTTTCAAACAAAAATCATGATTTCACATCTGCGATTAAATTATTACCGATATACACGATTATAAACATAGTGATTGTAATTTTTTTTCCAAGGCGTTTAATAGTTGAACAGTAAAAAATGTAATATTACATCTGGGAATGAGTACGTACTTTATTTTTGAAAAAAAAATCTACTTTTCCCTCTTAAACGTGAATAAATTTTCCTCTGTTCCGTTGTATGCAAGTTTTTCAGTCTAAATTGATGTAATATTACTTCATTGGAGAGATAATATATAGTAATATAATATTCCAATTTTAAACCTTCCATAGTTTCATTTTTTTACTGTGTGTTTAGCAATTTTAATAAAAATTCTAATTTTCTTATAAGCTTAGAAGCTTTGCGTCTTTGTATAAATAATTGGTTTTAGTAGTAAAGTGATTTGAAAAGGGTATTTTTAGTTCAAGAATAGATTGGTCTAGAAAATTAACCTGTTCAAATATATGCTATGCAATCCAAGATAAAAAAGTTTATTTTTTATTAAAATGTAACCATCATTTCAAGATGAAAAAAATGTTAATCAATGCCAAGAGAAAAACCGTGTTCATAAATAATGAATTTTCAAGTTAAAAAGTACAATAATCAGGAGTTGTAATTTTTTCCAGTGTATCCAATTGATAAGTCTTTTAGAATTGTGAAAAAATGGCATAGTTTTGTAATTTTAATATGTTTAAAATTTTTGTAAAGATGTTTATGATCCGCAGAAAAAATCGTAAATCGTTAGGTATTTGTAAGGTGAGCAAAAATATAGTATTTCATTGAAACTATCTGTAAAGCAAATTGTTTTATTAACTTGATGGGTGAGCAAGTATTTTGTGTTATTTTTTGCCGTGTTTAAACGTTTGCTTAACAAGAAACTGAAATAAAAATCATGAAATAATGGATTGCTTTTTATACTCTATAAAAAAGTAAACTCAAATGTGTACAGGCGTTCAATTATTTTTCATGTAAATATTAAGAAATGAAATCGAATTTCGCCGTAATAAATGATTTTTCTTAATATTTATATCGAATAAAAAATTAAAACTAATGAAAACAGAACATTACTTTTCCAAACACACTCCAAGCTCGGTTATCCGAAACCTCGATTTTCTCAATATTCATCACTTCCATTTTGGGAGCCAACTTGAACATATTGGGGTCATGTTGGAGTTCAATGCCCAAAGAAGACCATTATTTTTTTCTTGATTTGGATAACAGAACATTCATTTAACCGAAGGGAAAATTTTCGAAGACTATACAGACGAAAATTTTTGAAAGGTTATGCTTTATTTAACTAAATAAATGTAGGATAATTCTCCAAAATACCAATAAGCTTTAGATTGTGAACCTCCTTTTTTTAAATATTCTTAAAAGAAAATGTACAAAAAACTCCTTTTTAGGAGAAAAAGAAATTAAAATTAGTATAAATTCAAACAAAAAAGTATTAACTTAAGGATGACTTTCGTTGATTAAGAAATATAAAATGTTTTTTTTTTATTGTTTGTCAGCCTTTACTTATTTTATTTTTAAATTTAAAAAATAGGCACAATTACAAAATTTGCAAATTATCGAAGAATTCATTTGAAAAAATATTTTTCCTTGGTTTTAAGTCTTTTTCTAGATCTGAGGTCTTAAAGATCAAAATTTGTGAACTGATTTAAAATGTGTTTTAAATAGTTTACAATTGATTTTACTAGTTTATCAATGGCAATTTAAATTTTAAGCATTAATTTTCTACATTTTTTATGTGAAAATTTAAGGGAAGGGGGCAGAAACTTGAAATACAATTTGCAATGGCCTTAAGAAGGTATATCCCGGGCAGACGGTAATAACAAAACTTATGCCATTTCAATAACAAATACTGTTAAAATAACAAAAAGTGTTATGGAATATTCTTCCAAATCCATTTTTGCATAAGAGTTAAATAACATTTTATGTTATCATAACAAAATTTGTTATTGGTCTGATATTGATTGAAATCAAAAACAACTTGGGAATAACATTTATTGTTATGGAAGAATAACTCCAACTGTTATTGGGAAATAAAAAAAAATAATAACAAAGACTTGTTCGAAGAATCACTAAAAATGTTATTTGTCTGTTATTACAATAACAAATCAATAACAACAAAATCATAACGGCAAATACCAAAACTTGTTATAAATAACATAAAATGTTATTGGCCTAGTATTTTCAAATATAAAAAAAAATATATATATTCCCAAGCTCGGATAAAGCATTTTGTGATACAGTCCAGACTCGATTATCCGAAGGTTTTTGCCTCTCACCCAGTCGGTCCCGGTGGCATTTTTCCAGATTTGTCTGATCACGCCTTCCGTCGGTCAGGGAAGTAATTGTCCGCTTTAACTCTTTTGGTTATCGAAAAACAAAAAAAAAAAAACATTGTATTTTTTTATGATTTAGCTTAAGTATGACTCCTAAACTACACTAAAGTGATTCTGGATTTTTTGATCCAAGATAGCGGCCCAAATTGTCGTGATGAAATACTGAAAAAATGCATTTTATAATTTAATATGCCATTAGCTTTTGAAATTTGGCTAGAATGGCTTCGCAGAACTCGAATTTGATGTTGAAGGTTGACATAAAAGTATGAATATATAAAGCAGGACAAATATTTGGTGCATGGTTCGATTATCCGAAGTCGTTAACAAACCTTCTGATTATCTGAACTTTGGATAATCGCGGCTTCGGATAATCGAGTCGGGACTGTAATTTATGCTGCAATGTTTTGATAGCTGGGCTAGAAATTAAAAAACCTTTTCATGCAATTTGTTGTCGAAACTTGCTTTTTTTTAAAGTTTAGTGATTTTCAAACAACTGTTCGAGTGTAAAATGCTTTTAACCACACTTTAGTTTTGGAAATGTTACGATTTGAATTTTAAATGCTAACAAACATTTCAAATTAATTTGAACATCATTTAAATGTAAGCATGAAAAAATTAGTTAGGCAATTTATTTTACTTTCGTAATTAAATCATTTCTCTCGTAAAGTAATAATATTTAAATTAAAAATGTTGATTTAAGGGTTACCTACTTGATAATTTTAGAAATCAATTTGATAAAAAACTGCATTAACTAAGTAGGTTGTGCGTCATGTTACGCCAAAGCCGCCTCAAAAATCCCATCGAAATCAGAGATTGATAAGCCCGTCGGCACAAGATACCGGCAAAAACCAAAACAGTAAGCCGGAGAAAATTTTGACATTTCGCATAATACAAACCAGCAGCACCCAACAGCACACATAATCAAACCCGACTGGCGACGACGACGAACGACTCACGTGCTTTCCATCAAACGTGTGTCTGTGTTTGTTTGCGCGCCGGCACCGAAAAAAAAGCGCCACCACCAAGTTGCAAGTTGGGAGAGCCTCGACGCGTCGCTCTCGTTGCCGGAGCAAGTGCACGACGACACGAAGCTGGTTGCCTACTGCGATTGCGATTGCGACTGCAGCAGCCCGCCAGAAACGGGAAAATCCGCGAAAAGAAGTCAAAATTTCGTGTGAGAGGCAACAAAAAAAGAGTGAGCGAGAGAGCGCGAGGAAGAAGTGAGAGTTAGTATATAGAACGTGTGCGAGGGAGGAAAAATTCGCGTATTTGTGTAGTGGATTTTTGTTTTACTTGTTTTAGGGGTTTTGTTTTTTTTTTTGCGAAAGAGGGGAAGTAGTGTCCTTTTTCCCCAATTTTTTGGTTACTTCATTTTTTTTAAATATTGTTGCTTTGTTTTTTTTTGCTTTGCAAGGAAAGGTGGAGCATCTGAATGTCCTATCCCAAGTTTTCTTATACGGAATAGTGCAGAAAATCAACAGATTGGACTAGACAGTACACTGTCTTAAATCTGTGACACGGTTTAGAGGTGGATGAACTGGAGGTATCTTTCAAGTGACCTCTGGGTCAAGCGATAAAAATCATGTTAAAACTTGTAATCAAACTCCAGATTTTTTTATGCTGTAGCATACATTTTACGGAAAGGCTTCTTTACTGAACTGCAATCACCGTCGGTATTTCTGTCTGAATTTAATTATTGTTAAATTTAATTTCATAGATCATAGCTTCGATTTAACTTCTTTTACTTTTGCCGACGGCAAAAAAAAATCAGCTACAAGATTTTTAATCTTATTTTTTACAACCAGTTAGGCTGGTACAAATATTTTTAAAAGTTTTTGTCACCCCCCCCCCCCCTTCAAAATCGGCCCGAAAAATTAGGGGGCAAAAAAAATATTTTTTCAATAAACTTCAAAATTTCAATGAAAATTCAAGTGCAACCAGCTGAAATCAAATTAAAATACATTCTTCTGCGTTTAAAATCATTTTTAGCATGTTTGGGTTTATTGAAAAAATTTTTTGAAAATTTTCGATGCAAAATCTTTTTTCGATACAATTTTTGTTTTTGTCAGATCTTAGATTTTTTGAAAACTAATGATTGCAAAACAACTGAACTAGTGTAAAATGCCTTTTAAAACACTTTTTTCATTTAAATGTGAAGACTATGGCTTGTTATTTAAATTTTTATATTTTTTTATTTTTTTGCCCCCCCCCTTGACCTCGGCCAGGGCCGAGGGACAAAAACTTTTTTAAATATTTGCATCGGCCTTATCCATTGAAAAAATGTAATTTGATTCGCCCTCAATTGTTTGCAACATAACTTATCTTTGTCCTCTATTTATAGCAGGGGGAAGTGACTGTATTCTGGAAACATTGGCAATGATTTCGTTTGAATGTGATTATAAATAAAAAGTATATTTTTTACACTATTTTCAAATTTAAACGTTTAAACATCTTAAAAAAGGGGTTTCATGAAAACTCGAAATTTCGATTACAAAAATATAACTTGTGAGCAGGAAATTCTGCAGAATGCTGTATGTTAGAACAATTTGAATATATGAATAAACTTGTGTAGTTCTTCTGTATTGTACTTTGAAAACTTCTCTTCCATATTCAGCTTGATTCGAAATGTTTGATTTGATGTTCTTGGACAGATAATAGTGAACATTTCAACACAAAAAATACGGAAAATTTGCAAACAATCTTTAAAAGCATGTAAGGTAAAAATGACTTAAGAAGTCATTTTCAGATTCATTTTTTTATATTTATAGAACTAATTTCAAGTTGAATTGAGATATACTTGAATCATTATTGAAACAGCAAAAAATGTTGAAACGAATTTTTTTATATATATCCCCAGTTGTGGTATCGAATAATTGAGTTCAGACTGTAGGGACCAGCCATAAACCACGTGAACACTTTTTTGGGAGTCTGTTACCCCCCCTTTTTTGTATGGATCGTGGACAATCGCCATACCCCCTCTCCTCCCCTCCTAAAGGCCCACGTGGTTTATGGATGGTCCCGTATTCAAAAAAATAAAAAAATAAAAACAATGTAGAAAATTGCATTTAAAATTGTTTTAGTCAATTCGCTTAAAATTTATTTGAAATATGAAAAAAAAAGATTTTTCCCATATTTTTTGAAATTCATAATAATTATCTAATATGTTTTTTTTTAATTTGCTCTCAAATCTTAACTAGGGTATGTTATCCATTGTTGGACCCCTTTCTTAAAGTGGACTCTCATTTGATTGTCCTTTTCAATAAAACAAGTGTTTTGACTTTGTCAACTGAATTCAGCCATGGCCACTAACATTTTCACAACAAGATCTCTTTTGTGATTTAATTAACTAGCTTATCAATTTTTGATCGATTATTTCACTTGAGTAAGTAGAAATAATGTAAATTTAAGGAAATTTACTTAAATAAAACCATAAACTGCTCAATTTCGAGCAAAATTCAAGGGATCCAATAACCTTCAAAAATGAAGAAAGCTGTGTATTTGAGCAACAGGTTTTTCTCAAACATTCAATAATTTCTTGTTTTAATCAACATAATTGCATATTATTTTAATTATGGTCATAAATATAACAGTTTTTTTTTGTTAAAAGTACCAACATTCCGTAGAAACCGTAGGAATTAACCATGAATCAAAGTTATAGTTAATTAATGTTTGAAATGATATTTTATAAAAATAAATCAATAACATTTTTTAAATAAAAGTGCATGGTTTTATCAGCAAACGTATTATTTGGTGGACTGTTTAACTAATATCGTTAGACCCACGTAATACATAAATTATCAATTGATTGTTAAGTTAAAATTTCAAGTGGCTATTTGTCAGCTTGAAGAAATAAATTTACTAAAAAAGTAGTTCCAGGGTTATAAAATTGTGCTAAAAATATTCAAAAGTTGTGAAAAATGCTCGTCGGCTTGAATACTTTTTAATGTAAAATTTTGGATCTCAGTGTTGAGTGATACAATTATTTTCTTAATTTAAGGATATTTTGCTTTATTTTCTCAGTTAGATTTGATGTTTGATTAATTGTTTAAGGTAGTTTACATATTTATTGAAAATACAGGCCAAACTCGATTATCCGAAGTTTCGATTTTCCAATGTTCGATTATACGAAGGTTTGTATGGGACTTCGGATAATCGAATCACGAACAAACCATTTTTTTCGTATTTTTTCATTTTCTTGTTTTTAACATAAAATTGAGTTCTTCGACCCCATTTTAATTAAATTTGAATTGTTGATTGCCTTTAAAAAAATAAAATGCATTTTTACAATATTGCATCACCGCCATTTTGGCCGCCATCTTGGATTTAAAAATTCTTAATAATTTTAGCGTAGTTTAGGGATCAACAATCAAAAATGAGACAACGAAAAAAACATTTTTTTTCGTGATTCGATTATCCGAAGTGAAAATTTTCAAAATAGTATTTTAAAGCATTTTTTTTTTGCAAATCATCATCGCTTTAGCTTTAATTTGCATGGCATATTTTGTTATGAAAAGCTCGTTGACCACGCACACTCGGCTCATATCTCGCTGCCACGCACAGCCTACTGGTGTTACGCGCCAAAACCGAAACTCAACCACACCGAGTCCCGTCACTTGGGACAAATTAAGACATAATAATAACTCGACCCGTCAAGCCCCTCTCGTGCTCCACCCGTGGCCACCTTCGATTATATAGGTTAGGTTTGAACGCGCGCGCGGTGGCGGCCAGAAATTATTCCAATTTTGCTGCGACGACGACGACGACTACTCCCTGGAACTATTCCTTTAGCCAAAGAGTCACATACTTCAAGCGTCGAGAACTGGTACTTATTGCTATTTGAAACCGGTTTAATTAATCCCCTTGCTCCCACGCCCTCACCACCGCTATCAGTTGCTGTATTAGCGACGAACGGTGCAAAGTTTATTTATTTAAGCGTGTATTTGGTCGCACACACCTCGCTCTTCGGGGTTGTGAGTTGCGGGGTTTGGGCTCTGCAACGCAACATTGTCTCTCTCGACGACTAAGCATTCTGCGAAATTACCTGGATTGCTGCTGATGAGGTATTATTCAATGGGAGCCACAAAGAGAGAGGTGAGCAAACTAAGCGACTGATATTAAGTGCGTGTTTTATGGGACAACCGGTTGTTCGCAATGCAATGGTGGTGCACGTGGTCTACAAGCTATTGAGTCTGAATATTCGACATATCTTCAAGATTTTGAAATTTGTCTAAACGTCAAATATCGGATTATAACAGTCGATCTGTACCGACAACATTATTGATCACTAGCTTTATACAGAACGCGTTGACACCACCAATTGAACACGCTGCCCACCCGTCGTCAACCAACTTGTTTTGAGCGGTTGAGCGGTGGTGATCATGTGATCGTGACTTAAACTGTGGGCGCGCCAATTCCTAATCGTGTGTGATATTATTACATATTAATAAGTGCGATAAGTGCGCGCGCGCTCAACCTACCTATATTCAAACCACCATATCTATCATTTATCGCCATATCGGACTCTGGGATATTAAAAACCCGGGAGTATAAAAATTCTTCTGATGCCTTCGTCAATCAAAACTGGTTCTACCAGCAGCAGCCGCAACAACACCACGACAGAGCGCGGCGTAATTAGTTGAATTACCCTACCCATATTAGCTGAATTCATTAAACCGACCGACTAATTAGCCGCCACTGCTCGCAGCCGGCCGGGAAGGGTGACAATAAGTTTCATTTTCATATCTTGTACCTTGATATATTTACTTGCCCCCCCCGAGCGTCGCCGTCATCGCAGTAGGCATAGATTAATTCACGCACACTCACTAGTGGTTAATTTAGTCGTAGCACCACCACCACCAGCCTACTTTGTCGCTGGTTGGTGGTGATTAACGCGCGCTTGATTTATTGATAATTAGTGCACTTATATAAGCGATTGTAATTGTATTAAAACAAGAAAAATATCGAAAAGGGTTTGTCACTCTAAAGCGCTCGCGCTAAAGTGGTTTAGTTGAAATCCAATAAGTGCCACCCAACCCTAAACTATAACCCAAAAGTGGCGTGTGTTGTTCGGCACTGGTATGGAAGTATTTCTCAGTGGGAGATTGGGGTGGGACAAGACAGCACGTCGAGATATTCCAGCTGACGGACAGACAGGATGGAATGTGTCCTGTGTGGGTGTGGTTGTAGAAAAACAGCTGAAATTTTAGTTTTACATAAACATAACAATAAGTGGTCCATCGAAAATAAGTCCAACAATAATACATAATTTACATGTCGTGATACGATTTTTGTTTGGTCAAACCTGTTGCATTCTATTTGATTTAAGGTCCCATACGTACCTATTGATTTTTATAAAGTTTCGATATGTAGTTCAAAAGTTATGTGCAAGAATGTGTTTTTGTATTTATCCGGATGTTGGATAAGTGACCGGAAAACGATTCAAATATCGTCATGTTATACATCGTTGGTTAGGTAATCAAACCAGTCCAAAACATTGAAGATCTGGCAACCCTGGCTCGAGTTATGACCACTTAAGTGATATTTATGTACTTTTTTGATGCCAGATCTCACTTAAATGTATTAAAACTATGTCTGGATCCATAATCCAACCCACCGTTGGTTAGGTAATCGAAAAACCTTTCCAACGAGCCCAAAAAATCAATGATCTGGCAACGCTGTCTCGAGTTATGACCACTTAAAAATATTTATGTACTTTTTTGAGTCCGGATCTCACTTAAATATATTGAAACAATGTCCGGATCCATCATCCGACCCATCATTGGTTAGGCAATCGAAAGACCTTTCCAACGAGTCCAAAACATTGAAGATCTAGCAACCCTTTCTTGAGTTATGACCACTAGAGTGATATTTGTGTACTTTTTTTTGGCGGATTTTAAGAAAAACTAAATGAAATTTGTGTCCAAACCCATCGAATCACCAATAGTTGGGAAAGAGTGAGGAAGGCATTAAGTTAGTTTTTATATTGTGTTATGGTTTATATCTAGAGTTTTTTAAAGGTCCTATAAGCTATTGTGTTTCATATGTTTTATAGGACCTAAAAAAAACAAAAAAAAAAACTCAAAATATTTTGTAGAGGTGGGCAAAAAAGAGCGAGCCGGTTCAATTGAAAGAACGAAAGAATCGTGGCTCACAAAAAAAGATCTGTGTGTGTGTTCTTTTTGAAATTCCGGTATTTTGAAATAGCCGTTCCAAGGTGCAATGGTTTTAAAACTTGTGTCTATTTTTATGTTAAAAAAATAATCAATTGAATTTCCGCAAAATAAAGTGTTAAAATTGTTTTCCAGAATTTAAAATGCAATTTATAATATTTCAATGCACAATCCCACACATTTATGTCAGAATGTAGAACATAGTTCGCAAAATATTTTCTCCAAATAAAATATCAGCATCTTTTCATTTTGCCAAAAATAAACGCAATTTCGTAAATTAAATAGATTTTTTTCCAAATCTAATAGATTGAAGTTTGGGAACAAATTCCGTTTTCATCAATATTTGCCTTTTCATAAATATTTTTAAAAAGAGCAAAAGAGCTGTTAAAAAGAGCTGCTCTTTTTAATGAGCGAATGAAAATTAGCGGCTCCCAAAATAAAGCGGTTTTGTTCACCCCTAATTTTGTATCTTGAACTACTACTAACTTTTTCCGTAAATTTCCATTACACAATTAATTTTCAAAATATCATATTGTTGTGTTTATTTTAAGCAGATTTTAGAGTACCGTGAAATCGCTGGAAATTCCAATGTTTTTATGCCGTTAAAAAACACTCGTCCTAGCAAAGACATTTACGAACATAAAATATACAGAATGAATGTTTAATTTATTCTGAAGTTTTAGTTTTTTTTTCAATTTTCCTTTTTATATTTATTGTCATTCTCAAACGCTGAATTGGCCTACCTTTCTCTACTAAAAATAACAAGTAATAATTTTCGATACACGGGCTGAAAAGTTCTATTTTTCAGCACTGTAATGAATGCTAAAAAGATTGATTCTTGAAATTCCAAAAATGTTGTTTGGAACATTTTTTGCCAATCAAAAATGTCAAAAGTGTTAAAAAGTATTACTTTCGATACATGTGTTGAAAAAATGACTTTTCAGCCCTCACATGAGTGCAATAACGTTCATTTCAGCACTGTTAATTTTGGTGGTGGATGACCAAAACCAAAACTGTGACCATGCTAGAATGAAAATGTTAACAAATTTTTTTTTAAGGACATGATTTATTTTCCTATGAAGAAACCAGTTATTTTTTATCTGTGCTCAGATTATCCAATATCTCCATAACCAAAAATAGCAGTCACGCTTCGCTCGATATCTCAGCACGGTTTGCAAGATTATTCTCTACCACTTCCAGGCTAAACACTTTCGGCATTATCCTAATCTGATAAGCAAGCATATTCACGCGCTCATCTCGCCCGACTCCGACGACGACGAGAGCCAGAACTTATTTTATTGCATCTTTCCTGTCTCCTATCCCTTCTAACGAACCACCTCCGTCGTCTGTTTTTCGAAATCGACAGCCCACGTCCCCCCCCCCCCAAAGTACATAAGACCTCCGGCATGGCATGGCTCTGAACCCAAAAAAGTGGCGGGTGGCTCCTTCTTCCCCGTCCTTTTCGAACCCTCCTTGTCTGTGTCGATGACGACCATGACCTACCTCGGTCCCGACGACTTCCCAAGTCCCAGAGTGCCGATGGCCACTCACTCTCGGAACGGAACGGACCGGTGTGGTAAATAAAATGATTCATTTGTAAAGGCTTTCATTAACTTGCTCCTGCGCCAGGCCAATTTTGCCCCGTCCACCCCCTCCCCCATCGTATGTATGTATATAATTCCAAGATTTGGATAACCCTTGTGACCGCCTTGTCTACCGTAACATGAAATTGAAATTAATGCTGATGCATTTTATAATTTTGATACATATAAATGTAAAAGGTTCGGTTGTACTTGCGATTAGATATAGATTGGTGCGCCCGGAGTCCTGCTCTCGTTCTCTTCTGCTGGTTGGGATTTGTGCTTCTGGAATGGATGCATTTGCATCGAAGCATGCTTTGGTTTCGGTCCCCCCCCCGTCCCCGATCTGTTCCGGAGGGGGGAGGTCGCGTCCTAGCAGCAGCCGGCTTCCTCAGTGGCAGTTGTTGCCAGGAAAATCACCACCGGGGCCGGATCACAGTAGGCGTTTGAAGACGGCACCGAACGCGATACGCGGATTGCTTGGATGCACACAGGAATTTCGTTGCGATTTTCCCCGCACACTTTTGCTTCTGGGGGTGATGTTGTTTGGCTGCTATTGTCGATTGTGTCGGGCGGTCGGTCGCCGTGTTGTTTGCACTCAAAGTGCGACGACCATCAAAACTGACCGCGACCAGCTGCTGGAGTGCCGAGGTTGGTTGGTGACCTCTTCCGAAGAGGGGTTCGTTGAAAAAGTGCGGAACTGGCAAACTCTATCGGAGTGATGATAAGATTTGGAGTTTTATTATGGTTTGCTTGCACTCCTGGGGTCACGTGGAGAAGGTATTTTTATACTTTGGAACACGATCATCGGGAGGTTACCGTAGATGTGGAATTTTTCAAGACTTTTGTAAAATGCACATCGCACCCTTAAAAAAGTAGCTTTATTATTTAAATTAATTTCACAAATTTGATGAAATAAAAATGTTTGTTTTCTCTGAAATTTGGACCAATTATTTCTAGAATACCGTTGCTTGAAATATGAGTGTTTTCCAAAAATGCTCAGTACACTTGAAATAAGTCAAATATCTATTCATCAATTTTCTACCGAATTCTAGTCAATGGTATTGTTTTCCGTTATTCACATCCACACACACACTCATCTGCCATCACATATTCAGAATATTTCCTTTTCCACCTCTTTCCCAAATTCGCCACACACAAAAACGAAGATTTATTGGCGATAATATTATGCGAACGCCACCGTCGTCGTCGTCGCAGCATAGCATTCTACCCAGTGCGAAAAAGGGCCACCCAAACCACCACCCACCCAAAGTTACAATGCAATTTGTTCCAGTGTTTGTTGCACATACACATATTGCATTCGAATCTGAACGGGGGCGCCAAAATTGTTTATTTTTAAACCATTATAATGTGCTGCCGTTCCACCCTCCACCTCGCTGTCGTAGCATGCCATGGAATTCTAGTCACCCACACATTCAGAGAGACAGATGCAAAATTTCCAAGTAAAAAGGCTGCAACGAGACGTTTGGCTTAGAGCGAACATGTACACAAACACCAATATTGGGTGATTGTTTGCATTCATTATGCGGCCCAGTGTTGCAAGCAGCAGCAGAACAACGGCGGTGTGGCATAAATTTTCCTTGCATTGAATGTAATTATCAATTAAAAGGTGAGGGAGGAAAATGTGTGCTGCGAGAGAAGCGAAAACACGCGCGGAATTTCCCTTTTGAATCGTAGTAGGCGTTGGCTCGGAGTGTTTGATGCAAAAGGAGTGAAATAAAAGGGATTTGAGTTGGTTTAGTAAAATTTTACTTTAAAATCTCCAGTATTTCAATAGCAAGCTAGTTTACATAAAGAATCCCGAATATTTATATTAAAAAGGAAACATGAGCAAAGGTGTTTTTTGTTATAATTAAAACTATTAGGAATTAAAGTTACACATAATAAAACCTCCTTTTAATTATTTTGTTGTCCTGGAACTAAAAAAATGAACTCCTTACGAATCTATACCTAAAACACTATCACAGGGTAACGAAACTTTCGTAGTTTTCACGAATTTCACGAATTTCCTACTTTTGAGGTTTTGGAGCGGTTTTGGTCAGTCAGATTTCACGGATTTCCAAAACTAAAAATATGTTTGTTTTCAATATGAATAAGTTTATTCAATGAAATTCGTGCTAAGTATTTTAAACATTCTTTAATTTAATTTGAGTGCCTGTGAATTTTTTCCAGGGTTATTTATGAAAATTTTACTATTATGATGACAGTTGAGAAACTTTTGATTCATTTGTTATTTAACTTTTATCGGTGTTTTATATGCGTAAATTGCAATAACAACGATTTTTTATCGGTTTAATTTTGAAATTGTCCGT
This sequence comes from Culex quinquefasciatus, assembly GCF_015732765.1. NCBI lineage: Eukaryota > Metazoa > Arthropoda > Insecta > Diptera > Culicidae > Culex > Culex quinquefasciatus. The sequence continues at coordinate 1,736,710 of NC_051862.1, forward strand.
GCAAAGTTGTTTTTTTTTAATTTTTGATAAGAACATAAAGTACGATTACATATTTTTTGAAAAAGGTGTTTGGAATATGTTTTCAAATGTATGGTTTTTCACAAAAACAAAATTTCAAACAACATTTTGACATGCTGATCATTAATCACAATCTTTAAAAATTGTTAAAAACTAACGTTCCAATAAAATTTTGAGATTTCATGTGTGCAGTGATCCCCAAATTGCGATCCGCGACAAAAATGGTCCAAGATTTGACCAACTTTCATTTTTTTAAATTGTATAATTTTTAAAGGGGTTCCTGAACTAAGTTCGATAACTGTTTTATTTGTCCGTCATCTCACAAAGTAGTCGCAATTGATTTGTTGGTCTTCCAACAAATCACATGTGATTATTGTAGAGAATTTTATCGATACTTTAAAATGAGTTTAAAACAAAAAATATATTTTTTTAATTCTTATCGGAAAGAGGTAGTTTAAGTTGAAATGATTTAATTTATGGTTTAAATTTTGCTTTAATGACAAAGGTTGATATATGAACAAATATTTTTTTTGTTGCATTATTTATTAAAAAAATAAATTAATGCATAAAGTTGAATGTTTAACCTAAAATTTTTAATTTTTAAATTTAAAAGAACTAATTCAAAGAAACATTCGATTTTTTGCGTTTATTTAAACCTAGAGATTATTTAGTGAATATCTATAAAAAAATATATCTGACTTTCAAGTTTTTACATTAAATCAAGAGAATTGCTTTATTTCTCAATTTATTTATTGGCGCTTATGATATCAATATTTAATTGTTTATTTATCCAAGAGAGACTGGACAGCACTTCTTTTTGTTACATTTTAGAATACCATTTTTGAATGATTTTATTTAAATTTTTTTAGAGTAATTGGCCTTACTATACTTATTATAATTTTTAATTGGAAAACACAAAAATCTCAATAGAATAAAGGCCGTTGCAAATATTTTTCAAAGTTTATGCACCCCCCCCCCCCGCTCCTTCAAAATTGGGACAAAAAACAGGGGTCAAAACAATATTTTTTCATTTTTTTTTTTAAATAAAGTCTAATCAACTGAAAACAGTCTAAAATGCATTTCTCTGCATTGATAATCAAAAAATAACATGTAAAACAATTTAATTTCATTGTAACTTTTACAATTGATTTGTTCACTACACAGTAAAAAAAACATGGTAATATTACATCTGGGAATGGGTACAAGTACATCTTTTATATCAGAAGAAAAAAACTGATTTTACCTCTAAAATGTGTAAATTTGAAAATGCGACTTTTTCTGTAGAAATTGATAAAAGAAAATAAGAATAAACTTTCCAATTTTAACACCTTTAAAATTATTAAATTTATTCAATTTGGCTTTTTAAGCTATTTACCAATTTTTAATTTTGGACCACCAATCTTAGGAAGACGGTCATAAGTACATTGTAATAGTTTTTGAAGCATTTTGTGATATTTTTTGTTTCATCATGTTGAAAGATTCAAATTTATTATTATTTTTCCTCCTTCTTTTTTCGATTTCGATTAGGGCCGAGCCAAGTACTAGCTTTCGTAAAAATATAAATAAAAACCAAAATGATCAATGGTTAAAGCCCCTGATAGTCAAGGCACAAAACCCGAAAATAGCGATGCAATAAGCAAATCGTGTAACAGGCCAGTTTTTTATGGATCTAGACTAAATCGACCCTCCTGAGTCCGAATCTACCTGTTGATTTTCCCGATTCTCAAAGGGAACCGAGATATTCAAGATGGTGTCCAATATGGCGGCTGAATGGAAAAATCACAATAAAAGGATTTTTAAGTTCAATCAACTACTACTGGCCTATCAGTTCTTTGGTATTCGATTACAGCGGCTGAAAGGTTTTTTCAGTTTGTATCAAGCAATAAATAGCTTAATGGGAAGTGATACGTTTGGTTAGAATTGTCTGAATTTTCCTTAATTGCTCATATATTCAAGATTATTAATTTTTTAAACTTTATATTTAATATTCGAGCAATTGGCTTAGACGTGACCAATTTAGAAAACTGCAATTAACTTTCATTCAGAGCGGAATGTCAGAAATTTAATTCACGCATTAAATTTCAATGACCCACTAAAGCTGACTTAGAATCCAGCTAGCCCGTAGACATACACACTACTTGCAAGTATCTTACATTTACGACCGTTCATTAGACTGCAAAGTGACACGCGACAAACATTTGGCCCGCCGCAGTAGGCCACGACGGCGAAAATGACCGTGTGTTGACACTTCCAACCTCAAAACCTCACCCCCGCAACGCCTCAATTTCTTTCTGTCCCTCTCACGCGAGCGTGCATTAAAATCTCTTAATTATCTTTTGCTTTGTGAAATTTCTTTCTTCTTAATTTAATTTGAGCACTTTATGAGGCAGCTTCCAGAAATGATGCCACACACGCACACATTCTCTCAGCGAGAGAGCAAGTCATAATTTGTTGAATATTTTTGAATCAACGTTGAGGGGAAGAGGGGAGGAGGAAAAAATCTCAATTCATTTCACTGCCCACGCAGTCACCGCCAACTGCGATCAAGCCTGGCTGGCAGGCCCAGTATAATGTGTTTTAATTTTAAAAACTCTGGAGTTATATATCACTTCATGTTGTGTGTGTGTGTGTTGTTTCGTACAAGAATTCGCTACACGATGCCCAGCTCTTTTCTTGTTGCGCGGTTGACTCCCTGTTTGGCCCCGAACCTGTGTCACTTTCGCCCGGAATTTGCAACGGTGGCGCGGTGTCATGTAGGTTATTTTAGTTGCACACATAAAAATGTAAACGTTTGCTAACTCGATTCCGCTAATGCCAGGTTTTAAATTTCACTTAGCAGACAGGCGCTCCGCACAAAGTCGCTTTTTAATTAGATTGTTTTCATTTGGGTGAAACGCACTCGCTTAATTTATCTCTTCAATTTCCAGGCCCCAGTTGACGTCGACGCCTACGCACAACAGGTTGGTTTTAAGTGCGCGCGAAAGTGTGATCCAAGCAAGCCAAAACATTCCAAAAAGACAAACAAAAACAAACACACCATGAACTGTCATTGTTGCGTGAGTTGTCCTTGTTGAGCGGGTTGGAAATGGCAGAAGGAGCACCACCACCACCACAGCCACCACTACTGGAAACGCTAGAAAACAATAACAACAACCACCAAAACAACAACAACAATCATATCAACACCACCGCCACCAGCAACAACAACAACAACAACCATCACAGTAAGCTGTGTGGAATGCTCGGTATCAACATGCCCTGTGAAGCGGCAGGCCATGATTTTAGTACCGTCGTCCGGAAAGAGCTAGAGTACGCCAACTCGATTGCATCGCACTACGGAGCCGCGGTGGCCGCCGCCGCCGGGTTGGACAAAAGTGCAGCAGCAGCAGCCGCTACTGTTCCGCTGGAACTTCAGCAACAACAGCAGCAACATCAGCGAGGAGCCAGCAGCTTCAAGATTGAGGTGAGTTTGATTCGATTTCTTCTTCTTAAACTCTGCGATGTCGCGGAGAGGAGTCGTACAATTACGTGGAATTATGGTCATTTACATGCCATCCGAGCATCAATGCTATGGGAAGGGCTTTTCAACCATATTACACAACTACGTTAGCGAGCAACGCAAATTAGTTGTTAAAAGTATTACGATTCAGTATCAGTATAATGCATTTAAAGAAACTACTCGACGATGTGCCCACTGAGTGGTGATGATGTGGGCAAAAAATTTACTTAGTCAGCAAACTATTTAAAGCTCCACAACATAACTCCGCTTTTAGACAGGCTTTTCGATTTAGTCGAATGGACAAAGCGTCGAAAATACAAAAGGTCAAATGTGGAAAAATGAAACAAAAATCTGAAATATTTTTGAAAATCGTGGAATAATTTAACAATAATCTGAAATATTTTTCAAAATTTTCTAGCGAGTTTTTCCATTTCAATTACGAACTGATCTTCCAAGTAAATAGCATAACTTTATTCTCTTTTTTTAAGAGTTTACCAGTTCGTAAAAAGTATTTTTTTAGAATAATATTGAGAGATTGTTAAGGCCGATGCAAATATTTAAAAAAGTCAAGGGGGGGGGGGCAAAAAAAATATAAAAATATAAAAATTTAAATAACAAACCATAGTCTTCACATTTAAATGAAAAAAGTTTTTTAAAATGCATTTTACACTAGTTCAGTCGTTTTGCAATCATTAGTTTTCAAAAAATCTAAGATCTGACAAAAACAAAAATTGTATCGAAAAAAAAAAGAAAAATACAAATTTTTGTAAAAAAGATTTGGGCAGTAGAGGGTTAATACATTTCAAGTATGGTAAAAAAAATACTTAGCATGAATTTAATTTAACTCAAAACATTGTAAAGTATGTATAAATGTTCTGAAAATTGCAATTTTGATGGTTTGATTTTTCAGTTATCTTTCATGCATAGAGCTCCTTTACATTGATGGAATAAATTTGCTTTCTTAAGATACATAATTTTGTATTTTAGCAATATCAACTAAAAATGTATGAAAATAAAAAAAAACCTGGAAGTAGCAGTAAGATAAAAAACTAAGACTTGTAATTAAAGCTATAAAACTCACAAAACACGGGTATTGTACATGGATAAAAAAAAAGTATAGTCCAAACTCAATTATCAGAAAGCCTAGAATAAATTTTACTTCGGGTAATTGAATCATGAAAAAAAATTGTATTGAATTTAACACAACTCTAAAGTAGAGCGTCCAATTTTCCGGGGTTACAAATTTCCCGGGAAACGGGAAATTTTCAGCCATTTTTTTTTGTATTTTTTGATGAGAAATTTTAAACTTGAAATGAGAAAAAAATGCAGAAATTATGTTTTTCATGACAAATGCCTGGTTTCAGCTCTTGAATAAATGGTAAAGCTTTTTAGTGTCGGTTTTACTCCAAATAACCTAATGTTTTCAAATATTTGAAGCAAGTTTTGAATATATTTTTGCATTTTTTGAGAACAAACAATAGAAAGTAATTTTTCAATGATCTTTTTTGTATTATCATGCAACATGATTTAAATTATACAATAAATTAACAAGATTCCACAAAAAGTCTTCTAGTTCTCTATTTTCACATTAAACCCTCTAACACCTGTAGTTGCACCAGTGCTCCATAATTCTTTTACTTCAAATTGTAATTTATTTAGTTTAAGGTATTCAACCAATTGAATTAATTCTTTTTGCACAAATTCGATTTTCGTCTCATTTGATCATGGTAAACAAAAACGTAAAAAAGCTCAGTTTTAATTTGAAGGTATTTGTAATTTGGTTTGATGAAATAACATCAATTTGTTAAAAGCTTACCTAATTGCAATAATTTAATACTCATTAAGCAAGATCTATTCCCAGTTGCTTCAAAAATTAATGTTATCAGAAATAATTCTGATATCATTATTTCTGATAATCTGATTAATTATAAATAAACCAAACAATACATTCAATTGAATAAAACCATGTTGAGTATGTTTATTTATTATTTTTTCAGAGCATTTTCAAAAAATTGTTCAAAAAATTTAAGAAATTTTATACTTCCGCTTGAGTATCGGGAATTTGTAAATTTCCCGGGAAACGGAAAAATTTTTTTTTTCGAGAAATCCCCGTAATTCCCGGGAAATTGGACGCTCTACTCCAAAGTGATTTAGATTTGTTAGTCCAAGATGGCGGCCAAAATGGCCGAGGATAATGACAAAAAACAGCGAAAAAAATTCAATTTAAATAAATTAACAAAACAGTATTTTTTAGTGATACCTCAACATTTCAGATGTTCATTAAATTCAATAAAGCTTTTCCATATGCAAATATACATTTGACATTTATTTTCAAAATCTAGTTCACTATTAAACTTTAGATAAAACGGGCTGATCATTGTTTTCAGTTGGCAAAAATTTGACCTGATCCAATGCACATTTTTTCTGATTCTAGTTTGCTGAACTCAAGCAAGTATTCAGCAATATTATCTTAAAATTAGCCAGCATAAACCTCAAAGTCTTACTCTTCATTAGAACCGGTAAATTATATTTCCAAACCTTACCTTAACCCGTATATATTTCATCAATCTTGAGCAAACACACCGCACAATATCGAGCCATTCTTGCGAGAAAAGTTGAGAGCTTCTACCTCTGGTGGGTCTTCCCAGCCGATATACGCAACATTTTCCGAAAAAAGCTGAAAGAATGAAGAGAGCCACATTTCTTCCGTCATTAGGAAAATCTGCAACAAGAAAAAAAAAATCCCTGCTCCTTCAGAAACACACAACTTTACCGTTGGTAACATCACCGAGCTTGAGTTCAAGGTGGGAAGGAGTGGGGGATAGATCCTAACCACATCCACATGAACTATCCCCAGCTCCGGTCAGTCCATTTTGCTTGGACCTTGGAGTGCACAGACCAAAGTTTATAGGAAAAAGCCTCATCCTCCCGTTCCCGATCCGAGCAGGTCCGAGCGTCTTAATATGTAATGGTCAAAATTTATAATTTAAACATAATAGAAAATTCATATTTAAATTAAGTTTCCCAGCCTTGCGAGTTCGTTTTCTTCCTGAACTCCTCCTACAAGGATGCTGAGGGTGAACCAAGTCAGGTTGGTTCTGAGCATTATTAGGAGAGTGTGTTTCTAGCTACACCACACCACCATCATCATCTGCAATGTGTGTGTGTGATTCTGAGGGGGGGGGGGGATGTTGCGATATGAGATGACTTTCTCCGAGAGGCGCCTATAAATAAGAGTAAATATTTTTCATTTATACAATAATAAGAGGCAAGAAGTAGCAAGGAACCAATACGGAAAAGAGAGGGTGTGTGTGTGTGTTCTTCGATAGAAGTTGCAACATGCACTTTGGTTGTCCAATTTTGTGCAACACACATACACATTCATACACACTTCCTTGGAAGAACCAACAATTTGGTTCTCCAACAGGGTAGAGCATGACCGGCCGAGTGAAATAACAAAAAGCAATTGATTTATAATTAAAGCGGCAAATGTTATTCCATACTTGAAAATTTCAGTAAGATAAACTTTATGCACAAACACACACCCACACACATGCTCGATACAGGAAGGAAAGTTTGCGATCAATAAAAAGAACCAAAACCAGCAACAATGACGATGATGAAAATGGTAAGAAAACCGCTCAAGAGTATGGATGGAGAGTATTGACATGGGCAACAGGAAAAGTTTCTTCTCCAAGGTAAAGATGCGCCTTGCACACACACACACACAGATCGGGCTGCGCAAATTAGTTTGGTTTGAAAGTTTGTGGTCAGTAGCTAGTCAGTGGTCCAGTGTTGCCAGTCAGGCGTAATTTTTGTGCTTTATTGGATTTCACTCGAACAAGAGTTGCAGGTTTTTCCATCAGAGTTTGCAGATAGTTTGAAACCAGAATGTATAGTTTGCTAATTTGGAAGCAATTACTGGCGGAGACTAAGTTCTTGTTGCGAAATTGGAAGATTGCATTTTTTCTTAATTTGATTGGTATTTAATAACAGTTTGAAAAGTGGTCGAACTGCAATCAAAGACTAAATGTGGAAATTAATGGAATTTTCAGTTGAAGATTGCAACCCAAAAAAAATTGGACTGATTTCTTTTTAAATTTTTTGAAATCATAAATCTTAAATATCATTAAATTCAATGTTTTTATTCCCATAGGTTTCTGTTTCAAACGTGTTCAGGTGCAACTGATCCAAGTAGTCCAAAACACTTTGCTCCTCTTCAACGCGATCATAAAATGATGAATGCCACTTTCACCCAATGAATACTTGATTACTTTGAAGGATCGCTTGTAGCCGAGGGGGGTGAACCTTATTCGCGCACTTTGCGCACAAATAAATTCAAATTATCGACAGTATCGGCAGTAAATATAAATTCCCACGTAGCACACTATACCTCACAACACGCGGCCAGTGTAATGATTGACTAACTCACCGAACTGACCATGGTTTGCGCGAGACATTATAATTTCAGAACGCATACTGTACACTGAACAACACCAACCAAGAAGATAAAGAAGGGGGTTGCGCGCTCGCAGAACGCCTTTAGCATATCTATCGATACACAGCTCAGCCCAACCAGCACTCATTGATTGACGACAATTGCCTTTAATTGAACGCCAGAAATCATATTAATGTTCTCAATCATGCACCCCTCCCCTTCGCGTCTTCCTCGTGCCTCCCCTTGAAAACTTCAAACTTGGTCCCTTTTCGTGGCCACGCCGTAAAAATTCCTTCGAACACGTCACCAACACATGCGTCTCCAATGTGTGTGTGTGTGTTTGTCTGTGTGCGAGGGACATTTTCTTTTACACCGAACACAATCATTAATATAAATCAAGCATTGATTTATAATTATACCCTTATTTTGTACTGCCAGGCTGGTCGGTCAGCAGCAGGCTGAGCTGAGTTGGATCGAAGCAGGCCTGGTTGCGTAGCGTATACGTACGTGCGGCCCAAGAGAAGTTTTAATCTCTTAACAAATTGAAATTATTGTGCATAAATTATATCGATGCTTGAGAATTAAACTGGACTCGATTGATCGACGAAGGGGGAAGGGAGGGAGGTCCCCCCCCTTTACTTTGTCTTGGAACGCAGAGTCGTCGTTGTTGTTGTCGTCAGCCGGGGCTAGTTTAAAATGTATTAATTCTTAAACGAAAAATATAAAAAAGAAACAATAACATCATACGAGTGAGCGGCATTTGCATTTTGACCATTTGCGTCAAGCACACGTGTGAGTGTGTCATTGTGCCTTAAGGAAAATTATATCTTGATTTTCAGTGCGCAATACCAGTTTCTTGTGCGTACGTGTAGATCTAAGCAAGCTGGATGGCGATAGGTGATTACAACTGGCATAGTTTATTTAATTTCATGGATTATAAGAGCATGTTTTGAGATTCCAATAAATTAACTTTTTTATTGAATCGGATAATTTCAAGCTGGAATCGACATTGTTATGTAACGAAGGAAAATATGTAAAAAGCTCGTAGAATTAAAACGAATGTATTATTGAGACATTAACAATGTTTTAACTCATCACAAAAAGCCTTTATCTAAACATATTTAAAGTTGTGCATGTAAAACAAAAGACAAAAAACATCTAACCTTGAAGTTTTATAGCAGTTTTTCCAAATCGAATTTAACAACAAACCGAAATAAAAAATTACCCGCTGAGAAATTCACAAGTATATATTAGCATTTATTTCATCCAACACGACCTTAAAAAAATCAAAAATTCTGCATATGAGTAGTGTTCTTGGATTTCAATTTTTTTGCGATTTTAAAACTTAAATTTTTTGATTTGGAAGAAAATATGTTCAAGCATTCCCTATGTTAAAAGATGCAATTTTGCGTCATTAGTTTTTACATACAATTTTGGGGGATGGTCATAATAAATGGTATGTGTACGCAACTTTTGGTACCCTAACATGTATAGGTCATCACTGAAATTTTCAAATTATCGCTGTTTTAGTGAAAAAAGACGATTTTTCCGTTTTCGTCATTTTCCCATTTTTGCGCGTGGCGCGTCGAAAACCTCAGTTTTTATTTTCAAAAAATCGTATCTCAGAGTATTGAAAACATAACTTCACCATTTTTTGAAATATTATGTAAAATTTTCCAAGGAATCAGGTGAAAATATTTTCAGACATAGGCTGTTTGATCCCGAGAGTTTTCATACGACCTTTTCAAATGTTAAGCTTCACAGAAAAAAAGTTGAATTTTGGAATGTTGAAAATTTGGTAGGTTGAATATTACCTCTTTTTTGAGAAATATTACAAAAAAAATGTGTAAAAATGTGAACTTGATGAATATTCATCAACAATTTATTAAAATTCATCATTTTCTGGGGTAAAATCAATCATTTTTTATACACAAAATCTGTCACCATTTCCTGATGAATATTACCATCATTTTTTCTGTGTTGATTTTTGAAACTTCTTACTATTTTTCCCAAATAGCCAAACTAATCATCTTTCTTTTGCTTCTAGCTCAGCTAAAATCGGATGAAATGTCGCGAAGATATGATTTATTGAAAAAAAGTGCTTTTTGAGAAAATCGACGAAAATTGCCATTTTTTGGACCACCCTAACACGGCGTAGGTCACCCTAATGGCCAACCAAAAAAATACGGGTCTAATTATTTCGGCCAAGGAACCCGCAGACAAATTTTGAGCCCGATCGGAGACCTTTTTTTCGAATCATACTGGTTTCGTGGGGAATTGCTGAATATATAATCTTTTGTATATGTAGATAGATAGGATTTTCTGATCAATTTGGTGTCTTAGGTAGATTCCTTTTCAGAAAAATAGGTACACGGAAAAAAAATCCTTTTTTTACTTGAAATTATATTACTAAAAGGTATATCTCGAAACCACATATTTTAAAATTTTCGATTTTTTTATATGTTTAGGGGACTCAAAATAGCATCTTCTGAGCCATTATGCGTAACATTGCACAATCTGGGTTAGGAGATATGAATAAAAAAAATCGTGATTTTCGGAAATTATCGAAAACCAGAACAAAATATTATTTAAAATCATTATTGTCTTTGCAATCAAACACTTTACGATTTCATGAAAAATTTGACCATTTTCATGTCAAAGCGACTTTGAGTTATAAATGTTCGATATCTATTCGATTTTTTTGGCTTTAAAAAATATGTTTTGAAAGAAAAGCACTCCTGTAAAATGTATTTTTGAATATCTGAAAAAAAATCCCTAGAATTTTCTCTCTGTACCTTCGAAAATCGGGCAATTCTAAGATCGATGAAAATGTTTTTTTTTCTAAATGTCTCCTAATTAGCATGTAATTTTCAACTGACCATATCTAGAAAACTTTTGCTCCGATTTTTAATGTTTTTAAAACTTTTGTGAAATTGTTTAATCTTTTCAGCAAAATCGATTATAATATTTTAAAATCAAGCGTTACTTTTGAAAATGTTTAAAAATAGATTTTTTTCATAATTTATTAGTTTAGACCAAATTATAAAGTTTTTCAAATGTTTTCATTGAGAAGATCGGTAAATTTCGAAAAAGTTACATTTTTAGCAATGATAATCGGAAACGATTTGTAAACCTAACGTGCTGGCAGTTTTGTAATTTAATTGGCAATCAACTATTAAAGTATGACTACAATAGGGTCGCATAACTCGATTTTTATGTTAAAAAAAAAATCAAAAGTAACAAAAACTACTTTGTACGTGATTCGATGTTCGTAGTCCCGATGTCGTCGAAGGCTATAATAAAACTGAGAAAAAAATAGCAAGCCTGTAAAATGTATTTTTGAATATCTGAAAAAAAATCCCTAGAATTTTCTCTCTGTACCTTCGAAAATCGGGCAATTCTAAGATCGATGAAAATGTTTTTTTTTCTAAATGTCTCCTAATTAGCATGTAATTTTCAACTGACCATATCTAGAAAACTTTTGCTCCGATTTTTAATGTTTTTAAAACTTTTGTGAAATTGTTTAATCTTTTCAGCAAAATCGATTATAATATTTTAAAATCAAGCGTTACTTTTGAAAATGTTTAAAAATAGATTTTTTTCATAATTTATTAGTTTAGACCAAATTATAAAGTTTTTCAAATGTTTTCATTGAGAAGATCGGTAAATTTCGAAAAAGTTACATTTTTTAGCAATGATAATCGGAAACGATTTGTAAACCTAACGTGCTGGCAGTTTTGTAATTTAATTGGCAATCAACTATTAAAGTATGACTACAATAGGGTCGCATAACTCGATTTTTATGTTAAAAAAAAAATCAAAAGTAACAAAAACTACTTTGTACGTGATTCGATGTTCGTAGTCCCGATGTCGTCGAAGGCTATAATAAAACTGAGAAAAAAATAGCAAGCCATGGTCTCAACATTTGAATGCAAACAGTTGTTTAAAGTGTCCAGTTGTTTTGCAATCATTAGTTTTCAATATATCCAATCCATGTATTAAAGAGATTTTTTTTCGCCTTTTTGCGGTGCTGTACATTGAACTTTCACAAAAATTTAAAATATATTTGATCGTTCCCAGACATGCTTAATATAATTTTAAACGCAGGAAAATACATTTCTAATTGTTTTCAGTTGGTTAGACTTCTATTTTTTTTTAATTTTGAAGTTTTTTGAAAAAATATTTTTTTGTCCCCTGATTTTACGAACTGATTTTGAAGGGGGGGGGGGAGGGAGGGGATGTAAAATTTGACAAATATGTGCAACGGCCTAACTGAAATTAAAAATGATCCATCGAGATATCAACTCGATTCGACCTGGAGCCTGTAGAGAACATCTGGGAATTCCATCTGAGATTGATATCGCCTTGGGTAAGGTAGTTTAACACACTTTTTCTTTTTGTGCCTTTAAAAAAATACATAAAAAAATATTAAGAAGCTGGTTATCGTATTTTGGAGACGAAGCCGATTTCCAATACATTGGATTTGATGATTTTTTTAACTTTTATTTTTTAAAATGTTTGGGCAAGGCAATAAAAGTGTATTTCATTTATCATAAATTTGATTTTAAACCTATCTATTCAATGATAAAGGTTTAGTTGTATTCGAAAACGTTTATAAAGTTGTGTTTAAAAAAGTTCTATAAACATGTAAAACACAATAGCTTTTAGGACCTTTTTTTTAAAAACATATTAATAAAGCCGTTGCAAATATTTTTCAAAGTTTATGTCACCCCCCTTCAAAATTGGTCCGAAAAATCAGCGGGCAAATTTTTTTTTCAAAAATCTTCAAAATTTTAATGAAAATAGAAGTCAAATCAACTTAAAACAATGTAAAACGCATTTTTCTGCATTTAAATTATATTTAGCATGTTTGGGCTGGATTAAAAGTATTTGGAATTTTTATGAAATTCCAATGAACAGCACCGCAAAAACTTTTTTCTTGCAAAAAAATAAATTTTCGTCAATACTTAGGTATTTTGGAAACTAATGAGCATGAGCATGAGCATGAGCATGAGCATGAGAGACCACCCATGGTTGTCCTTCTCCGTTGCTGAACAGGACCGTAATATCCTATCAATACAACTGACCATACGCTTAAACGATCTAATGGTGTTTCCCTTATCAACAGCATGTATGAATGCGTTGAAAAGATAAAACATCAAGATCATTAAAACTAGATCTGAAGCAAATAGGTTACAGTCATTGGCCACCAACGGCGCCCGCCATGTCAGTTTGTAGATCTCGGGGGGATTGGGACGGGAATGTTAGTTAGCACAGGTTGCTACAAAGGGTGGGTTCTATACGATATCCACACCCCCACGTGTGCCGGAAAACTACTTCTACTTGGGATTTTGTTAGTGGGAAAGGGTAATGGTCAGGATTCATCATAAAGGATGATGATGCGACCCAATAATCAATAAATTTTGTTTAATGATGTGATGTATTATGCATTCTCAAGGCAAACAGTCGAACGATGCGGATGAGATTATTCCCGGTTATTTGGTGTTGAGTTTAGCATAAATTTTCAATCTTAGACAGCCGGCTGTGGAAAGATAAAACCAGGTATTTTGGAAACTAATGATTGCAAAACAACTGGACAAGTGTAAAATGCATTTTTAAACACTTTGTTCATTCAAATATTGGAACCATGGCTCGTAAATTCCCCCCGCCCCCGAATCGACTTTGGTCAGAGTAGAGGGGCATTAACTTCAAAAAATATTTGCAACGGCCTAATAAAAGAAAAAAAAACTCTAGATATTCCCCTTCTCTTCGTCTTATGTTTAAAACTATCTCCTCCTTTTTCCTTATTTACTTGCCCCTACGATATCTCCCATTACCTTAACCTAGGGCACGACGCCTCAGCTTATCAGTTTTCTCCCACGAAATATGCTAATTCTCCTTCACACCCCCGTAAAAGAGAACGCAAAAAATCGCGCTTTTTTGCCAGATTTTACTCCATTTTTCCTCCTTCTCTCTTGCTCTTCCTTTTTCCTTCTTTTGATCAAACGCAACCGATTAGGGTGAAATCGTTTCCTTGCCCGATCGGATTTCACAGTTGCCCACCGACTCTGCTACCGCACCGGGGCTCCTTCTCCTCACCAAGATGCTTTCCGGTAGCAGGTCGTTTCATCGTCGTTTAAATATCTTTCAAGTTTAATTTTCGTTTAACCGCGATTCGCGTGTGTGTGTGTGTGAAGGTTGATGCTCACCTTAAAACAGGATCAATTTGGACCACGAGTGTTGAAAAGGTACGTCCATTTGTCTGTGGCTTTGTGTTTTCGTGTGTGTGATCTTGGAGCTTAAGATTTATTGATCTGCGACTGCGAACTGATCATTTCGATAATTGGTTTCGACCCCTCTCGTCGCGTCTTAAGGGGAAGGCTTCCCCAAAGAGAAGGACGACTTTCACGGAACGAGTTTCCTCCCTGGAGATCGTTTTCACCAACCGTCATTTGATGTGGAATTAGATTTGAAAGTAAATCAAAAAGTAAGTTTTCAACAATTTATCATAATTATTTTTTTTTAAAGCGGACGAAAATTGATTTCCACAAATATTAAGTTGTAATTAGGATGATCCACCTAAAATCACGGTACCAAAGTAGGCATTGCCCGTTTAATGCCCGCGTGAAACATAGTAGGCCAGCCTGTAACGCCCCGCGCAAAAAATGTTTCTTTCCTCCTCGAAAACTATACTTTACTGGCATTCTTATACAGCTTTTTTCCTTCTTCCATTCGCAATATTTAATTTATCCACTCAAGACATGTGCTCGGCTCATGCTTGCGCCAGCTCGTTTTGCCCTGCAACTGAAATAAAAGTGCTTTTAATATTATATTTTGCCCCCCACCTCCCCTCCTCACTCCCCCAAACAACAAACGTCATATGCATCTCATTAATAATTAATTACAAATTACATACGCCTACGTTTCTTCAATAAATTTTACACTACAACATTTCTGTGCTCATTTTTCTCCCTCTCCCTCACTCCGTCTCTCTCACTTATATTTCTGGAATGAGTCGTCGTTCTCCTTTTATTTTTTTTTGCTTTTTTTTTTCTTTTTCGCTGCACAACTCGACTGTGGGGCATTTCGAACAGAAGTGAGTGAATGTGTATAATTTTAATTCATCCACTAAATAATTTTTATGTTTTCTTGGCCGAGGCGACGTTGTGTTGGCGATGAGGACGAGTTGGGTGTTTCTTTTTTTATTCCGGTTCATTGCATTTAGCGCGGTGGACATGGACATACACAGTGGGTGATCGGTGCAGTTGAGGGTGGTCACGAGAGGTTGATGGATTGGTTTGGCGGGGTGACTGGTAATGTGCTTTGCTGTGCGTGGACAATTGTAATCAGTTAATCGGTTTAATTAACGATGGAGTAAAATGTTTCTTGTTGATCTAAATTTTTAAGCAACAAAGTTACCCACAAACTTTATGTAGACATAAATGATTTCTTTTGACTTGATTAATTCCAAATAAAATGTTCAATATAGTGTACAAAGTACACTACACAGCAAAACAATGTGTGGATTTGGAAGGTGTAATTTTGGAAGGTTGAATATTACCTCAATTATGATGTAATTTTACCTCAATTTATACTGAAAATGTGACATTACATCAGAAAAGTGGTAAAATTACACATTTTCGGAGGCACATTTTTCTAACATAAAATATGTATTCCTTCCCAGATGTAATATTACCATGATTGTTTTTTCTGTGTAGCCAAAATTAAGTAGTAACAATTTTAAAAGTTGATGATCTTATAGACACTTCCAAGCCGTTATGCACAAATTTTCATAATCGATTTTATGTTTTTGGCCTTTTATAAATATATATATGTTTTGTCGTGGGTTTTCTATTTTCCTCAAAATAGGCGTTTTTTATGCTCAAAACAAACAAAAAACAGTGAAATTGGTGCAGATTTGACGATTTTGGTTAAAAAATCCCTTTAGGCTGTTGCAAATATTTTTCAAAGTTTATGTCTCCCCCTTTTGATAAAAAAAATCTATTATTTCAAAAATGTTTTTATTAAAAAAAAACTTTTTTTTAGATAGTTGATAAATTTTTGGGATCAACTTGGATCGCTTTGCACTCTTTGACAAAATTGCAGAGCGTTACGTAAGAATCCCACCCTTTACAAAATGTCAAAATATTTAACATCACCTTAATTTTTTTAAATATGAACATATTTAATATTTTGTTGTCTTTTTTTTAAACTGAAATGGAAAAGCTTTATTTTAATATTAAATGGCGGTGTAGGCATCGTTTTTTAGTGAGAAGAACTTTTTTTATACTGGACGGAAATAAACGAAAATGGGATTTTTTTACCATCCTGTTAAGTTGGAGTGGTTTGATGATTTTTATTTTTTCCGAATTTAGATGAGTTCTGTCTTGGTCATTGCAAATTTTATTTTAAACAAATTATTTCTTTTTCTTTAAGTTTTTTTATTCATAACTTATTTTCATAATTTCACTTTAAGTTAAAGCAAAATAATTAAATAAATAGAAACTCTTTCTATCGTTTTTTTTTATTTGGTCACAATTCAAATATGTTGCAATTCATTTCCCAGTCAAGGGGTTTCCAGCATCGCAACAATCTGCTTTTCTGGCAAACTCGGAGTTTGAGCAAAAAATTCAGTAATTCTGGAATTACTCAGTAATTTTAGTAATTGTCAATACTTCTTGTAATAAATGGTATTTTTTTAAAATAATTTCATGATTTGTTTCACTAAGAAATCATCCAAATAAAAATTTCGATCGATATTTTTTAAATCCATTTCGGCTGTTGCATATATTTTCCAATATTTTTATCGCCTCTCCTTCAATACTGAAAAAAAGCCTTTCCGTCGTGAAACTACACAGAAAAAAATGATGGTTATATTCATCCGGAAATGGTGATAGATTTTGTGCCAAAAAAAGTGTAATATTACATCAGGAATTGATGAATATGCATCAGTTTTCGATGAATTTTCACCAGGTTCACAATATAACAATTTTTTAAAAAAGAAAAAAGAAATGATATTCACCCAACCAAAATTTCAACTTTTTTTTCAGTGTATAGTCCAGACTCGATTATCCGAAGGCCCCGATTTTTTTTATTTTCGCTGTCTTATCTTTGATTGTCGAGCTTCAGTATGGCTCCTCAACTACGCTAAAGTGATTTACATTTTTTTTAATCCAAGATGGCCGCCAATATGGCGGTGACGAAATATTGAACAAATGCATTTAATTATTTAATAAGCAATCAACTATTTAAATTTGACTAAAATGGGGTAGCAGAACTAGAATTTGACGTTTAAAACAAGAAAAGGAAAAAAAAAACGATTTTTTTTTATTGTTCGTGATTCGATTATCCGAAGTCCCATACAAACTTTCGGATAATCGAACTTCGGATAATCGAAAATTCGGATAATCGAGGCTTCGGATAATCGAGTCTGGACTGTACTTACTGTTCTTGTCATTCTCGTTCGTACTTTTTTTTACCAAAAAACAACAGAATGGGAAATTAATACCTTTCACTGTGCTGAAAAGATCTTCTTCAATTATTCAATATTTTTACGACATCTAAAAAGCGTGTTTTGGAATTTCAAATAATGTTGTAAGCAACTCGTTGCAAATCTTGATTATTTCAGCAGTCGTCGTATTTGTACGACTCGTGCTGAAAAAATCTTCTTTTACAACTTGCAACAACCATTTTCAAATCTAATATTGTAAAACAACTTTATTGCTGTATGCATTTTAAGACACCTTTTTCATTAAATTGTTGAAAATGTGGCAAAAAAAAATTCTAAATTTTTCTGAATTTTGCCACAGTTATTAAAAAATATTTGCATCATCCTAATAATTCTAGTATGTACTGTTAAGCATTTTCAGAAAATCTAGCAAAAACAAATGATAACATTAATAAATGAAAGAGTATCAATCTTATATTACTTAATGCGATGAAAAAATAGCACAAATGCAATACTTAAGACCTTATTCGATAGCAATAAGCGTATATTTACAAAAAATAATCAGGGGAAAACTAATCTTCAGGAAGAGTTAAGCTAGCACTAACAATGTATTAAAATAAGTTTACAAAAAGATTTTTTCTAGTTCTGTAACGGTTGAACTCTCAAAATGGTTGCAATAGATATTTATTTGGTTTGCATTCGATCCTCAGCGCTTTTTTTTAAAGAAACAAAACGATTTTCTGTTTTGAGATCATTTGTCAAGTAATACTAATCTATTGAATCCTTGCTACTGCAACACACCAATCAAGCAAACACACACTCAAATCATACTCAAACTCACACTCTCAGCGCCAATTTCCTTCCAATTGGCCCTCGTCGTGTAGTGCATGTCCGGCTCCTCGCGTCCGCGTGTGTTGTGCGTATGCAATACTAATTTATATGTTGAAACAGTTCTTCGCAATTCGAGGAGACCAACTGGATTGTGGAGTTGGGGTTTGTAGGAGGAGCACCCGTCACCACCCTCCCCAAATGCCATCATTTTTGCTGGGAGAAGTGGAGGCGAGGGGAAGCCGTAATAACTGTTGTGCGATCTCGACTCGAGAGAGAGCGAAAAAAAAAGATAATAAATAATAAGTGAGTAATGAATTAAATGGCACATTAAATTATTTTAGAATTATACACTTCACCGTTAAAGGCAGCGCAGTTGGCGCTGACTTGGGCGGCCAGTTTGCGAACCGTGAGGTCATTGTCACACGTGTGCAAGTTTCAAGTAGGTGAAGTTAGAGACATAGAGAGAGGGAGGTGTGTACCAAGTTTGACAGGAGCTGGCGCATGCTGCGAGCCGCGCCGCGACGAGGGAGTTTAAAATTTAAATAAACTCGTCGCAGCAGGCGCTGAAACGAACCCTTCGTCGGGAGATAAGGATTTTGCTACTTTTTTGTCACGCTCTCGCACGCGTTATTTGCTTGCGTATTTTTTGGGTGAAAACGTTTGAATTTCAAATTCGCGTAATTTCCCCCTGCGTTTTCTTTCGAGGTAGGGGGAAAAGTTCAATAAAAGGGTGCGTTTCTTATTTATTTCACGGGGTTTTGGGTTCATTCTTGCATTATTTTTGCGCATTTTTGTAATGGGGTGCTGATCTAGATTTGTAGCGTTTTTTTCGGGAAATAATTGCAATTTGAGTTGATTTTATTTGCCCTAGTTTAAATGGCTCTTTTCTGTACATAAGCAAGTGGATTTAGGGTGAATGACACTTACGAGAGCATCTTTAATGTACACATGTATGGCATGTTAGCTCTGCTGAGCTTGTTTGGATTTTATGTTGAGAATTACTATACTGCTGTATTTTAAACGAACTGTGTGGTCTATCAAACTGCATTACTTTAAATTTGATTAACTAAATACTTAGTTTTTAAAAGGGAGTGCTGAGCAGGGATAGAAGAATCGCAAAACAATCAATTTCGCTTGCGAGCTTCTTTCCCCCGCGAAAGAGAGAGGAGGCAAATCACGCAAAAGAAAATCGCTTGCGAAATTCTCCCAGAAAATCAATCTGCTGATGATTTTTTATGAATTTCCTTGTCAGCACCACTTAAAATTATTATTTTTTACTTTGTTCACACTCATTGTCCGTCTACAAAATGTGACAGGTCAATTTCAAACGTGTAACGATACATTTGCAAGTGTAGTAGTGAAAAAGATGTTCCGCTGAATAATCAAGATGATGATTTTTTTAGATTCTTTTTACCGATCTCTCGTGCGCGAGAGATGGGAGCATGCTGATCCCTTCGGATTTTTTCTCTTAATGATCATCCAATGATTTTTGAAAGTATTTAAAAAAAATATGATTTAAAGCAACTTTTTTTTATGGGCAAAAATGGATATGAAAATTAAAAAAATATAAAATCATTTTTTAAAAGCTTTTGAAAACACTACTAATTCGAAGTTCAGTTAAGCTCAACAAACCATCGATTTCAAATATGCCATTCGACAAACAAAAGTTGTAACTCTATCCCCAAGGGTAACTTCACCTCGCGCAAACAAATACCGCTGGACAAAACATTCCATTAGCCACCTTTCTCAATGAAAAGGACGCCAGCTCCGTTGCCCTGATGCAAAATTCATTTCCAGGCAGAAAGTGTCACTTCATATAAAGCATTAACTCCCGCGAGAAAATTAAGAACATTTCACGAGCAGTTCGGACAAACCCCCAAAAAAAAAGTCGCTCTAAAATTCCCGAATAGCAGAAGGCCATGACGTTCTGGTCCTCGCGAGAACTGAACAAAAAACAAATTATATTTTCGTTCGCCATCCCATGGCTTACTGCGATCGCCTCCTGCTTAGGGAGTTGGTTCGATTTTGGTGTTGCTGATTTTTTTGGCGCGGGTTATTTCCTTCAATTTTCCATGCAAGTCCCCCGTGGATTTTCCTTCTGTTTGCAGTCGGGAAACAATACCGAAGCTTTGCGCGAGGGCACATTTTCCACATATCCTGGATGTGTGCTTCTCTCGTTCTGTCAAGGACAACGAGGCTTGGTGTGTTTAAAATTGATTTTTATCCAGATTTTTGTTCTGTATATTTTTTTTCAAGAATTTTGAGTAAATTATCTTTTAATTAAAATTGACATTTTATTCACAAAATGCACCAGTTCAACCAACCGTGTCATCTGTGTTGGCCTTACACTCGCCGGTCGTCATCGTCGCCGGAGAAAAAAGGATAAAATCGAACTCCGTTTGCTTGCGAAACAGGATCAGCGGTAAAACAACACCGGCGAAAAAAAATCCTTCGACTCGCGGGGGTGGCTCGGTGCCCGCGCGAAAGAGCGAGAGCGAAAATAAAAGTCAACCCCTTTTTATTTTATATAAATTGGAAAAATACACATACACTGCCCGATCCGTGCCGATATTCGTGTGTGAGGGAAAAAATCGCTTTGAGAAAAGGATAAAAAAGAACCAAGAAGTGAAAATGCACACGGGCATCCAAGTTGGCGCTGTGGGTGGTGATGGTCCACAGGTCAGGTCAGCGCAAGCACTCAGCGGGCCCAACTCGATTGTGGGAGGAAAAGTCAAACCATGCAGGGGCAAATCGGGAAAATCGCGGGTCCTCTTCATTTGCGCGCGCGAATACAGAGTAAAGAGTGGTGGGAGAGGATGATGATGATGCTGTGCAGTGCGCGCGCGAAAATTCTAGAGTAGTGGCTTTCCCGGAGCTGCTGGAAGGGTGAGAAAAAATATGCTAAGTGGATCGATCGTCCTAGTAGGCTGAATTCGTTCTGTATTGGCATTTAAGAAGGATGTAGTCAACAAAATAATTCATGGAGCATTTCAATCATTATCACATTAAATT
This sequence comes from Culex quinquefasciatus, assembly GCF_015732765.1. Lineage (NCBI taxonomy): Eukaryota > Metazoa > Arthropoda > Insecta > Diptera > Culicidae > Culex > Culex quinquefasciatus. The sequence continues at coordinate 1,757,956 of NC_051862.1, forward strand.
CAAGAGAGATTTGAAACTAAATTTGAAAAAAAAAACATACAGAAATAAATATTGTAATTCTTAGCAAATTCCATTTTTTTTTTCGCACTGAACCATTTATTTCATTTAATCGTGTACTGCCCGCAGATGCATAATTGTCTCATGTATGTGCAATGTTATGGAATTAAAAAAATCGTTTGATTTTTTTTTGTTAAATTTTGCGGCAAAATTATTTAAAGTATAATATAATGGGTGCTTTAATACATTGTCATAAAATAATCAATATATTTTCAATTATTTTTTCTTGGCTCGAAACTCTTTCATCAAATCTATTTTGCATAATTAGAGTAAATCTTAAAATTGGACTAATTTAATCTGGTTTCTTCGAAACTAGATGATAAATAATGATGGTCCGAATAACTATAAATATATATAAAAAAAAAATCACCTGGAAGAACTATGCCATTGTGGGCGGTATATTTCTAAGAACTAACTTACATAAAAGTTATAGTGTTGATCACTGACAACGACAGTTTCAGAAGTAATTTTAATGAAAGAGCTTATTTCAGATAAAGTTAGACAGGGTTGCCAGAGAAAAAAAATTGCCTAATTCATACCTGAAGTTCTGTTTAAAAAAATTCAATCAAAAAATGTTTTGTTTAAAAATGACCAATAAACTAAATTTTATTTTTTCTGTTTTTGGAACAGCCTTTAGAGCAAAAATTTGGTTGGGTCTTTTTTCACCTTCACCTTGTTTTTTTTCGAAAAGATTATAAAATTTCTTTTTTTTTAATTTTTTTAACATGGAAAATTTATATTGGCATAAAACAATGGGCGGCTGTTTGAGTAAGACTAAGAATACTTAAATTTTCCTGTTAGTTTAATCCGCTGCATAAGGGCTCATGCATAAACCACGCGACCTTTTAGGGGGTGAAGAAAGATCTGACAAAAAACCACGCTCATTACAAAAAGTTGAAATTTTGTTTGGAAAAATAGCACGGAGAAGGGGGGGGGGAGGGGTTTGTCGATTTAAAACATTTAAATTAAAAAGTTGAGTGGTTTATTCACGAGTCCTTACAGCAACCAAAGGTCCAATCTGCAATGTTTCTATGATAATTCAAAGTATAATTTTCCAAATTATTGGAATTTTTTTTTTTGACATTCGTAGAAACTTTTGTTTTAATCGAAAATTTTATAATCCGGAATTACTTTTAGAAAGGGCTAAATACCTTTTTTTACATTGAAAAATGTTGGGTTCGATTTTAAATTATCATTGTATTTTTTTATTGAAAAGGGCATACATTTTCACATATTTTTTTTAATAAAATAATAGATAATATAAGATTTGAACCTTTTCCTTTGTGAAACATTTTGAAACTACAAAAAACTGAACTTTTTTCGAAATTATTTATTTTGAAAAGATAATTTTCGCCGCGCTAAAAAAAATTGAAAAAAAAAAACAAACAAACGAGCCTAAACATGTTAAAAACTATTAAAAACGCAGAGGAATGCATTTTAAATCATTTTCAGCTAACACTGAAAAATTCGCTAAAATTTTGAAGTATAAAAAAAATGTCCCCTGCTTTTTGGGGCTGAATGCAGGCAAAAGTTTCGAAAAAATATTTGTATCAAACTTGTTTTGAAAATATTTTTTTTAATGGTAAAAAGTCTTTTTCTTTATTTATCCAGGTTGGCAGCTGTAGTAGCTGATTCAACCTGCCATCAGGGTAAAAAGTCTTATTAAATAAGGCTGATACAAATTTTATTTAAAGTCGGGGGGCAAAAAAAAATATTTCTAAAAAAATTATGGAAATTTCAGTACAATCAGCTGAAATCAATTTAAAATGCATTTCCCTGTGTTTGGAATCATGATTAGCATGTTTGGGTTGATTTAAAAATCTTATAAATTTTTGATAATTTTGGTTTTTTTCTTTAAAATTTATCATACAATAATAATATTGATACGTTTCGAAAAAATGGCAAAATTTGATAAAACATTTTTTTCCCGATATTCATATGTATTTATTATATAAATAAAAAAATCCGAAATAAATCATGAAAAATTTGCCTAACTCTTTTCGCAGATCCTTGTGAAATTTTGTTAGCTAAAGTTTGATGTTAGATTTTAAAAGATTTAACCAGTGCAGAAATTTATTTGTTTTACGTTGTAACACGTGAATTGCTAAGAAGTAATTTGAGAAGTTTTTTTTGCTATGAATTTGTGGAACTACTACAATAGAAGGTTTATGCTCAGAATATTTAAAATTACAAAACATTCCCTTCTACAATATATTCCATATTGATCCATCGAAAGCATCCCCAGTAAGCCAAGAGAGCGTGACAAAAAAGAAATCGAAGCAGGCGTCGAAAAAAATTGCACATGATCGAACTGAGAAGCCTCTCCTCGCAGCAGCAGCAGCAGCACCACAAAAGAGTTGCTCCCAGCACCATCCCCACCCTACCTTTCGGAACCACCCTACGCTAGTGTGAACGCGAATTTGGTGTGCATATTAAGGATGGTCCACCCTCTACGAATCAGACAAAAAATCCTCTTTCTCTCCCTGGGCACTTTGAAAAGTCCATCGATAGAGTTTTCCACCCCCTCCCCCCACAAAAAAAGAACGGATGAGCTCCAAAATATCGCGTGAGGGGGGTTTAAAAAAAACGCAGCCAATAGAGAATACACGTTCCAACGGTATTTTTAAAAAGTTTTTTTTTTGCACTCTCTACTTTTTTACAACGCCATCTCTCTAAGCCCTTGTGCCTGGCCGTTCGCCGTTCCGTACTGATTAAACATTAATTAACAAAAACAATGGAGACGAACGGAAACGCGAACGTTAGAACGATGTTGTGAGGGGGTTGGACGGTGCAATTTTTGGTCCAAGTAGGTCCTGACAGTTCGGCCAGGGGTGGACTGGAAATAAATTAGGGTTTTAATTTTTTTCGTTTCTACTTTTTCTCAATTTTTTTTAGCCAAATTTCATTTTCCTTTTTATTTTTTGGTTCTCTCGTGAAGCCAACCCCTCTTGACCTGCGGATTTTCCACCATACGTGTGTGTGTGTGTGAACCCGTATTGTTTACGTGGCGCTTGCTGCAGGGAGTGGGATGCACACGTATGTGCCGTAACTCTATTCGCGAAAATTTTAGCGATTTTTTCCTACTCTTTCTCGTTTGCCATGCGAGGTTTCGTCCGATGATAAATGACAATTGAATTTTTAATTCGCGCAAATTTATGCGTTTTGTTGTGAAACGGTACTTTTTTTCTCGCACAAAGTACGCGATTAGCATTCGCAACGCAAGAAGTGATTAAAATTAAAGACTAATGAGATTACCTCCGCACACACCGTCGTTCGTCATGCCGAGCTGGAAGGTAATCCATATCGCTCAAATCGACATATTGATCCATAAATTACTACCACTCCTTACACGACGGAGAAGTAGGCGACGACGAGCGGCGATATTTTATATTTGCAACGAGCATAAACAAACAAAGTCAAATCAGCCTACTCGGACGGCGCGCGAATGCTCTTCTCTGCCCTGCTCGTGTTCTCTTCCAATGCAATGCAATGCGGCATGATGGCAAGAGTTATCATGACCGATGAGACTGAGACCAGTCCAGGAGTAGCCGGGTGACGACGATATGAGGGTAACTCATTCCACAATGTGAGCTGGGTTGGTGATGAGAACTCCTGCGGTAGGGTGACCATTTAAATGTTGGTTAAATGTTGGTAATATGTTAAAATCATTGAATTGAAGGAAAAAATAACTTTTTCAAATTTGTTTCTTTTCTTTGGAAGTTTTTAGCCTTTTTTTATTTTTTTATGGAAATTTCGCCATTCTGTAATTATTTTGATTTGCTCACTAGTTTTTTTATTTTTTTATTAAACAAAGATAAACTATATAAGTAATACAAAATAAATTTAAAAAATCTCTCCGAAAAAACAAGTACATTATTACTAAACAGAATTAAAAACGTATCCATTTTTCAGAAAAATTATTTAAAAAACTATGAAATTTAAACTCAATATTTTGCCTGAACGGATAATGGAAAATGTGTAAATTTACACAGCACGTAATTACTGTTTCTTATGTAAACTCACTCAATGTAATGTTGAAATATGATATAAAGAGTAAAAAGTCATGGAAATTACTCCAATGTAAATCTAAATCTAACGTAAATCATGAATCTAATGGAAACGTTGAGCATGGAAACTCAAATCTGATGAATTTCTACCCGTGTTCGGCTTCCTGTAAATTCCTATTTAATGTAAATCATATATCCAATGTATTTCTGCCAAACGTTGACTTCAAAACTACCCGAACTAAAAATAGTTATATTTGGTTCTCTTTCTATCGCTCTCATACTTCGCTGGCCCACTGCCTGAGCCTCGACCTGAACAAGTTGATGCTTCAGCCGCTCGTTTATAAAATGCGGAGATGGCTCAGTCGGCAGCGGGTAGCAGCAGTAACACCGAACATTCTACTCGTCATCCGTTCGATTCCAGTCCAGCGTTATTCCACTTGGCCCCTACCTGTGAAACAACTTTTTCAAATCATAATTTCCTTTTGCTGCCCGCTTCACTCATTTTAAAATAGAACATAGGCCACACCCTTTTCCTACTGCAATCCAAGGCGAGCTTCTCATTCCCATTGGCCAATCAGAATTAGTTGATTTGAACTAATGTAAATTCCAAAACTAATGTAAATTCCAAAACTAATGTAAATTTTCAAAACTAATTTAAGTTTCCAATGCATCTAATGTAAATTTCTAATGAACCTAATGTAAATATAAATCATTTATCATGATACCTTTTGGTACATGATAAATAATGTAAATTTACAGAAATATTTTTTTCTGTGTGGTCTCTTGCCTAATTTTGATAATATATTGAAATTCAATAATTGTATCAAAACTATGTAAATAATCAAAGTAATCCAACTTTAGTTTTTATTTTGATGTTTGGTTAGTATAATTTTAATATTAAAAAAAAACATTAGCACTATATCTAGCCTTTATTCGTTTTAATCCTTGCCTTTTGGAAACATCAGAAAATCAAAAACCAGTTGCCTTCCTTTAAAATTTTATTGAAAATTCAGAGGCTAGAACTGTAAATTTTCTACTAAAATACTTTTGTAATGTCGATTATAAACTTTTTAGAATACATTTTATAACGTTAATTTATGCATTTTTAATCAAATGAAAGCAGCAACTTTAAAATTATAAACCACAAATTGAAAAAAAGACATGAAGTGTAGGGAAAAAACAGTTTCATAAATTCATTAATGACACGAATGTCATTGTTTTTTTTGGTCAAGTGTCAACAATATTGAATAATAATAATAATAATAAATTCATAGATAATTAGCAAATTCTAAAATTCTTGTTCATTTGCGTTTTAAAATAAATATTATGTTTATTTCAAAAATACAAAAAAAAAACAAACAAACAATAAATTCATAATCCTCTCCAACAAGATATTATACAATTTTACGGGCTGTGTTTTCAAAGTGTGTGTATAAATGAAGCAAAATCATTACATTGAAAGAGGATGGTCGTAATTGTTTGGTGTCTTCAAAATAACTATAATTATAGATTAGAATAATTTGTAGAAGAAAAAAAACAACAGAATTAAAAAAAAATAATTCTCTAGGTTTGAATAATTTTTAATAAAATTAAACCTCAATTTTTTCTAAACATGTTTCCACTAAATGTTCAATTCTCAAAATATGTTGCTTTCATTTCTTTTCATATTTCAGGCATATTTTGCTTAATTTATTGTGGTGCATATTCTGGCTCGCAAATATCTAAAATTTTGATAAAAATATGAATCATTTTAGAATCTAACCTGGATTAACATTAAAAAAGTACATGAAAATTATATCCCAAATTGTATAAATTAAGGCAACTTATTCCAGGAAAT